>NC_083718.1:78697489-79947489 GCF_028564815.1 Eubalaena glacialis
GTGGAGTTCCCTGTGCTATACAGCAGGTTCTTATTAGTTATATATTTTATACATATTAGTGTATATATGTCAATCCCAATCTCCCAATTCATCCCACCTCCGATACATATCTATTTTAGTATAAGTAAAGTACCATTCTTAAATAATAGTAAATCACCTTGCCTTCTTCAACAAATGGAAAGACTATGTCTTCTCATCTTGCAACTCACCTCTGTGCTTTTGCTCATCTTTTCCCCTTCACCTGGAAAACCTTTATTCACTTTCTATCCATTCTTGATCACCTAAATAGAAGCTGCAACCTCTGACTACTCTGGTCTCCAACGATAAGAGTGATATCAACTTTCCCTTCTCTTAAATTATTTAGCTACTTTCTATTGTGTATGAAATGTATCATGAAAGTACCAGCCTCTACTTTTTCATACACCAGAGTGTAAATACCTTGGGAGACGTTTTGTATTTCCCATAGCATATGAATACAAATTGCTACTTAAGAACTATTTGTTTAATTAATTGATGACTAAATATTTTATTTTTTTAAAGATGGCAGCTGTAAAAGGCATTATCTAAGCTCATGAAAAAAATGGTGGAATTTTAAGCCTTGTATGGAGAATCTGGGAACAGAGATTCAGCTCACAACCTACCAGATCATACTGCAAACTTATAATTATGTTACCTACATAATAACATGTCACACAACCAAGAAGTTGCAGAACATTAACCAGACCCAAGTTCTCATGAATGTCCCTACCATTGCTTTTATTATTATTACTATTACTACTACTCTGGTTCTTCAAAATACCTTAATGCATCACTAGATGGCTAACAAAACAAACCACTAGGATATTCCCTGAGGAATGTAATTTATTTACCTCCTCAGTTCCCATCTGTGAGGCTTATGCAGTAGATTATTTGTCCACAGAATGTTACGATTGTGAGGTCTAAAAACAGCAGAAGATCTGTAAGGAAAGATAACTCAATTATGCATTCATTTCTTTTACTTCCTCATTGCTTATTAGACTTTTCTAATACACCATTTTCACCGGAGAATAGTTTCATGTGACATTCGAGAATGGACATTAAATGAAGTAAATGTAGAAAATTCACTCTTGATAGGAAATTAGCAGTTTCTGTCCTTTCTTTTTCAATCACTCAGGAAAGCCTTTCGAAAGGAATCAGTCTTTCAGAGATGATTGATAGAGAGGGAGTCAGTTCCATGGGATTGGGGAGCATATTTCATAACCCTTGTTTGTAGCCATCCCTGTGCCTACTACAGTTCATTGGTGGTGCCCTGTTTATCACCCCAAAGCCCTGTATTATCCTCCATCTTCTAAGTCTATCATATATATTTGTGCCTTGCTCTCCCTACATGCTCTTTTTTAACCATCATTAATAGATAGACTAAAGCTCATGGAATAATTAGAACATTTCTAAAATTATCATTGGTGACTGGCACTTCTCTATCACTAGACCCAAACACTAACTTTACTCATTTTTTCACATAAAATAACCCAACAGGGCCGATTTCTCTAAGTTCCCTAGCACAAAGCTAGTAGAAGTCAGTGAAACCTAGAAATCTAATCAAATAGGAGTCAAAAATTAATATTACTACAATCATTTCTATTTTGAAATGACTCTATTCTATTTCTTTCTACTACTGACATCTCAGTACCCCCAAACTCTGTATTCCTTCCTCCTCTGCTGAGAAATCTGAGAAGTATCCCCTAAAGCATCATTGAAGAACTTTTCTTTTGTCTCTTATTAGTTGTAGCCCCAACATGCTGGTTTATATTTATACTTATCAAAACGCCAGGGAGCTATTATTGCAACATTATTTTTGGCACAGTTCCAATACTTTCAATGAGTAAAGAGGATGTGGAAAACAACATGGATCCTAAATCTCACAGGTCCAATAAGATAAAAAGGGAACAGGAGAAAACTGACATTGGCAATTAATTGGCAATTAGTCCCAGGTTGCCTGGTAGCTCATTAGAAACTGAAGGCTGTTGCAAATTAAGAAAAAAAAGAAGTAAATATGGAAAACCCATATTATAAGAGGTAACACACGGCTGTATTTTCTAAGGTTGCTAGGTGAGGGAGAAGTCCTTTTCTTCCTTAGACTTCACCAGGGCAAATAAAGCCTGCTTTATCATTGAAAAAGAAGAAGCAATGTTCTTCTTTTTAGTATAGGTTCATCTGAACTCTACAAATTCAGTTTCTGCACCAAGGATAGGGGCATAGGAGCATAGTGTGAGGGATGAGGAAGGGCGATATCTTAGCTAGCAAAACTGAGACCTTGAAGAACAGTGACAAAGAACAGGTTTGAGGACTGAAGGAAAGTTGTGGACTGTTTAGGTGCAGGTCACAGAGATGATACTCCACTTCTTCTTAGCTTGATGGAGATGAAAAGACCTCCAATCAAGTGTCGGCCTCAAGGGTAGGGAATAGGATGAAAAAATCTTGAGTAGCATCCTAGAAGGCTTGGCTAGTCCCCTAATTATCCTCATTCTTTCCTGCAGTTCTCTGTTGGACTGACCAAAAGCAGATGAGAGAGTTTGTGGGGTTGAAGGAAAAACAGTTAAGTGCCTGTTCCACATTTGTGTGCCACTGTTTTCATATCCTATATTTGAAATGATGTTAAAGTTAAGCTATCTGTTGCTGGGCTCAGCCAACACAATTTCTAGACCTTTAAATTTTCTAGAAATCTTTATTCTTCCTTTTCTGTGAGATAATGAAGAAATATTCACCCTCTCTACCCTCCCTCATGAGTCATGAGCGACTCACAAGGAGAGGTCAGAAAGGCTTGCAGGCACTTAGCATCAAGGTCTTCTCGCATTTGACGCTGTTGCAGATCTCATCAGTGACTACGGGCAAAGAAGTACCTGTTGGCAGTCCCCAGCATTTGTTCTCAGAACAGCAGAAACTCCCAAGTGAGATGATTACTGACTCAGTTTTTTATTTCCAGTTATACCATTTTCAGAGGCTACCAACAGAGATATGACAGTAGCTACTGCTGCTTCCAGCAATTTTCAAATGTGCACAACAGTTCCTCCTAATAGCTGCTGAATTCCTGGATTTCTTGGACAGCTGGTCTGCTCAGTGCATCTTCCCAAATAAACATTTCCCCACAGGGTGCTGGCCAAGTCCTCAGCTTTGGTGCTGCATAAGCCTTTAAAGAAATCTGTTCAAAGACCTCTAAGGTATCGGAGCAGAAATAAATCTGAAAAATACTGCAGTTAGTCACATTTCAGAATCACTTCTTGAAACAATTGTGGACTTAAGATAACCTCCATAACTGTATGAGCCAGTTCCTGTAAATAGAATGTATATGAATACATTCTGTTCATTGTGTTTCTCTGGAGAACCAAGACCAATACACAAAACATACTCTGCACATAAGTGATAGATAGAAATGGAAATGGAAAAGTGTAAAGAAGAAATCTTAAAAATTATAAAAGGAAGACTGTTGTATGTTAATCAGTAGCTTTGATTTTCTTGTGAATGAAGCACAATACAAACCAGCATAAGGAAAGGGAATCTATTAGCTTAAATCACTGGGAAGTTCAAGACAAATCTCATCAGATATGGCTCAATTCAGAGACTTGCATTACAACATTATGCTGAGTCTTGACTCAGAAGCCAACCTCTGAAAAAATCCTCATCTATAACTTACTTTTTCTCTTTAACATATATCACAATTTTATGTGCATTTAAATATTTTTTTCATTTATATCTCTATTTTCCATCTCCATGGGAAAATTTTTCCTGTTTTGCTAAATTTTTTAGGCTCATCTCTAGGATATTCCCTGATACATAATAAGTATTCAATAAATATTTGTTGAATAAATGAATAGTTTTTCTGTCTTTCACTTACTTAGCTTCACACTTTGTGTTAGATTTCTTTTGCAATAAGCTGGCTTTATCCAAATAACAGGGGAAAAAATGAAGATGAAATTCTTAAAACTCCACTCTTAGCCATACAATTCAAAATGTTTTCAGTCTCACGCAGCTAAATATTGAATTTAACCAATATTCTTTCTAGATAGAAGTTGGAGCAATGTGTGATTGATTTCACAGGACTTTTCACCCAACATATGGCAAGGGATGGAGGAGGTAGGGTTTGTCCCTTGACTGATACACTTGAAATGGTTCCAGTATAATTTATGTCTATTGTACTGTAAAAAGTGAAAAAAAAAAAAATCCAAGTTATATTAGACTCAATAGATAAAAGGAATCCAATTCATCATTCCCATATCTGAACAAACATCAGAACATCAAATGATGGGTTGCAGGCAAATTGTGAGTAATAGGCTATGACATCACCACAGGCTCAATTTATCTGTTTTCTTAGCTCTTCTTTTTTCTCTATTTCAGTTTCATTCTTTTCTCGGTTTTCCTCATGGTAGTAAAATGGAAGGCAAAACTGAGGTCATCTTTCTTTTATCTTGCTTATATAGAGAAGCAAAATAATAAGAACCTGAGTGCTGAGAGTATACTGTAGGAGTTAGACTCAGTTTCTGCTCCCTACTTTTGTGAGTATTGTGAGAAGACAGTAAAAATATTACAGCAGCAGCAGCAACATTTCTTTGACGTGTAGATTTCAGCTACGGTCAAGTTCTCTTAAATCAATAATTCCAGTGACAGACTTCTGATTCTTTCAAACGTTCCAATAATTTGTAGGCACACAATTTCTCAAATTAAATTTTCTTCTTAAGACACCTATATAATTTTATATTTCCTGCATTTATTTTCAACTGAATCAATGATTCAGTAGGAATTAAGAAAAATATTTAAATTGCATAAAATATTTTATTAAAATTTTGGGGTGTAACTTTCATAAAAGTAAAGGCAAGTAGGAATTTTGCTTCTGGTCTGAATGAGTTAAGTACTTGGTGTGTCAAACGTCTTGAAGATAACAACTACAAACTCTGGAAAAAACAAAAAGAGCAGCTACTTGAACACAATGGAGATAGAATAAAAGCAGGCAGGGGCTTCCCTGGTGGTGCAGTGGTTAAGAATCCACCTGCCAATGCAAGGCACACGGGTTTGAGCCCTGGTCCGGGAAGATCCCACATGCCACGGAGCAACTAAACCCGTGCGCCACAACTACTGAGCCTGCGTTCTAGAGCTCGTGAGCCACAACTACTAAGCCTGCACACCACAACTACTGAAGCCCGCATTCCTAGAGCCCATGCTCCGTGACAAGAGAAGCCACTGCAGTGAGAAGCCCGTGCACTGCAATGAAGAGTAACCCCTGCTCGCCTCAACTAAAGAAAGCCTGCACGCAGCAACGAAGACTCAACGCAGCCAAAAAAAAAATGAATAAATAAAATAAAAAATTAAAAATAAATAAATAAATAAAAGCAGGCAGATCTAGAATGCATTCGACACTTGGAAGAAGGTAAGTACACAGGATGATTTCTCTTTGATAGAGTTTTAGTTTGAATGAAGACCACAGTCACCACTGTTTGTGAAAAGCTTAAAATTTAAAATGAAAACCAGCAGACTTCCTGGTATGAAGAACCAGAAAATAGAGTCTGGGGTAACTAGAACTGCTGGAAGGGGAGGAGAGAATCCTGGAAAGAGAGAGCCAGAGAGATAATTTCAAAATCTCTGTATATATTTTGCCCAAATTTCTGGTTGACTCCTGAAGCACACATGTGTGAGAAAGACTCAAAGCAGTCCAGAAGTACAAAAGAAATAAACAGAAATTTGAACTACTACCCAAGTGAAAATTTTTTTAGTTTTGGTCCAACCAAGCTATTTACCTGTTAAAACTAAAAAGACCAATGATTGTCACCTTAATATAACAGTCGCTACAACATAGTATTCACCAGATTGTAGTTTAAATCTAAAATTATTTCACATAAAAAGAGCCAGGAGTACATGTCCATTCTCAAGAAATAAAGCAGTCAGTGTAGACTTAATTATATATAATTCAATTTTGAAATTAGTAGACTAAGATTTTAAAACTACTTTGATAACTATGTCCAATGATGTAAAGGAAAATGTGCTTCCTTATAAGCATATAAGAAATTTTAGAAGAGAAGTAGAAACCACAAGAAAACAACAATAAAAAAGAAAAATGATAGAACTGAAATACATTATCTGGGAAAAAAACTTCATTGGATGAGATTAGCAGAAGAATGGAGATAACAGAGTAAAGAAACAGTGAATGTGAAGATAGATCAAAAGAAGGAATCCAATGTGAAGAAGATGGGAAAACAACAAAAAAAATGCAAACAGAACCTCAAGCACCTGGAAAACTATGTTAAATGGTGTAACACACATGTAATTGGAGTTCTAGAAAGGAATGAGCTAGATAATAAGGCAGAAAAATTATTTGAAAAAAATAAGGGCCAAAAATTTCACAAATTTTCTTAAAGACATGAATTTATAGATTCAAGAATCCCAACAAATCTCAAGCAGGATAAGTATGAAGAAAATCATGCCTAGGCACATTATAGTCAAACTGCTTAAAAGAAAGGATAAAAAAAAAAAATCTTGAAAGTACAAAAGGAAAAAAAAAAAGATGAAGGACAAGCATCATACAAAGAGTGAAATAGGAGTCAAATTAATGCTGGCTCTCACCAGAAAGCACAGGGACAAGAGAACTGTAGAACACAATCCTAAACATGAAGAAAGAAAAATAATTAATAAAAATACCAATTCAGGATTATATTTCCACTAAAAATATTCTTCAAGATTAAAAGCAAAATAAAGACAGCTTTATATAGTTAAAAAACAAAGATAATTTGTCATCAACAGATCCATACTACCTGAAATACTAAAGGAAATTATTCAAGAAAAGGGAAATTATACTAGACAGAAATGCAAATTGTTAGGTGTCATAAAGTGAACATTCTTATTTTTCCTCTTAGTTAGGCTTTCTGAGTAAAGAAACCTGAGATCTAGCTTAAAGGACAAGTTTTGAAACCTAAAATATAGCTAAATAATTAGTGAGAGATTTATCTTCCCATAATTATGGGTTTATATTTCAATGGGGGAGGTTAACAACAATTCAATTCCTACATAGTCTCCAGCTTTCTAATTTCAGGATTTCTATTATATAGTGCAGACCCTCATATATGTAGGCTGACATCTGGTTCTCATCACATAACCTCAGAAGGATTAGGTCAGTGGAAACCTATTCAGTTATTGCTGTAAATAATAATAATCTATCCTTGCTCCAAAATCTCATCTTTACATTCAGGATACTATGAATAAGTATAGACATTAAAAACCTATCATCAAGAAGAAATGATGAGCAATAAAATCATAAATATTTGAGTAAACATGAAAGATTATTTTTTCTTAATTTCTTTAGAATATGTATGAATAAAGCAAAAATTATTACATTTTCTTATGGGTTTTTAATGTATAGAGATGTAATACACTTTAGAATAAAGAATAGGATAGGGGTAAATGGATCTATATAATTCCAAAGCTTTTATATTTCAGGTATAGTCATACAATATTAACTCTAAGTAGACTGTGAAAATTAAGAATGTAATTGCATTTCAGTTACAAATTTCTTTTGATTGCTCTAACTGGGATCCTGGAATATTTCTCTCTTGCCAGCTGACACTATACTAAGCTTTGTCAGTAGAAGGTGATAAAGGGACTCCAGAGTTAGAAGACAATTCTCTACCTCGTTCTGGTGTGCTTGCCTCTGCCTGAAGACTAGCAGCATGTGGGACACCCAGTGGCACTCCCTCTCAATTTCAGCAGTACCATCCCCACAGGCATTTCCCAGAGATTTCCATACTGAAGCACCTTTGAATGGATGGCTTCCTCCAGGACCCCAGAGGGTGGCTTCCGAGCAAGTTTTGAAGTATATCACCCTCTCATAGATGGCTTCCCCTAGGAACCAAGAGAGCAGAATCCAGAGGGAAATACAAGACTTATTTATAAAGTTCCGTTTAAATAGACAGTTTGTTTTTTGCATAAATGTAGACAAATAGATCAAAATATGGTGTCCAGAAATAGATCCACATTGATAAAGTCAATTTTCTATGAGGCTGCCAAGGCAATTCAATGGTGAAAGTGATAGGGACAGAGTAAAGAGACAAAGTAGGGACAAGAAAACTCCCCTGCCTGATATGGAGGAGGAGCTAATAATGGAAGACAGACATCTACTCAAGAATGAGGAAGAAGGTGGTCTTTCCTTACCCACTTTGCCTTTGATTATAAAAATGTAGCCCACTAAGCTTTCAGGGCAACACTCCCTTGCCCACCCGCTTGTATCTCTCACAAGTGTCCTATACTAATAAACTCTTTCCTCTTTTCTCTGTCACTCTGCCTCTTAATGAATTCTTTCTGTGTGGAGACAGAAGAACCTATGATATACTAAGTCCCGAAATGTGTTCTGCAGTTTCAAAAGGATAATCTTTCCAACAATGGTGCATTTGGATAAGGGAAAAAAAAACTTGCACTTTTCTCACACCCTATAAAAAAATCAACTGGAAATGTATTATATCCTGCCTGCAAGAGCTGATATTATAAAACTTCTTGAAAATAGCATTGGATAAATTTTAGTGAGCTTAGGTTTTGCAAATATTTCTTAAATATGAGACAAAACACATGAACTATAAAAGTCAATGTTAATAAAATGTACTTTAGCAAAACTAAAAAAAAAAAAAAACCTTCGCTCTTCAAAAGACACTGATAAAAAAGTAAAAGCAAATCACAGCATTGTAAAAATATTTGCATAATATATCTGGGACAAAAAAATTATACCTAGAAAATACAAGACCTTACAATTCAATAAAGAGACAAATGATCCAATCTAAAAACTGGAAAGACATTCCAATTAGGAAATGTATAAAAGATTTGAGAGACACTTAACTAAAGAAAATACAGAGATAGCCAATTGACACACAAAAAGATATTCAGCATCTTTAGTCATCAAGGAAATTCAAATTCCAACCGCAGTTCAGTACCACTGTGCATCTACTTGAGGGATGGAATTAAGACTGGCAAGTTTTATTGAGTATGTCAAGTAACTGGTAACCATCATACATTGCTGTTGAGAGTGTAAGATAGCAAAATTATTTTGCCTAATTGTTTGGCAATCTCTTGTAAAGTTAACATATGCTTACTATATAAATCAACAATTCCACACTTAGTTATTTATTTATAGAATGAAAAATATCTCCATACAGTTATGTAAATACATGTACACAAATATTTGTGTAGCTCTATTCCTAAGACCTGTAAATTGAGAAAAAACTAAATGTCCATCATCATGTTCCTGGACAAAGAGTAGTGTATTTATAAAATGAAACAAAAAGAATGAACTACTACATCACACCCAACACGGATAAATTTCAAAAATACGTCCAGTGAAGGAAACCAAAAAGCAAAAAGTAGATCCTATGTGATTCTATTCATAAGAAATTCTAGTACTGTCAAACAGAATTTTAGTGACAAAAAGTAATCATTGGTTTCCTGGGACTGGTGGTGATATAGGGGACTGATAGGGAGGGAGCATGAGGGAAATTTCAGGGTGATGGATATGTGTTGTATCTTGATCATGGTGGTGGTTACACAGGTATACAGACTCATCAAAACACATCAAACTGTATACTTTAAATGGGTGTCTTATTGTATTTAATTATGCTTCAATGTATTTGGTTAAGAGATGAAACATAAACAAATTAAACTCACAGCATACATAAAAGCTAAAGCTATAAAACTTCTAGAAGTAAATATAAGGGAATGTTTCTTTAACCTTGGTTTAGGAAAGTGTTTCTTAGACAAGACACAAGAAATACCACAGATTAAAAAAGAGCTAAAGATAGAAAAAAATATATAAGTAAATATATGTATATATATATATTAGTTCCCTATAAAATATATTGTAAAAATTCTTTTTTATTCATCTATAAAAAAAAGGATATCCTGCCTTTTTGTAACAACATGAATAGATCTTGAAAGCATTATGCTAAGTGAAATATGTCAGTCAGAACGGCAAATACTATAGGATCTCACTTATATGTGGAATCCAAAATAGCTGAACTCATAAACATACAGACTAGAAAGATGGTTGCCAGGGGTTGGGGTTGAGAGAAATGGGGAGATATTGATCAAAGGGAACAAGCTTCCATTTATAAGATGAATAGGTTCTGGGTATCTAATATACAGTATGGTGACTATGTTAACAATACTGTATTACATAATTCAAAGCTGTTAAGAGAGCAGATCTTAAATGTTCTCACCAAAAAAAAAAAGAGAGATAATTATGTGATATAATGGTAATGTTATCTAACCTTATTTTGGTAATCATTTTGCATCATTTCGTACACCTTAACCTTTCACAATGCTATTTGCCAATATATCTCAATAAAGCTAGATAAAAGAAATCAATACTGTGTTTTCCTGAGGTAGGGAACTAGTTGAGGTAGGTCAACTAGGAAATGGCATAAAATAATTTGCGAGTGACAAAAATCTTGTATTTGTTGATTGGCGTGGTAGTTAAATGGGTGAATGTATTTGTAAAATCTCACAAATAACTAACGCTTAAAATATCTGAATTTTATTTACATAAATTATCCCTTAATTTAAAAGTAAGATAAGGAAAAATGTAAACGCAAAAGGTAAATTAAGGCCCCCAAGGCAACATCTCAAAAACAAATCAACAAAATATACTCAAGGAACTCAAAATATGGTATTAAGAATCATGAAAGAGAAAGCAGAGGAAAAGAGCAATTTTTCCAGCAGTCCTAATATCAGGAGAACAACAAGGACAAAAAACAACATCCAAAGGCAATACCTTAAACATCAATTGGCCAATCTGAGAACATCAGCCAAAACAAGGAAAGTGCACATGCTCCAATTAAGAGTTGCATACATTCTAATGACAACACAAGAGGGAGCCCTACAGTTACAAAACGATGAATACTGTGCTAAACCAGCCTCCCCTTCTAAGAGTACGAGAAAATCAGTCTCACAGAAATATGAACCCAGAAAAAGAGCATGCTCAGATCCCATTCAAAGTTATTATAGAAAAAAAAAAAAAAAAAAAAAACAGCAGAACAACATCCTTATAGGAAATAACTGTGCCTCTGTAGTGAAAACTAAGATGCACTGTGCAGATTCTCCTGCAAACAAAGGACTTGTTGCCCCAACTGATGGCAGTGCTGTGGGTAGGCAGGTTTCAGCTGTCTGCCTCTCCAGGCTTTTTGGAAACAACATAGACACCTCACCCAAATTACTGCCCTTTCCTGTAGCAGCCCACACCCAAACACTGACTGATGCAGGTTTTTAAACTCTTGGCCATCTTGGCCCAACTCAGGACACCTCTACAGAGCTTGCTGTCGGGGCAGCTGAGGCTGACACTAGGAGTGCCTTCAGCTTAGCTTCTCTCCCTGCCCAATACATCCCCTTCATTCCACAGGTGTTAATCCCAAGCGTTTATTAATAAACATCCTACATGCCAAGGGCTCTCAGTGTGTGCTTCCTGGGGAACACAACCTGCAAAAGCCGGGAAGATATACTCATAAAATTAGTGAAAACTAACCAAATATTTCAAAATAAGCTAAAAGAAATTTAGAAGTGATAGAATATGTGAAATAACAACAAGGATCATAATTCAAAATAATTCAGTTATGAGTGGTTGGAGAAAGAGAAGTTTAGGAAACAGAGGAACATCAGGAAGCAGCTAGAAATGAAAGTAAAACCATTTCAGGGAATGTAAGTTGGTGCAGCCACTACAGAAAACAGTATGGAGGTGTCTCAAAAAACTAAAAATAGAACTACCATATGACCCAGGAATTCCACTCCTGGGTGTATGTCCAGAAAAAACAAAAACATTAATTCAAAAAGATACATGCACCCCAATATTCATAGCAGCATTATTCAGAATTGCCGAGTTATAGAAGCAACCTAACGTCCATCAACAGATGAATGGGGAAAAAAAGATGTGGTGTATATATATATATATACATACATATAATATATATAATATATATATATATATATATAATTTTGCCATTTACAATGACATGGATGGACATGGAGGGCATTATGCTAAGGGAAACGTCAGGCAGATAAAGGCAAATACTGCATGATATCATTCATATGTGGAATCTAAAATTACAACAAACTAGTAAATAAAACAAAAAAGAAGTAGACTCACAGATATAGAGAACAAACTAGTGGTTACCAGTGGGGAGAAGAGAGGGAAAGGGTCAATATAAGGGTAAGGGATTCAGAGGTACAAACTATTATGTATAAATTAAGCTACAAGAATATATTGTACAATACGGGGAATATAGCCAATATTTTTTAATATTGATAATAATAAACAGAATATAGCCTATAAAAATTGTGAATTACTATAATGTACCAAATGGAGGAAGTTTCAAAAAGAAAAAGAGAAACCATTTTATAAATGAAGTGTAAACCTGGAGAAAAATAAGACTGAATAAACATGATGAACAAGGCCATGACAAAAAAAGCAGATAGGAAGAGAGGGGGAAAAAGAAAAAACTGGAGAAAACTATAAAAATAGTTCTAGAGGATACATTCTCTAGAATTTTATTGTTATAAACTTTTAAACTAGGCAAATACTAATGCATGATATTAGAAGGCACGAGTGTTGTTTCTGTTGAAGAAGAGTGAATGAGTAATGAGGTATTTGTTTGTAATAGTCTATTTTTTGACCCATGCATGTTCACTTTGTGATAATTTATCAATATGTCAATCATGATTTGTTGCTTTCCTGTCAGTGTATTTTATTTCCATAAAATGTGAACATAATGTACTGTACTTTCATGGATGCAATATATTTTATATGAGTATATTAATTATAATCTTTTCTATTCTATACATTTTTTTACATTTCCTCTGAGAATTTGTATGAAAATGTACAGTGTGGGGAATATAGTCAATTTTTATGTAGTATCTTTGTATGGTGTAATATCATTGTTGTCATATAACATGATCGTGGTGATCATTTTGAAATTTATAGAAATATTGAATCACTATGTTGTGTAACAGTAACTAACATAGTGTGGTAGGTTATTTATACTTCAAAAACAAATAAACAAACAAACACATACAAAAAGAGATCATATTTGTGGTTACCAGAGTTGGTGGCAGGAGGAGGGGGAATTGGATGAAGGTGGTCAAAAGCTACAAACGTCAAGTCATAAGATAATAAGTAACAGAGACTTAACGTACAACATGATAAATGTAATTAACACTGCTGTATGATATATCGGAAAGTTAAGAAAGTAAATCTTAAGATTTCTCACCACTAGGAAAAAACTTTTTCTGTCTTTAATTTTATATGTATATGAGGTGATGGATGCTCATTAAACTTAATATGATAATCATTTCATGATATACGTTAGCCAAATCATTTTGCTGTACACATTAAATTTATACAGTACTGTATGCCAAGATACCTCAATAAAAGGAAAAAAACAAACAAAGAAAATTGTAAGTATTAAGCAACTTTTATAGAATTTGGTATTATTGAAACATCTAATCAGTGGACACATCTTTTGGAACAAAGAATAGAACAGTTATGTTTTTCATTTCTGTTTTCTAACAATACATTTTTATTGCACTTTGCTGAAGTATTGGCTTGTGATCAAATGGAAAAAGAAAACTAACTGGTCCTTCATGGCAGATGATTTAAGAAGCACTGTCTGAGAAGCTGTGTTCCTTAGGAAGACATTAAACCAATCTTACTCATTTTGTGTCATCTGAGAAACTCAGTTGAGAGGAGGATGTTCAGACAGTTCTGTGCTGTGAATTCATTGCTTTTCATTTATTTCCCACCTTGTGCTGTTCTATTTTCAGCACTCACTCTTCTACTTGGAACTGAATTTTTTACTTCTATAATTTTTTAATATCTCCTGTGTGTTGTCCTTTCTTATTTGATTTCTTAATGAGTGCTTTTATGTTTTTAATACTCCTGCTGTAATTTTGGTGCATTTAGGGGTAGAATATATATGTTAAATTCCAAAAGATTTATTTAGAATTTAAAAACAGATTCCATAACAAAATTAGTAAGTCAATATTGCTAGAAATATAATAAAAAGCTGATTTGCATATGCAGTGAAGTATATGGATTCAGTACCATTAAACCATGATGGGTCCCATATACACAAAATAAAAAATAATATACACTCTGAAAATTAATTTAATGAAAATACTTTACAAGGAATAATTTGAAAATTGAAATCCAATAAATTCTAAACGTAGAACTTATATAAATCATTCTCTCATTAACACACACCCAAAAAAAAAAAAAAACTATAAATAACAGAAATTATTTAGGTATCAGCAAGGAAATATCTATAGTAAATAATAAATATTTGGCAATAAATAACAAAAAATATTTGGGCAATAAATAACAAGTACAAAACTGTTAGGAAGGAAAAAAACAACAGAACAAAATAATGGAGATGACCAATGCTGTACTTATAGAGAAATGTAGTAACTTAAATGCTTTAATTGGGGAGATACCTTCAAGACAGCAGAGAAATAAGATGGGGAGATCACCTTCCTCCCCACAAGTACAAGAAAAAATATCTAAATGTGGAACAACTCCTACAGAACACCTACTGAAAGCTGCAGAAAACCTCAGACTTCCCAAAAGGCAAGAAACTCCCCATGTACCTGGGTAGGGCAAAAGAAAAAAGAAAAAACAGAGGCAAAAGAATACGGACAGGACCTGCACCTTGGAGAGGGGGCTGTGAAGGAAGAAAAGTTTCCACACACTAGCAAGACCCATCACTGGTGGAAACGGGGGATGGGCAGCAGGGTAGCTTCGGAGCCATGGAGGAGAATGTAGCAACAGGGGTGCAGAGGGCAAATCAGAGAGATTCCCGCACAGAGGATCACTGCCGACCAGCACTCACCAGCCTGAGAGGCTTGTCTGCTCACCCCCCAAGGTGGGTGGGGGCTGAGAGCTAAGGCTCAGGCTCTGGAGGTCAGATCCCAGGGAGAGGACTGGGATTGGCTGTGTGAACACAGTCTGAAGGGAGCTAGTGCACCACAGCTAGCCTGGAGGGAGTCTGGGAAAAAATTTGGACCTGTCTAAGAGGCAAGAGACCATTGTTTCCGGGTACGTGAGGATAGGGGATTCCTTCCCTGTCTGCCAACAGAAGGCAGAGCACGACCTAAACGAGCTCCAGAGACAGGCATGAGCCACGGCTATCAGCGCGGACACCAGAGACAGGCATGAAACATTAACCCTATGGATGCAGCCACCAAAATCCTGTGTGCAAGCACAAGTCACTATCTACACGTGCCCCTCACCCTCACCCTGGGAGCCTGCGCAACCCGCCACTGCCAGGCTCCAGTGATCCAGGGACAACTTCCCTGGGAGAGCACACGGCACACCTCAGGCTGTTGCAACATCTCGCTGGCCTCTGCCACCACAGGCTCACCCCGCATTCCAATTATCACTACCTTACCCCTCCCTCCCCATGGCCTGAGAGAGCCAGAGCCCCTTAATCAGCTGCTGCTTTAATGGTGTCCTGTCTCAGCGGGGAAAGTAGCCTGAGGGCAACCTACAAGCAGAGGTGGGGCCAAAACAAAAGCTGAACACCAGGAGCTGTGTGAACAAAGTAGAGAAAGGGAAATTTCTCTGTGCAGCCTCAGGAGCAGTGGATTAAATCCCCACAAGTAAACTGAGGTACCCTGCATCTGTGAAATACCTGAATAGACAACAAATCAACCCAAAATTGAGGCAGTGTACTTTGGAAGCAACTGTAAACTTGGGGTTTGCTGTCTGCAACTGACTTGTTTCTGATTTTTATGTTTATCTTATTATAGTCTTTAGCACTTGTTATCATTGGTGGATTTGTTTATTGGTTTGGTTGCTCTCTTCTTTTTTTTCTTTTTAATTACTTTTTTATTTTAGTAATATTTTTTATTCTAATTATTTTATTTTATTTTTGGTTTTATTTCGCTCTCTTTTTCTCCCTTTTTTTCTGAGCTGTGTAGCTGACAGGGTCTTGGTGCTCCGTGCTGATGTCAGGCCAAAGCTTCTGAGGTGAGAGAGCAAAGTTCAGGACATTGGACCACCAGAGACCTCCTGGCCCCACCTGATATCAATCGGCAAGTACTGTCCCTGAGATCTCTGTCTCAATGCTAACACCCAGTTCCACCCAACGTCTAGCAAGATCCAGTGCTAGACTTCCCATGGCAAACAACTATCAAGACAGGAACACAACCTCATCCATTACCAGAGAGTCCACCTAAAAACATACTAAGTTAACAGACACCCCAAAACACACCACCAGACACAGCCTTGCCCACCAGAAAGACATGATCTGGCCCCACCTACCAGAACACAGGCACTAGTCCTCTTCACCAGGAAGCCTACACAACCCACTGAACCAACCTTACCCACTGGGAGAAGACACCAAAAACAATAGGAACTATGAAACTGCAGCCTGAGAAAAGGAGACCCCAAAAAGAGTAAGTTAGGCAAAATGAGAACACAGAGAAATATGCAGATGATGAAGGAACAAGGTAAAAACCCATCAGACCAAACAAATGATGAGGAAATAGGCAGTCTACCTGAAAAAGAATTCAGAGAAATGATAGTAAAGATGATCCAAAATCTTGGAAATAGAATGGAGAAAATAAAATAAATGTTTAACAAGGACCTAGAGGAACTAAAGAGACAGCAAACCATGATGAACAACACAATAAATGAAAGTAAAAATTCTCTAGAAGGAATCAATAGCAGAATAACTGAGGTAGAAGAACGGATAAGTGACCTGGAAGATAAAATAGTGGAAATAACTACCACAGAGCAGAATAAAGAAAAAAGAATTGAAAGAATTGAGGACAGTCTCAGAGACTTCTGAGACAACATTAAATGAACCAATATTCGAATTGTAGGGTTCCCAGAAGAAGAGAAAAAGAAAGGGCCTGAGAAAATATTTGAAGAGATTATAGTTGAAAACTTCCCTAACATGGGAAAGGAAATAGTCAATCAAGTCCAGGAAGTGCAGAGAGTCCCATACAGGATAAATCCAAGGAGAAACATGCCAAGACACATATTAATCAAACTATCGAAAATTAATGCAAAGAAAAAATATTAAAAGCAGCAAGGGAAAGCAACAAATAACATACAAGGGAATCCCCATAAGGTTAACAACTGATCTTTCAGGAGAAACTTTGCTAACCAGAAGGGAGTGGTAGGACATATTTAAGTGATGAAAGGGAAAAACCTACAACCAATATTGCTCTACCCAGCAAGGATCTCATTCAGATTCGTTGGAGAACTTAAAATCTTTACAGACACTAAGAGAATTCAGCACCACCAAAAGAGCTTTACAACAAATGCTAAAGGAACTTCTCTAAGCAGGAAACACAAGACAAGAAAAAGACATACAATTACAAACCCAAAACAATTAAGAAAATGTTAGTAAGACATACATATTGATAATTACCTTAAATGTAAATGAAATAAATGTTCCAACCAAAAGACATAGACTGGCTGAATGGGTACAAAAACAAGATGCATATATATGCTGTCTACAAGAGACCAACTTCAGACCTAGAGACACATACAGACTGAAAGTGAGGGGATGGAAAAAGATATTCCATGCAAATTGAAATCAAAAGAAAGCTGGAGTAGCAATTCTCATATCAGGCAAAATAGACTTTAAAGATTACTACAAGAGACAAAGAAGGACACTACATAAGGAGGAAGGGATCAATCCAAGAAGAAGATATAACAATTGTAAATATTTATGCACCCAACATAGGAGCACCTCAATACACAAGGCAAATGCTAACAGCCATAAAAGGGGAAATCGACAGCAACACAAGCAGTAGGGGAGTTTAACACCCCACTTTCACCAATGGACAGATCATCCATAATGAAAATAAATAAGGAAACACAAGCTTTAAATGACACATTAATAAAAAAGATGGACTTAATTGATATTTATAGAACATTCCATCCAAAAACAACAGAATACATTTTCTTCTCAAGTGCTCATGGAACATTCTCCAGGATAGATCATAACTTGGGTCACACATCAAGCATTGGTAAATTTAAGAAAACTGAAATTGTATCAAGTATATTTTCCGACCACAACGCTATGAGACTAGATATAAATTACAAGAAAAAACTGTAAAAAATACAAACACATGGAGGCTAAACAAAATGCTACTAAATAACCAAGAGATCACTGAGGAAATCAAAAATATCTAGAAACAAATGACAGTGGAAACACAACTACCCAAAATCTATAGGATGCAGCAAAGGCAGTTCTAAGAGGGAAGCTTATAGCAATACAATCCTACCTAAAGAAACAAGAAAAATCTCAAATAACAACCTAACCTTACACACAAAGCAGTTAGCGAAAGAAGAACAAAAGAAACCCAAAGTTAGCAGAAGGAAAGAAATCATAAAGATCAGATCAGAAATAAATGAAAAAGAAGTGAAAGAAACAATAGCAAATATCAATAAAACTAAAAGTTGGTTCTTTGAGAAGATAAACAATATTGATAAACCACGAGCCAGACTCACCAAGAAAAAAAGGGAGAAGACTTGAATCAACAGAATTAGAAATGAAAAAGAAGTAACAACTGACACTGCAAAAATACAAAGAATCATGAGGGATTACTACAAGCAACTATCTGCCAATAAAATGGACAACCTGGAAGAAATGGACAAATTCTTAGAAAAGCACAACCGTCCGAGACTGAACCAGGAAGAAATAGAGAATATAAACAGACAGATCACAAGCACTGAAATTGAGACTGTGATTAAAAACCTTCCAACAAGCAAAAGCCCAGACCAGATGGCTTCACAGGCAAATTCTATCAAACATTTAGAGAAGAGCTAACACCTATCCTTCTCAAACTCTTCCAAAATATAGCAGAGGACGAACACTCCCAAACTCATTCTACAAGACCACCCTTACCCTGATACCACAACAAGACAAAGATGTCACAGAAAAACAAAATTACAAGCCAATATCACTGATGAACATAGATACAAATATCCTCAACAAAGTACTAACAAACAGAATCCAACAGCCCATTCAAAGGATCATACACCATGATCAAGTGGGGTTTATCCCAGGAATGCAAGGATTCTTCAATATATGCAAATCAATCAATGTGATACACCATATTAACAAACTGAATGATAAAAGCCATATGATCATCTCAATAGATGCAGAAAAAGCTTCCAACCAAATTCAACACCAATTTATGATAAAAAACCTCCAGAAGGTAGGCGTAGAGGGAACTTATCTCAACATAATAAAGGCTATATATGACAAACCCACAGCCAACATCGTTCTCAGTGGTGAAAAACTGAAACCATTTCCTCTAAAATCAGGAAAAAGACAAGGATGCCCACTCTCACTACTATTATTCAACATAGTTGAATACGCGAGAGGGAGGGAATATGGGGATATATGTATACATATAGCTAATTCACTTTGTTATACAGCAGAAACTAACACAACATTGTAAAACAATTATACTCCAATAAAGATGTTAAAATGCCTTAATTATTTAACTAGTAAGAATAAAAATAATATAAAAAGACCTAATACAAAATTGAAAACAGGGAGCCAAAAATAGAAATATAAGTAGTAATTTTAAAATATGAGAGCTTTATTGATTATTTTATACACTTTGATTTGAAAATCTAAGTAAAATTTCAAGGGAGAATACAGTTACATTTTACCTTGAAAATGGAGGTCACACATGAAATATGAATGTCAGTTTTATTCATTAAGCTTTAAAAAGAACATTGAAGGGACTCCCCTAGCAGTCCACTTGTTAAAACTCCGTGCTTCCACTGCAGGGGGTGTAGGTTTGATCCCTGATGTCATCCCAAAAAAATATAATTAACTGCTGTATGTTATATATGAAGGTTATTAAGAGAGTAAATCCTACGTGTTCTCATCACAAGAAAAAATATAATTATTAATACTTTCCTCTATTTAATTTTTTATTATTTTTTTATTTCTTTAATTTTGTACCTATATGAGATGATGGGTGTTCACTAAACTTATTGTGATCATCATGTCATGATGTATGTAAATCAGATCAGTATGCTGTATACCTTAATCTTATATAGTGTTGCATGTTAATTATATCTCAGTAAAACTGGAAGGAAAAAAGTGCTGCCTTTTCATTTTCCTTTCTTATTATCAAATGGTTTTCTCCATTATCTCACACTGTTAAAATTTTAATAGCACTTTACTGTTGGTCTTAAAGTCCTTTTCAAATAATACAATTTCTACTATTGTTTGATCTTTTGCTTAGACAAAGTTTTAGTAAAATTTTGAAATGGGACTTTTGATATCTTTGAATTGCCTTATCTCTAAACTTTATAAATAAGAAGTACACCCTGTGCTTTTGACCAGAACAAAGACTCCCCTATTATTCCTCCTGGGATATCTTCTCTACATTTCCAACTTCCTGGTCTCCTTTCTTTGAATATTTTCTCTTTTATAGGGTCATCCTCAGAAAGGACAGTGACTAGTTACCCAAAGACAGATGGAGTTTCTGAAAGCAAAGAAAGGCCACATTACTCAATGGCTATTCCCTGACCCTCCCCTGCTAACCCCTGTAATACGTCATCTACTTTTTCAAACTTATCCACAGAACTTATGTGGGAACTGAAGTTGCAGAATAAATTAACTATGGAAAACGTTGACTGTACTTACCCCAGTCTGGAATGCTGCATAAAATATTTGGTAAATAGCAGATAGTGTTTTTTGGAAATAACTATTGATTTATTCATTGACAAATATTTGTGGAGTTTCTGTTACATGCCAGGCACTATGCTAAGTACTGTGGGTAAATAAAAGATGAAATGGCAAGGACCCTGGTTACAAGTAGCTTATAGTCTACTGGAGATAAGACCTTTACACAAAGTAGAACATGAAGTATCATAAAAGGAATATGGGAATTCTATAGGGGAAAAGACTTGTTACTTACAGATTCTGGGATCTGAGACAGCTGCATGGCAGAGAGATGGCAGTTGAAATAAACTGGGAAGAATATTTTGGATTTGGACATGAAGACATAAGCAGGAAAGAAAATAAAGGTCCTACAGACCATTTCAAGTCATTATACCTTTTATAAAAGAGCCATAGAGAGGCTGCTGCCACAGTCCTTCGGGTGTGTGGACAAACAAGTGGTATTGCTATTTTCTGAATTTGGAAAAGAGGATATTACACGTTCAAAGAAAGCTTGGAGAAAATAAAAAGATGGAAAAAGAAAAGGACATATAGCATAATTAAGTTGCCTCTTCAACAAGGGGAAAGAGCAAATTGATTTTTCATTATTTTGCTCAATAACTCTTCATCACTTGTAAGGTAAAGCCAATTTCTTAAGTTGGTTAAAAAGGCAACTAATTTTACCCCTTATCTACATTTGCAACCTAAATTTTAATCACACAGGACTTGCACTAAAATACATAGAGTTTTCTATATATGCCTTTGTATTTCAAGACTTCTTGGAGAGAGAGAGAGAGAAAGAAATGTCAGCCTCAAATATCCTCTAACTTTCATCTGTGATCTACTCATTCTTCATACTTTTTAAAGTCACCAGTTATTGAACTTTCTCTAATCTGTCTAGGAAGAATTTGTTGTTTCTAGTATATTTAAAGCTTAATATATTTAACGGTTGTTTCATGTGTCTTTATCAAAATACTCAACATGTTACATCCAAATTATTGTCTCCTGATTGTCTCTCCAATAGACCAGACAGCCTCAAGGATAAATACCACAACATATGCTCTGCGAATTCTCAAAACATAACCCAATATTTAAATATATGGAATATATGAAATATAAAGTCTTGATGAATAAATAAATAGTCCATTAATGAATTAATAATGATCTCAGTTCACTTTACAGCAGCTTGGTCCCCTTTGCACCACCATGTGCCTCCTAAGTAAAAATATTTTTATGTTCTCCTTATGTTCCATGTTCTGTATAAATTTTTGTTTTCTTTCTTTCTTATACTGTATCCCCTTATGAAAAAATCAAAACTTACCCTGTGGCCCTGCCTTCCTCTTGATCTTGGTCTTTATCTTTATCCTTACATTTTTCACCATCGAACTGCCCTTTCTATCATTTGATCACATTTTCTATTTTCCACTACTAACAACTAGAGGATAACAGATCACTGGCTCCAGGGAAAACCCAACAATTTTAAAATTTGACATAAAAATAAGTGGATTGTCACTGCTCTTCTCAATACGGAAATAAGAGTTCCTAAATAAAAATAAAAATTTCACATTTTTTTCAAATCGGAGTTTAGTGCCCAGTAACATGCAGGTGTCTTCATTTTCGGACACATCCTGGAATCTTCTATGAAGGTTTCTAGGTGAAATTTGCCAAAATTATCTTCACTGTCATAATGTCCAAGGGCTCGTCTACCATTTTCTACAAACTCTGGACCATTATAAGAAAACTATATACATTGCTCTACACAAAAATATCACCTGTACCTTGGATAGTTTAGGTATGTCCTCAATGAGTATGACAATGGTCTTCTTTTTTACATTAGCAATGACTTCAATGCCTTGGTTAGTAATTGAAATGTTTATCTCCATAGGGATCTAATTACCACATTTTGCCCAATGCTTGTCCATAATTTCCCCAATTAGCAAGTAGAACTATGGTAATACACTATGAGAATTAGTTGGTCAAAGAAAAGTTCCTTTCTAATATACTGTGGAAATTAGTTTGTTTCCTCCCAGAAATTCTCTGGGGACTTATTAGAGAGGTGGAGGTTTTCTTGGTCCTATTTGTTAAAACAGACAGGTAATTTGTTAATTACCTCCTTTGAGTATCCCTACCTAATGACTAAATTTTTATTCTTAGTTTTGAGAAAAATATCCATTTCATATTCACATTTCTGAAAGTTAGAAGAGAGGAAGAAAGATACAAAGAATAGAGGACAGAAAATTAGAAGGGCAGAAGCAACATAGGTCTTTCAGGCACATGAGAAACTTATTTGTTCCTGGAATATAACATGAGCATGATTGATATTTGTTCAATAAATAAAGAAAGAAAATTTGGGTTCTGGAGTAAGATGTCATAGTGCCCTGTTTTAGGTATTGGCTGAGACTTCTCAGGAGTCTACCTCCTAATTTCACATTGCATATTTATTCCCTCTGCCAGTGAGTCCAGACACTTTGGGCTAGAAATGGGGAAATACTAGACACTCATAGATGTCTCTCTCAGGGGCTTGTGTGACCTGCTCTTGTACAAATTATATGAGATGCCGCAAGCAGGAAGAGGAGAAGAAAATTCCAAGGTATTAAGTAAGAATTTGATGACTAGGACTTGGTGGCTTCTCTCTCCTTCAGTTATGTAACAGATTGGGACCATGGCTAGATCTTCAGGAAATCTTTCAGTGAGAAGATTCATCTGAAAGCTATATATTTCCCCTGAATCTGGGTAGGCTGAATGACTATTTGTTCCAATAGATTATAGCAAAATTGATGTTATATGGTTTATAAACTCTGGTCTCTAGAGCCTGTCAACTTCTACTTCCTAATTCTTGGAACATCAACTTATTTTTTATATATTGGAGTAGAGTTGATTAACAATATTGTGTTAATTTCAGGTGTACAGCAAATGATTCAGTTATACATACACATGTATCTATTCTTTTTCAAATTATTTTCCCATATAGGCCATTACAGTGTATTGAGCAGTATTCCCTGTGCTATACAGTAAGTCCTTGTTGGTTATCTATTTTAAATATAGTAGTATGTAAATGTCAATACAAAATTCCAAATCTATCCCTACCCCCCAACCCTTACCCCTGGTAACCATAAGTTCATTCTTTAAGTCTGTGAGGCTGTTTCTGTTTTGTAAATAAGTTCAGTTGTATCATATTTTTTAGATTCTGCATATAAGCGATATCATATGATATTTGTCTTTGTCTGACTTACTTCACTTAGTATGATAATCTCCAGGTCCATCCATGTTGCTACAAATGGCATTATTTCATTCTTTTTAATGGCTGAGTAATACTCCTTTGTATATATGTACCACAATATACAAGTACCATATGTACTTCTTTATCCATTCATCTGTTGATGGACATTTGGGTTGCTTCCATGTCTTGGCTATTGTAAACAGCTCTGAAATGAACATTGGGATGCATATATCCTTTCAAACCATGTTTTTCTCTGGATATATGCCCAGAAGTGAGATTGCTGGATCATATGGTAGCTCTATTTTTAGTTTCTTAAGGAATGTCCATACTGTTCTCCACAGTGGCTGTACCAATTTACATTCCCACCAACAGTGTAGGAGGGTTCCTTTTTCTGCACACCCTCTCCAGCATTTATTATTTGTAGACTTTTTGCTGATGGACATTCTGATCTGTGTGAGGTGATTCCTCATTTTAGTTTTGAATTGCATCTGTCTAATAATTAGAGATGTTGAGCATCTTTTCATGTGTCACTTGGCCATCTTGGAACATCAACTTTTATTCCCTACACATGTTTTTTTTTAATGAAATTTATTTGATTTACAATATTATATTAGTTTCAGGTATACAACATAGTGATTCAATTTTATTGTGGATTACACTCCATTTACAATTATTATAAAACATTGGCTATATTCCTTCCATTGTACAGTATATACTGATAGCTATTTATTTTATACATAGTAAGTTATACCTCTTAATCTCCTACCCCCATCTTGCCCATCCTGCCTTCTCTCTCCCCATTGGTAACCACTAGTTTGTTCTCTATATCTGTGAGTCTCTCTGTTTTGTTATAATCACTTGTTTGTTTTATTTTTTTAGATTCCACATATAAATATAACATACAATATTTATCTTTGTCTGTCTAAGTTCACTAAGCATAATACCCTCCAGGTCCATTCATGTTATTGCAAACGGCAAAATTTCATTATTTTTGTGACAGTAATATTCCCTTGTGTGTATATATATTTATATATATACCTCACACCTTCTTTATCCATTCATCTGTTGATGGACACATAAGTTGCTTCCATAGGTTGGTTTATTATAAATAAAGCTGCTATGAACATTGGGGTGCATGTATCTTTTTGAATTAGTGTTTTCATTTTCTTCAGATATATGCCAAGGAGTGGAATTGCTGGATCATATGGTATTTTTATTTTTAGTTTTCTGAGGAAACTTGATAGTGTTTTCCATAGTGGCTGCACCAATTACATTCCAATAAACAGTGTGCTGGGGTACCCTTTTTTCCACATACTTGCCAACATTTGTTATTTGCAGACTTTTTGATGATAGTCATTCTGACAGGCGTGAGGTGATATCTCATGGTTTTGATTTGTATTTCTCTGATTATTAGTGATGTTGAGCACTTTTCATGTACCTGTTTGTCATCTGTATATCTTCTTTGGAAAAATGTCTATTCAGGTCTTCTGCCCATTTTTAAATCTTTTTTTATATTGAGTTGTGTGAGCTGTTTATATATTTTGGATATTAACCCCTTATTGGTCACATCATTTGCACATATTTTCTCCCATTCAGTAGGGTAAACCTTTTGTCAGTGGTTTCCTTTTCTGTGCAAAAGTTTTTACGTTTAGTTAGGTCCCATTCGTTTATTTTTGCTTTTGTTTCTTTTGCTATAGGAGACAGATCCAAAAAAAAATATTGCTACGATTTCTGTCAAAGCATGTTCTACTTATATTTTTTTCTGGAAGTTTTATGGTTTCCAGTCTTTTTTTTTTTTTTTTTTTTTTTATTTATTTTTGTCTGCGTTGGGTCTTCGTTTCTGTGCAAGGGCTTTCTCCAGTTGCGGCAAGCGGGGGCCACTCTTCATCGCGGTGCGTGGGCCTCTCACTATCGCGGCCTCTCTTGCTGCGGAGCACAGGCTCCAGACGCGCAGGCTCGGTAATTGTGGCTCACGGGCCCAGCTGCTCCGCGGCACGTGGCATCTTCCCAGACCAGGGCTCGAACCCGTGTTCCCTGCATTGGCAGGCAGATACTCAACCACTGCGCCACCAGGGAAGCACCAAAAGCACCAGATTTGCACACAGCCAACATTTAACATGAACTAACGAGTCACATAAGTGACCAATTTTGTAAATGGTCTTTCAGCCCTAGTTGGGCCAACCAAGGTGACCTCACAAAAAGTAGATACAAGCTGTCCCATGAAGCCTTGCCAAAATTGTGGATTTGTGTGTAAAATAAATAACTGTTGTTATCTTAGCTAAACTACAGGGTAATTTGCTAAATGGAAATAAATAACTAGAACAGAATTTGGTATCTAAAGTCAGGGTGCTATTATAATTAAAACTTTAAAAATATGGCATTGAGTTTGGACTTGATGGTAGGAAAATCTGTAAAGCCTTAAGGAATCTATCACTGAAAGGTGTAAGAGCCTTGAGCCCACCGTTGGTAAGCATTTGAAGGACAGACAGGAAGCTGTTATTATAGTTTGGTAAAAGGGGGCATTTACATGCTTTCTTGGAAAATTTGCATTACTATAGCCTGGAACACAGAAAAATCAGTTATTAAACTCATGAGAAATTTCTAGGAAGATTATAGAAAGTGCCGATCAATGATAACATATGAGAAGAAAGAAATGAACAAAATAAGGTGTCGTTAAGCTTCTGAGAAGAATTTAGAACTATAAAGAATCCAGAACTTCCTAGGTTTGAAAATAAAGCTTTTCCCATCCAATCCCCAATCTCTCCCAGCAAAGATTCTGAAAGTAAGAAATGGCTTCAAGGGAAAGATTAAATTCAAGGTACTTCAGGAAACTATTGCCTCAGGGTAAAGATCTTAAGAATGTCACTATAAGACTGTAAGACTTTCTGTTAGAGCTCAGAAATATTTAAGTTTATGCCAAGTAAGTTTTAGACTTTTAATTCCATGTTGTCTGCAATAAAAATTTGTGGAAGTGCCTTTCTTTACAGGAATCCAAATGTATGGTTTATCTTTTGAGTGATGTTATTAGTATTAAGATTGGATTTATACAGATGTCTTCATGTTACCTCACTCCATCCCTTTGTGAACAAAGGCATAATTTGGTGTAATGACTAAACAGATTTGGTCAAGGAGAGCACAGGTGTTGAACAGGGCTAAGCAAAATTACTCCTATGGAAATAAAATAGAATTTGGGGATCTTGTTCAGTTTGACTTCCCACCCTTCTCCTGAAGGAAAAATTCCTTTATATCTCAGAATAATTTCAATAAAGAATATTGAAGAAAACCAAACCGTGTTGACAAGCTTGTGTTTAATATAAAATCTGTGCCTTCAGGAAATTCAGATTCATTATATTAAAAACAATCTTGTCGACCCTGTTCCTGGTACCGTACCTGGAACTAAAGAGAAGTTTGTACTATGAATAACCTTGCTTATTCTGCCATCTTCTGCTGCCGAGCTTGCTCAGCTACCTTCATGTCCTGTCTTGGTGAATGTCAGCTCATCCATGTAGGCAGCCACACACCTGAACATGACTTCACCACTCTTTTTTAAAAATTATTCTTCCAGAGAAGAAGCAGCACATGAGAAAACATGGCAGACTATAGAATCGTGTTACTTCGAGGACCAGCAAATAGTGGATTAGCTTCAGAGGGCACAACAAGGCACATATGAGAAATGGATAATAATAATGTTAGAAATAATAATGCCACAGAGGTGGCGGGGACTAGGTGATAAATCCTTGGCTTCATCCTCTATGGAAAGAGGAGTCACTGAAGAACTTTTCCATGGATTTTCTGGACATTAGGGAAGTCTTGCTCTTCACCCTATTAATATTAACTCTACCCCTTTGCTAGATTGCTTGAGATACTTCAGCAATTATTCCATGTTAGCAGCTGCCTTGAAGAGAATAAATAAGTATGATATTCGGGGAATGAATTTGGGGCCTATGACAGGATAATATTAGAAGGGCATACGTATATAGGAAGGAAACTCCATAATAAGGTTCCAGTCTCAAACAAGGAAAGGACAAAACAATCCCAAGTAAAGGCAAAGCCATTTCAATATGTAGATTTGGTGGGGGGTGGAATCAAGGACCAAAAAGGGACACTAAAGTTTGCTGTAGAATGGAGGGGACCAAGGTTGCCTGTTGTCTTCTGGAAAGGAAGAACTCATATCAGGAGGGGTAGGAATAGATAGTCATATATTCTTCTGTTCCTTTGAACTAGACAGCTTTGGTGCATCTTTGCTCTCATCAATGGATTTATTTGTTTTTGAATAATAAATCTTTATAGCAGTAAAATGTGATGAAATTTATTCTAGAAATGAGTAATCTTTTCACATGTTTACATAGCCTTCTTAGAGCATTACTCATGGCAGAAAGCCAGAATGTCTTATCTTCTTTGAGCCTCATTCTCTTCATATGAAAAATGTCTTTACATTACAGCATGTTCTACATTTAAATGAGAAAATATTTGAAAGCACACATTTTACTTGGCACATAAAAGGCATACAATTAACTGAACAGTTAATAACTGGCTCTTTAATTAACAGGATATGAAGTCTGGACCATTGTTCTTCGAACGGCTGATTTGAATTCCTTATTCCTCAGACTGTAAACCATTGGATTGAACAATGGAGTGAGGATGGTATAAGACACAGATATTAGGGTGTCTTGACTTGAAGAGTAATGGGATTTGGGCCTTAAGTAGATGAAAGAGGCACAACCATAATGAACAGTTACCACAATGAGATGGGAGGCACAAGTAGAGAAGGCTTTGTACCTTGCAACAGAGGATGGGATTTTTAGAATGGCAGAGATGATACGGATATAGGAAACCAGGATAAGTAACAGTGGAATAATCAAGGCAAACACACCAAGCATGAATATGACCAACTGACTGAGGCGAGAGTGATGAGATGCCAGCTTGAGAACAGGAGAAATGTCACAGAAGAAGTGGTGTAGTTGGTTGGAGGAGTGGAAAGGCAAGTGAAATACCAGGGAGGTGGTGACCAGTGAGACAGTGAAGCCACAGGCACAGGCAGCAGCCACAAGTCCCACACACACCCCATAACCCATGAGCACTGTGTAACGCAGAGGGTTACAGATGGCCACATAGCGATCATAACCCATGGCTGCCAGCAGGAAGGAGTGCGAGCAACCTAGGAAGAGGAAGGAAAACATCTGGATAGAACAGCCCAAGAAGGAGATGGTCTTCTTCTGTGCTAGCAGGTCAACCAGCATCTTGGGTACAAGGATGAAGGTGTAACAAGTCTCAAAACAGGAGAGTACAGCAAGGAAGAAGTACATAGGCGTGTGGAGGGCTCTGTCCAGGACAATGGTGGAAATGATGATGGCATTTGTGCCCAGGGTGAACAGGTAGATGAGCAGGAAGACAATGAAGAGCAGCCGCTGCAGCCCAGCCAGAGATGAGAAGCCAAGGAAGACAAACTGTCTCACCAAGGTCTCATTGACCCATTCCATGGTCACGTTATTAGGAGAGCCAGAGGCCAGGATCCAGGGAGGGAGAAATACACAGGGAACTCAGCACAAAGCCTACAGGTGGCAGGCATTTCCAGATGTTTGGTGGAACTCATTCATTTTCTCCAAAAATACCTGCCAAAATAAGAATTAAGGCTAAATATGGAACAGAACAACTGATGACCAATTAGAAGACTTTTTTCCAAGACCAAAAACATGTTATCTCTCTAGCTAAGGATTAAGGAATTATCTGGTTTTTTCCCCTTGTATCTTACTTATGGATTATTGTGTTTTCCTTGCTCACTACAAGCCTAAGGAAAACAGCTCTCCAAAAGTGAAAAATATGGTAAACTTCAGCTATCTGAACTTGATCAGAAAGTGGAATGAAAGAATGAGTAATGTTCAGACACAGCAGGTGAATTTCAGTTTATCCAACCACAAATGGGGAAGGAAAAGAAGAACTAGATTATCTCTGAGCAAAACTGTGAGGAGATTTGTGTTTATTGACAACTTATTATATGATAAGATATGTGGTAAGAATATCATATACCTTATGTCAATCACTCATTATAACAATTTTATGTCAATAGGCAAAACAATATGAAAAAGAGAAAAAAACTTTAGTTTTCAGACCAGTTAGAAACATTACTGGAAGTTCCACAAACTAGAGCACTGAGCCAAGGGTGGAATAGAAGATAACATTAGTTTAAAGAAAATTTTCTCCTTTTCTTAGAAAAAGAAGAATCATCTACTGTTAGAAAGAGTCTCATTTACTTTGTGGCATTTTAAACACACTTCACTTTTCCTGTTCTGAGATGCCTCAGAAAAATAGAGTTTTACAAAAATGGCAAGACCTTCCTTGTCACACAGAGTGACAGAGAATGTGACAATTGGGCAGTTTTCCAGGATTACAACTCCTGATCAAATCATAGGCTTTATATATTTTGCATATTGTTATGTCAATAAGATTCCTTTTGGATATTCTGCTACTAAACACAGTTTGCACACTGATAGAAAAAATTATTTCTAAAGTCGTTTTTAGGGCTTATATCAGATCATTTTTTCATGGGTGTATTTCCCAACTGCCTAAGCCTAAGAAGTAAAGAAAGTGTTCTTTGTATGCAAAATCATTTAACATTTATTGGTTGTATCCAGTCTTCATTTGTACACTTTTCAGTATATTTAAACTTTTACATCATTATGTGTTGAGGAATTGTTTGCATCTGCTACCAGAATTTTGTTTTTGCATTTTTCATGATAATAGCAAACCTTGGCTTTCTAGACCTTAAGTTAAGTGGTCGGAAATTTCTGAAACTCACTATACCTATCCTTAGAATTTGAAGATAAGTTTTGTTCTTTCTTAATTACTAGAAATTGGTCATAAACTTAGTAGGTGTAATTATTTGAAGTTAATATTAGGATAGTCACACATTCTGGTTTTAAAGTTCTTCAACACAAATAATAGGAATGTTTTTCATTCTGTAACTCTAAAGGTATCTCTATTATATATAAATATAAAGAAAGTAAATACCATATATATCCCTGTTATATACATACATTTGTATGTGTATACTTATATATATTGGTATAATATACATATGTTTTCTATATGAAGAAAGGCAAACTGACAAGGCAGTTTCCCTGTAAAATACCTCCACCTGGACAAAGGGACCCTGTCTCTTTCAAAACACTGAGGGAAATCTAAATTTATGATCATTGCTTATCCTTTTCTTATTACTTTCCCAAGATTTTTCTGGATCTACTGTCAACTAATCCACACCTCATCCCCAATATATTCTCACTCCACTGAGTATGAATTATAGAGTAGACCACAGGAGCTAGAATTATCTGATGCTGAAGGAGCACCTGTTTCTCCCCAATACCAAAAACAAAAATACAAAAAAAGAAAACTGTTTAGATTATTTGTCACTCAAACCCATGAGAGCAGCTGATTTCAGTTAAGGGGATTTTTACATACACTTACTATAACCCCACAGTCTAAATGAGTTGTATGATTGATATATTTTCCCTTTTCGTGGTGTATGGAGACTCACTGGCACAGTATATCTGAGAAGGTAGCCCCCATCTGCTCAAGAAGACATCAAAGACCACCAGAGCGTGTTATATCAGTACTAAGGATAGAAAGACATAAGGGCAGAAGAATAAAAAGATCTTCCAGCAAATACCCACAGGCTATAAAATTAAGGTAAAAGATCCCTCAGTTTGGAGTGAGAAGATCTATATTTCAGGTCTAGCTTTGTGTGACTTAGGGCAAGGTACTTAACTTGGATATTCAGTCTTTTTATTTTTAAAATTAAAGGCGATATGGCAATAATTGTAATAAACTGTTGAAAGTACTTAAACGGAGGCTCCTTGAATAACATGTTGCAGAAGAAGTTTTGACTTAGGGTAAAATTTGAATACTAACCCTTAAGATACTTTTCAACTCAGAGACTCCAAAATTCTCTAGTTAGATGATCCCTAAATTCCCTTTATGATATTCTAGAACCAAGCAATGGAATTCATGTTATGATCCTTTGAGATGACACTTCTGCACCTTATTTTTCTAACTCCTTCGATGCTCCAAAAAATTTTATATAATTTAAGCTTAAATAGTGACTCAATAATTGAGGGTACTGGGTACCTCAAAAAGGGGGCAAATCTACAAATTTTTCTGATGCAAAATTTTGATGTTTTCAAATACTTATCTTAGGGAAAAAAATCCGTCAGTTAACTGAGAGAAATTATGTACACAGCCTCAGATATTAAAGAAGTGGAATTTTTGTATTCTTAGATACACATGAAAATCCTGAATTGCCTTATTAAAATGGAGCTTAAGTATTAGATTATAACTAAAAATATGCATCCATGAGTACACAGCAGATAGAGAAATGAGGATTTAGTTAAGTATGTGTTTCATGTAGTCCATGAGGCAACCAGTTCAAAATAAGAAAAAATAAAGAAAGAAAAGAAAATCTAGCTGGCAGCAAAAATGACCCAATCTGATCATTAAGAAAAATTCAGAGAACTATATGGACGATGCCAAATCACTTTTAGTACCTGAAGTTAAAAGCAGCCCATGATTCTCCTTCTTATCCTTGCCACTTGCCAGAATTGCAATTGGGGGGCCAATGTTCACAAGCACTAGCCCTCACTCAGGTCTAGACCCCACAAAACCCCAGACTAGAGCAATATTCCCACTGCTCAGTAAGTACCTACATTGCTCTCCTCCTTTCAATTCAGACAGAAACATTCAGGATCTGGGATCCCTTGACAAGTAGATTCTAAGCCAAAGACCAGAACCTGAAGAAATATCAGCAAAAGAGAGTGAATCTGCCTTGGGACAGAAGCTCTCCTCTGCATCTTCCTCTATCCATCAGGACTCTCAACTTGTCCAGCCAAAGTCATTATCTTTAGAAATTCTGGTGACCAACATGGAGTGTGGTTATTAGAAGTATATACTGATCGTTGGACTCCTGAGGCTTGATCTACTGCACTGGAGACATTGCCCTGGGGTTAATTAGAAGTCAAGGTTATTTTGAAAAATAATGTCATAAGTTTCTCAAAGGTAGCCTTAGTTGAGGTACCTGAGGAGTAGGAGCCGTAAGCATAATTAGCCTATGTCTTCACTGGAAGTTGAGCCCATATGTTATGGATTCTGAAGGAAAAATCACCACAATTAAGACTGTAATGCAGAGGCCAAGTGGAAACTTTTCATTGAATATTAAGTCAGGAAACTGGTATATTTGTCCAGTGATTCTCAAATTTAGTGTTTATAAGTCAAAAGAGGGCTTAATTGCAAATTTATCTTCTCAGGTTTTTGTCCATAGAAATCCTAATTAGAACCATTGGGGTGTTCTGCCAAAACCTAAATTTTTAACAAGTGTCTTAAACCTATTTGAACATTATCATTAAATTTCTTATCTTAATTTTTTTTAACTAGAATAACTATATATATAAAGTTGTCAATTTCATCCAAGCTAATCTAAAAGCAATATAATTCCATTCCAAACCCCAGCATGAATTGTGAAGGCAACCTGACAATACAAATTTCTAAAGTTTACATGGAATAATAAGACATTTTTGAAAAAGGAAAAGTGATATAGAGGCTCACTTTTCCCAATAGTAAGATGCCTTAGTGATAAAGAGAGCTTGCTACTGGAGTAGGAAGAGTTAAATATTACAAAGAGACAGAAAGGAGAGCTCAGACATTAATCTATGTATATTTGGAAACTTGTTCTTTAATAGAAATTACCTCATAAGTCAGTAAGGAAACTGTACTTAGAAAATAATAATGGGAAACCTGGCTCCTTCTATGTACACATCACTCATTATGAGGTGTCATACAGAAAATTAAATGGCTTACTGAAGGCTCAGATAGAGCACCACCTGTGTGACAACACATGATGGAACCTCACATGTCTACTCAAGGCAGTGTATACTCTGAACTAGCAAACAATGTATTGTGCCTATTCTCCAATAACAAGAATATGTAAGTCTGGGAATCAATGTAAGGGGAGACGGAAATGATTCTTTTCATTATTACCTCTAATGACTTCATAATAATGAGCTTCATAGTTTAGAGGTGTTACTTTCCAAAGAAGTGTTGTTTCTATCAGGAAACACAAAAACAGAAATTGAGACTTGCCTTTGGTTACTTCAGTCTACTTTGTTCTATTGTACAAATACTCTACAGACAGAAAGGGGCTTTTACACTAGGTAGGGTAATTGATCCTATTTTTTTTTTATGATTGCTACATATTTGATTTTATTTTTCTGAAAATGTTTTGCTTAATATAAAAATTTAAACTTAAATTATAGATCTGTAAGTTATAGATAGACCATAAATGCATAGATTTAGTTCTGGGCTCTATTCTGTTCTGTTGGTCTATGTTTTTGATTTTGCCAGAGGCATACCATTTTGATTACTGTAGCTTTGTAATATATTTTGAAATCATAAAATGTGCAGCCTCAAGCTTTGCTGTTCTTCTTCAAGATTGCTTTGACTATTCAGTGTCCTTCGTGGTTCTATATTAATTTCAAGACTTTTTTTCTATTTCTGTAAAGAATGCTTATAGGATTTGGATAGGGATTGCATTTAGTTTGTAGACCACTTTGGGTAGTATAGACATTTTAACAATATTCATTCTTTCAGCCCATGAACACTGAACCTTTTTCCATTTATCTGTTTCTTTACTAATTTCCTTTCTCAATATTTTATAGTTTTCAGTGTACAAGTTTTTCACCTCTTTGGCTAAGTTAATACCTAAATATTTTATTCTTTCTGTTGCTATTGTGAATGAGATTGTTTTCTTAATTTCCTTTTTGGATAATTCATTGTTTGTGTATAGAAAAACGGCTGATTTTTATGTTGATTTTGTATCTGCTACTTTACTAAATTTGTTTACTACTTCCAATAGTTTTTCTGATTGAATTGTTAGCATTTTCTACATGTATGATTGTACCATCTGCAAATAGAAGTAATTTAACTTTTCTCATTCTGATTTGGATGCTTTTTATTTCTTTTTCTTGTCTAATTGTTTTGGCTAGGACTTCTAGTACTATGCTGATTAGGAGTGATGAGAGTGGGAACCCTCCCTACTGTATCCAATTTTAGAGAAAAACCTTCAATTTTCTCCTACCGATTATGATTTAGCTGTTGGCTTTTCATGTATAAACTTTACTGGGTTAAGGTAAGTTCTTTGGAGAGAGTTTTAATCATTACTGGATGTTGAATTTTTTCAAATACTTTTTCTACATCTATAGATTTTATCATGCATTTTATTTTATTTTATTAATGTGGTATAGTACATTGATTGATTTGTATATCTTCAACCATCCTTGCATCCAAAGAATAATATGAATAAATTTAACATTCTCTTATATTTATCAATAATTTCCTAGTATTTTGTTAAGGATTTTTGCATCTATGTTCATCAGGGATGTTGGCCTGTAGTTTTCCTGTTGTGTCTTAATATGGCCTTGGTATTAGGGTGATGTTAGCCTCATAATTTGAGTTTGAAAGTGTTCTTTCTTCTTTGATTTTTTTGGAAGAGTTTAATAAAGATTGGTATTAATTCTTTGCATGTTTGGTAAAATTCACCCATGAAACCATCTGGTCCTGGACTTTTCTTTGCTGGGAGATTTTTGATTACTGATAAATCTCTTTATCTGTTAATTGTCTGTTTAAGCTTTCTATTTCTTCTTGATACAGTTTTGGTAGATTAATTTTTCTAGAAATTTGTTCATTTCTTCTAAATTATCCAATTTATAGGTGCACAATTGTTGATAATATTCATTTATGTCCCTTTTTTAAATTCTGAGGCATACATTATAATATCTTCTCTCTCATTTTTTATTTTATTTATTTCAGTCTTCTCTTTCATTCTACTTAGCTGAGACTATATCAATTTTGTTTATTTTTTCAAAAAAACAGCTTTTAGTTTTATTGATTTTTTATGTTTTTTTTCTAGTCTATATTTGATTGATTTCTTCTCTAAGTTCATCATTTTACTCCTTCTGTTAAGTTTAGGTGAACTCATGTCAATTAAGCAAATGGTTTAATTTTTTTAAGCTTCAGTTTCTTCTTCCATAAAATGGCAGGATTGGATGAGATGAGCTTGAAATCACTTACTGATTTAATGAACTTTATATGAATCTTCTGTGCAAATAAGAATACAAAGAATGAAAACAACTTACAAAAATAAATTTCTTCAGATATCATTGAATTGGGATATTACTTACATCACTACTCTTCATTCCTCATGCTTTCCCCTCATTCCCTGATCAGTGTGCTTAACTTGTTACTCATTTTTTCATACCAGTATTATTAGCTTTGTACAGAAACATATTTGTGGTTTCCATGGGAGCATTTCACTTTTGTCAAATTCTTTCTGTTCTGAATGTTAGGATGTCTGAGTCAGAATACCAGTGCTTATTGGAGAGACAGAACCAGAATATGATCACTGAGTCCAACATTATACGATTCTCAAACCTGGGACATCTGTAAACCTTTCTCTTCTTTATTTTCCTCCTGGACTACCTGACCATTCTGATGGCCAATGCAACCATCATGACTGTCATTCATCTGAATTGGGCTTTGCACACCTCTATGTACTTCTTTCTCTTTGGCCTCTCCTGCTTTGAAATCTGCTTTACCTTTGTCATTGTACCAAAATGCTGACCAAGGGCTTTCCACAAGTCTGATTATTTGTTTCTCTGGGTGTGTTTCCCAGCTCTATTTCTCTGTGGGCTTGGCTTGAACCAACTGTTTCCTAATTGCTGTGATGAGCTATGATTGCTATGTTGCCATCTGCAACCCTTTCAACTATACCCTCATTGTCAGCTGAGCCACCTGCATGCAGTTGGTTTTAGCCTCAGGCTTCTGTGGTTTCCTGATCTCTGTGGTTGCCAACGTCCTGGTGTTTAGTGTACCCTTCTCTGCCTCCAACTGAATCAACCACTTTTTCTGTGGCATTTCCCCTGTCATAAAACTGGGCTGCACAGACACCAACCAGAAGGAGATGGTTATCTTCTTCCTCAACATTCTGGTATTGCTGGTTCCCTTAGTGTTGATCTTCATCTCCTATGTCTTCATTGTTTCCACCATCCTCAAGATCTCCTCAGCGGAGGGACAGCATAAGGCCTTTGCCACCTGTGTCTCCCACCTCACTGTGGTTATTTTCCACTATGGCTTTGCTTCCTTTATGTACTTGAGGCCCACATCCCTTTTCTCCTGCTATAAGGACCAACTTGTGGCAGTGACCTATACAGTGATCACCCCACTATTCAGCCCCCTTGTCTGCACACTGAGGAATAAAGAAGTGAAGACGGCTCTGAGAAAGCTTCTCAGTAGATATTTATTTCCCAAAACTATATGAGTGAGTCAATATGTCAGGAAGGTTATATTCAAGAAAGTGTCCTAGATAAAACTTAAATTCTATAAACAAATTGATTTTTTAATCAAAAAATAGAAGTAAAGCCTTCAAGTCACCTTAATCTTTTTTTAATTGGAAAGTCCTTCTGACTGGAGTGGCCAAGATAGTGGATTAGGGAGACTCTGAGCTCAACTCCTTCCACAGACACACCAAAATTACAACTATTTACAGACCAACTATTGAAGAGAAAGACTGGAAGGCTAGCAGAAAAGATCTTCTACAACTAAAGATATAAAGAAGGACCCACAACAAGAAGGATAGGAGGGGCAGAGATGGGGTATAGTAACAACCCATAACCCTGAGTGGGCAATCCACAAACAGAGGATAATTGCAATTCTTATGGAGAATCTCTGCACCTGGAAGATGACACCCAAGAAGGTTTGGCTTTGAAAACCAGAAGGGCTTACTTTTGGGAGAGCCAGAGGGCTGTACAAAGCAGAGATTTCACTCTTAAAGAGCACACACAAAATCCCACACACTCCAGGACCCAGGGAGGAGGCAGTAATTTGAAATGACCCTGGGTCAGACCCACCTGCTGATCTTGGAGAGTCTCCTGGAGAGGCAGGAGGCAGCTAGTGCTCACCCTGGGGACATAGTAACTGGCAGAAGCCATTTATGGGAGCTCATTCTACCATAAGGACACTCATGCTGGCAAGTGCCGTTTTAGAGTCCTCCCTCTAGCTTATCAGCACCAGGACTTGGTCACCCACAAGACTGTACTGTGAAGTCACAGGCCAATCAGCTAGCCAGGAAGGGACACAGGCCCATGCACCAGCATGCTGGGTCCTAAGGGACCTTGTCCTGACCACCAGAGGGCCCAGGACCCAGTCTCACCTACCAGTGAGTCTGACATCAACTTAAGGATGCCCAGGGCCCTCAGACAGAGACCCTGGAACACAGATCCTCCCACCAGTGGGCCATCACTAGCCCCAGGACCAGCCTCACCCACCTGTAAGGGGCACCAGCTCTGGTTCCCAGGCCCTGCAGCCAGAGACATCACGCTTACAATTATATCAAAAAGAATAAAATATGCAGGAATAAATCTAACTAAGGAGGTAAAAGACCTGTACTCAGCAATCTATAAGACAATGTTGAAAGAAATTGAAGATCACACAAATAGATAGAAAGTTATACCATACTCATGAATTGGAAGAATTAATATTGTTAAAATGGCTATACTTCCCCACACAATCTACAGATTAATGCAATCCCTATCAATGGCATTTTTCACAGAACCAAAGGCATTTTTCACAGAACTAAAACAAATAATTGTAAAAATTTTATGGAAACACAAAATACCCTGAATAGCCAAAACAATCTTGAGGAAGGAGAACAAAGCAGAATGTATCACACTCCCTGATTTCAAACTATACTACAAAGCTACAGTAGTCAAAACATTATGGCATTGGAAGAGAAACAGACTCATAGATCAATGGAACGTAATAGAGGTCCCAGAAATGAACACATATTTATATGGGCAATTAATCTATGACAAATGAGGTAAGAATATGTAGTGGGAAAAAGACAGCGTCTTCAATAAATAGTGTTAGAAACACTGGACTGCTACACGCAAACGAATCAAATGACTACTTTCTCACACTGTACACAAAAATAAACTCAAAATGGGACAAAGTCTTAGATGTATGACCTGAAATCATGAAACTTCTAGAAGAAATTTTAGGCATTACTCTCTTTGGCATTGGTCTATTAATATTTTTTGGACATGTCTCATCAAGCAAAGGGCAACAAAAGTGATTATAAACAAATGGAACTACATCAAACTAAAAAGTTTTGCACAGAAAAAAACAAAAACAAACAAACAAGTTATCAACAAAATGAAAAGAGCATCTACTAAATGGGAGAAGATATGTGGAAATGATATATCCAACAAGGGTTAGTATCTAAAATAAAAAAAAAAAGAACTAATGCAACTCAACATCAAAAAACAAAGCAACCCATTAAAAAGTGAACAGAGGATCTGAATAGACATTTTTCCAAAGAAAACAAACAAATGGCTAACAGGTGCATGACAAGATGTTCAACATCACTAATCAACAGGGAAATGCAAATTAAAACCAAAATAACATACCACCTCATGCCTGTCAGCATTGCTATTATTAAAAAAAAAGAAAGAAAGAAAAGAAATAACAAGTGTTGGTGAGGGTGTGAAGAAGAAAAGAAGCCTAATACACTACTGGTGGGAATGTAAATTGACACAACCCCTATGGAAAACAGTATGGAGTTTCCTCAAAAAATTAAAAATAAAACTACCATATGACCCATCAATTCCACTCCTGGGTATTTAACTGAAGAAAATAAAAACACTACTTTGAAGGGATATATGCACCCCTATGTTCATTGCAGCTTTGTTTACAATATCTGGGATATGGAAGCAACCTAAATGTCCATTGATAGATGAATGGGTAAAGAAGACTTAATATATATGTGTATATATACAACTGAATATTACTCAGCCATAAAAAAGAATGATATCTTGTTATTTGCAACCACATAGGTGGACCTACAGGGTGTTACAGTAAGTGAAATAAGTCAGCTAGAGAAAGACAAATATGGTCTGATTTCACATATATGTAGAATATAAAAAAAAAAATGAACAAACATAACCAAATAGAAACAGTCATATAGAGAGAGAACAAACTGGTATTTACTAGAAGGGACGAAACGAGGGGTTGGGCAAAATAGGTGAATGGGATTTAGAGGTACAAACTTCCAATTATAAAATAAATAAGTCATGAGGATGTAATGCACAGCAGAGGGAATATAGTCAATAGTATTATAATAATTTTGTATGGTGACAGTTGGTTACTAGACCTAATGTGGTGATCAATTCATAAAGTATACAAATGTTGAATCACTGTGTTGTATACCTGAAACTAATATAATATTGTATATAAACTATGCTTTAATAAAAAAGAAAATATTATTAGGGACATAGAAATTTCATAAGAATATAAAGATAAGTAAGAATTAATAAAGGAAATGCATTTGTTAAATCACCTGATAAAGTCAATAATATAAAAATAAATTATATTTCTGAGTTTCAGCAGAAAAGAAAATCTCTATGTCTAGGAATATGAAGTATGGAAATACAAAAGAACAAGAAAGGCCAAGTAATCTTAGAGAAGCACAAACCTAGATGAATTATAGTTCCCAATATAAAATATATAAGAAATTCATATGAAAAAGAGAGTACAGTATTGGTGCAAGTATACATACCTTGAGCAATGCAACAAAAAAGATAATTCAGAAATAAACCAATACATATATATTCATTTGGTCATGACAAAAGTGACACTGAAGTTCAAGTGCATCCTCTCCCATCTGGTATAAAAAATGATCTTTATAAAAAATAGTACAAGGACAAATGGATATCCACAAGAAAAAACAATTAATCTTTATCTCATACCATACACAAAAATCAATTCTACATGGATATTAGAACTAAAAGTTTAAGGGTAAGCAATAAACTTTTTAGAATAGTTTAAAAAATTATGATCTTGTGGAAGCAAAAATTATTTAAACAGCATACCAAAGCATTACTCAGAAAGCATAAGATTGATAAATTACACTTCATTAAAATTAAGAATACTTGTTTATCAAATGACACCTTAAGAGAGTGAAATACGATTTTCAGAGCCAGGATATTTGAAATGCACATGACTAATTAAATACCGATTTATAGAATGTTCGTAATTTTCTGTTAATCAATAAGGAAAAGAGATATTCCCCCTTTTTTAGTGTGCAAAATATTGAACACAACTCTCAAAAAGGAGAAAATCCAATTGGATGATAAACTTGTGAAAAGGTGTTCAATTTCATTAATATCATGAAAATGCAAGTGTGATTACCCACACATACCAGGATGTCTCAAATGAAAATGAGTTGCAATACTATTTTAGTCTGAGGTTTATCTTCCTAACTGACCAAGAGGAAAAATCTAGAGGATGTGGAGGGAGAATAACTGAGGAAAGGAGAGCATATTTGACTCTCACCCAATGTTGCAAATGTGGAGCAACCGGAAGTCGCACACAATACTGGCCTGAGTATTAACTGGTCCAACCACTTTGAAAACCTGTTTGGCAGAGTCTAGCATATGGAATATATGCATATTCTCATTTGATATTTGCTGTGTAACAAAACACTTCAAAGCACAGTAGGTAAGAGTCTTGCTTGTCTTTTTGTGACTGGCTTATTTCACTTAGGAAAAGGGAAATTGTTGTTTATGGAGTTTCAGATTTGCAAGATGAAAAAGTTCTGGAGATCCGTTTATAATATTATGAAAATACTCAACACTACTGAACTGTACACTTAAGTGGTGAAATGTAAATTTTATATAAAGTGTTTTGTTTTATTTTGTTTTGTTTAACCACAATAAAAAAATATATATTTTTTTAACATCCTTATTGTAGTGTAATTGATTTACAATATTGTCTTAGTTGCTGCTGTATAACAAAGTGAATCAGCTATAAATGTACATATATCTGCATATCTCCTCCCTGGTGCCTCTGCCTCCCACCCTCCCTATCCCACCCATCTAGGGGGACACAAAGCACCAAGCTGATCTTCCTGCTCTATGCGTCTGCTTCCCACTAGCTATCTATTTTACATTTGGTAGTGTATATATGTCTATGCCACTCTCTCACTTCGTCCCAGCTTACACTTCCCATTCCCCGTGTCCTCAAGTGCATTCTCTACATCTGCATCTTTATTTCTGTCCTGCCCCTAGTTTCTTCAGAACCATTTTTTTTTTATTCCATATATATGTGTTAGCATACGGTATTTGTTTTTCTCTTTCTGATTAATTCACTCGGTATGACACTCTCTAGGTCCATCCACCTCATTACAAATAACTCAATTTCATTTCTTTATATGGCTGAGTAATATTCCATTGTATACATGTGTCACACTTTCTTTTTCCATTCATCTGTCAATGGACACTTAGGTTGCTTCCATGTCCTGGTTATTATAAATAGAGCTGCAATGAACATTGTGGTACATGACTCTTTTTGAATTATGGTTTTCTCAGGGTATATGCCCAGTAGTGGGATTGCTGGGTCGTATGGTAGTTCTATTTATAGTTTTTTAAGGAACCTCCATACTGTTCCCCATAGTGGTTGTACCTATTTACATTGCCACCAGCAGTGCAAGAGTGTTCCATTTTCTCCGCACCCTCTCCAGCATTTATTGTTTGTAGATTTTTTGATGATGGCCATTCTGACTGGTGTGAGGTGATACCTCATTGTAACTTTGATTTGCATTTCTCTAATGACTAGTGATGTTGAACATCCTTTCATGTGTTTGTTGGCAATCTGTATATCTTCTTTGGAGAAATGTCTATTTAGGTCTTCTGCCCATTTTTGGATTGGGTTGTTTGTTTTTTTGTTATTGAGCTGCATGAGCTGCTTGTAAATTTTGCAGATTAATCTTTTGTCAGTTGCTTCATTTGCAAATATTTTCTCCCATTCTGAGGGTTGTCTTTTGGTCTTGTTTATGGTTTCCTTTGCTGTGCAAAAGCTTTTAAGTTTCATTAGGTTCCATTGGTTTATTTTTGTTTTTATTTCCATTTCTCTAGGAAGTGGGTCAAAAGGGATCTTGCTGTGATGTATGTCATAGAGTGTTCTGCCTATGTTTTCCTCTAAGAGTTTTATAGTGCCTGGCCTTATATTTAGGTCTTTAATCCATTTTGAGTATATTTTTGTGTATGGTGTTAGGAAGTGTTCTAATTACATTCTTTTACATGTAGCTATCCAGTTTTCCCAGCATCATTTATTGCACAGGCTGTCTTTTCTCCATTTTATATTCTTGCCTCATTTATCAAAGATAAGGTGAACATATGTGTGTGGGTTTATCTCTGGGCTTTCTATTCTGTTCCACTGATCTATATTTCTGCTATTGTGCCAGTACAATACTGCCTTGATTACTGTCACTTTGTAGTATAGTCTGAAGTCAGGGAGTCTGATTCCACCACCTCCATATTTCTTTCTAAAGATTGCTTTGGCGATTCGGGGTCTTTGTGTTTCCATACAAATTGTGAAATTTTTTTTTGTTCTAGTTCTGTGAAAAATGCCATTGGTAGTTTGATAGGGATTGCATTTAATCAATAGATTACTTTGGGTAGTATAGTCATTTTCACAATGTTTATTCTTCCAATGCAAGAACATGGTATATCTCTCCACCTGTTTGTATCATCTTTAATTTCTTTCATCAGTGTCTTATAGTTTTCTGCATACAGCTCTTTTGTCTCCATAGGTAGGTTTATTCCTAGGTATTTTATTCTTTTTGTTGCAGTGGTAAACGGGAGAGCTTCCTTAATTTCTCTTTCAGATTTCTCATTATTAGTGTATAGGAATGCAGAGATTTCTGTGCATTAATTTTGTACCCTGCTACTTTACCAAATTCATTGATTAGCTCTAGTAGTTTTCTGGTAGCATATTTAGGATTCTCTATGTATAGTATCATGTCATCTTCTGCATACAGTGACACCTTTACTTCATCTTTTCTCATTTGGATTCCTTTTATTTCTTTTTCTTCTCTGATTGCTGTGGCTAAAACTTCCAAAACTATGTTGAATAATAATGATGAGACTGGACACCCTTGTCTCTTCCTGATGTTAGAGGAAATGGTTTCAGTTTTTCACAATTGAGAACAATGTTGGCTGTGGGTTTGTCATATATTGCCTTTATTATGTTGCGTTAAGTTCCCTCTATGCCTACTTTCTGGAGGGTTTTTATCATAAATGGGTGTTGAATTTTGTCAAAAGATTTTTCTGCATATATTGAGATGATCATATGGTATTTCTCCTTCAATTTGTTAATATGTTTTATTACATTGATTGATTTGCATATATTGAAGAATCCTTGCATTCCTGAGATAAACCCCATTTGAGCAAGGTGTATGATCCTTTGAATGTGCTGTTGGATTCTGTTTCTTAGTAGTTTGTTGAGGATTTTTGTATCCATTTTCATCAGTGGTATTGGCCTGTAGGTGTCTTATTTGGTAACATCTTTGTCTGGTTTTGGTATCAGGGTGACAGTGGCCTCGTAGAATGAGTTTGGGAGGGTTCCTCCCTCTGCTATTTTTTGGAATATTTTGAGAATGACAGGTGTTAGTTCTTCTCTAAATGTTTGATAGAATTTGCCTTTGAAGTCATCTGGTCCTGGGCTTTTGTTTTTTGGAAGATTTTTAATCACAGTCTCAGTTTCAGTGTTTGTGATTGGTCTGTTTATATTTTCTATTTCTTCCTGCTTCAGTCTCAGAAGGTTGTGCTTTTCTCAGAATTTGTCCATTTCTTCCAGGTTGTCCATTTTATTGTCATATAGTTGCTTGTAATAATCTCTCATGATCCTTTGTATTTCTGCAGTGTCAGTTGTTACTTCTCCTTTTTCATTTCTAATTCTATTGATTTGAGTATTCTCCCTTCTTTTCTTGATGAGTCTGGCTAATGGTTTATCAATTTTATCTTCTCAAAGAACCAGCTTTTAGTTTTATTGATCTTTACTATTGTTTCCTTGATTTCTTTTTCATTTATTTCTGATCTGATCTTTATGATTTCGTTCCTTCTGCTAACTTTGGGGGGTTTTTGTTCTTCTTTCTCTAATTGCTTTAGGTGTCAGGTTAGGTTGTTTATTTGAGATGTTTCTTGTTTCTTGAGGAAGGATTTTCTTGCTATAAACTTCCCTCTTAGAACTGCTCTTGCTGCATCCCATAGGTTTTGTGTTGTCATGTTTTCATTGTCATTTGTTTCTAGGTATTTTTTGATTTCCTCTTTGATTTCTTCAGTGATCTCTCGGTTATTTAGTAGTGTATTGTTTAGCCTCTATGTGTTTGTGTTCTTAACAGATTTTTTCCTGTAATGGATATCTAGTCTCATAGCGTTGTGGTCGGAAGAGATACTTGATATATTTCAGTTATCTTAAATTCACCAAGGCTTGATTTGTGACCCAGTATATGATGTATCGTGGAGAATGTTCCGTGAGCTCTTGTGAAGAAAGTGTATTGTGTTGTTTTTGCATGAAATGTCCTGTAAATATCAATTAAGTCCATCTTATTTAATGTGTCATTTAAAGCTTGTGTTTCCTTATTCATTTTCACTTTGGATCATCTGTCCATTGGTGAAAGTGAGGTGTTAAAGTCCCCTACTATTATTGTGTTACTGTTGATTTCCCCTTTTTATGGCTGTTAGCATTTGCCTTATGTATTGAGGTGCTCCTATGTTGGGTGCACAAATATTTACAATTGTTATATCTTCTTCTTGGATTGATCCCTTGATCATTATGTAGTGTCCTTCTTTGTCTCTTGTAGTAGTCTTTATTTTAAAATCTATTTTGTCTGATATGAGAATTGCTACTCCAGTTTTCTTTTGATTTCCATTTGCATGCAATATCTTTTTCCATCTCCTCACTTTCAGTCTGTATGTGTCCCAACGTCTGAAGTTGGTCTCTTGTAGACAGTATATATATGGGTCTTGTGTCTGTGTCCATTCAGCCAGTCTATGTCTTTTGGTTGGAGCATTTAATCCATTTACGTTTAAGGTAATTTTCAATATGTATGTTCCTATTACCATTTTCTTAATTGTTTTGGGTTTGTTATTGTAGGTCTTTTCCTTCTCTTGTGTTTCCTGCCTAGAAAATTTCCGTTAGCATTTGTTGTAAAGCTGGTTTGGTGGTGCTGAATTTTCTAATCTTTTGCTTGTCTGTAATGGTTTTAATTTCTCCAACAAATCTCACTGAGATCCTTGCTGTGTCGAGTAATCTTGGTTGTAGTTTTTTCTCTTTCATCACTTTAAATATGTCCTGCCCCTCCCTTCTGGCTTGCAGAGTTTCTGCTGAAAGAGCAGCTGTTACCTTATGGGGATTCCCTTGTATGTTATTTGCTGCTTTTCCCTTGCTGCTTTTAATATTTTTTTTGTAGTTAATTTTTGAATGTTTGATTAGTACGTGTCTTGCTGTTTTTCTCCTTGGATTTACCCTGTATGGGACTGTCTGTGCCTCCTGGACTTGATTGACTCTTTCCTTTTCCATATTAGGGAAGTTTTCAACTATAATCCCCTCATATATTTTCTGTCCCTTTCTTTTTCTCTTCTTCTTCTGGGACCCCTATATTCAGAATGCTGGTGAGTTTAATGTTGTCCCAGACGTCTCTGAGACTTTGTTCAATTCTTTTCATTCTTTTTTTCTTTATTCTACTCTGAGATAGTTATTTTCACTATTTTACCTTCCAAGTCACTTATCCGTTCTTCTGCTTCAGTTATTCTGCTATTGTTTCCTTCTCGAGAATTTTTAATTTCATTTATTGTGTTCTTCATCATTGTTTGTTTGCTCTTTAGTTTTTCTTGGTACTTGTTAAACGTTTCTTCTATTTTCTCCATTCTATATCCAAGATTTTGGATCACCTTTACTATCATTATTCTGAATTCTTTTTCAGGTAGGCTGCTTATTTCCTTGTCATTTGTTTGTTCTGGTGGGTTTTTACCTTGCTCGTTCATCTGCTGTGTATTTCTCTGTCTTCCCATTTTGCTTAACTTACTACGTTTGGGGTCTCCTTTTTGCAGGTTGCAGGTTCGTAGTTCCCATTGTTTTTGGCATCTGCCCCCAGTGGGTAAGGTTATTTCAGTTGGTTGTGATGGCTTCCTGGTCGAGGGGGCTGGTGCCTGTGTTCTGGTGGATGAGGCTGCATCTTGTCTCTCTGGTGGGCAGGATCGTGTCCGGTGGTGTGTTTTGGGGTGAGTGCAAACTTAGTATGATTTTAGGCAGCCTCTTTGCTAATGGGTGAGGATGTGTTTCTGTCTTGCTAGTTGTGTAGTATGGGGTGTCCAGCACTGTAGCTTGGTGGTCATTGAGTGGAACTGGGTCTTTGCATTGAGATGGAGATCTCTTAGAGAGCTTTTGCAATTTGGTATTACATGGACCTGGGAGGTCTGTGGTGGTCCAATGTCCTGAGCTTGGATCTTCCAACCAGGAGGCTCAGGTCTGACACCTGGACAGAACTCCAAGACCCCATCAGCCACATGGCTCAGAAGAAAAGGGAGAAAAAAAATGAAAATAAATACAATAAAATTATTAAAATAAAAAATTAATAATATTATTAAAAATTAAAAATTAATCAAAAAGATTTAAAAAGAAAGACAGAAATAAGCTAGCAACTTAACCAATAAACAATTCCACCAATGATAACAAGTGCTAAAAATTATACTAAAAAAAAAAAAGAAATAAACAGACAGACAGAACCCTAGGACAAATGGTAAAAGCAAAGCTATACAGACAAAATCACACAAAGTAGCATACACATACACACTCAACAAAAGAGAAAAAAAAAATATATATATATATATATAAATTAAAGGAAGAGAGCAACCAAATCAATAAACAAATCTACCAATGATAATAAGCTCTAAATACTAAACTAAGATAAACATAAAACCAGAAACAAATTAGATGCAGAAAGCAAACCCCAAGGCTACAGTTGCTCCCAAAGTCCACCACATCAATTTTGGTATGATTCATTGTCTATTCAGGTATTCCACAGATGCAGGGTACATCAAGTTGATTGTGGAGATTTAATCCACTGCTCCTGAGGCTGCTGGAAGAAATTTCCCTTTCTCTTCTTTGTTCTCACAGCTCCTGGCATTCAGCTTTGAATCTGGCCCCGAGTCTGCATGTAGGTCACCTGAGGGCATCTGTTCCCCACCCAGACAGGATGCGTTTAAAGTATCAGCTTATTAGGGGGCTCTGGCTCACCCAGGCCGGGGTGAGAGAGGGGTATGGAATGCAGGGTGAGCCTGCGGCGGCAGAGGCCGGCCTGACACTGCAACAGCCTGAGGCACAATGCAACAGCCTGAGGTACACTGTGTGTCCTCCCCGGGAAGTTGTCCCTGGATCACAGGACCCTAGCAGTGGCGGGCTGCACAGGCTCCAGGGAGAGGAGGTGTGGATAGTGACCTGTGCTTGCACACAGGATTCTTGGTCACTGCAGCAGCAGCTTTAGCGTTTCATGCCAATCTCTTGGTGTCCACACTGATAGCCGCAGCTTGTGTCAGTCTCTGGAGCTCATTTAGGCAGTACTCTGAATCCCCTCTCCTCACGCACCCCAAAACAATGGTCTCTTGCTTCTTAGGTCGTTCCAGACTTTTTCCCGGACTCCCACCTTACTAGCTGTGACACACTAGCCACCTTCAGACTGTGTTCATGAAGGCAACCCCGATCCTCTCCCTGGCATCTGACCTCCGAAGCCCAAACCTCAGCTCCCAATACCCACCCAACCTGCGGGTGAGCAGACAAGCCTCTCAGGCTGGTGAGTGCTGGTAGGCACCAATCCCCTGTGTGGGAATCTCTCCACTTTGCCCTCTACATGCCTGTTGCTGTGTTCTCCTCCATGGTTCCAAAGCTTCTCCCCCATCCATCCCCTTGTCTCCACCAGTGAAGGGGCTTCCTAGTGTGTGGAAACTGTTCCTCCTTCACAGCTCCCTCCCAGAGGTGCAGGTCCCATTCCTATTCTTTTGTCTCTGTTTTTTTCTTTTTATTTTTGTCCTACCCATGTATGTGGAGACTTTCTTGCCTCTTGGCAAATCTGAGGTCTTCTGCCAGCGTTCAGTAGGTGTTCTGCAGGAGTTGTTCCACAGGTAGATGTATTTTTGATGTTTTTGTGGGGAGGAAGGTGATCTCCATGTCTTACTCCTCCACCATCTTGAAGGTCCTTCTAGTCATATAATTTTATCTTTAAAGATAGAGATTAAAAACACTGACCCTAGACACAGGCATCCCTGTGTTTGAGTCACAGCTCTGCCTCTCTTACTGGCTTTGTAACATGACACCACTTCCTTGACTTCACTCAAAAAAATATTTCTTGCTATGTGGGCAGGTTGCCTTAGGATTAGCTGATCTAACCTGAGCTCAGCATAATACTCTGCTTCAAACTGCATGTCTCTTGCATTTGGCCCCTTTTGATAGGTTGGGATCAGATTTGCACCAGCATTTCTATTCTACATCCCAGGTTTAAAAGGACAAGGAGAGCTATCTTATGGTGATAGCAGAAAACCAGCAATGCTTCTTTTGGCCCAAACTTGGAACTAGTGAATTACCCCTTCTGCCCACATTTCATTGGTTAACATAAATATCAATACCAAACCAAAATTCTTGGGTTGGGAATTATGTTCTGTATCTAATTAGAGTGATTACAATGTCACAGAGCAGAAGACATAGAAAGAGATAAAGAGCTGTGGCTAAAAATTCAATCTACAGCAGTAATCTACTCCCCAGCAATTCCACTGCTAGTGTAGACCAGGTTAAGAGTCATATGTTACTAAAAGATAGGTATAACTACGTTCTGAACAGCACTTTTCACTATAGGCTTAACCTGGAAATAATCTAAATATTCATCATTAGTACAACTAACAAATAAATTGAAGTGCATTCATGTAATTTAATGTTATACAGCAGTAAAAATTTACCACTGCTATTAATATCATGGGTAAATTTGCATGAAAAAAGCCAAAATAAAAACATTACACACTATATAATAGCATGCATATATTTTTTAAAATGGTGAAGTCAATATATGATGGTAGGAGTTAGAATAATGGTTCTTCAGGCAAGGGGGTGGGCAATAATCTACTTCTAAATCTGGTTGTGGATACATGGGTACACCACTCTGTGAATTCACATATATACTTTGATGTGTATTTCTGTGATGTATGCTACCCTTTAATAAAATGTGCTTAAAATTTAGGAAAGAATCAACTCGAAAAGGCTAAATTGAAAAGACAAGAGAAAAGGATTAATGGACAATGTAAGATACATGGATATAAATTATGTATTTTAATATACAGAGTATTATTGTTTCCTAATTGTTTCCTACTCCATGAATACATTACAACACCATGAGGACAAGAACTATACCTCATTCATCCTTACGTCCCCTGAATGTTCAGAATAATGTAAGTCATAGAGTGTTATTCACCAATTATATATTTAATTTAAATTTTTTTAATGTTCCACTTATAGGTACAAAAATTAGGTACAATAAATATGAGTGAATAAATACATTTCTGCTATAATTTTGATTCCCTCTGTAATCTGTTTTAATGTGAGTTACTTCCTATTATTCCTAATAAGAAATTAACTTATACCAATATCCACTTGTATGCTGCTTTAAATATTCCTTCCTGTTATCTTTTGTGACCTGCCCTCCACCTAATAACACACTGGTTGGCTGTGGGACATCTTGGCTCAGAGACAACACAGAACTTAAGAGATTTGACACTTAGAATGAACTACCTGTTTCCTCCTGCCCCCTCCTTCGCAACTATTCCCCTTTCAAGCTGTGGCTTATCCTCCTAACTGCACAGGAGGAGGAATCTAGCAGATTTTGAAGCAGAACTACTGAGTAAAGGAAAACATATTTGACTCTCATCCTATTAGCTTCTCTTGGGAGATGCCTGTAGAACAAAGAAATAAGATAAACTCCTCAAATTCAGACTGCCAGAGAGAAGACAAAGTGAAAATGTGGAAGAATACTGAGAATAACTTTAAAAGAAGAAACTATTGGGAAGAGGAGGGAAAGAAAAGATGGGTGATGTGGGATATCAGATGATTTTGAAGTGCACATTGGAGCAAGATAACAGAAATTGAAGTAAACATGACAGGGTCTCAGAGTCACACTCATGTTTGTGGTGTGGAAGGGAGAAGAGACATGAGCAATTGGACTGGGATGTTTTGTTTTGTCATCCCTAACTCCTGAGGCCTTGAAGAGGTTGTAGAGTGGGAATTGCACCTGGGGAAGGTCTGGTCCATCTTAATCCAGAGGAATGATTCATGTAAACTGGAGATCTGGGTGGGCTGAGAGTAGATAAATAAGCCTACACTTTCCACTTAGGCTATAAGGCTGATGTGTGATATGGTCACATTGTTTGATAGATCTTCTTTTATTCTGCTTGGATATCCAATGATGATTTATGGTTTAACTAATATGATCAGTACTTCTACTGGAAGTACTGTTGGAAATCACACCCTTCAGATGTTTTATATTTGAGAAATATATGACTTGATTATGCTGTCTCTTGAATTAGCTAGTATGAACTTTGATGTTTAATTTTGAGAGTAAATTTAATACATTTATTTGCTCACTATATACATTTCTATGTAATGACCCCTCCCAAATTCACATTCATATATCTTTACTTTACTTTGGCTCTAATTTCTTATATTTTTACATAATACATTTATGCTTGCCTTAATAGTACATATTTTAAGTCATCTCAAATCCATCATGGAATGCAATAGAATCTTATAATTTAAGATTCTTTGGGTTGAAAATAAAAGATAATCTAACTTAAACTGGCATTAGCAAAAAATAAATCTCTTGGTTTAAGAAAGCTGAAAAGTCCAGTGGTACAATGGTTCTAGCACCATATTTGGTAGAACTCAAACAGTCATCCTCGGTCATCTGGATGCATCTCATAGCTCTTCTTATTCAGTCTTGGCTTCATTTTTAGCCTAAACTCGTCAGTCTCTGACAACATCAGCTCACAAAATCTAGTCCAGAGGAAGAAATAATTCACTTATTTGGATGTGAAAACAAAAGTTGGGAGACTGAATCTTGTTCCTGATTGAACAGACTTGGATCACATGCCCATCCTGAACCAAACATTATAGCCAAACACTACAGAGAGAACTCAATGTCTTGACTGACTTAGTACAGATCATCTGCTCCCCCTGAAATTTCAGGATGAATCAGTTGGATGAGAATGAGAAAAAATGTTTTAAAAATAAAATAAAATTGGGGTACTATAAGTAGTGGGAGTAGCCATTTGTATTTCTTTTTTGAAAAAAATCTCTACTCAGTTTCTTTACCAATTTTTAAATCAAGTTATTGTTTTTGCTATTGAGTTGTATGAGTTTCTTATACATTTTGGATATTAACCCCTTATCAGATACATTGTTTGCCAATCTGTTTCCTAGTTCACAGATTGCCTTTTCATTTTGTTGATTGTTTCTTTGCTGTGCACAAGCTTTTTAGTTTGATGTAATCCCACTTGTTGATTTTTGGTTTTGTTACTTGTGCTTATGGTGACATTTCTAAATACTTGTTGCCAAGACAAATGTCAAGAAACTTTCCCCCAATGTTTTCTTCTAAGAGTTTTATGGTTTTAGGTCTCATGTTTAAGTCTTAATCCATTTTGAAATGATCTTTATGTATGGTGTAGCATAAGGGTCTAATTTTATTCTTTGGCACGTTGCTATCCAGTTTTTCCCACAGTCATTTATAGAAGAGGTTATGGTTTCCCCATTTCGAAGACATACAAGTAACCAACAGGTATATGAAACCTACTCACATCGCTAGTCACCAGGGATGTGAAAATTAAAACCATAGTGAGATTCACCTTATATCTGTTTGAATGACTATCATCAAAAAGACAAGATAACAAGTGTTGGTAAGGATGTGGAGAAAGGGGAACTCTGGTACACTGTTGGTGGTAATATAAATTAGTACAGCCATTAGGGAAAACAGTGTGGAAGTTCCTCAAAAGACTAAAAATAAAACTACCATGTGATCCAGATATCCCACTTATTGGCATTTATAAAGAATTGAAATCAGAATCACAAAGAAATACCTGCATTCCCATGTTCATTACAGCACCATTCACGATGACCAAGATATGAACAGCTTAATGGTACACATGAAAGAAAATGGATTTAAAAATGTGGATAAAAAACATAGAACACAGTGCTATTCAGCCTTAAAAAAGAAGTGAGGTGTTCCATTTGCCACAATATGGTTGAACCTCAAGGATGTAATCCTAAGTGAAATAAGCTAGATACAGAAAGATAAATACTGCATGATCTCCTTGTGTCTGGAATCTAAAATAGTCAAACACAGAAGTAGATAGTACAAGGGTGGTTGCCAGGCACTGGGGAGGAGGGGGGAAATGTAGAAATGTTGGTTAAAGTGTACAAAATTTCAGCTATATAAGATAAGTTCTGGAGATCTACTATATAGCATAGTACTTACAGGTAATAGTACTGTATTGTATACTTAAAATTTGCTAAGAAGATAGATCTTATGTTAAGTTTTCTTATCACAATTAATAATAATAATAGTAATAATAAAATTGGTGAGAGAAAACTTTTGGAGGTGATGCATATGTCTATGGCTTTGATGGTGGTGATTGTTTCATGAGTGTATACTTACATCAAACACATCAAGTTATATACACTAAATATGTACAGCTTTTTCCATGTCAATCATACCTTAATGAAGTAGTTTTTTAAAAAACTACTGTGAGCTTGGACTGAATGATGGACATCAATAACAAAAAAATGTTCAGCATTCAGATTCAAATATATTAAAGTCCACTCTTCTTAATTCTTACTTCTTTATGGGCATTATTTCTTATTCTAAATTATTTTTTACTCTCACTTTGTTCTCACTTCTGTTCTCAATATCATTATTTCTTCATCTGCCAGATACTTATGAGCTCTTATTAGGCACCAAGTCATTGGTAGGTGTCATTAACATTCATTGACATGTGTGATGTTTAAATCATTCATTCCTAGCTTAGCCACAAGGCAAGTGGAAACTAGAAACTTTGGAGATTAGAAAAGTAATAATGGTATTTTTGTTTAAACCAAAAGGTCATTTATATTATCAGAGTATCGCTGTCTCTGACCATTCATTCACCCAACATTCAGCACATATTTATTTAGTGACTCCTATGTATAACAATACACTGCATTAGTTTCTGGATAATGGAATAGAGAGGTGGAAAAAAAAAAAAAAAACTCAGTGGTTAATGGTGAAATGAGTCTCCTTTCATTATTCTGACCAGGGCCTTCACTACAGAAAGCAGCTTTGCTCAATTGGCCCTCTCAGACCGACAGAAAGCTACATTCTTAATCGTAAGTGCAAAAGCACATTTTAAGTTAAACAAACATATTTTATAACGTACCTATCATCATGAATTTTGTGTGTAATTACCTTTTCATCCCTTTGGTAACATAAAATTGAGAAACCAACTTAAAATGCGTCAAATTTTCAAAAATTGCTGCATCTGAGCATGCTTAGAGCCTTCTACTCCCCAAGCCCTAATGCCCGGGCTCAATTTGGAGCCGTTTGGCATTTGGTGACTTGCCTCTATTTTCCACAATCAACTCAGCTGTTTAATTAAACCCAGTGCAACGTCTCCATGGCAATGACTCTGGCATCAGGAGACCCACAGAACCGCCCGTTACTAATAAATTCAATGAAAGTGCCAACTGCTCTATGATCATTATTAGATATGACTTGTGGTCTTTGGTCAATAGGCACAAAAAGTTGGGAAGAAACTGGTTACACTTTATTTTGATCGGGGTCTAAGTCCCCAGACCATCATCATATCTCTACCGCTGAGTAGAGATCAGTAGCTTCTGCCCCATTTTGATCTTTTCCCTTCAACTTGCATTCCGTCTCCTGTAGCCTCTGTGCCTCTGGCTTCTCTTAGGGAGAGGGAGTGGCAAATGGGGGACTATCTATGAATAACAAGCAACCATGTTGGACTGAGCACCTACAGCAATGAGAAACTGGACAGTGGACAGGGAATAAGAGTAAACATCTATCCCCCAGCAGGACCTGTCCTTTCACAACTCAGGTAAGAGACAGAGAAGGGTGATGGGCCCAAGCTGGTGCAGTGAAAGAAAGAGATAGCCACAACTAAGAACGTGGACTCCAAATAACGTTAACCAGGATTAATGAAGCTTTAAAGTGAATTTTTATAAAACTATGCATATAAATTTTATACATATCCTGAATTAACTGACTCACTGCTCTTCCTAAATTTACACAGACACTGTCTTGGTTCTGATTTAATTCAACAGTGTGCTCAAAATTTTCCTCACAAAATCTTTTGTTTCCTTATAGTAAGAACATCTAACATGAGATCTACCCTCTTAGTAAATGTTTAAGTACACAGTAACATAATGTTAGCTATAGGCACAATGTTGTACAGCAGATCTCTTGAATGTGTTCATCTCACGTAACTGAAACTTTATATCCAATGAACAGCCACTTCCTCTCTCTCCCTTCCCCCCAAGCCCTGGCAACCACCATTCTACTTTCTTCTTCTATGAATCTGACTATTTTAGATACCACATACAAATGGAATTTGTCCTTCTGTGACTGGCTTATTTCACTTAGCATAATGTCCTCCAGATTCATCCATGCTGTCGCACATTGCAGGATTTTCTTCTTTTTTAGGGCCAAATAATATTCCATTGTATGTATATATATATATATACCTACAAAATCTTAAATCACAATCTTTTTTTCTTTTTTCCCAGAAATGGCTATATTAGGTGAGATCTAGAAAAAAAATTACAATACCTAATCCAGGTTTGAGAACTTAGGGAGTACTCTGAAAATAATTTTACTTGGCAAATATAAAGACACAGAAACCCTGCCTTTGGGGAACATAAAATCAGAGACAGTCAGAAACACTAGCACAAGGTCATAGAGAGCAGACTCAGGAAGAGAGCCAAGTCAATATCTACATAATAAACATCTTCAGGAGGCAGCACAATACTGTGGGAATCCCATTCATCTGAAAAACAGAAGTCCTCTGTTCTATTTCTAACACATCCACCCAGTTGCTTTCTGGTTTTGGGATCTTCACAGTACTCTCTGAGGCTTAATTTCTTCTTCTGTCAAATGAGACTACTAGGCTAGATCTTTAAGGTATCCTACAGCTATAACACTTGTGACCCCAGCTTTCTGGAGATCCTCGAGTAAGAGACAAGGACAAAAAATGCAATATACCTTCCCCAGTTTGGGGGAAGGGAAGTCATCTTTATCCTATTAAACCCTTCCTGAAATCAATGGAGTACACCAAGCAGTATGAGAGTAATATTCTCAAAACTGTCTGCCCCTTTTCAACTCTAAATTATAATTACAAAACTAACATTTGTGTAACACTTAACCATTGCAGTGATATTTTCTCATTCATTTTGAACAAACCTTGAAAATTAGGTTAGCAGATATCAGAATGAATCCCATTATAAAGAAGAGGAAAGTGATTCAGACATGTTAAAGTCCTGGAGCTAATACGCAGAGGAGCTGGGACTTGAGCCTGTAACAGGAATCCTTTTCTTTAAATACCTTCCTATGAAAGGAGGGTAACAGAATACTGTTTTCCCTTTCTCACCAACACACATACACACACGCAAACATTTTACTCCTATGTCAATCAGAAGATCTATAGTCTAGTGTTAGTTTCCCAGCTGTGTTAACTTGAGTGGAGCCCACAAACACTTTGATTCTCAAATTACTCTTCTTTATAGCGAAGATATTAAAAGTAATACCTACTTCATGGGATCATGATGACCAAATGAGAGACTATATATAACAGTATTTTCACCCTGTCTGCACTATGAAAAAACGTGTGATAAATGATAGTTCACATTATATTTCTATACAATGAATCTAAATTTTGGTTAATAAATTAATACCAAAATTATATCCTATTTTTCTTCCTGGAACTATTAAAAGCAATACTGATGGACTGATACTTGGGATGATCCCTAAAGAAGTTAACTGAATTGAGTTGTTTGTTTTTGAGTTTGTGACCCCAATGTGAAGGTTTTGGTAAAGAAAAAAAGGAAGAAAAAGGGAGGAAAGGTGTGTCTCTCTTTTCACAGCCCTGTGTAAATTTAGGTATTTCCTTTGTAAAAGAGATGTATCTCCATGACAGCAAAACAGCAGGTACTTGTTCAATTCTGAAGGGCCAATCAACATTAAGGAAAATATTAATCAGCTCTATCACAATGTTTACATAAATAGTACCACTGAGGCTCAGTCTACATTTTTATCAAAATGTTTATAGATAATATTCAAATACTATTTTTTCTTGAAAGATTTCCATGAAATTGTTTGTTTTTTCCTCAACATGTTCAGACCTTTTTTGCTTGTTCCTTTATGGTGTTTATGATAGTCTGTCCTGTAATATGGCTAACTATTTGATTCTCTCTCCTCTGAGAAAGGAAAAATTATTTTATTCACATTTATAACTGCAGTGCTTAAAAGGTACTCAAAATGATAAAATCATAAAATATGACAATTATGAAACAATCTACTCCAAACTTTAAGAGCTCAATAAAGAGTTGAGGTTGATTTCTAAATATGTAAATTAAAACATATATAAAATAGGCATCATTGATAATCATAGAGCGTCCATAATGAGAAACCTCTACGTTGTTATTTGTATGTGACTAAGTTTAATTACAGTTTTATATTCTAAGTTTATCCTATAACCCACGGCCCAAAATAGAAAATTTAGGATACCTCCCTTGCTTTCTACCAGGTATGGATAACTGCCTGGGTGACTCTGACTACAGAACAACCAGATACCAAAGAACTTGCATGGAACTTCAAGATCAGTAACACTTGCTTCCCTTCCAGTACAGAACAGGACTCCATGTAAAACCAAGTCACTTTTAATCAAGCTTGGAGAATTCAGAAAAATGTTAATCTCTCTTAAATCCACTCCCCACCCTCTAGAAAGTACAGAAAGGCAGCTTCAACAACTTGCCATGAGTTAAATGCTCATTATATCATTGATGAAAATATTTCTGATTTTAATCCCTGTAGAACCACAGTAAAGTGATTAGACGTAAATATTTATTGAGCACTCACTATGTACTGAATTAGTCTCTTCTGTATACATGATTTCAATTAATTTTCACTGTAACCTGGAAGGTAGGAATTACTTTTCTCACCATACCAATGAGAAAATGGGGCTTAGAGAATTTAAGATCTTACCAAAAGAAAATGCTAGAGTCAGGATTAAATCTTATATCTAAGTTCAAAATTCCTACATTTTATTCCTATATTACTCAATTTTACATGTGTTTGTAAGGGTAAAATTCAAGATTATATATGTAGAAATTTATTAGTAGTCCTGAGAATTGAGGATCCTGGAATTAGAAAGATAACTAATTATTTATTAATAAATATACCTTTTAGGCAATAAAAATCCTGTGTTAAGTACTGAATAAAGAACCAGGGGGATAAGATGGAGAAAGAGAAGATTTGTCCCTTTCACAAGGTTTGGGTTGGGGGGATTAGGAGGTATAACTATAGAAGCAGAAAATATAAGGAACAGGGCAGCACTTTCCAGAAGATAGGAGATGTAACTGTGGTTACCTGAACTCTTACACATCTGTATAAAAGCCATAGAAATTAAATAGTGCCCAGACTCATGATATTTCTCCAAGAATGCTTTAATTCAACATTTCTATAACAGACATCAATAAACTCAGAAATAAATACCAAATAATTTTTCCAAGGCTATACAAAAGAAATTCTCTCCTCAGTTTTCTCACAATTGCAAATGCATATCTATCACTTCAACCACATCGTTTTATAACAATCTTTTCTTTTGAATACGTCTCACCTTTGAAATGTGAGCAACTTGAGGCCTTGGACCAAATCTTTTATATGGGTATTTTTAACACATACCTAGCGCCTGACACATGGTTGTAATCATTCTGATTAATAATTGTTGAATAGTGCCTGATAGTCTTGATTTAGCGGTTCTCGTCTAAGGTAGAGTATGATGACATTAATTTTTGTTATTAATATCAGTTAAGATATAATTTTGAAAGATATACTTTTTAAAATGGGATAAACTCAAGGTCACTTTACAATTTCCCTCCCATTTATTTGCATTCTGATATGTTCTAGACAGTTGTAAACGTACTAGGAATTGAGAATAAATCTAAGTACATAGAATTCCAGTGACCAGATGCTCTTTTCAGTGCTATTTTTCTATTATAAACTGAGATTTTTCTTTTGCTTCGAAAGGGTAAAACTTAGTTCCATGTAGTACAGAAATATTTAGAAATTTATGGTCTTGTACAATCTTCACGGCAAGGATCAGAGAACACTGAGGATTCTCTTACTCTGTGAGTTCTGGGAAGAACGTGGTGATGTGAATGTGGTACGTAACAACATACCAAGTTAGCTTTTTTTATTTATATGACAATTTTTATTGAAAAACTATTAAGCAATTAAAATGGTTCTAGATGCTGAGGAGAATTTAAATAAAAATGCTTATGATTCTCTCCTTACCCTCAAGAGTATAAAATTTAATGGAAAAGAAAAAAACAACACACTATTTCAAAATTAAATAAACAACAAATCAAATTGGCAATCAATGTCTTATGTGAATTCTGAGGAAGAAAAAACTCCTTTATGAGGACATACCAAGGAAGCTTCCAAAAAAAACAGACTTGGTTGAGGCTTCAGAATAATGGTAAAATATTTGTAAAGAAGAAAATGGTTAACAAACTAACATAAGCAAAGAATAGAGGTAAAGAAGAATACAACATATTGCACAATAGCGATGCATCCCATAATGTCTATGAATAAACACTGAAACATAGTTTAGCTCCCAAAATGAGACCTTAAAAACCATAAAGACTGCGCTTTGTGCTATAGCCATGAGTAAAATTTTTGAAGAGGTGAGGAATAGGATACAATTTATATTTCAGAAGATCAGTCTGACATCAGGGGAAAGATGGACTGAAGAGATGTGAGAATGGTGACGGGAAAGATAACCGTAAAATGATTTTTGTAGGCGTTAATGAAAGGTGATGAAAATGGACAAGAGGCTTGAAGAAAGATTGTGGTTCTGTCTGCAGGAAGAAAGAATCTGAGATAGGCATTGGAGGATGTGTAGACGTATTCCATCTTGGAGAACTTTTTCCAGATTTGGGAACAGAATACGTATACAGAAGCAAGAGTCAGCTTAATGAGCATTTAAGACGGTGGAGTTGATGATCCATGTCAGGAAGTAAGGCAAAAAGAGTTAGATAGAATGTAGGTCTAGATTATGGAGAGATTAAACTAAGAGTAGACATTTAGGTATAAGCAGAGGGATAATGAGAAACTATTGAAGATTATATATAAAGTCATAAATAAAGTAATATATAAGTGAGTGCATTCAGATGATTTATTTTGCAGCTGCAGGAAAGTGGGAGAATATGAAGGTAATAAAATTGAATGGACTAGCTTTGCAGAGTAAACAGCGTGAGAGGCTGAGAATTTTAATAGCAGCCTCATCCTGGGAATGGAGATGAAGGGATAGTTAAATCTGGGAAATGTCAAGAAAGTTTTCCTGTGGTATTAAAAATACTGGGGAGACTCAAAGTTGGATGCACACTTTGAATAATTTTAGATACTTCTTCATGTCTTACAAAAACTGGAAAGAGGAGGAATGAGTTAGAACTCAAAATCTGAGAACACACACTATGATGATCAATATAATGATCATTCTAATGATTCTTCTAATTTTCAGGGGGTTTTCTTGGCACTGTCTTCTCTCTCAGATTGTCTCCTGATGATCTGCCTTCCATGGAGTGGGTCAATGAGACCTTGGTGAGAGAGTTTGTCTTCCTCGGCTTCTCATCTCTGGCTGGGCTGCAGCGGCTGCTCTTCGTTGTCTTCCTGCTCGTCTACATGTTCACCCTGGGCACCAATGCCATCATCATTTCCACCACTGTGCTGGAAAGAGCCCTCCACACCCCTATGTACTTCTTCCTTGCTGGACTCTCCTGCTCTGAGACTTGCTACACCTTCGTCCTTGTACCCAAGATGCTGGTTGACCTGCTAGCACAGAAGACCATCTCCTTCTTGGGCTGTTCTATCCAGATGTTTTCCTTCCTCTTCCTAGGTTGCTCGCACTCCTTCCTGCTGGCAGCCATGGGTTATGATCGCTATGTGGCCATCTGTAACCCTCTGCGGTACACAGTGCTCATGGGACATGGGATGTGTGTGAGACTTGTGGCTGTTGCCTGTCTCTGTGGTTTTACTATTGCAGAGATCATCACATCCTTGGTATTTCACCTGCCCTTTCACTCCTCCAACCAACTACACCACTTCTTCTGTGACATTTCTCCTGTTCTCAAGGTGGCATCCCACCATACCCACTTTAGTCAGTTTGTCATTATCATGCTCTGTGCATTGGTCCTGGTTATCCCCCTGTTATTGATTTTGGTATCCTATATTCACATCATCTCTGCTATACTCCAGTTTCCTTCCACATTAGGCAGGTACAAAGCTTTTTCCACCTGTGCTTCTCACCTCATTATTGTCATTGTCCATTATGGCTGTGCCTCCTTTATCTACTTAAGGCCTAAGTCCAACTACTCCTCAAGCCAGGATGCTCTCATATCAGTATCCTACACTATCCTAACTCCATTGTTCAATCCTATGATTTACAGCTTGAGAAATAAAGAGTTCAAATCAGCTCTTCAAAGAGTTGTGGGAAGAACAATTTCTCTGCCACGACATTAATCTAGATTCTGCTCTTTTCAAGTAATAAAACACAAAGTATGTGGGAAAAAATTCCCTGAGCAAAAATGATCAAGCAGTTGAGAACAGTGTTCAAGAACAGAGATCATTTGTTTCCAAATATAAAAATAAAAAATAATAGCTTCTTGCCATGATCACATAAATTATTGCCTATTGAAGTTTTTTCAATTGATGGAAAAATGATGGATGGCTAACATTACGATGTAGGAATACAATTATATGTTCAGAATTCTAGGCTCTGGCAAATACCATTACCCAATCTCAGCCAGAATGGAAACCAATCCTACAAATTATTGTACAACCCTAACTCTCCTGTCTCTATATCTCTCCCTTTTCTGGATGTTTCCTGAGTCTCAGTCTTTCAGTATAGTCAGATCACAGTTTTTAAATGAGATAACATTTGTAAAGTTATAATTTTTGGTGCATAAGTTATATCTAATTAATGCTCAAATAAGAAAATTATGCAAAAAGTTTTCCACCTCTGTGTTTCTATTACTGGGAGCTGGGGGTTTTTCTAATTTTTTTATACACTGGTACAAATCTGAATTTGGTCAGCATTCCTTAAAGATATTCACAAGGGCATAGGTTAAAGAGAAGACCTAAAATTACGCAGAGTGGTCAAGAAAGGCAGGCTAAGCTTAAACCCATTTTATTAAATAGTAACCAAATAGAAAAATCTGTGTAAAGAGCAAACAGTTTCTGTTTCATGAATCTCGGGAGTTGTCATGTGCATTTCAGGCCAGAATTTGAATTAGACATTTTACTTATCTCTCCTTCCTACAGAAAGGAGAGCAAACAAGGAGCTCCATGGAGAGAGCTGCTTCCTTGCTTTATATATTTTTTTCAAGATCAACTTGTTAATAAAGGTCTTCTGACTGAATCATTTCATTTCTTAGTCTTTTCTTCCACCAGTCTCCTCATCAGTGACTTATACACTTTCAGGGGTTGAAGGAAGAGGGAAGGAACTGGATGTTTTATTCACGGGCCCTCTTTTATTGTGGAATGCTGAGCTTGTCTGCTAAGAATGTAAGCCTACTGCATTTCTTCCATTTCTCTGAAGCTTGAGACTTCCTGAGGGTGGGGCCTGAAGGTCACAGAGACCAAAACAAATTTAATTTCTTTGGCCACCAACTTCTCTTTTTCCTTGGGCCCATGGCTCAGCCCAGACTTCTAGCCTATCAAGTCATCTCATGAAAAGGAAATAAACTGATAACCCTTAATGTGAATCAGTTTAATGTGTTAATTGTTCAAATTTGCACTTATGGGCTTCTGTTTTAAAATGTCACCATATTTGAACTTTAGAGCATCCCTTGGAAGTGTATATTATAACCTACTTTTTATAGATGAGAAAACTGACACTCAGAAAATTAAAATGTCTTTCCTATTACTGAGTAGAATTAATACTGATTCCACATCACTCACTTCCTCTTTTAGTACTCCTGCAATGCTCTCACATGATCCTTTGTGAAGACTATGACTTTCTTAATTAATGGAGTTCAGAATGCATAAGTATTCATCTTCAACAGTAGGCTAAACCATGTGACATCTGTAGAAAAGATATACTGATAAGTATGAGGTAAATGTCCTTTATATCATATGGTATAGTTAATCCCTATCCTGATGTAATATGGTGCTGAGGGAGGGGGAACAAGGAAAACTCCCAACTTTTGCTTCATTCTTTTCCAAGACTTGTGGACACCATCATTTTGAGTCGGATAGCAGAACACTCACAAGTGGGTAAGATCACTGTTTGTTAGAAGGTTATGTATATTAGAATGATTCTCCTTCTGGCATTTTATTCTTGCTCTTTTTATTTTTTCATGTGACCAAAGAATTAATTTGGCTTTGGGCCTGTGCTCATGGGTTAAAACTAAACATCTTGCTCTCCTTCCTCTTTTCACACACACGCACACACACACACACACACACACCCTTGGTTAATTTTAGCTCCCCTCTTTAGTCATATGTAATTTGCAGGAAAGAGATAAGATCTTTGGATTTGGGGTTGGCTTTAGCGAGAAAACAAAGCCCCTTCAGCTTTCAAACTAGGCCCTGTATTCCAGCTGAACTTACGGAGAAATCTGCACTTAAGTTTCAGGCATAAATTCAACCAATAATAATAAATCGGTATGTTTATTTCCCATTCATCATTGTCTCCTATATATATATATATATATATATACTTTTGAATACACTGTAGGAAAGCTTAAACCAAGGCAGAATTAGGGAATTTCTGTGATCTTGGCCATGATATAATATAGTTGCGCTGAAATTGGATTTGTAGCCTATCAGGCTGGCTTTGATATTAGGACTGATTTTCTAAGACACTCTTTATCATTGAACAGATGAACCAATTATGATTCAAGAAAATGTAATTTTCAGGATCTCAACCTAAGTTATATATAAAGTAGAGAATAGTGAATTACAGCTGAGAGACAACAGTTAAATAACTCCACAGAGACATTTACATTGAGAAAGATGAATAAGTTTGTGCTTAGCAAACACAAAGATTCTCCTGCCTCAAGTATATATATTCCATATAAGTCAGTGAAAGATTATAAAAAACACATAGATTTTTGTTTTCCTAATCAGTGATATAAAACAAACATTCACAAAGATTAAGAGTTGATAGAAAAAAAAAAAAGAGTTGATAGGTTGATTGGGTAGATACATTCAGAGAAAAAAATTCAATGCATTATTTTTTCTAAATTCCTTACTGTCTTTTTACCTTTCCTGGTGATTTTAATAAGCTACTAATAGTTTCACACATTTTCAGAAAACCAGCCATTATAAAATAAAAGATTAATTCTACTTGTGCTAGCTTAGTTCTGCTAGCACAAGTTTCTCCTAGACATCTTTCATTTGAGAAAACAATTCCTCAGAAAAGCACACATGCACACTTCTATATGTGTAGAGCCATCCTCTTCCTACGATCCTTGTAATTAAAATGTGACTGTGGCACAAGTGTACTTGTCTCAATAAGGCATTGAGCCCAGTGACTAGAAATACAGTCCATATATAACTCATAGGAAGAAGGTGATCAGTTCATTGCAAAAATAAGACTCTAAAAATTCCCAACTTCTAGCAAAATATCCCTTGTCCTTTCTGCACTGACTCAACTTTCATGCATTAATTGAAATTCATTCAATGCTCATGAAGTAACTTCTTATACTTCCCCCCGCCAAAAAAATAAACCTTCCATACTTCCTGAGATGATTTTCCAACCATTTCACTTCATCTCGCACTTTTTCCTATGGAAAATCTTTTGGAACTTAATTTCAGTTTTTGCATTTTCACTCCTTATGTGCCAGCCAAGAAAGTTGCTCATCTCCCTTGATGAATCTTTATTAGCAAGATGGAAAGAACTTGTATCAAAAAATAAATTAAAAAAAAAAAAACATAATGAAGTAATCATTCCAGGGGACTTGATAACACAGCTGCAGAGTAGATGTTGTATCTATCTGGGCTTGGCAAGAGACCAAAAGAGACATCATTGGTAACAATCAGTGGTTCAACAGCTCAGAAGGAATTTGTAGAAGTGAAATCTACAGAGAGTGATCCAGGGTAGTAGAAAGATGTACTAGAAACCCTATATGTGCCTACAGGACTCTGAAAAGTTTAAGAGTATATCCCTAAACAGCCTACAAATGAAGATATCAAGAGGAAAGTGTTAGGTCTGGGATATATGAGTTCTTTTGGAACCTCAACATAACTGTGTGAAAAGATCAAAGGAAGGTGTTTGCAAAAATGGGAAATTTTACTTATTTTCCTTGGAAAACATTTAGAAATATATTTAACAATTTCTAGTCAAGACCTATTAAAATGAAGCTGTAAAGAAACTTTTCCGAGGGATACAGAATAAAACGAATAAACATAGGGATACTTTCTACAAGGACAGGATGTCTCAATTTTGTAGCGATACTAATTGTCCTTATTTCATATTTAAATTCAAATCAATTCCACTCAAATATTCACTGCTTGATAATATGATAAATATTCTCAAATTTCAAATAAAATACTAATCATGAATCCCCTAAACCCCCTTTATATACATATATAGAGGAATATATTTCTGTATGTGTGTCTTTGTGTGTATTCAATTTCTTTCAAATTTTTGAGATAAGCTAAGCCAGGACTTTCAGCCCGCTACTACATTTGTAAACACTGAATATAGCAGAGATTACATAAAATTTTATTATCACACTGCAGGTACATGGCAGAGAATCCACTCTCTTACCCCTTTCCTAGAGCTCATTTGAATTTTCACTCCATGGGTATGTCCAGTGCCACTGTCCCTGCTGCTTCCTGCTATGACTAAGGCACTAGCATTGCCCCAACAATGGTGAAAGCTATTTCCCATACCTTGTCACACACACCCCTGGACACCATAATCCTCTCCCCGTGTAGTGACATAGAAGTCAATTCTGTGGATAACCTCATAAATCAACAAGCACTATTGCCTCTCCCTCACTTCCCACACTACCTAGGGCCATCCAAAGGAAAAATTTGCAAGGAAGTAGGGCACATTTTATGTCATGAAGTTACTCTGTGACCTAGAAAATTACTAAGAGTAAATTACTTTCTTACTTTGGGCCCCAGACTACTCACCTGTAAAATAAGGAGATTGGTGCCTTCTCCTATATTAGTCTATGTCTTCATTTAAATGAGATAAAGATGAGACTATTTTGTACAGTATTAAGTATAGTAGAAAGATAAACAGTCAAGTGTCATAATTATTTGGTAGTAATTGATCTTCCTAGGTCACTAAACTGCTCCTAAAATCTCTGTTCCTATTAGTCTCTCCACTACTAAATTGACCATGCTCATGGATCTCAACCTAAGAAAATATCAGATCAAATTCCTCTCTTCCTCAAAACTTCAAAAGTTCACAATTTACAACCAACAAAAGTGAGCATTTAGGGATGGCCATAAGGTCCTCCATGAACTGTCCTCAAATCTCTCTCTCCTCACATCTGCCTCTCCAGCCATCTCATTCTACTCAGAGTTCCTAAATATGCAAAACATATTTATACCACATGTTCTGTATTAGTTTGCTAAGGCTGCCATAACAAAGTGCCATAGACCTAGCTAGTTAAACAACAGAAATTTATTTTTTCACAGTCTGAAAGCTAGAAATCTAATTCAAAATGTCAGCAGGGCTGGTTTCTTCTGTGGCCTTTCTCCTTGACTTGTTTTTGGCTATCTTCTGCCTATGTCTTCATATCATCTTGTCTCTATAATTCTGTGTTCAAATTTCCTCCTTTTAAGAAAAATTTCCTCTTCTTATAGAGGTGTCAGTCATCTCTAATGACCTTTCTAATGACTTAATTTTAACTTCATTGGCTCTTTAAAAACCCTATTCTCAAATACAGTCACATTCTGAGGTACCAGTGGTTAAGACTTCAACATATGAATTTTAGAGGGACACAATTCAACCTGTAACACAATTCTTCATTTTAAAATACCACCCATTTCTTTTTCTTTTTTTTGATGTATTGGTATTTATTGGAAAGAAACATGCTCCTCTCACACACCTGAGGTCAGAAAGCAAAGGCAGGTTGTCAGCAGGAGGGGGATGGGGAATCTGAGCCCCCATTTCTATTAAACAAATTTTTATTATTTAGTTGCAGTGGAAAAATATCCTTTGCTCTCTGTTCCAACAGCAGAATTCTTAGTGGTTTACTTAGTATTTTTTTTAATTAAAATATATTGTTATTTAAAAATAAATGTAAAACTATCTAAATAACATATGATCCTCAGGATAATAAAAAGTACCAATATATAAAATAGATCATAAAATGTCCTCTCTTCCTCAACTTTCTTATCCTTGAATTTCCACTATTTATGGTTAGACTGATTATAAATATATACACATGCACACACAAACACACATCACTTAGAGAGAGAGAGAGACATGATAGATAGATGATAGATACATAGACAGAAAAATAGATAGATAGATAGATATCTGATATCTATCTTTAAATTATTCTGCAACTTATTTTTCTGCAAGAGTATATTATGAACCTCTTTCAAGTCTGTATTCATGGTTGGATCTGATTTTTTTAGTTAAGAGATAATTTTCATACTGCAATATTTACTATTTTAAAATGTTGATTCAATGGATTTTAGTATATTCACAGAATTGGGCAGCCGTCACCACTATCTAATTCCAGAACATTTCATTAGCGTGAAAAGAAACCCCATATGCATTAGCAGTCATCTCCTCTTCCCCCAGCAATCTCTACTCTACTTTCTGTCTCTATAGATTTGCCTATCCTAAACATTTTATACAAATGGAATCATATTATATGTGGTCTTTTGCATATGGTTCTTTTTACTTAGCATAAGGGTCATCTATGTTGTAACATGTATCAGGGCTTCATGCCTTTTAATGGCTGAATAATATTTCATTGCATAGGTATACCAAATTTATTTATCCATTCATCAACAGTTGGCATTTGGGTAGTTCCCACTTTTTGGTTATTATGTGTGATGCTTCTATGAAGAATCATGTACAAGTTTTTGGGTAAACATATGTATTTAATTCTCTTGAGCATGCACATAGGAGTGGAATTACTAGATCATATTGTAATTCTATTTGTAACTTTTTGAGGAACTATCAAATTGTTGTCCACAGCAGCTGCACTAATTTACATTCCCACCAGAAATGTATGAGTCCCAATTTCTCCATTTCCTTGCCAACACATGGTATTTTCTGCATTATTATTATTAGTAGTAGTAGTAGAAGTATTGCCATCCTAGTAGATGTGAAGTTGTATGTCATGGTTTTGATTAGTATTTCTCCAGCGACTAATACTGTTGACTATTTTTTCCTGTGCTTATTAGAGATTTGCATGTATTCTTTAGAGACTATTTAAATCATTTACTCATTTTTAAAACTGTGTTTTCTTTCTTACAATGTAGCAACATACCTTTGATTGCATAAAAACCTCCATTCTTTTACTCCCTTTCTTCTAAGTTTTTAATGTCAAAATTGACCCTTTTTATATTTTGCATTCATGAAGAAATTATAGTAGTTATACTCATTCTAATTCTCTTCTTTAACTTTTATACTACAGTTGAATAGTTAACACAATATCATATTACAAAATTCAAAATTTCTAAATCTGACTAGATCTTTACTTTTTCCAGTTGTTGTATATTTTCATATTACTAATCATCACCCTTTCATTTCAGCTTAAAGAACTCCTTTCAGCATTTCAACATTGTTTTGTGAGGCAGGTCTAGTGGTGATTGATGTACTCCCCCAGCTTTTGTTTATTTGGAAAAATCTTTATTTCTCCTTTGTTTCTGAAGAATAATTTTGCCAGATAGAGTACTCTTGGCTGGCTTTTTTTCTTAATTCAGCACTTTGAATATATCATTCTGCTCTCTCCTGGCCTGTAAATTTTCTGCTGAAGAATCTGCTGATAGCCTAATGGGGGTTACTTTGTAGGTTGCAATCTTTATTTTTTTGCGGCTTTTAGTATTCTCTCTTTGTTTTTGATTTTTGAAAGTTTATTATAATGTGTCTTGGGGAAGATCATTCTGAATTGAAATAATGGGGTAACGTATTAGCTTCATGAACTTGGGTGTCCAAGTCTCTCCCAAGGTTTGAGAAGGTTTCAATTATTATTTCTTCAGATGAAATTTCTGTCCTCTTCCCCTGTCTTCTTCTTCTAGAAATTCGATGATTCTGAGATCTGTTCTTTTGATGATGTCCATTAGATCACATAGGCTTTCTTTGCTATTTTCATACTTTTTCCTTTGTTCTCTGAGTTATTTCAAAGTTCCTATTCTCTAACTCACTGAGTCCATCTTCTTTTTGGTCTACTCTGCTGTTGATGTTCTTTACTGCATTTTAATTTCATTCATTAAATTCCTAAGCACCAGAATTTCTGTACGACTCTCTTTTTTAAATGACATATCTCTTCGTTAAATTTCTCATTTCGTTTCTGTATTGTTCTCTTGATTTTGTTGAGTTGTCTTTTGGTGTTTTCTTTTAGCTCATTAAGTTTCTTCAAAAAAGTTATTTTGAATTATTTATTGGACAAATCACATATCTTTGTGTCTTTGGGTTCACTTACTAGAGGATTATTGTGATCTTTTGATCATGTCATGTTTCCTTGATTCATTGTGTATCTTGGAGATTTACTTTGCTACTTTCACATTTGAAGTAGCTGTCACCTTCCCCATTCCTTACTAGCTATCTTCAGGCGGAAGATACTTTTTGTTGGTCCTACTTATACCCTGGGCTTTCCTGACCTTGCATGGATACACCTGATCCATGCTCCCTCTTGTAGCAGAATTCTTCTTTTAATAGCTTTATTGAAATATAATTCATGTACCATATATGCCAACCATGTAAAGAGTCCATTAAATGGCTTTTAGTATATTCACATAGTTATACACCCATCACTACAATCAATTTTAGAACATTTTATTAGCCTAAGAAGTTAATCCACACCTGTAGCCCACATGCCCAATCTTCCCACCCCACTCTCATTCCTAAGCAATTACTAACCTACTTTCTGTCTGTATAGATTTGCCTTTTCTGGACATGTCATATAAATGGAATCATACATGATGTGGTCCTACATGACTGGCTTTTTTCACTTAGTATGCTTTCAAGATTCATCCAATATTACAGCTTGTATCAATACTTCATTTCTTTTTATGTAGCAGAATTCTTAAGTTTGTATCTCTTCTCTTGATCTTACAACACGTCAGATCAGATATTGGAAATTCTCTTTTATTTTCCTGAAGGTGGTGCTGTAGCTCAACTTTGTGCTTTCTCCGTTGTTCATAGCCGCTCTTCCATTTTCTGTTTGCCCTCCCTGTCTACCTTAGCTTACTCTCACAGACACTTCAGGAACATTCACAAGGAACTGGCTGAAGAGTTGGGGGATTTGGGCTTTGCACTTGGGGTATTGGGGGTGCCTATGGGCCAGTTGTGGGGATTCTCAAGTGAGGTTTTCCCAGCAGCTTGTGGGTGGACTTGCTGCTACAGTCTTGAACACAGTCAACAGAAACCAGATCTCTTAAATGCTCTCCCGTATTTTTGTCTGCCTTTCCTGTTTTCCTCTCCCTACTCAGTCATGAAAGTCTTGCCTGTAGCTGGGAGCTCTGGGACAGAAAGAGTTTTCTCCAGCAGCATCCCACACAGCTGGGGAACCTGGGTACTCAGTCATTTCTCTCCCTTTTCCCTCAGGAGAGGTTGTTGTCAGCTAGTTCAGTCCCAAGCTGTGCAACCTTGGGGGACGGGTGGCACTGACAAATTTCTTCTTACACTGTCCAATGCACCTGTTTTGTGTTTGTTTTTTTTGTTTTTTCTGTTTTTTGGTGTTTTTTTTTTTTTTGCTCCAACAGAGTGCTGACATCTCTCCTCTGTAAACAAGGACTTCTACAAAGGCTCTTTTACCCTTGGGTGTATGTCCAAGTCAACACTTTGCAGGTGCTCCCCTACTGTAATGAAGAGGGGCTGAAGCCAGTTCACAGACACCTGTCATTTCCATAATGCATAAAAAGGTTTATCTACCTGTTATCCAATGCACAGGTGGGAAAAACTCCTCCTGGATCCTTTGGTGTATGATACTGGATCCCCCAACTCCCTGAGAGGTACTTTTGTTCATGGATGGATACTGAATTTTAACTCATAAAAGGTGACAAAAAGGAGGGACAATTTATGCCTCTATAATGTTCTTCCTCACTTCTTTCATGTATTTGCTTGAATGGCCCCTTCTTAAAGAGGTCTTCTTGGACACTCTATTTAAAATCATCACCCCCAACACCTCTGCTCTTTACCTTGCTCCACTTTTTTCCCATAGCACACATAATCTTCTAACATATAATTTACTAATATATCCTGCTTATTGTTTAGGTTTTATGTCTCTGCAGTAGAATAGAAGCTCCATGAAGGCAGGATTTTTTATTTTTGTTTACTAATGTATCCTGTAACTAAAATAATGCCTAACACTTAGTAAGTGTTCAGTAAATAGTAATTTATTGTTTTAAACATGGATAGTTTTGGAATTATAGAAAGAAAAAGATGTTTCTGTGTATGCAAACAAATGTGTACATTCTTGAAAGCCTAACCTTATTTTTTAATTGATTTTTATTGGAGTATAGTTGATTTACAATGTTGTGTTAGTTTCTGTTGTACAGCAAAGTGAATCAGTTATACATAAACATATGATATTTGTCTTTCTGTGTCTGACATACTTCACTCAGTATGACAATCTCTAGATCCATCCATATTGCTGCAAATGGCATTATTTTGTTCTTTTTCATGGCTGAGTAATATTCCATTGTATATATGTATCATATCTTCTTTATCCATTCATCTAATGATGTCAGAGTTGCCAAGTTCAGACTTGTTATAGTCTTTCTCTTTTACTAAAATAACCTTGAAGAAAACCTTCCTTGCCTGTTTAACATAGTCTGGCACCATTTTTGCTTTGACATAGGGAATAGGCAATAAGCACACTTGTCTCCAAAGAATAACAATATCACTCTCTTCTAAGTCTGTTCACTATAGAAACACTAAGAAAAAGATAAGAGTTAAATTAAAAAGTCATTCAGTGGGCCCACACATGAAGAGGATAATAGAAAATTAGACCTACAAAGTAGGATACACAAAAAATTTTAAAAAGCACTTTAGCATCAGGCTGCTGTAGAAAATATTCCAAGCACTAGTGCTGGACACAAAACTCAGCCACTTTTTATGAAAGTTGATCAAGGCATTAAGTGTAAAGTCTGTTTCTGGAGCTTTCTATTTAACTACTACAACTTCCTGCAGTATAGAATTTAATTTCCTAATGTCTACATACTCTATATTCAGAAACTTTAAATTTTAGATTGCACCTCTTAATTTTTTTTAATGCATGTGACATAATAAAACAGCACTAGTCTAGTTAATTGTATGTGCTGTCCTAAACAGAATAGAATCTCTTTTTACCCCATGGTGAGTTTTTCTGAAATTCAGCATTGAAGGGACATTTACATCCAGGAAGAAAATCTAGTGGGTAGATGCAAAATGCCAATTAATGTATCCTGTCATTATTTTCAAATTATAAAACATAGAATCTGTGACAGAATGATATAAATAATTTCTCAAACAAGTAAAAAGGAACATTATAACAAAATGTCAAAAGTAGAAAAGAAAAGATTAAATGGTAAAAATAGAGTGAAGCTATTTAGATAAGATTGGCCATGAGCAAGGACTATCATGAATTGGGTCTATGAATGGGTTTAGATATTCTGTAAACTCCTTAAATTGTAAGCAATTCTTCTCCCACTCATGTTCATGAGGATAATTTCATGTTTGGATATTACTTTCAAAATACTGTCTGTTGTAATATGTGGACTAGAGTGATTAAGGTGATTAACTATGGTCATAACACTGGTCAGGCCAACTATTTGACTATTTTTACAAACAATAACATTCCAAACTCAATATTTACCAATAAACTTCATAATAACATCTTATTCTAGAGGAAAAGCAGACATTAGTGTCACATAAGTGACACTAATATGAGCTTTTCTGTATTGCAATTGAGGTACAAAAGCTGAGAGATGAAAATACACCTACTCTCAAAAAATAAAAATGTTCAGTTAAAAAGATGTGGAAATACATTCTTTATAGTAGAAGAGCTATGCTTATTACAGAATCTGAAATATAATATTTCAATTAAATAATTTTAAGGATCATTTCTTCCTCAACACTTTTCTAATAACAACTTGGACATCCTTGTTTCTGAGACTGTATACCATGGGGTTTAATAATGGAGTGACACTAGTGTATGTCACCATTACCAGCCTGTCCTTTTTCGACACGTAGTTTGCTGTTGGTCTCAGGTAGATGTAAGAAGCACAACCACAGTGAATAATAACAACAGTGAGGTGAGACGCACAGGTGGAAAAGGCTTTCTGTCTGCCTTCAGCAGAGGGACTCTTCAGGATAGTCCTCAGAATGCAGATATAAGAAACACAGATGAATAGAAATGGGACCACAAGTACAAGAACCCCACAGATGAATATGACAAACTCATGAACATCTGTATTTGTGCAAGCCAGACGAATGACTGGTGAGATGTCACAGAAATAATGGTTGACTTTGTTGGCACTACAGAAAGGAAGGCTGAAAACTAAATACACTACTGTTAGTGAGGCCAAGAAACCACCAATCCCACACGTGGCTCCCAATTTTCCACACACCTGCCAACTCATAAGGATAGGGTAATGCAGAGGTTGACAAATGGCAGCATAATGATCATAGCCCATCACTCCCAGTAGCAGGCAGTTGATAATAGCAAAACCAAGGAAGAAGAACATTTGGATGGCACAACAGGTGAAGGAGATTGTCCTGGCCACAGAAAGGAGATTGATGAACATCTTGGGTAAGATGACAAAGGTGTAGAAGGTCTCTAATGTTGAGAGAGTGCTGAGGAAGAAGTACATTGGTGTGTGGAGGCTTTTATCCAGGAGGATGACACTAACAATAGTGACGTTGTCACTGGGAATGACTAGGTATAGAAAAAGGAAAACCACAAAGAGGACAAGCTGAATTTCACCAAGGCTTGAAAAGCCCAGCAACAGGTCACTCAGTGACCATGGTGAGGTTTTCTGCCAAGACTTGAAAAGGGAAGTAAATGAATTCAGGTACATGGATATAGGAATCTAGGGTATGCAGGCTCGTATGCCTTCCTTGAGGTGTTGGAAAGATCTTGCTTTTACCAGTTTCTAGCAGCTCCTGGTTCATGGTCCCCCTCCGCCTTCTTCAAAGCCAAGAAAGTTGTATATCTTTCCCCAACTCTGATTCTGTCTTCCACTTTTAAGAACACTGTGATTACATGGTCACACCCAAATAATATAAAATAATCTCTCTACCTGAAGGGCACAGGGTTAGCAAACTTAATTTTATCTCCAGCCTTAATTCCCCTTTTTCATGTAACCTAACCAATTTACATGTTTCTGGGATTGATACGTGGACATCTTTGGAAGGACATTATTCTGCCTTCTACAAGTAGGAACACACAATGCAAAAATGAACCAAAGAAAATAATTCCTTATTTAATGGAATAAAAAACTAGGATCAAACTTAACAAATGAGGTGCAAGACATATTCACAGAAAACCACCAAACGTTGTTGAGAGAAATTAAAGAAAATCTAAATAAACAAAGAGACATCCATGTTCATGGGTTGTAAGACTCAACATTATTACGAGGCAATTATGAGCAAACTGATCTATATATTCATCATAAACTTTTTTTGTAAAAATTGACAAAGTGATCACAAAATGACTATGAAAAGGAACTAGAATAGCCAAAATAATTGTGAAAAAGGAGGACAAAGATGGAGGATTTATACTTTCTGATTGCAAAACTTACCTTAATGATGCAGTAATCAAGAAAGTATGGCACTGGCATATAATTATACATATAGACAATGGTTAGAATTTAGAGTCCAGAAATATACACTTCAAAAGGTACAATTGTGAAAATGAAGAGAACACCACACAGAGAAAAATATATTTGCAAAATATATATCTGATAAGGGATTTGTATCCAGAATATACATATAACTCTTACAATTAAAATAAAAGAAGCATGCAGTTTAAAAATGGGCAAACTCTTTCAACAGACATTTCATCAAAGGATAAAGTCCTTTTGATAGGGTAATGCAGAGGTTGACAAATGGCTAATAGGTATATGAAAATATGTGGCTATTAGGTATATGAAAATATGTTCAGCATCACTTGTAGTTAGAAGAATGCAAATTAAAACCACAATTAAATGACTGTTCACATGCACTAGAATGACTATAACTAAAATGATAGACACTGAAACGTGCTGGTGAGGATGCAGAGAGACTGAAACCTTCACATTTTGCTGATGAAAATGTAAAATTATGCAGTCACTTTTGAAAACAGATCCACAGTTTGTTTTAATGGTAAATATAAAATTACCTAATGACACAGCAATTTTATTTCCAGGAATATACCAGAGAGAAGTGAATACTATCCACATAAATATTTTTATGTGACTGTTCTTAGTAGCATTATTCATAATAGCCAAAAGAAGAAAACTATCCAATTGTCTATCAATTTATGAATAAATAACTTTATGGACAAACAAAATCTGATATACCCATAAAATTAAATACTATTCAGCAATAAAAGAAATGAACTATGGTACAAACCACAACATAAATATCTTCAAAAACATTATGCTAAATGGTAGTAACCAAGTGCAAAGGACTACACATTGGAAATTCCATTTATATGAAATGTCTAGGAAAGGAATATATATATATACATATATATATATGTATATATATATATATATGTGTGTATATATATATATCAGCAGAAAAAATATTAGTTATAACCTTGGGATGGGCACAGAATGGAATTTGGCTGCAAACAGGTAAGATGTATCTTTTGAGGATGATGAAAATGTCCTAAAACTTGATTGTGGTAATGATCACACAACTCTATCAAATAAAAGATTTGATACAAATTTGTACAAATGAAACGTGTGAATTTCATGGTATATTAAGCTATTTTTAAAAGGTTATTTTGAAGAAAATTCAGATATATTTATGATTTAATTTTTCATATATGTATCTATTTTAATTACTAAATAGAGAACTTTGGAATTTTAGGATTCATTTAATTTTCATTATTTGAGTCCTTCTCTGGGATGTTTCAGTGTTTCTGGAATACATCACAGATATTCAAAAAATTCTTTTAAATAATTTTAAATATAAATTATGTACATTTCTAGTCTGACAACTTAGGATTTACCATGGTAGTAATGCCCAATTCTATCTCCAAACCCCAATTAATATAGCAAAAGTATATGCAAAAAAGCAGAAAAGAAGATCATATACCTGAACAGAGGATTGAGAAAGAGGTTCTACTGAATACAGTATAGAGGGATTGAGTTAATTGTGAATTATGACAATTTATTTCACATGTCCCCCCGCCATTGAACAACCACAACATAGACATTCAAGAAAAAGAAGAAAACAGTCTTCAGCTGATTCAAACCAGTGATACCAAAAGACTCACTATCTGTATTTATACACAGGATAACTATAATCTTAAGTAACCAGAGTTACTCCTACACCTTTCATTTTCTTTTCCTTACCCATCCTCATCTCTATTTATAGATTCATGTGGTGTCCACCATACTTAAATCAAAACATGTTCAGTTGCAGGGTAATTGAATTGTGATACATAAACTGCCTTTAGAAAAAAATATTGTATATGGGTCAGGGAGGCATGAAAAGCATTGTAAATTGGAGTCAGGATTTCCAACAGTCTCTTCTGTGGTAAAAAAGCAAAGAAACATAGAGTAGTTTTGACTTTCTAGTCTAGCAAGGATAAACATAAAAACCTGATAACTGGGAAGACAAGAATGTATTTATTCATGTAGAGTCCCATTAAGTAAAATTATCTTAGATCAAAATTATTCTTTATACTTAACACTTAACCTCCCCTCAAAGTCTAACAAGTAGAAATGAAAATATTTTAGAGTCTTTTTTATTCAATGTGTTAACAAATATTGGTCTCAGATAAATCTATGCTTGATCACGGATTAGGAAAAAGAATAAATCCGAAAGCAACATGGTAGAAAACATGACGGCGTACGTGATTCTTCCTGTGGCGGTGCAGGTATGAGGAGGTGGCTCATGAGGGTGAAGCGTTTAGGTGCGTGGCCTCCCAAGTCTCATTGGGTGACGTAACACAGACCTTGGAGCCAGATTTGCTGGGTTTGTAAGCCAGCCCCAACTTTTAAGTGCTCTATGGCTTTGGGCAACTCAGGTAGCATGAATCTCATCAGCACAGAGAGAAAGCTTCACTGAAAACTCACTGCAGAGTGGCGAGGGAAGCCAGATTCCATAACGGTAGCAGCAGGGTTCATGGAAAGAATCAAGGCTTGCAGGCCACACCAGGCGGTCTCTTCTTCCTGCAGCTTGTAGAGCCTTAGACTTAAGCGCTGTTTCAAGCACACAACCTTGAGAGAGTAAGGTGTTTGTGAGACGATCTCTACCGAATCCATGACTGAAAACAGTAAAGACCTCTATATAAACATTTAAGATTCTGGCAGCACATGCAGAGACCTAATCTTTTAACCATCAGCTGCCGGAGACAGCCTCACAGACAAAGTACTACCAAGTCAGCCTGTTCTACCCGAACAGTTATTGCAGACCCTCATAATCTGACTTCATAATGGAGACTGCCACATTCATTGCCATGTGGCTGACAGGGCCTTGGTGCTCCAGTCGGGTGGCAGGCCTGAGGCTGTAAGGGGGTAGAGCCGAGTATAGTACATTGGACCACCAAAGACCTCCTGGCCCCACATAATATCAATCAGCGAGAGCTGTCCCAGAGATATCTGTCTCAACGCTAAGACCCAGCTCTACCCAATGACCAGCAAGCTCTAGTGCTGCACACCCCATGCCAAACAACTAGCAAAACAGGAACACAGGCCCACCCATTAGCAGAGAGGCTGCCTAAAATCATACTAAGTCCACAGACACCCCAAAACACACCACCGGACTTGGCCCTAGCCACCAGAAAGAAAAGATCCAGCCTCATCGACCGGAACACAGGCACCAGTCCCCTCCACCAGGAAGCCTACACAACCCACTGAAACAACCTTACCCACTGGGGGCAGACACCAAAAACAACAGGAACTACGAACTCGTACCCTGCGAAAAGGAGACCCCAAACACAGTAAGTTGAGCAAAATGAGAAGACAGAGAAACACAGCAGATGAAGGAGCAAGGTGAAACACACCAGACCAAACAAATGAAGAGGAAATAGGCAGTCTACCTGAAAAATAATTCAGAGTAATGATAGTAAATATTATCCAAAATTTTGGAAATAGAATGGAGAAAATACAAGAAATGTTTAACAAAGACCTAGAAGAACTAAAGAGCAAACAAGCAATGATGAACAACACAATAAATGAAATTAAAAATTCCCTAGAAAGAATCAATAGCAGAATAACTGAAGCAGAAGAATGGATAAGTGACCTGGAAGATAAAATAGTGGAAATAACTACCACAGAGCAGAATAAAGAAGAAAGAATGGGTTTCAGAGAGCTTCCAGGTTGGTGAAGCAGAATGCCTCTACATGCCATAATGCTGGGCTCCAAACTCCAAGAGGACTGAAGTTTCTTTGTTCTCAACCTCACCCTATGAATCTCTTCATCTGGCTGTTGATTCCTGTGCTTTAATATCCTCGGTAATAAAGCACTCATCTGCTTTTGGGATCTCAGTTCCACCACCAGGGATTGAAACCAGGCCACGGCAGTGAAAGTGCCAGATTCTAACCACTAGACCACCAGCCGTGTGGAGGACAGGCTCTTGGTGCTCCAGCCAGGTGTCAGGGCTGTGCCACTGAGGTTGGAGAGCCAAGTTCAGGACACTGGTCCACAAGAGACCTCCCAGCTCCATGTAATATCAAATGGCAAAAATCTCCCAGAGATCTCCATCTCAATGCCAAGACCCAGTTCCACTCACGACCAGCAAGCTACAGTGCTGGACACCCTATGCCAAACAACTAGCAAGACAGTAACAAAACCCCATCCATTAGCACAGAGGCTGCCTAAAATCATAATAAGGCCACAGACACCCCAAAACACACCACCAGACGTGGACCTGCCCACCAGAAAGACAAGATCCAGACTCATCCACCAGAACACAGACACCCCAAAACACACCACCAGACGTGGACCTGCCCACCAGAAAGACAAGATCCAGCCTCATCCACCAGAACACAGGCACTAGTCCCCTCCACCAGGAAGCCTACACAACCCACTGAACCAACCTTAGCCACTGGGGACAGACACCAAAAACAACGGGAACTACGAACCTGCAGCCTGCGAAAAAGAGACCCCAAACACAGTAAGTTAAGCAAAATGAGAAGACAGAGAAACACAGCAGATGAAGGAGCAAGGCAAAAACCCACCAGACCTAACAAATGAAGAGGAAACAGGCAGTCTACCTGAAAAAGAATTCAGAATAATGACAGTAAAGATGATCCAAAATCTTGGAAATAGAATGGAAAAAATAAAAGAAACGTTTAACAAGGACCTAGAGGAACTAAAGAGCAAACAAACAGTGATGAACAACACAATAAATGCAATTAAAAATTCTCTAGAAGGGATCAATAGCAGAATAACTGAGGCAGAAGAATGGGTAAGTGACCTGGAAGATAAAATAGTGGAAATAACTACTGCAGAGCAGAATAAAGAAAAAAGAATGAAAAGAACTGAGGACAGTCTCAGAGACCTCTGGGACAACATTAAATGCACCAACATTCGAATTATAGGGGTCCCAGAAGAAGAAGAGAAAAAGAAAGGGACTGAGAAAATATTTGAAGAGATTCTAGTTGAAAACTTCCCTAATATGGGAAAGGAAATAGTTAATCAAGTCCAGGAAACACAGGGAGTCCCATACAGGATAAATCCAAGGAGAAACACGTTAAGACACATATTAATCAAACTATCAAAAATTAAATAAAAAAGAACAAATATTAAAAGCAGCAAGGGAAAAACAACAAATAACACATAAGGGAATCCCCATAAGGTTAACAGCTGATCTTTCAGCAGAAACTCTGCAAGCCAGAAGGGAGTGGGAGGACATATTTAAAGTGGTGAAGGAGAAAAACCTACAACCAAGATTACTCTACCGAGCAAGGATCTCATTCAGGCTTGACGGAGAAATTAAAACCTTTACAGACAAGCAAAAGCTAAGAGAATTAAGCACCACCAGACCAGCTTTACAACAAATGCTAAAGGAACTTCTCTAGGCAGGAAACACAAGAGATGGAAAAAACCTACAATAATAAACCCAAAACAATTAAGAAAATGGTAATAGGAACATACGTATCAATAATTACCTAACGGAAGCAGTCGCTTGCAATCTTCCACACGGTATTGTTAGAAGTAGACTGAGCAGTCAGCAGGAAGTTTTGGTTGAAGTAGTGTTGTCTGTTTCCATCAAACTTCACAGTTCCACTGGTCACCACAAGAACTGTAGTCTGGGCCTGAGTAGCTTGCTCATGAACTGGCTGGCAATCTAGCATATTGACCTGAAACTCACTAGAAGGCAACATGTCAAAAAAATTAGTTAGGGCTTCCAGCCCGGTTACAACATTTCCATTCCATATTAAAGTGGCCTTGTCCAGATACAGCCTGGTTAGTGCCCGTCTTCTTTTGTCCATTGTCTCATAGTAAATATTGACAAATTCCACAGCAGCTCTGCATGCCTGATCTACATAAGTTTTAAAATCCACGGACATGGCCATCAGGGAGCCTAAAGCAGCCTGTTCCGGCAGTGATGGCATCACTAAGTCCTCTCGTGTAATTTTCTTTTTACGATATTTGAGTTACGAGTTTCTGTCAAGAATATCTCAGAAACTGGACTTCCCTGGTAGTGCAGTGGTTAAGAATCTGCCTGCCAATGCAGGGGACACGAGTTTGAGCCCTTGTCCGGGAAGATCCCACATGCTGCAGAGCAACAAAACCTGTGCACCACAACTACTGAGCCTGTGCTCTAGAGCCCATGAGCCACTACTGAAGCCTGTGCACCTAGAGCCCATGCTCTGTAACAAGAGAAGCCACCACAATGAGAAGTCCACACACCACAATGAAGAGTAGTCCCTGCTCACTGCAAGTAGAGAAAGCCCACACACAACAACAAAGACCCAACGCAGCCAAAGATAAAATAAAATAAATTTTTAAAAAAATTAAAAAAAAGGGAGAAGACTTAAATCAATAGAATTAGAAATGAAAAGGGAGAAGTGACAACTGAAACTGCAGAAATACAAAGGGTCATGAGAAATTACTACAAGCAACTATATGCCAATAAAATGGACAACCTGGAAGAAATGGAAAAATTCTTAGAAAAGCACAGCCTTCTGAGACTGACTAGGAAGAAATAGAAAATATAAATAGACCAATCACAATCACCAATATTGAAACTGTGATTAAAAATCTTCTAACAAACAAAAGCCCAGGACCAGATGAATTCACAGTCGAATTCTATCAAACATTTAGAGAAGAGCTAACATCTATCCTCTCAAACTCTTCCAAAATATAGCAAAGGGAGGAACACTCCCAAACTCATTCTACGAGTCCACCATCACCCTGATACCAAAACCAGACAAAGATGTTACAAAAAAAAAAAAACTACAGGCCAGTATCACTGATGAATATAGATGCAAAAATCCTCAACAAAATACTAGCAAACAGAATCCAGCAGCACATTAAAAAGATCATACACCATGATCAAGTGGGGTTTATCCCAGGCATGCAAGGATTCTTCAGTATACGCAAATCAATCAATGTGATACACCATTTTAACAAACTGAAGGATAAAAACTATATGATAATCTCAAAATGCAGAAAAAGCTTTTGACAAAATTCAACACCCATTTATGATAAAAACCCTCCAGAAAGCAGGCATAGAAGGAAGCTACCTCAACATAATAAAGGCCATATATTATACACCCACAGCCAACATTGTTCTCAATGGTGAAAAAATGAAACCATTTCCACTAAGATCAGGAATATGGCAAGGTGGCCCACTGTCAATCAACATAGTTTTACAAGTTTTATCCACAGCAATCAGAGACGAAAAAGAAATAAAAGTAATCCAAATTGCAAAAGAAGAAGTAAAACTGTCACTGTTTGCAGATGACATGATACTATACATAAAGAATCTTAAAGATGCTACCAGAAAACATCTCCAGCTAATCAATGAATTAGGTAACGTAGCTGGATACAAGAGTAATGCACAGAAATCTTTTGAATTCCTATACACTAATGATGAAAAATCTGAAAGAAAAATTAAGGAAACTCTCCCATTTACCACTGCAACCAAAAGAATAAAATACTTAGGAATAAACCTACCTAAGGAGACAAAAGACGTATATGCAGAAAACTATAAGACACCGATGAAAGAAGTTAAAGGTGATACAAACAGATGGAGAGATATACCATGTTCTTGTATTGGAAGAATCAACATTTTGAAAACGACTATACTACCCAAAGCAATCTACAAATTCAGTGCAATCCCTGTCAAACTACCAATGGAATTTTTCACAGAACTAGAACAAAAAATTTCACAATTTGTATGGAAGCACTGAAGACCCTGAATAGGAAAAGCAATCTTGAGAAAGAAAAACAGAGCTGAAGGAATCAGGCTCCTGGACTTTAGACTATACTACAGAGCTACAGTAATCAAGACAGTATGTTACTAGCACAAAAACAGAAATAGAGATCAATGGAACAGGATAGAAAGCCCAGAGATAAACCCATGCACATATGGTCACCTTATTTTTGATACAGTAGGCAAGAATATACAATGGAGAAAAGATATCCTCTTCAATAAGTGGTGCTGGGAAAACTGGATAGGTACATGTAAAAGAATGAAATTAGAACACTCCCTAATACCATACACAAAAATAAACTCAAAATGGATTAAAGGCCTAAATGTAAGGCCAGACACTATAAAATTCTTAGAGGAAAACATAGGCAGAACACTCTATGACATAAATCACAGCAAGATCCTTTTTGACCACCTCCTAGAGAAATGGAAATAAAAACAAAAATAAACAGATGGGACCTAATGAAACTTAAAAGCTTTTGCACAGCAAAGGAAACCATAAACAAGATGAAAAGACAACCCTCCAAATGGGAGGATATATTTGCAAATGAAGCAACTGACAAAGGATTAATCTCCAATATATACATGCAGCTCAGGCAGCTCAGTATCAAAAAAAAAAAAAAAAAAAAAAAAAAAAACCCAATCCTAAAATGGGCAGAAGACCTAAATAAACATTTTTCCAAAGAAGATATACAGATTGGCAGCAAACACATGAAAGAACGCTCAACATCACTAATTATTAGGGAAATGCAAATCAAAACTACAATGCATTATCACCTCAAACCAGTCAGAATAGCCATCATTAAAAAATCTACAAACAATAAATGCTGGAGAGGGTATGGAGAAAAAGGAACCCACTTGCACTGTTGGTGCAAATGTAAATTGATACAGCCATTAGGGAGAACAGTATGGAGGTTCCTTATAAAACTAAAAAAGAACTACCATATGACCCAGCTATCCCACTACTGAGCATATACCCTGAAAAACCATAATTCAAAAAGAGTCATGTACCACAATGTTCACCACAGGTCTATTTACAGTAGCCAGGACATGGAAGCAACCTATGTGTCAATCAACAGATGAATGGATAAAGAAGATGTGGCACATATATACAATTACTCAGCCATAAAAAGAAACAAATTTGAGTTATTTGTAGTGAAGTGGATGAACCTAGAGTCTGTCATACAGAGTGAAGTAAGTCAGAAAGAGAAAAATAAATACCATATGCTAACACATGTATATGGAATCTAAAAAAAATAATAATAATTGTTATGAAGAACCTAAGGGCAGGACAGGAATAAAGACGCAGACATAGAGAATGGACTTGAAGACACGGGAAGGGGAAGGGGAAGGGGAAGCTGAGACGAAGTGAGAGAGTGGCACAGACATATATACACTACCAAATGTGAAATAGATAGCTAGTGAGAAGTAGCCGCATAGCACAGGGAGATCAGCTCGGTGCTTTGTGACCACCTAGAGGGGTGTGATAGGGAGGATGGGAGGGAGATGTAAGAAGGAGGGGATTTGGGGATATATGTATACGTATAGCTGATTCACTTTGTTATACAGCAACAACTAACATAACAATGTAAAGCAATTATACTCCAATAAAGATGTTAATAGATAAATAAATAAATAATGAATAAAATAATTTTTTTTTTAAAATGCTGGAATATAACAAAAGGGAAGAATAAACCTAAAGACTTGATAACCAATCAAATTATGTATATAGTTTTACAGAGTTCATCAAGTGACAACTCTGTAACAAACATGCAAAAGAAAATGACAACAATAAAAACATCCTCAAACAGAAGAAAACTCTTGCAAAATTAACCACCATTAATTAAATATAATTAAATGAAATAGAGAAAGACTTTAAAAGGATTAGAAAGAAAATGATAGACATGGAAGAATGACAAAGCAGATCCAACATGTACAGTGTTGGTGTCTCTATAAAACAAGCTCAACATTTAAAACTGTTAAAGAGAATTTCTCTGATATAGAGATATGCATCTACACATTGAAATGATTTGCCATCCTCTCACACTAGTCATATCCATGACTATCCAAACTCTCATGAACTTTGACCAAAATTGTTAAGTATAAGACATATCCTGGGTAATATATTATATTTAAATATAATGAAAAATTATATGTGACTCTGAGCAAAAATACTGATCACTAACACTAAGAAAAACCATGTAGATATAATGTTTCTTGGCAACAATATACAATGAATGATGAGAGTATGGAGACTTTCAAGAAATTCAGGGAAGGAAAGTTTGATCAAAGATTTTCATACACAGACATACAAAAGACATAGAAAAATAGTTTTAAACTTGCCAACACTCCAGGAATATTAAAACCACTAGCTTCTCTTAAAGTCACTAGATGAAGAAATCCCTTCACCAAGAGAAGTCTGGTGGATCTTTTGGCCAAAGGACTCATGGTGGACATTGAATATATATACCTAAATGTAGATCCAAGTAGTATGTAAATGATATGTACCTGACCAAGAAAAATAACACGTTTAAAAAATAAGAATAAAATGAAGAGAGAAATGGTGAAGTAGGAAAAGCTTACTTATTGCTGCATAAATAATAGATGAGACTCAATGACTATCACTTAAAACTGATAAATGTGAATGACTGAGAAAAAGAGACTGAATATTTTTTAAAAACCAGATATACTCTCAAAACAGCACTTGGTTCTATGCATTATATAAGATATATCTATAACACAGTGATTCAGAAAGGCTAAAAAAATGAAGAGAAGAGAAATTATACCTAGCACACAGAAACCAATAAAGCAAGGGTTATGATCTTGATATTTGACAACTTAAAATTCAGGCCAAGAACATTATGTACACAACAAGAAAAACAACAACAAAAGGTATTTTTAATGCTAACAGCTAATATTCACAATGAAATTATAATAAATATAAATTTATGTCCCCCTAAGACACAGATGCAAACTTTATAAGAAGGAAACTATAAGGGGAAACAGACAGACACACAAATAATGGGTAACTTTAATAAACCACTCTGGTCTAAACAGATCAAGTAGAAAAATATATCTAAGGATTTAGGAAACCTAAACAGCAAATTCAGTAAGGTATCTCTTATAAGTATATATTGAACTTTATATTCTAATAAAAAAGTATGCACTTTCTTTTCAAGACACATGAAATTTTATGAATATTGACTATTAAGTCACAACAAAATGTCAAACAATGTCACATATTGGAAAGAATACAAACATGTTTCTTAATCCCACATAATAAACTACTAATGGATAATCAAGTAAAAAGCCTCTTCCATCTGATAATTTAGAAATACTATTAAACAATTGTTGCGTTAAAGGGGAAATATGAAGTAAAATAAAATGTTTCACAAAATAATGCCATTATATTCTACCTATTAGAAAATATGGGCCAAGTTTAAAGCAGTGATTAGAGGAAAATTAGTACCTTAATTATATAAATACATTTTAAAATAAACATTTTTATAAAACATCAGAATTTCAGAAATAGAACAATAAATTAAAGGAAACAAAAATATAAAATTATACAAATAAAATTAAAATATAGCAACGCAGAAAAATGCTAGAATACATACAAATATGCACAAATACATTGGTTCTTTGAAAAACAATTGACAAAATATACAAACTACTACTACTTAACTTGAAAATATAAAAGAGGAAGCACAAATATACAGGATACAAAACAATAAGGCAACAATCATTTTAAGAAAGAAATTTTCAAATGTCATAATAGAATCCTTTGTACAAATCTTTACAAGGAAATTTGAAAGTCTAAATATATAATTTTCTGGAAAGATAATTCCCATCAAAATAAAAATGTATTATAGGTCAATTTCTTTAGAAGAAATGAAGGATATTGTCATATGGCTACTCTTCAAAAAAAAACACCCTGCTATGCCTACACTGTTTCAAAAAGAAATTAAATAAACCTTCAAAATGAGATGATCTCAATGCCACAAAAACTGTTCCTGAAATACGATAGTAGCTCGATAAATACTTCTTTAATAAAGAGAAAAACAGTTGTTTAAGTCTCCAACACACATAATGTTCAAAAAAATTCTTGTGGATATGTTAACCAAAAGATACAAAAAAGATTAGAAAAAAAGGTATTACTTGATGGAAAAATTGAAAAAGTAAGCTTAAAACTAAGGACAGATTATCAGAGAGCAGTAAATAACCAACAATTTGTATAAAATAAAACATATATTGTCAACAAAAGCACAATCAGAAATACCAGAAAACAAACAATAAATTAAAATTACCAAAACCAGTTTCAAAATGTTAATATGAATTAAAAAAATGTATTACATACTGATGGAGAAAATAAACTTCTAGTGTAGAAAATGGATTTAGTATATAGATTCTAACATAGAAATAAAATGCATCAAACATATAAAAATTAGTTTCACATCATTTAAAATATAGTGCCAGTTAAAATTAAATTGAGAGATTGTTTACACTCATCAAATTAGCAGTAGTGATGTGGATTATATGACTAGCAACAAAAGTATTTGCTAATATGGTTAAAAATTGTTTATAATTTTATGGAAAGAAATTCAGCAAAATGTATCAAGGCCCTTGAATATATTTATTCATTTTTTCCAGTAATTCCACTTTTGAAATATATCTTACTATAATAGATTTATGCATGAAGATATATTTAAAGTACGGAGAATTTGGTAGTCGTAATAGGAGCTAGTAGTACTAAGCTTAGGAAAGTAGTATTATGTAGTGGGTGAGAGTACAGAATCTGAACACAGGTAAGTTGGATTTGGTTCCTAGTTTTTCCATTTGGTAACTGTGTGACTGTGAACAAGTTACTGTGTTAAATTTTCTTCATCTGAAAAATGGTAGCTTGAGGATTAAATGTATCTGTATATGTAAGTGCTTAAAATATCATGTATACATAAGATGATGTTACTAGTGGTGTGATTTTCTTTGGCTATCTTTTTTTTTTTTTTTTTTTTCTGGGCTCTTTCCTCTGTAAACGAATCAGCCATTCAAAGACAGTGATTTTGCAATTTTACACTTAACCCATCACTGAGCTTACAGAATCAAGTTAATGATCAACAGCAGCAGTTTTAATATACATACAGTATAGATGAGAGAAACAAAGAATCCACTGGGGAAAGTACACAATGTATGAGTGACCCTTCTTTAAAGTGAATCTTCTGTTTCCGGCTGTGTGTATACATGTGCACCGGCATCTTAGGTGAGAATTAAAACATATTTCTTACTCTGTCTTGCAGGTAAAACTATGAACATAGAATACGCAACACAATGGGCTGACAACTTTATTGGAAAACAAACTTTTTTTTTAACCTTTTCAGTCCCCTTGATTTCCATATCTGGTGTTTTTTTTTACAGGACTGATTCTTCTCTAGAAGCAGAAGAGGAATCTGAAGAGAATCAGTGCATCTGAAAATGAAAAAATATATATACATATATCCATGACACTTTACTCTCAATATTGTTTGCCTTTCCTCTCTCATAGTAGGGCCCAAAGGGGGAAATTCGAAAAAAAATCATTCAAGGCAGGAATCTATATATTTTTGCCTTCCCTGCTTTTGACCTGAGAAGACCAACTGGAGGTGAATATCTTCAAGAGTTATTTGGGCAGCAAAGAATACAGGGTCCTGAGAATGGGAAGCATGGCATTGCAGACACAGAGAACAGCTTGGACAGGGTGGCAGGAAATAGGAGAATAAACAGGAAAACTGAGTATTGAAACAATTCAGCTGGGAAGAAGTGGTGAATGCAGAGAAATTAACAATTTTATTGAGTACCTTCTTACCCAAAACCTTATAATGAGCCCTGCAAACTTTATATGTTCCAATTCCTCGGCAAAAATGGGGGGAGGGACTATTGATAAGTTTGGTTCTCACTACACTCCAAATTCATCTCTTCCATGTCCCAGATTTTATCCCAATATTTTTAATCATATGGACATTGAGCATGCAGTGAGCCATGTCATATCACATCAATGCCTTTATTAGTGTGGGACAGATCCTCTGAACTCTCAGGAAAAAGCAAAACATTTGCTCTCAAGTTTCATTCCCATAGCACTTCTTTCAATTCAACAAATATTTATTCGGTACACAGTACGTCACAGCCACTCTATTAGATGTTTGGAATACATCAATGAACAAAACAAAGATCCCTGTCCACATGAAACATATACTCTAGAACTTCTCACATTTTAGGTAATTCTAGATAATGACCTCTCTTGCTCAGGAAAAGTCAAGCTCTTAGAAGACAGACACCATGTTTTTGTTCATCTGACAAAAGTTTATGTGCCAGGCACCATGCATTTACATGCATCCCTCTAACCCCATCAGTATCAGAGTTCCTAGAAAATAGCAAATATTCAACATATATGTGAGAGAAACAAGATTAAACAAATTAATACATGAATGAATCATCACAACTGTTTCATATATATTTGTCATGTAGCTGGTAAAGGTATTAAATGAGCAAAGAAGCTAGAATAAGATTTATATTGTAAAGAAAGCACTAGATATGAAGTAAAAAGGAACAAATACCATTTGTATTTCAGCATTTTCTTTGAGTAAACAAGTAAAGCTTCCTAAATCTAAGTTTTTCTTCTGAAATTTGGAATATTATGAGAATTAATGAACAGAGGAAGTAAAAGTGTAGCCCAGAATTATACATAAGAAGCCCTAATTAAATATTTCCTTCTTTCCTTCCTTCCGAAAATTGATACTATAGATACTTCCTATAAACATTCTGCAATATCTCTAATGTTTTCCTTTTTCTCAACCTCAGCATTATCTTGTCTCCTTATCTAGGTACTTCCCCTATTACCACCCCCCAATCCTTATCTATCATGTATAAATAAACCATAGTTCTAAAAATATCTCCACAATTTCTGAATTGAACATAAAAGGCGTAACTAGTTATTATCTATGATATGGCATAAATATACTGTAATATTTTATATAATTTAATGAGTCATATTCTTTAAGCTATCTATGAAATAAGGAAGCCCAAGCCATCAATGTGAAGGTTTCACATTCCCCAAAATGTGAGTCCTAGGCTACAGTGGAATGCTGTTGTCCTGTCTTTTATCATAGCCTTTAAGAAAATGTTCAAATAATTTTCTGCAAACAGCCATTTCAATATTCCCATACAGATCTTCCTCCCATTCTCTCAAAATTATTTAAGCCAGTAGCAAGACTCACCACCACACTCCCAAAAACAGTGCTCATTTTGCTCCATCTGAATGGCCAAACCCAGCTACAACCCTAATGAGTGTTATTAATAGGCATTTTTCTGATTATCAACATTAGTGTAAATGCCCTGCTTAGTAATTTCACTCCTCAGCACCCTAGGGAGCCATTACTACATCACTCCTGAAACAGGTCCTGCCTTTCCTCAGTTGGGAACTATGATCCAAAGGGAAAATGGACCTCGAGGATCTCTTGCCAAAAAATGAGCCATGCAGTAGTCCAGGGGAATTTGTTAGTTTCCTGTTTTAGACTCCCTAGTGAGGTGGCTCATTAGAAATCTGGAGGCTGCTGGACATATCAGCAGAAAAGACCTGGTAACTCCTACCAATGGGCTTCCTTTGTAATAGTTCTTGCTTTTCATCCTTTGGTTGGAGGTCAGAATTTCCTAAGCTTTTCCATTCTGCACTCTAGCCTCTATTTCAAAGTCCAGGATTATGTTATTGACTTGTATGAGCTGTTCGTACATTCTGGAAATTAACCCCTTGTCGGTTATCATAGCCCCTTCCAACCACCTTCTTTTCTTGATAAAAGCAATTTCCCTTTCCTTGTTCTCTGGATTTGCCTATGGCCCACCATACTTTGCATATCCCAAATTGCAATTCCTCTGGCTATTCCTGAATAAACTTAATTGCACTAGTGAAATAACTGGCTATTATATTGTTAAAGTTGATAGTTCTATGTGTGTTATAAAATCTTTCATGCTGCATGGTGAAGAGGCTAGGAAAAATAAAAGATTTAACTAACATAAAAAAAAGTAGAAAATATTTCAGTAAATCATCTGCAAATTAGTGAGTCGACCTATAAAGAAACACTAAAATATGAGCCCTATGATATCAAATCTCCATTCTCAACAGATTCTATACAAGAAGTCTACAAACATAAGGAGCATGAAATACGTTTCAAGAAGATCTGAGACCCAAATAAGACTTGGAGAATGCACACTAATGATGTTTCAGGCAGAAGAAAAAATGAGAATCTCCAGAGATGTGAAATCCTATGAAAAGTGTGAGAAAAACACAGCTTTCAGAAAGCAGAGCAACAAATACAGTCACAAAATCTAGTAAATTGCCTGAATGTGGAGGGGATGAGGGATTTCTATCCTTTCATCATAAATTCAGGAGAAACAGACACCAGAAAATATACTTGGTGTGAACAGTGGCTGTAGAAAAATGTTTAAGAAATAATCCATATTCTTAAGCATCTACATAGAAGGAAAATTCCATATTTGGACACCTCTGCAAAAAGCTTCCACTAGAAATCAGGATAATGTAAAAACAGCTTTGGCAAGAAAAGGTTTAAACTGAGCAGTTATCAATCAATTCATTCAGAAAAAGACAAGGAAGCAATGTCCACTGTGTTTCTACCACAAGTGAGAATGAATTCTGTACCTGAAAAATTCTCTAGAGAACAAAGCTGTGAATGTGGGAACAGGTTGAAAAAGATTCGAACAAGGAAACAACCCAAGATCCATCTTCTCATTCAGTGAACAGCAGAGCAAGGCTGTGACCGTGGATAACGGGAGAGTCACAACACAACAGGAAATTCAGACACAACCGGAAACTCTGAAGAAATGGAAACTCTGGACTTGAAAGCAGCTGCAAACAGAGAAAGAAACAAAGGCACAGAAACAGTGACAGGTGATTAACAAAGCTGAAGTTTTTGATAGGCATTGATTTCCCGATGAATACTTGCTCCAAAGCAAGGTCAGTGTAGAGGACTTAGTCAAGAGACTCAAGAAAGTTTCAGAAACGAACTCCTCAGAATTACTTTGCCAATGATTACAGGTCCATATTTGCTGTAGAAAGACCCTATATCCAGGCTTCCCTGGTGGCGCAGTGGTTGAGAATCTGCCTGCCAATGCAGGGGACACGGGTTCGAGCCCTGGTCTGGGAAGATCCCACATGCCGCGGAGCAACTGGACCCGTGAACCACAATTACTGAGCCTGCGCGTCTGGAGCCTGTGCTCCGCGACAAGAGAGGCCGCGATAGTGAGAGGCCCGCGCACCGCGATGAAGAGTGACCCCCACTTGCCGCAACTAGAGAAAGCCCTCGCACAGAAACGAAGACCCAACACAGCCATAAATAAATAAAAATTAAAAAAAAAAAAAATCCGTGGACTAAAAAAAAAAGACCCTATATCCAAGAACCAGAATGCAGACTATATGTTACCTTTTCTTTTCTGGTTCACCCCATTCTCTTACATATGCCTCCAGAATAGCCCTGGCTTCCCCCTCCAGCTTCTCTGAGGTTGGCAGTAGCTATTAATCACTACCCCCCACATCTGAGTCCTAGGAGTTTTATCTATTATTCAGTTAATTATGTGATCCACCTATAAGCTCAGTAGACTAGATCAGCGTAGTTATTTCAATCTCTTTTATCCATTTGTATTAATCACTGAAATATGACTTAACGTCTCCAGGGTCTTTCTATCCTTCTTCAAGGCTAAAATGTTTGCCTTGATCTGCATCCCTCCCACAGAAAACTTCAGTTCTTTATGTCACAGTTTTATACAATAGTTATAAAATTCTATGCAATTTGAACATAAAACACCAAATTTTCCTACCACTCACTGTGCACAAAGATATGTTCCTCCTTGAATTTTATGGAAAAATAGATTCCCTTATAAGAAAAAAAAGAGACTTTTTAAATGTTGAGAGCATAAAGATTCAAGACTGTTCTAAAAACTCCAAGTAAAAATTGATATTCCTGAAAGATGCACTAAAAATTATTCTATCATTGTGTGTATTTCCCTGAAACCTCTAGAGTAATGTAGACTGAATTTTGAGAAGGCTGTTCCTCCCTAGAAAAGAGGCAAATAATGATTTTCATGTTTTATCCTAATATTTAGGTAAATATAGGTTTTTACTAATATGGTATTTTTATAAAATTTACACTCAGTAATTAATAAATTAAGTCATTATTAAAATATAATAAATAGAAAAAGGCAGTGATGTCATGGCTTATATAGCGTGAAACTATAACTAGACAAATCATAAGTAAGCACCACTTATAGTGTCATAATAATACTGTTTCAAATGAACCTAAAACTCAGTTTGTGATACTTGGACAATGAACTAGCTAGCAGCCAGTGTTCTTTTTTCCAGCAAAAATGCCTGCATTCAAATTGTATTTCTTGTGGGATCAGTATGGGGTTTCCATATAAAATGCAGGATGCCCAGTTAATTTTAAATTCGGGCAAACAAAAATGACAGATTTACTATAAGAATGCCCTAAATATTGCATGGGACATACTTAGACTAAAAAATTATATTTGTTCTTTATCTGGAATTCAAATATAACTGGGTATCCTCTGTTCATATTTGTTAAATCTTGTAACTCTAGACCACTGGTTTTCTACCAGTGCAGGAAAGGGTAGAAAACTCAAATTCCCATGGGCCCATATATTGGGAAGCTGGCTTTCCTATAATTAGTTGTCACATAAACTCAGACAATCAAATAGCCTGTTTATTCTACTATTAGTAAGGATTCTGTCATTAATTTCCATTATGGTGTGAGTATATAGGTCTCAACTATGGAATCAATTAAGCACTCCATGACTATGACTCCAGTATTTAATTCTGATATGACTGTATCTACCTATTATGTTAGAGAATTAGTAAAGTACAAATAATACCTATCAATATTTACTTTAAATGTCAATGGACTAAAAGATCCAATCAAAAGACAAGAGTGACTGATTGGATTAAAAAACAAGACCCATCTGTATGCTACTTACAAAAGATTCACTTCAGAACTAAAGACACTTAGAGACTGAAAGGGAGGGGATGGAAAATGATATTTCACAAAGATGGAAACAACAAGAAAGCGGGGGTAGCAACACTCACATCAGACAAAACAGACTTCTTACTCCTTGAAAAAGTTTAGGGCCAAATTAACCCTCAAACAGAAAAGAAAAGAAAGAGCATCTTAACTCCTGATCCACAACCATGTATACCCTTTCTTAAAACATGTGTCTTTATGTAATTTATTACATGCATCACAGTATGATGAACACACTCTTTCACTGAAACAGCACAGTCCTGATTCATATGCACAGCTATCACTCTTAGAAACATCTTTTATACTTGTGTCTACATAGTGTATTATATGCACTGTAGTGTGGTGAACACATGCATTCACTGCAGTAACACTACTCATGCAACAGAAAATAAGCACTTTTAGAAACACCTCTTATGCGTCTTTTTTTAATTCTGATGGGAGGGAGACGCAAGAGGGAGGAGATATGGGGATATATGTATATGTATAGCTGATTCACCTTGTTATAAAGCAGAAACTAACACACCATTGTAAAGCAATTATACTCCAATAAAGATGTTAAAAAAATTAAAAAATAAAAACCAAAATAAAAAAAACCAAAACATACCATGACATCTAACCTTGTGACAAATTTTTAAATGTACAGTACAGTTTTGTTAACTATAAGCCCAATGTTGTACAGAAGATCCTTAGAAATTTTTGATATTGCATAACTGAAATTTTGTACTCATTGAACAGAATCTCCCCGTTTCCCCCACCCTCCAGCCCCTGACAACCACCATCTTACTTTCTGTTTCTATGAGTTTGACTGCTTTAGATACCTCATATCAGTGGAATCATGCAGTATTTGTCCTTCTTTCACTGGCTTATTTCAGTTAACACTATGCCCTCCAAGTTCATCAGTGTTTTTGCATTCTAGATGGTCTATTTATTGTTGAAAGTGGGGTAATGAAGTCTACCGTTATGGGTTACTGTGTGATTCTGCCTTCATATGTTAATAATTGCTTGATATATTTAGGTGCTTCAATGTTGGGTACATAAATATCTACAACTGTTATATTCTTTTGATGATTTTTCCATTTTATCATTATATAAAGACATTCTTTATCTCTCCTTCCTGTTTTTCTGACTAAAAGTCTATTTTGTCTGAAATAAGAATAGCCACCCCTGCTCTTTCTTTCAAGGATTTTGTTTATTTAACCTCAACTGTCATACTTATTGGCATAAAGTTATTCATATTATTCCCTTATTCTCTTTATAAAATCTCCATGAATAATAGAAATGCCTGCTCTTTCATTCCAGATATTAGTAATTTTCATATTCTCTCTTTTTCCAGTCTGGCTGGAGGTTTATCTGCTTCATTTATCTTTTGAACTATCTTTTGTTTTAATTGATTTCTATAATTCTTCACATTTGCATCCATTCATTTTCACTCTTTTCTCTAAAATTTCCTTCCTTCAACTTCACTGTATTTAATATAGTCTTCTTTTTTTCTAGTTTCTTAAGGTAGCAATTTAAATCATTGAATTGAGATGCTCTTCCTTTCTAATTTAAGTATTTAAAGCTATAAATTTTCCTTTATACACTGTTAGGCTGCATCCTACAAATTTACATATGTAGCCTTTTCATTTTGTTTAATTCAAAATATTGTCCAATCTTTATTTTAACTTTTCTTTGAACCATGGATTATTCAGAAGTATTGCTTATTGCCAAATATATGGAGAGTTTCCAGAAATTTTTCATTATTTTTTTCTTGTTTAATTGCATTGTGATCACAGAATATTATTTATATGATTTTCAATCATTTTAAATATATGAAAATTTGTTTAATGGTCCAGAATTTGGTTTTTCTTGGTGAATGTTCCTTGTGCTTTTGAAAAGAATATGCTTTCTGCTATTGTTAGATGGAATGTTCATGTCAACAAGGTCAAGTTGGTTGATAATGTGGTCAAATCTCTCAGACCTCATGAGTCTCTTCTTATTTCCTCCCTGTAATCCCTTCGCATCTTGTGAAAACATTTGGCACCCAGCCACACAAGTAACAGCTGAATTATCTGAGCTTAACCCAATATATTTTCACTACAGATAAGTATATGGCTTCCTCACCACCACAAAAGTACCACATGCTTATAGGTCCTAGGTATCTACTCTCAGAAAAGTGAAGGGCTTTTGATTTTTGGTTTTTGTTTGTTTGTTGTGGTAATATAAACATAGTGTATGAGATGGCCTTACTTTTTAAATAAGTAAGTGAAGAGTATCAGAGAGTTATATTTTCTAAAACAAAAGCAAGGTGAGGACAAAGATTTTTTCTTTTATTGCAGATGTTCACCTTTAAATGGAAGGTGGAAAATCTCCCCTCCAAAATTCCACATTAAACATCCCCCCATAATGTTTTCAAAGTAGACACATCCTATATCTAGGTCCACATTTCTGGCATAAGTCACTTCAGACACTTAGTAATTTCAGGCAGATTAATTAAGAGAGGTAGTGATTATGTTTTCAGCTTGAAGTTGATAAGAAACTTCTCATGAACTGAAATTCATTTGGAAGAATGCTCATTGTAATTGAAAGGTTAATTCAGACACTAAAAGTCCTTTCCCTGGGACCCATTTACTGGAGGGGCTGATCATTTTTAAATTGTGGATACAGACTCTTTCTTAGAGAAAAACTAAAATTTTGTCATATGTTTGACAAATGTAGACATTTACAATAATATCAATTACTGTAACCAATTCTCTTTTAATGTTTTATATTTCCTTAATTTCTAGCTGAAATATTGATACTTAAAATATCTTTAATTTTTCTCCATTCTCCCCAGACACACTTAGTACTAACAGGTTATTTATTAAATGTTATCACTTTCGAGTGAAACTGTTCTTGCTTTCCTTAAGAATAGGGGTCATAATGTTTATCATAGGCAATGCTTAAATTGAAGTAATTGCAAAATTACTTTTACCACATTCATAAACTACAATTCCCCTCTTTCTTTAATGAGAACAAAACCCCAAGTTATCTTTAACTTTCTCTTGCTTCTATTGATACTTTGAAGCCTGTTCTCGCAGGGCCCCTTAAGGCAATTTTTTTCAATAGTGCTCATCACATAAAGATAGTCCTGAGGCACACTTTACTGTGGGCCCAATAGAGGCTCTGAGCCTCCCCTGAATTCCATCACAGAGACTGCTGGGACTATGTTGCAACTATTGACAAAATTTCTGGCAAGTTTCAAGGAAGTGTGAAGGTGAAGTCCATAGAAAGTAACTCTTCTTTGTTACTGGCTTGTTTTTGTTGTTGTTGTTGGTTTTTTGTTTGTTTATTTTTTGTTTTCCAGTGATGTATTGTTTAACTTCTCATTTAGGTTAGATAGTGCAGCCAGGATTAATCTTCTCTCCTTGCTTTAGTTCAGTCCTTTCTCAATGTACACAGTAATCACTGAAAATGTCTCTTTATTGACCCCTTAAATCCATTCTCTACATCAGACCCAGTTAACTTTCCAAAATGAAGACATCATATTTCATCCTTACCAAAAACTCTTCTGCGTCGAAAAAAATAAAATAAAACATCCCCAGTGTAAGAAATGGGTGAACTGGGTCATCAGCTTTGTTTACAGCTTGGCAGGGGGGAAATCTCCTGGCAATGCTGAAAATCAGAACTTGTGTCCTTTCAGATCTCTGTTTGACACAGTTTTATGCTTTCGTATTAGTTGTTGGGGAGTAAAAACATGATATTTCAACTTTAGACAAAGTTGTATCTCTATTGTTTGCTGCTTTTTTTTTTTTTTTTTTTGATTCTGACCTAATGTCTGCACACCTGGTATCCCAGGTCATCCTTGTACAGACGTCTGGTGTAAATAAAGACTTGACCATGATTCTTTTATGAAACTGTGAAATGAAATTATAATCACTCATTTTATGAGTGTTCTGTTTCACAAATTCATCACTCCTCTTCTGCACCATCCCTGAAACTTTCACTTTTTAATGATTTCATCACCTTGCTGATTTACTTGCTAGTACAGTAGTAAATTCTAACACATGCTTGATACCATTTTTTCTAAGAATTTTTAGCATATTTTTAAACACACAACCTTTCATTTCTTATGAGATCACATTTAAATAATGCAGCATGACATGCAAAGACCTGTATGTCCCACTCCTTATTTCCAGTCTTTTATATGACCATGCCCACTTCTTCATGATCTATGTCTGTCCTTCTCAATCTTCCTGAGGTGAAAGACCAATTTTTTCCCAAATTTATTATGTACCAAAGATTTTGTAAAATATAATGAAAATGAGTGATTTCAAACACAAAATAAAAAGGAAATACAAGGCATTTTCTTGTATTATTATTAGATTAACATACATGGAATCACTCTGTTGAACTGGTATAAAAGTTTCTAAACATTTACTTTCAGTTTTTATATTTATCTTGTTATGGACAAGTAGCAAATGTTCCCTAGTCTCCTTCTGTTCTTTGGCATTGCTTTGTGCTTCAGATATTTCCAAATACGTAGAATCCCTACAACATTCAAAACTGAAATATTGTCTATCTCCATGCTTTCACTCTCTCAGGTTGGAGTCCCCCCAGATTTGCCTGGAATATGGCCACCTTTCAAGTCTCAGTTTAAGCGGGACATCTGAAGTCTTTCTTGTAATCCTCAGGCAGAACTGGCCACTCCTTCTCTTATGCCCTCAGCCTAATCCACAACACAAAACACTTGCTTCTGACCAGCAATCACAGCACTGTACTCCAGCTATTCCTTCATATGACTATCTCCACCACTGGAAAGAAGTTCTCACACTTTTTGTTATTGTTCTCAAATAAGTGTCTTTAGCATGGATTCATCTCAGATCTAGGACTAAACCCAATGGACTGTTTGACCTTCCATTCTAAATCTTAACAGGCATTTCAAATTAAGCATCTAAAACTGAATACTCCCTTTGCCCTCCAAATCTGTTCCTTCCATAGTCTCAGAGTGACCTACAAGACCACAAATTACCTGGAGGCTCATTCCTCTGAGACCTTGTTTCTGATGATTTCCACTGGCAGAGATTTGCAAGGGGAAGAAGACAGTGGAGAGATGGCTTCATATCAGTTTCTTGCCTGGTTCCTTGGACTGAATTTGAATATGAACTTGTTGATATATATTTTTATTGTCTGGTGAGACTTTTGTGTGTGGATGGGAAAACTCACTAAAATTTTTACTGGCTTAAAGCCTTTTAAGTAATAACATGAATACATTCAAATATTAAACCCTCACGACCCTTCTATATATGTAGGCATTAAATACACAACTAATTATAAAGCCTAGAATATATGAAATTGGTAAAAATCAGTGAAACACTGGGAAGGCAAATCCTAGAGGAAAACTTAATGAGAATTTATATAAATTATATGTGTGTGTATTTGTGTATTTCTCCTTCAATAAAATGGTAGCATTTTAATTTTTTTCTTTTATTTTTTTAATAAATTTATTTATTTATTTATTTATTTATGGCTGTGTTGGGACTTCGTTGCTGCACGCAGGCTTTCTCTAGTTGCAGCGAGCGGGTGCTACTCTTCGTTGTGGTGAGCGGGCTTCTCATTGCAGTGGCTTCTCTTGTTGCGGAGTATGGGCTCTAGGCCTGTGGGCTTCAGTAGTTGTGGCACATGGGTTCAGTAGGTGTGGCTTGCAGGCTCTAGAGCGCAGACTCAGTAGTTGTGGCGCACGGGCATAGTTGTTCCGTGGCATGAGCATTTTAAATTTTTATTTATATTTCCTTCTATAATAAAAATAGAGGTAGAAAATGACTAAGAATAAAAATATGAATAAGGGTAAGGATTAAAATAATGAAGATCCAGCTGGGAATATTTAAGAATAAAATTCTGATTATTCTACCACAGAATTTTCAGGTCCGTATCTTCCATATCTTTTAAATTTTTTAAACATCATGTTTTTTCCAGAAATTGCCACATTTTTAACCTGTGAGGAGCTGGCATTACCTAAGCTATTATACTATCATTGTGATGTAATTACTTAGTAAGTAAGCATTAGTAAAATTTATATACTACAGCATTTATTAAAGTTATTACGCAAAAGACTTTAGTATTTAATACAATTAGGAGAGACGTCTCAAATATACGACTCAGGATATGAACATTTCTTTTAGGTAGTTAGTTCTCCTCTTTAAAATATTTCACCAGAGGGAGGCAGCAGAGAGCAGCCATTGTGGCCTGAGGGGCCCTGAGGAGAATCCTTCTCCCTCTTCTCTGCTGCACCTTCTAGGGCTGCTGCTGTCAGCTAGCACCCGAGTGCAGCGGTGAGTGTTGCGATGCGGTACCGGGTCTCAAGATTCTGCGCTCCAACAAAATCTTTTTTTTTTTTTAATATTTATTTATTTGTTTTTTTTTTAACATCTTTATTGGAGTATAATTGATTGAAAACGTTGTGTTGGGCTTCCCTGGTGGCGCAGCGGTTGAGAGTCTGCCTGCCAATGCAGGGGACATGGGCTCGAGCCCTGGTCTGGGAGGATCCCACATGCCGCGGAGCGGCTGGGCCCGTGAGCCACAACTACTGAGCCTGTGCGTCTGGAGCCCGTGCTCCACAACAAGAGAGGCCACGATGGTGAGAGGCCCGCGCAACGTGATGAAGAGTGGCCCCCTCTTGCTGCAACTGGAGAAAGCCCTAGCACAGAAACGCAGACCCAACACAGCCAAAAATAAATAATAAAAAATAAATAAATAAATACGCTCATTAAAAAAAAAAACAAATACAAAAAAACTTAGCACTAAAAAAAAAAAAAAAGTTGTGTTATTTTCTGCTGTGTAACAAAGTGAATCAGCTATATGTATATATATATCCCCATATCTCCTCCCTCTTTCATCTCCCTCCTATCTTCCCTATCCCACCCCTCTAGTTGGACAAAAAGCAACGAGCTGATATTCCTGTGCTATGTGGCTGCTTCTCACAAGCTATATATGTTACATTTGATAGTGTATAAATGTCCATGCCACTCTCTCACTTCGTCCCAGCTTACCCTTTCCCCTCCTGGTGTCCTCAAGTCCATTCTCTACATCTGTGTCTTTGCTCCTGTCCTGCCCCTAGGTTCTTCAGAACCTTTTTTTTTTTAGATTCCATATATATGTGTTAGCATACAGTATTTGGTTTTCTCCTTCTGACTTACTTCACCCTGTATGACAGACTCTAGGTCCATCCACCTCACTACAAATAACTCAATTTCGTTTCTTTCTATGGCTGAGTAATATTCCATTGTATATATGTGCCAAATATTCTTTATCCATTCATCTGTTGCTAGACACTTAGGTTGCTGCCACATGCTGGTTATTGTAAATAGAGCTGGAATGAACATTGTGGTACATGACTCTTTTTGAATTATCGTGTTCTCAGGGTATATGCCCAGTAGTGGGATTGCTGGGTCACATGGTAGTTCTATTTTCAGTTTTATAAGGAACCTCCATACTGTTCTCCATAGTGGCTGTATCAATTTACATTCCCACCAACAGTGTATGAGGGTTCCCTTTTCTCCACACCCTCTCCAGCATTTATTGTTTGTAGATTTTTTTGATGATGGCCATTCTGACCGGTGTGAGATGATATCTCATTGTAGTTTTGATTTGCATTTCTCTAATGATTAATGGTGTTGAGCATTCTTTCATGTGTTTGTTGGCAATCTGTATATCTTCTTTGGAGAAATGTCTATTTAGGTCTTCTGCCCATTTTTGGATTGGGTTGTTTCTTTTTTTGATATTGAGCTGCATGAGCTGCTTGTAAATTTTGGGATTAATCCTTTGTCAGTTGTTTCATTTGCAAATATTTTCTCCCATTCTGAGGGTTGTCTTTTGGTCTTGTTTATGGTTTCCTTTGCTGTGCAAAAGCTTTTAAGTTTCATTAGGTCCCATTTGTTTATTTTTGTTTTTATTTCCATTTCTCTAGGAGGTGGGTCAAAAAGGATCTTGCTGTGATTTATGTCATAGAGTGTTCTGCCTATGTTTTCCTCTAAGAGTTTGATAGTGTCTGGCCTTACATTTAGGTCTTTAATCCATTTTGAGTTTACTTTTGTGTATGGTGTTAGGGAGTGTTCTAATTTCATTCTTTTACATGCAGCTCTGCAGTTCTCCCAGCACCACTTATTGAAGAGGCTGTCTTTTCTCTATTGTATATTCTTGCCTCCTCTATCAAAGATAAGGTGCCCATATGTGTGTGGGTTTATCTCTGGGCTTTCTATCCTGTTCCATTGATCTCTATTTCTGTTTTTGTGCCAGTACCATACTCTCTTGATTACTGTAGCTTTATAGTATAGTCTGAAGACAGGGAGCCTGATTCCTCCAGCTCTGCTTTTCTTTCGCAAGATTGCTTTGGCTATTCGGGGCCTTCTGTGTTTCCATACAGGTTGTGAAATTTTTTGTTCTAGTTCTGTGAAAGATGCCTTGGCAGTTTCATAGGGATTGCACTGAATCTGTGGATTGCTTTTGGTTGTATAGTCATTTTCACAATGTTGATTCTTCCAATCCAAGAACATGGTATATCTCTCTATCTGTTTGTATCATCTTTAATTTCTTTCATCAGTGTCTTATATTTTTCTGCATACAGGTTTTATCTCCTTAGGTAGGTTTACTCCTGGGTATTTTATTCTTTTTGTTGCAATGGTAAATGGGAGTGTTTCCTTGCTTTCTCTTTCAGATTTTTCATCATTAGTGTATAGGAATGCAAGAGATTTCTGTGCATTACTTTTGTATCCTGCTACTTTACCAAATTCATTGATTAGCTCTAGTAGTTTTCTGGTAGCATCTTTAGGATTCTCTATATATAGTGTCATGTCATCTGCAAACAGTGACAGTATTACTTATTCTTTTCCGATTTGGATTCATTTTATTTATTTTTCTTCTCTGATTGCTGTGCCTAAAACATCCAAAACTATGTTGAATAATAGTGGTGAGAGTGGACAACCATGTCATGTTCCTGATCTTAGAGGAAGTTGTTTCAGTTTTTCACCTTTGAGAACGATGTTGGCTGTGTGTTTGCCATATATGGCCTTTATTATGTTGAGGTATGTTCCCTCTATAACTACATTCTGGAGGGTTTTTACTATAAATGGGTGTTGAATTTTGTCAAAAACGTTTTCTGCATCTATTGAGATGATCAAATGGTTTTTATCCTTCAGTTTGTTAATATGGTGTATCACATTGATTGATTTGTGTATATTGAAGAATCCTTGCATTCCTGGAATAAACCCCACTTGATCATGGTGTATGATTCTTTTAATGTGCTCTTGGATTTTGTTTGCTAGTATTTTGTTGAGGATTTTTGCATCTTTGTTCATCAGTAATATTGGCCTGTAGTTTTCTTTTCTTATGATAACTTTGTCTGGTTTTGGTATCAGGGTGATGGGGACCTTGTAGAATGAGTTTGGGAGTGTTCCTCCCTCTGCTATATTTTGGAAGAGTTTGAGAAGGATAGGTGTTAGCTCTTCTCTAAATGTTCGATGGAATTTGCCTGTGAAGCCATCTGGTCCTGGGCTTTTGTTTTTTGGAAGATTTTTAATCACAGTCTCAATTTCAGTGCTTGGGATTAGTCTGTTTATAGTCTCTGTATCTTCCTGGTTCAGTATCGAAAGGTTGTGCTTTCTAAGAATTTGTCCATTTCTTCCAGGTTGTCCATTTTATTCCCACATAGTTGTTTGTGGTAATGGTTCATGATCCATTGTATTTCTGCAGTGTCAGTTGTTACTTCTCCTTTTTCATTTCTAATTCTATTGTTTTGAGTCTTCTCCCTTTTTATCTTGATGAGTCTGGTTATCAATTTTATTTATCCTCTCAAAGAAACAGCTTTTAGTTTTATTGATCTTTGCTATCATTTCTTTTTCTTTTATTTCTGATCTGATATTTATGATTTCTTTCCTTCTGGTAAGTTTGGGGTTTTTTGCTCTTCTTTCTCTAATTGCTTTAGGTGTAAGGTTAGGTTGTTGATTTGATATGTTTCTTGTTTCTTGAGGTAAGACTGTACTGTTATAGACTTCCCACCTAGAACTGCCTTTGCTGCATCCCGTAGGTTTTGGGTCATCGTGTTTTCATTGTCAATTGTTTCTACGGAATTTTTGAATTCCTCTTTCATTTCTTCAGTGATCTCTTGGTTATTTAGTAGTGTATTGTTTACCCACCATGTGTTTGTATTCTTTACAGTTTTTTTTTTCCTGTAATTGATATCTAGTCTCATAGCATTGTGGTAGAAAAGATACTTCATATGATTTCAATTTTCTTAAATTTACCAAGGCTTGATTTGTGACCCAAGATATGATCTCTCCTGGAGAATGTTCCATGAGCACTTGAGAAGCAAGTGTATTTTGTTGTTTTTGGATGGAATGTTCTATAAATATCAATTAATCCATCTTGTTTAATGTATCATTTAAAGCTTGTGTTTCCATATGTATTGTCATTTTGGATGATCTGTCCATTGGTGACAGTGGGGTGTTAAAGTACCCTACTATGATTGTGTTACTGTCGATTTCCCTTTTACGGCTGTTAGCATTTGCCTTATGTATTGAGATGCTCCTATGTTGGGTGCATAAATATATACAATTGTTATATCTTATTCTTGGATTGATCCCTGGATCATTATGTAGTGTCTTTCTTTGTCTCTTGTAACAGTCTTTATTTTAAAGTCTATTTTGTCTGGTATGAGAATTGCTACTCCAGTTTTCTTTTGAATTCCATTTGCATGGAATATATCTTTCCATCCCCTCACTTTCAGTCAGTATGAGTCCCTAGGTCAGAAGTGGGTCTCCTGTAGACAGCATATATACGGGTCTTGCTTTTGTATCCATTCAGCCAGTCTATGCCTTTTGGTTGAAGCATTTAATCCATTTACATTTAAGGTAATTATCGATATGTATGTTCCTTTTACCATTTTCTTAATTGTTTTGGGTTTGTTTGTGTAGGTCTTTTCCTTCTCTTGTGTTTCCTGCCTAGAGAATTTCCTTTAGCGTTTGTTGTAAAGCTGGTTTTGTAGTGCTGAATTCTCCTAGCTTTTTCTTGTCTGTAAAGCTTTTGATTTCTCTGTTGAATCTGAATGAGATCCTTGTTGGGTAGAGTAATCTTGGTTGTAGGTTTTTTCCTTTCATCCCTTTAAATATGTCCTGTCACTCCCTTCTGGCTTGCAGAGTTTCTGCTGAAAGATCAGCTGTTAACCTTATAGGGATTCCCTTGTATGTTATTTGTTGCTTTTCCCTTGCTGTTTTTAATATTTTTTCTTTGTATTTAATTTCTGATAGTTTGATTAATATGTGTCTTGGCATGTTTCTCCTTGGATTTTCCTGTATGGGACTCTCTGCACTTCCTGGACTTAATTGGGTCCATTGGGAAATTAACTTAATTGGGAAATTAACTATTTCCTTTCCCATGTTAGGGAAATTTTCAACTACAATCTCTTCAAATATTTTCTCATTCCCTTTCTTTTTCTCTTCTTCTTCTGGGACCCCTGTAATTTGAATGTTGGTGCATTTAATGTTGTCCCAGAAATCTCTGAGACTGTCTTCAATTCTTTTCATTCTTTTTTTCTTTATTTTGTTCTGCAATAGTTATTTCCACTATTTTATCCTTCAGGTCACTTATCCGTTTTTCTACCTCAATTATTCTGCTATTGATTCTGTCTAGAGTATATTTAATTTCATTTATTGTGTTGTTCATCATTGTTTATTTGTTCTTTAGTTCTTCTAGGCCCTTGTCAAACGTTTCTTGTATTTTCTCCATTTTATTTCTAAGATTTTGAATCATCTTTACTATCATTACTCTGAATTCTTTTTCAGGTAGACTACCTATTTCCTCTTCATTTTTTGCTCTGGTGGGTTTTTACCTTGCTTCTTCATCTGCTGTGTGTCTCTCTACCTTCTCATGTTGCTTAACTCTCTGCATCTGAGGTCTCCTTTCAACAGGCTGCAGGTTCGTAGTTCCCTTGTTTTTGGTGTCTGCCCCCAGTGGGTTAAGTTGGTTCAGTGGGTTGTGTAGGCTTCCTGGTGGAGGGGACTGGTGCCTGTGTTCTTGTAGATGAGGCTGGATCTTGTCTTTCTGGTGGGGAGGACTGCATCTAGTGGTGTGTTTTAGGGTGTCTGTGAACTTCTTATGATTTTAGGCAGCCTCTCTGCTAATGCGTGGGGTTGTGTTCCTGTCTTGCTAGTTGTTTGGCATGGAGTTTCCAGCACTGTAGCATGCTGGTCATTGAGTCGATCTGGGCCTTAGCATTGAGATGGAGATCTCTGGGAGAGCTTTCGCCATTTGATGTTACATCAGGCCGGGAGGTCTCTGGTATACCAATGTCCTGAACTCGGCTCTCCCACCTAAAAGGCTCAGGCCTGACACCGAGCTGGAGCACCAAGACCCTGTCAGCCACATGGGTCAGGGTGGCTGACCCATGTGGCTGACAGAAGAAAAGGGAGAAAAAAAAGAAAGGAAGAAAATAATAAAATAAAATAAAAAGTTATTAAAATAAAAAATAAATATTATTAAAAATTAAAAAATAAAAAGCAATCAAACCAATAAACAAATCCACCAATGATAACAAGTGCTAAAAACTATACTAAAAAAAAAAAAACGGAAAGACAGAACCATAAGACAAATGGTAAAAGCAAAACTATACAGACAAAATCATGCAAAGACGCATAAACATACACACTCACAAAAAGAGAAAAAGGAAAATATATATATTAAAAACAATAGAAGAGAGCAACCAAATCAATAAAAAAATCTACCAATGATAATAAGCTCTAAATGCTAAACTAAGGTAACCATAAAACCAGAAACAAATTAGAAGCAGAAAGCAAACCCCAAGTCTACAGTTGCTCCCATAGTCCACCACTTCAATTTTGGGATGATTTGTTTTTTATTCAGGTATTCCACAGTCAGGGTACATCAAGTTGATTGTGGAGATCTAATCCACTGCTCCTTAAGCTGCTGGGAGAAATTTCCCTTTCTCTTCTTTGTTCGCACAGCTCCTGGAGTTCAGTTTTGGATTTGGCCCCATCTCTGCATGTAGGTCACCTGAAGGCATCTGCTCCCCACCCAGACAGGACAGGGTTAAAGCATCAGCTTATTAGTGGGCTCTGGCTCACTCAGGCCAGGGGGAGGGAGGGGTATGGATTGTGGAGTGAGCCTGTGGCAGCAAAGGCCAGCATGACGTTGCATCAGCCTGAGGCACACCATGTGCTCTTCTGGGGAAGTTGTCCCTGGATCACGGGACCCTGGCAGTGGCAGGCTGCACAGGCTCCCAGGAGGGGAGGTGTGGATAGTGACCTGTGCTTGCACACAGGCTTCTTGGTGGCTGCAGCAGCAGCAGCCTTAGCATTTCATGCCTGTCTCTGGTGTCTGCGCTGATAGCCGCGGCTCGTGCCCATCTCTGGAGTTCATTTACATGGTGCTCTGAATCCTCCCTCCTCACGCACCTTAAAACAATGGTCTCTTGCTTCTTAAACAGGTCCAGACTTTTTCCTGGACTCCCTCCTGGCTAGCTGTGGAGCACTAGGCCCCTCAGGCTGTGTTCATGCAGCCAACCCCAGTCCTCTCCCTGGGGTCTGAACTCCGAAGTTCGAGCCTCAGCTCCCAGCCCCCACCCACTCTGGTGGGTGAGCAGACAAGCCTCTCAGTCTGGTGAGTGCTGGTCAGCACTGATCCTCTGTGCAGGAATCTCTCTGCTTTGCCCTCTGCACCCCTGTTGCTGTGCTCTCCTCTGTGGTTCTGAAGCTTCCCCCCTGCCCACCCCCCATCTCCACCAGTGAAGGGGTTTCCTATTGTATGGAAACTTTTCCTCCTTCACAGCTCCCTCCCAGAGGTGCAGGCCCTGTCCCTATTCTTTTGTCTCTGTTTTTTCTTTTTTCTTTTGCCCTACCCAGGGATGTTTCTTGCCTTTTGGGAAGTCTGAGGTCTTCTGCCAACGTTCAGTAGGTGTTCTGTATGAGTTGTTCCACATGTAGATGTATTTTTGATGTATTTGTGGGGAGGAAGGTGATCTCCATGTCTTACTCATCCACCGTCTTGAAGGTCACCCCCCCAACCCTCCATGAAAATCTTGCCATGATTGGATTAGACCCCCATATAAATATTCTAACCTTCGACCTGTTCACTTTTACATCCCTGAAAATGAATCACCATTGGAACAAAAGCTAAGAGAATTAAGTCAAGAAACACAAGAATGGAACCAACATTTCTGGAAAAACAAGAATTTGATTTTTCATAAGGAAAAAGAAGAATTTATTCACCCAAGACTAAATGCCAAAGGCCTGGAACTGAGAGCTGAATCAGGTCAAAAAGCAACATGAATGCAGAAGAAATGGCTGAGTTATACAAGGAATTTTTAAGTAAAAATTTTCAGAAGCACATGTATTATAACAGTGACTGGTACAAGCATTATTTTGCCATCACCTTCTTCATGGAAAAGTGGTCCTGGAGAGGATTTGAAACAAGTTTAGACTGAAACAAAAGAAGACCAGCAATTAGGAGCCCACCCTAACCTACCCATCCAGCATCTAGGCTTCTATAGAAGCAGCTGCTTATAGGAGCTCATTTTACAGAGAGCTCTAAAACTTATGAGTGCAGGGCAGGCTGGGAGGACGCAGGTCTTTGTGCACTAGGCCCATGTGGCTCCATCCTGACTGTGGATTCCAAGCTGGCTGTTGGTCAGGAAAGTGATATTAAAGCCAAGCACTGTGTGCCTGTTTTCTGTGTTTTTGAATTATACCAGTTTGAAAGAGAACAGAATAAAAATATTAAAATTTCACTTGAAAAGTTTGACTCCACTGATGGGAATGATTTGGAAGCTGGCTGCAGTGTTACCAAGGCCTCACCTGACCAGTGGGCCATAGTTATTGGAGGTCCCTAGGTCTAGGCCCTGAGGAAAAGCAGCTGTCCTAGGAGGTGTATGCACACAGACCTGGAAGTAGTTGCGGCTCCTCCATCAGACCCCAGGGGATGGCAGAGGCTCTTACAGGGAACTTTTCTCCATTTACCCCAGTGAGGCAGAGAGTGTTTCCAAAGTTTTCTGGAACAGCTTGCTTTGGATCATGTCCCTCTGTTTCAATTCTTGTAAAACCAGCATTGTTTCAAATAGGATTATGTAGTTGTAAAATGATGAAGCTCTCTTTGTACTGTGTCCTGGAGCCATGGCGGGGGAGAAGGGAAACCTGCCTCAGCAGCGGGAACGTGGCCTTCAGAGCCAGGTCACAAGCCTGTCCTCTGAGGACAGACAACTGGCTTTTACAGAAAGCCACTTGGCAAACAGTTTTTATTCCAAAATGAGGTGTGACAGTAGAGTCAAAAGGCTGGATTTCTTCTGTGGCTTATAAGCTGCTGCCACCGAAGATGATTTCCAATGAGAAATTCCAGAGACCAGAGGAAGCACATCAACAGCATCCCCCCCTCCCCCCACCCCTTCCCCACCCCAGGCTTTTAAGGGCTGTGCAGATGGACGAGGATGACTCTGAAGAGGAAAGTCGGACACCAAGTGCCACTGAGTGCTGTGGCTCCTGGGGAACACTGCGCGGTCCGTCAGTTCCGTGGGCTGTTAACCCAGGTGTCCACAGTGGTCCTCAGGGAGTGGAGTACTGCACCAAACACCGTGGGACACGAGGCTTCACAGAAATAACCCCATCTCACGCATCATGCCACAGACTCTGCTAAACACAACCTGTCACCAGCCCGTGTGACACTGTGTGCATCTGCTAAGAAACAATAGCAGAGGTAGGAGACCGGGCGGGGCCCTGGTTCCATGTGAGCGAGCCCGGAGGCATGAACTGTATCCTAGCTTTTAATTCTTTCCCCCATCCCATCAAACTCACTGGCTGACTTTAAGGTCATTTAAAGGTCTTCTTCCGGCAACTTCCAGTGCTATTGTTTCTAATTCCTTTCACTTATCAATTCTTAGAGATTTTGAGGGTGACTTTCCATAGTAACCAATTAAAACTGTTAAAGATACCTCTTGTTATATGTTACCATCTCTGTGAAGGCAGACGGAGAGTATGGAAAGTGGGCATGTGTTTGTCACCCGTGGGACTAGTGAATGACCACGCAGACACAGATGTGTCCTGAGTCACCCTCTGAGATGTTGAGATCCTGTTGTCCCAGAGCAGATAGCCTGGTGCTCTAGACAGCTTGTTTACGGGATCATTGAGCAAATGGATTCTGCCCTTCAGCTGGTGGTGTGGTGACCCACTACCAGTACTTATCTTGTACAGGAACTTTTACCAGCTGTAGCTCTTCCTGCATGTCTCCTAATTTACCTCCTTGGGGCTCCTAGGGGTAGGTCTCTTAAGCTTTCAAGGAACAGAACCTTAGTCAAGTGAAATCTGGTCACGGGTTAGGGGCAAGTAACCGGTAGGAGCCAGAGATCTCCAGAAACAGACTACCTGGGTCCCTGCATTGGGCAAAGCCCTACAGCCAGGGACCGTTATATCCCTGGGCTACGCCCGAAGGGTGACAGGGTGGCTTAGTGCTGGGCAAACACTCGAGGTTCTTATCCCCACCTGAGCCCCTCAGGTCTGAGGCCAGGAGATGCTGCCATCACAGTTCCAAGGATGCTTTAAGAGTGACTTTAAGATGAGCCAAAAGCAAACATATGTTCTATATTCAGACAAAAGAAAGCATAAGTGGTTCTTAGACTTTGTGTAAAATAAAAATTGGGAAAGGAAAGTTTCCTTGGAAAATGGCCAGAAGGAGCAGCACCCACAGTGGCAGCGTCCTGGGCTGGGAGGTGAGGAGGGAATTGCAGGTGTCTCATCGCCCCCAGCGATAGGAGGACAGCAGAGGACGCGGCGCGATGCAAAGCACCCCCAAGTCCCAATGTCCAGAGTCCCTAGTGGCTCTCCTCTGATTGTTTGCACTTGACATAAATTACGTGGTCGTTAGACATTGAGGACTGGAGAAATGTTTCAGCAACTCAGGATTTAAGTATAGTTGAAATACAGTATGTTGTCTTTTTGTAATAATTTAATTCATTGACAAAATGGTTACTTGACTCACGGTGTAAACCGTGTTGCTAGGTTCTTAAATGCTGAGTGAATTAACGAGAAATGACAGTGCTGTTTTCCTCTTTCTTGTATTCTTAAACATTCAAGATTAAATGATTGTGGTAAATGTTACTTTAGGTCACAAATAAATGCAAATAAATTTTTTTATTGAAGTATAGTTGATTTACGAAATTGTGTTAGTTTCAAGTGTACAGCGAAGTGCTTCAGTTATACATATATATTTATATATCTATTTTTTTATTATTTTCCATTATAGTTTATTACAAGATATTGAATATAGCTCCCTGTGCTATGTGGTAAATCTTTGTTGTTTATCAAATAAATTTTAATTAAACTTATTTTGACCCTAAATTTGTATGCTCAGTTTAAAAAAAATTAGGTAGTTTTAAGATGATTCTCTATCATGTCCATATTTAAATAATGTATTTTTGTAGACTTTTAAATAATTACAGAATAAAGGTTATCTCAGTGATGTATTTTATACTGCTTTTCCTAGAAAACATCTCTAATAAAATTTAATGCTTCCGTTTTCTGAAATAAAAAGTAAAATAAAATTGAGTCTCTTTCCAAAAAAAAAATAATAAAATAAAATATTTGACCAATTCATCATGTTGGAAGACACTTTTGAACTTTATTTGTGGTTGGTTATTTTGTGTTATCATCTATAATGATGAACTGCAGGACCCCTTTTCTACCTGTTTATTGTATAGATGATTACTGTTGGTAAACAATTATTCCTGTATTTGATTCAATGTGTACTTTGTCTGTGATTACTTGGCTTATTATCCCCTCTGTTTAGTCCTATCTGCTTACACAAATAGCCATGCATACAAATGAAACTATAATTAATAGAAATTATTAATTATAGTTAATCATTTTCTTAACACAAAATGAAAGCAACTACCTCTCCTAAAGGAATTTCTCTTTTTTCTTTAAATGTAGAATATGGGTTCTGTGACACACATGATATTTTAGAGGTAGGCAAAGGTGCTGCTACTAGTGTTTTTGGGACACTTTTAATAATGACAGATATTGAGAATAATTTTTAGGTCTTTTAAGATGTTGAGTTCTAATTGAGTTTATGTAAATCCTTCACAACTAATATGATTTTATTTGCTGCTATGACTTAACTATTTAATTTGGCCAGTCAAATGAAACTGAAGGAAAAGTTGTTAAGAGATTTTTTATTAAATTCCAAGAGAAGTGAAAAAGCCTGAGCTGATGCTATTGTACATAAGAGGCTTTAGGAGATTAGACACAAGCAAAACATTTCCTGGAACTAGGTATCAAATGAGACATAGAACTGAAAAAGAAGCCATATCCCATGCCCCTGTATGGAACATCCCTCCAAAAGGCACCTGAGTATTGTTTGGATGTTTTGGGAGAAACAGGTGAGAATATATCATCTTCTCACCATGGGTACCAGCAGCAGTGGAAGTTATAATGCTGCTCCAAGCAACCCTGTGAGCAGAAGATAGTTGGCAAGTGGAAACATGAACTGGAGAGAAAAAACAAGTCAGAAGCCAGTTGATAATTATGTTGAAAATCTGGTTTGTGAGCATAGGTGAGACATACTTTTAGTAAGGCTAAGTTTGTACCCAATAAGCAAATCAGGGTCACTGTAATTTGCGTATAGATACAATTGTGCCCGATTTTACAGTCATTCGATGGTGAGACCAGGTATCACTTGTGTTTTAGAACTCATATTATTTTAACTAAGAAATGCTATACTTTAATTCAAAACTCTCCAGTGACTTTCAATGCCTGTGCAATGGCCTATAAGGCTCCTTTATGGTGCGACTCCAACTCAGTGGCCTCATCTCCTACTATGTTCCCCATCACTTACTCCAATCCAGTTATGCTGAAGTTCTTATAGATATTAGAACACATCCAGTATAATGCTACTTTATTTGTAGTTTCTTTGCTTGGAATGCTCTTCCCCCAGATACTGCATTATGTGTTTCTTGTTCTTGTTTTAGGTCTCTTCTGGGATTGTTTCTGAATTCCCAGGACAGAAAAAAAAATCCCAAATTTTTAGACAAAATACTGACTGCTTACAGAAGAAGAGAATGATACTGGCTTCAAATACCTCTAGTGAAATGCTGTGGAGAGAGATTTCAGAATTTTGAGATAATGACATAATCCTAAAATGTTTTATTTAGGCAAATTTTCATTCTCCAATGAGGGCAAAATTAATCCACACTTGAATGTTCAGAAACTCAAAGAATGTGCGATTTAACACCTTTTATGGAACAAATTATCTGAGTAAAACCAAAAATTAGCTTGCATAAAGAACTCAGGAAATGTTGCAAAACATTCTGGAATAAAATTATTTTAAAAATATATTGTTAACTCTAAATAATTGTTTAAAATGAGCTTGTAAAATTTAACACATTTGTTTAATATTTTAGGAAAAATATTAATAACAACCAAATAATTAAATTCCATTTTACATCACTAAAACCTGGGAAGGGAGATGAAAAGAAAGGAAAGAAATAAGATTTATTTCAAATCATATTTTATTGATCATAAGAGCACAAAATAAAATGGAGTCAGTTAGAAAAATTGTTTAAATTATGATGTTTATAAAAAACTAGATTGAATCAAGATGACAGAGAGTACAAACATTTAGCTCATATCTCTAAAACAATTAAAATGTTTAAAATCTGTGTTTAAAAAAGATGAATAAATCATCATGCTGGAAAACAAGGAAGAGATCCAACTGCTGAAGAGAAATTTTAAACAAATCCTTCAAAAATAAAAGCAGATGAAATGGCTTCAAAATTCACATCCCAAAACATATGCAGAAGGAAAATAACACTAGTATAAGAAGATGCTTGCAAATACTATAAACATAAATAAAAACATGCAAAATATTATGAAAATTAATCAGATAATTATTTATTACAACTGGTTTTACTGAGTTTCAGGCTGCAATACATTTTGTCATATGACAGTATTCCAAGAACTTCTCTCTTAGCAGAGCGATATGTTTGCCTGGGGAGATATTCCAGCCAGAAAACAGGCACTGTACCTGCAGGGGAAGCAGATCAGGGACTAAGGTAACTAGACCCCCAACAGCACCTCCTTTGTTCTTGCTACAAACTGAAGAATCAATTGCATCATTTGCACAGAAAAGCAGAGGGAGGCAGGGGTATATTTTCCTAGTTCTATGGAAAGTTCAGGCAGATTTATTTTCAACTTTATCTGAAAAACTTAAAAGTATAAGATCCTACATCTTTTAGCTAAAGAGTAATGAAGGGAGTATTTGCCTTACCACAAAGTAAAACATACTAGAAAGTTTGTATTAAAACAGGTGGAAAATGTACAGAAACTTGTTATAGGAAAGTGGATATTGGAGCTTAGGGACCAGAGAAAAGAAAAGAGACAAAGCAGGAGATGCTGGTACGACCTGATGTGTGAGCCATACTGAAGAATTGTCTAGTTTTTCAAGCAAGCAAAGGACTTTAAACATGAGAGTTTTGTGGTTAAAATGACCTTTAGGAAAATTTCCTAAATCCCAAGGAGATTCGCTGGAGATTGTAACAGAGAGTGATGAGACCACGATGGCAGATGACCTAGTGACCTGGACAAAGGTAGTAGCAGTGAGAATGGAGAGGTGTGGAAATAACAAAAGATAGCTTGGAGGTCATCAGGAGTAATCAAACAAGTATGACCAGGAGGAGATAAAGTGGGGCCATTCACGAAGGTACACAGCACAAGCTTGGGAAGGATGGCATGGAGACGCACAGTTCAGATTGGGTCATGTTGGATTAAGGCTCCAGTGAGAGGTATTCAGGTGTTTCCCAGCACATGGGTTGTTGCAAGGGGGTGTTATGGATAACACAGAACCTGCCAAGCATGTGGTACTGTAGAAAGATGTGTAGATGGCTATAAATCTGTCCCTTTTTTTCAAATTATATTTTTAAGTTAAATTTAATAAACAGTATTATCTGTGTCATAGAAAATGGTCAAGGCTCTTGAATTTGTTCATTTATTCATTCTCTCCTTCATTCATTAAATAAATATTTACTGAGGGACTTTCCTGGCAGTCCAGTGGTTAGGACTTTGCCTTCCAATGGAGGGGGTGCATGTTCGATCCCTGGTTGGGGAGCTAGGATCCCACATCCCTCACAGCCTAAAAACCAAAACATAGAACAGAAGCAATATTGTAACAAATTCAATAAAGAGTTTAAAATTTTTCTTTTAATAAATAAATATTTATTGAGAACTTACCTATATGCCAGGCATTTTACTAAGAGCTGAGAATATAATGGTAGAGCAAGAGAAGAGTAAGAGAGAAGGGATATAGTCCTTGTCCTGGTAGAGCTTAGCGTGAATACAGATGAATAGATAAGCATAGCTGTCATAAACACTGAAGTTAGAAGTACACGGTGCTATGATGACTAATAATAAGAGGAATGGACAAAGTCAGGGAGATCAAAAAAGTGTTCCCAGAAAGTGATGACAGACCTGTATTCTGAGGGAAGATTAGGAGTTAGCCTGGAAAAGAGACCACATTACATGCAAAGACCCAGTAAATAGAGGGAATATAGCCCATCTGAGAAACTAAAAAGGCCACAATTTATGTATTTCATAACACAATATTTCTCAAATATCATTAAAATCTACTTCTCTTTTTTAAGTATATCTTTTCTCGAAAATGGACAAAAGATATTTTTCGACATGATAATGAACTGAACCCCATAGAGTACACTAGTAAATGGTGTACCATGTTTACAACAAGGTAGCATATTCAGGAGGCTGATCATCTAATAATGATGCAGTCCACTCATAATAGTCTGCAGCATCTGCAAGTCTCAAACTCAGTAATGAACATGTCAGAGCTCATTGTTCTATCAATTCATTAAAGTGTCAGGTGACTATGTGCCGGTCAGCCAGCACTCTCAGAATAACAGCCTTTTATGTAACATCTGGGTAGCATAGGGACTTCCTCCCCTACCACCCCCCCCCACCATGTAGAGCAGACGTGAGCTAAAACTTGAATAATTCACTTATGTTACACCCACCACCATTCAGGAGGCCTTCAATGCCTCTGTTGAAATTTTTTGCTTCTGTGAATGACACCAAGCCCTTAGGTAAGTGGGAATATTCAGAATTCATCCTAACACTATGCACACTGAGGTGCTGCAGTAATTCTGACTCCCTAATTTCTCTAGTATGAGGAACTTCCACAGTGGTGGAGTAAAGACCTTGGCTAATCCTCTCCCCCAAAACAATGAAAAATGAGAATATTTTCAAAAACAGCCATATCGAGACTCTGGAAGTGGATCAAAGGTATATCACAAATTAATAAGTGGGGTAAGAGGAGCTGTGGTTCTAGGCTGGGCTGCCCTCATCTTTTTCCTATGCCCAGTACCTTCAGTGAAGTTCTACTAGGGCAGGGAAGGCCATGAAAGTCAGAAGCTTCCCTGCTGAAGGTGGCTAATGTGATTTAGAGAGAAGTAGGGAAAATAGCCAAACCCAAGGGCATCACTGAAAATAATTGCAAACTCAAAGGCAACCAAATGGAAAAGTTTAACTTCCCAGTTATCCTGAGGGTTTAACACTGGATGGAGCAACATACCTGCAGAACAACCAGAAAATTTAGAGGGAGAGTTTAGTGGGCATGGATAATCTGCCACACATCCCTGCCTGTCTGGAAGAATGCACACAGGAGCAAGGCTGCATACACACTCACAAGAGACCAGAAACAAGCAATCCCAGATTTCTGGATGTCCCTGGATGAAGATGTGGCTTGTGCACATGCTGCAAGGAGAAATAAGAAAGTGGACGGGAAAGTAAAAGTCAGGGCTGACTTGAAACTTCCTGAACTTTGAACACTCTCCCCAACTCAAACAAAGATCCACTGGCAAAGGATAGAAGCCTTATTGGCTCAAAGTGTTTGAGCATGACCTTATTAAGCTATGCTTACACAGGAGTGACCCCTCAGAAACCAGGCTTAAAAAGAAAAACAAAAATTACCAAAAAAAAAAAAAAAATTAGCAGAGGCACCTGTGACCGAATACTGTGGGAGAGTCAGACTGACAGATTAGCCCAGCCAAGTGACTAAACAAACATACAATACAAAGAAGCAAAGAACAACAGCAATAACATGGGGATATCAGAATCAACATGTCATCTATAATATCCATTTTTCAACAACAAAAAAGAAGGTATAAAAAGAAAGATGGAAGTGTGACTATGCACAGGGAGAAAGGAACTCAATACAAACTGTCTTTGATGTTGTTCAACTGTTAGACATAACCAACATAACCAAACAACCTCAAAGCTGGAAAGCAATGAACATTAAATATTTTCAAGGAACAAAGCACATGTTCAAGAATCAAAAATTAAAGTATGTCAATCATGATGCATCAAATAGAGTTATCATTAAAGAAATAGAAAATATTTTTTAAAAAACTAAGTGGAAATTCTCAAATTGAAAAGTACAATAAATTCCTAGCAGGACACAAGATAAATATGCCAAAATCAATTATATTTCTATATCCTAACAACAGATAATTAAAAATGAAATTAGGAAAACAATTTCATTCACAAAAGCCTCAAAAACAATAAAATACATATCAACAAATTTAATAAAGGAAATGCAAGACATGTACACTGAAAACTGAAGAAGATTGTTGAGAGAAATTAATGATCTAAATAAATGGAGAAACATTTTATTCATTCATGGTGGCATCAAAAAATAATGAGAAAAAGCAACAAAATTAACAAAAATGTAATACCTGTATTCATTTTACATCTACATATGTCATAAACAATTATCTTGTTTTTCCTGCCAATAGAGTGTTTTTCTGTTTATACTGTTTTATTTTGTTTTTGCTGAATATCAGTTTGGATAAGTGGCATTTAATGGAAAATTTTGTTTCACTATTATATTGATTTAGCATGTTGATATTTTGTCCAGCTAAATTGCTGAATTATTTCCTTTTAAGTTAATTTCTCTATTTTTCTGTAGAGAAAATCATATCATGTGCAAATAATGACAATCTCATCTTTCTTTATATGTTTTTTTGGTATTTACTCACTGAATGTACCACTTTAGTACCACTTTGAATAGCAATGACAATAGCAGACACCGTTGTCTTTTTCCTAACCGTAATGGTAAATCTTCAAATTTTTGGTACTATATATACTTACTACATGTTGGTTATGGCTAAACTAAACCATACAAAGGAAGTTCTCTTTTATTCAAAACTCAATAACGTTAACGTTAACGTTAACGTTAAAGTTCTTTCATCAATGTATGTGTAATTTTATTGAGAGTTTTATTCAGCAAGTAGTGAGATGATCAGATGGTTCATTTTTTCCCCTTCAATCTGTTAATAGAGACAACCACATTAATGGATTTTCTGATGTTAAATTATTCTTACACTCCTGGTAAAAACTCTATATGGTATATGTAAGTTTTCTTCAATACCTAAGTGCAGTTGGATAATAGCTATTGTGTGTTTGGTTTATTTGTTTGCTTTGTTTATCTTCAAGTATTTTTGTCGGGTTGCTGAGTTTTTGTGTTGTGATATTCTAGCCTCATAAAATGACTCCACTTGTTTTCCATTATTTTATATATCTTGAAACTGATCGTCATTAAGAGCCTGAGACCTTTTGGATTAGTCAGCAAATTTGCCAACAGTTTCCATTTTTATGGTAACTGGTATCCTTAAGATTTTTTCTTTTGGGTCTTATTTGACTCATTTATAATTTTTAATAAAAATTTCCACCTCATTTTGATTTCAAATGACCTGAAATGAAGTTGTATGCAGTTTTCTCTTATTTTCACTTTTTACTACATCCATTAACAACCACTCTTTAAATCCCAGTGTTCTTTATTTGTGTATTATCTTGTTTATTGTGCCTTCTTGAGTTTACTTTTATGTTTTTCTTTTTTTTCAAAAAACCTGTCTGTGTTTCATTTGGTCGTTTCTCTTATATTTGTTTTAATTTCTATTTTAATGATACAGGCTTTATATTTACTTCCTGTGTTACTCATTTTTGATTATATTTTCTTCCTGAGTGAATGTCTAGGTTACTTATTTTCAATATTTCTTCTTCTCTACAAATACATTTTAAGCTATAAAATGCTTGTAATTCTACTTTGGTTTCATAATACCATTATGGACTATGGACAAGGATAGATAGTAAAGAGAATACATACTACCCTACAAAAAACATAATATATGGTCAAAAGATTCAAATGATATATGCCAAACATACTGTAAGTAACTGTACTACTTTGAAGAATTTTATAATCATTTACAAAATAAAATAAAGCAAAAACAATTTAGAGAAGAAAATAATTTCAGTATTACACAAGAAATTGCACTGTTATGTAGATGAAACTAACCAAACACCAGTTTTCAATTTTTGAGTTTACTGAAGCCACAAGTCACAGCAATGAACTGAGCAAAGCAGAAAGAAATTTCTGATAACAACGCCACAATAATTAACAAAATCACTGAGATTTCTTCTAAATTTAAATCATGCAGAAGATACATTCCAAGGGAAAAATTATCTAACTTTAATTTAATTTTTTGGTACACATTATGGTATGAGTACTTCCTCCTTGCTTGACAAGTTTCATTAGTGCCTGACCAGTTTTGACTAAAAGTACTTACTCTTTGTGGCCAGGTCTCTTTTAAGAAGAAATTCCCCCTCCTTTGCTTTACTCTGGGGCTGACCCACAATCACAGTCACAGATCCCCTTTTGTTAACGTTCTTGCCAAAACTGAAAAATTAACTGGAAACATATGACAAGAGATGTGGCTTTAGACAACATAATCTTCTTAAGTATGAAAATGATAGGGGGAAATCACCTAGAATTGATTTAAAATAGTATTTTTAAATACATATGTATAAATGTAGGGAAATGGTTCAATCTGCTACTATTGAAAACTCTGTAATCATCAGGGTGACCTTCTTGTATTTCCTCCAAAGAAGTCTGATTTACAACTTTAATGATATTAGAATAAGCAGTGCCAACTTAATAAAATGTTAACAGAAATAATATCAACTCCTGTTATATCTACAAGCATTCAATAGCTAACCAACCAACCATTGTGTTATAAAATCTCATCTTTCAATTTGAGCGTGTCACTCTTTCTTCAAAGATGCAGGGAAAAGGAGAGAAAGTGCCCAGACAGTCCAATATGATCACACAGTTGGGCCATTTCTAAGCTTCCTTCATCTACTCAGCAATTGTTTAATCTTCCAACTCTGCCCACACAGCCAACTCCTGCCTATGGTTAATTTCCAGGAGGTTTATATATTCCAGCTCTTTTCCTTCCAAATCTAATTCTGAAGCTCAGTGACATTTTCTCTCTGAGGGCTCATTCTTTTTCAGAGAGATTTCCATTTAGATAACAATTCCATTCGTGTGAATTTATGAAGCCAATGTTGTCCCAGATAACCACAATAACAGGGTGCACAAAGGTCTCTTTGGAGGGGGAGAAGAAGATGGCGGAAGAGTAAGATGCGGAGATCACTTTCCTTCCCACAGATACATTAGAAATACATCTACACGTGGAACTGCTCCTACAGAACACCCACTGAATGCTGGCAGAAAACGTCAGACCTCCCAAAAGGCAAGAAACTCCCCATGTACTTGGGTAGGGCAAAAGAAAAAAGAAATAACAGAGACAAAAGAATAGGGACGGGACCTGCACCTGTGGGAGGGAGCCGTGAAGGAGGAAAGGTTTCCACACACTAGGAAGCCCCTTCTGGCCAGAGACGGTGGGTGGCAGAGGGGGGAAGCTTCGGAGCCACGGAGGAGAGCGCAGCCACAGGGGTGTGGAGGGCAAAGCGGAGAGACTCCTGCACAGAGGCTCGGCGCCGAGCAGCACTCACCAGCCTGAGACGCTTGTCTGCTCCCCCGCCGGGGCGGGCGGGGGCTGGGAGCTGAGGCTCGGGCTTCGGTCGGATCGCAGGGAGAGGACTGGGGTTGGCGGCGTGAACACAGCCTGAAGGGGTTAGTGCACCACAGCTAGCCGGGAGGGAGTCCGGGAAAAAGTCTGCAGCTGCCGAAGAGGCAAGAGACTTTTTCTTCTCTCTTTGTTTCCTGGTGCGCGAGGAGAGGGGATTCAGAGCGCCGCCTAAATGAGCTCCAGAGACGGGCACGAACCGCGGCTATCAGCGCGGACCCCAGAGGCGGGCATGAGACGCTAAGGCTGCTGCTGCCGCCACCAAAAAGCCTGTGTGCGAGCACAGGTCACTCTCCACACCGCCCCTCCTGGGAGCCGGTGCAGCCCGGCACGGCCAGGCTCCCGTGATCAGGGGACAACTTCCCCAGGAGAACGCACGGCGCGCCTCGGGCTGGTGCAACGTCACTCTGGCTTCTGCCGCCGCAGGCTCGCCCCGCATCCGTATCCCTCCCTCCCCCCACCTGAGTGGGCCAGAGCCCCCAAAGCAGCTGCTCCTTTAACCCCGTTCTGTCTGGGCTGGGAACAGACGCCTTCAGGCGACCTACACGCAGAGCCGGCTCCAAATCCAAAGCTGAACCCCGGGGGCTGTGCGAACAAAGAAGAGAAAGGGAAATCTCTCCCAGCAGCCTCAGAAGCAGCGGATTAAAACTTCACAAACAACTTGGTGTGCCTGCATCTGTTGAATACCTGAATAGACAACGAATCATCCCAAATTCAGGAGGTGGACTTTGGGAGCAGGATATATTAATTTTTCCCCTTTTCCTTTTTTTTTGAGTGTATATGTATATGCTTCTGGGTGAGATTTAGTCTGTATAGCTTTGCTTTATAATAGCTTTATTTTACTTCACTATATTTTATCCTCTATCTTTCTTTCTTTCTTTCTTTCTATTTTTTCTCCCTTTTACTCTGAGCCGTGTGGATGAAAGGCTCTTGGTGCTCCAGCCAGGCATCAGGGCTGTGCCTCTGAGGTGGGAGAGCCAACTTCAGGACACTGGTCCACAAGAGACCTCCCAGCTCCACGTAATACCAAACGGCGAAAATCTCTTAGAGATCTCCATCTCAACATCAAGACCCAGCTTCACTCAACGACCAGCAAGCTACAGTGCTGGACACCTTATGCCAAACAACTAGCAAAACAGGAACACAGCCCCATCCATTAGCAGAGAGGCTGCCTAAAATCATAATAAGGCCACAGACACCCCAAAATACACCACCAGACGTGGACGTGCCCACCAGAAAGACAAGATCCAGCCTCATCCACCAGAACACAGGCACTAGTTCCCTCCACCAGGAAACCTACACAACCCACTGAACCAATCTTAGCCACTGGAGACCGATACCAAAAACAACGGGAACAACGAACCTGCAGCCTGTGAAAAGGAGACCCCAAACACAGTGAGATAAGCAAAATGAGATGACAGAAAAACACACAGCAGATGAAGGAGCAGGGTCAAAACACACCAGACCTAACAAATGAAGAGGAAATAGGTAGTCTACCTGAAAAAGAATTCAGAATAATGATAGTAAGGATGATCCAAAATCTTGGAAATAGAATAGACAAAATGCAAGAAACATTTAACAAGGACCTAGAAGAACTAAAGAGCAAACAAACAGTGATGAACAACACAATAAATGAAATTAAAAATACTCTAGATGGGATCAATAGCAGAATAACTGAGGCAGAAGAACGGATAAGTGACCTGGAAGATAAAATGGTGGAAATAACTACTGCAGAGCAGGATAAAGAAAAAAGAATGAAAAGAACTGAGGACAGTCTCAGAGACCTCTGGGACAACATTAAACGCACCAACATTCGAATTATAGGGGTCCCAGAAGAAGAAGAGAAAAAGAAAGGGACTGAGAAAATATTTGAAGAGATTATAGTTGAAAACTTCCCTAATATGGGAAAGGAAATAGTTAATCAAGTCCTGAAAGCACTGAGAGTCCCATACAGGATAAATCCAAGGAGAAACACGCCAAGACACATATTAATCAAACTGTCAAAAATTAAATATAAAGAAAACATATTAAAAGCAGCAAGGGAAAAACAACAAATAACACACAAGGGCATCCCCATAAGGTTAACAGCTGATCTTTCAGCAGAAACTCTGCAAGCCAGAAGGGAGTGGCAGGATATACTTAAAGCGATGAAGGAGAAAAACCTACAACCAAGATTACTCTACCCAGCAAGGATCTCATTCAGATTTGATGGAGAAATTAAAACCTTTACAGACAAGCAAAAGCTGAGAGAGTTCAGCACCACCAAACCAGCTTTACAACAAATGCTAAAGGAACTTCTCTAGGCAAGAAACACAAGAGAAGGAAAACACCTACAATAACAAACCCAAAACATTTAAGAAAATGGGAATAGGAACATACATATCGATAATTACCTTAAATGTAAATGGATTAAATGCTCCCACCAAAGGACACAGACTGGCTGAATGGATACAAAAACAAGACCCATATATATGCTGTCTACAAGAGACCCACTTCAGACCTAGAGACACATACAGACTGAAAGTGAGGGAATGGAAAAAGATATTCCATGCAAATGGAAATCACAACAAAGCTGGAGTAGCAATTCTCATATCAGACAAAATAGACTTTCAAATAAAGACTATTAAAACAGACAAAGAAGGACACTATATAATGATCAAGGGATCGATCCAAGAGGAAGGTATAACAATTGTAAATATTTATGCACCCAACATAGGAGCACCTCAATACATAAGGCAAATACTAACAGCCATAACAGGGGAAATCGACAGCAACACAATCATAGTAGGGGACTTTAACACCCCACTTTCACCAATGGACAGATCATCCAAAATGAAAATAAATAAGGAAACACGAGCTTTAAATGATACATTAAACAAGATGGACTTAATTGATATTTATAGGACATTCCACCCCAAAACAACAGACTACACATTCTTCTCAAGTGCTCATGGAACATTCTCCAGGATAGATCATATCTTGGGTCACAAATCAAGCCTTGGTAAATTTAAGAAAGTTGAAATCGTATCAAGTATCTTTTCCGACCACAACGCGATGAGACTAGATATCAATTACAGGAAAAGATCTGTAAAAAATACAAACACATGGAAGCTACCCAATACACTACTTAATAACGAAGTGATCACTGAAGAAATCAAAGGGGAAATCAAAAAATACCTAGAAACAAATGACAATGGAGACACGACGACCCAAAACCTATGGGACGCAGCAAAAGCAGTGCTAAGAGGGAAGATTATAGCAATACAAGCCTACCTCAAGAAACAGGAAACATCTCGAATAAACAACCTAACCTTGCACCTGAAGCAATTAGAGAAAGAAGAACAAAAAAAACCCAAAGCTAGCAGAAGGAAAGAAATCATAAAGATCAGATCAGAAATAAATGAAAAAGAAATGAAGGAAACAATAGCAAAAATCAACGAAACTAAAAGCTGGTTCTTTGAGAAGATAAACAAAATTGATAAACCATTAGCCAGACTCATCAAGAGAAAAAGGGAGAAGACTCAAATCAATAGAATTAGAAATGAAAAAGGAGAAGTAACCACTGACACCGCAGAAATACAAAGGATAATGAGAGATTACTACAAGCAACTCTATGCCAATAAAATGGACAACCTGGAAGAAATGGACAGATTCTTAGAAATGCACAACCTGCCGAGACTGAACCAGGAAGAAATAGAAAATATGAACAGACCAATCACAAGCACTGAAATTGAAACTGTGATGAAAAATCTTCCAACACACAAAAGCCCAGGACCAGATGGCTTCACAGGCGAATTCTATCAAACATTTAGAGAAGAGCTAACACCTATCCTTCTCAAACTCTTCCAAAATATTGCAGAGGGAGGAACACTCCGAAACTCATTCTACGAGGCCACCATCACCCTGATACCAAAACCAGACAAAGATATCACAAAGAAAGAAAACTACAGGCCAATATCACTGATGAACATAGATGCAAAAATCCTCAACAAAATACTAGCAAACAGAATCCAACAACACATTAAAAGGATCATACACCATGATCAAGTGGGGTTTATCCCAGGAATGCAAGGATTCTTCAATATACGCAAATCAATCAACGTGATACATCATATAAACAAATTGAAAGAGAAAAACCATATGATCATCTCAATAGATGCAGAGAAAGCTTTTGACAAAATTCAACACCCATTTATGATAAAAGTCCTGCAGAAAGTAGGCATACAGGGAACTTTCCTCAACATAATAAAGGCCATATATGACAAACCCACAGCCAATATTGTCCTCAATGGTGAAAAACTGAAACCATTTCCACTAAGATCAGGAACAAGACAAGGTTGCCCACTCTCACCACTATTATTCAACATAGTTTTGGAAGTGTTAGCTACAGCAATCAGAGAAGAAAAAGAAATAAAAGGAATCCAAATCAGAAAAGAAGAAGTAAAGCTGTCACTGTTTGCAGATGACATGATACTATACATAGAGAATCCTAAAGATGCTACCAGAAAACTACTAGAGCTAATCAATGAATTTGGTAAAGTAGCAGGATACAAAATTAATGCACAGAAATCTCTTGCATTTCTATACACTAATGACGAAAAATCTGAAAGTGAAATTAAGAAAACACTCCCGTTTACCATTGCAACAAAAAGAATAAAATATCTAGGAATAAACCTACCTAAGGAGACAAAAGACCTGTATGCAGAAAATTATAAGACACTGATGAAAGAAATTAAAGATGATACAAATAGATGGAGAGATATACCATGTTCTTGGATTGGAAGAATCAACATTGTGAAAATGACTCTGCTACCCAAAGCAATCTACAGATTCAATGCAATCCCTATCAAACTACCACTGGCATTTTTCACAGAACTAGAACAAAAAATTTCACAATTTGTATGGAAACACAAAAGACCCCGAATAGTCAAAGCAATCTTGAGAACGAAAAATGGAGCTGGAGGAATCAGGCTCCCTGACTTCAGACTATATTACAAAGCTACAGTAATCAAGACAGTTTGGTACTGGCACAAAAACAGAAATATAGATCAGTGGAACAGGATAGAAAGCCCAGAGATAAACCCATGCACATATGGTCACCTTATCTTTGATAAAGGAGGCAAGCATATACAGTGGAGAAAAGACAGCCTCTTCAATAAGTGGTGCTGGGAAAATTGGACAGATACATGTAAAAGTATGAAATTAGAACACTCCCTGACACCATACACAAAAATAAACTCAAAATGGATTAAAGACCTAAGTGTAAGGCCAGACACTATCAAACTCTTAGAGGAAAACATAGTCAGAACACTCTATGACATAAATCACAGCAAGATTCCTTTTGACCCAGCTCCTAGAGAAATGGAAATAAAAACACAAATAAACAAATGGGACCTAATGAAACTTCAAAGCTTTTGCACAGCAAAGGAATCCATAAACAAGACCAAAAGACAACCCTCAGAATGGGAGAAAATATTTGCAAATGAAGCAACTGACAAAGGATTAATCTCCAAGATTTACAAGCAGCTCATGCAGCTCAATAACAAAAAAACGAACAACCCAATCCAAAAATGGGCAGAAGACCTAAATAGACATTTCTCCAAAGAAGATATACAGATTGCCAACAGACAAATGAAAGAATGCTCAACATCATTAATCATTAGAGAAATGCAAGTCAAAACTACAATGAGATATCGTCTCACACCGGTCAGATTGGCCATCATCAAAAAATCTAGAAACAATAAATGCTGGAGAGAGTGTGGAGAAAAGGGAACACTCTTGCACTGTTGGTTCGAATGTAAATTGATACAGCCACTATGGAGAACAGTATGGAGGTTCCTTAAAAAACTATAAATAGAACTACCATACGACCCAGCAATCCCACTACTGGGCATATACCCTGAGAAAACCATAGTTCAAAAAGAGTCATGTACCAAAATGTTCATTGCAGCTCTATTTACAATAGCCAGGACATGGAAGCAACCTAAGTGTCCATCATCGGATGAATGGATAAAGAAGATGTGGCACATATATACAATGGAATATTACTCAGCCATAAAAAGAAATGAAATGGAGGTATTTGTAATGAGGTGGATGGAGTTAGAGTCTGTCATACAGAGTGAAGTAAGTCAGAAAGACAAAAACAAATACAGTATGCTAACACATATATATGAAATCTAAGGAAAAAAAAAAAGGCCATGAAGAACCTAGTGGCAAGATGGGAATAAAGACACAGACCTACTAGAGAATGGACTTGAGGATATGGGGAGGGGGATGGGTGAGATGTGACAGGGTGAGAGAGTGTCATGGACATATATACACTACCAGATGTACAATAGATAGCTAGTGGGAAGCAGCCGCATAGCACAGGGAGATCAGCTCGGTGCTTTGTGACCACCTAGAGGGGTGGGATAGGGAGGGTGGGAGGGAGGGAGATGCAAGAGGGAAGAGATATGGGAACATATGTATATGTATAACTGATTCACTTTGTTATAAGCAGAAACTAACACACCATTGTAAAGCAATTATACTTCAATAAAGATGTTTTAAAAAAATAAAAAATTAAAAAATTAAAAAAAATGGTCTCTTTGGCTGTTCTAATCTACATTGCTTTTATCATTGCCTTTACCTCTTATTGGATTACCTTCAGATTCCCCAAAGTCTTAAATAATTATCTCAGATTCAACAAGTCTTAAATAATTATCTCTAAGAGCACCTTTGTGATACTTCCATGAACTTACCGATGAGTCCATTTAGCTCCCACTTTTTGAAAACCTGTGTACAATTTTCTTGGCCCTGTCTTCTGTGTCATGGGCCATTACAGTCACGGCTATTGACATGAACTGGGTCCACATGCTCCAAAGTAGTACTGTATGCTCTGAGGCCCTCAAAGTGCTAATTCCAAATGGAAATCCATGTCTTTCTCCCCAATTTTAGTTACATTTTTGTTATGTATCTTAAGGAGTTTTGAGTTATGCTAACCGCATCTTAGAGTAGTGCTGTCTAACAAAACTATTTGTATGATGGAAATATTCTATTCTGTGCTTTAATGGTACAGCATTTAGTTTACATTAGTTTAAATTTGGAAAGAGCATTCCTAGTGTTTAAACTGAAAATAATAACTTTCCATTTTTATCCACATCCCTATGGCTTTTTGTGTTTTAAATGTGTCCAGCTCGGACCTCCCCCTCATGTCTGAATCCTGAAGACATTGTTCAGCCCAGGCTGGAACCCCTGATGCACTTGCATGCTGACTGCAGTGCTTCATTTAGGGAGTCTGAAGGCTCCATCATGACACCCTACCCTTCTCCATCCACACTACCCAGTCCATGATAGCTTATACTCTATGGCTAAAGATTACTATTTCCTAATTCTTTGCACTATTTTGAAGTACAGCAGAAGGTGAAGTGGCCATTGCATAGGCTGGTTTCTCATTAGCCTGAGTACCTTTTCTCTGATCATCTCCAGCCAGGATAGTTCACACTTCTTTTTTTTTTTTAAACATCTTTATTGAAGTATAATTGCTTTATAATGGTGTGTTAGTTTCTGCTTTATAACAAAGTGAATCAGTTATACATATACATATGTTCCCATATCTCATCCCTCTTGCATCTCCCTCCCTCCCACCCTCCCTATCCCACCCCTCTAGGTGGTCACAAATCACCGAGCTGATCTCCCTGTGCTATGCATCTGCTTCCCACTAGCTATCTATTTTACATTTGGTAGTGTATATATGTCCATGACACTCTCTCACCCTGTCACATCTCACCCATCCCCCTCCCCATATCCTCAAGTCCATTCTCTAGTAGGTCTGTGTCTTTATTCCTGTCTTGCCACTAGGTTCTTCATGACCTTTTTTTTTTTTTTTTCCTTAGATTCCATATATATGTGTTAGCATACTGTATTTGTTTTTGTCTTTCTGACTTACTTCACTCTGTATGACAGACTCTAACTCTATCCACCTCATTACAAATACCTCCATTTCATTTCTTTTTATGGCTGAGCAATATTCCATTATATATATGTGCCACATCTTCTTTATCCATTCATCTGATGATGGACACCTAGGTTGCTTCCATGTCCTGGCTATTGTAAACAGAGCTGCAATGAATATTTTGGTACATGACTCTTTCTGAATTATGGTTTTCTCAGGGTATTTGCCCAGTAGTGGGATTGCTGGGTCGTATGGTAGTTCTATTTATAGTTTTTTAAGGAACCTCCATACTGTTCTCCATAGTGGCTGTATCAATTTACATTCCCACCAACAGTGCAAGAGTGTTCCCTTTTCTCCACACCCTCTCCAGCATTTATTGTTTCTAGATTTTTTGATGATGGCCATTCTGACCGGTGTGAGATGATACCTCATTGTAGTTTTGATTTGCATTTCTCTAATGATTAATGATGTTGAGCATTCTTTCATGTTTCTGTTGGCAATCTGTATATCTTCTTTGGAGAAATGTCTATTTAGGTCTTCTGCCCATTTTTGGATTAGGTTGTTTGTTTTTTTGTTATTGAGCTGCATGAGCTGCTTGTAAATCTTGGAGATTAATCCTTTGTCAGTTGCTTCATTTGCAAATATTTTCTCCCATTCTGAGGGTTGTCTTTTGGTCTTGTTTATGGTTTCCTTTGCAGTGCAAAAGCTTTGAAGTTTCATTAGGTCCCATTTGTTTATTTGTGTTTTTATTTCCATTTCTCTAGGAGCTGTGTCAAAAAGGATCTTGCTGTGATTTATATCATAGAGTGTTCTGCCTATGTTTTCCTCTAAGAGTTTGAGAGTGTCTGGCCTTACACTTAGGTCTTTAATCCATTTTGAGTTTATTTTTGTGTATGGTGTCAGGGAGTGTTCTAATTTCATACTTTTACATGTACCTGTCCATTTTTCCCAGCACCACTTATTGAAGAGGCTGTCTTTTCTCCACTGTATATGCTTGCCTCCTTTAGCAAAGATAAGGTGACCATATGTGCGTGGGCTTATCTCTGGGCTTTCTATCCTTTTCCATTGATCTATATTTCTGTTTTTGTGCCAGTACCAAACTGTCTTGATTACTGTAGCTTTGTAATATAGTCTGAAGTCAGGGAGCCTGATTCCTCCAGCTCCATTTTTCATTCTCAAGATTGCTTTGACTATTCGGGGTCTTTTGTGTTTCCATACAAATTGTGAAATTTTTTGTTCTAGTTCTGTGAAAAATGCCAGTGGTGGTTTGATAGGGATTGCATTGAATCTGTAGATTGCTTTGGGTAGCAGAGTCATTTTCACAATGTTGATTCTTCCAATCCAAGAACATGGTATATCTCTCCATCTATTTGTATCATCTTTAATTTCTTTCATCAGTGTCCTATAATTTTCTGCATACAGGTCTTTTGTCTCCTTAGGTAGGTTTATTCCTAGATATTTTATTCTTTTTGTTGCAATGGTAAACGGGAGTGTTTTCTTAATTTCACTTTCAGATTTTTCATCATTAGTATATAGGAATGCAAGAGATTTCTGTGCATTAATTTTGTATCCTGCTACTTTACCAAATTCATTGATTAGCTCTAGTAGTTTTCTGGTAGCATCTTTAGGATTCTCTATGTATAGTATCATGTCATCTGCAAACACTGACAGCTTTACTTCTTCTTTTCCGATTTGGATTCCTTTTATTTCTTTTTCTTCTCTGATTGCTGTGGCTAACACTTCCAAAACTATGTTGAATAATAGTGGTGAGAGTGGGCAACCTTGTCTTGTTCCTGATCTTAGTGGAAATGGTTTCAGTTTTTCACCATTGAGGACAATGTTGGCTCTGGGTTTGTCATATATGGCCTTTATTATGTTGAGGAAAGTTCTCTCTATGCCTACTTTCTGCAGGGCTTTTATCATAAATGGGTGTTGAATTTTGTCGAAAGCTTTCTCTGCATCTTTTGAGATGATCATATGGTTTTTCTCCTTCAATTTTTTAATATGAAGTATCACGTTGATTGATTTGCGTATATTGAAGAATCCTTGCATTCCTGGAATGAACCCCACTTGATCATGGTGTACGATCCTTTTAATGTGCTGTTGGATTCTGTTTGCTAGTATTTTGTTGAGGATTTTTGCATCTATGTTCATCAGTGATACTGGCCTGTAGTTTTCTTTCTTTGTGACATCTTTGTCTGGTTTTGGTATCAGGGTGATGGTGGCCTCATAGAATGAGTTGGGGAGTGTCCTCCCTCTGCAATATTTTGGAAGAGTTTGAGAAGGATAGGTGTTAGCTCTTCTCTAAATGTTTGATAGAATTCGCCTGTGAAGCCATCTGGTCCTGGGCTTTTGTGTGTTGGAAGATTTTTCATCACAGTTTCAATTTCAGTGCTTGTGATTGGTCTGTTCATATTTTCTATTTCTTCCTGGTTCAGTCTCGGCAGGTTGTGCATTTCTAAGAATCTGTCCATTTCTTCCAGGTTGTCCATTTTATTGGCATAGAGTTGCTTGTAGTAATCTCTCATGATCCTTTGTATTTCTGTAGTGTCAGTGGCTACTTCTCCTTTTTCATTTCTAATTCTATTGATTTGAGTCTTCTCCCTTTTTCTCTTGATGAGTCTGGCTAATGGTTTATCAATTTTGTTTATCTTCTCAAAGAACCAGCTTTTAGTTTCATTGATTTTTGCAATGGTTTCCTTCATTTCTTTTTCATTTATTTCTGATCTGATCTTTATGATTTCTTTCCTTCTGCTAGCTTTGGGTTTTTTTTGTTCTTCTTTCTCTAATTGCTTTAGGTGCAAGGTTAGGTTGTTTATTCGAGATGTTTCCTGTTTCTTGAGGTAGGCTTGTATTGCTATAAACTTCCCTCTTAGCACTGCTTTTGCTGCATCCCATAGGTTTTGGGTCGTCGTGCCTCCATTGTCATTTGTTTCTAGGTATTTTTTGATTTCCCCTTTCATTGCTTCAGTGATCACTTCGTTATTAAGTAGTGTATTGTGTAGCCTCCATGTGTTTGTATTTTTTACAGATCTTTTCCTGTAATTGATATCTAGTCTTATAGCGTTGTGGTCGGAAAAGATACTTCATATGATTTCAATTTGCTTAAATTTACCAAGGCTTGATTTGTGACCCAAGATATGATCTATCCTGGAGAATGTTCCATGAGCACTTGAGAAAAATGTGTATTCTGTTGTTTTTCGGTGGAATGTCCTATAAATATCAATTAAGTCCATCTTGTTTAATGTATCATTTAAAGCTTGTGTTTCCTTATTTATTTTCATTTTGGATGATCTGTCCATTGGTGAAAGTGGAGTGTTAAAGTCCCCTACTATGATTGTGTTGCTGTCGATTTCCCCTTTTATGGCTGTTAGTATTTGCCTTATGTATTGAGGTGCTCCTATGTTGGGTGCATAAATATTTACAATTGTTATACCTTCCTCTTGGATCGATCCCTTCATCATTATATAGTGTCCTTCTTTGTCTGTTTTAATAGTCTTTATTTTAAAGTCATTTTGTCTGATATGAGAATTGCTACTCCAGCTTTCTTGTGATTTCCATTTGCATGGAATATCTTTTTCCATCCCCTCACTTTCAGTCTGTATGTGTCTCTAGGTCTGAAGTGGGTCTCTTGTAGACAGCATATATATGGGTCTTGTTTTTGTATCCATTCAGCCAGTCTGTGTCCTTTGGTGGGAGCATTTAATCCATTTACATTTAAGGTAATTATCGATATGTATGTTCCTATTCCCATTTTCTTAAATGTTTTGGGTTTGTTATTGTAGGTGTTTTCCTTCTCTTGTGTTTCTTGCCTAGAGAAGTTCCTTTAGCATTTGTTGTAAAGCTGGTTTGGTGGTGCTGAACTCTCTCAGCTTTTGCTTGTCTCTAAAGGTTTTAATTTCTCCATCAAATCTGAATGAGATCCTTGCTGGGTAGAGTAACCTTGGTTGTAGGTTTTTCTCCTTCATCACTTTAAGTATATCCTGCCACTCCCTTCTGGCTTGCAGAGTTTCTGCTGAAAGATCAGCTGTTAATCTTATGGGGATTCCCTTGTGTGTTATTTGTTGTTTTTCCCTTGCTGCTTTTAATATGTTTTCTTTATATTTAATTTTTGACAGTTTGATTAATATGTGTCTTGGCGTGTTTCTCCTTGGATTTATCCTGTATGGGACTCTCTGTGCTTCCAGGACTTGATTAACTATTTCCTTTCCCATATTAGGGAAGTTTTCAACTATAATCTCTTCAAATATTTTCTCAGTCCCTTTCTTTTTCTCTTCTTCTTCTGGGACCCCTATAATTCGAATGTTGGTGCGTTTAATGTTGTCCCAGAGGTCTCCGAGACTGTCCTCAGTTCTTTTCATTCTTTTTTCTTTATTCTGCTCTGCAGTAGTTATTTCCACCATTTTATCTTCCAGGTCACTTATCCGTTCTTCTGCCTCAGTTATTCTGCTATTGATCCCATCTAGAGTATTTTTAATTTCATTTATTGTGCTTTTCATCTTTGCTTGGTTCCTCTTTAGTTCTTCTACATCCTTGTTAAATGTTTCTTGCATTTTGTCTATTCTATTTCCAAGATTTTGGATCATCTTTACTATCATTATTCTGAATTCTTTTTCAGGTAGACTACCTATTTCCTCTTCATTTGTTAGGTCTGGTGTGTTTTGACCCTGCTCCTTCACCTGCTGTGTGTTTTTTTGTCTTCTCATTTTGCTTATCTTACTGTGTTTGGGGTCTCCTTTTCACAGGCTGCAGGTTCGTAGTTCCCGTTGTTTCTGGTATCTGTCCCCAGTGGCTAAGGTTGGTTCAGTGGGTTGTGTAGGCTTCTTGGTGGAGGGGATTAGTGCCTGTGTTCTGGTGGATGAGGTTAGATCTTGTCTTTCTGGTGGGCACGTCCACGTCCGGTGGTGTGTTTGGGGTGTCTGTGGCCTTATTATGATTTTAGGCAGCCTCTCTGTTAATGGATGGGGCTGTGTTCCTGTCTTGCTAGTTTGGCATAGGGTGTCCAGCACTGTAGCTTGCTGGTCATTGAGTGAAGCTGGGTCTTGATGTTGAGATGGATGGAGATCTCTAAGAGATTTTCACCGTTTGGTATTACGTGGAGCTGGGAGGTCTCTTGTGGACCAGTGTCCTGAAGTTGGCTCTCCCACCTCAGAGGCACAGCCCTGATGCCTGGCTGGAGCACCAAGAGACTTTCATCCACACAGCTCAGAATAAAAGGGAGAAAAAATAGAAAGAAAGAAAGAAAGAGGATAAAATAAAATAAAATAAAGCTATTATAATAAAAAAATAAGAAAGAAAATTATTAAGAATAAATTTATTAAGAAAAAAAATTTTTTTAATTTTTAAAAATAGATTTACTAATTTTTTATAATAAAAAATAAGAAAAAAATTATTAAGAAAAAATTTATTAAGAAAAAAAATTTTTTAAATAAAAAATATGAAAAAACTTATTAAAAATTTTTTTTTAAATTTTTTAAGAATAGAAAATAAGGAAAAAATTATTAAGAAAACATTTATTAGGGAAAAAAATTTTTTAAGTAAAAAAAACAAAAAAAAAAAAAACAAGAAAAAACGGACGGACCTAATCCCAGGACTAACGGTGAGAGCAAAGCTATACAGACAAAATCTCACCCAGAAGCATACACATATACACTCACAAAAAAAGGAAAAGGGGAAAAATTAATATATCCTGCTCCCAAAGTCCACCTCCTAAATTTGGGATGATTCGTTGTCTATTCAGGTATTCAACAGATGCAGGCACATCAAGTTGTTTGTGGAGCTCTAATTCGCTGCTTCTGAGGCTGCTGGTAGAGACCTCCCCTTCTCTTCTTTGTTCGCACAGCTCCCGGGGTTCAGCTTTGGACTTGACCCGCCTCTGCATGTAGGTCGCCCAAGGGCGTCTGTTCCCCGCCCAGAGAGAACGGTGTTAAAGGAGCAGCTGATTCGGGGGCTCTGGCTCAGTCAGGCCGGGGGGAGGGAGCGGTACGGAGGAGGCGGGGCGAGCCTGCGGCGGCAGAAGCCGGCGTGACGTTGCAGCAGCCTGAGGCGCGCTGTGCGTTCCCCCGGGGAAGTTGTCCCCAGATCACGGGAGCCTGGCCGTGGCGGTCCGCACCGGCTCCCGGGAGGGCAGTGTGGAGAGTGACCTGCGCTTGCACACAGGCCCCTTGGTGGCGGCAGCAGCAGCCCTAGCGTCTCACGCCCATCTTTGGGGTCCGCGCTGATAACCACGGCTCGCGCCCGTCTCTGGGGTCCGCGCTGATAGCCGCGGCTCGCGCCCGTCTCTGGAGTTCGTTTAAGCGGCGCTCTGAATCCCCTCTCCTTGCGCGCCGCAAAACAAAGAGGCAAGAAAAAGTCTCTTGCCTCTTCGGCAGCTGCAGACTTTTTCTCGGGCTCCCTCCCGGCTAGCTGTGGTGCACTAGCCCCTTCAGGCTGTGTTCACGCTGCCAACCCCAGTCCTCTCCCTGCGATCCGACCGAAGCCTGATCCTCAGCTCCCAGCCCCCGCCGGCCCCTGCAGCTGAGCAGACAAGCCTCTCGGGCTGGTGAGTGCTGCTCGGCGCCGAGCCTCTGTGCGGGAATCTCTCCGCCTCGCTCTCCGCACCCCCGTGGCTGCGCTCTCCTCCGTGGCTCTGAAACCTCCCCCCTCTGCAACCCGCAGTCTCCGCCCGCAAAGGGGCTTCCTAGTGTGTGGAAACCTTTCCTCCTTCACAGCTCCCTCCCACTGGTGCAGGTCCCATCCCTATTCTTTTGTTTCTGTTACTTCTTTTTTCTTTTGCCCCACCCAAGTACGTGGGGATTTTCTTGCCTTTTGGGAGGTCTGACGTCTTCTGCCAGCGTTCAGTGTGTGTTCTGTAGGAGCAGTTCCACGTGTAGATGTATTTCTAATGTATCTGTGGGAAAGAAGGTGATCTCCACGTCTTACTCTTCCGCCATCTTGCCCAGACCCCCATTCACACTTCTTAACAGGCTCATGAAGGCTTTCAATGAAAAATATTTGAATAGAAGATTTAATACTGAATTTCAGCTTTTATATTTTTTTATTCCTATTAATTCAACATCTCTTCCATCTATTTCTAATTAATATTTTTCTTTCACTGCTCTTACGTCAGGGAATTTATTTTTAGTTGTTCTTAGTTTATACCATAATGTATAGGCCCACTGAGTAAGTGCTATTTCACGTGGCACACACTTGTTTAGGCCTTCTTACCAGTTCATATACTTTATTAACTCTGGGTATTTTTTTTATAGACTTTACTAGGAATTTTAAAACTTTTTTCAATAATTTTAGGTTAAAAGAAAAGGTGCAAGATAGTATAGAAAATTCTACTCAGTTTCCCCTTAAGTTAACACCTTATTAACACGTTACATAACAGTGATAAATTTGCCAAAATTAAGAAATTAACATTGGTACTTTATCATTAAAGTACCAATTTGTTCAGATTTCACCAGTTTTTTCACTATTTTTCCACTATTCTCCACAAGCCACTCCACACTAATACTGTAAAGACTCCTGCAAATGGCTCATGCCTCCAAAAACAAAGCCTGAGTGAAAAAAAATATTTTAAAATCAAGATTACTGCAAATCAAGAGGCTCAAAAGGCAAGGTCCTGCCTTTATGGTGGAAAGAGGAGTGAAAAAGTAGGAATGAAAAGGTGAAAATTTACCTCTGATTGCCCCAAATTCCTAACAACAGTAAATACAACAAATATCATAAAATTCTACCCCAAAAGCATAGAACACACACCTTGGATCCAAAGGTAAGATTTCTGCAGATCTGAGGACAACAGAGGACCTCCCACTGAAGTAAAAGGCACCTGCTCTAGTGAGCTGGTATCTAACGGTTGCCTGTGGGCTGCTACTGTGTGCAATCCTATACAGTCTGAGAGGTGGTCACAGTACCTAAAGATGCTAAACTAGGCAGAGGAAACTGAAGGAAATGAGTAGCCCATGGTATTACTCTTTTTTTTTTTTTTTAGTGCTGTGATTTTAACAAAGTAATAAACATTAACAATAAATCTAAAAAGGACAAGTATATTTTGACTTACTTATGTGTTTATGCATTTGTTCATTCATTCAATAGTTATTAATTGAGTTCCTACTGCTTGCACCTATAGAAGCTTTTCACTACCTCTTCACCAATGAAATGTCGTGACCCATCCCACCTTATCCAAAACTTGGAAGTGAGTTCAAGGACCCTTTTAGCTCGGGAAACTTGACAGGCTTAAATTTGTCTAGGATCCACAGATTTTTAAGAGTTGTAAAGAACCTCAAACTTGACCTGTAAGAAATATTTTTCCTGCAAAATTTTACCTGCCTCCTCAGTCATTTGGACACAGAGAGACTTAAACTTCTGAAAAGGACTGATTGGCAAACCCACTGAATTTTCGCCTTATTGGCCTTTTAATCCACACTGCATGTTTTGGGGTTCCATTTTTTATGATATTGTTTTTATAGATTTACTATTCTTTTTGCTGTTGTCTATCTTTTTAAAAAATTTATTGAAGTATAGTTGATTTACAATGTTGTGTTTAATTTCTGATGTATAGCAAAGCGACTCAGCTATACATATATAGACATACAATATATACTCTTTTTCATATTTTTTTCTGTTAAGACTTACCACAGCTTATTGAATATAGTTCCCTGTGCTATACAGTAGGACATTGTTGTTTATCCATCCTATACATAATAGTTTGCATCTGCTAATCCCACGCTCCCAATATCTTTTAACAGTCATATAGTGGGATTCATATGATCTTTATATCTGAATAACAGATGTATGTCCAGATATATCTGGATTTCAAATTCTAGTGTCAAGTTATATTCTGTAGTTTTCTTGCATCTATTGTTGAGGAAACTGCTATCTCTATTTGTTATTACTTTGTTGGCAATTTTTTCTCTGCAAAGATTTTCCATCTTTTTTCCATTTTTTAATTTTTTTGGAATTATAATTGACATTCAATGTTTTATTATTTTAAAGTATAGAATATAGTGATTTGACATTTTTACACATTATGATATGCTCACCATGATAAGTCTAGTTACCGTCTGTCACCATCTGAAGTTATTACAATATTACTGATTGTATTCCCTATTCTGTGTGTTACATCCCCATGACTTTATCCGTTCATCTATCAATTAACACTTAATTGCTTTCATATCTTGGTTTGTGTAAATAATGCTGCAATGAGCATTAGTGTAAATATATCTTTTTGAATCAGTGTTTTGTTTTCCTCAGGTAAATACCCAGAAGTGGGTTCCTGGATACTACGGTAGTTCTATTTTTTTTTTTTTTTTTTGAGCAAATTCCATACAGTTTTCCATAGTAGCTGCACAAATTTACATTCCCACCAACAGTGAATGAGGATTTCTTTTTCTCTACATTCTTACCAACACTTGTTTATTTTTTGCCTTTTTTCCTAATAGCCATTCTAACAGGGGTGAGGTGATATCTCATTGTGGTTTTAATTTGTGTTTCCTTAATGATTAGAGATATTGAGCACTTTTTCATGTGCCTGTTGACCAGAAATGAAAATGTCTCTTCAAGTGCCCATTTTTCAATCAGATTGTGGGTTTTTTTATTATGTTGTATGTGTTCTTTCTATATTCTGTATAGTAACCCCTTATAAGATATATGATTTGCAAATATCTTCTCCCATTAAGTATGTTGCCTTTTTGTTTTGTTGATAGTTTCCTTCGCTGTGCAAAAGCTTTTTAGTTTGACGTAGTCCCATTTGTTTATTTTTGCTTTTATTGAGGTGATAGATTTTTAAAAGTACTGCTAAGATTTATGACAAAATCTGACCCCCAATGCTTTCTTCTAAGAGTTTTATGGTTTCAGGTTTTACATTCAAGTCTTTAATCCTTTGTGAGTTCATATGTGGTATAAGATAGTGGTCCAGATTCATTCTTTGCATGTAGCTGTCCAGTTTTTCCCATACATTATTGAAGAGATTGTCTTTTCTCATTGTATATTCTTGATTCATTTACCATAGATTAATTGACCATATATGCATAGGTTTACTTATGGGCTCTCTATTCTGTTCTTTTGATCTATCTGTCTGTTCTTGTGCCAGTACCATATTATTTGATTATGATAATTTTGTAGTATAGTTTGAAGGCTAGGTGCATGATACCTTAAGTTTTGTTATTCTTTCTCAAGTTTGCCTTTGCTATTCAGGGTTTTTTATCATTTAATACAAATTTTTTTGTTCCAGTATTATTTCTTCCAGTTCTGTGGAAAATGTTATTGGTATTTTAATAGGAATTGAATAGAATCTGTAGATTGTTTTGGGTATTTTGAATATTTTAACAATATTAATTCTTCCAATTCATGAGCAAGGTATATCTTTCCAATCATAGGCATACCTTGTGTTATTGTGCTTTGCCTTTATTGTGCTTCACGGATATTGCATTATTTACAAGTTTAAAATCTGTTGCAACTCTGCTTTGAGCAAGGCTATCACCATCATTTTTCTAACAGCAGTTGCCTACTTTGTATGTCTGTGCCACATTTATTAATTCTCAAATGTTTCAAACACTCCAGTAGCAAAAAGATTACAACTCAGTGAAGGCTCAGATAATAGTTACCATCTTTTAGAAATAAAGTATATTAAATTAAGAGATGTACATTTTTTACACATGATGCTATTGCACACTTAATAGATTACAGTATACTGTAAACATAACTATTATAGGCACTGGGAAACCAAAAAAATTATCTCACTGGTTTTATTGCTCTATTTGCTTTATTGAGGTGGTCTGGAACTGAAACTGCAGTATCTCTGAGGTATGCCTATATTTGTGTCATCTTTACTTCCTTTCATCAATGTCTTGTAGATTTCAGAGTAAAGCTATTTCACCCTCTTGGTTTAATTTATTCCTAGGTATTTTATTCTTTGTGATGCAATTGTAAATGGGATGTTTTCTTAATTTTTTTTCTGATAGTTTGTTATTAGTGTATAGAAATGAAACATCTTTCTTTATATTAATTTTGTAGCCTGAAATTTTAATTAATTCATTTGTTAGTTTTAACAGTTTTTTGGTGAGTCTTTAAGCTTTCATATATGTGTGTATATATATAGTATAACATCATCTGCAATTAATTACAGTTTTATTTCTTCCTTTCCAACTTGGATGCCTTGTATTTCTTTTCCTTGTCTGATTGCTATGGATAGAACTTCCAATGTTATGATAAATTAAAAAAGGGAGGGTGAGCTTCCACCAATGAAAGAAATGAAAGATTACATAAACAGATGGAGACATATACCATGTTCTTGGATTGGAGGAAACAATATTGTGAAAATGACTATACTACCCAATGCAATCTACAGATTCAGTGCAATACCAATCAAATCACCAATTGCATTACTTACAGAACTAGAACAAAAAATCTTAAAATTTGTATGGCGACACATAAGACCCCAAATAGCCAAAACAATCTTAAGGGAAAAAAATGGAGCTAGAGGAATCACACTCCCTGACTTCATACTATACTACAAAGCTACAATAATCAAGACAATATGGTACTGGCACAAAAACAGAAATATAGATAAATGGAACAGGATAGAAAGCCCAGAGATAAACTCACGCACCTATGGTCAACTAATCTATGACAAAGGAGGCAAGGATATACAATGGAGAAAAGACACCCTCTTCAATAAGTGATGCTAGGAAAACTGGACAGCTACATGTAAAAGAATGAAATTAGAACACTCCCTAACACCATACACAAAAATAAATTCAGAATGGATTAAAAACCTACATGTAAAACTGGACACTATAAAACTCTTAGAGGAAAACATAGGAAGAACACTCTTTGACATAAATCACAGCAAGATCTTTTTTGACCCACCTCCTAGAGTAATGGAAATAAAAACTAAAATAAACAAATGGGACCTAATGAAACTTAAAATCTTTTGCACAGCCAAAGAGACTATAAACAAGTCAAAAAGAAAACCTTCAGAATGGGAGAAAATATTAGTAAATGAAGCAACGGACAAAGGATTAACCTCCAAAATATATAAACAGCTCCTGCAGCTCAATATTAAAAAAAACAAACAACTCAATCATAAAATTGGCAGAAGGGCTTCTCTGGTGGCGCAGTGGTTGAGAATCTGCCTGCCAATGCAGGGGATACGGGTTCGAGCCCTGGTCTGGGAAGATCCCACATGCCATGGGGCAACTAGGCCTGTGTGCCACAACTACTGAGCCTGCTCGTCTGGAGCCTGTGCTCTGCAAAAAGAGAGGCCGCGATAGTGAGAGGCCCATGCACCACGATGAAGAGTGGCCACCACTTGCCGCAACTAGAGAAAGCCCTCACACAGAAACTAAGACCCAACACAGCCAAAAATAAATAAATAAATAAATAAATAAATAAATAAATAAATAATCTAGGGGGGGAAAAAAAAATGGGCAGAAGACGTAAATAGACATTTCTCCAAAGAAGACATACAGACGGCCAAGAGGCCCATGAAAAGCTGCTCAACATCACTAATTATTAGAAAAATGCAAATCAAACCTACAATGAGGTATCACCTCACACTGGTCAGAATGGCCATCATCAGAAAATCTACAAACTATAAATGGTGGAGAAGGTGTGGAGAAAAGGGAACCCTCTTGCACTGTTGGTGGGAATGTAAACTGTTACAGCCACTATGGAGAACAGTATGGAGGTTCCTTAAAAAACTAAAAATAGAACTACCATACGACTCAGCGATCCCACTACTGGGCATATACCCAGAGAAAACCATAATTCAAAAAAAGCCATGCACCCCAGTGTTCATTGCAGCACTATTTACAATAGCCAGGTCATGGAAGCAACCTAAGTGTCCATCAACAGATGAATGGATAAACAATATGTGGTACATATATACAATGGAACACTACTCAGCCATAAAAAGGAAAGAAATTGTGTCATTTGTAGAGACGTGGATGGACCTAGAGACTGTCATACAGAGTGAAGTAAGTCTGAAAGACAAAAACAAATATCTTATATGTGGAATCTAGAAATTTGTACAGATGAACCAGTTTGCAAGGCAGAAATAGAGACATAGATGTAGAGAACAAATGTATGGAAACCAAGGAGAGAAAGTGGGGCGGGGGTGGTGGTGGGATGAATTGGGAGATTGGGATTGACATATATACACTAATATGTAGAAAATAGATAACAAATAAGAACTTGCTGCCTTAAAATAAAATTCAAAAAAATGAAATTAAAAATAATAACCAGATTTAAAAAAAAGGACTCTTTGTTATAACTCAGAAATATTAAAGTCTATGCCAAGTAAGGTTTCTAAGTATCCTAAAGGCATAAATTCTCTAAGTTAAACAACAGATATTTTTAAGATTCTTAATGGAATTGTCATACATCATCCTCATAGGCAGCACATAATAAAGAAAGGAATGTGGTTTTGACTTTAATCTAATGAAATTAATTTCATGGTAAATGGTGTACCATGTTTACAACAAGGTAGCATATTCAGGAGGCTGATCATCTAATAATGATGCAGTCCACTCACAATAGTCTGCAGCATCTGCAAGTCTCAAACTCAGTAATGAACATGTCAGAGCTCATTGTTCTATCAATTCATTAAAGTGCCAGGTGCCTATGTGCCGGTCAGCCAGCACTCTCAGAATAACAGCCTTTTATGTAACATCTGGGTAGCATAGGGACTTCCTCCCCTACCACCCCCCCCCACCATGTAGAGCAGACGTGAGCTAAAACTTGAATAATTCACTTATGTTACACCCACCACCATTCAGGAGGCCTCCAATGCCTCTGTTGAAATTTTTTGCTTCTGTGAATGACACCAAGCCCTTAGGTAAGTGGGAATATTCAGAATTCATCCTAACACTATGCACACTGAGGTGCTGCAGTAATTCTGACTCCCTAATTTCTCTAGTATGAGGAACTTCCACAGTGGTGGAGTAAAGACCTTGGCTAATCCTCTCCCCCAAAACAATGAAAAATGAGAATATTTTCAAAAACAGCCATATCGAGACTCTGGAAGTGGATCAAAGGTATATCACAAATTAATAAGTGGGGTAAGAGGAGCTGTGGTTCTAGGCTGGGCTGCCCTCATCTTTTTCCTATGCCCAGTACCTTCAGTGAAGTTCTACTAGGGCAGGGAAGGCCATGAAAGTCAGAAGCTTCCCTGCTGAAGGTGGCTAATGTGATTTAGAGAGAAGTAGGGAAAATAGCCAAACCCAAGGGCATCACTGAAAATAATTGCAAACTCAAAGGCAACCAAATGGAAAAGTTTAACTTCCCAGTTATCCTGAGGGTTTAACACTGGATGGAGCAACATACCTGCAGAACAACCAGAAAATTTAGAGGGAGAGTTTAGTGGGCATGGATAATCTGCCACACATCCCTGCCTGTCTGGAAGAATGCACACAGGAGCAAGGCTGCATACACACTCACAAGAGACCAGAAACAAGCAATCCCAGATTTCTGGATGTCCCTGGATGAAGATGTGGCTTGTGCACATGCTGCAAGGAGAAATAAGAAAGTGGACGGGAAAGTAAAAGTCAGGGCTGACTTGAAACTTCCTGAACTTTGAACACTCTCCCCAACTCAAACAAAGATCCACTGGCAAAGGATAGAAGCCTTATTGGCTCAAAGTGTTTGAGCATGACCTTATTAAGCTATGCTTACACAGGAGTGACCCCTCAGAAACCAGGCTTAAAAAGAAAAACAAAAATTACCAAAAAAAAAAAAAAAATTAGCAGAGGCACCTGTGACCGAATACTGTGGGAGAGTCAGACTGACAGATTAGCCCAGCCAAGTGACTAAACAAACATACAATACAAAGAAGCAAAGAACAACAGCAATAACATGGGGATATCAGAATCAACATGTCATCTATAATATCCATTTTTCAACAACAAAAAAGAAGGTATAAACAGAAAGATGGAAGTGTGACTATGCACAGGGAGAAAGGAACTCAATACAAACTGTCTTTGATGTTGTTCAACTGTTAGACATAACCAACATAACCAAACAACCTCAAAGCTGGAAAGCAATGAACATTAAATATTTTCAAGGAATAAAGCACATGTTCAAGAATCAAAAATTAAAGTATGTCAATCATGATGCATCAAATAGAGTTATCATTAAAGAAATAGAAAATATTTTTTAAAAAACTAAGTGGAAATTCTCAAATTGAAAAGTACAATAAATTCCTAGCAGGACACAAGATAAATATGCCAAAATCAATTATATTTCTATATCCTAACAACAGATAATTAAAAATGAAATTAGGAAAACAATTTCATTCACAAAAGCCTCAAAAACAATAAAATACATATCAACAAATTTAATAAAGGAAATGCAAGACACGTACACTGAAAACTGAAGAAGATTGTTGAGAGAAATTAACGATCTAAATAAATGGAGAAACATTTTATTCATTCATGGTGACATCAAAAAATAATGAGAAAAAGCAACAAAATTAACAAAAATGTAATACCTGTATTCATTTTACATCTACATATGTCATAAACAATTATCTTGTTTTTCCTGCCAATAGAGTGTTTTTCTGTTTATACTGTTTTATTTTGTTTTTGCTGAATATCAGTTTGGATAAGTGGCATTTAATGGAAAATTTTGTTTCACTATTATATTGATTTAGCATGTTGATATTTTGTCCAGCTAAATTGCTGAATTATTTCCTTTTAAGTTAATTTCTCTATTTTTCTGTAGAGAAAATCATATCATGTGCAAATAATGACAATCTCATCTTTCTTTATATGTTTTTTTGGTATTTACTCACTGAATGTACCACTTTAGTACCACTTTGAATAGCAATGACAATAGCAGACACCGTTGTCTTTTTCCTAACCGTAATGGTAAATCTTCAAATTTTTGGTACTATATATACTTACTACATGTTGGTTATGGCTAAACTAAACCATACAAAGGAAGTTCTCTTTTATTCAAAACTCAATAACGTTAACGTTAACGTTAAAGTTCTTTCATCAATGTATGTGTAATTTTATTGAGAGTTTTATTCAGCAAGTAGTGAGATGATCAGATGGTTCATTTTTTCCCCTTCAATCTGTTAATAGAGACAACCACATTAATGGATTTTCTGATGTTAAATTATTCTTACACTCCTGGTAAAAACTCTATATGGTATATGTAAGTTTTCTTCAATACCTAAGTGCAGTTGGATAATAGCTATTGTGTGTTTGGTTTATTTGTTTGCTTTGTTTATCTTCAAGTATTTTTGTCGGATTGCTGAGTTTTGTGTTGTGATATTCTAGCCTCATAAAATGACTCCACTTGTTTTCCATTATTTTATATATCTTGAAACTGATCGTCATTAAGAGCCTGAGGCCTTTTGGATTAGTCAGCAAATTTGCCAACAGTTTCCATTTTTATGGTAACTGGTATCCTTAAGATTTTTTCTTTTGGGTCTTATTTGACTCATTTATAATTTTTAATAAAAATTTCCACCTCATTTTGATTTCAAATGACCTGAAATGAAGTTGTATGCAGTTTTCTCTTATTTTCACTTTTTACTACATCCATTAACAACCACTCTTTAAATCCCAGTGTTCTTTATTTGTGTATTATCTTGTTTATTGTGCCTTCTTGAGTTTACTTTTATATTTTTCTTTTTTTTCAAAAAACCTGTCTGTGTTTCATTTGGTCATTTCTCTTATATTTGTTTTAATTTCTATTTTAACGATACAGGCTTTATATTTACTTCCTGTGTTACTCATTTTTGATTATATTTTCTTCCTGAGTGAATGTCTAGGTTACTTATTTTCAATATTTCTTCTTCTCTACAAATACATTTTAAGCTATAAAATGCTTGTAATTCTACTTTGGTTTCATAATACCATTATGGACTATGGACAAGGATAGATAGTAAAGAGAATACATACTACCCTACAAAAAACATAATATATGGTCAAAAGATTCAAATGATATATGCCAAACATACTGTAAGTAACTGTACTACTTTGAAGAATTTTATAATCATTTACAAAATAAAATAAAGCAAAAACAATTTAGAGAAGAAATAATTTCAGTATTACACAAGAAATTGCACTGTTATGTAGATGAAACTAACCAAACACCAGTTTTCAATTTTTGAGTTTACTGAAGCCACAAGTCACAGCAATGAACTGAGCAAAGCAGAAAGAAATTTCTGATAACAACGCCACAATAATTAACAAAATCACTGAGATTTCTTCTAAATTTAAATCATGCAGAAGATACATTCCAAGGGAAAAATTATCTAACTTTAATTTAATTTTTTGGTACACATTATGGTATGAGTACTTCCTCCTTGCTTGACAAGTTTCATTAGTGCCTGACCAGTTTTGACTAAAAGTACTTACTCTTTGTGGCCAGGTCTCTTTTAAGAAGAAATTCCCCCTCCTTTGCTTTACTCTGGGGCTGACCCACAATCACAGTCACAGATCCCCTTTTGTTAACGTTCTTGCCAAAACTGAAAAATTAACTGGAAACATATGACAAGAGATGTGGCTTTAGACAACATAATCTTCTTAAGTATGAAAATGATAGGGGGAAATCACCTAGAATTGATTTAAAATAGTATTTTTAAATACATATGTATAAATGTAGGGAAGTGGTTCAATCTGCTACTATTGAAAACTCTGTAATCATCAGGGTGACCTTCTTGTATTTCCTCCAAAGAAGTCTGATTTACAACTTTAATGATATTAGAATAAGCAGTGCCAACTTAATAAAATGTTAACAGAAATAATATCAACTCCTGTTATATCTACAAGCATTCAATAGCTAACCAACCAACCATTGTGTTATAAAATCTCATCTTTCAATTTGAGCGTGTCACTCTTTCTTCAAAGATGCAGGGAAAAGGAGAGAAAGTGCCCAGACAGTCCAATATGATCACACAGTTGGGCCATTTCTAAGCTTCCTTCATCTACTCAGCAATTGTTTAATCTTCCAACTCTGCCCACACAGCCAACTCCTGCCTATGGTTAATTTCCAGGAGGTTTATATATTCCAGCTCTTTTCCTTCCAAATCTAATTCTAAAGCTCAGTGACATTTTCTCTCTGAGGGCTCATTCTTTTTCAGAGAGATTTCCATTTAGATAACAATTCCATTCGTGTGAATTTATGAAGCCAATGTTGTCCCAGATAACCACAATAACAGGGTGCACAAAGGTCTCTTTGGCTGTTCTAATCTACATTGCTTTTATCATTGCCCTTACCTCTTATTGGATTACCTTCAGATTCCCCAAAGTCTTAAATAATTATCTCAGATTCCCCAAAGTCTTAAATAATTATCTCTAAGAGCACCTTTGTGATACTTCCATGAACTTACCGATGAGTCCATTTAGCTCCCACTTTTTGAAAACCTGTGTACAATTTTCTTGGCCCTGTCTTCTGTGTCATGGGCCATTACAGTCATGGCTATTGACATGAACTGGGTCCACATGCTCCAAAGTAGTACTGTATGCTCTGAGGCCCTCAAAGTGCTAATTCCAAATGGAAATCCATGTCTTTCTCCCCAATTTTAGTTACATTTTTGTTATGTATCTTAAGGAGTTTTGAGTTATGCTAACCGCATCTTAGAGTAGTGCTGTCTAACAAAACTATTTGTATGATGGAAATATTCTATTCTGTGCTTTAATGGTACAGCATTTAGTTTACATTAGTTTAAATTTGGAAAGAGCATTCCTAGTGTTTAAACTGAAAATAATAACTTTCCATTTTTATCCACATCCCTATGGCTTTTTTTGTTTTAAATGTGTCCAGCTCAGACCTCCCCCTCATGTCTGAATCCTGAAGACATTGTTCAGCCCAGGCTGGAACCCCTGATGCACTTGCATGCTGACTGCAGTGCTTCATTTAGGGAGTCTGAAGGCTCCATCATGACACCCTACCCTTCTCCATCCACACTACCCAGTCCATGATAGCTTATACTCTATGGCTAAAGATTACTATTTCCTAATTCTTTGCACTATTTTGAAGTACAGCAGAAGGTGAAGTGGCCATTGCATAGGCTGGTTTCTCATTAGCCTGAGTACCTTTTCTCTGATCATCTCCAGCCAGGATAGTTCACACTTCTTTTTTTTTTTTAAACATCTTTATTGAAGTATAATTGCTTTATAATGGTGTGTTAGTTTCTGCTTTATAACAAAGTGAATCAGTTATACATATACATATGTTCCCATATCTCATCCCTCTTGCATCTCCCTCCCTCCCACCCTCCCTATCCCACCCCTCTAGGTGGTCACAAATCACCGAGCTGATCTCCCTGTGCTATGCATCTGCTTCCCACTAGCTATCTATTTTACATTTGGTAGTGTATATATGTCCATGACACTTTCTCACCCTGTCACATCTCACCCATCCCCCTCCCCATATCCTCAAGTCCATTCTCTAGTAGGTCTGTGTCTTTATTCCTGTCTTGCCACTAGGTTCTTCATGACCTTTTTTTTTTTTTTTCCTTAGATTCCATATATATGTGTTAGCATACTGTATTTGTTTTTGTCTTTCTGACTTACTTCACTCTGTATGACAGACTCTAACTCTATCCACCTCATTACAAATACCTCCATTTCATTTCTTTTTATGGCTGAGCAATATTCCATTATATATATGTGCCACATCTTCTTTATCCATTCATCTGATGATGGACACCTAGGTTGCTTCCATGTCCTGGCTATTGTAAACAGAGCTGCAATGAATATTTTGGTACATGACTCTTTCTGAATTATGGTTTTCTCAGGGTATTTGCCCAGTAGTGGGATTGCTGGGTCGTATGGTAGTTCTATTTATAGTTTTTTAAGGAACCTCCATACTGTTCTCCATAGTGGCTGTATCAATTTACATTCCCACCAACAGTGCAAGAGTGTTCCCTTTTCTCCACACCCTCTCCAGCATTTATTGTTTCTAGATTTTTTGATGATGGCCATTCTGACCGGTGTGAGATGATACCTCATTGTAGTTTTGATTTGCATTTCTCTAATGATTAATGATGTTGAGCATTCTTTCATGTTTCTGTTGGCAATCTGTATATCTTCTTTGGAGAAATGTCTATTTAGGTCTTCTGCCCATTTTTGGATTAGGTTGTTTGTTTTTTTGTTATTGAGCTGCATGAGCTGCTTGTAAATCTTGGAGATTAATCCTTTGTCAGTTGCTTCATTTGCAAATATTTTCTCCCATTCTGAGGGTTGTCTTTTGGTCTTGTTTATGGTTTCCTTTGCAGTGCAAAAGCTTTGAAGTTTCATTAGGTCCCATTTGTTTATTTGTGTTTTTATTTCCATTTCTCTAGGAGCTGTGTCAAAAAGGATCTTGCTGTGATTTATATCATAGAGTGTTCTGCCTATGTTTTCCTCTAAGAGTTTGAGAGTGTCTGGCCTTACACTTAGGTCTTTAATCCATTTTGAGTTTATTTTTGTGTATGGTGTCAGGGAGTGTTCTAATTTCATACTTTTACATGTACCTGTCCATTTTTCCCAGCACCACTTATTGAAGAGGCTGTCTTTTCTCCACTGTATATGCTTGCCTCCTTTAGCAAAGATAAGGTGACCATATGTGCGTGGGCTTATCTCTGGGCTTTCTATCCTTTTCCATTGATCTATATTTCTGTTTTTGTGCCAGTACCAAACTGTCTTGATTACTGTAGCTTTGTAATATAGTCTGAAGTCAGGGAGCCTGATTCCTCCAGCTCCATTTTTCATTCTCAAGATTGCTTTGACTATTCGGGGTCTTTTGTGTTTCCATACAAATTGTGAAATTTTTTGTTCTAGTTCTGTGAAAAATGCCAGTGGTGGTTTGATAGGGATTGCATTGAATCTGTAGATTGCTTTGGGTAGCAGAGTCATTTTCACAATGTTGATTCTTCCAATCCAAGAACATGGTATATCTCTCCATCTATTTGTATCATCTTTAATTTCTTTCATCAGTGTCCTATAATTTTCTGCATACAGGTCTTTTGTCTCCTTAGGTAGGTTTATTCCTAGATATTTTATTCTTTTTGTTGCAATGGTAAACGGGAGTGTTTTCTTAATTTCACTTTCAGATTTTTCATCATTAGTATATAGGAATGCAAGAGATTTCTGTGCATTAATTTTGTATCCTGCTACTTTACCAAATTCATTGATTAGCTCTAGTAGTTTTCTGGTAGCATCTTTAGGATTCTCTATGTATAGTATCATGTCATCTGCAAACACTGACAGCTTTACTTCTTCTTTTCCGATTTGGATTCCTTTTATTTCTTTTTCTTCTCTGATTGCTGTGGCTAACACTTCCAAAACTATGTTGAATAATAGTGGTGAGAGTGGGCAACCTTGTCTTGTTCCTGATCTTAGTGGAAATGGTTTCAGTTTTTCACCATTGAGGACAATGTTGGCTCTGGGTTTGTCATATATGGCCTTTATTATGTTGAGGAAAGTTCTCTCTATGCCTACTTTCTGCAGGGCTTTTATCATAAATGGGTGTTGAATTTTGTCGAAAGCTTTCTCTGCATCTTTTGAGATGATCATATGGTTTTTCTCCTTCAATTTTTTAATATGAAGTATCACGTTGATTGATTTGCGTATATTGAAGAATCCTTGCATTCCTGGAATGAACCCCACTTGATCATGGTGTACGATCCTTTTAATGTGCTGTTGGATTCTGTTTGCTAGTATTTTGTTGAGGATTTTTGCATCTATGTTCATCAGTGATACTGGCCTGTAGTTTTCTTTCTTTGTGACATCTTTGTCTGGTTTTGGTATCAGGGTGATGGTGGCCTCATAGAATGAGTTGGGGAGTGTTCCTCCCTCTGCAATATTTTGGAAGAGTTTGAGAAGGATAGGTGTTAGCTCTTCTCTAAATGTTTGATAGAATTCGCCTGTGAAGCCATCTGGTCCTGGGCTTTTGTGTGTTGGAAGATTTTTCATCACAGTTTCAATTTCAGTGCTTGTGATTGGTCTGTTCATATTTTCTATTTCTTCCTGGTTCAGTCTCGGCAGGTTGTGCATTTCTAAGAATCTGTCCATTTCTTCCAGGTTGTCCATTTTATTGGCATAGAGTTGCTTGTAGTAATCTCTCATGATCCTTTGTATTTCTGTAGTGTCAGTGGCTACTTCTCCTTTTTCATTTCTAATTCTATTGATTTGAGTCTTCTCCCTTTTTCTCTTGATGAGTCTGGCTAATGGTTTATCAATTTTGTTTATCTTCTCAAAGAACCAGCTTTTAGTTTCATTGATTTTTGCAATGGTTTCCTTCATTTCTTTTTCATTTATTTCTGATCTGATCTTTATGATTTCTTTCCTTCTGCTAGCTTTGGGGTTTTTTTGTTCTTCTTTCTCTAATTGCTTTAGGTGCAAGGTTAGGTTGTTTATTCGAGATGTTTCCTGTTTCTTGAGGTAGGCTTGTATTGCTATAAACTTCCCTCTTAGCACTGCTTTTGCTGCATCCCATAGGTTTTGGGTCGTCGTGTCTCCATTGTCATTTGTTTCTAGGTATTTTTTGATTTCCCCTTTCATTGCTTCAGTGATCACTTCGTTATTAAGTAGTGTATTGTGTAGCCTCCATGTGTTTGTATTTTTTACAGATCTTTTCCTGTAATTGATATCTAGTCTTATAGCATTGTGGTCGGAAAAGATACTTCATATGATTTCAATTTGCTTAAATTTACCAAGGCTTGATTTGTGACCCAAGATATGATCTATCCTGGAGAATGTTCCATGAGCACTTGAGAAAAATGTGTATTCTGTTGTTTTTCGGTGGAATGTCCTATAAATATCAATTAAGTCCATCTTGTTTAATGTATCATTTAAAGCTTGTGTTTCCTTATTTATTTTCATTTTGGATGATCTGTCCATTGGTGAAAGTGGAGTGTTAAAGTCCCCTACTATGATTGTGTTGCTGTCGATTTCCCCTTTTATGGCTGTTAGTATTTGCCTTATGTATTGAGGTGCTCCTATGTTGGGTGCATAAATATTTACAATTGTTATACCTTCCTCTTGGATCGATCCCTTCATCATTATATAGTGTCCTTCTTTGTCTGTTTTAATAGTCTTTATTTTAAAGTCATTTTGTCTGATATGAGAATTGCTACTCCAGCTTTCTTGTGATTTCCATTTGCATGGAATATCTTTTTCCATTCCCTCACTTTCAGTCTGTATGTGTCTCTAGGTCTGAAGTGGGTCTCTTGTAGACAGCATATATATGGGTCTTGTTTTTGTATCCATTCAGCCAGTCTGTGTCCTTTGGTGGGAGCATTTAATCCATTTACATTTAAGGTAATTATCGATATGTATGTTCCTATTCCCATTTTCTTAAATGTTTTGGGTTTGTTATTGTAGGCGTTTTCCTTCTCTTGTGTTTCTTGCCTAGAGAAGTTCCTTTAGCATTTGTTGTAAAGCTGGTTTGGTGGTGCTGAACTCTCTCAGCTTTTGCTTGTCTCTAAAGGTTTTAATTTCTCCATCAAATCTGAATGAGATCCTTGCTGGGTAGAGTAACCTTGGTTGTAGGTTTTTCTCCTTCATCACTTTAAGTATATCCTGCCACTCCCTTCTGGCTTGCAGAGTTTCTGCTGAAAGATCAGCTGTTAATCTTATGGGGATTCCCTTGTGTGTTATTTGTTGTTTTTCCCTTGCTGCTTTTAATATGTTTTCTTTATATTTAATTTTTGACAGTTTGATTAATATGTGTCTTGGCGTGTTTCTCCTTGGATTTATCCTGTATGGGACTCTCTGTGCTTCCAGGACTTGATTAACTATTTCCTTTCCCATATTAGGGAAGTTTTCAACTATAATCTCTTCAAATATTTTCTCAGTCCCTTTCTTTTTCTCTTCTTCTTCTGGGACCCCTATAATTCGAATGTTGGTGCGTTTAATGTTGTCCCAGAGGTCTCCGAGACTGTCCTCAGTTCTTTTCATTCTTTTTTCTTTATTCTGCTCTGCAGTAGTTATTTCCACCATTTTATCTTCCAGGTCACTTATCCGTTCTTCTGCCTCAGTTATTCTGCTATTGATCCCATCTAGAGTATTTTTAATTTCATTTATTGTGCTTTTCATCGTTGCTTGGTTCCTCTTTAGTTCTTCTACATCCTTGTTAAATGTTTCTTGCATTTTGTCTATTCTATTTCCAAGATTTTGGATCATCCTTACTATCATTATTCTGAATTCTTTTTCAGGTAGACTACCTATTTCCTCTTCATTTGTTAGGTCTGGTGTGTTTTGACCCTGCTCCTTCACCTGCTGTGTGTTTTTTTGTCTTCTCATTTTGCTTATCTTACTGTGTTTGGGGTCTCCTTTTCACAGGCTGCAGGTTCGTAGTTCCCGTTGTTTCTGGTATCTGTCCCCAGTGGCTAAGGTTGGTTCAGTGGGTTGTGTAGGCTTCTTGGTGGAGGGGATTAGTGCCTGTGTTCTGGTGGATGAGGTTAGATCTTGTCTTTCTGGTGGGCACGTCCACGTCCGGTGGTGTGTTTGGGGTGTCTGTGGCCTTATTATGATTTTAGGCAGCCTCTCTGTTAATGGATGGGGCTGTGTTCCTGTCTTGCTAGTTTGGCATAGGGTGTCCAGCACTGTAGCTTGCTGGTCATTGAGTGAAGCTGGGTCTTGATGTTGAGATGGATGGAGGTCTCTAAGAGATTTTCGCCGTTTGGTATTACGTGGAGCTGGGAGGTCTCTTGTGGACCAGTGTCCTGAAGTTGGCTCTCCCACCTCAGAGGCACAGCCCTGATGCCTGGCTGGAGCACCAAGAGACTTTCATCCACACAGCTCAGAATAAAAGGGAGAAAAAATAGAAAGAAAGAAAGAAAGAGGATAAAATAAAATAAAATAAAGCTATTATAATAAAAAAATAAGAAAGAAAATTATTAAGAATAAATTTATTAAGAAAAAAAATTTTTTTAATTTTTAAAAATAGATTTACTAATTTTTTATAATAAAAAATAAGAAAAAAATTATTAAGAAAAAATTTATTAAGAAAAAAAATTTTTTAAATAAAAAATATGAAAAAACTTATTAAAAAATTTTTTTTAAATTTTTTAAGAATAGAAAATAAGGAAAAAATTATTAAGAAAACATTTATTAGGGAAAAAAATTTTTTAAGTAAAAAAAACAAAAAAAAAAAAAACAAGAAAAAACGGACGGACCTAATCCCAGGACTAACGGTGAGAGCAAAGCTATACAGACAAAATCTCACCCAGAAGCATACACATATACACTCACAAAAAAAGGAAAAGGGGAAAAATTAATATATCCTGCTCCCAAAGTCCACCTCCTAAATTTGGGATGATTCGTTGTCTATTCAGGTATTCAACAGATGCAGGCACATCAAGTTGTTTGTGGAGCTCTAATTCGCTGCTTCTGAGGCTGCTGGTAGAGACCTCCCCTTCTCTTCTTTGTTCGCACAGCTCCCGGGGTTCAGCTTTGGACTTGACCCGCCTCTGCATGTAGGTCGCCCAAGGGCGTCTGTTCCCCGCCCAGAGAGAACGGTGTTAAAGGAGCAGCTGATTCGGGGGCTCTGGCTCAGTCAGGCCGGGGGGAGGGAGCGGTACGGAGGAGGCGGGGCGAGCCTGCGGCGGCAGAAGCCGGCGTGACGTTGCAGCAGCCTGAGGCGCGCTGTGCGTTCCCCCGGGGAAGTTGTCCCCAGATCACGGGAGCCTGGCCGTGGCGGTCCGCACCGGCTCCCGGGAGGGCAGTGTGGAGAGTGACCTGCGCTTGCACACAGGCCCCTTGGTGGCGGCAGCAGCAGCCCTAGCGTCTCACGCCCATCTTTGGGGTCCGCGCTGATAACCACGGCTCGCGCCCGTCTCTGGGGTCCGCGCTGATAGCCGCGGCTCGCGCCCGTCTCTGGAGTTCGTTTAAGCGGCGCTCTGAATCCCCTCTCCTTGCGCGCCGCAAAACAAAGAGGCAAGAAAAAGTCTCTTGCCTCTTCGGCAGCTGCAGACTTTTTCTCGGGCTCCCTCCCGGCTAGCTGTGGTGCACTAGCCCCTTCAGGCTGTGTTCACGCTGCCAACCCCAGTCCTCTCCCTGCGATCCGACCGAAGCCTGATCCTCAGCTCCCAGCCCCCGCCGGCCCCCGCAGCTGAGCAGACAAGCCTCTCGGGCTGGTGAGTGCTGCTCGGCACCGATCCTCCGCGCGGGAATCTCTCCGCCTCGCTCTCCGCACCCCCGTGGCTGCGCTCTCCTCCGTGGCTCTGAAACCTCCCCCCTCTGCAACCCGCAGTCTCCGCCCGCAAAGGGGCTTCCTAGTGTGTGGAAACCTTTCCTCCTTCACAGCTCCCTCCCACTGGTGCAGGTCCCATCCCTATTCTTTTGTTTCTGTTACTTCTTTTTTCTTTTGCCCCACCCAAGTACGTGGGGATTTTCTTGCCTTTTGGGAGGTCTGACGTCTTCTGCCAGCGTTCAGTGTGTGTTCTGTAGGAGCAGTTCCACGTGTAGATGTATTTCTAATGTATCTGTGGGAAAGAAGGTGATCTCCACGTCTTACTCTTCCGCCATCTTGCCCAGACCCCCATTCACACTTCTTAACAGGCTCATGAAGGCTTTCAATGAAAAATATTTGAATAGAAGATTTAATACTGAATTTCAGCTTTTATATTTTTTTATTCCTATTAATTCAACATCTCTTCCATCTATTTCTAATTAATATTTTTCTTTCACTGCTCTTACGTCAGGGAATTTATTTTTAGTTGTTCTTAGTTTATACCATAATGTATAGGCCCACTGAGTAAGTGCTATTTCACGTGGCACACACTTGTTTAGGCCTTCTTACCAGTTCATATACTTTATTAACTCTGGGTATTTTTTTTATAGACTTTACTAGGAATTTTAAAACTTTTTTCAATAATTTTAGGTTAAAAGAAAAGGTGCAAGATAGTATAGAAAATTCTACTCAGTTTCCCCTTAAGTTAACACCTTATTAACACGTTACATAACAGTGATAAATTTGCCAAAATTAAGAAATTAACATTGGTACTTTATCATTAAAGTACCAATTTGTTCAGATTTCACCAGTTTTTTCACTATTTTTCCACTATTCTCCACAAGCCACTCCACACTAATACTGTAAAGACTCCTGCAAATGGCTCATGCCTCCAAAAACAAAGCCTGAGTGAAAAAAAATATTTTAAAATCAAGATTACTGCAAATCAAGAGGCTCAAAAGGCAAGGTCCTGCCTTTATGGTGGAAAGAGGAGTGAAAAAGTAGGAATGAAAAGGTGAAAATTTACCTCTGATTGCCCCAAATTCCTAACAACAGTAAATACAACAAATATCATAAAATTCTACCCCAAAAGCATAGAACACACACCTTGGATCCAAAGGTAAGATTTCTGCAGATCTGAGGACAACAGAGGACCTCCCACTGAAGTAAAAGGCACCTGCTCTAGTGAGCTGGTATCTAACGGTTGCCTGCGGGCTGCTACTGTGTGCAATCTTATACAGTCTGAGAGGTGGTCACAGTACCTAAAGATGCTAAACTAGGCAGAGGAAACTGAAGGAAATGAGTAGCCCATGGTATTACTCTTTTTTTTTTTTTTTAGTGCTGTGATTTTAACAAAGTAATAAACATTAACAATAAATCTAAAAAGGACAAGTATATTTTGACTTACTTATGTGTTTATGCATTTGTTCATTCATTCAATAGTTATTAATTGAGTTCCTACTGCTTGCACCTATAGAAGCTTTTCACTACCTCTTCACCAATGAAATGTCGTGACCCATCCCACCTTATCCAAAACTTGGAAGTGAGTTCAAGGACCCTTTTAGCTCGGGAAACTTGACAGGCTTAAATTTGTCTAGGATCCACAGATTTTTAAGAGTTGTAAAGAACCTCAAACTTGACCTGTAAGAAATATTTTTCCTGCAAAATTTTACCTGCCTCCTCAGTCATTTGGACACAGAGAGACTTAAACTTCTGAAAAGGACTGATTGGCAAACCCACTGAATTTTCGCCTTATTGGCCTTTTAATCCACACTGCATGTTTTGGGGTTCCATTTTTTATGATATTGTTTTTATAGATTTACTATTCTTTTTGCTGTTGTCTATCTTTTTAAAAAATTTATTGAAGTATAGTTGATTTACAATGTTGTGTTTAATTTCTGATGTATAGCAAAGCGACTCAGCTATACATATATAGACATACAATATATACTCTTTTTCATATTTTTTTCTGTTAAGACTTACCACAGCTTATTGAATATAGTTCCCTGTGCTATACAGTAGGACATTGTTGTTTATCCATCCTATACATAATAGTTTGCATCTGCTAATCCCACGCTCCCAATATCTTTTAACAGTCATATAGTGGGATTCATATGATCTTTATATCTGAATAACAGATGTATGTCCAGATATATCTGGATTTCAAATTCTAGTGTCAAGTTATATTCTGTAGTTTTCTTGCATCTATTGTTGAGGAAACTGCTATCTCTATTTGTTATTACTTTGTTGGCAATTTTTTCTCTGCAAAGATTTTCCATCTTTTTTCCATTTTTTAATTTTTTTGGAATTATAATTGACATTCAATGTTTTATTATTTTAAAGTATAGAATATAGTGATTTGACATTTTTACACATTATGATATGCTCACCATGATAAGTCTAGTTACCGTCTGTCACCATCTGAAGTTATTACAATATTACTGATTGTATTCCCTATTCTGTGTGTTACATCCCCATGACTTTATCCGTTCATCTATCAATTAACACTTAATTGCTTTCATATCTTGGTTTGTGTAAATAATGCTGCAATGAGCATTAGTGTAAATATATCTTTTTGAATCAGTGTTTTGTTTTCCTCAGGTAAATACCCAGAAGTGGGTTCCTGGATACTACGGTAGTTCTATTTTTTTTTTTTTTTTTTGAGCAAATTCCATACAGTTTTCCATAGTAGCTGCACAAATTTACATTCCCACCAACAGTGAATGAGGATTTCTTTTTCTCTACATTCTTACCAACACTTGTTTATTTTTTGCCTTTTTTCCTAATAGCCATTCTAACAGGGGTGAGGTGATATCTCATTGTAGTTTTAATTTGTGTTTCCTTAATGATTAGAGATATTGAGCACTTTTTCATGTGCCTGTTGACCAGAAATGAAAATGTCTCTTCAAGTGCCCATTTTTCAATCAGATTGTGGGTTTTTTTATTATGTTGTATGTGTTCTTTCTATATTCTGTATAGTAACCCCTTATAAGATATATGATTTGCAAATATCTTCTCCCATTAAGTATGTTGCCTTTTTGTTTTGTTGATAGTTTCCTTCGCTGTGCAAAAGCTTTTTAGTTTGACGTAGTCCCATTTGTTTATTTTTGCTTTTATTGAGGTGATAGATTTTTAAAAGTACTGCTAAGATTTATGACAAAATCTGACCCCCAATGCTTTCTTCTAAGAGTTTTATGGTTTCAGGTTTTACATTCAAGTCTTTAATCCTTTGTGAGTTCATATGTGGTATAAGATAGTGGTCCAGATTCATTCTTTGCATGTAGCTGTCCAGTTTTTCCCATACATTATTGAAGAGATTGTCTTTTCTCATTGTATATTCTTGATTCATTTACCATAGATTAATTGACCATATATGCATAGGTTTACTTATGGGCTCTCTATTCTGTTCTTTTGATCTATCTGTCTGTTCTTGTGCCAGTACCATATTATTTGATTATGATAATTTTGTAGTATAGTTTGAAGGCTAGGTGCATGATACCTTAAGTTTTGTTATTCTTTCTCAAGTTTGCCTTTGCTATTCAGGGTTTTTTATCATTTAATACAAATTTTTTTGTTCCAGTATTATTTCTTCCAGTTCTGTGGAAAATGTTATTGGTATTTTAATAGGAATTGAATAGAATCTGTAGATTGTTTTGGGTATTTTGAATATTTTAACAATATTAATTCTTCCAATTCATGAGCAAGGTATATCTTTCCAATCATAGGCATACCTTGTGTTATTGTGCTTTGCCTTTATTGTGCTTCACGGATATTGCATTATTTACAAGTTTAAAATCTGTTGCAACTCTGCTTTGAGCAAGGCTATCACCATCATTTTTCTAACAGCAGTTGCCTACTTTGTATGTCTGTGCCACATTTATTAATTCTCAAATGTTTCAAACACTCCAGTAGCAAAAAGATTACAACTCAGTGAAGGCTCAGATAATAGTTACCATCTTTTAGAAATAAAGTATATTAAATTAAGAGATGTACATTTTTTACACATGATGCTATTGCACACTTAATAGATTACAGTATACTGTAAACATAACTATTATAGGCACTGGGAAACCAAAAAAATTATCTCACTGGTTTTATTGCTCTATTTGCTTTATTGAGGTGGTCTGGAACTGAAACTGCAGTATCTCTGAGGTATGCCTATATTTGTGTCATCTTTACTTCCTTTCATCAATGTCTTGTAGATTTCAGAGTAAAGCTATTTCACCCTCTTGGTTTAATTTATTCCTAGGTATTTTATTCTTTGTGATGCAATTGTAAATGGGATGTTTTCTTAATTTTTTTTCTGATAGTTTGTTATTAGTGTATAGAAATGAAACATCTTTCTTTATATTAATTTTGTAGCCTGAAATTTTAATTAATTCATTTGTTAGTTTTAACAGTTTTTTGGTGAGTCTTTAAGCTTTCATATATGTGTGTATATATATAGTATAACATCATCTGCAATTAATTACAGTTTTATTTCTTCCTTTCCAACTTGGATGCCTTGTATTTCTTTTCCTTGTCTGATTGCTATGGATAGAACTTCCAATGTTATGATAAATTAAAAAAGGGAGGGTGAGCTTCCACCAATGAAAGAAATGAAAGATTACATAAACAGATGGAGACATATACCATGTTCTTGGATTGGAGGAAACAATATTGTGAAAATGACTATACTACCCAATGCAATCTACAGATTCAGTGCAATACCAATCAAGTCACCAATTGCATTACTTACAGAACTAGAACAAAAAATCTTAAAATTTGTATGGCGACACATAAGACCCCAAATAGCCAAAACAATCTTAAGGGAAAAAAATGGAGCTAGAGGAATCACACTCCCTGACTTCATACTATACTACAAAGCTACAATAATCAAGACAATATGGTACTGGCACAAAAACAGAAATATAGATAAATGGAACAGGATAGAAAGCCCAGAGATAAACTCACGCACCTATGGTCAACTAATCTATGACAAAGGAGGCAAGGATATACAATGGAGAAAAGACACCCTCTTCAATAAGTGATGCTAGGAAAACTGGACAGCTACATGTAAAAGAATGAAATTAGAACACTCCCTAACACCATACACAAAAATAAATTCAGAATGGATTAAAAACCTACATGTAAAACTGGACACTATAAAACTCTTAGAGGAAAACATAGGAAGAACACTCTTTGACATAAATCACAGCAAGATCTTTTTTGACCCACCTCCTAGAGTAATGGAAATAAAAACTAAAATAAACAAATGGGACCTAATGAAACTTAAAATCTTTTGCACAGCCAAAGAGACTATAAACAAGTCAAAAAGAAAACCTTCAGAATGGGAGAAAATATTAGTAAATGAAGCAACGGACAAAGGATTAACCTCCAAAATATATAAACAGCTCCTGCAGCTCAATATTAAAAAAAACAAACAACTCAATCATAAAATTGGCAGAAGGGCTTCTCTGGTGGCGCAGTGGTTGAGAATCTGCCTGCCAATGCAGGGGATACGGGTTCGAGCCCTGGTCTGGGAAGATCCCACATGCCATGGGGCAACTAGGCCTGTGTGCCACAACTACTGAGCCTGCTCGTCTGGAGCCTGTGCTCTGCAAAAAGAGAGGCCGCGATAGTGAGAGGCCCATGCACCACGATGAAGAGTGGCCACCACTTGCCGCAACTAGAGAAAGCCCTCACACAGAAACTAAGACCCAACACAGCCAAAAATAAATAAATAAATAAATAAATAAATAAATAAATAAATAATCTAGGGGGGGAAAAAAAAATGGGCAGAAGACGTAAATAGACATTTCTCCAAAGAAGACATACAGACGGCCAAGAGGCCCATGAAAAGCTGCTCAACATCACTAATTATTAGAAAAATGCAAATCAAACCTACAATGAGGTATCACCTCACACTGGTCAGAATGGCCATCATCAGAAAATCTACAAACTATAAATGGTGGAGAAGGTGTGGAGAAAAGGGAACCCTCTTGCACTGTTGGTGGGAATGTAAACTGTTACAGCCACTATGGAGAACAGTATGGAGGTTCCTTAAAAAACTAAAAATAGAACTACCATACGACTCAGCGATCCCACTACTGGGCATATACCCAGAGAAAACCATAATTCAAAAAAAGCCATGCACCCCAGTGTTCATTGCAGCACTATTTACAATAGCCAGGTCATGGAAGCAACCTAAGTGTCCATCAACAGATGAATGGATAAACAATATGTGGTACATATATACAATGGAACACTACTCAGCCATAAAAAGGAAAGAAATTGTGTCATTTGTAGAGACGTGGATGGACCTAGAGACTGTCATACAGAGTGAAGTAAGTCTGAAAGACAAAAACAAATATCTTATATGTGGAATCTAGAAATTTGTACAGATGAACCAGTTTGCAAGGCAGAAATAGAGACATAGATGTAGAGAACAAATGTATGGAAACCAAGGAGAGAAAGTGGGGCGGGGGTGGTGGTGGGATGAATTGGGAGATTGGGATTGACATATATACACTAATATGTAGAAAATAGATAACAAATAAGAACTTGCTGCCTTAAAATAAAATTCAAAAAAATGAAATTAAAAATAATAACCAGATTTAAAAAAAAGGACTCTTTGTTATAACTCAGAAATATTAAAGTCTATGCCAAGTAAGGTTTCTAAGTATCCTAAAGGCATAAATTCTCTAAGTTAAACAACAGATATTTTTAAGATTCTTAATGGAATTGTCATACATCATCCTCATAGGCAGCACATAATAAAGAAAGGAATGTGGTTTTGACTTTAATCTAATGAAATTAATTTCATGGTAAATGGTGTACCATGTTTACAACAAGGTAGCATATTCAGGAGGCTGATCATCTAATAATGATGCAGTCCACTCACAATAGTCTGCAGCATCTGCAAGTCTCAAACTCAGTAATGAACATGTCAGAGCTCATTGTTCTATCAATTCATTAAAGTGCCAGGTGCCTATGTGCCGGTCAGCCAGCACTCTCAGAATAACAGCCTTTTATGTAACATCTGGGTAGCATAGGGACTTCCTCCCCTACCACCCCCCCCCACCATGTAGAGCAGACGTGAGCTAAAACTTGAATAATTCACTTATGTTACACCCACCACCATTCAGGAGGCCTCCAATGCCTCTGTTGAAATTTTTTGCTTCTGTGAATGACACCAAGCCCTTAGGTAAGTGGGAATATTCAGAATTCATCCTAACACTATGCACACTGAGGTGCTGCAGTAATTCTGACTCCCTAATTTCTCTAGTATGAGGAACTTCCACAGTGGTGGAGTAAAGACCTTGGCTAATCCTCTCCCCCAAAACAATGAAAAATGAGAATATTTTCAAAAACAGCCATATCGAGACTCTGGAAGTGGATCAAAGGTATATCACAAATTAATAAGTGGGGTAAGAGGAGCTGTGGTTCTAGGCTGGGCTGCCCTCATCTTTTTCCTATGCCCAGTACCTTCAGTGAAGTTCTACTAGGGCAGGGAAGGCCATGAAAGTCAGAAGCTTCCCTGCTGAAGGTGGCTAATGTGATTTAGAGAGAAGTAGGGAAAATAGCCAAACCCAAGGGCATCACTGAAAATAATTGCAAACTCAAAGGCAACCAAATGGAAAAGTTTAACTTCCCAGTTATCCTGAGGGTTTAACACTGGATGGAGCAACATACCTGCAGAACAACCAGAAAATTTAGAGGGAGAGTTTAGTGGGCATGGATAATCTGCCACACATCCCTGCCTGTCTGGAAGAATGCACACAGGAGCAAGGCTGCATACACACTCACAAGAGACCAGAAACAAGCAATCCCAGATTTCTGGATGTCCCTGGATGAAGATGTGGCTTGTGCACATGCTGCAAGGAGAAATAAGAAAGTGGACGGGAAAGTAAAAGTCAGGGCTGACTTGAAACTTCCTGAACTTTGAACACTCTCCCCAACTCAAACAAAGATCCACTGGCAAAGGATAGAAGCCTTATTGGCTCAAAGTGTTTGAGCATGACCTTATTAAGCTATGCTTACACAGGAGTGACCCCTCAGAAACCAGGCTTAAAAAGAAAAACAAAAATTACCAAAAAAAAAAAAAAAATTAGCAGAGGCACCTGTGACCGAATACTGTGGGAGAGTCAGACTGACAGATTAGCCCAGCCAAGTGACTAAACAAACATACAATACAAAGAAGCAAAGAACAACAGCAATAACATGGGGATATCAGAATCAACATGTCATCTATAATATCCATTTTTCAACAACAAAAAAGAAGGTATAAACAGAAAGATGGAAGTGTGACTATGCACAGGGAGAAAGGAACTCAATACAAACTGTCTTTGATGTTGTTCAACTGTTAGACATAACCAACATAACCAAACAACCTCAAAGCTGGAAAGCAATGAACATTAAATATTTTCAAGGAATAAAGCACATGTTCAAGAATCAAAAATTAAAGTATGTCAATCATGATGCATCAAATAGAGTTATCATTAAAGAAATAGAAAATATTTTTTAAAAAACTAAGTGGAAATTCTCAAATTGAAAAGTACAATAAATTCCTAGCAGGACACAAGATAAATATGCCAAAATCAATTATATTTCTATATCCTAACAACAGATAATTAAAAATGAAATTAGGAAAACAATTTCATTCACAAAAGCCTCAAAAACAATAAAATACATATCAACAAATTTAATAAAGGAAATGCAAGACACGTACACTGAAAACTGAAGAAGATTGTTGAGAGAAATTAACGATCTAAATAAATGGAGAAACATTTTATTCATTCATGGTGACATCAAAAAATAATGAGAAAAAGCAACAAAATTAACAAAAATGTAATACCTGTATTCATTTTACATCTACATATGTCATAAACAATTATCTTGTTTTTCCTGCCAATAGAGTGTTTTTCTGTTTATACTGTTTTATTTTGTTTTTGCTGAATATCAGTTTGGATAAGTGGCATTTAATGGAAAATTTTGTTTCACTATTATATTGATTTAGCATGTTGATATTTTGTCCAGCTAAATTGCTGAATTATTTCCTTTTAAGTTAATTTCTCTATTTTTCTGTAGAGAAAATCATATCATGTGCAAATAATGACAATCTCATCTTTCTTTATATGTTTTTTTGGTATTTACTCACTGAATGTACCACTTTAGTACCACTTTGAATAGCAATGACAATAGCAGACACCGTTGTCTTTTTCCTAACCGTAATGGTAAATCTTCAAATTTTTGGTACTATATATACTTACTACATGTTGGTTATGGCTAAACTAAACCATACAAAGGAAGTTCTCTTTTATTCAAAACTCAATAACGTTAACGTTAACGTTAACGTTAACGTTCTTTCATCAATGTATGTGTAATTTTATTGAGAGTTTTATTCAGCAAGTAGTGAGATGATCAGATGGTTCATTTTTTCCCCTTTAATCTGTTAATAGAGACAACCACATTAATGGATTTTCTAATGGTAAATTATTCTTACACTCCTGGTAAAATCTCTATATGGTATATGTAAGTTTTCTTCAATACCTAAGTGCAGTTGGATAATAGCTATTGTGTGTTTGGTTTATTTGTTTGCTTTGTTTATCTTCAAGTATTTTTGTCGGGTTGCTGAGTTTTTGTGTTGTGATATTCTAGCCTCATAAAATGACTCCACTTGTTTTCCATTATTTTATATATCTTGAAACTGATCGTCATTAAGAGCCTGAGGCCTTTTGGATTAGTCAGCAAATTTGCCAACAGTTTCCATTTTTATGGTAACTGGTATCCTTAAGATTTTTTCTTTTGGGTCTTATTTGACTCATTTATAATTTTTAATAAAAGTTTCCACCTCATTTTGATTTCAAATGACCTGAAATGAAGTTGTATACAGTTTTCTCTTATTTTCACTTTTTACTACATCCATTAACAACCACTCTTTAAATCCCAGTGTTCTTTATTTGTGTATTATCTTGTTTATTGTGCCTTCTTGAGTTTACTTTTATGTTTTTTTTTTTTTTTTCAAAAAGCCTGTCTGTGTTTCATTTGGTCGTTTCTCTTATATTTGTTTTAATTTCTATTTTAACGATACAGCCTTTATATTTACTTCCTGTGTTACTCATTTTTTGATTTTACTTTCTTCCTGAGTGAATGTCTAGGTTACTTATTTTCAATATTTCTTCTTCTCTACAAATACATTTTAAGCTATAAAATGCTTGTAATTCTACTTTGGTTTCATAATACCATTATGGACTATGGACAAGGATAGATAGTAAAGAGAATACATACTACCCTACAAAAAACATAATATATGGTCAAAAGATTCAAATGATATATGCCAAACATACTGTAAGTAACTGTACTACTTTGAAGAATTTTATAATCATTTACAAAATAAAATAAAGCAAAAACAATTTAGAGAAGAAAATAATTTCAGTATTACACAAGAAATTGCACTGTTATGTAGATGAAACTAACCAAACACCAGTTTTCAATTTTTGAGTTTACTGAAGCCACAAGTCACAGCAATGAACTGAGCAAAGCAGAAAGAAATTTCTGATAACAACGCCACAATAATTAACAAAATCACTGAGATTTCTTCTAAATTTAAATCATGCAGAAGATACATTCCAAGGGAAAAATTATCTAACTTTAATTTAATTTTTTGGTACACATTATGGTATGAGTACTTCCTCCTTGCTTGACAAATTTCATTAGTGCCTAACCAGTTTTGACTAAAAGTACTTACTCTTTGTGGCCAGGTCTCTTTTAAGAAGAAATTCCCCCTCCTTTGCTTTACTCTGGGGCTGACCCACAATCACAGTCACAGATCCCCTTTTGTTAACGTTCTTGCCAAAACTGAAAAATTAACTGGAAACATATGACAAGAGATGTGGCTTTAGACAACATAATCTTCTTAAGTATGAAAATGATAGGGGAAAATCACCTAGAATTGATTTAAAATAGTATTTTTAAATACATATGTATAAATGTAGGGAAGTGGTTCAATCTGCTACTATTGAAAACTCTGTAATCATCAGGGTGACCTTCTTGTATTTCCTCCAAAGAAGTCTGATTTACAACTTTAATGATATTAGAATAAGCAGTGCCAACTTAATAAAATGTTAACAGAAATAATATCAACTCCTGTTATATCTACAAGCATTCAATAGCTAACCAACCAACCATTGTGTTATAAAATCTCATCTTTCAATTTGAGCGTGTCACTCTTTCTTCAAAGATGCAGGGAAAAGGAGAGAAAGTGCCCAGACAGTCCAATATGATCACACAGTTGGGCCATTTCTAAGCTTCCTTCATCTACTCAGCAATTGTTTAATCTTCCAACTCTGCCCACACAGCCAACTCCTGCCTATGGTTAATTTCCAGGAGGTTTATATATTCCAGCTCTTTTCCTTCCAAATCTAATTCTAAAGCTCAGTGACACTTTCTCTCTGAGGGCTCATTCTTTTTCAGAGAGATTTCCATTTAGATAACAATTCCATTCGTGTGAATTTATGAAGCCAATGTTGTCCCAGATAACCACAATAACAGGGTGCACAAAGGTCTCTTTGGAGGGGGAGAAGAAGATGGCGGAAGAGTAAGATGCGGAGATCACCTTCCTTCCCACAGATACATTAGAAATACATCTACACGTGGAACTGCTCCTACAGAACACCCACTGAATGCTGGCAGAAAACGTCAGACCTCCCAAAAGGCAAGAAACTCCCCACGTACTTGGGTAGGGCAAAAGAAAAAAGAAATAACAGAGACAAAAGAATAGGGACGGGACCTGCACCTGTGGGAGGGAGCCGTGAAGGAGGAAAGGTTTCCACACACTAGGAAGCCCCTTCTGGCCAGAGACGGTGGGTGGCAGAGGGGGGAATCTTCGGAGCCACGGAGGAGAGTGCAGCCACAAGGGTGCAGAGGGCAAAGCGGAGAGACTCCTGCACGGAGGCTCGGCGCCGAGCAGCACTCACCAGCCCGAGAGGCTTGTCTGCTCCCCCGCCGGGGCGGGCGGGGGCTGGGAGCTGAGGCTCGGGCTTCGGTCGGATCGCAGGGAGAGGACTGGGGTTGGCGGCGTGAACACAGCCTGAAGGGGTTAGTGCACCACAGCTAGCCGGGAGGGAGTCCGGGAAAAAGTCTGCAGCTGCCGAAGAGGCAAGAGACTTTTTCTTCCCTCTTTGTTTCCTGGTGCGCGAGGAGAGGGGATTCAGAGCGCCGCCTAAATGAGCTCCAGAGACGGGCGCGAACCGCGGCTATCAGCGCGGACCCCAGAGGCGGGCATGAGACGCTAAGGCTGCTGCTGCCGCCACCAAAAAGCCTGTGTGCGAGCACAGGTCACTCTCCACACCGCCCCTCCTGGGAGCCGGTGCAGCCCGCCACGGCCAGGCTCCCGTGATCAGGGGACAACTTCCCCAGGAGAACGCACGGCGCGCCTCGGGCTGGTGCAACGTCACTCTGGCTTCTGCCGCCGCAGGCTCGCCCCGCATCCGTATCCCTCCCTCCCCCCGCCTGAGTGGGCCAGAGCCCCCAAAGCAGCTGCTCCTTTAACCCCGTTCTGTCTGGGCTGGGAACAGACGCCCTCAGGCGACCTACATGCAGAGGCGGCTCCAAATCCAAAGCTGAACCCCGGGGGCTGTGCGAACAAAGAAGAGAAAGGGAAATCTCTCCCAGCAGCCTCAGAAGCAGCGGATTAAAACTTCACAAACAACTTGGTGTGCCTGCATCTGTTGAATACCTGAATAGACAACGAATCATCCCAAATTCAGGAGGTGGACTTTGGGAGCAGGATATATTAATTTTTCCCCTTTTCCTTTTTTTTTGAGTGTATATGTATATGCTTCTGGGTGAGATTTAGTCTGTATAGCTTTGCTTTATAATAGCTTTATTTTACTTCACTATATTTTATCCTCTATCTTTCTTTCTTTCTTTCTTTCTATTTTTTCTCCCTTTTACTCTGAGCCGTGTGGATGAAAGGCTCTTGGTGCTCCAGCCAGGCATCAGGGCTGTGCCTCTGAGGTGGGAGAGCCAACTTCAGGACACTGGTCCACAAGAGACCTCCCAGCTCCACGTAATACCAAACGGCGAAAATCTCTTAGAGATCTCCATCTCAACATCAAGACCCAGCTTCACTCAACGACCAGCAAGCTACAGTGCTGGACACCTTATGCCAAACAACTAGCAAAACAGGAACACAGCCCCATCCATTAGCAGAGAGGCTGCCTAAAATCATAATAAGGCCACAGACACCCCAAAATACACCACCAGACGTGGACGTGCCCACCAGAAAGACAAGATCCAGCCTCATCCACCAGAACACAGGCACTAGTTCCCTCCACCAGGAAACCTACACAACCCACTGAACCAACCTTAGCCACTGGAGACCGATACCAAAAACAACGGGAACTACGAACCTGCAGCCTGTGAAAAGGAGACCCCAAACACAGTGAGATAAGCAAAATGAGATGACAGAAAAACACACAGCAGATGAAGGAGCAGGGTCAAAACACACCAGACCTAACAAATGAAGAGGAAATAGGTAGTCTACCTGAAAAAGAATTCAGAATAATGATAGTAAGGATGATCCAAAATCTTGGAAATAGAATAGACAAAATGCAAGAAACATTTAACAAGGACCTAGAAGAACTAAAGAGCAAACAAACAGTGATGAACAACACAATAAATGAAATTAAAAATACTCTAGATGGGATCAATAGCAGAATAACTGAGGCAGAAGAACGGATAAGTGACCTGGAAGATAAAATGGTGGAAATAACTACTGCAGAGCAGGATAAAGAAAAAAGAATGAAAAGAACTGAGGACAGTCTCAGAGACCTCTGGGACAACATTAAATGCACCAACATTCGAATTATAGGGGTCCCAGAAGAAGAAGAGAAAAAGAAAGGGACTGAGAAAATATTTGAAGAGATTATAGTTGAAAACTTCCCTAATATGGGAAAGGAAATAGTTAATCAAGTCCTGAAAGCACAGAGAGTCCCATACAGGATAAATCCAAGGAGAAACACGCCAAGACACATATTAATCAAACTGTCAAAAATTAAATATAAAGAAAACATATTAAAAGCAGCAAGGGAAAAACAACAAATAACACACAAGGGCATCCCCATAAGGTTAACAGCTGATCTTTCAGCAGAAACTCTGCAAGCCAGAAGGGAGTGGCAGGATATACTTAAAGTGATGAAGGAGAAAAACCTACAACCAAGATTACTCTACCCAGCAAGGATCTCATTCAGATTTGATGGAGAAATTAAAACCTTTAGAGACAAGCAAAAGCTGAGAGAGTTCAGCACCACCAAACCAGCTTTACAACAAATGCTAAAGGAACTTCTCTAGGCAAGAAACACAAGAGAAGGAAAACACCTACAATAACAAACCCAAAACATTTAAGAAAATGGGAATAGGAACATACATATCGATAATTACCTTAAATGTAAATGGATTAAATGCTCCCACCAAAGGACACAGACTGGCTGAATGGATACAAAAACAAGACCCATATATATGCTGTCTACAAGAGACCCACTTCAGACCTAGAGACACATACAGACTGAAAGTGAGGGAATGGAAAAAGATATTCCATGCAAATGGAAATCACAAGAAAGCTGGAGTAGCAATTCTCATATCAGACAAAATGACTTTAAAATAAAGACTATTAAAACAGACAAAGAAGGACACTATATAATGATCAAGGGATCGATCCAAGAGGAAGGTATAACAATTGTAAATATTTATGCACCCAACATAGGAGTGCCTCAATACATAAGGCAAATACTAACAGCCATAACAGGGGAAATCGACAGCAACACTATCATAGTAGGGGACTTTAACACCCCACTTTCACCAATGGACAGATCATCCAAAATGAAAATAAATAAGGAAACACGAGCTTTAAATGATACATTAAACAAGATGGACTTAATTGATATTTATAGGACATTCCACCGAAAAACAACAGAATACACATTTTTCTCAAGTGCTCATGGAACATTCTCCAGGATAGATCATATCTTGGGTCACAAATCAAGCCTTGGTAAATTTAAGCAAATTGAAATCATATGAAGTATCTTTTCCGACCACAACGCTATAAGACTAGATATCAATTACAGGAAAAGATCTGTAAAAAATACAAACACATGGAGGTTACACAATACACTACTTAATAACGAAGTGATCACTGAAGCAATGAAAGGGGAAATCAAAAAATACCTAGAAACAAATGACAATGGAGACACGACGACCCAAAACCTATGGGATGCAGCAAAAGCAGTGCTAAGAGGGAAGTTTATAGCAATACAAGCCTACCTCAAGAAACAGGAAACATCTCGAATAAACAACCTAACCTTGCACCTAAAGCAATTAGAGAAAGAAGAACAAAAAAACCCCAAAGCTAGCAGAAGGAAAGAAATCATAAAGATCAGATCAGAAATAAATGAAAAAGAAATGAAGGAAACCATTGCAAAAATCAATGAAACTAAAAGCTGGTTCTTTGAGAAGATAAACAAAATTGATAAACCATTAGCCAGACTTATCAAGAGAAAAAGGGAGAAGACTCAAATCAATAGAATTAGAAATGAAAAAGGAGAAGTAGCCACTGACACTACAGAAATACAAAGGATCATGAGAGATTACTACAAGCAACTCTATGCCAATAAAATGGACAACCTGGAAGAAATGGACAGATTCTTAGAAATGCACAACCTGCCGAGACTGAACCAGGAAGAAATAGAAAATATGAACAGACCAATCACAAGCACTGAAATTGAAACTGTGATGAAAAATCTTCCAACACACAAAAGCCCAGGACCAGATGGCTTCACAGGCAAATTCTATCAAACAGTTAGAGAAGAGCTAACACCTATCCTTCTCAAACTCTTCCAAAATATTGCAGAGGGAGGAACACTCCCAAACTCATTCTACGAGGCCACCATCACCCTGATACCAAAACCAGACAAAGATGTCACAACGAAAGAAAACTACAGGCCAGTATCACTGATGAACATAGATGCAAAAATCCTCAACAAAATACTAGCAAACAGAATCCAACAGCACATTAAAAGGATCGTACACCATGATCAAGTGGGGTTTATTCCAGGAATGCAAGGATTCTTCAATATACGCAAATCAATCAACGTGATACATCATATTAAAAAATTGAAGGAGAAAAACCATATGATCATCTCAATAGATGCAGAGAAAGCTTTTGACAAAATTCAACACCCAGTTATGATAAAAGCCCTGCAGAAAGTAGGCATAGAGAGAACTTTCCTCAACATAATAAAGGCCATATATGACAAACCCAGAGCCAACATTGTCCTCAATGGTGAAAAACTGAAACCATTTCCACTAAGATCAGGAACAAGACAAGGTTGCCCACTCTCACCACTATTATTCAACATAGTTTTGGAAGTGTTAGCCACAGCAATCAGAGAAGAAAAAGAAATAAAAGGAATCCAAATCGGAAAAGAAGAAGTAAAGCTGTCAGTGTTTGCAGATGACATGATACTATACATAGAGAATCCTAAAGATGCTACCAGAAAACTACTAGAGCTAATCAATGAATTTGGTAAAGTAGCAGGATACAAAATTAATGCACAGAAATCTCTTGCATTCCTATATACTAATGATGAAAAATCTGAAAGTGAAATTAAGAAAACACTCCCGTTTACCATTGCAACAAAAAGAATAAAATATCTAGGAATAAACCTACCTAAGGAGACAAAAGACCTGTATGCAGAAAATTATAGGACACTGATGAAAGAAATTAAAGATGATACAAATAGATGGAGAGATATACCATGTTCTTGGATTGGAAGAATCAACATTGTGAAAATGACTCTGCTACCCAAAGCAATCTACAGATTCAATGCAATCCCTATCAAACCACCACTGGCATTTTTCACAGAACTAGAACAAAAAATTTCACAATTTGTATGGAAACACAAAAGACCCCGAATAGTCAAAGCAATCTTGAGAATGAAAAATGGAGCTGGAGGAATCAGGCTCCCTGACTTTAGACTATATTACAAAGCTACAGTAATCAAGACAGTTTGGTACTGGCACAAAAACAGAAATATAGATCAATGGAAAAGGATAGAAAGCCCAGAGATAAGCCCACGCACATATGGTCACCTTATCTTTGATAAAGGAGGCAAGCATATACAGTGGAGAAAAGACAGCCTCTTCAATAAGTGGTGCTGGGAAAAATGGACAGGTACATGTAAAAGTATGAAATTAGAACACTCCCTGACACCATACACAAAAATAAACTCAAAATGGATTAAAGACCTAAGTGTAAGGCCAGACACTATCAAACTCTTAGAGGAAAACATAGGCAGAACACTCTATGATATAAATCACAGCAAGATCCTTTTTGACCCAGCTCCTAGAGAAATGGAAATAAAAACACAAATTAACAAATGGGACCTAATGAAACTTCAAAGCTTTTGCACTGCAAAGGAAACCATAAACAAGACCAAAAGACAACCTTCAGAATGGGAGAAAATATTTGCAAATGAAGCAACTGACAAAGGATTAATCTCCAAGATTTACAAGCAGCTCATGCAGCTCAATAACAAAAAAACAAACAACCTAATCCAAAAATGGGCAGAAGACCTAAATAGACATTTCTCCAAAGAAGATATACAGATTGCCAACAGACACATGAAAGAATGCTCAACATCATTAATCATTAGAGAAATGCAAATCAAAACTACAATGAGGTATCATCTCACACTGGTCAGAATGGCCATCATCAAAAAATCTAGAAACAATAAATGCTGGAGAGGGTGTGGAGAAAAGGGAACACTCTTGCACTGTTGGTGGGAATGTAAATTGATACAGCCACTATGGAGAACAGTATGGAGGTTCCTTAAAAAACTACAAATAGAACTACCATACGACCCAGCAATCCCACTACTGGGCATATACCCTGAGAACACCATAGTTCAAAAAGAGTCATGTACCAAAATGTTCATTGCAGCTCTATTTACAATAGCCAGGACATGGAAGCAACCTAAGTGTCCATCATCGGATGAATGGATAAAGAAGATGTGGCACATATATACAATGGAATATTACTCAGCCATAAAAAGAAATGAAATGGAGGTATTTGTAATGAGGTGGATGGAGTTAGAGTCTGTCATACAGAGTGAAGTAAGTCAGAAAGACAAAAACAAATACAGTATGCTAACACATATATATGGAATCTAAGGGGAAAAAAAAAGGCCATGAAGAACCTAGTGGCAAGATGGGAATAAAGACACAGACCTACTAGAGAATGGACTTGAGGATATGGGGAGGGGATGGGTGAGATGTGACAGGGTGAGAGAGTGTCATGGACATATATACACTACCAGATGTACAATAGATAGCTAGTGGGAAGCAGCCGCATAGCACAGGGAGATCAGCTCGGTGCTTTGTGACCACCTAGAGGGGTGGGATAGGGAGGGTGGGAGGGAGGGAGATGCAAGAGGGAAGAGATATGGGAACATATGTATATGTATAACTGATTCACTTTGTTATAAAGCAGAAACTAACACACCATTGTAAAGCAATTATACTTCAATAAAGATGTTTTAAAAAAATAAAAAATTAAAAAATTAAAAAAAATGGTCTCTTTGGCTGTTCTAATCTACATTGCTTTTATCATTGCCCTTACCTCTTATTGGATTACCTTCAGATTCCCCAAAGTCTTAAATAATTATCTCAGATTCCCCAAAGTCTTAAATAATTATCTCTAAGAGCACCTTTGTGATACTTCCATGAACTTACCGATGAGTCCATTTAGCTCCCACTTTTTGAAAACCTGTGTACAATTTTCTTGGCCCTGTCTTCTGTGTCATGGGCCATTACAGTCATGGCTATTGACATGAACTGGGTCCACATGCTCCAAAGTAGTACTGTATGCTCTGAGGCCCTCAAAGTGCTAATTCCAAATGGAAATCCATGTCTTTCTCCCCAATTTTAGTTACATTTTTGTTATGTATCTTAAGGAGTTTTGAGTTATGCTAACCGCATCTTAGAGTAGTGCTGTCTAACAAAACTATTTGTATGATGGAAATATTCTATTCTGTGCTTTAATGGTACAGCATTTAGTTTACATTAGTTTAAATTTGGAAAGAGCATTCCTAGTGTTTAAACTGAAAATAATAACTTTCCATTTTTATCCACATCCCTATGGCTTTTTGTGTTTTAAATGTGTCCAGCTCGGACCTCCCCCTCATGTCTGAATCCTGAAGACATTGTTCAGCCCAGGCTGGAACCCCTGATGCACTTGCATGCTGACTGCAGTGCTTCATTTAGGGAGTCTGAAGGCTCCATCATGACACCCTACCCTTCTCCATCCACACTACCCAGTCCATGATAGCTGATATTCTATGGCTAAAGATTACTATTTCCTAATTCTTTGCACTATTTTGAAGTACAGCAGAAGGTGAAGTGGCCATTGCATAGGCTGGTTTCTCATTAGCCTGAGTACCTTTTCTCTGATCATCTCCAGCCAACATAGTTCACACTTCTTAACAGGCTCATGAAGGCTTTCAATGAAAAATATTTGAATAGAAGATTTAATACTGAATTTCAGCTTTTATATTTTTTTATTCCTATTAATTCAACATCTCTTCCATCTATTTCTAATTAATATTTTTCTTTCACTGCTCTTACGTCAGGGAATTTATTTTTAGTTGTTCTTAGTTTATACCATAATGTATAGGCCCACTGAGTAAGTGCTATTTCATGTGGCACACATTTGTGTAGGCCTTCTTACCAGTTCATATACTTTATTAACTCTGGGTATTTTTTTTATAGACTTTACTAGGAATTTTAAAACTTTTTTCAATAATTTTAGGTTAAAAGAAAAGGTGCAAGATAGTATAGAAAATTCTACCCAGTTTCCCCTTAAGTTAACACCTTATTAACACGTTACATAACAGTGATAAATTTGCCAAAATTAAGAAATTAACATTGGTACTTTATCATTAAAGTACCAATTTGTTCAGATTTCACCAGTTTTTTCACTATTTTTCCACTATTCTCCACAAGCCACTCCACACTAATACTGTAAAGACTCCTCCTGCAAATGGCTCATGCCTCCAAAAACAAAGCCTGAGTGAAAAAAAAATTTTTAAATCAAGATTACTGCAAATCAAGAGGCTCAAAAGGCAAGGTCCTGCCTTTATGGTGGAAAGTAGAGTGAAAAAGTAGGAATGAAAAGGTGAAAATTTACCTCTGATTGCCCCAAATTCCTAACAACAGTAAATACAACAAATATCATAAAATTCTACCCCAAAAGCATAGAACACACACCTTGGATCCAAAGGTAAGATTTCTGCAGATCTGAGGACAACAGAGGACCTCCCACTGAAGTAAAAGGCACCTGCTCTAGTGAGCTGGTATCTAATGGTTGCCTGCGGGCTGCTACTGTGTGCAATCCTATACAGTCTGAGAGGTGGTCACAGTACCTAAAGATGCTAAACTAGGCAGAGGAAACTGAAGGAAATGAGTAGCCCATGGTATTACTCTTTTTTTTTTTTAGTGCTGTGATTTTAACAAAGTAATAAACATTAACAATAAATCTAAAAAGGACAAGTATATTTTGACTTACTTATGTGTTTAAGCATTTGTTCATTCATTCAATAGTTACTTTTTAATCGAGTGCCTACTGCTTGCACCTATAGAAACTCTTCACTACCTCTTCACCAATGAAATGTCATGACCCATCCCACCTTATCCAAAACTTGGAAGTGAGTTCAAGGACCCTTTTAGCTCGGGAAACTTGACTGGCTTAAATTTGTCTAGGATCCACAGATTTTTAAGAGTTGTAAGGAACCTCAAACTTGACCTGTAAGAAATATTTTTCCTGCAAAATTTTACCTGCCTCCTCAGTCATTTGGACACAGAGCGACTTAAACTTCTGAAACAGACTGATTGGCAAACCCACTGAATTTTTGCCTTATTGGCCCTTCAATCCACACTGCATGTTTTGGGGTTCCATTATTTATGATATTGTTTTTATAGATTTACTATTCTTTTTGCTGTTGTCTATCTTTTTAAAAAATTTATTGAAGTATAGTTGATTTACAATGTTGTGTTTAATTTCTTATGTATAGCAAAGCGACTCAGCTATACATATATATACATACAATATATACTCTTTTTCATATTTTTTTCCATTAAGACTTATCACAGCTTATTGAATATAGTTCCCTGTGCTATACAGTAGGACATTGTTGTTTATCCATCCTATATATAATAGTTTGCATCTGCTAATCCCACGCTCCCAATATCTTTTAACAGTCATATAGTGGGATTCATATGATCTTTATATCTGAATAGCAGATGTATGTCCAGATATATCTGGATTTCAAATTCTAGTGTCAAGTTATATTTTGTAGTTTACTTGCATCTATTGTTGAGGAAACTGCTATCATTCTATTTGTTTTTACTTTGTTGGCAATTTTTCTTCTGCAAAGATTTTCCATCTTTTTTCCATTTTTTAAATTTTTTGGAATTATAATTGACATTCAATGTTTTATTATTTTAAAGTATAGAATACAGTGATTTGACACTTTTACACGTTATGAGATGCTCACCATGATAAGTCTAGTTACCGTCTGTCACCATCTAAAGTTATTACAATATTACTGATTATATTCCCTATTCTGTGTGTTACATTCCCATGACTTTATCCGTTCATCTATCAATGAACACTTAGTTTGCTTTCATATCTTGGTTTGTGTAAATAATGCTGCAATGAACATTAGTGTAAATATATCTTTTTGAATCAATGTTTTGTTTTCCTCAGGTAAATACCCAAAAGTGGGTTCCTAGGTACTATGGTAGTTTTATTTTTATTTTTTTTGAGCAACTTCCATAAAGTTTTCCATAGTAGCTGCACAAATTTACATTCCCACCAACAGTGAATGAGGATTTCTTTTTCTCTACATTCTTACCAACACTTGTTTATTTTTTGCCTTCTTTCATAATAGCCATTCTAACAGGGGTGAGGTGATATCTCATTGTGGTTTTAATTTGTGTTTCCTTAATGATTAGAGATGTTGAGCACTTTTTCATGTGCCTGTTGACCAGAAGTGAAAATGTCTCTTAAAGTCCTCTTCCCATATTTCAATCAGATTGTGGGTTTTTTTATTATGTTGTATGTGTTCTTTCTATATTCTGTATAGTAACCCCTTATAAGATATATGATTTACAAATATCTTCTCCCATTAAGTATGTTGCCTTTTTGTTTGGTTGATAGTTTCCTTCACTGTGCAAAAGCTTTTTAGTTTGACGTAGTCCCATTTGTTTATTTTTGTTTTTATTGAGGTGATAGATTTTTAAAAGTACTGCTAAGATTATGACAAAATCTGACTCCCAATGCTTTCTTCTAAGAGTTTTATGGTTTCAGGTTTTACATTCAAGTCTTTAATCCTTTGTGAGTTCATATGTGGTATAACATAGGGGTCCAGATTCATTCTTTGCATGTAGCTGTCCAGTTTTTCCCATACATTATTGAAGAGATTGTCTTTTCTCATTGTATATTCTTGATTCCTTTACCATAGATTAATTGACCATATATGCATAGGTTTATTTATGGGCTCTATATTCCATTCCTTTGATCTATCTGTCTCTTCTTGTGCCAGTACCATATTATTTGATTATGATAACTTGGTAGTATAGTTTGAAGTCAAGGTGCATGATACTTTAAGTTTTGTTATTCTTTCTCAAGTTTGCCTTTGCTATTCAGGGTTTTTTATCATTTAATACAAATATTTTTGTTCCAGTATTATTTCTTCCAGTTCTGTGGAAAATGTCATTGGTATTTTAATAGGAATTGAATAGAATCTGTAGATTGTTTTGGGTATTTTGAAATTTTAACAATATTAATTCTTCCAATTCGTGAGCAAGGTATATCTTTCCAATCATAGGCACACCTTGTGTTATTGTGCTTTGCCTTTAATATACTTCATGGATATTGCATTATTTACAAGTTTAAAATCTGTTGCAACCCTGATTTGAGCAAGGCTATTACCATCATTTTTCTAACAGCAGTTGCCTACTTTGTGTCTCTGTGCCACATTTAGTAATTCTCAAATGTTTCAAACACTCCAGTAGCAAAAAGATTACGACTCAGTGAAGGCTCAGATAATAGTTACCATCCTTTAGGAATAAAATATATTAAATTAAGAGAAGTTCCTTTTTTTACATATGATGCTATTGCACACTTAATAGATTACAGTATACTGTAAACATAACTATTATATGCACTGGGAAACCAAAAAATATATCTCACTGGTTTTATTACTCTATTTGCTTTATTGAGGTGGTCTGGAACTGAACCTGCAGTATCTCTGAGGTATGCCTATATTTGTGTCATCTTTACTTCCTTTCATCAATGTCTTGTAGATTTCAGAGTAAAGATATCTCACCCTCTTGGTTTATTCCTAGGTGTTTTATTCTTTTTGATGCAATTGTAAATGGGATGTTTTCTTAATTTCTTTTTCTGATAGTTTGTTATTAGTGTATAGAAATGAAACTTCTTTCTTTATATTAACTTTGTAGCCTGAAATTTTAATTAATTTATTTGTTAGTTTTAATAGGTTTTTGGTGAGTCTTTAAGCTTTCATATATGTGTATATATATAGTATAACATCATCTGCAATTAATTACAGTTTTATTTCTTCCTTTCCAACTTGGATGCCTTGTATTTCTTTTCCTTGTCTGATTGTTATGTCTAGAACTGCCAATGTTATGTTAAATAAAAAAAGTGAGAGTGAGCTTCCACCGATGAAAGAAATGAAAGATTACATAAACAGATGGAGACATATACCATGTTCTTGGATTGGAAGAATCAATATTGTGAAAATGACTATACTACCCAATGCAATCTACAGATTCAGTGCAATCCATATCAAATCACCAATGGCATTATTTACAGAACTAGAACAAAAAAATCTTAAAATTTGTATGGAGACACATAAGACCCTGAATAGCCAAAACAAACTTAAGGGGAAAAAATGGAGCTAGAGGAATCACACTCTCTGACTTCATACTATACTACAAAGCTACAGTAATCAAGATAATATGATACTGGCACAAAAACAGAAATATAGATAAATGGAACAGGATAGAAAGCCCAGAGATAAACCCATGCACCTATGGTCAACTAATCTATGACAAAGGAGGCAAGGATATACAATGGAGAAAAGACACCCTCTTCAATAAGTGATGCTGGGAAAACTGGACAGCTACATGTAAAAGAATGAAATTAGAACACTCCCTAACACCATACACAAAAATAAATTCAGAATGGATTAAAAACCTACATGTAAAACTGGACACTATAAAACTCTTAGAGGAAAACATAGGAAGAACACTCTTTGACATAAATCACAGCAAGATCTTTTTTGACGCACCTCCTAGAGTAATGGAAATAAAAACTAAAATATACAAATGGGACCTAATGAAACTTAAAATCTTTTGCACAGCCAAGGAGACTATAAACAAGACGAAAAAACAACCCTCAGAATGGGAGAAAATATTAGTAAATGAAGCAACGGACAAAAGGTTAACCTCCAAAATATATAAACAGCTCCTGCAGCTCAATATTAAAAAAAACAAACAACCCAATCAAAAAATAGGCAGAAGGGCTTCTATGGTGGCGCAGTGGTTGAGAATCTGCCTGCCAGTGCAGGGGACACGGGTTCGAGCCCTGGTCTGGGAAGATCCCACATGCCGCGGGGCAACTAGGCCCATGTGCCACAACTACTGAGCCTGCACGTCTGGAGCCTGTGCTCCACAACAAGAGAGGCCGCAATAGTTAGAGGTCCACACACCACGATGAAGAGTGGCCCCCACTTGCCGCAACTAGAGAAAGCCCTCGCACAGAAACTAAGACCCAACACAGCCAAAAATAAATAAATAAATAAATTAATTAATAATCTAGGGAAAAAAAAATGGGCAGAAGAGGTAAATAGACATTTCTCCAAAGAAGACATACAGATGGCCAAGAGACCCATGAAAAGTTGCTCAACATCACTAATTATTAGAAAAATGCAAATCAAACCTACAATGAGGTATCACCTCACAATGGTCAGAAAGGCCATCATCAGAAAATCTACAAACTATAAATGGTGGAGAAGGTGTGGAGAAAAGGGAACCCTCTTGCACTGTTGGTGGGGATGTAAATGGATACAGTCACTATGGAGAACAGTATGGAGGTTCCCTAAAAAACTAAAAATAAAACTACCATATGACTCAGCAATCCCACTACCGGGCATATACCCAGCGAAAACCATAATTCAAAAAAAGCCATGCACCCCAGTGTTCATTGCAGCACTATTTACAATGACCAGGTCATGGAAGCAACCTAAGTGTCCATCAACAGATGAATGGATAAACAATATGTGGTACATATATACAGTGGAATATTACTCAGCCATAAAGAGGAATGAAACTGGGTCATTTGTAGATACGTGGATGGACCTAGAGACTGTCATACAGAGTGAAGTAAGTCTGAAAGACAAAAACAAATATCTTATATGTGGAATCTAGAAATTTGTACAGATGAACCAGTTTGCAAGGCAGAAATAGAGACATAGATGTAGAGAACAAATGTATGGAAACCAAGGAGAGAAAGTGGGGCGGGGGTGGTGGTGGGATGAATTGGGAGATTGGGATTGACATATATACACTAATATGTATAAAATAGATAAAAAATAAGAACTTGTTGTATTAAAATAAAATTCAAAAAATTGAAATAAAAAATAAAAACCAGATTAAAAAAAAAAGGACTCTTTGTTATAACTCAGAAATATTAAAGTCTTTGCCAAGTAGGGTTTCTAAGTATCCTAAAGGCATAAATTCTCTAAGTTAAACAACAGCTATTTTTAAGAATCTTAATGGAATTGTCATACATCATCCTCAAAGGCAGCACATAATAAAGAAAGGAATGTGGTTTTGACTTTAATCTAATGAAATTAATTTTATAAATTGATACATAAAAGACACACAAAGTTTTTTTTTTAAGGAATCATATCAATTTGTGCTAAATTTGACAGAGACAATAAAAATGGAAAGAGATATTAGGACCCCCAAACTTCTTGCACAGAGTAATGAGACTGAGAAAATTTTCATCTGCAAATATTGGCTATGTCTTATGGATAAGGAAGAATGATCAGAGAATGGGAAAAAGACTCCACAGGTTAGAACTAAGAGAGGTGGAGAATCATTTCCAGGAAATAGGACTAGGTCCTAATCAGGGTCAACATGTGCCCAGTTGGATTTGAGAATTCCTATGGACCAATGACTGCTATGTGCTTCATTTCCCCCTTTTTCAAAAGGGAGTGTCTATTGCAATTATCCTAAGCCTATCTCTCCATTGCATTTTGGGTGTGCCAGGAGCAGATAACCTGCATCTTTAGTTCCTTTAGAACTTCAGATAGGAAGAAACTTCACTTAAAACAACTCATATGTATGTGGATCTGATTTAGATCACAAGATCCTGGACCTTGAGAGAGCTAGCCAGATGCTGTAATTGGATGAGATTTTGAGTGGCCTTGGGAAGAAGGCGAGTATATTTTGCAAATGGTAAGGATGTAAATAATTTATGATCAAAGGGAACACTATAAAATTAATGATAATAACAAATATTTTGAGCCTTTTCCCAATGAGATGTGTGGTCTATGTACCTTCCCCTTGAATATCGCAATTATAACTGCTTGTGGTCCCAATTATGGCCGCTTGACCAATAAAATACATCATAATGGTGCTATGCCATAAAAGACTACCAGCTCCCACTTCCTAAATTTTAGAATATCTACTCTTTGAACCCAGTTACCATGCTGTGAGGAACTCCATGAAGAGGGCCACATGGAGAAAAATGAGGCTCCCAGTCTACCGTTCTAGATCAGCTCTTAGCCACCAACCAGCACCATCTTGTCAGCCATGAATGGGCCATCTTAGAAGTGGGTCCTTCCACCTAGTCAAACTGCTCAGTTGACATTGTATGGAACAGAGACAAGATATCCTCAAACCTTCCCCAAATTAGAGATTTATGCACAAAATAAATGATAATTGTTGTTTTAAAGCACTAAGTTTTGGGGGACATAAATATTTCATTTGTACTTTCAGGTGTTGCATTTAGCTAGATAGAGCAGTCATTTATTCAAATACAATTGAGAGACATTTATCAGTCATCTACATGCTTCATACTGTATCACTGAAATAGATAATAACGGGAGGGATCAATACATGAGTATGACAAAGTACTTCCCCCCATATTCTGATAATCTGGTAGAGGAGATAAGAGAAGATAAGATGTGAACATAACTGCCTAAACAATTCACAACACAGTAAGAGGCATAAGAGAGGCTTAAATTGCTATGGTTTTTTGAAGAAAGGAAAGAAATATCTCATGAAATAGGGGGAAATGAAAGGATACTTTGATAGGGATGGGGTTATAGATGGAGAAAAGTAGGTATTGGCCCCTTTGAATGATAAATTCTTTAGTTTCTAAGTTAGCACAGGCCCCATCTCCATTAGGATCCCACCTTAGAATCACTAAATGGAGGGGACTAATGTCCAATTCAGGTTTATCTTTTATTGTACTTTTATGTAACTATGGATGTAATGAATCCATAACTAGTATGTAAGAGTGGCCAAGATGGTCATTCTTCTATCATTGCAAAGTATTTTTCTGGAAAAAATGTATACCCCTAATTATTATAGCATATTATATTATAAGGGGTTAATAGCCAACATATATAAACAGCTCATACCACTCAACATGAAAAAAACAAACAACCTGATTAAAATGTGGCAGAAGAACTTAATAGACATTTTTCCAAGGAAGACATGCAGATGGACAACAGGTACCTGAAAAGATGCTCAACATCACTAATCATCAGGGTTATGCAAATCAAAAACACAATGAAATATCACCTCACACCTGTCAGAATGACTATCATCAAAAAGAACACAGCTAACAAATGTTGGTGAGGATGTGGAGAAAAGGGAAACCTTGTACACTGTTGGGGGGAATGTAACTTGGTGCAGCCACTACACAAAACAGTATGGAGGTTTCTCAAAAAACTAAAAAACAACTACCATATGACCCAGCAATTCCACTCCTGGGTGTATAACCAAAAGAAACAAAAACACTAATTCAAAAAGACATACATACATCAATGTTCATTGCAGAGCTACTTACAATAGCCAACGTATGGAAGCAACTTAAGTGTTAATTGATAGATGAATGGATAAAGCAATTGTGGTATATATATGCAGTGGAATTTTACTCAGCCATAAAAAAAAAATAAAAATTGTCATTTGCAGCAACATGGATGGACCTAGAAGGTATTTTCTAAGTGAACTAAGATAGAGAAAAACAAGCACCATATGATTTCACTTACATGAAGAATATAAAAAAAACAAAACAAACAAAACAAAGAGGAAACAAAATTGCAGTTACAGAGAACAAACTGGTGGTCTCCAAAGGAGAAGAACAAGGGACAGACGAAATAGGTAAAGGGGATTAAGAGGTACAAATTTCCAGCTATAAAATAAATGTCACAGGGATATAGTGTACACATAAGAAATACAGTCAATAACATTGCAACAAGTTTGTGTGTTGATGGATGGTAATTGGACTTATTTTGGTGACCATCTCATAATGTATCCGTATATTGAATTACTATGTTGTACATCTGAAAAGAATACAATATTGTATGTTAATTATAACGCAGTAAAAATGAAACTGAGAAACTGCTGCCAAACAAAGTAATGTAGAGCAACACTTCCCCAAATGTAATCACCAGCAGTGACTTTGGGAGGTAAATAAATGAGCCTGTTTTATTTTAATTTTTAATATTCATTTTAATTGCATTAGAAAATTTGAGTATATCAAACCTTGGTATTAAAAGATATCAATGCAAGGAATTGGCTAAAGTTGGTACATATGTTTAAAAGGAAGTCAATTTGAAAAAAAATTAGATGAATAAAAAATAAAATAAAAATGTTTATAAAATAAAAGACAACATATATATGTAATTTATTATTACAGATATGAAGAGTGAGGTTCAGAGGGGGTACACTACTTGCCCAAGTATATACAGCTTTCATATTTTCAGATTTTAAAACTTTCAGTTCTATGTGGTATGCAATAGAAATTTGTGGGAGTCTCTTCCCTTACAGGAGTATCAATGCATAGTTTACTGAATGATGTTTTTAGTATTAAGATGAAATTTATGCTGATTCCTTCATGCTACCTCACTCCATACCTTTGTGGAAAAAAGCATTGCTTGATTAAACGACTGGACAGATTTGATGAAGGAGAACAAAGCTATTGAACAGACTAAGCTAAATTATTGCCATTGGAAAAAGAATAGTATTAGGGGTAATACTGGCTTTGACTTCCTCCCTTCTCCTGAAGGAAAAAAATTTCTTCAGATCTCAGAGGAGTTCCAGTGAAGAATAGAGGAGAAAACCAAAGTCCATTCCACAGATGAGAATCCTAGGGCTGACAATCTGGTCATTGCAATGAAGCCACCAAGCCAGCATTAGTCCCTAAGATTGGCACTAGATTCATCTTGTAAAATGTTTTCTGGAAAGCCTCTTTTAATGCTGACCTCCCACCAACTTTTAGAGAACTATGTTTCAATGGAAATCAAGAACAAGGGGGTCACAGTCTCACAAGGAGGGAGGAGAACCAGACTAAGAATAATTGGGAGACCTTCAAGATGACAGAGGAGTAAGAGGTGGAGATCGCCTTCCTCCCCACAAATACATCAGAAAAACATCTACATGTGGAACAACTCCTACAGAACACCTACTGAATGCTGGCAGATGAACTCCAAAGGAAGACTTCCCAAAAGATGCCCTCAGGCGACCTACACACAGAGGCAGGACAAAATACAAACCTGACCCCAGGAGCTGTGCGAACAAAGAAGAGGAAGGGAAATTTCTCCCAGCAGCCTCAGGGACAGTGGATTAAACCTCCAAAATCAACTTGATGTACCCTGCGTCTCTGGCATAACTGAATAGACAATGAATCGTTCCAAAATTGAGGCGGTGGACTTTGGGAGCCACTGTAGACAAGGGGTTTGCTTTCTGCATCTAATCTGTTCCTGGTTTCATGTTTATCTTAGATTAGTATTTAGTGTTTATTATCATTGGTAGATTTGTTTATGGATTTGGTTGCTCTCTTCCTTTATATATATAGATATATTTTTTTCTCCTTTTTCTCTTTTTGTGAGTGTGTATGTGTATGCTTCCTTGAGTGATTTTGTCTGTATAGTTTGCTTTCACCATTTGTCCTAGGGTTCTGTCTGTCAGATTTGCGTTTTTCTTTGTTTTTAGTATATTATTTAGCACACGTTATCATTGGTGGATTTGTTTATTGGTTCCATTGCTCTGTTCTTTCATTCTTTCTTTTTCTATGACTTTTTAATTTTTTTATTTTTAATAATATTTCTTTTATTTTAATAACTTTATTTTATTTTATTATGTTTTTCTTTCTTTCTTTCTTTTTCTTCCTTTTCTTCTGAGCTGTGTGGCTGACAGGGTCTAGGTGCTCCGGTGGTGTGTCAAGCCTGTGCCTCTGAGGTGGAAGAGCTGAGTTCAGGACATCAGTCCACCGGAGAGCTAATGGATCCATGTAATATCAAACAGCGAAAGCTCACCCAGAGTTCTCCATCTCAATGCTAAGACCCAGCTCCACTCAATGACCAGCAAGCTACAGCGCTGGACACCCTGTGCCAAACAACTAGGAAGACAGGAACACAACCCCCCCATTAGCAGGGAGGCTGCCTAAAATCATAATAAATTCACATACATCCCAAAACACACCACCAGATGCTGTCCTACCCACTAAAAAGACAAGATCCAGCCTCATCCACCAGAACACAGGCACCAGTCCCCTCCACAAGGAAGCCTACACAACCCACAGAACCAACCTTAGCCATTGGGGGCAGACACCAAAAACAACAGGAACTACAAACATGCAGCCTGTGAAAAAGAGACCCCAAACACAGTAAGTTAAGAAAAATGAGAAGACAGAGAAACACACAGCAGATGAAGGAGCAAGATTAAAAACCTACCAGGCCAAACAAATGAAGAGTAAATAGGCAGTCTGCTTGAAAAATAATTCAGAATAATGATAGTAAAGATGATCCAAAATCTTGGTAATAGAATGGAGAAAATACAAGAAACATTTAACAAAGACCTAGAAAAACTAAAGAGCAAACAAACAATGATGAACAACACAATATACGAAATTTAAAATTCCCTAGAAGGAATCAATAGCAGAATAACTGAGGCAGAAAACGGATAAGTGACCTGGAATATAAAATAGTGGAAATAACTACCACAGAGCAGAATAAAGGAAAAGAATGAAAAGAATTGAGGACAGTCTCAGAGACCTCTGGGGCAATATTAAATGCACCAACATTCAAACTATTGGGGTCCGAGAAGAAGAAGAGAAAAAGAAAGGGACTGAGAAAATATTTGAAGAGATTTTAGTTGAAAACTTCCCTAATATGGGGAAGGAAATAGTCAATCAGTCCAGGAAGCACCGAGAGTCCCATACACGATAAATCCAAGGAGAAACATGCCAAGACACATATTGATCAAACTATCAAAAATTAAGTACTAAGAAAAAATATTAAAAGCAGCAAGGGAAAAACAATAAATAATATACAAGTGAATTCCCATAAGGTTAACAGCTGATCTTTCAGCAGAAACTCTGCAAGCCAGAAGGGATTTGGAGGACATAGTTAAAATGATGAAAGGGAAAAACCTACAACCAAGATTACTCTACCCAACAAGGATCTCATTCAGATTCAACAGAGAAATCAAAAGCTTTACAGACAAGCAAAAGCTAAGAGAATTCAGCACCACCAATCCAGCATTACAACAAACGCTAAAGGAACTTCTCTAGGCAGGAAACACGAGGGAAGGAAAAGACCTACAATAACAAACCCAAAACAATTTTAAAAAATGGTAATAGGAACATACACATCGATAACTACCTTAAATGTAACTGGATTAAATGCTCCAACCAAAAGACATAGACTGGCTGAATAGACACAAAAACAAGACCCATATATATGCAGTCTACAGGAGACCCACTTCACACCTAGGGACACATACAGACTGAAAGTGAGGGGATGGAAAAAGATAGTCCTTGCAAATGGAAATCAAAAGAAAACTGGAGTAGCAATTCTCATATGATACAAAATAGTCTTTAAAACAAAGACTATTACAAGAGACAAAGAAGGACACTACATAATGATCAAGGGATCAATCCAAGAAGAAGATATAACAATTGTAAATATTTATGCACCCAACATAGGAGCACCTCAATACATAAGGCAAATGCTAAGAGCCATAAAGGGGAAATCGACAGTAACACAATCATAGTAGGGGACTTTAACACCACACTTTCACCAATGGACAGATCATCCAAAATGAGAATGAATAAGGAAACACAAGCTTTAAATGATACATTAAACAAGATGGACTTAATTGATATTTAAAGGACATTCCATCCAAAAACAACAGAATACACTTTCTTCTCAAGTGCTCATGGAACATTCTCCAGAATAGATCATATCTTGGGTCACAAATCAAGCCTTGGTAAATTTAAGAAAATTGAAATCGTATCAAGTATCTTTTCCAACCACAACGCTATGAGACTAGATATCAATTACAGGAAAAAATCTGTAAAAAATACAAACACATGGAGGCTAAACAATACACTACTAAATAACCAAGAGATCACTGAAGAAATCAAAGAGGAAATCAAAAAATTCCTAGAAAAAAATGACAGTGAAAACATGATGACCCAAAACCTATGGGATGCAGCAAAAGCAGTTATAAGAGGGAAGTTTAGAGCAATAAAATCCTACCTCAAGAAACAAGAAACATATCACATAAACAACCTAACCATACACCTAAAGCAATTAGAGAAAGAAGAACAAAAAAACCGCAAAGTTAGTAGAGGGAAAGAAATCATAAAGATCAGATCAGAAATAAATGAAAAAGAAATGAAGGAAACAATAGCACAGATCAATAAAACTAAAAGCTGGTTCTTTGAGAAGATAAACAAAATTGATAAACCATTAGCCAGGCTCATCAAGAAAAAAAGGGAGAAGACTCAAAACAATAGAATTAGACATGAAACAGGAGAAGTAACAACTGACACTGCAGAAATATAAAGGGTCATAAGAGATTACTAAAAGTAATTATATGGGAATAAAATGGACAACCTGGAAGAAATGGACAAATTCTTAGAAAAGCACAACCTTTGGAGACTGGACCAGGAAGATATAGAGAATATAAACAGACTAATCACAAGCACTGAAATTTAGACTGTGATTAAAGATATTCCAAAAAACAAAAGCCCAGGACCCGTCTTGCACTGTTGGTGCAAATATAAATTGATACAGCCACTATGGAGAACAGTATGGATGTTCCTTAAACAACTATAAATAGAACTAACATACGACCCAGCAATCCCACTACTAGACATATATCCTGAGAAAACCATAATTCAAAATAGTCATGTACCACAATGTTCATTGCAGTTCTATTTACAATAGCCAGGACATGGAAGCAACCACCATGTCCATTGGCAATTGAATGGATAAAGAAGATGTGGCACATATATACAAAGGAATATCACTCGGCCACTAAAAGAAAGGAAATTGAGTCATTTGTAGTGAGGTGGATGGACCTAGAGTCTGTCATACAGAGTGAAGTATGTCAGAAAGAGAAAAACAAATACCATATGCTAACACCTATATATGGAATCTAAATTAAAAAAAAAAAAAGTAGTTCTGAAGAGCCTAGGGGCAGGACAGGAATAAAGACACAGATATAGAGAATGGACTTGAGGACACGGGGAGAGGGAAGGGTAAGCTGGGATGAAGTGAGAGAGTGGCATGGACATATATACACTACCAAATGTAAAATAGATAGCTAGTGGGAAGCAGCTGCATAGCACAGGGAGATCAGCTCGGTGTTTTGTGTCCACCTGTAGGGGTGGGATAGGGTGCGTGGGAGGGAGTCTCAAGAGGGAGGCGATATGGGGATATATGTATATGTATAGCTGATTCACTTTGTTATAAAGCAGAAACTAACACACGATTATAAAGCAATTATACTCCAATAAAGATGTTAAAAAAAAAAAAAGAATAATTGGAGAGCGGTGTTAATTCCAGCTAACCCGCTTACTGCTGTTTTCAAGTTCTCAAAGTGATTCAAAGGAGACAGAATGAGACTGTGGAAATGGAGAAGGGATATGACTGAAAATATCATAATCCATCGGATTTATAGGACTTCATGTATGAGTTAATGTGTGGTGTAAAAAAAGAAAAAAAGAGTGGTGAAATCACGTTCAGGTGCATGGCTACCGGAGTGGATGAGCTGACATTCACCAAGACAGGACATGAACATGGCTGAGCAAGCTTGGCAGCAGAAGATGGCAGAATAGACAAGGCTATTCATAGCACAGACATCACCTTAGTTCCAGGCACTATACCAGGAACAGTGTAGACAAGGTTATGTTTAATATAAAATCTGTGCCTTCAGGAAATTCAAATTCATTGTACAGAGAGACAAAAAAAAAAAAAAAAACCTGTTATGCTAACCTTCTTTGCTTGCCTTCAACTCATCTAGCTCTTTCTTGCTTCAGGGCTTTTGCACATGTTGCCCCTTAAGTGTGAAAGGATCTCCCCAAATAATCCCCTCTACCTGGTGACTCCTACTAACCCTGCAGTTTATAGGTTATACATCAATTTCCTAGGGAGGTCATCTCCACACTATTCAATCTGAATTAGATTTATTTGAGTATTTCCTCCCCTAGCACCTACAAATACTATTCCTTTAAAAAGCACATTTCAACATGTGGTAAATTATTTTTGCCTGATTTTACCTCTCTACTGAGACTGTCTCAAACTTGAACATAGTTCCAGAGGGCAAAGACCACACGTAGTTGTTTATCGTTGATGTCAAGCTGCTAAAAGAGTATTTTGTATATATTAAGCAAAGAATAATTATTTTTGTTGAAATAATAAATGGTATAATAAAAATAGATCCTGATGACCATAAGAACACAAGGCAGAGCCTACTATCATGAGCAGGTTGCAATAAGGAGGCAGGGAAGGCTTTACAGAGAAAGTGAGAGAGTAGCTCAGGCTATCTTGAAATATGCAGTTTAAACAGAGGGGAGGAGCTATTCCCCAGAGAAGAAGGTGCCCATGAGGAAACACAGCAGAATACAGAATGACTCTTTGAGGACCAGCAAATGGTTGATTAGCTTCAGAGGGCACAACTATGAGAAATGGATAATAATAACTTTAGAAATAATAATGTCAGAGAGGTAGGCAGAGACTAAGTGATAAACTCTTGCTAACAGAGGATTCTTGGCTTTATTCTATAGGGCAAGGGAAGTCACTGAATATATTTCCACAGATTTTCTAGTCATTAGGGAAGACTAGCTCTCTACCTTATTATATAGTCTCAATCCTTTTGCTTAGATTACCTGAGATACTTCAGCAATTATGCAGTGTTAGTAGCTTCCTGGAAGAGAAGCAATAGATAGGATGTGCATGGAGTGAACGTGGGGGCGAAGACAGGAGAGTATGGAAAGGAAATGCATACATATAGGAAGGCAACTCCATAATGAGGTTCTAACCTCAAACAAAGGAAGAACAAAACAATCCCAAGGTAAGCAAAGACATTTCAATATGTAGGCCGAGGTGGGTGGATCAGGGACCAAAAAGGGTCACCAAGGATAGCTGCAGAGTGAAGGGTACCAAGATTGCCTGTTTTCTTCATGAAAATAAAACATTGCTAGGAGGAGGGGTAAGGATAGACAATCAGATTATCTTCTGCTGTTCCATGGAACTAGACAGTGTTGTTCTAAAAAATAAAGCAGCCAGTTAGTTTACCAGCATAATGGGTTTATTTGAGAATAGCAGAGAACTGCAATTTAGGACAAGCATGCTATAGCAAAAACTATAGGCAAGTCTAACAAACAAATGAGTTAAACATTACAGAAAAGAGTGGAAGTTGGAAGGGGTTGTTTTGAATGAAATTACATTGAAGGAAAGTAAGAGTTTAGGACAGTGCAGCACTTCCCTTTGGCTGTGCTTGTTGCTGGGCAATGAGAATTCTTCCTATTGGGGTCTGTAGTTGCTGCCTTTCTATAGGGGTCTGTAAATGATGTCAAGTTGTAGTGTGTGAAGACTCTCACTTCTGGCCTCCAACCCATTTTATTTTATTTATTGATTTATCTTTAAATTCCATATATATGTGTTAGCAAACGGTATTTGTTTTTCTATTTCTGACTTACTTCACTCTGTATGACAGACTCTAGGTCCATCCACCTCACTACAAAAAACTCAATTTCGTTTCTTTTTATGGCTGAGTAATATTCCATTGTTTATATGTGCCACATCTTCTTTATCCATTCATCTGTCTATGTACGCTTAGGTTGCTTCCATGTCCTGGCTATTGTAAATAGAGCTGCAATGAACATTGTGGTACATGACTCTTTTTGAATTATGGTTTTCTTGGGGTATATGCCCAGTAGTGGGATTGCTGGGTCATATGGTAGTTCTATTTTTCGTTTTTTAAGGACTCTCCATACTGTTCTCCATATTGGCTGTATCAATTTACATTCCCGCCAACAGTGCAAGAGGGTTCCCTTTTCTCCACACCCACTCCAGCATTTATTGTCCAACCCATTTTAAATGAGGTTTCTCTCCTACACTATTGGTGGGAATGTAAACTGTTACAACCTCTATGGAGAACAGTATGGAGGTTTCTTAAAAAACAAAATATAGAGCTACCATATGATCCTGCAATCCCACCCTGTGGCATATTTCTGGAGAAAACCAAAATTAGAAAAGATACATGCACCCCCATGTTCATAGAAGCTCTATTTATAATAGCCAAGACATGGAAGCAACCTAATAGTCCATCAACAGATGAATGGATAGAGAAGATGTGGTACATATATACAATGTAACACTACTCATCCATAAAAAAGAATGAAATAATGCCATTTGCAGCAAAATAGATGGACCTAGGGATTATCATACTAAGTGAAGTAAGTCAGAGAAATACAAATATCATATGATATCACTTATATGTGGAATCTAAAAAAAATGATACAAATGAACTTACAGAACAGAAACAGACTCACAGACACAGAAAACAATGTTATTGTTATCAAAGGGGAAAGGGGAGGGATAAATTAGGAGGTTGGGATTAACATATACACACTACTGTATATAAAAAGATAACCAACAAGGACCTAGTGTATAGCACAGAGAACTATCAATATTTTGTAATAATCTATATGGGAAAAATCTGAAATTATATAATATATATTACTTAAATATATATATATAAATATATATATATATATATATTTATATATATATATATATATATATATATATAAAACATGGTACGGAAAAACCTGAACGAACGTTTTGACCAACACAATATATAATTGAATCACTTTGCTGTACACCTGAAAATAACACAACATTGTAAATTAACTGTACTTCAGTCAAAAAATGAGGTTCCTTGGGAATTCCCTGGTGGTCCAGTGGTTAGGAAACCGCAATCTCACTGCCAAGGGCCTGTGTTCAATCCCTAGTCAGGGAACAAAAATCCCACAAGCCGCGAGGCGAGGCCAAAAAAATTTGTTTTTAAATGAGGTTTCCTTTATTCTGTTTCAAAGAACTTGGATTATCTTTGCTCTCCTCTGTTGACGTATATGTTTTTGAATAACCAAACTTTACAGCAGTGAAATTTAATGAAATTTTTGTTCCATAAATGAGTAATTCTTTCCTACATTTGCATAACCTTCTTAGAAATCACTGATGGTAGAAACTCAAAATATCTTAACTTCTCTGAGCTCATTCTCCTAATATGTAAAAGATCTTTATGGTACAGTGTGAGTTCTACACTTAAATGAGAAACTGTGTGAAAGCACACGTGTTACCTGGCAAGTAAAATGCATACAGTTAACTGAATAGTGAAAAAGTGGCTCTTTAATTAATAGGACATGAAGTTTGGACCATTGTTCTTCGAAGGGCTGATTTGAATTCCTTACTTCTCAGACTGTAAATCATTGGATTGAACAATGGAGTGAGGATGGTATAAGACACAGATATTAGGGTGTCTTGACTTGAAGAATAATGGGATTTGGGCCTTAAGTAGATGAAAGAGGCACAACCATAATGAACAGTTACCACAATGAGATGGGAGGCACAGGTAGAGAAAGCTTTGTATCTTCCAACAGAGGATGGGATTTTTAGAATGGCAGAGATGACATGGATATAGGAGACCAGGATAAGTAACAGTGGAATAACCAAGACAAACACACCAAGCATGAATATGACCAACTGACTGAGGTGAGAGTGATGAGATGCCAGCTTGAGGACAGGAGAGATATCACAGAAGTAGTGATGGAGATGGTTGGAGGAGTGGAATGGCAGGTGAAATATCAGGGAGGTGATGACCACTGAGGCAGTGAAGCCACAGGCACAGGCAGCTGCCACAAGTCCCAAACACCCCCCATAACCCATGAGCACTGTGTAACGCAGAGGGTTACAGATAGCCACATAACGATCATAACCCATGGCTGCCAGCAGGAAGGAGTGAGAGCAGATGAGGAAGAGGAAGGTAAACATTTGGATGGCACAGCCCAGGAAGGAGATGGTCTTCTTCTGGGCCAGCAGGTCAACCAGCATCTTGGGTATAATGACGAAGGTGTAGCAAGTCTCAGAAGAGGAGAGGACACCAAGGAGGAAGTACATAGGGGTATGGAGGGCTCTGTCCAGCACAATGGTAGAAATGATGATGGCATTGGTGCCCAGCATGAACAGGTACACAAGCAGAAAGACAACGAAGAGCAGCTGTTGCAGCCCAGCCAGAGATGAGAAGCCAAGGAAGAAAAACTCTCTCACTGAGGTTTCATTGACCCACTCCATGGCTACTGTTATATAGGAGAGCCAGAGCCAGAGCCAGAGGCCAGGGTCCAGGGAGGGAGAAATAGACAGGGAACTCAGCACAAAGCCTACAGGTGGCAGGCATTTCCAGATGTTTTGTGGAACTCAATCATTTCCTCCAAATATATCTGCCAAAATAAGAATTAAGGCTAAATATGGAACAGAATAACTGACAACCAATTAGCAGACTTTTTTCCCAATACCAAGGACATGTTATCTCTCTAGCCAAGGATTAAGGCGTTATCTGATCATTTTCCCTTGTATCTTACTTATGGTTTATTTTGATTTTCTTGCTCACTACAAGCCTAAGGAAACCAGCTCTCCAAAAGTGAAAAATATGGTTAATTTCAGCTACCTAAGCATGATCAGAAAGTGGCATGAAAGAATGAGTAATGTTGAGATACAGCATGTGAACTTCAGTTTATCAACCATAAAATGGGGAGAGAGAGGAATAATTAGATGATCGCTGAACAAAAGTGTGAAGGGATCTGTATTAATTGACAACTTAGTTTATGCTAAGATATGTGATAAGAATATCATATACCTTATGTCAATATTCATTACAACAATTTTATGTCAATACCCAAAATAATAAGAAAAAAGCTTTTAGTGTTATTTCTAACAGAATGACCAACGATAGACCAATTAGAAACGCTTCTGCAGGATCCACAAACTAGAGCACTGAGCCAAGGATAGAACAGATGATAACATTAGTTTAAAAAAATATTCTTTTTCAGGAAGACAAGAGTCACTAAGTTGGTTTAAAACAAGAGAGAGACTCATTAACTTTGTGACATTTTACAACACCCTTCACTTTTCCCATTATAGATGCCTCAGAGAAACTCAGAAAAATAGTTTTGCAAAAAATGACCAAGACCTTGTCACAGAAAGCGAGAGAGAAGGGGAAAACTGGGCAGTTTTCGAGATTCCTACCATTGACATAAACCATAAGCTTTATATTTTTTATATATTATTATGTCAATAAAATTCCTTTTGAATATTCTGCTGCTAAATACAGTTTGCAAACTGCTGGAAAGGATTATTTGTAAAGTCATTTTTAGGCCTTATATAAGATAATTTTTCATGCGTGTGTTTCCCACTGACCAAGCCTAAGAAGTAAGAAAGTATTCTCTGGATACAAAATCATCTAGCATGTATTGGTTGTGTCCAGTGTTTGTTTATATACTTTTCAGTATATTTGTATAACTTTTACATCACTTTGTGTTGAAGAATTATTTGAATCTGCTACCACAGTTTTTTTTTTTGCATTTTTCTAGTCAATTGCAAACCTTAGTTCTCTAGACCCTACGTTAAATGATTGGAAATTTCTGAAACTCTTTTTATCTATTCCTAGAATTTAGAGATAATTTTTGTTCTTTCTTAATTACTAGAAACTGGTCCTCAACTTAGTAGTTATAATTATTCATTTATTTGAAGTTAGTATCAGGATACTCACATACACTTGTTTTAAAGCTCTTTAACACAAATAATAGGAATTTTTCACTCTGTAACTCTAAAGATATTTCTGTTATATATATAAATATAAAGAATGTGTATACCATGTATATCCCCATTATATACATATGTATATGTATACTAGTTATATGTTTTCTATATCAAGAAAGGCAGACTAATGAGACAGTTTCACTATATAACACTTTCACCTGGACATATGAATTTCCATCTATTCCAAGACACTGAGGGAAATCTAAATTTATGGTCATTGCTTATCCTTGTCAATTTTCCAAGATTTTTCTGGATCTCCTTTCAACTAACCCATGTCTAATCCTCACTATATCCTCACTCCACTGACTATGAATTGTAGAGTAGACCACAGAAGTTAGAATTACCTGATTCTGAAAGAGTGCCTGAATTGGGTATCTACCCAATACCAAAAAAAACTGTCTGGAGTTTTTGTCACTCAGACCCATGTGGGCAGCTTTTGTCAGTTAAGTGGATTTTTACATACTGTTAATATAACCCCACAGTCTAAATGAGTGGTATGATTGATATAGTTTCCCTTTTCATGGTGTATGGAGACTCACTGGCACAGCATACCTGAGAAGGCAGCCCCCATCTGCTCAAGAAGACATCAAAGACCACCACAGTGTGTTATATCAGTACTATGGATAGAAAGATATAAGAGCAGAAGAATAAAAAGATCTTCCGGCCAAATACCCACAGGCTATAAGATTAAGGTAAAAGATCCCTCAATTTGGACTGAGAAGATCTATATTTTAGGTCTAGCTTTGTGTGACTTTGGGCAAAGTACTTAACTTGGATATTCCGTCTCCTTATTTTAAAATTAAAGGGGACAGGTCAATAACTGTAAAAAACTGTTAAGATGCATGGAAAGTATTTAAGAAGAGGCTCCTTGCATGATATCCTACAGAAAGGGATTTGACTTAGGGTAACAGCTGAGTACTGACTTTCAAGAACATTTTCAACTCATGGACTCCAACATTCTCTAGTTAGATGACCCTGAAAGTCCCCTTATAATATTCTAGAGCCTGTGGATGGAATTCAGGTTATGATCCTTAGAGATGACACTTCCCAACTTCTTTTTCTAACTTCTTAGATACTCCACAGGGATTTTATGTAGTTTAGATTTAAATAGTGACTCAATATTTGAGGATACTGTGTACCTCAAAGCAGGCAAATCTATATGTTTTTCAGCTGTAATACTTGTGAGATATTCAATTTATCTTAAGAAAAGCATCAATCTATTAGCTGGGAGAAATTATGTAGGCAGCCTCAGATAGTAAAGAAGTGGAATTTTATATTCTTAAGTACACATGAACATCCTGATTTTGCCTTATTAAAATGGAGTTTAAATACTGCATCAGTTTTCATTTATAGCTAAAATCATACATCCATGAGTAGACAGTAGAAAGAGGAGTAGAGATTTGATAAGTATTATTTCATTTGATCCATAAATCAACCAATCTTAAAAAAGAAGAAGAAAAAGAAGAAAGAAAGAAGAAAGGAAAATCTAACTGGGAGCTAAAATGACCCAGTATAATCATGAAGAAAAATTTAGAGAACAACATGGAGCATGCCAAATCACTTTTAGTACCTGGAGTTAAAAGCAGCCCCTGGTTCTCATTCTTAGCCCTGCCACTTGCCAGAATTGTAATGGGGGAAAGTGTTAACAAGCACTAGCCTTCATTCAGGTCTAGACCCCACAAAGCCCCAGACTAGATCAATATTCCCACTGCTCAGCAAGTACCTACATTGCTCTCCTCCTTTCAATTCAGACAGAAACAGGTATTCAGTATCTGGGAACCCACTAGGAATAAGCCAAAGACCAGAACCTGAGGAAATAGCAGCAGAAGAGAGTGAATCTGCCTTGAGACAGAAGCTCTCATCTGCATCAGCAGAGGTAGCCTCCCCTATCCATCAGGACTCTCAGCTTGTCCAGCCGAAGTCACGATCTTGAGAAGTTCTGGTTCATGCAGTTCTTAGTATCACATGGGAAGTGATTATTATAAGCATATACTGTGATTATTGGACTCCTGAGGCTTGATCTACTGCCCTAAAGACTTTGTCTTGGGGTTAATTAGAAGTCAAGTTTATTTTGGAAAAATAATGTTTCCAGTTTCTCAAGGTACCCTTAGTTGAGGAACCTGGGGAGCAGGAGCTATGAACATAATTAGTCTGAATTGGAAGTTCAGTCCATTTGTGATGGATTCTGAAAGAGAAATCACCATGATTTAGTGTGTAATACAGCAGACCAAGTGGACATTTTTCATTGAATTTTACGTTAGGATATTGGTGTATTTATGCAGGGATTCTCACCTTTAGTGTTTATAAGAGCCAAAGTAGGGCTTAATTACAAATTCATCTTATCAGATTCTTGTTCATAACAATTCTAGTCAGGAATATTGGAGTGATCTACAAAAACCTACCTTTTAACAAGTATTTTATGTCTAGTTGAGCGTTATCATTAAGTTACTTGTTATCTTACAAATAGAGTTTAAAGCTTAAAATAAATGAGATGTGTGAATCAAAAACGAATTGTATTAACCTTCTGGAGGTTTCACTTAAATACCATAAAACGTTCCCAATTTAAATGTACAGTTTGGTGAGTTTTACAAATGCATACATAAAAGCCACAACCACCCAATAAAGTTATAGACTATTTTTACAGGCCTAAAGAGTTTCCTTCTCTCCGTTGTGGTCAGTCCCACTCAGTCCTAGGACAAGAAAAATAATTATCTTCCTTTCTGTTGATATGGTTTGACCTTTGCCAGAATTTAATACAAATGGAATCAAACCATATACTCAGTTCTGTGTCTTTGTTTTTTTTCCACTTGCCATAATGTTTTGGAGACTCACTCATATTGTTAAATTTTTAGTTCACTTTTTATTGCTTAAGAGTATTCCATTTATTAATCATCACAATTTTTTTTAATTTATTTATTTTTGGCCGCATTGGGTCTTCATTGCTGTGCGCCGGCTTTCTCTAATTGCTGTGAGTGGGAGCTACTCTTCGTGTGGTGCACGGGCTTCTCATTGTGGTGTCTTCTCTCGTTGCGGAGCACAGGCTCTAGGCGCGTGGACTTCAGTAGTTGTGGCATACAGGCTCAGTAGTTGTGACGCATGGGCTTAGTTGCTCCACGGCATGTGGGATCTTCCCGGACCAGGGCTCGAACCCATGTTCCCTGAATTGGAAGGCGGATTTTTAACCACTGCACCACCAGGGAAGTCCCTAATCATCACAATTTATTCACCTGTCGAACTGTTGAAGGACATTTAGATTACTTCCAGTTTGAGACTATTAGGAATAAAACTCTTATGAATATTAATTTCTAAGCCATTGCTTAGACGTACATGTTCATTTATCTTTGGTGAGTACCTATGAATGGAATGGCTGTTTAACTATTTATAAACGGCCAGACTATTTTTCAGCGAGGTTGTATCATAAATAATTTCCATGAGCAATGTATGCATGTACCAGTGCTTGCACATCCTAGCCAACTCTTGGTGTAGTCAGTCTTTCAAATTTCTTAAATGTATAGTGATATTTCATTGCACTTTTATCATGTGTTTTCTTGAATATTAATTATGTTGATCATTTTTCATGTGCTCCGGCTATTTGTACATCTTGTTTTGTGAAGTATGTATTCAAATGTTTGACTATGTTTTAATTAACTTGTTTTTTTTTTCTTTGTAAGAGTGATTTTTGCATTTTGAATACAAGTCCTTTATCAGATATACATTATGCAAATACGTACTCCTACTATGTAGTTTATTTTTCCATTTTATTAATCATGCCTTTTTTATAACAGTTTTAATAAAATATAATTTTCATACCATAAAATATACACTTTTAAAGTGTACAGTTCAGTGGTTTTTAGTATTTAGTATATTCACAGAGTTGTGTAACCATCATCGTTATCTAATTTAGGATAGCAGAAGTTTATTAATTTGATATAGTTCAATTTATCATTATTGTTCTTTTTATTATTCACATGGTCTTTCTCCTCTCTAATAAATATCTGTCTACTCCAAGCTGCAGATTATCTCCTACGTTCTATTATGGAATGTGTGTAGTTTTGATATTTTTAAAATTTTGTATATGAGAATAGGTAAGAGTCAAGGTTTATATTTTTTAATATGTACATCCAGTATTTCCATCCACAGTATGTTGACATGACTATTCTTTCCTTGTTGAAATACCTTCACAACTTTGTTGAAAATTTATTGACCTTATATTCATGGTACTATGTCCATATTGTACTTTCTGTTACATTGATTCATGTGTCTACGCTTCTTTTCATTTTTAATATTTATTTTCTTTCTAATTTTACAAGCAATACATGTTCATTGCTGACAACTAGAAATACATGAAAGCATAAGTTAAAAATTAACAATCACCCATGTTCCCCACTACCCCAGAGGTAACTATTATTACCATTTGGATGCATTTCCTCCCAGTGTCCACATATTTCTTTAACTGAAGTATAATTGAACTACTATGTTAGTTCCAGGTGTACAACATAGCGAGTTGGTATTTCTATACATTACAAAATAATCACCGTATTATATCTAGTTTCCATCTGTCACCATACAAAGATATTACAATATAAATGACTATATTCCTTATGCTGTACATTTCATCCCCATGACTCATTTATTTTGTTAATGGAAGTTTGTACCTCTTGACCTCTGTCACTTATTTCTGTCGATTCTTATGTCAAGACCACTTGGTCAACATCGTGCTACAGTATGTCTTGAAATCTGGGTCATCTGTTTCTAAATTGTGCTCATCTATTTTAAATGTTTTCATCTATTTCTAAATTGTTTTGTTTATTCTCTGTGCTTTGCATTATCATATAAAATTTAGAATCAACTTGTCAATTTCTAGAGAAAAGCATGCTGGGATGTGTATTGTACTTGTGTTTAACAATAAATCAAATTGAGGATAATTGCCATATTAACAATTTTGAGTCTCTCAATCTATGGTCATGTTACAACTTTACATTTATTTAGGTCTTCTTTGTTTTTTCCCAGTAGTTTTTCTTTTTAATTTTTACTGTACCTAAATATTTCATGGTTTTGTTGGCATTTTATATTGCTATTGTAATTAATATCAGTTTCCACATTTTTTGTTGGTATTGTAAAGAAATACAGTTCTGTTTTGTACATCAACTTATTACCTTGTAGTCTTTGCATATCTTACAATCTTGCTAAATTCATTTACTAGGTTTTTTTTTTTAACTAAAAATGTTTTACTAGCTTTTTACGTTGATTGCTTTGCAGTTTGTACGTAAATAATCACATTTTCTGTGAATAGAGTTTTACTTATTTTCCAATATGGCTGCCTTTTATTTGTTTTCCTTGCCTTGCTGCATTGGCTAGTACTCTCAATGCAACATTGATTTGAAGTGAAAAAGGTAGATATCCTTGATTTGTTCTGAGCCCAGGAATCACTTAACATATATTTAATGGCCCAGGAAGTGTTCTCCCTTTGCAAATAGGCTTGAAGAAAAATGATATTCTGCTTTTGTTGGGTGTGGAGTTTTATAAATATCAATTAAATAAAGTTTGGTGTTACTGTTTAGGTCTTTTATACTTTATCAATCTTTATCAATTACAAAAAGAGAAGTTTGAAATCTTTATCTACAATTTTGGAATTGCCTGCTTTTTTTTTTTGCCCCTTCCTGGAATTTGAATCTTTGTTGTAAAATGCATATTCATTTTTAACCATTAGAACTTTTACTCAATTTTTTAATCATTAAAAATGGTCACCTTTACTACTGTTAATATTCTTGATGCTGAAATACACTTTGTCTGATGTTAAAATAGTCACTCTGGCTTTCTAATGATTGGAATTTTTGTGCATTTTTTCTAAACTCTTACTGTTATATGAAAATTTATATTTTAAATGAGTTTCTTGCAGAAAACATGTAATTGGAATCTTATTTTTTTATCAAAGTCTGGTCATCTCTGTCTTTTAGTTGATGCATTTAGATAATTTATTCTTGATATGTTTCATTTCATTGATGGTTTTTAAGTGTATCATCTTGCTTTCTGATATCTTTCTTCCATCAGAACTTTGTTCCTGTTTTCCCTTTTTCTTGACTTCCATTGGGTTAACAGAATGTTTTTAGTATTCTGTTTCATTTTTTCTATTGTTTTATTAGCAATATCTTTGTTTTTGTTTTTTTCCTAAACTATGCATCTTCAACTTACCACAATCAATCTTTAAAAAAAATTGTAACACTTTATAATGTGACTTTTACAACACTGTACATTCATTTACCCCTTTTGAGTTTTGTGTTATTTTTCACATATTGTATTTCTAAATATTATAAACCTCATATTATATTTTTATGTTGTATTTGATTTTATTCTTTATGTATTTGGCTAGCTTTAAAAACTGTTATATTAAAAAATGGGAAGGAAATCCAAAAAACAGGGGAAATATGTATACATATAGCTGATTCACTTCACTGTACAGCAGAAACTAACACAACATTGTAAAGCAGCTATACTCTAATAAAAAAAAAATAACTTTTATATTTACTGAAATGTTTGCCATTCCCAGAACTCTGCATTACTTCTAGGAGATCCAAGTTTTCCTTGACAATCATTTTATTTCAATTTTAAGAACGTCCTTTGAGATTTTCTTTGGTGAGTTCTGGTGACTAAACATTCCTCAGCTTTTGTTTTTCTTTTTGTGTTTTTTAATATACTCTTTTTTATTGAAGTATAGTTGGTTTACAATGTTGTGTTAGTTTCAAGTGTACAGCAAAGTGATTCAGTTATATATATTCTTTTATATTCTTTTTCAGATTCTTTTCCATATTGGTTATTACAAAATATTGAGTATAGTTCCCTGTGCTATACAGTAGGACCTTGTTGGTTATCTCTTTTATGTATGGTAGTACGTGTATGTTAATTACAAACTTCCAATTTACCCTTCCCCCCCTTTCCCCTTGGGCAGCCATAAATATGTTTTCTGTGTCTGTGAGTCTACTTCTGTTTTGTAAATAAGCTCAAGTGTATTATTTTTTAGAATACATATATAAGTAATATCACATATTTGTCTTTCTTATTTTTAATTTTATTGGAGTATCATTTATTTACAATGCTGTGTTAGTTTCAGGTGTATAACAAAGTGATTCAATTATACATATACATATATTCATTCTTTTTCAGATTCTTTTCCCATATAGCTTATTACAGAATATTGAGTAGAGTTCCATGTACCATACAGTATGTCCTTGTTGATTATCAATTTTGCATAGAGTAGTGTGTATATGTTAACTCCAATTTATCCCTCCCCCACACTACGTTTCCCCTTTGGTAACCATAAATTTGTTTTTAAAATCTGTGAGTCTGTTTCTGTTTTGTAAATAATGTCATTTATATCACTTATTTTCAGGTAGATTTCAAATATGAGTAATATCATATGATATTGTCTTTGTCTGTCTGACTTACTTAGAATGCTAATCTCTAAATCCATCCATGTTGCTGCAAATGGCATTATTTCCTTCATTTTTCTGGCTGAGTAGTATTCCACTGTATATATATGCCACATCTTCTATATGCATTCAACTGTCGATAGATATTTAGGTTGCTTCCATGTCTTTGTCATTGTAAATAGTGCTGCTATAAACACTGGGGTGTGTGTATCTTTTTGAGTTAGAGTTTTTGTCTTTTCTAGATATATGCCCAGGAGTGGGATTGCAAGAACATATGATAACTCTATATTAAGTTTTTTAAGAAACCTCCATGTTGAATCGACCTGGGTGGGGGACCTTCAAGATGGTGGAGGAGTAAGACATAGAGATCACCTTCCTCACAGCAAATACATCAAAAAAAATATAAAAGTGGAACAACTCCTACAAAACACCTAGTGGATGCTGGCAGAAGACCTCAGAATTCCCAAAGGCAAGAAAATCCCCACACACGTGGTGGTGCGGCTGACAGGGTCTTGGTGCTCCAGCCTGGTGTCAGGCCTGAGCCACCGAGGTGGGAGAGCTGAGTTCAGGACATTGGACGCCAGAGACCTCCCAGCCCCATGTAATATCAATTGGAGAGAGCTCTCTCAGAGATCATTATCTCAATGCGAAGACCCAGCTCAACCCAACAGCCAGCAAGATCAAGTGCTGGCCGCCCCATGCCAAACAACTATCAAGACAGGAACACAGGCCCACCCATTAACAGAGAGGCTGCCTAAAATCATACTAAGTTCACAGACACCACAAAACACACCACCAGACGTGGCCGTGCCCACCAGAAAGACAAGATCCAGCCCCACCAACCAGAACACAGGTACCAGCCCCCTCCACCAGGAGGCCTACACAACCCACTGAAACAACCTCATCCACTAAGGGCAGACACCATAAACAACGAGAACTATGAACCTGCAGCTGGAGAAAAGGAGACTCCAAACAAAGTAATTTAAACAAATGAGAAGACAGGGAAATACAGAGCAGAAGAAGGAGCAACGTAAAAACCCACAAGACTGAACAAATGAAGAGGAAATAGGCAGTCTACCTAAAAAAGATTTCAGAATAATGATAGCAAAGATGGTTAAAATTCTTGGAAATAGAATGGAGAAAATACAAGAAACTTTTAACAAGGACCTAGAAGAACTAAAGAGCAAACAAACAATGATGAAGAACATAAAAAATGAAATTAAAAATTCTCTAGACTTCTCAAGTGCTCATGGAATATTCCCCAGGATAGATCATATATTGGCTGACAAATCAAGCCTAGGTAAATTTAAGAAAATTGAAATCGTACCAAGAATCTTTTCTGACCACAATGCTATGAGACTAGATTTCAATTAGAGGAAATAATCTGTAAAAAATATAAACACATGGAGGCTAAACAATACACTACTTAATAAACAAGAGATCACTGAAAAAGTCAAAGAGGAAATCAAAAATACCTGGAAACAAATAACAATGCAAACACTAAAACCCAAAACCTATGGAATGCAGCAAAAGCAGTTCTAAGAGGGAAGTTTATAGCAATATCATCCTACGTTAAGAAACAAGAAACATCTCAAATAAACAATGTAGCATTACATCTAAAGCAATTAGAGAAAGAAGAACAAAAAAAAAACCCAAAGTTAACAGAAGGAAAGAAATCATAAAGATCAGATCAGAAATAAATGAAAAAGAAAAGAAGGAAACAATAGGAAAGATTTATAAAACTAAAAGCTGGTTCTTGAGAGGATAAACAAAAATTGATAAACCATTAGCCAGACTCAACAAGAAGAAAAGGGAGAAGACTCAAATCAATAGAATTAGAAATAAAAAAGAAAAGTAACAACAGACACTGCAGAAATACAAAGGATTGTGAGAGATTACTACAAGCAACTATATGCCAATAAAATGGACAACCTGGAAGAAATGGACAAATTATTAGAAAAGAACAACCTTCCAAGACTGAACCAGGAAGAAATAGAAACTATAAACAGACCAACCACAAACACTGAAATAGAGACTGTGATTAAAAATCTTCCAAAAAACAAAAAAAAAGCACAGGACCAGATGGCTTCACAGGCGAATTCTATCAAACATTACAGAAGGTCACAGTACCTAAAGATGCTAATCTAGGCAGAGGAAAATTAAGGAAATGAGTAGCCCATGGTATTACTCTTTTTTTTTTTAGTGCTGTGATTTTAACAAAGTAATAAACATTAACAATAAATCTAAAAAGGACAAGTATATTTTGACTTACTTATGTGTTTATGCATTTGTTCATTCATTCAATAGTTACTTATTAATTGAGTGCCTACTGCTTGCACCTATAGAAGCTCTTCACTACCTCTTCACCAATGAAATGTCATGACCCATCCCACCTTATCCAAAACTTGGAAGTGAGTTTGTGGACCCTTTTAGCTCGGGAAACTTGACTGGCTTAAATTTGTCTAGGATCCACAGATTTTTAAGAGTCGTAAAGAACCTCAAACTTGACCTGTAAGAAATATTTTTCCTGCAAAATTTTACCTGCCTCGTCAGTCATTTGGACACAGAGCGACTTAAACTTCTGAAACAGACTGATTGGCAAACCACTGAATTTTTGCCTTATTGACCCTTCAATCCACACTGCATGTTTTGGGCTTCCATTGTTTTAAGATATTGTTTTTATAGATTTACTATTCTTTTTACTGTTTATCTTTTTTAAAAATTTATTGAAGTATAGTTGATTTACAATGTTGTGTTTAATTTCTTATGTATAGCAAAGCGACTCAGCTATACATATATATACATATAATATATACTCTTTTTCATATTTTTTTCCATTAAGACTTATCACAGCTTATTGAATATAGTTCCCTGTGCTATACAGTAGGACATTGTTGTTTATCCATCCTATATATAATAGTTTGCATCTGCTAATCCCACGCTCCCAATATCTTTTAACAGTCATATAGTGGGATTCATATGATCTTTATATCTGAATAGCAGATGTATGTACAGATATATCTGGATTTCAAATTCTAGTGTCAAGTTATATTTTGTAGTTTACTTGCATCTATTGTTGAGGAAACTGCTATCATTTTATTTGTTATTACTTTGTTGGCAATTTTTTCTCTGCAAAGATTTTCCATCTTTTTTCCATTTTTTAAATTTTTTGGAATTATAGTTGACATTCAATGTTTTATTATTTTAAAGTATAGAATATAGTGATTTGACACTTTTACACGTTATGAGATGCTCACCATGATAAGTCTAGTTACCGTCTGTCACCATCTAAAGTTATTACAATATTCCTGATTGTATTCCCTATTCTGTGTGTTACATCCCCATGACTTTATCCGTTCACCTATCAATGAACACTTAGGTTGCTTTCATATCTTGGTTTGTGTAAATAATGCTGCAATGAACATTAGTGTAAATATACCTTTTTGAATCAGTGTTTTGTTTTCCTCAGGTAAATACCCAGAATTGGGTTCCTGGATACTATGGTAGTTCTATTTTTATTTTTTTTGAGCAACTTCCATACAGTTTTCCATAGTAGCTGCACAAATTTACATTCCCACCAATAGTGAATGAGGATTTCTTTTTCTCTACATTCTTACCAACACTTGTTTATTTTTTGCCTTTTTTCCTAATAGCCACTCTAACAGGGGTGAGGTGATATCTCATTGTGGTTTTAATTTGTGTTTCCTTAATGATTAGAGATATTGAGCACTTTTTCATGTGCCTGTTGACCAGAAATGAAAATGTCTCTTCAAGTGCCCATTTTTCAATCAGATTGTGGGTTTTTTTATTATGTTGTATGTGTTCTTTCTATATTCTGTATAGTAACCACTTATCAGATATATGATTTGCAAATATCTTCTCCCATTAAGTATGTTGCCTTTTTGTTTTGTTGATAGTTTCCTTCACTGTGCAAAAGCTTTTTAGTTTGACATAGTCCCATTTAGTTATTTTTGTTTTTATTGAGGTGATAGATTTTTAAAAATACTGCTAAGATTTATGACAAAATCTGACTCCCAATGCTTTCTTCTAAGAGTTTTATGGTTTCAGGTTTTACATTCAAGTCTTTAATCCTTTGTGAGTTCATATGTGGTATAAGATAGTGGTCCAGATAGTGGTCCAGATTCATTCTTTGCATGTAGCAGTCCAGTTTTTCCCATACATTATTGAAGAGATTGTCTTTTCTCATTGTATATTCTTGATTCCTTTGCCATAGATTAATTGACCATATATGCATAGGTTTATTTATGGGCTCTCTATTCTCTTCCTTTGATCTATCTGTCTGCTCTTGTGCCAGTGCCATATTATTTGATTATGATAACTTTGTAGTATAGTTTGAAGGCTAGGTGCATGATACCTTCAGTTTTGTTGTTCTTTCTCAAGTTTGCCTTTGCTATTCAGGGGTTTTTGTGGTTTCATACAAATTTTTTTGTTCCAGTATTATTTCTTCCAGTTCTGTGGAAAATGTTATTGGTATTTTAATAGGAATTGAATTGAACCTGCAGATTGTTTGGGTATTTTGAACATTTTAACAATATTAATTCTTCCAATTCATGAGCAAGGTATATCTTTCCAATCATAGGCATACCTTGTGTTATTGTGCTTTGCCTTTATTGTGCTTCACGGATATTGCATTATTTACAAGTTTAAAATCTGTGGCAACCCTGCTTTGAGCAAAGCTATCACCATCATTTTTCTAACAGCACTTGCCTACTTTGTGTCTCTGTGTCACATTTATTAATTCTCAACTGTTTCAAACCCACCACTAGCAAAAAGATTATGACTCAGTGAAGGCTCAGATAATAGTTACCATCTTTTAGGAATAAAGTATATTAAATTAAGAGATGTACATTTTTTACACATGATGCTATTGCACACTTAATAGATTACAGTATACTGTAAACATAACTATTATATGCACTGGGAAACCAAAAAAATTATCTCACTGGTTTTATTCCTCTATTTGCTTTATTGAGGTGGTCTGGAACTGAACCTGCAGTATCTCTGAGGTATGCCTATATTTGTGTCATCTTTACTTCCTTTCATCAATGTCTTGTAGATTTCAGAGTAAAGATATTTCACCCTCTTGGTTAAATTTATTCCTAGGTATTTTATTCTTTTTGATGCATTTGTAAATGGGATGTTTTCTTAATTTCTTTTTCTGATAGTTTGTTATTAGTGTATAGAAATGAAACACCTTTCTTTATATTAATTTTGTAGCCTGAAATTTTAATTAATTTATTTGTTAGTTTTAATAGGTTTTTGGTGAGTCTTTTTATTTTATTTTATTTTATTTTATTTTATTTTATTTTATTTTGGTGAGTCTTTAAGCTTTCATATATGTGTGTATATATATAGTATAACACCATCTGCCATTAATTACAGTTTTACTTCTTCCTTTCCAACTTGGATGCCTTGTATTTCTTTTTCTTGTCTGATTGTTATGGCTAGAACTGCCAATGTTATGTTAAATAAAAAAAGTGAGAGTGAGCTTCCACCGATGAAAGAAATGAAAGATTACATAAACAGATGGAGACATATACCATGTTCTTGGATTGGAAGAAACAATATTGTGAAAATGACTATACTACCCAATGCAATCTACAGATTCATTGCAATCCATATCAAATCACCAACGACATTATTTACAGAACTAGAACAAAAAATCTTAAAATATGTATGGAGACACATAAGACCCCAAATAGCCAAAACAATCTTAAGGGAAAAAAATGGAGCTAGAGGAATCACACTCCCTGACTTCATACTATACTACAAAGCTACAATAATCAAGACAATATGGTACTGGCACAAAAACAGAAATATAGATAAATGGAACAGGATAGAAAGCCCAGAGATAAACCCACACACATATGGTCAACTAATCTATGACAAAGGAGGCAAGGACATACAATGGAGAAAAGACACCCTCTTCAATAAGTGGGTCTGGGAAAACTGGACAGCTACATGTAAAAGAATGAAATTAGAACACTCCCTAACACCATACACAAAAATAAATTCAAAATGGATTATAGACCTACATGTAAAACTGGACACTATAAAACTCTTAGAGGAAAACATAGGAAGAACACACTTTGACATAAATCACAGCAAGATCTTTTTTGACCCACCTCCTAGAGTAATGGAAATAAAAACTAAAATATACAAATGGGACCTAATGAAACTTAAAATCTTTTGCACAGCCAAGGAAACTATAAACAAGATGAAAAGACAACCCTCAGAATGGGAGAAAATATTAGTAAATGAAGCAACGGACAAAGGATTAACCTCCAAAATATATAAACAGCTCCTGCAGCTCAATGTTAAAAAAAAACAATCAAAGAATGGGCAGAAGACGTAAATAGACATTTCTCCGAAGAAGACATACAGATGGCCAGAGGCCCATGAAAAGCTGCTCAACACCACTAATTATTAGAGAAATACAAATCAAACCTACAATGAGGTATCACCTCACAGTGGTCAGAATGGTCATCATCAGAAAATCTACAAACTATAAATGGTAGAGAAGGTGTGGAGAAATGGGAACCCTCTTGCAATGTTGGTGGGAATGTAAATTGAAACAGCCACTATGGAGAACAGTATGTAGGTTCCTTAAAAAACTAAAAATAGAACTACCATACGACTCAGCAACCCCACTATTGAGCATATACCCAGAGAAAACCATAATTCAAAAAAGGTCATGCACCCCAATGTTCATTGCAGCACTGTTTACAATAGCCAGGTCATGGAAGCAACCTAAGTGTCCATCAACAGATGAATGGATAAACAATATGTGGTACATATATACAATGGAATATTACTCAGCCATAAAAAGGAAAGAAATTGTGTCATTTGTAGAGACGTGGATGGACCCAGAGACTGTCATACAGAGTGAAGTAAGTCTGAAAGACAAAAACAAATATCTTATATGTGGAATCTAGAAATCTGGACAGATGAACCAGTTTGCAAGGCAGAAATAGAGACATAGATGTAGAGAAAAAATGTATGGAAATCAAGGGGAGAAAGCGGGTAGGGGGTTGTGGTGGGATGAATTGGGAGATTGGGATTGACATATATACACTAATATGTATAAAAGAGATAACAAATAAGAACCTGCTGTATTAAAATAAAATAAAATTCAAAAAAATGAAATAAAAAATAAAAACCAGATTAAAAAAAAAAAGCCTCTTTTTTATAACTCAGAAATATTAAAGTCTATGCCAAGTAGGGTTTCTAAGTATCCTAAAGGCATAAATTCTCTAAGTTAAACAATAGATATTTTTAAGAATCTTAATGGAATTGTCATACATCATCCTCATAGGCAGCACATAATAAAGAAAGGAATGTGGTTTTGACTTTAATCTAATGAAATTAATTTTATAAATTGATACATAAAAGACACACAAAGTTTTTTTTTTAAGGAATCATATCAATTTGTGCTAAATTTGACAGAGACAATAAAAATGGAAAGAAATATTAAGACCCCCAAACTTCTTGCATAGAGTAATGAGACTGAGAAAATTTTCATCTGCAAATATTGGCTATGTCTTATGGGTAAGGAAGAATGATCAGAGAATGGGAAAAAGACTCCACAGGTTAGAACTAAGAGAGGTGGAGAATCATTTCCAGGAAATAGGACTAGGTCCTAATCAGGGTCAACATGTGCCCAGTTGGATTTGAGAATTCCTATGGACCAATGACTGCTATGTGCTTCATTTCCCCCTTTTTCAAAAGGGAGTGTCTATTGCAATTATCCTAAGCCTATCTCTCCATTGCATTTTGGGTGTGCCAGGAGCAGATAACCTGCATCTTTAGTTCCTTTAGAACTTCAGATAGGAAGAAACTTCACTTAAAACAACTCATATGTATGTGGATCTGATTTAGATCACAAGATCCTGGACCTTGAGAGAGCTAGCCAGATGCTGTAATTGGATGAGATTTTGAGTGGCCTTGGGAAGAAGGCGAGTATATTTTGCAAATGGTAAGGATGTAAATAATTTATGATCAAAGGGAACACTATAAAATTAATGATAATAACAAATATTTTGAGCCTTTTCCCAATGAGATGTGTGGTCTATGTACCTTCCCCTTGAATATCGCAATTATAACTGCTTGTGGTCCCAATTATGGCCGCTTGACCAATAAAATACATCATATTGGTGCTATGCCATAAAAGACTACCAGCTCCCACTTCCTAAATTTTAGAATATCTACTCTTTGAACCCAGTTACCATGCTGTGAGGAACTCCATGAAGAGGGCCACATGGAGAAAAATGAGGCTCCGAGTCTACTGTTCTAGGTCAGGTCTTAGCCACCAACCAGCACCATCTTGTCAGCCATGAATGAGCCATCTTAGAAGTGGGTCCTTCCACCTAGTCAAACTGCTCAGTTGACTTTGTATGGAACAGAGACAAGGTATCCTCATACCTTCCCCAAATTAGAGATTTATGAGCAAAATAAATGATAATTGTTGTTTTAAATCACTAAGTTTTGGGGGACATAAATATTTCATTTGTACTTTCAGGTGTTCCATTTAGCTAGATAGAGCAGTCATTTATTCAAATACAGTTGAGAGACATTTATCAGTCATCTACATGCTTCATACTGTATCACTGAAATAGGTAATAACGGGAGGGGTCAGTACATGGGTATGACAAAGTACTTCCCCCCATATTCTGATAATCTGGTAGAGGAGATAAGAGAAGATAAGATATGAACATAACTGCCTAAACAATTCATAACACAGTAAGAGGCATAAGAGAGGCTTAAATTGCTATGGTTTTTTGAAAAAAGGAAAGAAATATCTCATGAAATAGGGGGAAATGAAAGGATACTTTGATAGGGATGGGGTTATAGATGGAGAAAAGTAGGTATTGGCCCCTTTGAATGATAAATTCTTTAGTTTCTAAGTTGGCACAGGCCCCATCTCCATGAGGATCCCACCTTAGAATCACTAAATGGAGGGGACTAATGTCCAATTCAGGTTTATCTTTTGTTGCACTTTTATGTAACTATGGATGTAATTAATCCATAACTAGTATGTAAGAGTGGCCAAGATGGTCATTCTTCTATCATTGCAAAGTATTTTTCTGGAAAAAATGTATACCCCTAATTATTATAGCATATTATAAGGGGTTAATAGCCAACATATATAAACAGTTCATACCACTCAACATGAAAAAAACAAACAACCTGATTAAAATGTGGCAGAAGAACTTAATAGACATTTTTCCAAGGAAGACATGCAGATGGATAACAAGTACTTGAAAAGATGCTCAACATCACTAATCATCAGTTATGCAAATCAAAAACACAACGAAATATCACCTCACACCTGTCAGAATGACTATCATCAAAAAGAACACAGCTAACAAATGTTGGTGAGGATGTGGAGAAAAGGGAACCCTTGTACACTGTTGGTGGGAATGTAACTTGGTGCAGCCACTACACAAAACAGTATGGAGGTTTCTCAAAAAACTAAAAAACAACTACCATATGACCCAGCAATTCCACTCCTGGGTGTATAACCAAAAGAAACAAAAACACTAATTCAAAAAGACATACATACATCAATGTTCATTGCAGAGCTACTTACAATAGCCAACGTATGGAAGCAACTTAAGTGTTAATTGATAGATGAATGGATAAAGCAATTGTGGTATATATATGCAGTGGAATTTTACTCAGCCATAAAAAAAAAATAAAAATTGTCATTTGCAGCAACATGGATGGACCTAGAAGGTATTTTCTAAGTGAACTAAGATAGAGAAAAACAAGTACCATATGATTTCACTTACATGCAGAATATAAAAAAAACAAAACAAACAAAACAAAGAAGAAACAAAATTGCAGTTACAGAGAACAAACTGGTGGTCTCCAAAGGAGAAGAACAAGGGACAGACGAAATAGGTAAAGGGGATTAAGAGGTACAAATTTCCAGCTATAAAATAAATGTCACAGGGATATAGTGTACACATAAGGAATACAGTCAATAACATTGCAACAAGTTTGTGTGTTGATGGATGGTAATTGGACTTATTTTGGTGACCATCTCATAATGTATCCGTATATTGAATTACTATGTTGTACATCTGAAAAGAATACAATATTGTATGTTAATTATAACGCAATAAAAAAGAAACTGAGAAACTGCTGCCAAACAAAGTAATGTAGAGCAACACTTCCCCAAATGTAATCACCAGCAGTGACTTTGGGAGGTAAACAAATGAGCCTGTTTTATTTTAGTTTTTTATATTCATTTTAATTGCATTAGAAAATTTGAGTATATCAAACCTTGGTATTAAAAGATATCAATGCAAGGAATTGGCTAAAGTTGGTACATATGTTTAAAAGGAAGTCAATTTGAAAAAAAAATTAGATGAATAAAAAATAAAATAAAAATGTTTATAAAATAAAAGACAACATATATATGTAATTTATTATTACAGATATGAAGAGTGAGGTTCAGAGGGGGTACACTACTTGCCCAAGTATATACAGCTTTCATATTTTCAGATTTTAAAACTTTCAGTTCTATGTGGTATGCAATAGAAATTTGTGGGAGTCTCTTCCCTTACAGGAGTATCAATGCATAGTTTACTGAATGATGTTTTTAGTATTAAGATGAAATTTATGTTGATTCCTTCATGCTACCTCACTCCATACCTTTGTGGAAAAAAGCATTGCTTGATTAAAAGACTGGACAGATTTGATGAAGGAGAACAAGGCTATTGAACAGACTAAGCTAAATTATTGCCATTGGAAAAAGAATAGTATTAGGGGTAATACTGGCTTTGACTTCCTCCTTTCTCCTGAAGGAAAAAAATTTCTTCAGATCTCAGAGGAGTTCCAGTGAAGAATAGAGGAGAAAACCAAAGTCCATTCCACAGATGAGAATCCTAGGGCTGACAATCTGGTCATTGCAATGAAGCCACCAAGCCAGCATTAGTCCCTAAGATTGGCACTAGATTCATCTTGTAAAATGTTTTCTGGAAAGCCTCTTTTAATGCTGACCTCCCACCAACTTTTAGAGAACTATGTTTCAATGGAAATCAAGAACAAGGGGGTCACAGTCTCACAAGGAGGGAGGAGAACCAGACTAAGAATAATTGGGAGACCTTCAAGATGACAGAGGAGTAAGAGGTGGAGATCGCCTTCCTCCCCACAAATACATCAGAAAAACATCTACATGTGGAACAACTCCTACAGAACACCTACTGAATGCTGGCAGATGAACTCCAAAGGAAGACTTCCCAAAAGATGCCCTCAGGCGACCTACACACAGAGGCAGGACAAAATACAAACCTGACCCCAGGAGCTGTGCGAACAAAGAAGAGGAAGGGAAATTTCTCCCAGCAGCCTCAGGGACAGTGGATTAAACCTCCAAAATCAACTTGATGTACCCTGCGTCTCTGGCATAACTGAATAGACAATGAATCGTTCCAAAATTGAGGCGGTGGACTTTGGGAGCCACTGTAGACAAGGGGTTTGCTTTCTGCATCTAATCTGTTCCTGGTTTCATGTTTATCTTAGATTAGTATTTAGTGTTTATTATCATTGGTAGATTTGTTTATGGATTTGGTTGCTCTCTTCCTTTATATATATAGATTTTTTTTTTCCTTTTTCTCTTTTTGTGAGTGTGTATGTGTATGCTTCCTTGAGTGATTTTGTCTGTATAGCTTGCTTTCACCATTTGTCCTAGGGTTCTGTCTGTCAGATTTGCGTTTTTCTTTGTTTTTAGTATATTATGTAGCACATGTTATCATTGGTGGATTTGTTTATTGGTTCCGTTGCTCTGTTCTTTCATTCTTTCTTTTTCTATGACTTTTTAATTTTTTTATTTTTAATAATATTTCTTTTATTTTAATAACTTTATTTTATTTTATTATGTTTTTCTTTCTTTCTTTCTTTTTCTCCCTTTTCTTCTGAGCTGTGTGGCTGACAGGGTCTAGGTGCTCCGGTGGTGTGTCAAGCCTGTGCCTCTGAGGTGGAAGAGCTGAGTTCAGGACATCAGTCCACCGGAGAACTAGTGGATCCATGTAATATCAAACAGCGAAAGCTCACCCAGAGTTCTTCATCTCAATGCTAAGACCCAGCTCCACTCAATGACCAGCAAGCTACAGTGCTGGACACCCTGTGCCAAACAACTAGGCAGACAGGAACACAACCCCCCCATTAGCAGGGAGGCTGCCTAAAATCATAATAAATTCGCATACATCCCAAAACACACCACCAGATGCTGTCTTAACCACTAAAAAGACAAGATCCAGCCTCATCCACCAGAACACAGGCACCAGTCCCCTCCACAAGGAAGTCTACACAACCCACAGAACCAACCTTAGCCATTGGGGGCAGACACCAAAAACAACAGGAACTACAAACATGCAGCCTGTGAAAAGGAGACCCCAAACACAGTAAGTTAAGAAAAATGAGAAGACAGAGAAACACACAGCAGATGAAGGAGCAAGATTAAAAACCTACCAGGCCAAACAAATGAAGAGTAAATAGGCAGTCTGCTTGAAAAATAATTCAGAATAATGATAGTAAAGATGATCCAAAATCTTGGTAATAGAATGGAGAAAATACAAGAAACATTTAACAAGGACCTAGAAGAATTAAAGAGCAAACAAACAATGATGAACAACAAAATAAATGAAATTTAAAATTCCCTAGAAGGAATCAATAGCAGAATAACTGAGGCAGAAAACGGATAAGTGACCTGGAATATAAAATAGTGGAAATAACTACCACAGAGCAGAATAAAGGAAAAGAATGAAAAGAATTGAGGACAGTCTCAGAGACCTCTGGGGCAATATTAAATGCACCAACATTCAAACTATTGGGGTCCGAGAAGAAGAAGAGAAAAAGAAAGGGACTGAGAAAATATTTGAAGAGATTATAGTTGAAAACTTCCCTAATATGGGGAAGGAAATAGTCAATCAGTCCAGGAAGCACCGAGAGTCCCATACACGATAAATCCAAGGAGAAACATGCCAAGACACATATTGATCAAACTATCAAAAATTAAGTACTAAGAAAAAATATTAAAAGCAGCAAGGGAAAAACAATAAATAATATACAAGTGAATTCCCATAAGGTTAACAGCTGATCTTTCAGCAGAAACTCTGCAAGCCAGAAGGGATTTGGAGGACATAGTTAAAATGATGAAAGGGAAAAACCTACAACCAAGATTACTCTACCCAACAAGGATCTCATTCAGATTCAACAGAGAAATCAAAAGCTTTACAGACAAGCAAAAGCTAAGAGAATTCAGCACCACCAATCCAGCATTACAACAAATGCTAAAGGAACTTCTCTAGGCAGGAAACACGAGGGAAGGAAAAGACCTACAATAACAAACCCAAAACAATTTTAAAAAATGGTAATAGGAACATACACATCGATAACTACCTTAAATGTAACTGGATTAAATGCTCCAACCAAAAGACATAGACTGGCTGAATAGACACAAAAACAAGACCCATATATATGCAGTCTACAGGAGACCCACTTCACACCTAGGGACACATACAGGCTGAAAGTGAGGGGATGGAAAAAGATACTCCTTGCAAATGGAAATCAAAAGAAAACTGGAGTAGCAATTCTCATATGATACAAAATAGTCTTTAAAACAAAGACTATTACAAGAGACAAAGAAGGACACTACATAATGATTAAGGGATCAATCCAAGAAGATATAACAATTTTAAATATTTATGCACCCAACATAGGAGCACCTCAATACATAAGGCAAATGCTAAGAGCCATAAAAGGGGAAATCGACAGTAACACAATCATAGTAGGGGACTTTAACACCACACTTTCACCAATGGACAGATCATCCAAAATGAGAATGAATAAGGAAACACAAGCTTTAAATGATACATTAAACAAGATGGACTTAATTGATATTTAAAGGACATTCCATCCAAAAACAACAGAATACACTTTCTTCTCAAGTGCTCATGGAACATTCTCCAGGATAGATCATATCTTGGGTCACAAATCAAGCCTTGGTAAATTTAAGAAAATTGAAATCGTATCAAGTATCTTTTCCAACCACAACGCTATGAGACTAGATATCAATTACAGGAAAAAATCTGTAAAAAATACAAACACATGGAGGCTAAACAATACACTACTAAATAACCAAGAGATCACTGAAGAAATCAAAGAGGAAATCAAAAAATTCCTAGAAAAAAATGACAATGAAAACATGATGACCCAAAACCTATGGGATGCAGCAAAAGCAGTTATAAGAGGGAAGTTTAGATCAATAAAATCCTACCTCAAGAAACAAGAAACATATCACATAAACAACCTAACCATACACCTAAAGCAATTAGAGAAAGAAGAACAAAAACCCCGCAAAGTTAATAGAGGGAAAGAAATCATAAAGATCAGATCAGAAATAAATGAAAAAGAAATGAAGGAAACAATAGCACAGATCAATAAAACTAAAAGCTGGTTCTTTGAGAAGATAAACAAATTGATAAACCATTAGCCAGGCTCATCAAGAAAAAAAGGGAGAAGACTCAAAACAATAGAATTAGACATGAAATAGGAGAAGTAACAACTGACACTGCAGAAATACGAAGGGTCATAAGAGATTACTAAAAGTAACTATATGGGAATAAAATGGACAACCTGGAAGAAATGGACAAATTCTTAGAAAAGCACAACCTTCGGAGACTGGACCAGGAAGATATAGAGAAAGAATATAAACAGACTAATCACAAGCCCTGAAATTGAGACTGTGATTAAAGATATTCCAAAAAACAAAAGCCCAGGACCCATCTTGCACTGTTGGTGCGAATATAAATTGATACAGCCACTATGGAGAACAGTATGGATGTTCCTTAAAAAACTATAAATAGAACTAACATACGACCCAGCAATCCCACTACTAGACATATATCCTGAGAAAACCATAATTCAAAATAGTCATGTACCACAATGTTCATTGCAGTTCTATTTACAATAGCCAGGACATGGAAGCAACCTCTGTGCCCATCAGCAGTTGAATGGATAAAGAAGATGTGGCACATATATACAATGGAATATTACTCAGCCATTAAAAGAAATGAAACTGAGTCATTTGTAGTGAGGTGGATGGACCTAGAGTCTGTCATACAGAGTGAAGTAAGTCAGAAAGAGAAAAACAAATACCATATGCTAACACCTATATATGGAATCTAAATTTAAAAAAAAAAAAAGTAGTTCTGAAGAGCCTAGGGGCAGGACAGGAATAAAGACACAGATGTAGAGAATGGACTTGGGGACACGGGGAGAGGGAAGGGTAAGCTGGGATGAAGTGAGAGAGTGGCATGGACATATATACACTACCAAATGTAAAATAGATAGCTAGTGGGAAGCAGCTGCATAGCACAGGGAGATCAGCTCGGTGTTTTGTGTCCACCTGTAGGGGTGGGATAGGGTGCGTGGGAGGGAGTCTCAAGAGGGAGGAGATATGGGGATATATGTATATGTATAGCTGATTCACTTTGTTATAAAGCAGAAACTAACACACGATTATAAAGCAATTATACTCCAATAAAGATGTTAAAAAAAAAAAAGAATAATTGGAGAGCGGTGTTAATTCCAGCTAACCCGCTTACTGCTGTTTCCAAGTTCTCGAAGTGATTCAAAGGGGACAGAATGAGACTGTGGAAATGGAGAAGGGATATGACTGAAAATATCATAATCCATCGGATTTATAGGACTTCGTGTATGAGTTAATGTGTGGTGTAAAAAAAGAAAAAAAGAGTGGTGAAATCACGTTCAGGTGCATGGCTACCCCAGTGGATGAGCTGACATTCACCAAGACAGGACATAAACATGGCTGAGCAAGCTTGGCAGCAGAAGATGGCAGAATAGACAAGGCTATTCATAGCACAGACATCACCTTAGTTCCAGGCACTATACCAGGAACAGTGTAGACAAGGTTATGTATAATATAAAATCTGTGCCTTCAGGAAATTCAAATTCATTGTACAGAGAGACAAAAAAAAAAAAAAAACCTGTTATGCTAACCTTCTTTGCTTGCCTTCAACTCATCTAGCTCTTTCTTGCTTCAGGGCTTTTGTACATGTTGCCCCTTAAGTGTGAAAGGATCTCCCCAAATAATCCCCTCTACCTGGTGACTCCTACTTACCCTGCAGTTTATAGGTTATACATCAATTTCCTAGGGAGGTCATCTCCACACTATTCAATCTGAATTAGATTTATTTGAGTATTTCCTCCCCTAGCACCTACAAATACTATTCCTTTAAAAAGCACAGTTCAACATGTGGTAAATTATTTTTGCCTGATTTTACCTCTTTACTGAGACTCTCTCAAACTTGAACATAGTTCTAGAGGGCAAAGACCACACATAGTTGTTTATCGTTGATGTCAAGCTGCTAAAAGAGTATTTTGTATATATTAAGCAATGAATAAACATTTTTGTTGAAATAATAAATGGTATAATAAAAATAGATCCTGATGACCATAAGAACACAAGGCAGAGCCTACTATCATGAGCAGGTTGCAATAAGGAGGCTAGGAAGGCTTTACACAGAAAATGAGAGTAGCTCAGGCTATCTTGAAATATGCAGTTTAAACAGAGGGGAGGAGCTATTCCCCAGAGAAGAAGGCGCCCATGAGGAAACACAGCAGAATACAGAATGACACTTTGAGGACCAGCAAATGGTTGATTAGCTTCAGAGGGCACAACTATGAGAAATGGATAATAATAACTTTAGAAATAATAATGTCAGAGAGGTAGGCAGAGACTAGGTGATAAATTCTTGCTAACAGAGGATTCTTGACTTTATTCTATAGGGCAAGGGAAGTCACTGAATATATTTCCACAGATTTTCTAGTCATTAGGGAAGACTAGCTCTCTACCTTATTATATAGTCTCAATCCTTTTGCTTAGATTACCTGAGATACTTCAGCAATTATGCAGTGTTAGTAGCTTCCTGGAAGAGAAGCAATATATATGATGTGCATGGAGTGAATGTGGGGGCGAAGACAGGAGAGTATGGGAAGGAAATGCATACATATTGGAAGGAGACTCCATAATGAGGTTCCAACCTCAAACAAAGGAAGAACAAAACAATCCCAAGGTAAGCAAAGACATTTCAATATGTAGGCCGAGGTGGGTGGATCAGAGACCAAAAAGGGTCACCAAGGATAGCTGCAGAGTGAAGGGTACCAAGATTGCCTGTTTTCTTCATGAAAATAAAACATTGCTAGGAGGAGGGGTAAGGATAGACAGTCAGATTATCTTCTACTGTTCCATGGAACTAGACAGTGTTGTTCTAAAAAATAAAGCAGCCAGTTAGTTTACCAGCATAATGGGTTTATTTGAGAATAGCAGAGAACTGCAATTTAGGACAAGCATGCTATAGCAAAAACTATAGGCAAGTCTAACAAACAAATGAGTTAAACATTACTTTGTACAGAAAAGAGTGGAAGTTGGAAGGGGTTGTTTTGAATGAAATTACATTGAAGGAAAGTAAGAGTTTAGGACAGTGCAGCACTTCCCTTTGGCTGTGCTTGTTGCTGGGCAATGAGAATTCTTCCTATTGGGGTTTGTAGTTGCTGCCTTTCTATAGGGGTCTGTAAATGATGTCAAGTTGTAGTGTGTGAAGACTCTCACTTCTGGCCTCCAACCCATTTTATTTTATTTATTTATTTTTTTTTTAGATTCCATATATATGTGTTAGCATACGGTATTTGTTTTTCTACTTCTGACTTACTTCACTCTGTATCACAGACTCTAGGTCCATCCACCTCACTACAAAAAACTCAATTTCGTTTCTTTTTATGGCTGAGTAATATTCCATTGTATATATGTGCCACATCTTCTTTATCCATTCATCTGTCTACGGACACTTAGGTTGCTTCCATGTCCTGGCTATTGTAAATAGAGCTGCAATGAACATTGTGGTACATGACTCTTTTTGAATTATGGTTTTCTTGGGGTATATGCCCAGTAGTGGGATTGCTGGGTCGTATGGTAGTTCTATTTTTCGTTTTTTAAGGAATCTCCATACTCTTCTCCATAGTGGCTGTATCAATTTACATTCCCGCCAACAGTGCAAGAGGGTTTCCTTTTCTCCACACCCTCTCCAGCATTTATTGTCCAACCCATTTTAAATGAGGTTTCTCTCCTACACTATTGGTGGGAATGTAAACTGTTACAGCCTCTATGGAGAACAGTATGGAGGTTTCTTAAAAAACAAAATATAGAGCTACCATATGATCCTGCAATCCCACCCTGTGGCATATTTCCAGAGAAAACCAAAATTTGAAAAGATACATGCACCCCCATGTTCATAGCAGCTCTATTTATAATAGCCAAGACATGGAAGCAACCTAATAGTCCATCAACAGATGAATGGATAGAGAAGATGTGGTACATATATACAATGTAACACTACTCATCCATAAAAAAGAATGAAATAATGCCATTTGCAGCAAAATAGATGGACCTAGAGATTATCATACTAAGTGAAGTAAGTCAGAGAAATACAAATATCATATGATATCACTTATATTTGGAATCTAAAAGAAATGATACAAATGAACTTACAGAACAGAAACAGACTCACAGACACAGAAAACAGTTATTGTTATCAAAGGGAAAAGGGGAGGGATAAATTAGGAGGTTGGGATTAACATATACACACTACTGTATATAAAAAGATAACCAACAAGGACCTAGTGTATAGCACAGAGAACTATCAATATTTTGTAATAATCTATATGGGAAAAATCTGAAGTTATATAATATATATTACTTAAATATATATATATATATATATATATATATATATATAAAACGTGGTACGGAAAAACCTGAACGAACGTTTTGACCAACACAATATATAATTGAATCACTTTGCTGTACACCTGAAAATAACACAACATTTTAAATTAACTATACTTCAGTCAAAAAATGAGGTTCCTACCCAACGCAGCCATAAATAAATAAATAAATAAAGATTAATTAAAAAAAAAAAAAATGAGGTTCCTTGGGAATTCCCTGGTGGTCCAGTAGTTAGGAAACCGCAATCTCACTGCCAAGGGCCTGGGTTCAATCCCTAGTCAGGGAACAAAAATCCCACAAGCCACGAGGCGAGGCCAAAACAAATTTGTTTTTAAATGAGGTTTCCTTTATTCTGTTTCAAAGAACTTGGATGTATCTTTGCTCTCCTCTGTTGACATATATGTTTTTGAATAATCAAAATTTACAGCAGTGAAATATAATGAAATTTTTGTTCCATAAATGAGTAATTCTTTCCTACATTTGCATAACCTTCTTAGAAATCACTGATGGTAGAAACTCAAAATATCTTAACATCTCTGAGCCTCATTCTCCTACTATGTAAAAGATCTTTATGGTACAGTGTGAGTTCTACACTTAAATGAGAAACTGTGTGAAAGCACACATGTTACCTGGCACGTAAAATGCATACAGTTAACTGAATAGTGAAAAATTGGCTCTTTGATTAATAGGACATGAAGTTTGGACCATTGTTCTTCGAAGGGCTGATTTGAATTCCTTACTTCTCAGACTGTAAATCATTGGATTGAACAATGGAGTGAGGATGGTATAAGACACAGATATTAGGGTGTCTTGACTTGAAGAATAATGGGATTTGGGCCTTAAGTAGATGAAAGAGGCACAACCATAATGAACAGTTACCACAATGAGATGGGAGGCACAGGTAGAGAAAGCTTTGTATCTTCCAACAGAGGATGGGATTTTTAGAATGGCAGAGATGACGCGGATATAGGAGACCAGGATAAGTAACAGTGGAATAACCAAGACAAACACACCAAGCATGAATATGACCAACTGACTGAGGTGAGAGTGATGAGATGCCAGCTTGAGGACAGGAGAGATATCACAGAAGTAGTGATGGAGATGGTTGGAGGAGTGGAATGGCAGGTGAAATATCAGGGATGTGGTGACCACTGAGACAGTGAAACCACAGGCACAGGCAGCCGCCACAAGTCCCAAACACCCCCCATAGCCCATGAGCACTGTGTAACGCAGAGGGTTACAGATAGCCACATAACGATCATAACCCATGGCTGCCAGCAGGAAGGAGTGAGAGCAGATGAGGAAGAGGAAGGTAAACATTTGGATGGCACAGCCCAGGAAGGAGATGGTCTTCTTCTGGGCCAGCAGGTCAACCAGCATCTTGGGTATAATGACGAAGGTGTAGCAAGTCTCAGAAGAGGAGAGGACACCAAGGAAGAAGTACATAGGGGTATGGAGGGCTCTGTCCAGCACAATGGTAGAAATGATGATGGCATTGGTGCCCAGCATGAACAGGTACACAAGCAGGAAGACAACGAAGAGCAGCTGTTGCAGCCCAGCCAGAGATGAGAAGCCAAGGAAGAAAAACTCTCTCACCGAGGTTTCATTGACCCACTCCATGGTCACTGTTATATAGGAGAGCCAGAGCCAGAGCCAGAGGCCAGGGTCCAGGGAGGGAGAAATAGACAGGGAACTCAGCACAAAGCCTACAGTTGGCAGGCATTTCCAGATGTTTAGTGGAACTCATTCATTTCCTCCAAATATATCTGCCAAAATAAGAATTAAGGCTAAATATGGAACAGAATAACTGACAAGCAATTAGCAGACTTTTTTCCCAATACCAAGGACATGTTATCTCTCTAGCCAAGGATTAAGGCGTTATCTGATCATTTTCCCTTGTATCTTACTTATGGTTTATATTGATTTTCTTACTCACTACAAGCCCAAGGAAACCAGCTCTCCAAATGTGAAAAATATGGTTAATTTCAGCTACCTAAGCATGATCAGAAAGTGGCATGAAAGAATGAGTAAAGGGCTTCCCTGGTGGCGCAGTGGTTGAGAATCTGCCTGCTAATGCAGGGGACACGGGTTCGAGCCCTGGTCTGGGAAGATCCCACATGCCGCAGAGCAACTGGGCCCGTGAACCACAACTACTGAGCCTGCGCGTCTGGAGCCTGTGCTCCGCAACAAGAGAGGCCGCGATGGTGAGAGGCCCGCGCACCGCGATGAAGAGTGGCCCCCACTTGCCGCAACTAGGGAAAGCCCTCACACAGAAACGAAGACCCGACACAGCCAAAAATAAATAAATAAATAAATTTAAGAAAAAAAAAAAATTAAAAAAAAAAAAAGAATGAGTAAAGTTCAGATACAGCATGTGAACTTCAGTTTATCAACCACAAAATGGGGAGGGAGAGGAAGAATTAGATGACTGCTGAACAAAAGTGTGAAGGGATCTGTATTAATTGACAACTTAGTATATGCGATGATATGTGATAAGAATATCATATACCTTATGTCAATATTCATTACAACAATTTTATGTCAATACCCAAAATAATAAGAAAAAAGAAAAAAGCTTTTAGTGTTATTTCTAACAGAATGACCAACGATAGACCAATTAGAAACGCTTCTGCAGGATCCACAAACTAGAGCACTGAGCCAAGGATAGAACAGATGATAACATTAGTTTAAAAAAATATTCTTTTTCAGGAAGACAAGAGTCACTAAGTTGGTTTAAAACAAGAGAGAGACTCATTAACTTTGTGACATTTTACAACACCCTTCACTTTTCCCATTATAGATGCCTCAGAGAAACTCAGAAAAATAGTTTTGCAAAAAATGACCAAGACCTTGTCACAGAAAGCGAGAGAGAAGGGGAAAACTGGGCAGTTTTCGAGATTCCTACCATTGACATAAACCATAAGCTTTATATTTTTTATATATTATTATGTCAATAAAATTCCTTTTGAATATTCTGCTGCTAAATACAGTTTGCAAACTGCTGGAAAGGATTATTTGTAAAGTCATTTTTAGGCCTTATATAAGATAATTTTTCATGCGTGTGTTTCCCACTGACCAAGCCTAAGAAGTAAGAAAGTATTCTCTGGATACAAAATCATCTAGCATGTATTGGTTGTGTCCAGTGTTTGTTTATATACTTTTCAGTATATTTGTATAACTTTTACATCACTTTGTGTTGAAGAATTATTTGAATCTGCTACCACAGTTTTTTTTTTGCATTTTTCTAGTCAATTGCAAACCTTAGTTCTCTAGACCCTACGTTAAATGATTGGAAATTTCTGAAACTCTTTTTATCTATTCCTAGAATTTAGAGATAATTTTTGTTCTTTCTTAATTACTAGAAACTGGTCCTCAACTTAGTAGTTATAATTATTCATTTATTTGAAGTTAGTATCAGGATACTCACATACACTTGTTTTAAAGCTCTTTAACACAAATAATAGGAATTTTTCACTCTGTAACTCTAAAGATATTTCTGTTATATATATAAATATAAAGAATGTGTATACCATGTATATCCCCATTATATACATATGTATATGTATACTAGTTATATGTTTTCTATATCAAGAAAGGCAGACTAATGAGACAGTTTCACTATATAACACTTTCACCTGGACATATGAATTTCCATCTATTCCAAGACACTGAGGGAAATCTAAATTTATGGTCATTGCTTATCCTTGTCAATTTTCCAAGATTTTTCTGGATCTCCTTTCAACTAACCCATGTCTAATCCTCACTATATCCTCACTCCACTGACTATGAATTGTAGAGTAGACCACAGAAGTTAGAATTACCTGATTCTGAAAGAGTGCCTGAATTGGGTATCTACCCAATACCAAAAAAAACTGTCTGGAGTTTTTGTCACTCAGACCCATGTGGGCAGCTTTTGTCAGTTAAGTGGATTTTTACATACTGTTAATATAACCCCACAGTCTAAATGAGTGGTATGATTGATATAGTTTCCCTTTTCATGGTGTATGGAGACTCACTGGCACAGCATACCTGAGAAGGCAGCCCCCATCTGCTCAAGAAGACATCAAAGACCACCACAGTGTGTTATATCAGTACTATGGATAGAAAGATATAAGAGCAGAAGAATAAAAAGATCTTCCGGCCAAATACCCACAGGCTATAAGATTAAGGTAAAAGATCCCTCAATTTGGACTGAGAAGATCTATATTTTAGGTCTAGCTTTGTGTGACTTTGGGCAAAGTACTTAACTTGGATATTCCGTCTCCTTATTTTAAAATTAAAGGGGACAGGTCAATAACTGTAAAAAACTGTTAAGATGCATGGAAAGTATTTAAGAAGAGGCTCCTTGCATGATATCCTACAGAAAGGGATTTGACTTAGGGTAACAGCTGAGTACTGACTTTCAAGAACATTTTCAACTCATGGACTCCAACATTCTCTAGTTAGATGACCCTGAAAGTCCCCTTATAATATTCTAGAGCCTGTGGATGGAATTCAGGTTATGATCCTTAGAGATGACACTTCCCAACTTCTTTTTCTAACTTCTTAGATACTCCACAGGGATTTTATGTAGTTTAGATTTAAATAGTGACTCAATATTTGAGGATACTGTGTACCTCAAAGCAGGCAAATCTATATGTTTTTCAGCTGTAATACTTGTGAGATATTCAATTTATCTTAAGAAAAGCATCAATCTATTAGCTGGGAGAAATTATGTAGGCAGCCTCAGATAGTAAAGAAGTGGAATTTTATATTCTTAAGTACACATGAACATCCTGATTTTGCCTTATTAAAATGGAGTTTAAATACTGCATCAGTTTTCATTTATAGCTAAAATCATACATCCATGAGTAGACAGTAGAAAGAGGAGTAGAGATTTGATAAGTATTATTTCATTTGATCCATAAATCAACCAATCTTAAAAAAGAAGAAGAAAAAGAAGAAAGAAAGAAGAAAGGAAAATCTAACTGGGAGCTAAAATGACCCAGTATAATCATGAAGAAAAATTTAGAGAACAACATGGAGCATGCCAAATCACTTTTAGTACCTGGAGTTAAAAGCAGCCCCTGGTTCTCATTCTTAGCCCTGCCACTTGCCAGAATTGTAATGGGGGAAAGTGTTAACAAGCACTAGCCTTCATTCAGGTCTAGACCCCACAAAGCCCCAGACTAGATCAATATTCCCACTGCTCAGCAAGTACCTACATTGCTCTCCTCCTTTCAATTCAGACAGAAACAGGTATTCAGTATCTGGGAACCCACTAGGAATAAGCCAAAGACCAGAACCTGAGGAAATAGCAGCAGAAGAGAGTGAATCTGCCTTGAGACAGAAGCTCTCATCTGCATCAGCAGAGGTAGCCTCCCCTATCCATCAGGACTCTCAGCTTGTCCAGCCGAAGTCACGATCTTGAGAAGTTCTGGTTCATGCAGTTCTTAGTATCACATGGGAAGTGATTATTATAAGCATATACTGTGATTATTGGACTCCTGAGGCTTGATCTACTGCCCTAAAGACTTTGTCTTGGGGTTAATTAGAAGTCAAGTTTATTTTGGAAAAATAATGTTTCCAGTTTCTCAAGGTACCCTTAGTTGAGGAACCTGGGGAGCAGGAGCTATGAACATAATTAGTCTGAATTGGAAGTTCAGTCCATTTGTGATGGATTCTGAAAGAGAAATCACCATGATTTAGTGTGTAATACAGCAGACCAAGTGGACATTTTTCATTGAATTTTACGTTAGGATATTGGTGTATTTATGCAGGGATTCTCACCTTTAGTGTTTATAAGAGCCAAAGTAGGGCTTAATTACAAATTCATCTTATCAGATTCTTGTTCATAACAATTCTAGTCAGGAATATTGGAGTGATCTACAAAAACCTACCTTTTAACAAGTATTTTATGTCTAGTTGAGCGTTATCATTAAGTTACTTGTTATCTTACAAATAGAGTTTAAAGCTTAAAATAAATGAGATGTGTGAATCAAAAACGAATTGTATTAACCTTCTGGAGGTTTCACTTAAATACCATAAAACGTTCCCAATTTAAATGTACAGTTTGGTGAGTTTTACAAATGCATACATAAAAGCCACAACCACCCAATAAAGTTATAGACTATTTTTACAGGCCTAAAGAGTTTCCTTCTCTCCGTTGTGGTCAGTCCCACTCAGTCCTAGGACAAGAAAAATAATTATCTTCCTTTCTGTTGATATGGTTTGACCTTTGCCAGAATTTAATACAAATGGAATCAAACCATATACTCAGTTCTGTGTCTTTGTTTTTTTTCCACTTGCCATAATGTTTTGGAGACTCACTCATATTGTTAAATTTTTAGTTCACTTTTTATTGCTTAAGAGTATTCCATTTATTAATCATCACAATTTTTTTTAATTTATTTATTTTTGGCCGCATTGGGTCTTCATTGCTGTGCGCCGGCTTTCTCTAATTGCTGTGAGTGGGAGCTACTCTTCGTGTGGTGCACGGGCTTCTCATTGTGGTGTCTTCTCTCGTTGCGGAGCACAGGCTCTAGGCGCGTGGACTTCAGTAGTTGTGGCATACAGGCTCAGTAGTTGTGACGCATGGGCTTAGTTGCTCCACGGCATGTGGGATCTTCCCGGACCAGGGCTCGAACCCATGTTCCCTGAATTGGAAGGCGGATTTTTAACCACTGCACCACCAGGGAAGTCCCTAATCATCACAATTTATTCACCTGTCGAACTGTTGAAGGACATTTAGATTACTTCCAGTTTGAGACTATTAGGAATAAAACTCTTATGAATATTAATTTCTAAGCCATTGCTTAGACGTACATGTTCATTTATCTTTGGTGAGTACCTATGAATGGAATGGCTGTTTAACTATTTATAAACGGCCAGACTATTTTTCAGCGAGGTTGTATCATAAATAATTTCCATGAGCAATGTATGCATGTACCAGTGCTTGCACATCCTAGCCAACTCTTGGTGTAGTCAGTCTTTCAAATTTCTTAAATGTATAGTGATATTTCATTGCACTTTTATCATGTGTTTTCTTGAATATTAATTATGTTGATCATTTTTCATGTGCTCCGGCTATTTGTACATCTTGTTTTGTGAAGTATGTATTCAAATGTTTGACTATGTTTTAATTAACTTGTTTTTTTTTTCTTTGTAAGAGTGATTTTTGCATTTTGAATACAAGTCCTTTATCAGATATACATTATGCAAATACGTACTCCTACTATGTAGTTTATTTTTCCATTTTATTAATCATGCCTTTTTTATAACAGTTTTAATAAAATATAATTTTCATACCATAAAATATACACTTTTAAAGTGTACAGTTCAGTGGTTTTTAGTATTTAGTATATTCACAGAGTTGTGTAACCATCATCGTTATCTAATTTAGGATAGCAGAAGTTTATTAATTTGATATAGTTCAATTTATCATTATTGTTCTTTTTATTATTCACATGGTCTTTCTCCTCTCTAATAAATATCTGTCTACTCCAAGCTGCAGATTATCTCCTACGTTCTATTATGGAATGTGTGTAGTTTTGATATTTTTAAAATTTTGTATATGAGAATAGGTAAGAGTCAAGGTTTATATTTTTTAATATGTACATCCAGTATTTCCATCCACAGTATGTTGACATGACTATTCTTTCCTTGTTGAAATACCTTCACAACTTTGTTGAAAATTTATTGACCTTATATTCATGGTACTATGTCCATATTGTACTTTCTGTTACATTGATTCATGTGTCTACGCTTCTTTTCATTTTTAATATTTATTTTCTTTCTAATTTTACAAGCAATACATGTTCATTGCTGACAACTAGAAATACATGAAAGCATAAGTTAAAAATTAACAATCACCCATGTTCCCCACTACCCCAGAGGTAACTATTATTACCATTTGGATGCATTTCCTCCCAGTGTCCACATATTTCTTTAACTGAAGTATAATTGAACTACTATGTTAGTTCCAGGTGTACAACATAGCGAGTTGGTATTTCTATACATTACAAAATAATCACCGTATTATATCTAGTTTCCATCTGTCACCATACAAAGATATTACAATATAAATGACTATATTCCTTATGCTGTACATTTCATCCCCATGACTCATTTATTTTGTTAATGGAAGTTTGTACCTCTTGACCTCTGTCACTTATTTCTGTCGATTCTTATGTCAAGACCACTTGGTCAACATCATGCTACAGTATGTCTTGAAATCTGGGTCATCTGTTTCTAAATTGTGCTCATCTATTTTAAATGTTTTCATCTATTTCTAAATTGTTTTGTTTATTCTCTGTGCTTTGCATTATCATATAAAATTTAGAATCAACTTGTCAATTTCTAGAGAAAAGCATGCTGGGATGTGTATTGTACTTGTGTTTAACAATAAATCAAATTGAGGATAATTGCCATATTAACAATTTTGAGTCTCTCAATCTATGGTCATGTTACAACTTTACATTTATTTAGGTCTTCTTTGTTTTTTCCCAGTAGTTTTTCTTTTTAATTTTTACTGTACCTAAATATTTCATGGTTTTGTTGGCATTTTATATTGCTATTGTAATTAATATCAGTTTCCACATTTTTTGTTGGTATTGTAAAGAAATACAGTTCTATTTTGTACATCAACTTATTACCTTGTAGTCTTTGCATATCTTACAATCTTGCTAAATTCATTTACTAGGTTTTTTTTTTTAACTAAAAATGTTTTACTAGCTTTTTACGTTGATTGCTTTGCAGTTTGTACGTAAATAATCACATTTTCTGTGAATAGAGTTTTACTTATTTTCCAATATGGCTGCCTTTTATTTGTTTTCCTTGCCTTGCTGCATTGGCTAGTACTCTCAATGCAACATTGATTTGAAGTGAAAAAGGTAGATATCCTTGATTTGTTCTGAGCCCAGGAATCACTTAACATATATTTAATGGCCCAGGAAGTGTTCTCCCTTTGCAAATAGGCTTGAAGAAAAATGATATTCTGCTTTTGTTGGGTGTGGAGTTTTATAAATATCAATTAAATAAAGTTTGGTGTTACTGTTTAGGTCTTTTATACTTTATCAATCTTTATCAATTACAAAAAGAGAAGTTTGAAATCTTTATCTACAATTTTGGAATTGCCTGCTTTTTTTTTTTGCCCCTTCCTGGAATTTGAATCTTTGTTGTAAAATGCATATTCATTTTTAACCATTAGAACTTTTACTCAATTTTTTAATCATTAAAAATGGTCACCTTTACTACTGTTAATATTCTTGATGCTGAAATACACTTTGTCTGATGTTAAAATAGTCACTCTGGCTTTCTAATGATTGGAATTTTTGTGCATTTTTTCTAAACTCTTACTGTTATATGAAAATTTATATTTTAAATGAGTTTCTTGCAGAAAACATGTAATTGGAATCTTATTTTTTTATCAAAGTCTGGTCATCTCTGTCTTTTAGTTGATGCATTTAGATAATTTATTCTTGATATGTTTCATTTCATTGATGGTTTTTAAGTGTATCATCTTGCTTTCTGATATCTTTCTTCCATCAGAACTTTGTTCCTGTTTTCCCTTTTTCTTGACTTCCATTGGGTTAACAGAATGTTTTTAGTATTCTGTTTCATTTTTTCTATTGTTTTATTAGCAATATCTTTGTTTTTGTTTTTTTCCTAAACTATGCATCTTCAACTTACCACAATCAATCTTTAAAAAAAATTGTAACACTTTATAATGTGACTTTTACAACACTGTACATTCATTTACCCCTTTTGAGTTTTGTGCTATTTTTCACATATTGTATTTCTAAATATTATAAACCTCATATTATATTTTTATGTTGTATTTGATTTTATTCTTTATGTATTTGGCTAGCTTTAAAAACTGTTATATTAAAAAATGGGAAGGAAATCCAAAAAACAGGGGAAATATGTATACATATAGCTGATTCACTTCACTGTACAGCAGAAACTAACACAACATTGTAAAGCAGCTATACTCTAATAAAAAAAAAATAACTTTTATATTTACTGAAATGTTTGCCATTCCCAGAACTCTGCATTACTTCTAGGAGATCCAAGTTTTCCTTGACAATCATTTTATTTCAATTTTAAGAACGTCCTTTGAGATTTTCTTTGGTGAGTTCTGGTGACTAAACATTCCTCAGCTTTTGTTTTTCTTTTTGTGTTTTTTAATATACTCTTTTTTATTGAAGTATAGTTGGTTTACAATGTTGTGTTAGTTTCAAGTGTACAGCAAAGTGATTCAGTTATATATATTCTTTTATATTCTTTTTCAGATTCTTTTCCATATTGGTTATTACAAAATATTGAGTATAGTTCCCTGTGCTATACAGTAGGACCTTGTTGGTTATCTCTTTTATGTATGGTAGTATGTGTATGTTAATTACAAACTTCCAATTTACCCTTCCCCCCCTTTCCCCTTGGGCAGCCATAAATATGTTTTCTGTGTCTGTGAGTCTACTTCTGTTTTGTAAATAAGCTCAAGTGTATTATTTTTTAGAATACATATATAAGTAATATCACATATTTGTCTTTCTTATTTTTAATTTTATTGGAGTATCATTTATTTACAATGCTGTGTTAGTTTTAGGTGTATAACAAAGTGATTCAATTATACATATACATATATTCATTCTTTTTCAGATTCTTTTCCCATATAGCTTATTACAGAATATTGAGTAGAGTTCCATGTACCATACAGTATGTCCTTGTTGATTATCAATTTTGCTTATAGTAGTGTGTATATGTTAACTTCAGTTTATCCCTCCCCCACACTACGTTTCCCCTTTGGTAACCATAAATTTGTTTTTAAAATCTGTGAGTCTGTTTCTGTTTTGTAAATAATGTCATTTATATCACTTATTTTCAGGTAGATTTCAAATATGAGTAATATCATATGATATTGTCTTTCTCTGTCTGACTTACTTCATTTAGAATGCTAATCTCTAAATCCATCCATGTTGCTGCAAATGGCATTATTTCCTTCATTTTTCTGGCTGAGTAGTATTCCACTGTATATATATGCCACATCTTCTATATGTATTCAACTGTCGATAGATATTTAGGTTGCTTCCTTGTCTTTGTCATTGTAAATAATGCTGCTATAAACATTGGGGTGTGTGGATCTTTTTGAGTTAGAGTTTTTGTCTTTTCTAGATATATGCCCAGGAGTGGGATTGCAGGAACATATGGTAACTCTATATTAAGTTTTTTAAGAAACCTCCATGTTGAGGGGGACCTTCAAGATGGTGGAGGAGTAAGACATAGAGATCACCTTCCTCACAGCAAATACATCAAAAATAAACATAAAAGTGGAACAACTCCTGCAAAACACCTAGTGGATGCTGGCAGAAGACCTCAGAATTCCCAAAGGCAAGAAAATCCCCACACACGTGGTGGTGCAGCTGACAGGGTCTTGGTGCTCCAGCCTGGTGTCAGGCCTGAGCCACCAAGGTGGGAGAACTGAGTTCAGGACATTGGACACCAGAGACCTCCCAGCCCCATGTAATATCAATTGGAGACAGCTCTCTCAGAGATCATTATCTCAATGCTAAGAAACAGCTCAACCCAACAGCCAGCAAGATCAAGTGCTGGCCGCCCCATGCCAAACAACTATCAAGACAGGAACACAGGACCACCCATTAGCAGAGAAGCTGCCTAAAATCTTACTAAGTTCTCAGACACCACAAAACACACCACCAGACGTGGCTGTGCCCACCAGAAAGACAAGATCCAGCCCCACCAACCAGAACACAGGTACCAGCCCCCTCCACCAGGAGGCCTACACAACCCACTGAAACAACCTCACCCACTAAGGGCAGACACCAAAAACAACAAGAACTATGAACTTGCAGCCTGAGAAAAGGAGACCCCAAACAAAGTAATTTAAACAAATGAGAAGACAGAGAAATACACAGCAGAAGAAGGAGCAACGTAAAAACCCACAAAACCAAACAAATGAAGAGGAAATAGGCAGTCTACCTAAAAAAGATTTCAGAGTAATGATAGTAAAGATGGTTAAAATTCTTGGAAATAGAATGGAGAAAATACAAGAAACTTTTAACAAGGACCTAGAAGCACAAAAGAGCAAACAAAATTGATGAAGAACATAATAAATGAAATTAAAAATTCTCTAGACTTCTCAAGTTCTTGTGGAATATTCCCCTGGATAGATCATATCTTGGCTGACAAATCAAGCCTAGGTAAATTTAAGAAAATTGAAATCGTACCAAGAATCTTTTCTGACCACAATGCTATGAGACTAGATTTCAATTAGAGGAAATAATCTGTAAAAAATATAAACACATGGAGGCTAAACAATACACTACTTAATAAACAAGAGACCACTGAAGAAATCAAAGAGGAAATCAAAAATACCTGGAAACAAATGACAATGAAAACATGAAAACCCAAAACCTATGGAATGCAGCAAAAGCAGTTCTAAGAGGGAAGTTTATAGCAATATCATCCTACGTTAAGAAACAAGAAACATCTCAAATAAACAGTGTAGCATTACATCTAAAGCAATTAGAGAAAGAAGAACAAAAAAACCCCCAAAGTTAACAGAAGGAAAGAAATCATAAAGATCAGATCAGAAATAAATGAAAAAGAAAAGAAAGAAACAATAGGAAAGATCTATAAAACTAAAAGCTGGTTCTTGAGAAGATAAACAAAAATTGATAAACCATTAGCCAGACTCATCAAGAAAAAAAGGGAGAAGACTCAAATCAATAGAATTAGAAATGAAAAAAGAGAAGTAACAACAGACACTGCAGAATTACAAAGGATTGTGAGAGATTACTTCAAGCAACTCTATGCCAATAAAATGGACAACCTGGAAGAAATGGACAAATTATTAGAAAAGAACAACCTTCCAAGACTGAACCAGGAAGAAATAGAAACTATAGACAGACCAATCACAAGCACTGAAATTGAAACTGTGATTAAAAATCTTCCAAAAAAAAAGCACAGGACCAGATGGCTTCACAGGTGAATTCTATCAAACATTTAGAGAATAGCTAACACCTATCCTTCTCAAACTCTTCCAAAATATAGCAGAAGGAGTAACACTCCCAAACTCATTTTATGAGGCCACCATCACCCTGATACCAAAACCAGACAAAGATGTCACAAAGAAAGAAAGCTACAGGCCAATAACACTGATGGACATAGATGCAAAAATTCTCAAGAAAATACTACCAAACAGAATCCAACAGCACATTAAAAGGATCATACACTATGATCAAGTGGGGTTTATCCCAGGAATGCAAGGATTCTTCAATATATGCAAATCATTCAATGTGATAAACCATATTAACAAATTGAAGGAGATAAACCATATAATCATCTCAATAGATGCAGAAAAAGCTTTCAAAAAAATTCAACACCCATTTATGATAAAAAACACTCCAGAAAGTAGGCATAGAGGGAAATTACCTCAACATAATAAAGGCCATATATGACAGACCCACAGCCAACATCGTTCTCAATGGTGAAAAACTGAAATCAATTCCATGAAGATCAGGAAGAAGACAAGGTTGCCCACTCTCACCACTATTATTCAACATAGTTTTGGAAGTTTTAGCCACAGTAATCAGAGAAGAAAAAGAAATAAAAGGAATCCAAATTGGAGAAGAAGAAGTAAAGCTGTCACTGTTTGCAGATGACATGATACTACACATAGAGAATCCTAAAGATGCTACCAGAAAACTACTAGAGCTAATCAATGAATTTGGTAAAGTAGCAGGATACAAAATTAATGCACAGAAATCTCTTGCATTCCTATACACTAATGATGAAAAATCTGTGAAGTGAAATTAAGAAAACACTCCCATTTACCATTGCAACAAAAAGAATAAAATATCTAGGAATAAACCTACCTAAGGAGACAAAAGACCTGTATGCAGAAAATTATAAGACACTGATGAAAGAAATTAAAGATGATACAAACTGATGGAGAGATAGACCATGTTCTTGGATTGGAAGAATCAACATTGTGAAAATGACTCTACTACCCAAAGCAATCTACAGATTCAATGCAATCCCTATCAAACAACCAATGGCATTTTTCACAGAACTAGAACAAAAAATTTCACAATTTGTATGGAAACACAAAAGACCCAGAATAGCCAAAGCAATCTTGAGAAAGAAAAATGGAGCTGGAGGAATCAGGCTCCCTGTCTTCAGACTATACTACAAAGCTACAGTAATCAAGACAGTATGGTACTGGCACAAAAACAGAAATATAGATCAATGGAACAGGATAGAAAGCCCAGAGGTAAACCCACACACATATGGTTACCTTTTTTTTGATAAAAGAGGCAAGAATATACAATGGAGAAAAGACAGCCTCTGCAATAAGTGATGCTGGGAAAACTGGACAGCTACTGTAGAAGAATGAATTTAGAACACTCCCTAACACCATACACAAAAATAAACTCAAAATGGATTAAAGACCTAAATGTAAGGCCAGATACTATAAAACTCTTAGTGGAAACCAACAGCAGAACCCTCTATGACATAAATCACAGCAAGATCCTTTTTGACCCACCTCCTAGAGAAATGGAAATAAAAACAAAAATAAACAAATGGGACCTAATGAAACAAAAGCTTTTGCATGTCAAAGGAAAACATAAACAAGACGAAAAGACAACCCTCATAATGGGAGAAAATATTTGCAAATGAAACAACTGACAAAGGATTAATCTCCAAAATTTACAAGCAGCTCATGCAGCTCAATATGAGAAAAACAAACAACCCAATCCAAAGTTGGGCCGAAGACCTATATAGACATTTCTCCAAAGAAGATATACAGATTGCCAACAAACACATGAAAGGATGCTCAACATCACTAATCATTAGAGAACTGTAAATCAAAAGTACAATGAGGTATCACCTCACACCAGTCAGAATGGTCATCATCAAAAAATCTACAAACAATAAATGCTGGAGAGGTTGTGGAGAAAAGGGAAACCTCTTGCACTGTGGGTGGGAATGTAAATTGATAGAGCCACTATGGAGAACAGTATGGAGCTTCCTTAAAAACCTAAAAGAGAACTACCATATAACACAGCAATCCTACTACTGGGCTTATACCCTGAGAAAACCATAATTCAAAAAGAGTCATGTACCACAATGTTCATTGCAGCTCTATTTACAATAGCCAGGACATGGAAGTAACCTAAGTGTCCATCAAAAGATGAATGGCTAAAGAAGATGTGGCACATATATACAATGGAATATTACTCAGCCATAAAAAGAAATGAAATCGAGTTATTTTTACTGAGGTGGATGGACCTAGAGTCTGTCATACAGAGTGAAGTAAGTCAGAAATAGAAAAACAAATACTGTATGCTATCACATATATATGCAATCTAAAAAAAAAAAAAAAATGGTTCTGAAGATCCTAGGGTCAGGACAGGAATAAAGACGCAGACGTAGAGAAGGCACTTGAGGACATGGGGAGTGGGAAGGTTAAGCTGGGACGAAATGAGAGAGTGACACTGACATATATACACTACCAAAGGTAAAATAGATAGCTAGTGGGTAGCAGCCACATAGCACAGGGAGATCAGCTTGGTGCTTTGTGACCACCTAGAGGGGTGGGATAGGGAGTGTGAGAGGGAGACGTAAGAGGGAGGAAATATGGGGATATATATATAAGTATAGCTGATCCACTTCATAATAAAACAGAAACTAACAACGATTGTAAAGTAATTATACTCCAATAAAGATGCTAAAAAAAAAAAACTTACATTGCTAGAGTCAGAAGAAAGGGCACTAAATGATTACACAATCTTATACATGTGAAAATGGCATAGAACCACACACATATTGTACAACATCAATTTCCTGGGCTTGATATTGTACTGTAGGTATGTCAGATGTAACCATTGGGGGAAACAGGATGACCTCTCTGTGCAATGTCTTGTGAATGCATAATTATTTCAAAATAAAAGGGTTTTTTCAAATAAGTAAATAAATACTAATTCTTGTGGGATCATATAGGTTGCCAGATAAATTACTGGATGCCCCATTAATTTTAAATTCAAATAAACACAAATAATGACTTAATATGAGTGCCTGAAATATCATGTAGGATGTACTAAAAAATTTATTTGTTGTTTATCTGGAATTCAAATATAGTTTTGCATCCTGTGTTCATATCTGGTAAATCTTATAACTCTCAATCAAAACTCTTGGTTTTCTACCTGAGCACAAAAGGTTTGAAAATTCAAGTCCCCATGAGCCTGTGTATTGGGAAGCTGGCTTTTCTATAATTAGTTGTCATCTAAACTCAGACAGTCAAACATTCAAATAGCTTGTGCACTCTACCATCAGTGAGGATGCTGTCATTCATTTCCATTATGATGTGAGTGTATAGGTCAATTAAGGAATCAATTAAATACTCCATGACTGTGACTCCAATATTAAATTGTGATATGACTGTATCCACATTATGTTAGAGAATTGAGGAGAATACAAATAATTAACTTATGAGAGCTCAACATAAATTTCTAGTCCACTAATAATCATTACTCTCACCTCAAATTAAAATATCTCAGCAAATTAATTGTCTACTTCAGACTCCGTTTATACATCATGCAGCCCAGTTTTAATTCCCTCGTGCTATGTTTAAGGCCCACTGGTCTCATGTTCCCAGGGTTTTTATGTTTGTTTGTTTGTTTGTGTGTATGTGCGACAAAATAGATTTTAGGAAGAAATGACACTTCCATGCCTTTTTTAAGGCTGCCTCATGCCTCATCCTCATAATCACAGACCCCTTTTCTAAAACGTATTTTCAGCACTCAAAAAGTGCCTGGCAAATTCCTGTTAGTTGTCATCTTGGACATTCAGCCTCCCCTAATTTTAAATACACACACACACACACACACACACACACACAGAGTTATCTTACTTAGTGATAAAATATTAAACATGCATTATAAAACAATGTGGCCACAATAAAATATAAATTAAAATCTAAAGAAAAATAATGTTTTCTCCTTATATACACACTCCTCACATGAACTATTCTACTCATCTGGCCATTTTGTGATTAATAGCAGAACAAAATAACACATAAAATAAAATATTAAGCATGTCTATGAAAGGTAATAAAATATTTTGTAAGTACAATTGGCTCTCACTAAAAATTAGTCTGTAGTCAAGTTTCACGCATTTTTATCAAATAAGTCTTTATACTCAAAAACCATTTAGGACCAAATTAACTCAAAAAAGAAAAGAAAAGAAAAAGCATCCCAAATCCTGCTCCATAACCATTGGTATCCTTTCTTTAAACATGTGTTTTCACATAGTTTATTACATACATCACAATATAATGAACACATCTTCCACTGAAATAGGACAGTCCTGATTCATATGCACAGCTATGACTATTAGAAACATCTTTCATTCTTGTGTCTCTACATAGTGTATTATATGCACTGCAGTGTGGTGAACACATGCATTCACTGCAATAACACTACCTTGATGCAACAAACAATATGCACTTTTATAGACACCTTCTATGCATGTGTCTGTTTTTTAAATTTTTGATTAAAAAAACACATACCATGAGATCTAACCTTGTGACAAATTTTCAAGTGTACAGTACAGTATTGCTAACTATAAGCACAATGTTGTACAGCAGATCCCTAGAAATTTTTGATCTTGCATAACTGAAACTTTGTACTCATTGAACAGAAACTCCCCACTTCCCCCACCCTCTAGCCCCTGACAACTACCATCCTACTTTCTGTTCCTATGAGTTACATTTCTTCCATAGGTCATTTCAGACACATAATTTCAGGCAGATTAATTAATAGAGATAGATATTATACTTTCAGCTTAAGTTAATAGGAAGCATCTCATGAATTGAAAATTCATTTAGAAGAAAACTCCATGTAACTGAAAGGTTAATTCAGACACTAAAAGTCCATGCCCTGGGACCCATTTATTGGGGGGTGATCATTTTTAAATTGTGGATACAACCTCTTTCTTGGAGAAAAACTAAAATTTTGTCATATATTTGACATAGGTAGACATTTACAATAATATTAATTACTTTAACCAGTTCTCTTTTGATGTTTTATATTCTTTAATTTCTAGCTGAAATACTTAAAATGTCTTTAGTTCTACTCCCATTTTCCTCAGACGCATTTATTACCAACAGGTTATTTATTAAATGTTATCACTTTTCTAGTGAAACTCTTCTTACTTTCCTTAAGAATAGGGGCCACCTTCTTTATCACAAGCAACGCTTAAACTGAAGTAATTGGAATATTTTCTATTACCCTCTCTATTTTCTTAACCAGAAAAAATCCCTAGTCATCTTTAACTTTCTCTTGCTTCTATTGATACTTTCAAGCCTGTTATCCTAGGGCCCCTAAAGACAATTCTTTTCAATAGTGCTCATCCCATAAAGATAGTCCTGAGGCACACTTTACTGTGGGCCCAATAGAGGCTCTGAGCATCCCCTGAATTCCATCACAGAGACTGCTGGGACTATGTTGCAACTATTGACAAAATTTCTGGCAAGTTTCAAGGAAGTGTGAAGGTGAAGTCCATAGAAAGTAACTCTTCTTTGTCTTGATACAGACTGGCTTCTTTTTTTTTTTTTCTCCAGTGATGTTGTTTAACTTCTCATTTAGATTAGATTATGCAGCCAGGATTAATCTTCTCTCCTTGCTTTAGTTCAGTCCTTTCTCAGTTTACAGAGGAATCACTGAAAATATCTCTTTATTGACCTCTTAAATCCATTCTCTACATCAGACCCAGTTACCTCTCTAAAATGACAACATCATAGCTCATTCTTACCAAAACTCTTCTCTGTGTCAAAAAATAAATCATCCCCCAAGTAAGAAATGGGTGAACTGGGTCATCAGCTTTGTTTACAGCTTGGCAGGGGGGAAATCCCCTGGCAACGTTGAAAATCAGATCTTGTGTTCTTTCAGATCTCTGTTTGACACAGTTTTATGCTTTCATGTTAGTTGTTGGGGGGTGAAAACATGTTATTTCAACTTTAGACAAAGTTGTATCTCTATCGTTTGCTTCATTTATTTTTTTTTTTCTTCTGACCTAATGTCTCACACCTGGCATCTCAGAATTTGAATTTGAACCTGTTGATGTATATTTTTCAGGTCCAATGAGGCTTTTGTGTGTCAATGGGAAAACTCACTAAAATTTTCACTGGCTTAAAGTCATTTCAGTAATAAAACTTGAATATGTTCAAACATTAAACCCTCACAATCCTTCTATACATGCAGGCATTAAATATACAACTAATTATAAAGCCTAGAATATGTGAAATTTGTAAAAATCAATGAAACACTAGGAAGGCAAAACCTAGGTGAAAACTTAATGGGAGTTTATATGAATAAAGATATGGATTAAAGTAATGAAGATTCAGCTGAGTATATTTGAGAATGTAAGCAGATAAGGTAGGGGGTCCCCAGAGAAAGAGAACCAGGCATGGCTTTCTTGACGTAAGAGAAGCCATTTTTGGCCTAAGCCATTTTGTGATCTAAGCCTGGCCACAATGCTTGTCCTTGAACAGGTCTCAGTAATAATGATCTTAAGGGAACAAAAGAACAAATTGTTACCAGGTAAGAGAAGCAACAATAGCAAAGTAACACATCAGTTGTAAAGATCCCCAGTTGTGTTTCTGTTTTGTAGAATTTAAACCCCCCTCAACCACCAGATCAACTGGAACCTAAGGGCGGATGATGTAGACCTTTTCTAACCCTCTTGACTTCAATCAACTAGAACTTGGACTCTCAATCGCCCAAGTCCGTTTACTAATGTACATGTACTCTTAGCTTAAAACTTCCCCAATTTTGCTGTTCAGTGAGACGCTGCTTTAGGAAAGATCCCTGGTGTCCTCCTTACTTCCTGCAAGTAATGAATACTTCCTTTTCCCAATCGTTGGCTTGTTTGTGTCTTTTGGCTCAACACCCACCAAGAGGCAATCCCAGTTTCTCAGGCGACAAGAATAAAATTCTAAGTATTGTACCATGGACTTTTTAAGTCTATATCTTCTATATATTTTTTAAAAATTTTTTAAACATCATGTCTTTCCAGAAATTATCATTTTTTTATCTTGTGAGAAGCTGGCATTACCTGAGCGATTATACTATCATTATGTTGTGTTTACTCAGTCCATTAGATTGTATATTATGGTATTCATTACATTATTACACAATGTATTTAATATAATTAGTAGAGACATCTAAAATATACATGTCTTAGGATATGAATATTTAATTTGCATAGTTAATTCTTCTTTCTAAAATATTTGGCTAATTCTTCATGTTGGAACACACTTTTGAACTTTGTATTTGGCTATTATGTGTAACCATCTATGATGATTAACTGTAAAACCCCTTTTCCACCTGGTTATTATTAGATGATGATTTCTGGTAAACAGTCTTTCCTATATTTGATTCAATGTGTACTTTTTCTGTGATTACTTGGCTTATCTCCTCTGTTTAGTCTTGCCTGTTTACACAAATAGCCACGCATACGAATGAAAGTATAATTAATAAAATGTGTGGTATGTATGTAACACTCCTACTTAATAAAAGCAATAAAAATTAAACATATACTATAACATTCACACATCTTTTGCTTTGTAACTAAATACTTTATTTCATATTTTGAGAATCATTGCTGTTCTTCAGTTGAAAAATATTGGTAGCCTAGATATTTCTTGACAGAAAATGGAAACAACTACCTCCCCTAAAGTAATTTATACATTGACAACTACATTTAAAGGAATTTCTTTAAATGTAGAATCTGGGTTCTGTGGCACATATAACATTTTAGTGGTAAACAAATATGCTGCCAATAGTGTTTGGGTCACTTTTAATAGTGACAGAGATTGAGAATACTTTTTAGGTCTTTTAACATGTTGAGTTCAAATTGAGTTTATGTGACTTCTTTGCAACTTATATGATTTCATTTGCTGCTAGGTCCTAACTAGCTAATTTGGCCAAACAACTGAAACTGAAGGAAAAGTTGTTAAGAGGAGCTCCAGTGGCACAATTGGTTAGTGTGTGGTACTTATATAGACTTTATTTATTGTTCCAAAAGCCCTTAAAATTCTGCCTTCCTCTCTGGACTCTGGTGGCCTGCCCCTAGATAGGCTGTCTGAACACGGCATTCAGTAGATGATGAACTCTCAACAGGGAGAGTGCTGGCCCCATTACTTTGTTCATGTGTGAGAGTACAGCCTGGATAAGTGACCGTAGAACCCCATCTGTTCACTTGAAATATCCCATACAGAATATTAAATTCCCACTAATAAATCTATACAATCTGCTCAATTATCTCATTTAAGGGAAGATGTCACCTGGACATCAGTATGAACACTGCACCTTAACAGCTTCCTGCTCTCCAACAGACTCAATCAAATGGATCTCAATTAAAGCCATTAGATAATTTTTAAATCCATATTAAAAAATTAAGGAGACAACAAAGTATAAGTAATAATGATAATCATAAATCAAAATAATAAAGAACAGTAAACATATAACTAGCTGGCATCTGATCAATCTATTCCTTCATTGCTTGGCTCTGCCCATGAAAATTATCCTCAATCCCCATGTTCTCTTCCTAACTTCCCAAAATATGAATTTATCCCCTGAATATGTGTATCCACAAAGACACATATAGTAACACACAATCTCAAAGAATCAGGAATGTCAGTCCAACCCCATCCTCTCTTTGACAGGAGACACTCTAATGTGTTACTATTTTCTTTAAATATCTCTGAAGGTGCACGAATCTCCCAGTGGCTATGAAGTCTGAAGCACGTACCTGTCTCCTTCACCTCTGATGAGAGACAAAGGGAGAGAGAACGAGTTTTAATAAGAACACAGCCAAATGATGCAAAGATGCCAAAGAGGAAAGGGATTAAGACACTTTATTTGACAATACATTTATTTCAGTCAGCATTTATTGAGAAATATCCCTTTCAAGCCAAACAAGCTACATAATTTGTGGGACCAGTATAAAATAAAAAGGCAGTATCTCTCCTTCAAAAATGAGTAGGATTTCAAGATGGCAACAACTGCACAGGTCACCTGCCCATGAAGCTGGCCCTGGTCCAGGTAAGGCTTTTGGTCATGGACACAAATACAAACACATAAATCTTGCTTTCAAGCAAATGAGAAAAAAGTACAAAAACATAAAAATTATTGTTTGGAGTAGGAAGAGATGAGTGTATTTAGGAAGAACAGTCCAATTTGGGGCATAGAAAAGAGCCGTCAACTGGGTGATCCAGGGAAGCTCTTAAGAGAGAGGCATCTGAATTAAAGTTTGAAGGATCGATAGTGATGAAGGAGTGGCTGAAGCAGAAAGATATTGCTGGAAGATAGGGGAAAAACAAACAGATTTCCAAAGGGATGAGGATTTCTACCAGAACAAGCTGCTTTAACAAAATCATGCTTTGTTTATAGCTATGAGTCATGTTTAAACAAAAGCAGAAAGGGATTTTATGTGGAAGGTAAAATTAATGACGCCAGAGTTGGGTTTCCATTTCTTTAAGAGTCTGTTTTTGGTCCACCATTCCTGTGCCAAGCAGAGCTGATGTCCTGAACCCCTGGGATCTTGGGTATCGACTCCTGTGGAAAGGCAGGGTGGGAGACATGGGCAGAGAGGAGGTTCTGATTTGAGCTGTGGGGGAAAATGGGATCTTGATCTCAAATAAAGGAAATCAGAGAGAAAGGGGAAAGCGAAAAAGAAAATAGAGGAAAGACAAATGAGTTGATAAGAAGTTGAAGAGCCAAAACAAGAAAAGACTCACCTCTGTTCTTTAAATAATGAGTCAACTATAACCAACATGACCAGGGAAACTATTACCATCAAACAGATCAATATCAGGAGGAAGGAGTATCCACCTAGTTGGGGATAAAATAAGGAAGTCAATCTATAAAGTACTCTCTATTCTACCACAGTTAATGCTTCTCATTTCACAATAGTGGCACCTCCCCAGAGCTTTCCTCTGTCTTTTCCAGGACTCTCATTTCAATTCCTCCTGAGTCTATGTCCCTGCTCTGCCCACTCCCTCTCTCTTTCACCAAATCAATAGGTCCGTCTTTCTTTTCTCTTTAGTACCTCTAATCCTCTACTTGCATTTTCTTGAAATTTAACTGCTGTCATGCTCCATCCTTCTTTACTTGGATTCCCCCACCTGTATCCTCTTGTGCATAGCATCCTAGCCACTTCTTAAGCTCCTCACTCATTAGCCCTTGGACTATGAGAAGACTATCACCTCCCAGCTGGGCCCCAGTTCTTTCTCACCCCAATGGATGATTAGGTCCTGGCCTCCTAGACTGCTGTGCTTTACTCGGCAACTCAGGCCGGCCGCCTCCCCAGCCGCCACGTCCAGGGTTACTTGGAGATACCAAGTCCCGTCAGCATTGGGCAAGACATCTCCTTGCTGAGTGCCTGGCTGCTTCTGCTCACCCCTCATCCACATCACCCACACGGGTTTTGGATGAAAGCCAGAGACGTGGCACATCAGCAACAGACGACCAGGCCCAGGACTGGAGCCTTTGGACACCCAAGCCTCTGGCTTCACTAGAAAGGAGAAGATGAGGAGAAATGGAATTTAGGAGGGTACCCTAGGCCACAACTCAGTGACTTAGGGTCCCTTTGCAGTTTGAGTAATCACTTCTTTCTCTTTTCTTAGAAACAATTCTAAACCCATACTTTTCACCCTCTAGCTTATTATGTGATTCAAAAAGTTGATAAAGGGTAGAAAACTCAAATACAAGAGTTGAAACACTAGAAATAAGAGGGGAGAGAGAGTTGGGCTCACCTTGTCGTTGCAGTTCTGACTTCCCTGCTTCAAGGAGGCCTGCCAGAAACCGAGGGCAGATGTCACTGAGAAGGCTCTGAATGATTTCTTTAATAAATTTGTAGTGGTTGAGCACCTTACAGACATTCTGAGCTCGACTCCCTGCTCCTGGAGACGGTTTCCAGGAATTTTCTTGGAAACTCAGGAAATCTGATCCTTGATATGCCCCATTTAAGAAGCTTTCTGAGGCCTTCCCAGGACGAATTAAACAGCCAAATGATACCTGGAGCTCAAAGGGGTCTGTGGGTGGACAAGAAAGAGAGAATCAATATGGAAAGAATTACAGGGAAGGAAAACTTGCTAGGGGATCACATGGAAGACTAGAGATGGGGCAGAAAAAAGGAGGAAATTTGTGGGAATAAAATTTTGAGATAATAAAGGTATTTTGAAATACTGAAGGGGAAGAGCTAGATGGGAAGACTGTTAGAGAATCAGAAGATGGTCTGGAAGAGCAGATTGGGGAGTGGTTAGGTACAGGCTGAATCCTGTAAACACTCAGGCCAGGAAGAAAGAAGGGCAGAATCCTGGTTGGGAAAGGCTGACCAGGAGTGCTGGGCAGAAGATCAAGAAGAGACAACTATTCAAGGTCTAGAATATGAGGGTATTTTCAGGGGTGTGAGAGCTGTGTATATGGGGGTAGAGGAGGGGGATAGAGTGGGGATGGTGGTGAAGGGTGCAGCAGAGAAGAGAGTGACCAAAGGGGGACAAGTACAAGGTCAGGAAGTTTGGAAGACAGTCAGGGTACATAAGCCATCTACCCTTTGGAAGATGGTCGGAGCCCTCAGGCAAATGTTAGCTTGGAACAAAGAACTCACATTGAAACTGAAACTGACTGGCAAAGGCCTGCACTTCCCGAGGGAAACTATGGATGTACAACTGCAGGAATGCCTGGATGTTCTTCAGCTCCTCCTTACTGAAGTTACCCTGGGACCAAGGCTTCAAAAAGCGGATGGTGCCCAAGACACTGTCCCAGCCATGAGTCTGCATCTCGCCCAGCCAGCCTGAGGCCTGGGTGTGTGTCCAGCTGCGATTGGCGAAGGAGGAGATCTGGAGCACGTGGAAGGAGAGGGGCTCTTCTGCGGCCGAATGACGGGGTCCTAAGACCTGTGGAGCTGAGAGAGGGAATGAAAGGACAGGAGAAGAGAGCCCCATAAAGGGGCTCTTTATGGATATGGTTAAACAGGTTGCACATATTTCCACACCCTCTCCCCCGGGCCAGCATCCTCACCCCAAAATCAGAGAGATTAACTGAGACTACGGCCAAGGATACTTTGCCTGGAACTAGCCTGGCGGGCAGACTCCAAGGGCATTCTGAAAGAGCGTTACTCCCCCTTCCCCCAGGTCCTCCCCAGAACTTCTCCATCCTGCAGTGCACAACCACAGGTGTCTTTCCACCTGGGATCAGCTTACCCACTTTGCTTGCCCCATGGCAGAGAAGTCCCTTGAAGAACAGAGGCAGCAGGAGGAGCATTGAAGCTCTCTTAGGCGAAGGATGCCACCGCAGGCAAGCTGCCCTCAGAATTCAGAGACAGTTCCCCCTCTCAACCCTCTTTCCCTCTCATCTGACTTCCTTTGGCACACCAACACACAAAACCTCTCCCTCTGCCCACTTCCCTGTCGGAGAAAACCTACAGCCTCCAGCAGTCACAGGCCTCCCACACAGTCTCTCATTTCCCTTCCATTTCTCACACTGTCCAGTCCAGATTTTCTTCCTGCTCTTGCCTGCATCCTCCTGACCCTCTCTGTTGTACCCAGTCCTGGCTCATGACAAAGGCTGCAGTCTGTGGTCTGGCTGGAAATTTTAGTGTCTTTTAGTCTTAGAGAAATCAAGTCCACACTTGGGTTCTCAATGTCCTCTTCTGTGAGAAGAAGTGATGGAAGGTGATCAGTGATGCCCAGTGGCCTTTCCAGCAGTCTCCCCACCACTTATCCCTCTGTGGTCTCCTCCTCCTGTCTGCTGCCTGGCTCCCTTTCCCCCTCTTCTTGGTCTTCCCTGTCTTTCTGTACTGACCCATTGTTTTCCCTCTGGAGTCCATTCTCACTCCTCTCACTTGTCCTGCTTGTTCTCCCTGTCCCCCCTCAGTCCCCCTCTGTCCCTTCATTCTGCTCTTCTCAAAATCATTATCAGAAGACACGAGGCATTTTGAGTGTAGTGGTACAATCAACAGGCAAATGTCATAATCCATAATGGAAAAGAAACAACAATGACAGTACAGGTTATCAGATAATCTATAGAAAATGCCCTTTTGCTCAGTTTCCCCACTCAGACCAGTTGTCACTGTTGAAGTGTCTATTACCAGGTTTAACTTGGAAGTGGTGAGCTGGCAGGCAGGTGGATTTCCATTCATGTTGTGTGAGTGGGTCTGGGGTCAGTATACAGGGGCCTTGGATCCCCGCCCCTACACCAAATGAGTTGAGTGTGTCTACAGGTCAGTGGGCAAGCTTCACTCTGTGTATGAGGGGTGGGCAGGCAGCCTTCCCCTCACAGTTCATGGCCTGGGAGCATTGGTGTCCTGTTGGTGGTCACTGACTAGAGAGGAGTTCCACTGGAGGTAGGAAAGTGAATCTAGGGGACTGGAGTGTGCACGGGAGAATTAATTACTGAGTTGAGTGTTTATTTGGGTTCCTTTCATTGATGTTTGCTGTGGCAGCCTCAAGGCAGTTGAAACACCATACCTTTGTTTGTGACATTAGTTAATGCTCACTGGGTGCCAAGAAATTTGCCAGACACTAAGGTTTCAGAGAGAAAATTTCTTTAGTGAAAACAAAACAAAACCCAACGTAAAGCCTCTACTTTTATTATAGAGAAAGCTCACAGAATAGTGATCAGAATTGTTGAAAAAGATCCACACTCAGTCTCATCCTGCTATTGTTTCTGAATTCTAAAGACAAAAAAAAAAAAAAAACCTCACAAAGTTTCAGATATATATACTGGCTACTTACAAAGAAGAGAATGACACAGGCTTCAGATATTTCACATGCAATGCTGTAGGGAAATATTTCAGAACTCTGAGGTAATGAGATAATTCTAAATTTCTTCATTCGGGCAAATTTTCATTCTCCCATGAGGGCAAAATTAATCCATATTTGAACTCAAAAAGTCAAACAATATGCCACATAACTCCCTTTATGAAACAAATTATCTGAGTAAAACCAAAAAATTGCCTCAATAAAGAACTCAAGAAATGATACAAGAATACTGGTATAAAATGATTTATAAAATATATAGTTAACTCTAAATAAGCATTTAAAATTAACTTGTAAAATTTAACACGTTTGTTTAATATTTCAGAAAAAATTAATAATAGTCAAAGAATTAAATTCCATATTAATTCATCAAAACTTGGGAAGGGAGATGAAAAGAGAGGAGAGAAATAAGGATTACTGTATTTCAAATCATATTATATAGACCATAAGAGCACAATATAAAATGGAGTCAATTAGAAAAATCATTTCAATTATGATGTTTATAGAAAACTACCTTAAATCAAGGTGGCAGAGAACATATTTAGCTCATATCTCTAAAACAATTAAAATGTTTAAAAATGTGTGCTAATAAAAGATGAATGAATCCATTATCATGCTGGAAAACAATGAAGGGATCCAACTGCTGAAGAGAAATTTTAAAGAAGCCCTTCAAAAATGAAAGCAGATGAAATGGCTTCAAAATCCACAGCCCAAAGCATATGCAGAAGGAAAATAATACTAATAGAAGAGGATGCCTGCCTGCAAATACTATAAATATAAATGAAAACATACAAAATATGATGGTAATTAAGTAGATTATTTATTACCACTGGTTTTACTGAGTTTCAGGCTGCAAGACATTTTGTCATATAACAATAACCCAAGAACTTCTCTATTAGCAGAGTGATATGTTTGCCTAGGGAGATATTCCAACCTGAAAACAGGCAGTGTATTTGCAGGAGAAGCAGATCAGGGACTAGGGCAACTAGACCTCCAATACCACCTCCTTTGTTCATGCTACAAACTGAAGAATCAGTTGCATCACCTGCACAGAAAAGCAGAGGAGGGCAAGGGTATATTTTGAGTAGCAGACGCCTAGTTCTACAGAAAGTTCAGGTAGATTTGAAACATTTATTTTCAACTTTATCTGAAAAAATTAAAGCATAGGATCCTAGGATCCTACCTCTTTTCACTAAAGAATAATGAAGGGAATATTTGCCTTACCACAAAGTAAAACATGCTAGACAGTTAGTGCTAAAACAGGTGGAAGATGTGTAGAAACGTATCATAGGAGAAAAGTGGATTTTAGAGCTTAAGGACCAGAGAAAAGAAAAGAGACGTAGCAGGAGATGCTGGTAAGACCTGATATGTGAGCCATACTGAAGAACTGTCTCATTTTTCTTGCAAGTGAAGGATTTTAAACATGAGAGTTTTGTGGTTAAAATGCCATTTAGGAAAATTCCCTTAATCCCAAGGAGATTCACTGGAGATTGTACCAGAGAGTGATGAGACTACGATGGATGATGACTTTAGTGACCTGGACAAAGGTAGTAGCAGTGAGAATGGAGAGGTGTGGAAATAACAAAAGATAGCTTGGAGGTCATCAGGAGTAATCAAACAAAGAAGTATGACCAGGAGGAGATAAAGTGGGGCCATTCACGAAGGTACACAGCACAAGCTTGGGAAGGATGGCATGGAGACACACAGTTCAGATTGGGTCATGTTGGACTAAGGCTCCAGTGGGAGGTATTCAGGTGTTTCACGGCACATGGGTTGTTGCAAGGAAGTGTTATGGATAACACAGAACCTGCCAAGCACATGGTACCATAGAAAGAAGTGTAGAAAACTGTAAATCTGTCCCTCTCTTTCAAATTATATTTTTAAGTTAAATTTAATAAATATTATCTGTGTCATAGAAAATGTTCAAGTCTCTTGAATTTGTTTATTTATTCATTCTTTCCTTTACTCATTAAATATTTATTGAGAACTTAACTATATGCCAGACATTTTACTAAGAGCTGACAATATAATGGTAGAGCAAGAAAAGAGTAAGGAAGGAGGGATATAGTCCTTGTCCTGGTGGAGATTAGTGTGAATACAGATAAATAGATAAGCACAGTTCTCATAAACAATGAATTTAGAAGTACACAGTGCTATGGTAAGAAATGGTAAGAAAAATGGACGAAGTCAGGGAGATCAAGGGAGGATTCCCAGAAAGTGACAACACACCTGCATTCTGAGGGAAGAGCAGACATTAACCTGGAAAAGAGACCACAGTACATGCAAAGACCCGGTACATAGAAGGATTATATCCCATCTGAGAAACTAAAAGGCCACAATTCACATGTATTTAATAACACAAAATTTCTCAAATATCATTAAAATCTAATTCTCTGATTTAAATATCAATATATCTTTTCCTGAAAAATGTACAAAAAAAATTTGGATGTGATTATGCACTGAATCCCAGAGTGTACACTAGTAAATGTTGTACCATGTTTACATCTAGGCTGGTCAGCCAACACTTTCAGAATAACAGCCTTTTATGTAATGTCTGGATAACATAGGGACTTCTTCCCCCACCCGCACCATGATAAGCAGATGTGAGCTAAAGCTTGAATACTTCACTTATGCTATACCCACCACAACTCAGGAGGCTTCCAAAGCTCTTTTTTTTTTTAATCGAAGTATAGTTGATTTACAACGTTGTGTTAATTTCTGCTGTACAACCAAAGCTCTTTTAAACATCCAGCTAGGCCTCTGTTGAAGTTTTTTGCTTCTGTGCATAACACCAAACCCCCTTTGGTAAGTGGGAATAATCAGAATGCATCTTAATACCATGAAGTCTAAGAGGTGCTGCAGCAGTTCAGACCCCCTAATTTCTCTAGTATGGGGAACTTCCAGAATGGTGGGTTGACAAGCTTGGCTAACCCTCTCTCCAAAAACAATGATAAAACTGGACAATATTTTCAAAAACAACCATACTGAGTCTGTGGAAATGGATCAAAGTTATACAACAAATTAAGAAGTGTTTACTCTAGAAAAACTCTTGAACCTGGAGTAAGCACAGGTGTGGTTATAACCGGGCTGCTCCCATCTTTTTCCCATGCCCAGTACCTTCAATGCAGTTCTACTAGGGCAGGGAAAGCCATGAACATCAGAAGTTTCCCTGCTGAAGATGGCTAACTTGATTTAGAGAGAAGAAAGGACAATACCCAAACCCAGGGGCATCACTGAAATAGCAAATTCAAAAGCAAACAGATGGAAAATGTTAACTTCCCAGTTAGTCTAAGGATATAACACTAGATAGAGCAACAAACCCTCAGACTAGCCAGAAAATTTTAAAAGATACCAATGAGTAAGATGTCCTCATTGGGCATGGATAATCTGCCACATATCCTTGGTCTGGAAGGATGCACACACGTGCAACACTGCATGCATGCTCAAAAGGAGCCAGAAACAACCAACCCCAATGTTCTGCAGGTCCCTGGATGAAGATGAGGCTTGTACACATGCTGTGAGGAGACACAAGAAAGTGGAGGGGAAAGTGAAAGTCAGGGCTGACTTGCAAACTTCCTGAAATTTGAGTACACTCCCCAGTTCAAACGGAGATCCATTGGCAAAGAGTAGAAGCTATATTGGCTCAATGTGTTTGAGCACGACCTTATTAAGTATGCTGACATAGGAGGGATCTCTAAGAAACCAGGCTTAAAAAGAAAAACAAGAGTAACCAAAAATAATAATAATAATAATAATAAAATAAAATAAAGAAAGAGAAAATTAGGGAAATCTGTGGCCGAATACTATGGAAGAGTCAGACTGTATAGATTAGCACAGGCAAGTCATTAAACAAAAATATGAAGAAACAAAGACTTGACGGAATAACATGGGGTGATCAGAACCCATATATAATCTATAATATCCATTTTTCAACACAAAAAAGGAAACATGAAAAGAAGAGGGAAGTGTGACTACACACAGCGGAAAAAAAGAAATCAACAGAAATTGTCTTTCATGTTGCTCAAGTTTTAGACACAGAAAAACTTCAAACTGGTAAACAATGAACATTAAATAAGTTCAAGGAGTAAAGCTCATGTTTAAGAATTAAGGAGAGTATGACAAAAATGAGGCATCAAAAAGAGAATATCATTAAAGAAATAGAAAATTTAAAAAAAAATAAATGGAAATTCTGAAACTGTACAGTAAATTCCTAGCAGGACAAAATATAAATATACCAAAATATACTAACAATAAATAATCCAAAAATGAAGTTAGGAAAACAATTTCATTTACAAAAGCCTCAAAAAGAATAAAATACATAGGAACAAATTTAATAAAAGAAATGCAAGTCATGTACACTGAAAACCAAAAAACATTGTCAAGAGAAATTAATGATCTAAGAAAGCCCAGAGATAAACCCACACACCTATGGTCAACTAACCTATGACAAAGGAGGCAAGAATATACAGTGGAGAAAAGACACTCTCTTCAATAAGTGATGCTGGGAAAACTGGACAGCTGCATGTAAAAGAATGAAATTAGAACACTCCCTAACACCATGCACAAAAATAAACTCAAAATGGATTAAAGACCTAAATGTAAGACCAGATACTATAAAACTCTTAGAGGAAAACATAGGCAGAACACTCTTTGACATAAATCACAGCAAGATCTTTTCTGACCCACCTCCTAGAGTAATGGAAGTAAAAACAAAAATAAACATATGGGACCTACGAAACGTAAAAGCTTTTGCACAGCAAAGGAAACCATAAACAAGATGAAAAGACAACCCTCAGAGTGGGAGAAAATATTTGCCAACGAATCAGCTGACAAAGGATTAGTCTCCAAAATATAGAAACAACTCATGCAGCTCAATATCCAAAAAACAAACAACTCAATCAAAAAATGGACAGAAGGGCTTCCCTGGTGGTGCAGTGGTTGAGAATCTGCCTGCCAATGCAGGGGACACGGGTTCGAGCCCTGGTCTGGGAAGATACCACATGCCGCGGAGCGACTAGGCCCGTGAGCCACAATTGCTGAGCCTGCACGTCTGGAGCCTGTACTCCGCAACAAGAGAGGCCGCAATAGCGAGAGGCCTGCGCACCGCGATGAAGAGTGGTCCCCACTTGCTGCAACTAGAGAAAGCCCTCACACAGAAACGAAGACCTAACACAGCCATAAATAAATAAATAAATAAATAAATAAATAAAATTAAAAAAAAAAAAAATGGGCAGAAGATCTAAATAGACATTTCTCCAAAGAAGACATACAGATGGCCAAGAGACACATTTTTAGAGAAATGCATATCAAAACTACAAGGAGGTATCACCTCACACCAGTCAGAATGACCATTATCAAAAAATCTACAAACAATAAATTTGGAGAGGGTGTGGGGAAAAGGGAACCCTCTTGCACTGTTGGTGGGAATGTAAATTGATACAGCCACTATGGAGAACAGTATGGAAATTCCTTAAAAAACTAAAAATAGAATTATCATATGACCCAGCAATCCCACTACTGGGCCTATACCCAGAGAAAACCATAATTCAAAATGACACATGCACCCCAATGTTCATTACAGCACTATTTACAATAGCCAGGTCATGGAAGCAACTTAAATGCCCATCGACAAATGAATGGATAAAGATGTGGTACATGTATACAATGGACTGTTACTCAGCCATGAAAAGGAATGAAATTTGGTCATTTGTAGAGATGTGGATGGACCTAGAGACTGTCATACAGAGTGAAGTAAGTCAGAAATAGAAAAACAAATATCGTATATTAACGTATTTATGTGGAATCTTGAAAAATGTTACAGATGAACCTGTTTGCAAGGCAGAGATACAGACACAGACATAGAGAACAAACATATGGGCACCAAGGGGGGAAAGAGAGAATGGGATAAACTGGGAGATTGGGATTGACATATATACACTACTATGTATAAAATAGATAACTAATGAGAACCTGCTGTGTAGCACAGGGAACGCTACTTCGCTGTACAGTAGAAACTAACACAACATTGTAAAACAACTATACCCCACTTAAAAAAAAAAAAAAATTTATGACGCCCCCTCCCCCCCAAAATTAAGCAAACCAATTGTTCCATTACTTGCTGGTTTTCGTTATATCCTGAAACATCCATTCAACATTTTTATCTGCTAATGTAACGGAAACTCATCTGCTCAATGAGATTTATAACTAGTTTTTTTTCACATGTTAACAAAATATTGTTGTACATTTTGCAATGGGTCTTTATTATCTAGTAATGATGGCTTGCAAATTAAATTCATTTTTAATGGCCAAAAAAGAAATTAATGATTTAAATAAATGGAGAAACATTTCATGCATTCACAGTAGCATCAAAAATAATTAATAATAAATAAAAGAATATAATTAGCAAAAATGTAACACCTGTATTCATTTTAGATCTACATGTGTCATAAACAATTCATCTTGTTTTTCTTGCCAATAAAGTGTTTTTCTGTTTATTTTTTGTTCTGTTTTTGCTGCATATCATTTTGGATAAGTGGGACTCAATGGAAAAATTTGTACTTTAGTATTATATTAATTTAGCCTGTTGATTTTTTTGTCCAGATAAATCACTGAATTCTTTTTTTAAGTTAATTTCTCTATTGTTTAATTTTTCTGTAGAGAAAATCATATCATATACAAATAATGACAATCTCATCTTTCTTTATACCTTTTATTTTTATTTACTCACTGTATTAGAAATTACCACTTTAATACCACTTTGAATAACAATGGCAATAGCAGACACCCTTGTCCTTTTCCTAATTTTAATGTTAAACCTTATACATTTTTGTTACTCTTATATTTGCTACACGTTGGTTATAGCTAAACTAAGCCATATGAAGGAAGTTCTCTTTTATTCCAAAATTGGTAACATATTTTTTCATCAGTGTATGTTTAACTTTATTGAGGGTTTTATCAGACATGTAGTGAGATGATATAGACAACCACATTAATCGATTTTCTAATGTTCAATTATTCTTACACTCCTGGTAAAAACTCTACATGTTGTATCTAAATTTACTTAAATTCCTAAGTGAAATTGGATAATAGCTATTGGGTGTTCGGTTCCATTGTTTGCTTTGTTTTTTTGTTTGCTTTATTTATCTTCAAGTATTCTTGTCAGGTTGTTGAGTTTTTGTGTTGTGATATTCTAGCCTCATGAAATGACTTCTGTTGTTTTCCATTATTTTATATATCTTGAAACATCATTAAGAGCCTGAAGCCTTTTGGATTAGTCACAAATTTGCCATCAGTTTCAATTTTTATGGTAACTGATATACTTAGGGTTTCTTTTTCTTTTGGGTCTTATTTGAATCATTTATAACATTCAGTAAAATTTTTCATCTCATTTTGACTTCAAATGACCTGAAATGAAGTTGTACATAGTTTCCTCTTATTAATTTTTACTCTTTACTGCATCCATTAACACCCACTTTTTAAATCACAGTGTTCTTTATTTGTGTATTATCTTTTTTATCATTCCTTCTAGAGTTTACTTTTATATTTTATTTTATTTTTTTTCAAAAAAGCTGTCTATGTCTCATTTGGTAGTTTCTATTATAATATGTTTTAATTTCTATTTTAATGATACAGCCTTTATATTTACTTCCTTTCTTCCTCACTTTTTGATTCATTTTACTTGGTCATTGAGTGAATGTCTAGATCACTTATTTTCAACATTTCTTCTTCTCTACAAATACATTTAAAGCTATATATAGCTCTGTAAATCTACCTTGGTTTCATAATACCATTATGGTCTATAGACACAGATAGATACTGAAGAGAATACATACTATCCTACAAAAAAAACATAATACATTGTCAAAAGATTCAAATGGCATATGCTAAACATACTACAAGTAACTTACTAATTTGGAGAACTGTAGAATCATTCACAAAATAAAATAAAGCAAAAATGTTGGAGAAGAAAGTAATTTTACTATTTCACAAGAAATTGCACTGTCACATGGGTGAAATAACCACACACCAGTTTTCAATTTTGAGGTTACTGAAGCCACAAGTGACAACAATGACTGAGCAAAGCAGCAAGAAATTTCTGATAACAGCCCCACAACAATTTAAAAAATCATAACATTTCTTCTAAATTAAAATCCTGAAGATAAATTCCAAAGGAAAAAATATTTAACTAACTTTAATTTTTGGTACTTAATATGGTATAATTGTTTCCTCCTTTCTTATTTACTGTTTGTGGCCAGGTCTCTTTTAAGAAGAAATTCTCCGTCCTCTGCTTCACTCAGGGGCAGTCCCACAATCACACTCACAGATCTCCTTTTGTTTACCTTCTTGCCAAAACTGAAAAATTCACTGGAAACATATGACAAGATGTCGCTTTAGACAAAGAAATCTTCCTAAGCAAGGAAATGATGGGGGGAAATTGCCTAGAAATGATTTAAAATAGTATCTTTGAACACATTTGTATAAATGTAAGGAAGTATTCAATCTGCTGCTATTGAAAACTCTGTAATCATCTAGGGACCTTCCTGTATTTCCTCCAATGAAGTCTGGTTTACAAGTTTAATGATATTAGAATAAGCAGTACCAATTTAATAAAATGTTAACGGAAGGTATAAAGTAACATCAACTTCTATTATATCTACAAGCATTCAATAGTCAACCATATAATAAAATCTCATCTTTCAATTTGAACGTGTGGCCCTTTTTTCAAAGGTGCAGGAAAAAGGAGAGAATATTCACAGACAGTCCAATATGATCACACAGTTGGGCCATTTCTAAGCTTCATTCATCTACTCAGCAATTGTTTAATCTTCCAACTCTGCCCACACAGCCAACTCCTGCCTATGGTTAATTTCCAGGAGGTTTATATATTCCAGCTCTTTTCCTTCCAAATCTAATTCTAAAGCTCAGTGACATTTTCTCTCTGAGGTCTCATTCTTTTTCAGAGAGATTTCCATTTAGATAACAATTCCATTCATGTGAATTTATGAAGCCAATGTTGTCCCAGATAACCACAATAACAGGGTACAAAAAGGTCTCTTTGGATTAGAACACTAATCCACATTGCTCTGATCATTGCCCTTAACCTCTTATTGGATTACCTTCAGACTCCCCAAAGTCTTAAATAATTATTTCTCAGAGCACCTTTGTGATTCTTCCATGAACTTACCAATGAGTCCATCCAGCTCCCACCTTTTGAAAACCTGTGTGCAAGTTTCTCAGCTCTGTCTTCCATGTCTTCAGTCATTGTGTGTCATGCACCACTATATTTATGGCTATTGATATGAACTGGGTCCGTATGATCCAAAGTAGTACAGTATGCTCTGAGGCCCTCAAAGTGCTAATTCCAAATGGAAATCCATGTCTTTATCCCCCCTTTTGGTTACATTTTTGTTATGTAGCTTAAGGAGTTTTGAGTTATGCTAACCACATCTTAAAGTAGTGCTGCCTAACAAAACTACCTGTATGATGGAAATGTTCTATTCTGTGATGTTTGGTATAGTAATTAATTTAATTTAATTTAGTTTAATTTTGGAAAGAGCAGTTTGAGTGTTGAAACTGAAAACAGTAACTTTCTATTTTTATCCATATCCCTATGGCTTTCTGTGATTCAAATGTGTTCAGCCCACAAATCTGCCAAACCTTCCACTCATGTCTGAATCCTGGTTCAGCCCAGGCTGGAACCCCTAACACACCTGCATGCTGACCTCAGTGCTTCATTTAGGGAGTCTGGAGGATCCATCATCACAACAACCTACCTTTCTGCATCCACACTACCGAGTTCATGATATCTTATATTCTATGGCTAAAGATCACTGTTTCTTAATTCTTTGCACTAATTAGTGAAATACAGCAGAAGACGGAGTGGTCATTGCATAAGGCTGGTTTCTCATTAGCCTGAGGATCTTTACTCTGATCATCTCCAGCCAGGATAGTTAACACTTCTTAATAGGTTCATGAAGGCTTTCAATGAAAAATATTTGAATAGAAGATGTAATACTGAATTTCAGCTTTTACATTTTTCATTCCTATTAAATTGACATCTTGTCCATGCATTCCTAAATTAAATTTTTCTTTCACTGCTCTCACCCAGGTGAATTTCTTTTTAGTTGTTCTTAGTTTATTGCATAGAGTGTAGACCCTCAGATTAAGTGCTATTTCATGTGGCACACACTTGTGTAGGCCATCTTAACAGTTTACATACTTTATGAACTCTGGCTACTTTTTTGGGTTTTTTTGTTTGTTTTTAGACTTTACTAGGACTTTTTAAGATAATTTTTTATTTGGGAATAATTTTAGATTTAGGGAAAAGATGCAAGATAGTATAGAAAGTTCTACACAGTTTCTCCTAAAGTTAACATCTTACATAACTGTGGTAAATTTGCCAAAACTAAGAAATTAATATTGGTACATCATCATTAAAGTACGGATTTGTTCAGATTTCACCAATTTTTCCACTAATTCATGTTTTCTGTTCAAAGTTCCCATCCAGGATATCACACTGCATTTTTTTTTAAGTGCTTATCATTTTTTCTCTCAGCTCTCTAAATGAAAGCAACTTGTTGGACTATGTCAATGTTGACAATAGGATGATGTGAATTTTTCTGTTGGTAAAGCAGGAAAAGGGGCCAGCTTGGGACTTGAGATGGTTAAGGAGACTCTGTCCATGACTGCTACAGGGGCCAACTTAGTTCTTTTACCAGCTTGCTGGTCAGATCATATCACAGTGCATTTAATTATCGCCTCTCTAGAGAGACACGATAAGGCCTTTAGTCTTCTCCAATCTGTGAAAGCTTCTCCATCTTTCCTTGTTTTCATGACCTGAACAATTTTGAAGAGCACTGGCCACATATTTTGTAGACTTTCCCTCACTTTGGGTTTGTCTGATATTTTTCTCATGATGAGTTTGGGGTTGTGAGTTTGAGGCAAGAATACTACAGATGTGACACGCCCTTCTCATCACATCATGTTAGAGGCATATGATAGCAACATGATTTATGACTGGTAATGATAATCCAGATCACTATGCTAAGCTTGTGTCTGCCAGGTTTTTCCACTAAAGTTACTACTTTACTTCTCACACTCTATGCACCAGAAGTGAGACAATTAGTCCAGCCCACGTTCAAGGGCAGGGAATCAAACTCCACATCCTGGAAGGGGAGTTCCTACATAGATAGTCTGGAATCCTTCTGTAAGGAAGATTTGTCCCTTTCCCCCATTTTTAATTTATTCACTATTTATTATACTTGTGTGGGCTCATGTTTGTTTCATATATACTTTTGATTTTACTAAGATTTTTAGGACCTGCTATCATCTCTTCTCCTAACCATTTCAGTGACCATTCCTAACTCTGCCATTCATTTCCTTAACTTTTCCTTGTAAATAAGCTCTCCAAATTAAGGCCCACTTTCAAACTCCAAAGTCATCTGTATCCCTGTTCTAATACTATATGGAAAATATTCTAACTTCTTATTTTCCCTTAGAATCACACAAAAAAGAAGAATTGAAACAAGAGTATTATTAAGCCATCTTGCTTTATGTGGATATTGCTTGAACAAATTGCACAACTCTGTGAGCTGTGGCAGCCACAGCTCTGAAATGAGAACAACTATATTACCTTCCTCATGTGATTATTGTGAGAATTAAATGAGAAATGTATAAAAAAGCACACAAGAAACATTTAAACATTATTAACTCCTTGTATCATTAGAACCACTACCACCACCACCATCATCATCATTACTATTATTATCACAGATGACCCCTGTAACTTGAGGAAACAATAATGTCTCCCTTGTAATGGCTCCTGAATGTGCTAATGTCATGGGTTAAAGTTTCCATCTGCCTCCCTGAATTACTAATAAATCTTTGAACTTTCAAGATCATGATATTAACCAATTTTATTGACTTTTAAAATAACACTGGAATTTCAGTTTTGCAATGGCGCATTAGATCCTTTAGGAAAAACTATCCTGCTGAGATCAGCTAGATAGATTTTGAAAAACATCATCCTTTTGAAGATGTCTGAGAACTGTGAAGACAGTGAGGAATTAGAGGTCATGATCCAGAAAAGGAAAGAAGTCCTGAGAGGTGGAACCCAGCATTTGGGACCACATTCCCTTCACCCACAGGTATCCATTACCTCCAAAAGTGGTGCCTGAGAAACCAAGAGGCTAAGCAGAACCTTCCAGAGTCATGGGGCTAAGGAGACAAAAATTGGAATTGGGAGCCTACATGGAAACAGAAGCCCTGGTAGACACCACAAGCTTTCAGTTAAAACTCTAAAACTTGGCATTCTAAAGCTCTGTACCTTAATAGTAAAAGTAAATCAGAAATAGAAGAGATAGAGCAGCCCTCACAGGGACTGAAATTCACACTCGAATAATTGCAATTCCTGATTTGATTAGGTCAACTGACATTGCTAACCCCCAACCCTAACTTCAAGTTAAGCAATGGAAAGGGTAAATAAATCAAAATCAATATTAGCTGTGTTAAATAAATTTAAATTTAAATTCATTTAAAATTTAAAATTTGCTGTATAAAATAAATTAAAATATATGAGAACTGTAGCATATAAGTCGGGAGAAGGATAAATGGAATTAAAGTGCTCTAGGATCACTGCACTATCATAAAGTGGTAAAATACTAATTTATATTAGAATTTAATAAGCTTAGGAAGCATGTAGAACTTTCCGGGATAAACAATAAAATAGTAAAAGATCATGAAACCAACAAGTTAATAAATGGGAAAATGGTATAATTAAAAATATTTAACCCAAAAAACAGGCAGAAACTCAGGAAGGCGAAAGAATATAAAAGAGACAGGAAAAGAAGGAAGTAACAGTAAGATGATAGATGGTAGATTTAAACCCAAAATAACAGTAATTATGCTGTAGATATCTAAACTAAATAATTAAAAGACAAAGGTTGCTAAACCAAATAGAAAATGACTTAACTATATTATGCTCACAAGAGAAATAGCATACATGTAAGTAAACAGAAGATATAAAAATGAAACAATGAAAAAAATATACTATGAAAACACTAGCCAAAAAGAAACTGGTATGGATATACTAAGTTATGACAAAATAGCCTTAGAGGTAAGGAAGCATTATAAGGTATGAAGGAGGAAATGAATCACAAAGAAGCTATAACATTGCAAACATTTATGCATCTAGGAATATATTCTCAAAATTATAAAGTGAAACCTGATTTTTTTTAAATCTTTTTTTTTAAGTTTAAGAATGGTGGAGGACTTCCCTGCTGGTGCAGTGGTTAAGAATCTGCCTGCCAATGCAGGGGACAAGAGTTAGAGCCCTGGTCCAGGAAGATCCCACATGTCGCAGAGCAACTAAGCCCGTGCACCACAACTACTGAGCCTGCGTTCTAGAGCCTGTGAGCCACAGCTACTGAGCCCACGCACCTAGAGCCCATGCTCCACAACAAGAGAAGCCACCACAATGAGAAGCCCATGCACCACAATGAAGAGCAGCCCCCACTGGCCACAATTAGAGAAAGCCCGCACACAGTAACGAAGACCGAACACAGCTAAAAATATATATATATATAAATAAATGAATAAATTTATTTAAAAAAAAAGAATGGTGGAGATTTCTTTTAGTATTCCTCCCTGAGTGATAGAAAAGGCAAATCTACAAGTATGAATAAGATTTGAACAACATAATTAATAAATAAGACAATTGAAGATGGCAGAAGACTAAGACGTGGAGATCACCTTTCTCCCCTCGAATACATCAGAAATACATCTACATGTGGGACAACTCCTACAGAACACCTACTGAACGCTGACAGAAGACCTCAGACCTCCCAAAAGGCAAGAAACTCCCCATGTAGCTGGGTAGGGCAAAAGAAAAAAGAAAAAACAGAGACAAAAGAATAGGGATGGAACCTGCACCTCTGGGAGGGAGCTGTGAAGGAGGAAAAGTTTCCACATACTAGGAAGCCCCTTCACTGGCGGAGACTGCGGATGGCGGAGGGGGGAAGCTTCGGAGCCACGGAGGAGAGCGCAGCAACAGGGGTGCGGAGGTCAAAGCGGAGAGATTCCCGCACAGAGGATCAGCACCGACCAGCACTCACCAGTCCGAGAGGCTTGTCTGCTCACCCGCCAGGGTGGGCGGGGTCTGGGAGCTGAGACTCGGGCTTCGGAGGTCAGACCCCAGGGAGAGGACTGGGGTTGGTTGCGTGAACACAGCCTGAAGGGGGCTAGTGTGCCACAGCTAGCTGGGAGGGAGTCCAGGAAAAAGTCTGGAGCTGCCAAAGAGGCAAGAGACTTTTTCTTGCCTCTTTGTTTCCTGGTGCACGAGGAGAGGGGATTAAGAGCGCAGCTTAAAGGATCTCCAGAGACGGGTGCAAGCGGTGGCTATCAGCGCGGACCCCAGACACAGGCATGAGATGCTGAGACTGCTGCTATAGCCACCAAGAAGCCTGTGTGCAAACACAGATCACTATCCACACCTCCCCTCCCAGGAGCCTGTGCAGCTCACCACTGCCAGGGTCCCATGATCCAGGGACAACTTCCCTGGGAGAACACATGGTACGCCTCAGGCTGTTGCAACGTCACGCTGGCCTCTGCTGCCGCAGGCTCGCCCTGCATGCCGTACCCCTCCCGCCCCCTGGCCAGAGTGAGCCAGAGCCCCCAAATCAGCTGCTCCTTTAACCCCATACAGTCTGGGCGGAAACAGAGGCCCTCAGGCTACCTACACACAGAGGCAGGGCCAAATCCAAAGTTGAACCCCAGGAGATGTGTGAACAAAGAAGAGAAAGGGAAATTTCTCCCAGCAGCCTCAAGAACAGCGGATTAAATCTCCACAATCAACTTGATGTACCCTGCATCTGTGGAATACCTGAATAGACAACGAATCATCCCAAATTGAGGAGGTAGACTTTGGGAACAATGATATATATATTTTTTTCCCTTTTTCTCTTTTTGTGAGTGTGTATGTGTATGCTTCTGTGTGTGATTTTGTCTGTATAGCTTTGCTTTTACCATTGGTACTAGGGTTCTCTCTCTCCGTTTTGTTTTTTTTGTTTTTTTTTTTTTGTATAGTTCTTCGCACTTGTTATCATTGGTGGATTTGTTTTTTGGTTTGGTTGCTCTCTTCTTTCTTTCTTTCTTTTTTTTTATTCCTTAAAAAAAATTTTTTTAATAATTATTTTCTATTTTTTATTTTAATAACTTTCTATTTTATTTTACTTTAACTTCTCTTTCTTTCTTTCTTTTTTTTTTCTCCCTTTTATTCAGAGCCGTGTGATTGACAGGCTCTTGGTGCTCCAGCCAGACATCAGGGCTGTGTCTCAGAGGTGGGAGAGCCAAGTTCAGGACATTGGTCCACAAGACACCTCCCAGCTCCACATAATATCAAACTGCGAAAATCTCCCAGAGATCGCCTTCTCAACTCCAAGACCCAGCTCCACTCAATCACCAGCAAGCTACAGTGCTGGACACCCTATGCCAAACAACTAGCAAGACAGGAACACAACCCCACCCATTAGCAGAGAGGCTGCCTAAAATCATAATAAGGCCACAGACACCCCAAAACACACCACCAGACGTGGACCTGCCCACCAGAAAGACAAGATCCAGCCTCATCCACCAGAACACAGGAACTAGTCCCCTCCATCAGGAAGACTACACAACCCACTAACCAACCTTAGCCACTGGGGCAGACACCAAGAATAATGGGAATTACAAACTTGCAGCTGGCGAAAAGGAGACCACAACCACAGTAAGTTAAGCAAAATAAGAAGACAGAGAAACACACAGCAGATGAAGGAGCAAGGTAAAAACCCACCAGACCTAACAAATGAAGAGGAAATAGGCAGTCTACCTGAAAAACAATTCAGAATAACGATAGTAAAGATGATCCAAAATCTTGGAAATAGAATGGAGAAAATACAAGAAAAGTTTAACAAGGACTTAGAAGAGCTAAAGAACAAACAAACAGTGATGAAAAACACAATAAATGAAATTAAAAATTCTCTAGAAGGGATCAATAGCAGAATAACTGAGTCAGAAGAACGGATAAGTGACCTGGAAGATAAAATAGTGGAAATAACGACTGCAGAGCAGAATAAAGAAAAAAGAATTAAAAGAATTGAGGACAGGCTCAGAGACCTCTGGGACAACATTAAAGAAACCAACATTCGAATTATAGGGGTCCCAGAAGAAGAAGAGAAAAAGAAAGGGATTGAGAAAATATTGGAAGAGATTATAGTTGAAACTTCTCTAATATGGGAAATGAAATAGTTACTCAAGTCCAGGAAGCACAGAGAGTCCCATACAAGATAAATCCAAGGAGAAACATGCCAAGACACATATTAATCAAACTATCAAAAATTAAATACAAAGAAATATATTAAAAGCAGCAAGGGGGAAACAACAAATAACACACAAGGGAATCCCCATAAGGATAACAGCTGATCTTTCAGCAGAAACTCTGCAAGCACGAAGGGAGTGGCAGGACATATATAAAGTGATGAAGGGGAAAAACCTACAACCAAGATTACTCTACCCAGCAAGGATCTCATTCACATTTGATGGAGAAATTAAAACCTTTACAAACAAGCAAAAACTAAGAGAATTCAGCACCAACAAACCAGCTTTACAACAAATGCTAAAGGATCTTCTCTAGGTAGGAAACACAAGAGAAGGTAAAGACCTACAAAAACAAACCCAAAACAATTAAGAAAATGGTAATAGGAACATACATATTGAAAATTACCTTAAATGTAAATGGATTAAATGCTCCAACCAAAAGACATAGACTGGCTGAATGGATAAAAAACAAGACCTGTATATATGCTGTCTACAAGAGACCCACTTCAGACCTAGGGACACATACAGACTGAAAGCGAGGGGATGGAAAAAGATATTCTATGCAAATGGAAATCAAAAGAAAACTGGAGTAGCAATTCTCATATCAGACAAAATAGACTTTACAACAAAGACTATTACAAGAGACAAAGAAGGACACTACATAATGATCAAGGGATCAATCCAAGAAGAAGGTATAACAATTGTAAATATTTATGCACCCAACATAGGAGCACCTCAATACATAAGGCAAATACTAACAGCCATAAAAGGGGAAATCGACAGTAACACAATCATAGTAAGGGACTTTAACACCCCACTTTCACCAATGGACAGATCATCCAAAATGAAAATAAATAAGGAAACACAAGCTTTAAATGATACATTAAACAAGATGGACTTAATTGATATTTATAGGACATTCCACCGAAAAACAACAGAATACACATTTTTCTCAAGTGCTCATGGAACATTCTCCAGGATAGATCATATCTTGGGTCACAAATCAAGCCTTGGTAAATTTAAAAAAATTGAAATCGTATCAAGTATCTTTTCCGACCACAACGCTATGAGACTAGATATCAATTACAGGAAAAGATCTGTAAAAAATACAAACACATGGAGGCTACACAATACACTACTTCGTAACGAAGTGATCACTGAAGAAATCAAAGGGGAAATCAAAAAATACCTAGAAACAAATGACAATGGAGACACGACGATCCAAAACCTATGGGATGCAGCAAAAGCAGTTCTAAGAGGGAAGTTTATAGCAATACAAGCCTACCTCAAGAAACAGGAAACATCTCGAATAAACAACCTAACCTTGCACCTAAAGCAATTAGAGAAACAAGAACAAAAAAACCCCAAAGCTAGCAGAAGGAAAGAAATCATAAAGATCAGATCAGAAATAAATGAAAAAGAAATGAAGGAAACAATAGCAAAAATCAATGAAACTAAAAGATGGTTCTTTGAGAAGATAAACAAAATTGATAAACCATTAGCCAGACTCATCAAGAGAAAAAGGGAGAAGACTCAAATTAATAGAATTAGAAATGAAAAAGGAGAAGTAACCACTGACACTGCAGAAATACAAAGGATCATGAGAGATTACTACAAGCAACTCTATGCCAATAAAATGGACAACATGGAAGAAATGGACAGATTCTTAGAAATGCACAACCTGCCAAGACTGAACCAGGAAGAAATAGAAAATATGAACAGGCCAATCACAAGCACTGAAATTGAAACTGTGATTAAAAATCTTCCAACACACAAAAGCCCAGGACCAGATGGCTTCACAGGCAAACTCTATCAAACATTTAGAGAAGAGCTAACACCTATCCTTCTCAAACTCTTCCAAAATATTGCAGAGGGAGGAACACTCCCCAACTCATTCTACGAGGCCACCATCACCCTGATACCAAAACCAGGCAAAGATGTCACAAAGAAAGAAAACTACAGGCCAATATCACTGATGAACATAGATGCAAAAATCCTCAACAAAATACTAGCAAACAGAATCCAACAGCACATTAAAAGGATTATACACCATGATCAAGTGGGGTTTATTCCAGGAATGCAAGGATTCTTCAATATACGCAAATCAATCAACGTGATACATCATATTAAAAAATTGAAGGAGAAAAACCATATGATCATCTCAATAGATGCAGAATAAGCTTTCGACAAAATTCAACACCCATTTATGATAAAAGTCCTGCAGAAAGTAGGCATAGAGGGAACTTTCCTCAACATAATAAAGGCCGTATATGACAAACCCACAGCCAACATTGTCCTCAATGGTGAAAAACTGAAACCATTTCCACTAAGATCAGGAACAAGACAAGGTTGCCCACTCGCACCACTATTATTCAACATAGTTTTGGAAGTGTTAGCCACAGCAATCAGAGAAGAAAAAGAAATAAAAGGAATCCAAATCGGAAAAGAAGAAGTAAAGCTGTCACTGTTTGCAGATGACATGATACTATACATAGAGAATCCAAAAGATGCTACCAGAAAACTACTAGAGCTAATCAATGAATTTGGTAAAGTAGCAGGATACAAAATTAATGCACAGAAATATCTTGCATTCCTGTATACTAATGATGAAAAATCTGAAAGTGAAATTAAGAAAACACTCCCGTTTACCATTGCAACAAAAAGAATAAAATATCTAGGAATAAACCTACCTAAGGAGACAAAAGACCTGTATGCAGAAAATTATAGGACACTGTTGAAAGAAATTAAAGATGCTACAAATAGATGGAGAGATATACCATGTTCTTGGATTGGAAGAATCAACATTGTGAAAATGACTCTGCTACCCAAAGCAATCTACAGATTCAATGCAATCCCTATCAAACTACCACTGGCATTTTTCACAGAACTAGAACAAAAAATTTCACAATTTGTATGGAAACACAAAAGACCCCGAATAGCCAAAGCAATCTTGAGAACGAAAAATGGAGCTGGAGGAATCAGGCTCCCTGACTTCAGACTATATTACAAAGCTACAGTAATCAAGACAGTTTGGTACTGGCACAAAAACAGAAATATAGATCAATGGAACAGGATAGAAAGCCCAGAGATAAGCCGACGCACATATGGTCACCTTATCTTTGATAAAGGAGGCAAGCATATACAGTGGAGAAAAGACAGCCTCTTCAATAAGTGGTGCTGGGAAAATTGGACAGGTACATGTAAAAGTATGAAATTAGAACACTCCCTGACACCATACACAAAAATAAACTCAAAATGGATTAAAGACCTAAGTGTAAGGCCAGACACTATCAAACTCTTAGAGGAAAACATAGGCAGAACACTCTATGACATAAATCACAGCAAGATCCTTTTTGACCCAGGTCCTAGAGAAATGGAAATAAAAACACAAATAAACAAATGGGACCTAATGAAACTTCAAAGCTTTTGCACAGCAAAGGAAACCATAAACAAGACCAAAAGACAACCCTCAGAATGGGAGAAAATATTTGCAAATGAAGCAACTGACAAAGGATCAATCTCCAAGATTTACAAGCAGCTCATGCAGCTCAATAACAAAAAAACAAACAACCCAATCCAAAAATGGGCAGAAGACCTAAATAGACATTTCTCCAAAGAAGAGATACAGATTGCCAACAGACACATGAAAGAATGCTCAACATCATTAATCATTAGAGAAATGCAAATCAAAACTACAATGAGGTATCATCTCACACCGGTCAGAATGGCCATCATCAAAAAATCTAGAAACAATAAATGCTGCAGAGGGTGTGGAGAAAAGGGAACACTCTTGCACTGTTGGTGGGAATGTAAATTGATACAGCCACTATGGAGAACAGTATGGAGGTTCCTTAAAAAACTAAAAATAGAACTACCATACGACCCAGCAATCCCACTACTGGGCATATACCCTGAGAAAACCACAATTCAGAAAGAGTCATGTACCAAAATATTCATTGCAGCTCTGTTTACAATAGCCAGGACATGGAAGCAACCTAGGTGTCCATCATCGGATGAATGGATAAAGAAGATGTGGAACTTATATACAATGGAATATTACTCAGCCATAAAAAGAAATGAAATGGAGGTGTTTGTAATGAGGTGGATGGAGTTAGAGTCTGTCATACAGAGTGAAGTAAGTCAGAAAGAGAAAAAGAAATACAGTATGCTAACACATATATATGGAATCTAAGGAAAAAAAGAAAAAAAAGGTCATGAAGAACCTAGTGGCAAGATGGGAATAAAGACACAGACCTACTAGAGAATGGACTTGAGGATATGGGGAGGGGGAGGGGAGAGATGTGACAGGGTGAGAGAGTGTCATGGACATATATACTCTACCAAATGTGAAATAGATAGCTAGTGGGAAGCAGCCGCATAGCACAGGGAGATCAGCTCGGTGCTTTGTGACCACCTAGAGGGGTGGGATAGGGAAGGTGGGAGGGAGGGAGATGCAAGAGGGAAGAGATATGGGAACATATGTATATGTATAACTGATTCACTTTGTTATAAAGCAGAAGCTAACACACCATTGTAAAGCAATTATACTTCAATAAAGATGTTTAAAAAAAATGATACATTAAACATGATGGACTTAATTGATATTTATACGACATTCCATCCAACAACAAAAGAATACACTTTTATCTCAAGTGCTCATGGAACATTCTCCAGGATAGATCATATCTTGGGTCACAAATCAAGCCTTGGTACATTTAAGAAAATTGAAATCATATCAAGTATCTTTTCCAACCACAACGCTATGAGACTAGATATCAATTACAGGAAGAAATCTGTAAAAAATACAAACACATGGAGGCTAAACAATACACTACTTAATAACCAAGAGATCACTGAAGAAATCAAAGAGGAAATCAAAAAATACCTAGAAACAAATGACAATGAAAACACGATGACCCAAAACCTATGGGATGCAGCAAAAGCAGTTCTAAGAGGGAAGTTTATAGCAATACAATCCTACCTTAAGAAACAGGAAACATCTCAACTAAACAATCTAACCTTGCACCTAAAGCAATTAGAGAAAGAAGAACAAAAAACCCCCAAAGTTAGCAGAAGGAAGGAAATCATAAAGATCAGATCAGAAATAAATGAAAAAGAAATGAAGGAAACGATAGCAAAGATCAATAAAACTAAAAGCTGGTTCTTTGAGAAGATAAACAAAATTGCTAAACAATTAGCCAGACTCATCAAGAAAAAAAGGGAGAAGACTCAAATCAGTAGAATTAGAAATGAAAAAGAAGTAACAACTGACACTACAGAAATACAAACGATCATGATAGATTACTACAAGCAACTCTATGCCAATAAAATGGACAACATGGAAGAAATGGACAAATTGTTAGAAATGCACAACCTGCCGAGACTGAACCAGGAAGAAATAGAAAATATGAACAGACCAATCACAAGCACTGAAATTGAAACTGTGATTAAAAATCTTCCAACAAACAAAAGCCCAGGACCAGATGGCTTCACAGGCGAATTCTATCAAACATTTAGAGAAGAGCTAACACCTATCCTTCTCAAACTCTTCCAAAATATTGCAGAGGGAGGAACACTCCCCAACTCATTCTATGAGGCCACCATCACCCTGATACCAAAACCAGACAAAGATGTCACAAAGAAAGAAAACTACAGGCCAATATCACTGATGAACATAGATGCAAAAATCCTCAACAAAATACTAGCAAACAGAATCCAACAGCACATTAAAAGGATCATACACCATGATCAAGTGGGGTTTATTCCAGGAATGCAAGGATTCTTCAATATACGCAAATCAATCAACGTGATACAGCATATTAACAAATTGAAGGAGAAAAACCATATGATCATCTCAATAGATGCAGAGAAAGCTTTCAACAAAATTCAACACCCATTTATGATAAAAGTCCTGCAGAAAGTAGGCATAGAGGGAAATTTCCTCAACATAATAAAGGCCATATATGACAAACTCACAGCCAACATCATCCTCAATGGTGAAAAACTGAAACCATTTCCACTAAGATCAGGAACAAGACAAGGTTGCCCACTCGCACCACTATTATTCAACATAGTTTTGGAACTGTTAGCCACAGCAATCAGAGAAGAAAAAGAAATAAAAGGAATCCAAATCGGAAAAGAAGAAGTAAAGCTGTCACTGTTTGCAGATGACATGATACTATACATAGAGATTCCTAAAGATGCTACCAGAAAACTATTAAAGCTAACCAATGAATTTGGCAAAGTAGCAGGATACAAAATTAATGCACAGAAATATCTTGCATTCCTGTACACTAATGATGAAAAATCTGAAAGTGAAATTAAGAAAACACTCCCATTTACTATTGCAACAAAAAGAATAAAATATCTAGGAATAAACCTACCTAAAGAGACAAAAACCTGTATGGAGAAAATTATAAGACACTGATGAAAGAAATTAAAGATGGTACAAACAGATGGAGAGATACACCATGTTCTTGGATTGGAAGAATCAACATTGTGAAAATGACTGTACAACCCAATGCAATCTACAGATTCAGTGCAGTCCCTATCAAGCTACCACTGGTATTTTTCACAGAACTAGAACAAAAAATTTCACAATTTGTATGGAAACACAAAAGACCCCAAATAGCCAAAGCAATCTTGAAAAAGAAAAACGGAGCTGGAGGAATCAGGCTCCCTGACATTAGACTATACTACAAAGCTACGGTAATCAAGACAGTATGGTACTGGCCCAAAAACAGAAATACAGATCAATGGAACAGGATAGAAAGCCCAGAGATAAACCCACGTACATATGTTAATCTTATCTTTGATACAGGAGGCAAGACTATACAGTGAAGAAAAGACAGCCTCTTCAATAAGTGGTGCTGGGAAAACTGGACATCTACATGTAAAATAATGAAATTAGAACACTCCCTAACACCATACACAAAAATAAACTCAAAATGGATTAAAGATCTAAATATAAGGCCGGACACTCTCAAACTCTTAGAGGAAAACATAGGCAGAACACGCCATGACATAGATCACAGCAAGATCCTTTTTGACCCAGCTCCTTGTGAAATGGAAATAAAAACAAAAATAAACAAATGGGACCTCATGAAACTTAAAAGCTTTTGCACAGCAAAGGAAACCATAAACAAGATGAAAAGACAACCCTCAGAATGAGAGAAAATATTTGCCAATAAACCAACTGACACAAGATTAATCTCCAAAATTTACAAGCAGCTCATGCAGCCCAATAACAAAAAAACAAGCAACCCAATCCAAAAATGGGCAGAAGACCTAAATAGACATTTCTCCAAAGAAGATATACAGATTGCCAACAAACACATGAAAGAATGCTCAACATCATTAATCATTAGAGAAATGCAAATCAAAACTACAATGAGATATCATCTCACACCGGTCAGAATGGCCATGATCAAAAAATCTACAATAAATGCTGGAGGGGGTGTGGAGAAAAGCGAACCCTCTTGCACTGTTGGTGAGAATGTACTTTGATACAGCAACTATGGAGAACAGTATGGAGGTTCCTTAAAAAGCTAAAAATAGGACTACCGTATGACCCAGCAATCCCACTACTGGGCATATACCCTGAGAAAACCATAATTCAAAAAGAGTCATGCACCACAATGTTTATTGCAGCTCTGTTTACAATAGCCAGGACATGGAAGCAACTTAAGTGTCCATCAACAGATGAATGGATAAATAAGATGTGGCACATATATACAATGGAATATTACTCACCCATAAAAAGAAACGAAATTGAGTCATTTGTAGTGAGGTGGATGGACCTAGAGTCTGTCATACAGAGTGAAGTAAGTCAGAAAGAGAAAAACAAATACTGTGTGCTAACACATATATATGGAATCTAAAAAAACAAACCAAAAAAATGGTCATGAAGAACCTAGGGGCAAGACAGGAATAAAGACGCAGACCTACTAGAGAATGGACTTGAGGATAGGGGGAGGGGGAAGTTTAAGCTGGGACAAAGTGAGAGAGTGGCATGGACATATATACATTACCCAATGTAAAATAGATAGCTAGTGGGAAGCAGCCGCATAGCACAGGGAGATCAGCTCAGTGCTTTGTGACCACCTAGAGGGGTGGGATATGGAGGGTGGAAGGGAGGGAGACGCAAGAGGGAAGAGGTATGGGGATATATGTGTATGTATAACTGATTCACTTTGTTATAAAGCAGAAACTAACACACCACTGTAAAGCAATTATACTCCAATAAAGATGTTAAAATACATGAATAAATGAAAATTAATAAATAAGACAATTGACCTGCTCACATTTTTTTAATTTACCAACAGAAAAATATGTATAATTTTTAAGTACACATGAAACATTTATTCAGATGAATGCATAAAGAAATGCAGTATATCCATACAATGGAATATTATTCAGCCTTTACAAAGAAGGAAATCCTGCAATTTGCAACAACATGAATAAATCCTGGAAGACATTATGCTTAGTGAGAGAAGCTAATTACAGAAGGACAAATGTTGCATGATTTCACTTATATGAAGTATCTAAAATATTCAAATCCATAGAAGCAGAGAATCAGATGGTAGTTGCCAGGGACAGAAGAAGGGAGAAATGGGAAATTGTCTTCTAATGGATATATAAATTTTCTGTTATGCAAGATGAATAAGTTTTAGAGATCTGCTGTATAATATAGTACCCATAGTTAACAGTATGGTATTGTGCACTTTATGCTAAGAGGATAGATCTCATGTTAAGTGTTCTTACCAAACAAAAACACACACATAGCAACACAGGAACTATTTGGAGGTGAAGGATATATTTAGTACCCTGGTTGTGGTGATGGTATCATGGATGCATGGATGCATGTCCAAACTCATCAAGATGTCTACTTTAAATTTGTGCTGTTTTTTGTACATCAGTTATACCTCAATAATGCTAAAAAGATGACAAGTCCCTTAGAGGACATTTGGAAATGTCTGAAGATATTGATATATTGGTTATTACAACTGGGGAGGTGTTACTGGCATCTAGTGAGTAGAAGTCAGTGATGTTGCTAAAAATCCTACAATGCAGTGGACAACACTCCATAACAAAGATTTATCCAGCCCAAATTGTCAATACTGCAAAACTTGAGAAATTTTTAGATGAGGGGTTCTTAAAATTAAATGTGCATCCAAATAACCTAAAAGGCTTATTAAAACACAGCATTCTAGTTCCCATTCCAGGATTTCCTGATTCAATAGGTCTAGAGTAGGGCCTGAAAATGTCTTTGTGTAACAAGCTCACAGGTACTACTGCTGCTGCTGATTCATAGTCCACACTCCAAGAAACATATTAATCAGGGCCCTGGCCTGTAGCTGAGGGTGCAGTGAAGCATAGAAAAGCATGCCTACCCTGTAAGATGAGTTGGAGTTTAATGCATCCTGGAGAAATAACCAGCTGTGCCAATGCAGAGGAGAAAAAATTATGTTTTCAGTCATTTCCTACGCTGCCCAAATCCTAAAGTCAATATTGTCCTAAAATGTCCAGGTGGCAGAACGGCTTCCAGTACCACTGGCTTCTCCAAAACTTCTGCTTACTCTGACTTCCCTTTCTAAGTCCAACAAAAAATATACTCAAATTCTCACCCTCTGATGTTTTAACTAAAATGAGTTTGGATTTTTTAAAATGGAGTTTCTATAAAACTATGGAATAAGCAAAAGAATGAATAAGTGTAAATGAAAGTCAAAGATATAACTGAATTGATAAAGCACAGATATCAAAGATTCTGAGAGCAAGAACAGCCCTCTTGACTCATTTGCTTGAATATTTAACAACCCACCTGCACTATTACCCCTCACCCATCTTGCCTTTCATTCATTCTCACTGAAATATGAGGAACAAGATCCTTTATGGATGAGTTTTTATAGGTAAACTATAGTTACAGTATGGGCACAAATGGTTTTCTCCAGAGGAGTTCAGGGCAGAAACAAGGAGAGCATGATATTTTTTTCTATGTGAGAATATTTTAGTAAGAGGAAAATCTAGTATATCGAAAGAGGAAAAAAGAAGGAAGGAGATGATTTTGGAAAAAAGACCACTAATGTGGCAGTTATATCAACTCACATTATTTTACTAAACAACTACATATGCAAGTAAGAGATCTTGCCTGGGATCCACCTAGAGTTAGCCCTTCTCTCAAGGACTTATAAGTAGAAGGAAACGAAAAACAAAAAGAACTGCAATGTTGTGGGTACAGAATAAAGTGGACCTCAGCATAACACCAGTCGAGGGAGGGTTACTTCCACTGTAGCACTATGGAAGGCTTCCTGGAGAAAGAAGCTGCTCAGCTGATGCTCACGGTTAGAAAATCATTCCAGCAGAGACAGAGAAATTATGTTAAAAATACTCAGCATCTCTGCAGATACAATTATCTCAACATAATTATAGTTAGCTCACTTTGACAAATGATATTTCAGTAGAAGGAGAAAAAGAAGTTTCAAAGTAAGAAGCCAAAATAATGTCACTGTTAAGTCATGTACATCATTTCATTTATTCCGAAGTACATTCTTTCTCACGTCTCACATCCAAGAAATCTGAGCGGATCCTACTACTGATATTGTCTCATAATAAACGTATTATTTTTATTTATTTTTCCGCTAGTATATAAATTATGATTTATCTTACAACCTATAAGAACTATGATTTGATCAAATCTGAGGATTATTTGATGGAAGATGATGAAATTGACTCCTGGGCTGACAGCTTGAGCTTCTGGGCTCCTGGATACTTATTCCAAAAGGAAAAGGAGACATGGTGAGGGCTCACAAGATAGTCTGATATGACCTGTTAAGACACAAGCGGTCAGACAGAGAAGGACAAATATCATATGATATCACTTATGTGTGGAATCTAAATAAATGGTACAAATAAATTATTTACAAAACAGAAATAGAGTTACAGATGTAGACAACAATCTTATGGTTACTAGGGGGAAAGGGAGGGAGGGAGGGATAAATTGGGAGACTGAGATTGACATATACACACTATTATATATAAAATAAGGACCTACTATATACCACAGGGAATTCTACGCAATATTCTGTAATGACCTACATGGGAAAAGGATCAAAAAAAGAGTGGATATATATATATATATATGACAGATTCACTTTACTGTACAGCAGAAAGTAAAACAACATTGTAAATCAACTGTACTCCAATAAAAATTTTAAAAAAGAACATGAGCAAAAAAGCATCACTCTACATAAGAGATATTTGTACACCCATGTCCGTAGCAGCATTATTCACAATAGCCAAAAGGTGGAATCAACCCAAGTTCCCATTGGCAGATGAATGGATAAACAAAATGTGTTATACAGTCTTAAAAAGGAAAGAAATTCTAATACATACCACCACATGAATGAATTATAAGGACATTATGTTAAGTGGAATAACCAGTCACAAAAAGACAAATAGTGATGATTCCACTTATATGAGGTAACTAGACTAGTGAGATTCATATAGACAGAAAGTAGCATGGTGGTTGCCAGGACCTGGGGGAGCAAGGAATGGGGAATGTGGTCTAACAAGTATACAGTTTCAGTTTTTCAAGATGAAAAGAGTTCTAGAGATTGGTTCACAAAATGTGAATGTACTTACTACTACTAAACTGTACGTTTAAAAATGGCTAACATGGTTAAGTTTTATGTCATGTATATATTACAACAATTTTTTAAAAATAGATTTACATAAGATGTGAGTTGGGAAGAAAGGGGAAAGGTTCTGGTGGAAACATTGAGGCTAAAGGGATGTAATATAAAATTAATGGAAAGAGTGAGAGGATGGACAAAAAAGAAAGATTAAAAAGGAAAACTCACCAGTGCCTCAAAAACCATAATGCAAGACATAACAAAAGGACCAAGGAGGGCACTAATATTGCCAAAAATATCAAGCTGAGGGAAGGGAGGTGTTCTGACAATTGAGAGAAAACACAGGGATGTCATTTCAAACACATTCTCTAGTTCTCCTGGCTTTGTTACCCACCTGAGTGTCAGCACCACCATTACCTGCTCCTGATGCATGGGCATCTGTGATTCTCTCTCTCATATTCCCGGGCATGATCTATTCACAGCCACCCTTTGTCTCTCCTTCTTGCCCCATCCCACCCAGTCTATAGGTCGTTCATTCTTACCTCTTCTATACCTTAGATCATCTATTTTCATTCCTCTTGGAACTGTAGTCCCAGAAATAAATCTCAATCTTCCCCTCTCCTTCCCTCCCTCCCTCCCTATCTCATCCATCAAATCCCTCCCCTTCCAGAGTCCTCCCTCTGTGCTTGAGGACCATCTCTTCCCATTCCCAGCTGGGACCCATGCCTTACTCACCCCAGTAGACAATGATGTCCTGGTCTCCTAGACTGCTGTGCTTCACTCGGCAATTCAGGCCAGTCACCTCCCCAGCTGTCACATCAAGGATTACTTGGAGATACCAAGTCCCATCAGCATTGGGCACAATATCTCCTTGCTGAGTGCCAGACTGCTCCTGCTCGCCCCTCATCCACATCACCCACACGGGTTTTGGGTAGAATCCTGAGACATGGCACACCAACAGCACATGGCCAGGCCCAGGACTGGGGTCACTGGACAGCCAGGCCTCAGGCTTCACTGGGGCAGGAAGGGGTAGGAAGTGTGTCAGGTTATGACTCTAATCTAGAGGATAGGAACTCAGAAACTCACAAGTTTGGACAGTGACCTCTTCCACTCCTTTGGAAACCAAATAATTTATTGATTAAGCCCCTCCCTTAGATACCTCCTACTCTTGAATTTAAAGAAGGTGGTGGGAAGTGAAATAGAAAAGTCCTGGGGAGAGAATAGGACTAACCTTGCCTCTGCAGTTCCACCTTCCCTGCATCGAGGACACCCAGGAGATATCGAAGGCAGGTTTCTGAGAGGAGCATCACTATGGTACCCCAGATCAATGGTACTGAGTAATGAATGCGCAAAACCACTGCGCCTTGCTGCTGCCCGCTGGTGCAGGCACACATGAATGATTCTTTATTTTCATGAAATGCAGTCCTCCTAAAGCTCCCTTCAAGAATCTTCCTATGGGCTTCTCAGAAATGCAGCTCACAGCCTGTTATGCCCTGGATCACAAAGGGGTCTAGATACAAGAAAAACAGAGACAAAGTTATTAAAAAGCAAGCAAGAAAGAAAGGGATGAGGGGGCTTCCCTGGTGGCACAGTGGTTAAGAATCTGCCTGCCAATGCAGGGGACACGGGTTCGAGCCCTGGTCCGGGAAGATCCCACATGCCGCAGAGCAACTAATCCAGTGCGCCACAACTACTGAGCCTGTGCTCTAGAGCCCGTGAGCCACAACTACTGAGCCCATGTGTCACAACTACTGAAACCTGCATGCCTAAAGCCCATGCTCCACAACAAGAGAAGCCACCACAGTGAGAAGCCCAGGCACCAGCAACGAAGAGTAGCGCCCACTCTCTGCAACTAGAGAAAGCCAGCACTCAGCAATGAAGACCCAACACAGCCAAAAATAAAAATATATAAATACATAAATAAATAAATTTATATTTTAAAATATTGTTTAAAAAGAAAAGGATGAAGAAAGGACGTGGGGCTTTGGATTTGGGGGGTGGGAAAAAGGTCTGAGATGTGAGATGACTCAAAAATCAATTGCAGTATTCAGAGCCTTTTCAGAAAGAAGAGCATTGGGGAGAGGTATGCACGTCATAAATGGTGGAGATGGTCTGTTGTAAGGCTGTAGGGTGGGCATGAGGGGAGAAGGAGAGCAGCATGTGATGGAATCAGGAGTGCAGCATTCCAGGGTGAAGGGGAGAGTTACATTGAGAGAAGGGATCAGGCAGGAGATGCTTGAGGAGACGGATTGGAGGAGGAGGAAGTCACACTTCAGTTCACTCAGACACAGAGTGGAGAAGTGAGGGCTTTGTCCTTGGGGTTAGAGAGAAGCCAGTTATGCACAAACAAACCAGGAGATGGTTACAAAGGGGGACCTTCATTTATCACACAAGAGTGCAAGAAACAGGAAGAAGCTGGGATACTTGTGGAGGTGTGGAGTCAGAGTTGGAGACTACTCTGGAGAAGTGTGTGCATGCAGTTGGGTAAAGTGGGAGGATGGGACCAAGATCCAAGAGAGTAATAGCCTTAACAAGGAGAGAGAAAAACCATTGAGAATCTCCCCGGAGCAGAGGACTGAACTCACATTCAATCTGGAATTTACTGGCATAGTCCTGCACTTCCTGAGTGAAGCCGATGAAGTAGGCTCGGAATAGGTCCACCAGCTCAATCACCTCCTCATCACTGAAGTTGCCCTTGGACCAGGGCTTCAGGAAAATGGCAGTGTCCGAGTCACTGTCCCAGCCATGAATCTGAAAATCATCCAGCCAGCCTGAGCCTTGATTTTGTGCCCAGGTGCTGTTGGCAAAGGTCAAAATCTGGATAACATGGTAAGAGGTTGGCCCCTGGAAGGCTGTGGGTGGTGGAAGCATAAGAAGAGTGAGGAGAAAGAGAGAATCAGGATGAAATGATAAAGAACCCAGAGTCTGAACAACAACACAGAGCCTAAAACATTTGCCTGCCCCAAGGCTTCTAGCTCCATCCCCAACCTCCAGAATGGGGGGAGAGGGCTAGAGAAAGGAGGGCCCTGACCCTTAGTGATAGGTGCAGCATGCTTTCATCCAGACCCCCTGCACCTGTTCTGGGAGCTGCCAGAGTTACTCTTACCATCCTCATTGTCACCACCTGGGACGACAACTGCTAGCAATAGAAGTGGCAGAAGCAGCATTTCATTGGGAAGTAGAACTTCTGACTCTCAGAGCTGGTGTTTGATCTCTAATTTCAGCAAACCTTCTTCTCAATACTCTATAATGATTCTTCTCTCTTCCAACTGACAAATCTCTTCCTCACCCACACTGCACGTCACAGAAATACTGTGTCTTCCACAGCTCTGTGCTCCCACTCTGCCTCTCATTTCCGCTCCAGCCCTTGACTTGTAGATTTTTTTTAATGTCTCTGGCTTCCAGCTGTTCTCCTTGACCTCAGCTTCCTTCATATTTATTACCTTGGAAAAGCTCCCGTGTGATATTAAAAGGTTATTTCACCTCCCCAATCCTTTATTTCCACATCTGTTAAATAAGAGGGTAATAGTAAACAATTGCTCTGCTTCCGGTCTCTTTTAATCTAGAAGAATTCCTTTGGTTTATACATCCACCTCGACCTTCCTCTTCAATGCCCCTTTCCTCTGGCACTTTGTCATGACCTCTTCCCAACGTTCTCAATGGCCCCTCTTTCTTATCTCATCCCTCTTACCTGGTCTCTCTAACCCACATTATGGTTTCTGAGTGTGGGTGTGTGTTGACAATCATTTACATGCATGCAAAGCATTTAAATCACTGCTTTAGTGTATTTGGTTCTGGGAACCAAATGCCAGAATTAAATATGACAAATACTGCAGTTTATATTCCGACAAAAGTTCTCTCATACCATAGCAATTTTTGAGGTTGAAAATTACATTCTACTCAAACTGAGCAGGACACTGTGATACCCTCCTGAGCACAAAGTCCTTTTCATCCCATGTTTCTTGTTTGTAGAAAATAGGCTTCATTCAGCCTCCTTTACCTTCCCAGAGTTCCAAAAGGCAGATTCAAACCGTTGCTAATCAGGGAAGGGAGGGAATGCAGAAAAAGGAGGAGCAGCCAAGAAACAATAGAGCAGCCCTGGGGAAGTGTCCTGGTTACACCTCAAAGAATATACATAACAATATCTTTGACTTCTTCTGCAGGAAATAAGGCCACCACCCCAGGTGGAGGATGGCAACTTCAGGTTGAGTACAAGATTCTTGGAACACCGCCCTGCTACCTCACAACCAAACAGAAGAAAGTCACACACCCTGCAGCCCTCCCCCCAGATTTTGCCTATAAAACTTTTGCTCAACCAAAGTTTGCCCATTTTTGGCAGGCCAGTCAACCCCTAATGCTTCAGGGCTCTGATCGGAAACCTAGGTCCAGACCAGAGAAATGATGGCAAGTAGGCATGGTTTGCTATAGAAAGACAGCATGGATATTCAGAAACAAGGAAGGGATCTTCTTGTTGATGTAAAAAACAGGGTAAATGGTATGAAGAGAGGAAGGAATCTTACTGTTTGGGTTGCTTCTGGACCCACATTGAGTTTAAATGATGGAAGTTTACTGAATAGCTAGATCACTTCCAAATAAAATAAGATACTGAAACATTAATAACAAACATTGGTTTCCCTTTGCAGAGAAAATAAGGGACAATTGATGAATATGTTTGGTGCCACCCTGAGATATTCTCTATAAGGAAGCACATTTTGAGAAATTATTGTTGGTATTTATGTTTAGCAATCTACAGAATGCTAATATGAAAGACAGTTCATAATTGCTTACTTGCTAGTTTTCACTAGAAATTAAGGTTTTTAGAGTTGAAGATTCTAATTTAAACATGTAATTAAAGCTACTAAATAAGGGAAATATTTCAGTGTGCCAGGAAAGGCAGATTCATGTTTTCAATAAAAGAAGGTATGAGGAATGGAACTGCATTTTGTTAAAGGGAAAAAGGGCAATTTTCTCCTACAGCTGGTGGTTTCTGAATGGAAAAGAAAATAAGGGACAAAGTGATATGGATACAGAAATTTGTAGAATGTTTGTGAAAGGGAATACTGAGAAGAGCTGTGAATCTCAGGTTTCTCTAAGATTGGATTAAATTTATTTGGGTAAATGGATTTTGTTGGGAGTGGGCTATTTGGATTTGGTTTGGATTTAGTTTCTCTGTTAAGAGAACAAAGTTTTCTTGGAATGCTGCTTTTGATAACAAATTGTGTGAGTTTCTTTGCCTTTAAGTGATCTGTATTTGCTTTTGAAATCTTTTCACTTTGGTTAAGTGAATAAGTATTGTCTGCCAGATTCTAAAAGTTTGACCTCCAGCTACTTTTGAGATGCTTCAAAGTAGCCCTGAGGCATCTCAGAGAAATATTAAATTAACTATGATTACCTGGTATGTTAAATTACAGGGAAAGCATTGTCAAATGAATGATAAGCCTTCTCAGGTTATACTGTATGGATAAATGTTATTAATACAGATATTCTAAAAATTACATGAAATTCCTAAAAATCTGGTATGTCCTGATAAAATGTTACCAGTCATAATTCTGGTTATTGTAACCAAGTTTCTTTACTGATTACATCATAATCAGGTGTTTAACCATGACTTTTAAATCTTTCTGTCATTTAAAGACAGTTATTGTTGTACTCTGATGCTTTTGCCAAAGTGCTTTATCTTCAAGAAGATTCATAGGAAGGAAATTTTGACAAGTACAAGTCTCTGATAAATTTCAGATTATACCATTGAACTGGGTAAGAAATTAAAGAATCCTAATGGAAAACCTGGTGGCTTCATAAAAAATTAACAAAAGGATTAGTTACTGAGTGAACTGGTGAATATAGTTATAATGTTTATGGGTTTTTGTCTGGAATATTACTGGTTTTGATCTATGTTTTCCAGATATAGGGAAGCCCTTCCCTTCAAGCTACTATGACTTAACAGCAATTGGGTAAATTACACCTCTATGGATAGAATCGAAATGCTATTCTTTTCTCTCTGCCTGGTCTCTCCAGAAATAGGAGAGTCTTGGGTTCTGAGGAGGCTTATCAAGTGAATGGGAAAAACTATCTCCTGGCATGTGCAAGAATTTTGATATTTTGGAGACCTTTAGAAAAGAGAAGTCCACTGAGGCAGAATCTGATGGCAGGCCTTTGGCATGGATTTCCTGGCCTTGAGAGGCCTTTGTGGGAATTCAGTCTGAGACTCCTGAGGAGTTCCACCAAAGCCAGTGTGGAGGAGCCTATGTGGTCAATAGACTGGACTTATTTTGGAAACAAATTAGTCTTGATTTGGCTGTGTTTGATGGAGATGAGGGTAATTAGGGAGAAAAATAATATGTTTCAATAGATATTAAATTCTAGTTCTGTTAAAGCTATTGTGTTAAACACACTTTTGCCTTAATATTCAGGAGGACAAGAAAATTACCTAGTAGAGTTATCACAGAGTATAACTACTCATGATGTATGACACTGCTTGCTTTAAGTCTATTGCTAAAAGCACATGTACAAATGCTTGTGTGACAAATGGGTGTAATAGATAAAATATATATATACATATATATATATATATATATAGAGAGAGAGAGAGAGAGAGAGAGAGAGAGAGAGAGAGCCTCTAAAGTGTTTCCCTATTAACATACATCTGAGCTTGTTCACAATATCTGATCAGTTTTCCCCCAATGTGGATAACTAGGCAAATATAAAGGAGGCCTAGGACCCCAGCTGCTGGCTGGGGCAAGCAGCTGACTCACCCCAGCATTGAGGAATGGATATTTTGATCATCAAAGTTTTCTACTGAAAGACTTACAATCAAAAGTTAAAATGATGGAAGAATCTGCACACATTGAAGTATGGGGAAGTCATTCTGGCTTATATATGGTTTAACTTAAACTTTACTGACCAAAGTGGCCTGTTTTGTGACCTTTCAGACATGCATTGTACACCTACTTTGGCCATTGAGGATAAAAGTGCATTTGAAAGTCAAAATAGAGTAACCATGGTTCAGACATCCAAGGTAATACTAGGTGGCCATTGTGGATGTGACCTCAGATATGTTCCTGGGTTGCTGAATTTTCTGAGCTGTGTCAGACTAGGGGACACCACTAGCCATTCTCAAAGCAGTGTCTGCTGGCAGCTAGTAGCTGCAACCTTACATTTTCAAGCTTTCCTCTTGTAACAATTAAATTTTTAGACAATAAGATTCTGTAGATCAGATGTTGGCAGAAAAAAAGGAGACTGTGTAGTGGCCAATAGCTCCTATTGTGTATATGTTAATACAACATCAGAAGTTAAAACCTACTTAGATAAAAGACTGGCTATCTGGCTACAAGTCTCCCCAAGGTGCTGGGTCCAGACTAGGTTTCAGGTTTATTCTCCTGATTTCCTCAAGGAATGAGATCTGTTTTCTCTCTTAAAGTTAGTTTGAATTGGGTCTGTTGCACCAAACTGGCGGACCAAGGGATTGAGGTTTTAATCATACCAGACTCAGATCCAGGACTTGGAACTCAGGGATATTTATAATTTGGTGTCCCTTCCCCAAACTGAGGCAGGACTATGCCCCATTTCAGCAGGAAGTACCCAGAGTGGTTGTCCTCATGTTCTCTGAAAGATTTGGAGAAGGTTGAAAGACAAGGTGGGATTGAAACCAAGTTCCCCTACACCTGAGTTCCTCTGCTGAGTTTATGATTAACCTCTATACCCAATATGTTATTCCCTTTCTTATCTAACACCTGTTCTCTTCAAGATTGAGAAGTATCAAAGAAAAGGGGGATTGAAAGTGAGCAGGACCCTGGGCCTCCTGGGCATGAAAGCCTTTCTGGCCCCCATTTCTTGTTTGTAGAAATTACGTTTCATTCAGCTCCTTGACCCTCGATGAATTCCAGAAAGCAGATTCAAACAGTTGTTAATCAGGGAAAGGATAGAATTCAGAAACAAAGGAGGAGCAAGCAAGAAACAATAGGGCAGCCTTAGGAAAGTGTCCTGGTTCTGCCTCAAGGAATATACATAAAAATATCTTTAAGTTCTTCTGCAAGGCCCCCACCCCAGGTGGAGGATGTCAACTTCAGACTGAGCACAAGATTCCTGGAACACTGCCCTGTTACCTCACCACTGAACAGAAGAAAGTCACACACCCTGCACCCCAAATTTTGCCTATAAAAACTTTCCCCCCAAAACCATCAGGTAGTTTGGGGGTTTTGAGCATGAGCCACCCATTCTCCTTGCTTGGCCCTGCATAAATCTTTCTCTGCTCCAAACTCTGACATTTCAGTTTGTTTGGCCTCACTGTGCATCAGGCACACAAACTTGTGTTCTGTAACACTACTGGTATATGACCTTCTTTTCAGTAGTTCTTGACCTTTGGAGCTGCCACTACTGGCAGAGAGTTCCTAAAACATTTGGAATTTCCTAACTTTTGAAAGCAATCAAGATATCTTTTGTTAGTTAATGAAGTGACTTTGGAAACCCCCTATATAACCTAAGGGTGGGTGCTGGTTGTCAGTGGAGACAATCATGTGATTGGAGGGTTGGAACTTCCAGTCCCACCCTCTGACATCCAGGGAGGTAAGAGGGACTAGCAGTTGAATTTAACCCTATAGCCAATGATTTGGTCAATTTCCCTATGTAATGAAGTCTCCAAAAATAACCCAAAAGAATGGTGCTTGAAGAGTTTTCAGTTTGGTGAACACATTGAGGTCAGGAGAACAGCAGGCTTAGAGTGGCATGGAAGCGCCACCACCTTACCCAATTTCTTTGCATCTCATCCATCTGGCTCTTAACTATCCTTTTATAATAGGTGATCTAATAAGTAAATATTTCTCTAAATTCTGTAAGCCACTCTAGAAAATTAATCAAATCTAAGAAGGGGGTCATGGGAACCTCCAACCTATTTGTGACTGGCAAGCCTGATTGCCCCCCACAGTCTTGTAGGTCTGAACCCTTAAACTGTGCAATCTGATGCTATATCCAGGTAGATAGTGTCAGAATTGAATTGAATTATAAGACACCCAAGCTGGTCCAAAGTGTTGCTTCTTGGATGTGTGGGGAAACCCCCTCCCTCACACATTGGAACTGGGTGATCAGAGTCCTTATATCACAACAGAATAAATGCAGAGACAGTAGAAGGAAGGAGATAATAAAGAAAATGATACGATCATAGAAATAACCAACAACTCAAAACATAGTTTTTGAAAAAATTTATAAAATTGATAATCTCCTGTCAAGATCAGAGAGAGAAAACAAAAAAGAGAGAGAGAACCGATTTCTAAGATCTGGTTAAAAAAGGCAGGGTACATAATTATGAACCCTATAGACATTAACATGATAAAAAGAAGATATTATGCACAAGCCAACAGTAAATTAGAAATCTGAACAACTTGGACAAATCCTTTAAAAACATAACTTACCAAAGAGGACACAAAGAAATAGACAATTTGAAAAGAGTTATTTTTATTTATTTATTTTTTATAAATTTATTTATTTTATTTTATTTACTTTTTTTTTTTTGGCTGCATTGGGTCTTCGTTGCTGCACGCGGGCTTTTCTCTGGTTGCCGCGAGCGGGGGCTACTCTTCATTGTGGTGCACAGGCTTCTCATTGTGGTGGCTTCACTTCTTGGGAGCACGGGCTCTAGGCACGCGGACTTCAGTAGCTGTGGCACACGGGCTCAGTAGTTGTGGCTCGTGGGCTCTAGAGAGCAGGCTCAGTAGTTGTGGCGTATAGGCTTAGTTGCTCCGCGGCATGTGGGATCTTCCCGGACCAGGGCTCGTACCTGTATCTCCTGCATTGGCAGGCAGATTCGTAACCACTGTGTCACCAGGGAAGCCCCATTATTTTTATTTTTAAAAATTAACTGTGAAATTTAAAACTCCCTCACCCCCAAAAAATTCCCAACACATAAGTCTTCACTACTGAATTTTACCAAATATTTATTTAAAAAATAAATATATAACAGAAACTCTCCCAGAGAACAAAAACAGAAGAAAGATTTCTTGACTTGTTTTAGGAGGTTAAAAACCCTCAAAATACCAAAGAAATTATAAGAACTAAAACATTATAAACAAAATATTAGCAAACTGAATCCACATAATACTTTATGAACAAGACAGATAAATGGCAGAAACACAATTTTGTTTTACCATTTGAGATTCAATAAGTGTGACTCACAACATTAAAAGGAAAAAAAAATATGTAGAAGATTTTGTCATTTCATTATAAGCCCTAATGAAATTCAGTAGCCATCCATAATAATAATGATAATAAAAAACATTTAGCAACTTTGAAAGTGTTCTTAATCTAATAAAAAGTATACATGAAACACTTGCAGCAATTATCATAGCTAATATTAACTCTTGAATAATTCTTATCCAATACAAGTAAAAAGATGAGAATGCCAGATGTCAATTCTATTCAACAGTGTACTGCTGTTCATAACAAGTGCCATTGGGCAAGAAAATGCAATAAAAGAGATCATGAGGATTGAAAAGAAACAACTGGAATTTTCATACCTAGAGCTGTCATGATAGTATGCATAGAAAATCCAAAAGGACCTACAGATAAAATATTAAACTTAATAAGTTAATTTAACACAGATACTGGAAACAAGGACAAAATATTTTTTAACATATTCCTATAGATTAGCAAAAACCACACAAACACATACACATGCACACAAACTCTCATATAAAAAGAGTTGAAAAGCCCTTATATTCTGAGACTGAAGATCTGTTTTTGAAAGTCAATCATCCAGAGGTCATAGTTAAAGTCATGGGTAAATTAAGGTTTTCCAAGGTAAGGACACAGAGGAAAATCACAAGTCCAAGAAACCACCTTTGAGGGATGATGACTTGGGGGATGAAAGAGAATAAGAAGAGTAAAGAAAACAAGGAAAGGTATAATAAGAATGTGGAAAAGCTGTTACAAGACATCAGAAAGCATAGTAATATCAGAATTTTTAAGCAAGTAAATATTCTAACTCAGTTCTTCTAAAAGGAAGAATGAAATCTGTTGTGCTCATATAACTAAAATATCCAGAGGTAGGTCAGTCTCCACATGTGGTCTTTGGCTCTGTCACCATTCTGTTCTATTTGTGAACTTCATTCCTGGGCCAGCTTTACCTGTGGAACAAAATTCTATAGCAACTTGGAGCTTTGAAGGCATCATACCCCTGAGACAGAGTCCCTCCTTCCTCAACCACCAAATATAAACTATTGTTTTATTTAAGTGGGATCACCAATTATTCCAACTAAGTGCTGAGGTGAGAGGTGAAATTCTGTTCATTATCTTAGACCTTGGTTCTCATCTGGGGTCAATTTTGCCCCTGAGGGACATTTGGAAATGTCTGAAGATATATTTGGTTATTGTAACTGCGGAGGTACTACTGGCATCCAGTGAGTAGTGGCCAGGGGTGCTGCTAAAAATCCTGCAGTGCATTGAACAACCTTCCATAACAAAGAATTATGCATCCCAAAGTGTCAACAGTCCAAAGCCTGAGAGATCTTTACACAAGAGTTTCTTAAAATTAAATGTTCATCTGAATAACCTAAAAGGCTAATTAAAACACAACATTCTAGTTCCCATTCCAGGATTTTCTGATTCAGTAAGTCTAGAGTGGGGCCTGAAAATGTCTTCATCTAACAAGCTCACGGGTACTACTCCTGCTGGTGGTCCATAGTCAACACTCCAAGAAACACTCTAATCAGGATCCTGGCCTGTAGCTGAGGGAGCAGTGAAGCATAGGACAGCATGTCGGCTCTATAAGATGAGTTGGAGTTTAATGCATCCTGGAGAAATAACCAGCTGTGTTAATGCAGAGAGAAAAAAAATATGTCTTCAGTCATTTCCTACCCTGCCCAAATCCTAAAGTCCATGTTGTTCTAAAACGTCCAGGTGGGAGAACTGCTTCTAGTATCCCTGGCTTCTGAAAAATTCCGCTTGCTCTGACCTCCCTTCCTAAATCCTTCAAAAAATATACCCAGACCTTGCCTGCGCCCGCCTGGAGCCAGCGGTCCTCCACGCACCCCGCATCCAGTGAGATGCGCTGCGCACCGGCAGAGCGGACATGGGCAGAGAGATGGTGGCCAGGCTCAGACTGGGGCTGCTGCTTCTGACACTGCTCTTACCTACGCAGATTTATTCAAATCAAACAACTGTTGTAACACCTTCAAGCAACTCCTCCCAGCATACCTCAGCTGCCCCCAATCCAGCGAATGCCACCACCAAGGCAAATGACTGTGCTCTGCAGTCAACAGCCAGTCTCTTGGAGATCTCGGTCTCCCTTCCACATCTCTACTGTTAACAGACTCAGGCCAAGAAACATCTATACTTCCTCATCCTCTAAACCCAATTCAGATGGCATCCAGACATCCAGTGTGACAAGGGAAAAAAAAAAAAAAACAGGTCTTCATTGAATTAATCTGCTAGTTCCACACCTTATTTTATTGACAGAAACTGTTGAGGATCCCAAATTTGATTGGTTTGAAGAGCATGTGAAGGGTTTGACTAGATGATGAATGCTAATATTAAATCTGCTGGAGTTTCCTGTACAGGATGAAGAGAGACAACATCCAAAATTAGTTAAGAGATGTTTTCCTTAAATGTGGCTTAAGAAGTATGGACACATAAAACTCTACCTTGAAAGTGAGAATAGATTTTATCTTACTTAGAGATAAAGAATGGGATGTAGAACAGAGATTCAGTTTTCATTTGGCTCATTAAATTTATAGGGCCATAAAACAATGAGGTAAAACAGAAAGCTTCTGTGATTCTATTTATATGTACATTAGAAGGAACTTCCAGGTGCTACTGTAAATCCTCAATGTGTTGTTTCAGCAGTACTAATTTAATGCTGATGTACCCTAGAGAAAATTTTATGTTAAGCTATCACTGTTCTCTTGGGAACTGAAATCCTTCCCTTGGGGTTTGGGTTTGACATTGCCTTTGAATTTTTATATAGTCATTGATATGTACCAGGGCAATGATGGATTGGAATCTACCCCAAATCCAAGCATAATGAGTACATTTTGCTCCTATACTTATCAACTATTCTTATTCAAAAAGAGCACTAGATTCATTTAGCTAAACAGATAACAAAGAGTAGAATTAAATGGATCTCAACTAATTTCAAAATGCTTTTTATTTCTGCATATATCGAATACTTTTTACAGTTTAAAAAATGATCTGTTTTGCAGGTAAAATTGACAAATCTTGAAATTAAAAAAGCAAATATGTGAAGGAGCTAAACTATAAATCAAATATATTTGGCAAGGGAAGACTGGAAGCTTGCTTACATTAAATTCAGAAAAACTTTTATACTCTTTTCTGTAAATACTTTTTTTTAAACTGAATAAGAATAGCCACATTTGGAACACTTTCTGTTATCAATCAATATTTTTAGATAGTTAGAACCTGGTCCTAAGCCTAAAGTGGGCTTGATTTTGGAAAGTAAATCTTTTCACAACTGCCTTGATGCACGGAAAACTTTTTAAAAATAGACACTCTCTAAGTCTTTTGTTCGCATGATCGCACACTGATGCTTAGATGTTCCAAATCTAATATGGCCACAATAGTCTTGATAACCAAAGTCATTTTTTTTCCATCTTTAGAAATCTACACTGGAACAACCATATCCAACAGATCTCAAGCTACTATGTGTGTGAACGAACCTTCTCTTTTGTTTCATACCTGAATGCTGTACATCTATTTTGGATTGTATATTGTGTTTGTGTATTTATGCTTTGGTTCATAGTAACTTCTCATGTTATGGAATTGATGTGTATTAAACACAAACAGTAAATTAAAAAAAAAAAAATATATATATATATATATATATATATACCCAAATTCTCCCCTCTTCCCCCTTCCTACTCCTTTAATTAAATGAGTTTGGATTTTTTTAATGAGGTTTCTAGAAAACTGTGGAATAAGCAAAAGAATCAATAAATGTAAACAAGAGTCAACAATATAACTGACTTGATAAACCAGAGATATCAAAGTCCCTGAGAGCAAGAAAAGCCCTCTTGACTCTTTGCTTGAATATTTAACAACCCATCTGCACTATTATCCCTCACCCATCCTGCCTCTCATGCATTCTCACTGGAAAATGAGAAACAGGATCCTTTTCTGATTAATCTTTATATGTAAACTATAGTTATAATATGGGCAGAAGTGGTTTTCTCCAGAGGAGTTCAGGGCAGAAACAAGGAGAGTATGATATTTTTTGCTATGTGAGAATATCTCAATAAGAGGAAAATCTAGAATATCAACTAAAGAGGAAAAAAAGGAAGGAGATAATTTTGAAAAAGGAAAAAAAGACCATTAATGTGGCAGTTATAGCAACTTAGATTATTTTACTAAACAAACACATATGCGAGTGAGAGATCTTGCCTGGGATCCACCTAGAGCAAGCCTTTCTCTCAAGGAACTTATAAGTAGAAAGAAAAGAAAAACAAAAAGAACTGCAATGTTGTGGGTACAGAGTAATGTGGGTCTCAGCATGACACCACACAAGGGAGGGATACTTCCACTGTAGCACTAAAGAAGGCTTCCTGGAGAAAGAAGCTGCTCAGCTGGCCCTCATGGTTAGAAAATCATCCAAGCAGAGACAGAGATATTATGTTAAAATTGTTCAGCATCTCTGCAAATACAATTATCTCAGCATAATTATAGTTAGCTCACTTTAACAAATGATATTTCAGCAGAATCACAAAAAAAGAGTTCAAATAAGAAGCCAAAGGGATGTCACTGTTAAGTCATGGACATCATTTCACTTATTCCGAGGTACATTCTTTCTCACCTCACATCTATGAAATCTGAGTGGATCCTACTATTGATATTGTCTCATAATAACAGTTTTTAATTATTTTTCTGCTAGTGTATAAATTATGATTTATCTTACAAACTATGGGCACTCTGATTTGTCCAAATCTGATGATTATTTGACGAAATATGATGAGATTGACTCCTGGGCTGACAAATTGAGTTTCTGGACTCCTGGTTACTGATCCCAAATGGAAATGGAGACATGGTGAGGGCTCATGAGATATTCTGATAGGACCTGTTAAGATCACAAGCAAAAAATTGTTCTACATAAGAGATATTTGTACACCATGTTCATAGCAGCATTATTCACAATAGCCAAAAGGTAGAATCAACCCAAATGTCCATTGACAGATGAACGGATAAACAAAACAGCCTTAAAAAGGAAAGAAATTCTAATACGTGCCACCACATGATGAATTATGAGGACATTATGCTAAGTGGAATGAGCCAGTCACAAAAAGACAAATAGTGATGATTCCACTTATATGAGGTACCTAGAGTAATCAGATTCATATAGACAGAAAGTAGCATGGTGGTTGCCAGGGACTAGGGGAGCAAGGAATGGGGAATGTGGTTTAATGGGCAGAGTTTTAGATTACAAGATAAAAAAGTTCTAGAGATGGGTTGCACAAAATGTGAATGTACTTAATACTACTAAACTGTATGTTTAAAAATGGCTAATGCAGTAAGTTTTTAAGTCATGCATATTTTACCACAACTTTTTAAAAATAGATTTATCAGGACTTCCCTGGTGGCACAGTGGATAAGATTCTGTGCTCCCAATGCAGCAGGCCTGGGTTCGATCTCTGGTCAGGGAACTGGATCCCACATGCATGCCGCAACTAAGAGTTTGTATGTCACAACTAAGGAGCCCATGAGCCGCAACTGGGGAGCCCACCTGCCTCAATTAAGGAATCCACATGCTGCAACTAAGGAGCCCGCCTGCTGCAACTAAGACCCAGCACAACCAAATAAATAAATAAATATTTTTTAAAAATAGATTTACCTAAAGATGGGAGTGGGGAAGAAAGGGGAAAGGGTCTGCTGGAAATACGGAGGCTAAAATATGTAATAGATAAAATGGAGGGAAAGAGTGAGAGGATGAACCAAAAAGAAAGATTAAAAAGGAAAACTCACCAGCGCCTCAAAAACCATAATGCAAGACATATCAAAAGGACCAAGGAGGGCACTAATATTGCCAAAAATATCAAGCTGATGGAGGTGCGGTGACCTGGCAATTGGGAGAGGACACAGGGATGTCACTTCAAACCCATTCTCTAGTTCTCCTGGCTTTGTTACCCACCTGAGTGTCAGCGCCACCATTACCTGCTTCTGATGCATAGGCATCTGTGATTCTCTCTCTCATATTCCTGGATATCATATATTCACAGCCACCCTTTGTCTCTCCCTCTTACCCCATCCCACCCAGTCTATAAGTCCTTCATTCTTATCTCTTCTATACCTTAGATCATCTATTTTCATTCCTCTTGGAACTGTAGTCGCAAGGAATAAATCTCAACCTCTGTCTCTCTGTCTCTTTTTCTCTCTCTGACTCTCTGTCTCTCTCTCTCTCCTTCCCTCTCTCCATTCTTTGCTCCCCTTGTCCCTCCCTATCTCATCCATCAAATCCCTCCCTTTTCCCAGTCCCTCCCTCTGTGCTTGAGGACCATCTCCTCCCATTCCCAGCTGGGACCCATGCCTTACTCACCCCAATAGACGATGATGTCCTGGTCTCCTAGACTGCTGTGCTTCACTCGGCAACTCAGGCCGGTCTCCTCCCCAGCTGTCACATTCAGGGTTACTTGGAGATACCAAGTCCAGTCAACATCGGGCAAGACATCTCCTTGCTGAGTGCCAGACTGCTCCTGCTCGCCCCTCATCCACATCACCCACACGGATTTTGGGTAGAATCCTGAGACATGGCACACCAGCAGCAGATGGCCAGGTCCAGGACTGGGGCCACTGGACAGCCAGGCCTCAGGCTTCACTGGGGCAAGAAGAGGCAGGGAGACTGTCAGATCATGACTCTAATCTAGAGCGTAGGCATTCAGAAACCCACAAGTTTGGACAGTGACCTCTTCTACTCCTATGGGAACCAAATCATTTATTGATTAAGCCCCTCTCTCCTTAGGTACCTCCTACTCTTGAATTCAAAGAAGGTGGCAGGACGTGAAATAGAAAAGTCTTGTGGAGAGAAAAGAACAAACCTTGCCTCTGTAGTTCAGTCTTCCCTGCATCGAGGACACCAAGGAGATACCGAGGGCAGGTTTCTGAGAGGAGCGTCTCTATGATACCCAAGATGCCTTGGTACTGAGTGATGAGTGCACAGAACTGCTGTGCCCTGCTACCACCCTCTGGGGCAGGTGCACATGAATGATTCTTAAGGCTCACGAAATCCAGTCCTCCTAAAGCTCCCCTCAAAAAGCTTCTTATGGACTTCCCAGAATGCAGCTCACAACCTGCTATACCCTGGATCACAAAGGGGTCTGGATACAAGGAAAACAGGGACAAAGTTACTAAAAAGCAAACAAGAAAGAAACGTATGGGGAAAAGACGTGGGGCTTTGGATTTGAGGGGTGGGAGAAAGGTCTGAGATGTGAGATGACTCAAAAACCAATTGCAGTATTCAGAGCCTTTTCAGAAAGAAGAGCATTGGGGAGAGGTATGCACGTCATAAATGGTGGAGATGGTCTGTTGTAAGGCTGTAGGGTGGGCATGAGGGGAGAAGGAGAGCAGCATGTGATGGAATCAGGAGTGCAGCATTCCAGGGTGAAGGGGAGAGTTACATTGAGAGAAGGGATCAGGCAGGAGATGCTTGAGGAGACGGTTTGGAGGAGGAGGAAGTCACACTTCAGTTCACTCAGGCACAGAGTGGAGAAGTGAGGGCTTTGTCCTTGGGGTTACAGAGAAGCCAGTTATGCACAAACAAACCAGGAGATGGTTACAAAGGGGGACCTTCATTTATCACACAGGAGTGCAAGAAACAGGAAGAATCTGGGATACTTGTGGAGGTGTGGAGTCAGAGTTGGAGACTACTCTGGAGAAGTGTGTGCATGCAGTTGGGTAAAGTGGGAGGATGGGACCAAGATCCAAGAGAGTAATAGCCTTAACAAGGAGAGAGAAAAACCATTGAGAATCTCCCCGGAGCAGAGGACTGAACTCACATTCAATCTGGAATTTACTGGCATAGTCCTGCACTTCCTGAGTGAAGCCGATGAAGTAGGCTCGGAATAGGTCCACCAGCTCAATCACCTCCGCATCACTGAAGTTGCCCTTGGACCAGGGCTTCAGGAAAATGGCAGTGTCCGAGTCACTGTCCCAGCCATGAATCTGAAAATCATCCAGCCAGCCTGAGCCTTGATTTTGTGCCCAGGTGCTGTTGGCAAAGGTTGAAATCTGGATAACATGGTAAGAGGTTGGCCCCTGGAAGGCTGTGGGTGGTGGAAGCATAAGAAGAGTGAGGAGAAAGAGAGAATCAGGATGAAATGATAAAGAACCCAGAGTCTGAACAACAACGCAGAGCCTAAGACATTTGCCTGCCCCAAGGCTTCTAGCTCCATCCCCAACCTCCAGAATGGGGGGAGAGGGCTAGAGAAAGGAGGGCCTTGACCCTTAGTGATAGGTGCAGCATGCTTTCATCCAGACCCCCTGCACCTGTTCTGGGAACTGCCAGAGTTATTCTTACCATCCTCATTGTCACCACCTGGGACGACAACTGCTAGCAATAGAAGTGGCAGAAGCAGCATTTCATTGGGAAGTAGAACTTCTGACCCTCAGAGCTGGTGTTTGATGTCTAATTTCAGCAAACCTTTTTCTCAGTACTCTATAGTGACTTCCTCTCTCTTCCAACTGACAAATCTCTTCCTCACCCACACCCACACCCGCACGTCACGGAAATACTGTGTCTTCTACAGCTCTGTGCTCCCACTCTGCCTCTCATTTCCGCTCCAGCCCTTGACTTGTAGATTTTTTTTAATGTCTCTGGCTTCCGCCTGTTCTCCTTGACCTCAGCTTCTTTCATATTTATTACTTCGGAAAAGCTCCCGTGTGATGTTAAAAGGTTATTTCACCTCCCTAATCCTTTATTTCCACATCTGTTAAATAAGAGGGTAATAGTAAACAATTGCTCTGCTTCTAGTCTCTTTTAATCTAGAAGAATTCCTTTGGTTTATACATCCAGCTCGACCTCCCTCTTCAATGCCCCTTTCCTCTGGCACTTTGTCATGACCTCTTCCCAACATTCTCAATGGCCCCTCTTTCTTATCTCATCCCTCTTACCTGGTCTCTCTAACCCACATTATGGTTTCTGAGTGTGGGTGTGTGTTGACAATCATTTACATGCAGGCAAAGCATTTAAATCACTGCTTTATCGTATTTGATTCTGGGACCCAAATGCCAGAATTAAATATGATAAATACCGCAGTTTATATTCTGAGCAAAATTCTCTTACACCATAGCAATTTTTGAAGATGAAAATTACATTTGCTACTGGTATATGAACTTCTTTTCAGTAGTTCTTGACCTTTGGGGCTTTCAGTAACAAATCTTCATGAGACAAGTAAAACTTCAGGAGTTATGTGTGGCTCCAGCCCAAGTCAAAGATAATTTTTGTAGTAGGTGGTAGGACCTCCTTCTTCTTTTGTATTATTTTATAATCTCGATCTACATTTTGGTCTTTCCTATAACCAAATAAAGCATTGCTAGGTGAGCAAGTAGCCTGGCATTTTTTCACCAAAAGTTCAGAGATGTTTGTCCTAAGATGTTATCTCTTATCTTCTCTTTGTATGCCCTTTGCATGTTTTAGCAATATATTTAGCATTCACTGAGTGAAACAATTGGACTCTAAGCAATATGTTAGCGTTAAGGAAAATTCTTGGATTTCTCCACTCAGGAAAAAAATTCCAAATTAGCAGATATGTATCATCTAGCAGAAATGTGATGGTAAAACATCTTAAGTGTAAGAGGTTTTCACTAATTGATCCTATTTACATAGATAAGAAAATGCAAAATGAGTAATGTAACATTCTTTATTCCTGGAAACAAATCAGAATAGACTTCATTTAAGATTATCACTGACTAATTGTAAGCTCCAGAATAACTCTCCAAATTCCAAAGTATTCAAGTTTGAACAATATTCCCAGAATCCAGTACATAATATAATCTAATCCACTTCTTGTGCAACGGCCAAAGACAACAGCAGAGACATAATATTAACTGCCTGTACATCATGACAGTGTATCATTTTTTTTTACTTTGTAAGCTTTGAGTTTGGTGTAGGACACCCAAGATTCAGTTTATATGATATACTGTACATTCACTGGCAAGAACAAATTTTAAGAACTTGGCGATGTGCAGCCATAATGAGTAGATTAACTCTCTCACAGCAAATATTGCACTGACAGTGTGTGGCAGCAAAAGAGAGGTTGTGCAGGTAGCCTTGGAAAGAATACCAAATGGACCAGTGTGAGTGCCCACACTACCTTGGTGTACGTTCACAGAGAGACATGATCTGAGAATTGAAAAGCACCAGAGAAAGGGAGATTCTGAGAACTCCAGCCCCCATTTCAGGGAGTCCGACAATGAAAAAGTGCACTTGTGCTCTTCATACCGTTGTTGCCATCACCATTATTATCCCCTGCTTGGCTGAAACTTGACTAAAGGTACTGAAACACTCACTGGGACATGAAGATGATAGCCAGGAAAAGGGGCACTCAGAACTTAATTTTTACACAAGCCACTCCACACTAATACTATAAAGACTCCTCTCTCAATGGCCCACACTGCCAAAACAAAAGCCTGGGTGGAAACAAATATTTCAAAATCCCAATTATTCCAATCAAGAGGCTCAGAAGAAACGGTCCTGCCTTTATTGGTGAAAAGTAGAGTGAGAGGATAGGGTTGAAAATGTGAAAATTTACCTCTGATTTCCCTAAGTTCCCTACAAAAATAAATAAAACAAATATCCTAAGTCTACTCCAAAAGCAAGGAAGACACACATCAGGCCCAGAAGTAAGATTTCTGCAGGATGACAGAGGACCTTCCACTGAAGTACAAGGCAGCTGCCCAAGTGAGCTGGTATCTAACGGTTGCCTGAGAGCTGCTACTCTGTGCAATCCTATACAGTCTGAGTGGTGGTCACAGTACCTAAGATTATTAAAATTAAATACAAATGGAGCCTAGATTTAAGAATTTCCTGAACAGACAAAAACATTTAAGCCATGTAAGAAAAACTAAATCCAGCTTATTTCATGAATGTAAATGAATGTATTTCATTTCATGAAGCTCAACCTAGTTTATTTTTTGTAAATGGCTCTGACAATCATAAAAGAAACATAAGTCATCTTCCTAAAAATGGCATGAGGTTATCACTTTTAACCAATCCCCTGCCATCTGGAAACCTCCACTGTAATAACCAATCATTGTAAAAATTAATAACTTCCTCATTTTTACTCTGTAAGTCATTCTATAACTTCATGCTCCCGAGCTTTGAATTTGAAAGCTCCCAGTTTGTGAACTGTTTTTATATGTACAATAAACTCTTACTAAATATTACTTATTGATTTGGTGGGTTTAATTTTGCTATTTCTGGATTTTTGACAAGATGTTAAACTAAAGAGAGAAAACTGAAGCACATGAGTAGCCTGTGGTATTACTTTTTGTTTTTAATTTTGTGATTTTAACCAAGTGCTAATAGTTAACAATAGACCCAAAAATGACAAGTATATTTTGGCCTACTTATTTATTTATGCACGCATTCATTTTTTAACAAGTATTTATTGAGTGCCTACTGTTTGCACCTGCAGTAGCTCTGAACTACCTCTTCACCATTCAGATTGTCATCACCCATCCTACCTTGTTCCAAAATTGGAAGTGAGTTCACAGACTTCCTTTTAGCTCAGGAACCTTGCTTGGCTTAGTCTTGTCCAGGATCCATAGATTCTTTTTTTTTTAATAAATTTATTTATTTTATTTATTTATTTTTGGCTGCACTGGGTCTTCATTGCTGCTTGCGGGCTTTCTCTAGTTGCAGCAAGTGGAGGCTACTCTTCTTTGTGGTGCGTGGGCTTCTCATTGCAGTGGCTTCTCTTGTTGCGGAGCACGGGCTCTAGGCATGCAGGCTTCCGTAGTTGTGGCACGTGGGCTCAGTAGTTGTGGCTCGCAGGCTCTAGAGTGCAGGCTCAGCAGCTGTGGCGCACGGGCCCAGCTGCTCTGCGGCATGTGGGATCTTCCCGGACCAGGGCTCGAACCCACGTCCCCTGCATTGGCAGGTGGGCTCTCAATCACTGCAACACGAGGGAAGCCCTAGGATCCATAGATTCTTAAATGTTGGGAAAACCTCAAAGTTGATCTGTAAGGGACATCTTTTCAGTGAAAATTTACCTGCTTCCCCAGTTACTTGGACACAGAGAGATTTAAACTTCTGAGATAGACTGATTGGCAAACCCACTGCATTTTTGCCTTATTGACCATTCAATCCAAACTGGATGATTTTGGGTTTCAGTTTTTTTTTTTTTTATATGACATTGTTCCTGTGCATTTACTTTTCTTCTTGTTGTTCTCTATCTTTTAAGAGTGCATAGAGTGAGGTCCATATGATCCTTATAGCTGAATAATAGATACACATTCAGGTAAATCTGGATTTCAAATTCTAGTATCAAATTCTATTTTATTGTTTGCTTGCATCTGCTATTGATGAGGAAACTTCTGCCAGTCTATTTGTTTCTACTTTGCAGGCAAATTTTTCTCTCTAAAGGTTTTCCATCTTTTCTTCCATTCTTTTATAATGGAACATCTTAGACTCTGCAGTTTCATATTATAGTGTGAGTATCTCATAATTACTTATTCATTTTTTTTACTGAGGTGAAACATAACAAAAAATTAACCATTTTAAAGTGTGCAATTCAGTGGCATGTAGTACATTACTATGTTGTGCAACCACCAACTCTAACAACTTCCACAACATTTTTATCACCCCAAAAATATCCCATACCCATTAAGTAGTCATCACCTTCCATTTCTCCTTCACCTAAGACCCCTACTAGCCAATAATCTTCTTTCTGGATTTACCTATTCGGAATACTTCATATAAATGGAATCATGCATTGTGTGTCCTTTAGTGTCTGGTTTCTTTCACTTAGCATACGGTTTTGGGGGTACGTCAAGGTTGCATTATGTATTACTCCTTCGTTCCTTTTTTGGCTGAATAACAGTCCATTGTAAGTATATGCCACCTTTTGTTTATTCATTCATTAATGAAAGGACATTTGTGTGTTTCCTCCTATTTACTATTCACTATTCACTATTGTGAATAGGGTTTCTATGTATATCCATGTACAAATATTTGTTTGAACATCTGTATTCAACCGTCATGGGTGTTATACCTAGAAGTGGAATTGCTGAGTCAAATGGTTACCTCAGTGTTTAACTTTGAGTAACATCCAAACAGATCTCCATAGCGCCTGTACAGTTGTACATTCCCACAAGCAATATGTGAGGGATGGAATTCTAGATAGATAGATAGATAGATAGAGAGATAGGCACATGCTATATTAGAAGTAAAAATTAGTATTTTTAAACATGTATTATTAACTACTTAAAAATAAACTAATAATAGAGAATGTTTTAAATATTTTTGCATTTCTCCTTAACATTTGACTTAGTAGAAGAAAGCTATATTTTCATATCTGCTTCCAAATACAATCTGATGCAACTTTACATGTCATATAGTCTCTGGAAAACCCTGTACACTAAAATATAACATCTTGATATTGTTATAAGAACAGCTTTGAACTCATGGACCCTCAGAAAGGGTTCTAGAAATCCACAGATATCCCTGAAAACACCCTGAGAACAACTGGCCTAGACCTGGTACTTCTTTAGGGGATTTGTAAAGGTATCACATCTTCTTTCTAAGTTAGAATATTTCTAAAAAAGATACATTCTCCTAAATAACTATCTCATTACCCTGAGATAACCAAAGACAGAATAAGTACTTGATTATTTCCATATATTTACCAGTTTTTGAGAGAATGAATTGTTTATACAGCTTCCAATGAGTTAGTTTTTGCATTATTGCATACTCATGAATTTTAGCATATTAGAAACGCTTGAATCTATCCTAACCATTGTTTTTCTTGAGGCTCAAATTGTCCCATCTGTGACATGGGATCCTTTCAAGCCAGTTGCTTATGAATTCTTTCAACATGCCTTTATCGTTGAGCTTTCCTTTACCTTCCGGCATGGCAAAGTTGTTCCAGACTCTTGTAGAAACTTCCTGCCCCAAACTAGAAATTAGCCATTTCTCCAAGGTGCTTTGCTTCCTTTTAGTGGGAAAATACTATGTGGAAGCCATAATCTGAGTCCTAAGTCTTGGTTGCTGGGCTTTTTAAGTGATCAGGACCTTTTTTTTTTTAAGGCTAAATATCATGATTTGATATTTATACTTTTAATTCTAGTTTAAAACTACAGAGTTTTACTCATCTGTCTCACATCAACTTCTCTTCTCCCACACAGAAAATCCTGGTTCCCAATGAATCAACAAAATTATGTATTCACCTAACCTACTGTACAGTATACTCTATACTATCCACCTATCCCACTATACACTGTATCTCACTGGACTATACACACATAATAGTCTTAGAATAACAATAAAAACACTACCAGCAACAATATAATTTTTGGTAATTTAAGATTTGTTTTCTTACCCTACAGTATATCCCCTGGAGACAAGCAAATTTCTAAGCTTTACAGTCACTTGAAATCGTCCCTGACTTCTGGTGTGTCACAAACTTTATAAGTGGTTAAGCTCCTTGTTGCATTTTGCTTTAATTTTTAGGAATTGAAACTCTTGTTTGTTTGCTTTATAATGTTATGAAATGTCTACATGCAGCAGGACATCCTGAATGTCAGAGTAATGATCTCAGCAAATCTTTTCTCCAAATATCAATGATAATACTGGACAAAATTTTCAAAATAATTCATTTCAGAATTCTGGAAAAATGACCAAAGGCATACAACAGATTGAGAAGTGCTTATTCAAGAAGAACTACTTGAACTTCAGCAAGAACTATGGGGACAAATTAACATGGGGCTATTCCCATACTTCCCTTGACTTGGTGATGCCATAGGCTGAGGACCAGTAGTCTTGCTGTCACCAGAAGGGTACACCTGATTTAGAACTCCATAGAGAGACCCATGCCCAGGTACGATGTAGAAAACAGCAGTTGGTGGCAAAAATCAAAGGTCAACAGTACAGCTGCCTGAGGCTGCAATGATGGTTGAGGCAAAGAAGAGACCAAACAAAATTTAACAAAGACTCTTGGGAAGTGAGACAGCCATAGTGGCCTTTGATAAGTTCCCACTTATTCCCAGAGGTTTGGAAGCTGCACACAAACTAAGGAGAGACCAAAAAGGACCACAGTTAACTACTTCTCCCCCACCAAACATGACACCTTGCGCAAAGAAAAAGTAGAAGCCAGGGTAGATTTGTAAACTGCTTGAATGGTAAATGTGTGCTCCAGTCCACACATATCCCCTCAATAAAATGTGGAAGCCTTACTGATTAAAATGTAAAGGCACTACCTCTGATTAATCATTGGCTACCACTAAGCTGTTTTGACTTAAGAATGACTCCTAGCCTCCAAAGAAGACATACAGATGGCCAAGAAGCACATGAGAAGCTGCTCAACATCAGTAATTATTAGAGAAATGCAAATCAAAACTACAATGAGGTATCACCTCACACCAGTTAGAATGGGCATCATCAGAAAATCTACAAAGAACAAATGCTGGAGAGGGTGTGGAGAAAAGGCAACCTCTTGCACTGTTGGTGGGAATGTAAATTGATACAGCCACTATGGAGAACACTATGGAGGTTCCTTAAAAAACTAAAAATAGAATTACCATATGACCCAGCAATCCCACTACTGGGCATATACCCAGAGAAAACCATAATTCAAAAAGACACATGCACCCCAATGTTCATTGCAGCACTATTTACAATAGCCAGGTCATGGAAGCAACCTAAATGCCCATTGACAGATGAATGGATAAAGAAGATGTGGTACATATATACAATGGAATATTATTCAGCCATAAAAAGGAATGAAATTGAGTCATTTGTTGAAACGTGGATGGATCTAGAGACTGTCATACAGAGTGAAGTTAAGTCAGAAAGAGAAAAACAAATATCGTATATTAATGCATGTATGTGGAACCTAGAAAAATGGTACAGATGAACCGGTTTGCAGGGCAGAAGTTGAGACACAGATGTAGAGAACAAACGTATGGACACCAAGGGGGGAAAACGGCAGTGGGGTGGGGATGGTGGTGTGCTGAATTGGGTGATTGGGATTGACATGTATACACTGACGTGTATAAAATTGATGACTGATAAGAACCTGCAGTACAAACAAACAAACAAACAAAAAACCAACTAATACTAAACTTTCTTTGGGTTATTTGTATGGAAATATGTTAATATAAATGTTTCAGACATTACATGAAATTTCTGAAAATCTTACATGTTCTGGTATAATGTTATAAGTCATAATTCTAGTTATTACTTTAAAATGTATATCTCACAAATAACTAAAAAAAAAAAAAAAAAAAAAAAATGACTCCTAGAAGACTAGGAAGGAGAAAGAAAGGGGAGACAGGAAGGGTGACAGAAAGATACATAGAAGGAGAGAGGGAGAGGAGGAGGAGGAGGAGAAAAGAAGGAAAAAAGGAAAGAAAAGATATCTTTTAAAAATGAGCAGAGACATCAGCATTCTGGCTGCAGCCAGAATCTACAGAATTAGTCCAGGCAGGTAACTAAACAAAATAAACAAACAAAAAACACAAAAAGTAAAACAAACAAAACAATGATGGCTGGATTTGAAGAGCCTCAAACAAGAAACAAACCATATGACTAGCAAAGAGTGGATGGATAAAAAAACAAAATACAGTATATACATACATAGAATTCTGTTCAGTAATAAAAAGGAATAGACTGCTGATACACTGATAAACAACATGGGTGACTTATAACCATATGCTGGAGCGGGGAAAGGGCAAATACAAAGAGTACATACAGGGGAGGAGATCAAGGTGGCAGAGTAGGAGAACGCTGAGCTCACCTCCCCCCAAGAACACATTGAAAATACATCTACATGTGGAGCAGTTCTCACTGAAAACAAATTGGAGATGGGCAGAAAGACTCTTCTACAACCAAAGCTATAAAACAAAATCCACACGGAATCAGGTAGAAAGGGAAGAGAAGTGATCAGGTCAGGACCTAAGCCCCTAGGAGGGCACACAGGAAAGGAGGGGGATTGCACAGGCTCAGAGATCTTCCCTGGGAGGGAGAGGTTGGAACCACATACTGGGCGCCCCAGCCCTGGGGTCTGACACCAGGAACACCAGTGCTCTTAAATGATGTGAAAACCACTGGGACTTAGAGGAGGGCTGTTAGAAACCTAGGCTCTGCTCATGAAGAGCTCAAGCATGCTTGCTTACTCCCAGGAACAAGGTGGCGGAAGCAGATTGAAACACCCAGGGTTCTGCCCAGTTTCCTGCAACTGCCCCATCGTGCACCCCAGCCCCTCTAGCTCCAGCACAGCTCCCCACTAGGATGAAGGCTGTCAGTGCCTTTGCTGGGGAGAGTATGCAGATGAGGGGAACAGAGCCGGCTCTGACCGCCACTGCATCTGCACAGACAGTCATTGCTGGCACTCACAGAGGTGGTGGATCAAGAGCTGTCTCGAGCTCTGACTGGTGTGCCAGGACCATCCCGGCACACGCCCAAGCCCCCACTGTGTGCACACTTGCTCTAGTGCCACTCCCCTCTGAGGCAAAGTTAACCTTGCTGGAAGGGGAGAAGTGCACATTTAGAGGGAAGAGAACCAGCTGGGACCCTAAACTTAAAACTTCTGCTCCAGCACCTTGGAACCTAACCCCACTCCCCATAGGGAGGTAACAGGCACTGAACATAAGAAAAGCAACAGCCCACACCTGGCTTTGGCTCTAGCCCCTCCATCTCCAGCCCAACCTCCCAAAAATGTGACAGCTGCCAGCACACCCTCGGGGAAGATGTGACCCATGCTCACTTCAGATCAAGCTCTCCCACCAAAGCCACTGGGCACATTCAAACTGCACAGGGATGTTCCCATATAAGGACACCCCTTCAAGACCAGAATAGGTAACTGGTTCACTTAATTTCATAAGGACAGAGAAAGCTAAACAAAATGAGAAGACAGAGGAATTTGTTTCAATTGAAAGAATAAGAAAAAAAAACCTGAAAAAACAACTAATGAAACAGAGATAAATAATTTACCAGATAGAAATTTCAAGGCCTTAGTAATAAAAATGCTGACTGAACTTGGGGAAAGAGTAGATGAACACAGTGAGAATTTTAACAAGGACTAAAAATTATTAAAAAGAACCTGTCAGAGCTGAAAAATGCAATAACTGAAATGAAAAACGTGCTAGAAGGGATTAACAGCAGACTAAGTGAGAGAGAATACATATGTGATCTGGAAGATAGAATAATAAAATTACCAAATCAGAATAGCAAAAAGAAAAACAAAAAAAAAATGAGAATAGTTTAAGTGACCTCTGAGACCTCAAGTGTACCAACATTTGCATTGTAGGTGTCCCAGAAGGAGAAGTGAAAGTGAAAGGGGTCAAAAATGTATTTGGTGAACGTATTAGTCTTTCAAATTTGTCAACATTAATAATGAAATTCAAAGTTACGCTCAATGAGCTCTTTCTGTTATGGCCACAGATATTTGGCAATTTCTATGAGCTACAAACTCGTCCAAGAACGATACACAGTTTAAGCCCCATCCAAATCACTCACAGGCACCAGGTCTCATCTTTACTGAATCTTCTTGCCAATGGCAAACACTTAGTTTGTGATTTTAGGAAGCTATGGCTGATATAATGCTACATGTTTATCGCATTTTTTTGCCCATGGGCCTATTTTAAAAATGCTATAGTCTTTCTCCCTTGTAATTGGGTCAGGGCCATGTGACTGAGTTCTGGACAATGGAATGTGTTGTGCTGGAGACGTAAGCCTCCTCTAGGCCTAATCATGTAAACTATTGCAACTGATCATCTTGCCATGCAGTGCCACCCTGGAGGTCACCTGTTCCAGATGGCAGATACAGGCAGAGAAGGGCTGCCTGGCCTACATGAAGTTTGCCTACATGAGAAATATACTGTGTTGTATTTAGCCTCTAAGATTCTCAAGTTTATTTATAACTGCAACACAACTAGCTATACTGGTTAATATTGTTACCAGATCGAACTTGGGTCCACTTGCCCAACTCACAGTAAAGCCAATCTACCAGCAGCAGGTTGTGGTGAAGGAAAGTACAGTGTTTATTGTAAGGTGCCCAACATGGGGCTGAGCAAGGAGAATGGGCAACTCATGCTCAAAAGACCTGAACTCCTTGACGGCATTCAGGGAAGGGTTTTTAAAGACAAGGTGAGGGAGAGGGTCTCCAGGTGCATCATCAGCTTGTGCACATCCTTCTGATGGGTTGGCAGTGAAATAACTGGGTGGTATTTCAGGAGTTAAAAATCATCAACCTTCTGGTTTCAACCAGTCTGGGGTTAACGTGCTGGTGGTCAGCATGCAGTTAACTTATTCCACCTGACAGAGGTTTTAGTATCTGCAAAACAGCACAAGGATATGGCTCAGGATATTATCTGTGCCCCTTGAGGAGGAATTAAAGGTCCTTGACTTCGTTTTATGGCTAAACTATTATTATCTTGTCTTGCTTGACTATTTTCCTTTGTTTCTGCATTTTCTCAATTTTCTGATTAAGTTTGCCCCTTGGAATTCGGGGAAGACCTAGGAGGCTAAAGTTTTTCTACAAACAAGAGGCAGAGAACACTGGGGGTTTGTCCTCAGAAAGGCCCTGCAGAGTCCTGCTCAGTTCCAACCTCCTGAATTCAGAACCAAATGAGATAAAGATATAGAGCATAAGACGTATGGATCAAATTTTCAACTTTATTTCTGATAAAGTTTCTAGAGAATTTCCCTTAAGTGTGTAATCCAAGTAATCTTGCTGGTACTGAATATTGAAGTGGTCTTACTCACTGTTATAAACTGATTTTTTTTTGCGAGCCCCAAAGTACATATGTTAAAGCCCTAACTCCCAGTGGGGTTATATTTGGAGATGAAGCCTCTAAGAAAGTAACTGAGGTTAAATGATGTCCTAAGTGTGGGAATTTATAAGGAGACACCAGAGAACTCTCTCCCTCTCTCCCTCTTTCTCTCTCTCCACATGCACTGAGGAAAGGTCATATGAGGACACATCAAGAAGGTGGCTGTCTGCAAGCAAGCCTTCACCAGAAATCAAATTGTCTTGGACTTCTAGTCTCAAAAACTGTGAGATAATGTGTCTGTGGTTTATGCCACCCAGGCTGTGTATTTTGCTATGCAGCCCAGGCAGACTAATACACTCACCTAGTCCAGGCAGTACTAGAAAACCTCTACGCGTCCCACCGGAGGGCCTGTTTCTGGTTGAGTCAGGGGATGGAGGAAGAGATCAGAACTGACACTTCTGAGACCAGCTTGGCTCCAGAGGCCAAGGGCAGGAAGAAACTGTTGAGACATATCACAAACCCAGTTTCTCTCCTGGACTCACCAATGAGCTAATTCACTCTATTTTCAGGGGAAAGAATAAGACTGAGAAAAGAAACAAAAAATATGGAGGGAAAATTCTCCTTCAGAGGAACTAGAAGGTATCAGCCCCATCCCCTGACACAGTAATACCCATCCAATCATCCAAGCAGAAACCTAGAAACCTGCATTCTTTGCAAACTTACCTCTCCTTTACTCCTCACAGTCACCACAGCATTTCTCTCCATAATTTATAAAATCCTCCTCTTCCTCTCTAACCTCACTATCATTTAGTTCTGCTTTCATCATATGTGACCCAGGTCACTGCCACAGTCCCTTATCTGTACAACGCAATCCAAACCCTCTCCCTATCTGTTCAGCACTCTGGTTCAGAATTGCTATAAAAATGTACACCTGATCATGTCAAGCTCATGCTTAAAATATTTCAATTACTTTCATGAAAAATAATCCAAACTCCCACTATGTATGTCAATTTTATATAAAAAGGCTCATATATATATATATATATATGTATCATTCCACAAGAAAAAAGGTGGGGGAGGTGAAAGGAGTGGGATCTGTGAAAAAGGGAAACTGACAAGACTATTTGTACCAGTGAACACTTATGAACATAAATGCAAGAGTCTGAAATCTGTATGAAATGCAATAGAGAGAGAAGGAGATGGCCCTTATATAGGCCCTCTAGAGACACATGACCCCCAAAGAATAATCTGAGATGGGTGGGACATCCTCTGATTAGAATCCAGCCTGGCTGAGGGTCCTGGCTGTCCTGGGGAAGCCCAGTGCTCTTCCTCTGTCACCAGTCTTCCCCAAGTTCCCTCTTCTCACCCCATTGGTGCTCAGGCCACAGGCATCCTCATGCTTGCCTTTCCCTGGGCTCTTACCTGGCCCTCCCCCAAGCTCACCTCAGTGGGTGGTTTTCCTGCTAGAGAGCACTGTCCTCAGCACTCCAGTGTCCTGTCCCTGCCCCAGTGTCACACTCTACCCCCTCATCCCCTCTCTGTCAGCAGAAACCTCACCCTTTGCACACTTCCCTATTCCAGAAACCCCACTGCCTTCCACAACCACACGCCTTTTACTGGGGCTTTCATTTCCCCATTAGCACGTCTTCAAGCTATTCTCTCCACTTTCTGGCTCCCAGCAGCAGTCCCTGCCTCTGTTCTGTGTCCTCCCCCCTCTCACACCTACAGCAGTAGGAAGGGTCCCACCCTGAGATCTAGAGTAAATCACTTACTAGAATGCATTGATCACTGCCCTGGGTCTCAATTTCTCCCACTGTAAAATGACTGGACTAAAAGAACTTGACATTCTCCAATTCTGCTTCAACTTCAACATTCTTTGACTCGGTCTGTGTTCACATTCATTTTTATTTACATAGTCTTTTCTTTTGGTGCCTCCTGGGCCTCATTTCTTACTTTTCTATGGCTCCATAATGTTCTCTATTTACCCTTAATCTGAGTCCCCAAGGTCTCATCTCTATTTTGTCACCACTCCTCCCTAATTTATCCATTCATTCTGAGTGCTGCTCACCACCTTGGCTAAATTTTGAAACATAAAGCATTGCCTTATCATTAGACCGTTAGATTTCTTTGCGTAAATATATTAACAGGCAAGATGCTTTTTTTTTTGCAAAATAGAAGCCAAGAAATGAACAAGAAAAAACTACCACAAAACAGAGATATACCAGGTAAGCTATAGTTTTATAAATTATTTATACATGCATATGCTGACCTTACAAGATGATAAGAAAGTCTTCAAGAAGCAAATCAAATAAGACATTGAAAACAAGAGTGGGAAATAGAAGCTTCCCAGGGCATTGTCGAGAGTTGGTTCCCAAGGCTTTTGTCTACAGTAGCCACATGGGGGAGGAGGTAATGTCTTGAGATCACCCCCCTCACCAAAAAAAAAAAAAAAAAAAAAAAATGCAAGTTGTCATGAGACTTTCTACTACACCCTCAGTGAAACTGGACCAGAAAAAAAAAAAAAAAATCCATCCAACTGAACAGGGAAATAACAAGGAAACTTATGGTTGCCTTATGCTCTGCCTAGGAATTTTTAAAATTATTCTTATGAAATTTCTTAATCACGGGTTTGCCTCACATGAGTTTGGCATTGAAAATATTCTAATTAATTTGGAATGCCCAATCCAAGAAATTAATATCAAAAAAGTGGTTCCAGGAGAGGAGGCATGAATAGGTAGGGCACAGAGGATTTTTAGGATGGTGAAAATACTCTATATGATATTATAATGATGGATATATGCCACTCTATATTTGCCCAAACCCACAGAATACATAAAATTTTTTTCTAAGCAATCAGTAAAAAAGAAAAACAATTCTGATCAACTTATGCTAGACAACAGACTGGATTATCTTTCCATGTTCTCTAAATAAAAATGATCATTTTTAAATTATTTCTCTGGATGATGTGTTATTTCTAGAATTTTGTCAGCTTTTTTAAATTGAAGTATAGTTGATGTACAATTTTATATAAATTACAGGTATACAGCATAGTGATTCACAATTTTTATAGGTTACACTCCATTTATAGTTATTATAAAATATTGGCTATATTCCCTGTGTTGTACAATATATCCTTGTTTGTCAGCTTTTTAAAAAGTGAAATTTATTGTCATTTCTGTTGTGTCTTTTAAATACTAAGTATCTTACAACTGAAAAAGAAAATTGGTTTTAAACTGGTCACTTGGCAGAAGCAAACACAAACCTGAATTCTAGGGATCCATGACCAATACAATCTTCTTTTTTCTAATATAGGCAGTCCTTGCTTTGCACAATTTCAGTATACACAAATTTCAGTTACCATGGTTTATTTAAATAATGCCAATCCCCCAACAACATGGCTCAATTTCATTTGCCACAGTATACTAAAGATTAGTAATTGAACAAAGCACAAACTTTACTAGTAACTCTTCATTCTATGAATGACTATGGAAATAATAAAAGTGCAATCAGTAACCAATGACATCAGTGAGCAATCACAACACTTCTTTCACAGTTTGTCAGTGGCTGTTAATTCTGTTCCATGCATGGACAGCAAAATGTGTACAGTTGACCCTTGAACAATATGGTTTGAACTGCATGAGTCCACTTATACGTGAATTTTTTTTTTTTTCAGTAAATACAGTCACAGTACTACACGATCAGAGGTTGGTTGAATCTGCACATGCAGAACTGTGGGTTCAGAGGGCTAACTGTATAGTTACATGTGGATTTTCAATTGCACAAAGAGTTGGCCCCCCTAACCCCACGTTGTTCCAGGGTCAACTGTACTTGCGTTATCTCCTTGTATTCCAATAATAAATCCATGTGACACTTAAATGAAGAATAATAGAAAGAGGGAATCGGCCAAGAAAGATGAAAATGAAAATGCTGAAAGTGAGATTTGAATTGAATGTAAATGAAGTCATAGAAGAAATAGCAGACCTGGGGAATGTTGATACTGCCACTGGTTGAGAAATTATGGATATGAACCTAGAGGAACTTAGTGAAGGCAAACTTATCAATATAAATGAGGAAAATAATTGTGATGAGAAGGATGAAGGTGTCCCAGATGAAGTGACGCCTACAGAAAACGTCACATTTAAAGAAATCTCAATGTATCAAAAACTCAAAGTGTAAATTGGAAGCTGGCCCAATCTTAGAAAGAATTATGAAAATTCACCAAGGCATAGAAAAGATACTCCATATCTATAAGTTATAGAATGAGAATAAGGTAAGCACAGTTCAAACCGCTCTTGGTAATTATTTACAAGAAAATAAAACATTTAAAGTCTGGACATTTTTATCGTTTTCAGTGACAACATGTTAAATTAATACTAGTGTTACTATTTTTTTCAATATCCCTATACAGTTGACCCCTGAACAACATAGGTTTAAACTATGTGAGTCCCCTTTTACATGGATTTTTTTCAATAAATACAGTACTACACAATCCACAGTTGGTTAAATCCACAGATATGGAACCACAGACACAGAGGGCCAGCTGTACAGTTATACACAGATTTTATGACTGCGACCCTCACGTTGCTCAAGGGTCAACTGTGTATTTATAACCAACAGTAAGAGGGTTTTTTAATGTTTTGGCAAAAATTTTTAAAGGTGATGGAATGATCATAATTTTCCCATTGATTATTTAGGTCTTTTGCTTGGTTTCACCTTGCATGATCATTTTTTAGAGTCCCACACTACTATGCAAAGCAAAGACTGACCTTATATTGTAAGATTTGGAGTCAAAATTTAAAAATTATAATTTGTTAACATCCATAATATCTTCTTATTGACATATCGCTTCATTTTTCTTTAAAGAATGCCTTAATCCTTTGAAGCTTGGAAGGAATTAAGTACATTGGATTGGGATTCTAATATCATTCTGCTTATGGTATTAATTTTACTAAAATACCATGCCAAACTAGTACTAAGTCCATCAACTTAAAGGATATTTTTGGAAGTATACATTTGGCTTGTTTTCTGGAACCCATAATTTTATTAATATCTTCAAATTTTCCAAAGAAGTATTGAAGATTACCACAAATTGAATTCCTAATCCCATGATGGCATTAGCACTTCTTCTCTTATATTTAACAATGGTTTTAATTTCATATTTATATTTTCAATACACTCCAATGTTTTGTTGGGGACTGAAAAGTAATAGTACCATTCTTGTATGATATTTTAAAACTATTTATAGATAGGCTTTTACTATATCTTTTACTACCAAAATTTTAAAAAGAATGTGCACAGATCAAAGTATATAGAATGCAAAGTTGCTGTCCTTCTGCTTCACACTTACTTCAGATGCAGCCCTTTAAGATGATAACCTAAAGTTCAGGCTCCAGTGATATCTTTGAAGATTTGCAAGTCTGGTGAAAACTTTGCTGAGCTTCTCAGTGTTTTTATCTGCTTCTCATGGAATCAGCAGATGCTCTTACTGGAAAAGCAGCCCCAACTACAGGGCTCATTCTGTGAATTTCTGTCTTCTCCTAGATATTGACCCAGTAATTTATTTCTCTTTTGTTTGTTCTTCAACGTCTTCAGGCGGATTTTATTTTATATTTTCTCGCGTTTTCTACTTGTCCTTGACAAGAGAGTTGGTTCAAATTAGATAGTCCACCATTTCTAGAAGCAGAAGGCCTCTACTTTTTTTTTTAATTGTTCATTAATAAAACCTACCATCCTTTCATGTGTGGAGCCTCAATTTATGTCTCAGAAATCTAGGCAACAACAAAGCTGGTATAGGCAAGTTGAGACTCTATAGCGGGAATTGACCCCTGAGCATGTGTATAAAACATGTGAATTCAAGGTGAATTTCTATACAGGTCTCCTTGACCATGAGCCCAGTTCAAAATAATATAGGAGAGGAACCAAATTTGGGGCATCTTATCTAAGCTGCACACCTAGTCCAGACTGAAAACCAAGGCAAAAACTGGCACTAATTGCTTTGTTGCCTAATGCTTTAAAATAATCTATATCTAAGAGTCTCTGATTCCTTTAACAGATAATTTGTCTTAGCCATTCCTCCTGAAGCAGCCTAGTTGAAGGTCATTGTTCATAGAATCTCATGCACATTTCCTAAGATTTGCTTTGTGGCCTGTGTTTTCAACACTAACTTTGTTTGTGAGGCCTGTGTGTTTACTTAAGCCTTGGCAAGTAAATTTCTACTTCCATAGAAACACACTCTTGCTCTAGTGGATGCTGTGGAGCCACCAGTGTACCCCCTTCAGGACAAACATGAGTGTTTCCCTCAGCCTGAGGGAGTGTTGGCTGCTGACTGCTCATAGACATGTCCCTCTCCAGGCATTGCCTTCAGTGGGAGAGTTGCTTTGTCCAAGGGGACACCCCTTCCCTGAGAGCACATACCAAATGTGTGAGTAAAAAGTTAAGTCCCATTACCTAGTTTTAGGAAGTCTCTGAAGGGTCATCCTAGCTCCAGAACTCTCTGTGAGTTTGACTAAATCCTCTACTGAAACTGCATCACAGTTCAACCTCCCCCTCTCCTCAGTCCTGCTGTTCCTGAAAGCACCCCCAGCAAGCCTTCTGCATGCAGACATCCACCTGAGTATGTTTCCTTAGAAACTGACCTATGACACTCATCTGTATAAAAATAGCCACTTGACTTGGACAAAGCCATCCTAAGTAGCAGCAACTTGCCACAATAAACCCTCAAACGGACATGAGAAGCAAAGTCCTACAACAACCTGCCCAGGCCACAACAATAAAAAGGCAACTACATGGCATACAAAAAGCTCCATGTAGAGAATGGATAAAGAAGATGTGGTACATATATACAATGAAATATTACTCAGCCATAAAAAGGAACGGAATAATGCCATTTGCAGCAACATGGATGGACTTAGAGACCGTCATACCGAGTGAAGTAAGTCAGACAGAGAAAGACAAATATCATATGATATCGCGTATATGTGGAACCTAAAAAAATGGTACAAATGAACTTAATTACAGGATGGAAATAGAGTCACAAATGTAGAAAACAAACTTATGGTCACCAGGCAGTAAGGGTGAGGGGGGATAAATTGGGAGATTGAGATTGACATATACACACTACTATATATAAAATAGATAACTAATAAGGACCTATTGTATAGCATAGGGAACTATATTCAATACTCTGTAATGACCTATATGACAAAAGAATCTAAAAAAGAGTGGAGATATATATATATGTATAACAGAGCCACCTTGCTGTACACCTGAAACTAACACAACACTGTAAATCAACTATACTCCAATAAAAATTTTTAAAAAATTAAAAATTAAAAAAAAGCTCCATGTTGAACCATATGGGTCACTACACACTAACGAGGCCAGAGACTCATGTGGGCATTCCCTAATTTCTAAAGTCAAAGGTTTCTCACAGATTAATTTGTTCTCCATTTCCATAACAATTTTTCCCTCTGTACTTGTCTTCTAACAAAGGCCCCAGCAGCCCTTATTAACTCTCTTATGAATTCAACTTATTATCCTAAACTACAGACATCCACCAACCTTCCATTTCATTTAAAATGAGTGAAAATGTATGCTAAAAATTTATTCCAACCTTGTTTATAAATTATAGACTTTCCTTGGTTTTGTTTTAAGTTACAGCTCTTAGGTTCAGTACAGAGGAAGTTCCTTTTTCTATTTTGGATTTATTTCAGTGAGATGAATTATGAAATATTTCTCTCTACTATTTTCCCAGAAGTTCACTCTGATTTTTAACATGTTTCTTTTTGTATAAATTTTGGAATGACTGGTTGCATTTTCTCCTTTGCCTTAGAAAATATACAGATAGAAATAAAACTAGATACAGATAACATGGGTGTTACTGTGAAAATTTTGATTTAGCCTTAGCAAAAAATAAATAAACCAAAGCTATCAACACTTTTTTTAGGCAGATAAAGTCTCATTTTTTTTTTAAATTAATTTATTTATGGCTGTGTTGGGTCTTTGTTTCTGTGCGAGGGCCTTCTCTAGTTGTGGCAAGCGGGGGCCACTCTTCATCGCGGTGCGCAGGCCTCTCACTATCGTGGCCTCTCTTGTTGCAGAGCACAGGCTCCAGACGCGCAGGCTCAGTAATTGTGGCTCACGGGCCCAGCTGCTCTGCGGCATGTGGGATCTTCCCAGACCAGGGCTCGAACCCGTGTCCCCTGCATTAGCAGGCAGATTCTCAACCACTGCGCCACCAGGGAAGCCCCAAGTCTCATTTTATTGAATGAGTGATCTATGTAATTGCTGAGGCCACTATGTACAGACAAGAGGGGGAGAACCTATTTCTTGGTCTCTTCCTCCTTGGACAGAGCCTTGATGATTTCCCCCTTCTTGGCCTGGAACCCATCTTCACGTTGCTCTCGTGCTTCCCTGGTCTTAGACCTGTGGGCCTCAGCCTAGTCGGCCTGAAGCTTCTTGCAAGCTTTGTCTAACTTCAGCTTGTGGATATGTTCCGTGAGAACCCGCTTGTTTTTGAACACATTACCCTTCACTTTCAGGTACAGGCTGTGATACATGTGGCGGTCAATCTTCTTAGATTCACGGTATCTTCTGAGCAACAGCGTGGAATTCTTATCCTTCTCCTCATCTAGGTTACCTTCTTGGGCATTCAAGCATTGGCAGTACACTTTCACTTACCTAGGCCCATAAGCCTGCCCTTCTGGCAGGCCGAGGTATTTTTCCAGCTTCAAGCCTGGGAATGGACAGTCAAAGGCTTCTGGATGATCAGCCTATCTTTGATCAGCTTCCAGATCTGCTGACAGGAGTTAGCATTGAAGATTTCACTAGTCTCAACGGGGTCCAACCAGACCTTCTTTTTGCTGCTGCAAAGGACACTGGAAGCAAGCCTCTTCTGAAACCTGAGCATACTCACGGCCACAGTGGCAAAAGGAAAGCCAAAGTTATCAATTGATATTCAGCTAACATCCTGGATTAGTTAGGATCAAATGTGGCTGCAAGCGACAGAAAATTCAAATGAACAATATCTTTAAAAACATGTAGTTATATTTCTCTCTCTTGTGAAAAGACTAGAAGTAGGCAATTCAGGGTTGTTATGGCATCTCATTGTGTCCGGGATTTGGTTCCAGTTTCCTCTTTTGTTTAGGGGGTTTTGTCTTTGCTTTTTTTTGTTTTCTTTTGGTCTTTGCCATGCTTGGTCCTCATTCCAAAGGTCATCCTGTTCTCTGAGTTGGTTGCAAGAGGTCCTTCCATCAAATCCACCTTTTAGCCGACAGTAAGGAAAAAAGAATAAGCCAAGCACACTCACCCACCCCCCCCCACCACTGCTCAGATCCACTTTTCAGGAGCTGTACACTGCATTGATCAGACCCCAGTCACATAACCACAACCAGCTAAGAGGGTCCCTAAGAGATGTAGTTTTATTCTGCCCAGCTAATAATTGGTTGTTAATTTATTCTAGAGGAAGTGCAAAATAGATTCTGGGAGACAACCAGTTGTCTGTGCTATATAACCCCATTTGGTAATTCATCTGTCTATTTAGGTACATAAATGTATAGTTGGTAACTTGAATAGGTCACCTGGAAAAAACATTGTTCAAAGCCCATGAGTGTTTCTCTTAGGACACTTTATACCCAAATTAGGGCTCATACTCATTTTAAATATTTCCCTTCTAAAGTTGTATCTGGCATTCTCTCTGAAGTAGAATAGGTTGTGCATTGAGGATGGATGGAGTTGTAGGTAGGCCAACAAGTGCCTCTGTATTAGAGCAGAACTAAATTATATCTCAGGAAGAATCTTGGTCCTCACTGCAGATATTATCAGCCTCCTGGGAGCAAACCTAAGATTCAAACAACAGTCCATGAGTAGATCTCCAAAAGCCACAAGAAATTTGCAATTGCAAATTCCACCTACAACTCCACTGATTATTAAAGTTACTGCTCTGCATTTAACAGATAATATAAAACTGTCACGTATACGGTGTAAGTTAGAGTACATAATCTGAAAGTCTCTGCTGCTAAAAAAAAACTCAAATTAGTTCAAAATAAACAATATTTATGGGAGACTTAGAGTCTGCTCATTCCTGTTGATTATATAAGATCTGCCATTGAGTTTGCCAGAACATCAGAGAGCTGCACAGGTGGACCAGATCCTGCGTGTTGTGTAGAGTTACTTTCCCCACTTTTTGTTTTAGGGTGGCATGATCACCTTACTTTAAGAGACTTAAAACGGGCCTGTGAACCCCATAAAATTTACGGAAAGAATACTCCTTGAGAACATTTTTCACTGCACCAGTTTATTCTCTATAAGAACTGATGGGAGAATTTTCCTTGTGGCCTCAGGACCAGGAAGAGTGATACCTTCCCTGAACAACTTATTTGTCTGTTTCTTCTAGACACTGTGAATGTGTAATTGATCCTGCCTTAATCATTTTATAGTCCTGCAATAATTCATGACCCACATGTATAGGGTGTATAGGGTGTCATGACACTTTCTTTTTTAATTTACTCCATTCTTGATTTCATCTTACTTACTGGCCATATCTTCCTTTGGATTCAATTCCTATATTTTCATTGATATGTCTTTAATATTATGTGCATGTTTTTGTAAGTGGTTTTCAATTAGTTTTAGAGATAACATGTTATTGTGAATTTAAGCATGGATTTGTAAGCTGTTTGAGGATTTGGGGGCCTTAACACTTCTAATTTTTGAATAATAATGAAGATGCTGACACTGTTTTAGTCTCTACTGCCACCCAGCGGTAAAGTATAGAAACTTATCCCAATCCTGTAGCCTTTGATGATTACAAAAACTCATGTTTTCAGTGTTTTAATGTTGAAGATATTTTGATTCTATTCTTAGACAAACAAGTATTTTATAGGATATTACATTTTTTATGTTTTTTCCCTGAGAAGGAACTACTCACGGTGCAACCCATCATCCCAATTCACTCATTAAACATTTTCCAATATTTATTTTGTTACGCTGTGTTTTGCCTTTGGAATCTTAAGTGCAGATTGCTGACTTAATCATTCTCCTCCATTATGGCTCGTGGACACCATTTGTTCAAGCAGACTTCCTTTGTGAAATATTTATTTATTTATCCCCATATCCTTCTCTTCCCCACATTCTAATGTATAAATATGTTATCCTGCTAGGTGTTCTTATAAAATGTGGTATTGTTTAATGTCTATAATTTCTACAGATGGTATTATACTGTATATGCTTCACCTATTAATATTATTTCATTCAGCACTCTTTTAAAGACCTTCCCCTATTATCCTGTGTCAAGTTTTTGTTTCTATCAATACCTGTTACATAAAATCTCATAGTGTGCATATACTGCATTTTATTTAGGTGTTTCCATTGAGATGAACATCTAGCATGTTTCCAACCCCTCACTACCATAAAAACTCTGTGATAACCATCTCTACATATGTTCTCTCTTAGAGCTGGGTAAACATTTCCCATTACACATATTCAGAAGTGGGATTGCAGGGTCAATATGTACATCATTAGACAAGTTGCTACTGCAAACTCTTCAGAATTACATCATCACCATCAATGTATGGGGATTTCCATCTATTTCACAACCCTGCAAACACCGGGCTGCTGCAGCTTTTTAATTTTATAAATTTAGTGGTATAAAATGAGATCTTGTTTTAATTTGCATTTCTCTATCAATGAGTTTAAGTGTAACTTTAATTTCAACAAATAGTATAATATGTGTTCTTTATTTGTTAATGTAGTTCACTCAGCACTCTTTTAAAAAGCTTCCCATATTACTCTTTGTATATATGTACAAAATACATATACACATTTTGTTTTAAAATTTTCAAATACTTCCTTCAGTTTTTCACCCATTAATTTTGTTGGGTGTATACTTCATTGAAGAGAAAACCTTAATTTTAGAAAGTAAAATTCAACAATTTTTACGTTTAAATTAATCTTTTTTTTTTTCAAAAAAACATCAATTTTATACAGCTTGTGATACAGAAGTAACAATAGGCAAAACAGTGGAACATCTATGCTCTCCCCACCCATCCTGGGCATGCCCATTCCTGTCCCCCAAGAGGTGGAGAACACAGGACCCCTGCCGAGCAAGACCTAACTTAGTTACAGGTTCTGGGAGGGACTAAGCCCTTAGGGGTCAAGGCTGGGAGGGAAAGACACCAGCACTTAGGCCCCCTCGAGGGCCCACTGGTTAACTGGAACTGTGCATGTATACATGGGATGGGGAGGGGGGTGGGACAACCCACCATAGGCCAATTCTCCCAAGGCTCTAGATTTTCCAGTTTGGAAATTTAATTTAAGAAATAATTATCTGTGCTAACAGATCATAACAATATTCTGCCATATTATATGCTGCCAGCTTTCTAGTATTGCCTTTTGCATTTAAGACTTTATTCCATTGTGAATAAGCCTTTACTCTTCTCTTTCAAAAATAATTTAGATCTATGTAGTCATTTATTCTTCCATACAATATAAAAAAATAAGATTACTAAGTACCTAGAAAAATTCAGCTAGAACTTTAACTAGGAATTTACTGAAGTTACAGAATAAAGAGAACTGTAATTTCCTATAATAATAATTTCTTCCATACAACTCCTATTAATCAGAAATACTTTCATGATCTTAATAGTTTTTAAAATCTCTCTGCAGAATACTTATATATTCTCTCTTTTGCTAATTTTTAGTTATTTTATAGTTTTTGATGCTATTATAAATGGTATCTTATTTTATTTGTTTGTTACTTATATTTTTTTTAAAGTTTGCTGATTTTTTAATATTTATTTTGTGTCTACATTCGTTGCTAAACTTTCATGTTAGCTCTAATGGTTCCCTTTTTATTCCATTTGTTTTATAGGTAGAAATCATACCATCTGAAAGAATACCTATTCTCTTGAAATCCTTTCAGTTTTTATTTATGTTAATTTTTATCTAGATAATTCCCGAGCTCTCTTTTTATTTCCAACATTTTACTTATATTTTTATTTTCTTATATACAATCACATGACCTTCAAATAATATCTTTTCTTTAATTTCTCTTTTAATTCCTCCTTATTTTTCTTGCCTTACTGGATTAACTAGGACTCAGTATTCTATTGAATGATGAAGATTATAGTAGGCAGACAACTTGTATTTGATTTTCACTGGAATGCTTTTAAACATTCACAATTAAATTTACTGCAAGCAGGCTGTGTGTAGCTACATTTGACCATACAGTGGGAGTTTCCTTTTGTTCTGAGTTAGTAATGTTTTATCAGAATGGATATTTAAATATATCAAATGCTTTTTCTATAACTCTAGAGATGATTTTATGGTTTTATTTCCTTAATCTGTTAAAGTAAGGGATTCTATCAAGTGATTTTTATTGGTAAACAAACCTTGCATTCTCTGGATAAATCCCACTTTATGTGGTGTTTCTTTCTGTTTGCAAGTATTTTATTTGAGTCAGTTATAGATATTTCTGAGTAAATATACATAAATGAGATTAGCTAATTGCTACTATTTTAATATTTGGTTTGGTTTTTTTCCTGGAAAAATTTGGTGTAATGAAAATAGTGCCTCCTAAAATTAGCTGGGATTGCCAACAAACACATGAAAGGATGCTCAACATCACTAATCATTAGAGAAATGCAAATCAAAACTACAATGAGGTATCACCTCACACCAGTCAGAATGGTCATCATCAAAAAATCTACAAACAATAAATGCTGGAGAAGGTGTGGAGAAAAGGGAACCCTCTTGCACTGTTGGTGGGAATGTAAATTGATACAGCCACTATGGAGAACAGTATGGAGGTTCCTTAAAAAACTAAAAAAAGAACTACCATCCAACCCAGCAATCCCACTACTGGGCATATACCCTGAGAAAACAATAATCCAAAAAGAGTCATGTACCACAATGTTATTGCAGCTCTATTTACAATAGCCAGGACATGGAAGTAACCTAAGTGTCCATCAACAGGTGAACGGATAAAGAAGATGTGGCACATATATACAATGGAATATTACTCAGCCATACAAAGAAACAAAATTGAGTTATTTGTAGTGAGGTGGATGGACCTAGAGTCTGTCATACAGAGTGAAGTAAGTCAGAAAGAGAAAAACAAATACCGTATGTTAACACATATATATGGAATCTAAAAAAAAAAAAAAAAATAGTCATGAAGAACCTAGGGGCAAGACAGGAATAAAGACTCAGACCTACTAGAGAATGGACTTGAGGACACAGGGAGGGGGAAGGGTAAGCTGGGACAAAGTGAGAGAGTAGCATTGACATATATACACTACCAAATGTAAAACCGATAGCTAGTGGGAAGCAGCTGCATAGCACAGGGAGATCAGGTGCTTTGTGACCACCTAGAGGGGTGGGATAGGGAGGATGGGAAGGAGGGAGATGCAAGAGGGAAGAGATATGGGGATATATGTATATGTATAACTGATTCACTTTGTTATAAAGCAGAAACTAACACACCATTGTAAAGCAATTATACTCCAATAAACATGATAAAAAAAAATCAGAAACCATTACTTGTGACCCTACTTGATGAAATGAGAAACTTTAGAGTTTTACTTAGAATTAAAATATATGCTAATAAGCATGAGGTTTACAAAGGGTCCTGCTGTAAATGTCCTATTACTAATGTAAAAAATTAATAAATAAAAACCTCAATTAAATAGTGTCAGAGGCCCCAAGTGGGGGCTCTCAGGCTTTTACGTGGCTCGCCATGATTGCAGATGCCAAACTGCAATTCTCTGCTCATCTTGAATAAACCCAATTTTGCTGGAGAAATATCTGGTCATTTATTTGTTTTAGGTCAACATTTATAATAAGAAACCAGTGAGAATATGTGGGAAGTGAAGCTAATAGAATATTCTGGGGTTATTTACCCAAGATTCTCGTCTTATTGGTCCTGCTTGAATGTTCCATGCCTGCCTTATCATACACTGGTCTCTGCTGGACAAGCTGACCTTCCTCTTTCATGCTGTTTATAACTGTTTAAAGTCTCTTAAATATTTTTTTATTCTATTTATCACCCAGATAAATGTATTTAGGCTATTTATTTTGTTATTTATTGGTATATAAGTAAACAGAAATTATCTCAGGCTAATTCAAGGAAAAAAAATTTTTTGAAAGTTAAAATTAGAAGATAGAAAGCTGGAAAGAGCTTCACTTGAATACTTGTAATTTTAAAAGCTGGATAACCAAAATCACAACTTTTCTTGAAACCATCACAGCACTGAAGTATCAGGACAACCAATTAACTTAAAATTTAAGGAAAGACAGATTCCTCCAAGGAAATAGGATTTGCAAACCCTTGCTTACTTGGGACAGATGCCAGATGCTACATAAGCCAGCAAGAATAATTCAGCTAAAATTGTTAATAAATTCCTAAAGGCTAGCATAAGTATATAGAACCCCTGAGTCACAGACAAGGGAAATTCACTTATATCTCTAGGATTTTTCCATGGACCTCACCAGGGACTCCTGAAAGATTGGAAACAAGGATATAGGTCAGAGAAATCCTTCCTTGTGGCACAGGCCTGAGATCTGAGAAAGGGAGGAAGTCCCAACCAGACCTTTCTCCACTATCTCCCACACAGAAAAAAAAAAACCTTAACCTGGTGAGGGAGGGGAGGAGAGTGAGGGAGGGCAAAAAGCTCTATTGTCTTCAGGGCACAGGTGAAGACACACAGCAATTGGAGAAAGAGGAAAAAGTGGGGAAGGGACACTGAAACATCCTGTCCTCAACTATTAGAGGTTTCATACTGCTGAGAGGAAGGCAGGAACACTTAGGAGGCCCAAGCCCTAAAACTGAAAGACAATGCCTAATAATGAGACTGAGTCAGAATAAAGATAACGCTCCTACTCCCCGTCCCAAGCAGGTGAGCAAGCATAGAGTAATAGGAGCATTCTACTGCTGCAAGAGAGGCAGCAGTATGACCATAAATCTTCTTGAGGCACCTCACAAAGGAAATATCAAAGCCTGAGAGTGAAGCAGACGTTAAGAAAAACTCTTTAGCAAATAGCTCTACTGTACAAACAAGGTAATGCCAGAGGAATTTGAAGGCTGTTGAAACAACAACAAAACACACAAACCCAGTTAACTCCTAACTCATTGACTGAAATCGACACACTCGATGCTTAGCAAAAAGAAAAAAAAGACAGGTTCATTTTGAGGCCAAGAAAATAAAGATAAAAACACTCTTTACCTCAGTGTCTATTGTTGTACACAAGATATCTGCATTTGGATGAAAAGTTATTAAAAACACAAAAAAAAAGCAAGGAGAGGGAAGCCCCCAGGTGCCTCAGAGGGTCTGCACTTGCCCTATGAATTCTTTTGCCCAAGAGACAGTGACACTAGCCAATTAAAACAAACAAACAAAAAAAAGTACACTAAGATAGGTTGAAAAAGAGAGAGAGAGAGAGAGAGAGAGAAGGGAGCTGACTTCAAACGAAAGGAAATAGGTTTATATTTTAGAACCACTGAAAGCACTTTTTCTTGCTTTTTAAATATGAGGCCCCACATTTACATTTTGTACAGGTCCCCCAAATTATGTAGCCACCAGTGCTTATACCCTTCACCATGACTGGGGAAAAGTGAGGAGAAGGCAGTTTGAGTTTGAGTGGGAAGAAGAGAAAAGAGAGTTAACTAACTGAGGAATGGAGTCTGGGACCAAGAGCTTGGGAGCTGGGCAGAGACACCACGGGACATAACAGATGGAGGAGGAGAGGAGGAAGCACGGGAAAGGAAGAGGAGGAGGGGAAGAGGCTGGGAGGGGAGGGGGAGGAGGACTGGAAAGAGAAGTGGAGCAGAGCCACAAGCTGTTCAGCTCAGCTCCTGTGGGCAGAGTTGATCCTCATCAGGGAGCAGGAAGCAGCTTGTACTTGAGTCGTGGCCCCACTGTGGATCTGCAGCATCCCAGGCAGCTCCACTCCTGAATGTACACTCAGCTATGTCGGAAAAGGACAGATCTGAAGGAGGGGAAGACAGTGCCTTCTCAGGAGCTGGCTGAGGAATACTGAGAACACGGGGAGCTGAGAAAGAGCAGAACTGGATGCCAACATCAAAGGATAAAATGTGGGCAGGGGGAAGGTGACCATGACCAGGAAAAAAAAAAAGAAAAGTATTGGGAGAGAAGGAAGTGGTTATACAGGTCACTGATAATTATGTGCTCCCTGTATCAGGAAACCCCAGAGGAGAAAACTGGGATGGGTCGTATATTAATGCATATGTGTAGAATCTAGAAGAATGGCACAGATGATCTTATTTGCAAAGCAGAAATAGAGAAACAGACATAGAGAACAAACATATGGACACCAAGGGGGAGGGGAGGTGGGATGGATTGGGAGATTGAGATTGACATATATACACTATATGTCACTATATGTTTTATACATAGATAAAATAGATATAAAATAGATAACTATGTATAAAATAGATAACTAATGAGAACATACCGTATAGCACAGAGAACTCTACTCAGTGCTCTGTGGTGACCTAAATGGGAAGGAAATCCAAAAAAGAGGGGATATATGTATACGTATAGCTGATTCACTTTGTTGTACAGCAGAAACTAACACAACATTGTAAAGCAACTATACTCCAATAAAAACTAATAAAAAAAAAAAAAGAACTCAAGATGGCAGGATACCCTAGCTATCCTAGGGGAGTCCAGCATTCTTCCCTGGGTCACCAGACAGCCCGGGGATCCTTCTTGACTCATTGGTCAAGACTTGACTTATTGGTGCTTAGGCCACCAGCATTCTCATGTTCTTTCTAACAGCTCTTACTTGGTGCTCCTCCAAACACCATCACAGCTCTTGAATTCCTGCCTCCTCAGGACACAGATGTGAGCTCCCCTCCCCACATGGTCTCACACAGTCATCTTACATTCCCCTCCCCACCAACAGAAACTTCAACTTCCCTGCTAGAGAAATCCACTGCCTCTTAGAACCATTTGCCTTTTACTGGCCTCATTTTCTATCCCTCTCTGCTTCAAGTTTTTCGCTTGCCTTTCTGGCTTCATGAATCTGGTCTGTGTGCTTCTCGCCCCTCACAGCAAATCTTTTCCACTAAAAGGAGCTTTGGTCTGAGGGTCAAAATGAACTCCTGGATGGACAACTGCTGGATACAGTGAATTGGAGAAATCATATCAGCATTCTTGCCTTAGTTTCCTTATCTGTAAAATGACTGGGTGGAAAGAACTGTGTATTTTCTAATATGAATTAGAAATTCATATTAGAATTTCTAAATGTTGGAAATGGCTCTAACATTTTTGTGCCTTACTGTGCTCCTGCTCCTCCCCACCTGTGTGTTCTCCTCCTTCCCCACTCTGCTTCTTTCTCACTCTTCCGTGTCTTCCCAGTCATTCTCCACTAAGCCTTTATCTCAGCTCCCAGGATCTCCTCTCCATCTTCTCATAGTCCCTACCTATTCAATCTAATCTCAGTCCTTTCTTTCTGCCTCACTTGCAAATCTAAAGCCTTGTTTTGCCATATGATTCTTGAATTCCTGTGTATAAATACATAATACACAGTTATGGATTCTATTTTTGGAAAAATGTCACATTACAACTTGAAAAGACCCAGAAATTCAAGATAAAAAATGCCTTTTAATTCTTTTTTGAATACATAGCTGCATTCACAATGAAATAAGGGAACAAAAAATAGAAAAAATGGAAACCCAGAGATGCAAACAGGAAATGATACTTGGGCATACAAGACATCGTGTGGGTTCCATAGGGGTTTGGCTATTGTGGTTACTTGGATCAGGAGACAAGGCCTTGAGACCAGGCAAACAAAATGAAATTTGCAGCTGAGTTTCCTGCTGTACTCTCATCTCAGTGAAAAGATGTACACCTAAATATACAGGGAAGAAAGCTTACCTGTGTATTTACTGAATATTGGCTTGTTTGTTTGTTTCTCATTCTGAGAATTACTGATCACAAATCTGAGATAGGAGCTCAAAAATATTCTGCTTGTGTGATCCTGGAATACAAAATCCAACAAATTAAAATAAAAGGTGATTTCAAGTTTGTAATATTTCTGCGACACTCAGTGAAATTTAAAGAAAAGTTGATCTCGAGAGAAGCACCTTCAACACAAGCTGCAAAGGATTCCCACACATAAAGCCTTTCCTAACATGAGGCCACAATCCAAAATTAGAGAACACAGAAAGAAATAATCCATCATGAAGGATAGTAGGCAAACAAACAAAGAACAGGTTAAATCCCTCAAGAAATCACACATAGAGGAAATTCTATTTTAAAAGCTTAAAGGTATAAAAGGAATAATACCAGAAGAGAAAGAGACATTATCAACAACTACCAGGCAGATTAAGCCTCCAGAAATAAATATTCTGAACACTTTCATTAAAAACTCAATGCATGGATTAAGCAACAAAAAGAGAAAGCAATTTTGGACTTCCCATGTTGCACAGTGGTTAAGAATCTGCCTACCAATGCAGAGGACACAGGTCCGATCCCTGGTCTGGGAAGATCCCACATGCTGCAGAGCAACTAAGCCCATGCACCACAACTACTGAGCCTGTGCTCTAGAGCCCGTGAGCCACAACTACTGAAGCCCGCACGCCTAGAGCCCGGGTTCTGCAACAAGAGAAGCCACCGCAATGAGAAGCCCGCGCACCACAACGAAGAGTAGCCCCCGCTTGCCGCAACTAGAGAAAGCCCACACACAGCAACAAAGACCCAACACAGCCAAAAAAAAAAGAGATAGAGAGAAAGCAATTTTAAAATATATCTAGATTGGGATATCTGAAGAATTTCCTACAATGCAATACAGAACTAAAGACTTGAATATGAAAAAAAGAAGTTAAGAGATATGAAGACTAACATGAAATCCAATATAAGCCCAATAGAAATTTCATTAGGAGACAAAACACATAATGAGAAGAGGAAATATTTGAAGAAGTAATGGCTGGGAATTTTCCAGAATTAATAAAAGGCATAAATCTTTAGATTCATTAAAAACAAAAGCTCCAAACAAATTAATGATTTGAAAAATAATCTTAATTTTTTATAGTGAAGAAAGCAGCTCAAAGATGTAGGTAACTTAGAATATAAGTCAATTTAAAGCAAAGTTCCTTTCTCTTAGATTTCAGTTTTTCCTTAATAATTTAATCAATATTTAATAAATACCAAGGGACATGCTGAACACTAAGATGAGAAAGAGTAGAAGACAGAAGCTCACACTCTAGAAAAACAAACATGTAAACCAACCATAAATGTAGAGTGTTGTGAACCAACCATAAATGTAGAGGTTGATAATTCTACTGTGAGAGAAAGTACAGGGGTGGAATGAGCCTCATTAAATCCACTTTATCTATATTTGTACTGCTTACATGGCCGCGCTCACTCAGATCTCCAAATATTGGCTTCAATAATCATGTAGGACTGAGGCAGTGAGACTATATATCCATGAGAATATTTCAAGTGGTTTTTAATTCAGAAATTGATGAAGATATCAAGAAGGTTGAACCTACATAATGAGCACCCATTTAACACCTTGTATGTTAGATATCAACTTTAACTCTTCCATAAGAGGCTGATGAGAATCTTGGACAGTCAGAGAACATTTTCTTGGCCATGCTGCTTAATGGTTCTTACCTATTTCAGAATCACTACATAAGAAGGATAATAGTCAATACATCTATTAGGTGCCTCTTCTCGTGCTAATTACATTTCATATCATTTTTTCCCAGTTTATTCTGTAGGGACACATAATAAGATAGAAAGTAGGTGAAAGCATTCTTTGCTATATGTTTACTCAAGAATTCTCCTTAAGAGCATCCTCTACGAAAACTATTTTAAGAAGACTTTGATTTTCCCTCATATGTTCTGAAAATGCTGCCTAAAAGTTTAATTATTATCCTGTTATGGTCGTTATATGCTTGTTTACTTGTCTACCTTGCTTAATGGCTAATCACCTAAAAGAAACTTTGCCAACACGGGATGTATTAGTTGGTTAGTGTTGCCATAACAACTACCACAGACTGGGTGACTCAAACAACAAAAATTTATTTCTCAGTGTTCTAGAGGCCAGAAGTCCAAGATCAAGGTGTCAGCAGGTTTGGTTTCTCCTGAGGTCTCTCTCTTCAGCTTGTAGATGGCCGTCTTCTCACATCAATGTCCTCAGACCATCTTTCCTCTGTGCATGCACATCCTCTTGATTCTTTGTGTGTATGAATTTCCTCTTCTTATAAGGATACCACTCAGATTAGATTAGGGGTCACCCTAGCAGCCCCATCTTAACTTAATTACCTTTCCAAAGGCCCTCTCTCCAAATACAGCTGCATTTTGAGATGCTAGGCATTAAGGCTCCAACATATGAATTTTAGGGAGACACAATTCAGCCCATAACACAGGATATATTCACTTTCAAAATCTTCTTCACTTTACCTCTTTCACTTTTCAAAGTCTTACTGATTTTCAATTTTTTTTTTAAATAGTTTTTTTTTTTTTAATTTATTTATGGCTGTGTTGTGTCTTTGTTTCTGTGCGAGGGCTTTCTCTAGTTGCGGCAAGTGGGGGCCACTCTTCATCGCGGTGCGCGGGCCTCTCACTATCGCGGCCCCTCTTGTTGTGGAGCACAGGCTCCAGATGCGCAGGCTCAGCAACTGTGGCTCACGGGCCTAGTCGCTCCGCGGCATGTGGGATCTTCCCAGACCAGGGATCGAACCCGTGTCCCCTGCATTGGCAGGCAGATTCTCAACCACTGCACCACCAGGGAAGCCCTCAAATTTGTTTTTTAACAGAGGTGTCCTATAGATATCTAGACTTCAGAGACTGTTGCTATGGCTTATGAAAGTAACCTCTAACTTCCAAAAAGTCTATAATTCTGTATTGTTTTATTATTAATAATTGTCGCCCCAGTATTTACATTTAAATAGACATCTCTGTTTTTTAACATGTAGAAATAAGTCTAACTTTTCTTTATTAAGCCCAAAAATCAACATTATATTTTTCCTCTCCTTTCACAAGATGCACTTAAAGAAGAAGAGAAAAGTAGGAAGAGTCACTCTAGTGGTTATCAAGATTTAGTATAAACCTAGAGTAAATAAGATTACTTTACTACATTGCATTGGTGCAAGGATAGACTTATAGAAGAAAGGATCAGAATAAGGAGTCCAGAAACAGACACATACACTTACATACGGACACTGAAATTACAACACAATTGGTACTGCATATCAGTGTTATTAATCAATTAACTGACATTGAAAAAATACAATTTTACCTCTATTTCACACTGTACACAAAAATCAAATCCAGGTATATTATAGATATAAATGTAAGAAGTAAAGTAGTTAAGTTTCTCAAAGATAAAATTGTACAGAGGCTTGCAAAGTGGGATCCTCAGACCAGAAGAATCTGCATCATTTGGAAGTCATAAGAAATGCAAATTCTTGGGCCTCTTCCCTGACCTAAAGAATTAGAAACTCTGGAGGTGGGTCCCAACAAGATACACTTTAAAAAGCCTTCCAGATGATTCTGATGTCCACTCGAGTTTGAGAACCATAGATTAAGGAGAATATCTCATGACCTTGGGGTAGGGGTAAATAAATTACAAGAGTAGAATAAAAGAGTCATAAAGAAAAATGTCAAAACTGTATCCCATTAACAAGAAATCCTTTTCATCAAAATACAACTTTAAGAGAGTGAAGAGTAAACCAAGACTTGTAGAAAATATCACAATGCATATCCAACAAAGGATTTGTATACAGAAATTATAAAGAACTTCAATTCAACAATTAAAAGACTGAATCCCCTCCCCACCACAGACACACACACACACATACACACAAATAGCTAAAACCTTAAACTGGTACTTCACAAAAGAGTGTATATAAATAGCTCAAAGACATATGAAAATATGTTAAGTACAATTAGTCAACAGGGAAACATGAACCAAAATAACAATTGGATGCTCCACACCCACGCCAGAAGGGTTAAAATTAAAAGGGTTAATATATCAAATATGAATTAGGATGTGGATAAGATGGAAGGTAGATTGGTATAAACACTGAAAACCTGTTTGTCAGTATTTACTGAATGTAAAAATTATATATAACCTGTGACCCAGGATTTCATTTACATGTATATTCCAAGAGAAATGAGTGTTTATGTTCACAAAAAACATGTACAAAAATGTTCAAAACAGCATTGTCCAACACACCTAAAATCTGGAAATAATTTGAATGCCTATCCACAGTAGAATGAATAAATTCTGGTATATTCACACAATGGTATATACTACACAGCAATGAAAAATAATAAATTACTGCTGCATGTCACAACATGAATAAAATCACAAAAATACTGTTGAGTGAGAGAAGGCAGACACAAAATAAGTCTTACTGTATGATTCTAGTAACATGAAGTTCAAAAACAGAATCAAAACTAAACTCTGGACATGGAGATCAGAGTATTGGTTGTCCTTAAAAGATGTTAACAAAAAAAAAAAAAAAAAAAAAACAGATGTTAACTGGGAAGTGGAACCAAGAGGGAGATTTCTGGTGGCTGAAAATATTCTTTATCAGGGTAGTGGATTGTGCTTATGTCCCTTCAGGAAAGCAGATCTAAAATAGGAAAGGAGAGAAAGTCAAAGTACACTGCAATGACAAAGGGAGCTTTATAGGTAAGACTTTATTTAGGGGCATGATGCCAGGTATTAGGAGTGGGACACTCAGTAAAACAGGAAAGGATAGAAAGCCAGTAAAATAGTGTGTTATCAGATTGGCCACCACTATGGAAAACTAGGATCTGATCCCACTGGAACCCTCTGATGAATCCCGCAGATTGCGGCTCTGTGTTGTCAGCCTGAGGCAGATAAGGGGAGCACATATCCATGACCCCTGTCCCCTAATCGTCAAGGATTGCCCCCAGGAGTGTTAATTCCCACACACTTGCAATTTTGAGCATCCAAACGTGATAAGCAGCTGCTCACAGGTGTCCCAACCACATCATGAGAAAAGCCATAGTGCAAAAATGCAAGATACCCAGTGCAGATCAAGTTAGGCTCTCTAACCAGTTGCCTTAGCAATGGCTGGGGAAAAAATAAAGGGCTAGAAGATGTGACGCAGGACATAAGAGGTGTCTGATACTACCAGGTTTTTATGAGCAAACAAACAAAAAATATATTCACAAAATCGATCAATTTTTTTCATAAGAAAACTTCCAATAAGCTACAGTCTGATCAGTAACTGCTTATCTCCCGGTGACATCTAGTGGTGAAATATAGACATTCACAAGCACCAAGTTACAGCTTCTCAGGTGTCTAAAATGAAATTCTTCTGAAAATTCTATGTAGCTAAGCTTCCCTCCATTCTGAATCAAAAACCCAGTGCCTGATGTGGACAGTCACCTGCAGTAAGAGCTGTTCATCTGTTGGGACACATCTTAACCCACCACTTTAGGAAGAGCAGGCAAACTCAATTTGTTTATTTATTTATTTATGGCTGTGTTGGGTCTTCGTTTCTGTGCGAGGGCTTTCTCTATTTGCGGCAAGTGGGGGCCACTCCTCATCGCGGTGCGCGGGCCTCTCACTATCGCGGCCTCTCTTGTTGCGGAGCACAGGCTCCAGACCTGCAGGCTCAGTAATTGTGGCTCACGGGCCCAGTTGCTCTGCGGCATGCGGGATCCTCCCAGACCAGGGCTCGAACCCGTGTCGCCTGCATTGGCAGGCAGACTCTCAACCACTGCGCCACCAGGGAAGCCCAGGCAAACTCAATTTGGTACCTTGTAAGTAAACTACATTAATGTGGGGAACTTTGTAATAAGACTTTGCTGTAAGTGTAGGATTTTATCTGACTCTGAGTTACTTCCTCCATATTTATTCCCATAGTTACAGTCAGCCTTAAATGAGATCTCTACGTTGCATTTGTAGTCTAAAAATCCTATTTCCTCCAGCTTTTGGGAGTTGCTCTACTTAAATCTTCAAATTAAAATATCTATGAGAAAGTATACCAAGTAAATTCCATTAAGCCAATTTAATTTCATTATTCTAAAACCACAATTAAATAAATTATTGTTTCCCAACTTTATATTTTTATTAAAAGTATACTCATTGGGATCAATTCTTTTTCATATGAAAAAATTATATATGGTAAAAACTAATTGACAAGTCAGTTGTTAAAATTTACCTGTAAAGGGGGCTTCCCTTGTGGTGCAGTGGTTAAGAATCCACCTGCCAGCGCAGGGGGCATGGATTCAAGCCCTCGTTCGGGAAGATCCCACATGCTGCGGAGCAACTAAGCCCGTGAGCCACAACTACTGAGCCTGAGCTGTAGAGCCCACGAGCCACAACTACTAAGCCTGCATGCCACAACTACTGAAGCCCACGTGCCTAGAGCCCGTGCTCCACAACAAGAGAAGCCACCACAATGAGAAGCCCGCACACCACAATGAAGAGTAGCCCCCACTTGCTGCAACTAGAGAAAGCCTGCACACAACAACGAAGACCCAAAGCAGCCAAAAATAAAAAAATAAATAAAATAAAATAAATTTAAAAAAATTTTACCTGTAAAGGTTTTGCTTTTGTGAGGGTTTTTTTTTTTTTTTTTTTTTTGGTAGCCATTATTTCTACCAAAATGCATTAATGACCAAGGAGAGGGGGTTGTTACTGGAACCTGGAATGAGAAAGAGCCATACAGAGTCAGTCAATTTGAGAGGAGCAGTGATCTTTACTTGAGGGACAGAGCTAGCCCAAGCCAGTGTCACAAGCCAAATGTACTTATAATACTAGTTTTAAGCTTTTTTTCTGCTAATTCCAGTATCTGCATTTCTGTGGATATGTTTCTTTGGTTTGTTTTTATGTGTTCCATTTTCATCACATATTTCACAGTGCTTTATGATATATTGGACATTGTTTATAGATAGCAGTGGAGATTTAATTATACAACTCTTTTGCTTTATATTTATTTCCAAGAATGTGCAATCTCATTCCAATATGTGGCTACTAAAGTGAAAACGTGTTTATTCAGATATCACTATGTATCAAGTTAGTCTTGGCCTAAGGCAACAATTTTTAATATTGACTTCATCTCTGGTTAGCCTTCCTCTCAGTGCCACAGCTGTTCCTGCCTAAGTCCAATTTCTTTGATCTTATCAATGTTTAATCCTGGGATCTGATGGGAGTTGGAACTCAGTTTCATCTTTTGAACCCATGGTAGAAGAGCCCTTTTTTCTAGGCACCTTGTGAATACATGAGACTAGAGTATATCATCTAGTCTCATGTATTCTCTAGACTAGGTCCACAATCACTGCCCTTTACTCAGCAAAACAGGAGTGGTAAGCCAGGGAAAATTGTTAGTCCAAGTAAATATTGCTGCATTTGAGAGTCTTCTAGACTCCAGTCTCTCCAACCTGTTCCCACCATTGTTAATCTTTCATCTATCTCAGTCTTGGCAGGCTTTCTTCTCCAACGTTGCCTCAAGATACTGCCATTTTTGATAGTCATGTATAAAGAGGTCTTCTCTCTGAAAATCAGTCCATCTGGGATTTTCTTACATCCACTTCTCTTCAATAGTTTCATACATAAGTACAAGTTTTATAGTATCTAAATTTTTGGTGTCACCATGGGAACAAAGATTTTCTACATCCTTTCATATCCTAGCCAGAAAATTGCTTATTGTGTGTAAATTGTAGCCAAATTGCAAAGAAAATTAAAGTTTCTTTATTTTGTCTATAACTGATCTGGTTCTTCCCACAGTTATAGCCTGCTGGGTAAAAGGAAAAGAAAGAAGAAAAGGATGTAGTTATGTTAAAACTCAGTGTGGGCTCTAAGACTGCATTTTTCTATCATGAGCCTAGGAGCTCCTACTGTAAAAATAGAACACAGATGGGACATATTCTCTGGGGTTACAATTCACAAAAACTAAGATATATCTAACTCCACTAGGTTCAAGATGACGGAGTAGAAGGATGTGCACTCACTCCCTCTTGCGAGAGCACTGGATTCACAACTAACTGCTGAACAATCATTGACAGGAAGACACTGGAACTCACAAAAAAAGATACCCCACATCCAAAGACAAAGGAGAATCCACAATGAGACGGTAGGAGGGGTGCAATCACAATAAAATCAAATCCCATAACTGCTGGGTGGGTGACTCATACACTGGAGAACACTTATACCACAGAAGCCCACCCACTGGAGTGAAGGTTCTGAGCCCCATGTCAGGCTTCCCAACCTGGGGTTCCGGCAAAAGGAGGAGGAATTCCCAGAGAATCAGACATTGAAGGCTAGCGGGATTTGAATGCAGGACTTTGACAGGACTGGGGGAAACAGAGACTCCACTCTTGGAGGGCACACGCAAAGTAGTGTGCACATTAGGACCTGGGGGAAGGAGCAGTGACCCCATAGGAGACTGAACCAGACCTACCTGCTAGTGTTGGAGGGTCTCCTGTGGGGGGGGTTGGGGGGGTGGCTGTGGCTCACTGTGGGGACAAGGACACTGGAAGCAGAAGTTCTGGGAAGTACTCCTTGGCATGAGCCCTCCCAGAGTCCACCATTAGCCCAACCAAAGAGCCAGGTAGGCTCCAGTGCTGGGTTGCCTCAGGCCAAACAACCAACAGAGAGGGAACCCAGTCTGACCCATTAGCAGACAAGCAGATTAAAGTTTTACTGAGCTCTGCCCACCAGAGCAACACCCAGCTCTACCCACCACCAGTCCTTCCCATCAGGAAGCTTGCACAAGCCTCTTAGATAGCCTCAGCCACCAGAGGGCAGAGAGCAGAAGCATGAAGTACTACAATTCTGCAGCCTGTGGAACAAAATCCACATTCACAGAAAGATAGACAAGACGAAAAGGCAGAGGGCTATGTACCAGATGAAGGAACAAGAGAAAATCCCAGAAAAACAATTAAATAAAGTGGAGATAGGAAACCTTCCCAAAAAAATTCAGAATAATGATAGTAAAGATGATCCAGGACTTCAGAAAAAGAATGGAGGCAAAGATTCAGAAGATACAAGAAATGTTTAACAAAGACCTAGAATAATTAAAGAACAAACATTTAGAAGAATTAAAGAACAAACAGAGATGAACAATACAATAACTGAAATGAAAAATACACTAGAAGGAATCAATAGCAGAATAACTGAGGCAGAAGGATGGATAAGTGACCTGGAAGACAGAATGGTGGAATTCACTGCCACAGAACACATTAAGAAAAAAGAATGAAAAGAAATGAAGACAGTCTAAGAGGCCTCAATATTAAATGCAACAACATTTGCATTATAGGGGTCCCAGAAGGAGAAGAGAGAGAGAAAGGACCCGAGAAAATATTTAGAGAGATTATAGTCAAAAATTTCCCTAATATGGGAAAGGAAATAGCCACCCAAGTCCAAGAAGCACAGAGAGTCCCAGACAGGATAAACACAAGGAGAAACACGCTGAGGCACATAGTAATCAAACTGAAAAAAATTAAAGACAAAGAAAAATTATTGAAAGCAACAAGGGAAAAACAACAAATAACATACAAGGGAATTCCCATAAGGTTAACAGCTGATTTCTCAGCAGAAACTTTACAAGCAAGAAGGGAGTGGCATGATACATTTAAAGTGATGAAAGGGGAGAACTTAAAACCAAGATTACTCTACCCAGCAAGGATCTCATTCAGATTCGACAGAGAAATCAAAACCTTTACAGACAAGCAAAAGCTAAGATAATTCAGTACCACCAAACAAGCTCTACAACAAATGCTAAAGGAACTTCTCTAAGTGGGAAACACAAGAGAAGAAAAGGACCTACAAAAACCAATAACAATTAAGAAAATGGTAATATGAACAAACATATCGAAAATTACCTTAAACGTGAATGGATTAAGTGCTCCAACCAAAAGACAAAGGCTTGCTGAATGGATATGAAAACAAGACCAATATATATGCTGTCAGCAAGAGACCCACTTCAGACATAGGGACACATACAGACTGAAAGTGAGGGGATGGAAAAAGATATTCCATGCAAATGGAAATCAAAAGAAAGCTGGAGTAGTAATACTCATATCAGGTAAAGTAGACTTTAAAATAAAGAATGTTACAAGAGACAAGGAAGGACACTATATAATGATCAAGGGATCAATCCAAGAAGAAGATATAACAATTACAAATATATATGCACCCAACATAGGAGCACCTCAATACATAAGGCAACTGCTAACAGCTATAAAAGAGGAAATCGACAGTAACACAATAATAGTGGGGGACTTTAACACCTCACTTACACCAGTGGACAGATCATCCAGACAGAAAATTAATAAGGAAACACAAGCTTTAAATGACACAATAGATGGTATAGATTTAATTGATACTTATAGGACATTCCATCCAAAAACAGCAGATTACATTTTCTTCTCAAGAGCCACGGAACATTCTCCAGGATAGATCACATCTTGGGTCACAAATCAAGCCTTGGTAATTTTAAGAAAATTGAAATCATATCAAGCATCTTTTCCGAACACAACACTATGAGATTAGAAATCAATTACAGGGGGGGAAATGTAAAAAACACAAACACATGGAGGCTAAACAATATGTTACTAAATAACCAAGAGATCACTGAAGAAATCAAAGAGGAAATCAAAAAATACGTAGAGACAAATGACAACAAAAACACAATGATCCAAAGCCTATGGGATGCAGCAAAATCAGTGCTAAGAGGGAAGTTGATAGCAATACAATCCTACCTCAAGAAACAAGAAAAATCTCAAATAAACAATCTAACCTTACACCTAAAAGAAATAGAGAAAGAAGAACAAATAATACCCAAAGTTAGTAGAAGGAAAGAAATAATAAAGATCAGAGAAGAAATAAATGAAATAGAACCAAGGAAAACAATAACAAAGATCAATAAAACTAAAAGCTGGTTCTTTGAGCAGATAAACAAAATTGATAAACCTTTAGCCAGACTCATCAAGGAAAAGGGGGAGAGGATTCATATCAATAAAATTAGAGGAGGGAGGGAGGGGCAAGATGGCGGAAGAGTAAGACGCGGAGATCACCTTCCTCCCCACAGATACATGAGAAATACATCTACACGTGGAACTGCTCCTACAGAACACCCACTGAACGCTGGCAGAAGACGTCAGACCTCCCAAAAGGCAAGAAAATCCCCACGTACTTGGGTAGGGCAAAAGAAAAAAGAAATAACAGAGACAAAACAATAGGGACGGGACCTGCACCAGTGGGAGGGAGCTGTGAAGGAGGAAAGGTTTCCACACACTAGGAAGCCCCTTCGTGGGCAGAGACTGCGGGTAGCAGAGGGGGGAAGCTTCGGAGCCACGGAGGAGAGCGCAGCCACAGTGGTGCGGAGGGCAAAGCGGAGATTCCCGCACAGAGGAGCGGTGCCGACCAGCACTCACCAGCCCGAGAGGCTTGTCTGCTCAGCCGCCGGGGCGGGCGGGGCCTGGGAGCTGGGGCTCGGGCTTCGGTGCTAGCCGGGAGGGAGTCCGGGAAAAAGACTGCAGCTGCCAAAGAGGCAAGAGAATTTTTCTTGCCTCTTTGTTTCGCGGCGCGCAAGGAGAGGGGATTCAGAGCGCCGCCTAAACGAGCTCCAGAGACGGGCGCGAGCCGCAGCTATCAGCGCGGATCCCACAGCAACAGGGACGCAGAGGGAAAAACGGAGAGATTCCCGCACAGAGGCTCGGCGCCGAGCAGCACTCACCAGCCCCAGAGGCTTGTCTGCTCACCCGCCGGGGCGGGCGGGGGCTGGGAGCTGAGGCGCGGGCTTCGGTCGGATCCCAGGGAGAGGACTGGGGTTGGCTGCGTGAACACAGCCTGAAGGGTCTAGCGCACCACAACTAGCCGGGAGGGTGCACGAGAAAAAGTCTGCAGCTGCCGAAGAGGCAGGAGACTTTTTCTTGCCTCTTTGTTTCGCGGCGTGCAAGGAGAGGGGATTCAGAGCGCCACTTAAACGAACTCCAGAGACGGGCGCGAGCCGCGGCTATCAGCGCGGACCCCAGAGACGGGCATGAGACGCTAAGGCTGCTGCTGCCGCCACCAAACAGCCTGTGGGCGAGCACAGGTCATTCTCCACACCGCCCCTCCCGGGAGCCTGTGCAGCCCGCCACGGCCAGGCTCCCGTAATCTGGGGACAACTTCCCCGGGAGAGCGCACGGCGCGCCTCAGGCTGCTGCAACGTCACGCCGGCTTCTGCCGCCGCAGGCTCGCCCCGCCTCCTCCGTACCGCTCCCTCCCCCCGGCCTGACTGAGCCAGAGCCCCCGAATCAGCTGCTCCTTTAACCCCGTTCTGTCTGGGCGGGGAACAGACGCCCTCAGCGGACCTACATGCAGAGGCGGGTCCAAATCCAAAGCTGAACCCCGGGAGCTGTACGAACAAAGAAGAGAAAGGGAAATCTCTCCCAGCAGCCTCAGAAGCAGCGGATTAAAGCTCCACAAACAACTTGATGTGCCTGCATCTGTTGAATACCTGAATAGACAACGAATCATCCTAAATTTAGGAGATGGACTTTGGGAGCAGGATATATTAACTTTTCCCCTTTTCCTTTTTTTTGTGAGTGTAGATGTGTATGCTTCTGGGTGAGATTTTGTCTGTATAGCTTTGCTCTCACCGTTAGTCCTAGGGTTAGGTCCGTCCGTTTTTTTTTTTTTTTTTTTTTTTTGGCTTAAAAAATTTTTTTTTCCCTAATAAATGTTTTCTTAATAATTTTTTCCTTATTTTCTATTTTTAAAAAAATTTTTAATAAGTTTTTTCATATTTTTTATTTTAAAAAATTAAAAAATTTTTTTTCTTAATAAATTTTTTCTAAATAATTTTTTTCTTATTTTTAGTATAAAAATTAATAAATCTATTTTTAAAAATTAAAAAAAATTTTTTTCTTAATAAATTTACTCTTAATAATTTTTTTTCTTATTTTTTATTATAATTGCTTTATTTTATTTTATTTTATCCTCTTTTTTTCTTTCTTTCCATTTTTTCTCCCTTTTATTCTGAGCCGTGTGGATGAAAGGCTCTTGGTGCTCCAGCCAGGCATCAGGGCTGTGCCTCTGAGGTGGGAGAGCCAACTTCAGGACACTGGTCCACAAGAGACCTCCCAGCTCCACGTAATACCAAACGGCGAAAATCTCTCACAGATCTCCTTCTCAACATCAAGACCCAGCTTCACTCAACGACCAGCAAGCTACAGTGCTGGACACCCTATGCCAAACAACTAGCAAGAGAGGAACACAGCCCCATCCATTAACAGAGAGGCTGCCTAAAATCATAATAAGGCCACAGACACCCCAAAACACACCACCAGACGTGGACGAACCCACCAGAAAGACAACATCCAGCCTCATCCACCAGAACACAGGCACTAGTTCCCTCCACCAGGAAACCTACACAACCCACTGAACCAACCTTAGCCACTGGGGACAGATACCAAAAACAATGGGAACTACGAACCTGCAGCCTGTGAAAAGGAGACCCCAAACACAGTAAGATAAGCAAAATGAGAAGACAGAAAAACACACAGCAGATGAAGGAGCAGGGTCAAAACACACCAGACCTAACAAATGAAGAGGAAATAGGTAGTCTACCTGAAAAAGAATTCAGAATAATGATAGTAAGGATGATCCAAAGTCTTGGAAATAGAATAGACAAAATGCAAGAAACATTTAACAAGGACGTAGAAGAACTAAAGAGGAACCAAGAAACGATGACAAGCACAATAAATGAAATTAAAAATACTCTAGATGGGATCAATAGCAGAATAACTGAGGCAGAAGAACGGATAAGTGACCTGGAAGATAAAATGGTGGAAATAACTACTGCAGACCAGAATAAAGAAAAAAGAATGAAAAGAACTGAGGACAATCTCAGAGACCTCTGGGACAACATTAAATGCACCAACATTCGAATTATAGGGGTCCCAGAAGAAGAAGAGAAAAAGAAAGGGACTGAGAAAATATTTGAAGAGATTATAGTTGAAAACTTCCCTAATATGGGAAAGGAAATAGTTAATCAAGTCCTGGAAGCACAGAGAGTCCCATAGAGGATAAATCCAAGGAGAAACACACCAAGACACATATTAATCAAACTATCAAAAATTAAATATAAAGAAAACATATTAAAAGCAGCAAGGGAAAAACAACAGATAACACACAAGGGCATCCCCATAAGGTTAACAGCTGATCTTTCAGCAGAAACGCTGCAAGCCAGAAGGGAGTGGCAGGATATACTTAAAGTGATGAAGGAGAAAAACCTACAACCAAGATTACTCTACCCAGCAAGGATCTCATTCAGATTTGATGGAGAAATTAAAACCTTTACAGACAAGCAAAAGCTGAGAGAGTTCAGCACCACCAAACCAGCTTTACAACAAATGCTAAAGGAACTTCTCTAGGCAAGAAACACAAGAGAAGGAAAACACCTACAATAACAAACCCAAAACATTTAAGAAAATGGGAATAGGAACATACATATCGATAATTACCTTAAATGTGAATGGATTAAATGCTCCCACCAAAAGACACAGACTGGCTGAATGGATACAAAAACAAGACCCATATATATGCTGTCTACAAGAGACCCACTTCAGACCTAGAGACACATACAGACTGAAAGTGAGGGGATGGAAAAAGATATTCCATGCAAATGGAAATCAAAAGAAAGCTGGAGTAGCAATTCTCATATCAGACAAAATAGACTTTAAAGTAAAGACAATTACAAGAGACAAAGACGGACACTATATAATGATCAAGGGATCGATCCAAGAGGAAGGTATAACAATTGTAAATATTTATGCACCCAACATAGGAGCACCTCAATACATAAGGCAAATACTAACAGCCATAAAAGGGGAAATCGACAGTAACACAATCATAGTAGGGGACTTTAACACCCCACTTTCACCAATGGACAGATCATCCAAAATGAAAATAAATAAGGAAACACAAGCTTTAAATGATACATTAAACAAGATGGACTTAATTGATATTTATAGGACATTCCACCCAAAAACAACAGAATACACATTTTTCTCAAGTGCTCATGGAACATTCTCCAGGATAGATCATATCTTGGGTCACAAATCAAGCCTTGGTAAATTTAAAAAAATTGAAATCGTATCAAGTATCTTTTCCGACCACAACGCTATGAGACTAGATATCAATTACAGGAAAAGATCTGTAAAAAATACAAACACATGGAGGCTACACAATACACTACTTAATAACGAAGTGATCACTGAAGAAATCAAAGGGGAAATCAAAAAATACCTAGAAACAAATGACAATGGAGACACGACGATCCAAAACCTATGGGATGCAGCAAAAGCAGTTCTAAGAGGGAAGTTTATAGCAATACAAGCCTACATCAAGAAACAGGAAACATCTCGAATAAACAACCTAACCTTGCACCTAAAGCAATTAGAGAAAGAAGAACAAAAAAACCCCAAAGCTAGCAGAAGGAAAGAAATCATAAAGATCAGATCAGAAATAAATGAAAAAGAAATGAAGGAAACAATAGCAAAAATCAATGAAACTAAAAGCTGGTTCTTTGAGAAGATAAACAAAATTGATAAACCATTAGCCAGACTCATCAAGAGAAAAAAGGAGAAGACTCAAATTAATAGAATTAGAAATGAAAAAGGAGAAGTAACCACTGACACTGCAGAAATACAAACGATCATAAGAGATTACTACAAGCAACTCTATGCTAATAAAATGGACAACCTGGAAGAAATGGACAGATTCTTAGAAATGCACAACCTGCCGAGACTGAACCAGGAAGAAATAGAAAATATGAACAGACCAATCACAAGCACTGAAATTGAAACTGTGATGAAAAATCTTCCAACACACAAAAGCCCAGGACCAGATGGCTTCACAGGCGAATTCTATCAAACATTTAGAGAAGAGCTAACACCTATCCTTCTCAAACTCTTCCAAAATATTGCAGAGGGAGGAACACTCCCCAACTCATTCTACGAGGCCACCATCACCCTGATACCAAAACCAGGCAAAGATGTCACAAAGAAAGAAAACTACAGGCCAATATCACTGATGAACATAGATGCAAAAATCCTCAACAAAATACTAGCAAACAGAATCCAACAGCACATTAAAAGGATCATACACCATGATCAAGTGGGGTTTATTCCAGGAATGCAAGGATTCTTCAATATACGCAAATCAATCAACGTGATACATCATATTAACAAATTGAAGGAGAAAAACCATATGATCATCTCAATAGATGCAGAGAAAGCCTTCGACAAAATTCAACACCCATTTATGATAAAAGTCCTGCAGAAAGTAGGCATAGAGGGAACTCTCCTCAACATAATAAAGGCCGTATATGACAAACCCACAGCCAACATTGTCCTCAATGGTGAAAAACTGAAACCATTTCCACTAAGATCAGGAACAAGACAAGGTTGCCCACTCTCACCACTATTATTCAACATAGTTTTGGAAGTGTTAGCCACAGCAATCAGAGACGAAAAAGAAATAAAAGGAATCCAAATCGGAAAAGAAGAAGTAAAGCTGTCACTGTTTGCAGATGACATGATACTATACATAGAGAATCCAAAAGATGCTACCAGAAAACTACTAGAGCTAATCAATGAATTTGGTAAAGTAGCAGGATACAAAATTAATGCACAGAAATCTCTTGCATTCCTGTATACTAATGATGAAAAATCTGAAAGTGAAATTAAGAAAACACTCCCGTTTACCATTGCAACAAAAAGAATAAAATACCTAGGAATAAACCTACCTAAGGAGACAAAAGACCTGTATGCAGAAAATTATAGGACACTGATGAAAGAAATTAAAGATGATACAAATAGATGGAGAGATATACCATGTTCTTGGATTGGAAGAATAAACATTGTGAAAATGACTCTGCTACCCAAAGCAATCTACAGATTCAATGCAATCCCTATCAAACTACCACTGGCATTTTTCACAGAACTAGAACAAAAAATTTCACAATTTGTATGGAAACACAAAAGACCCCGAATAGCCAAAGCAATCTTGAGAACGAAAAATGGAGCTGGAGGAATCAGGCTCCCTGACTTCAGACTATATTACAAAGCTACAGTAATCAAGACAGTTTGGTACTGGCACAAAAACAGAAATATAGATCAATGGAACAGGATAGAAAGCCCAGAGATAAGCCCACGCACATATGGTCACCTTATCTTTGATAAAGGAGGCAAGCATATACAGTGGAGAAAAGACAGCCTCTTCAATAAGTGGTGCTGGGAAAATTGGACAGGTACATGTAAAAGTATGAAATTAGAACACTCCCTAACACCATACACAAAAATAAACTCAAAATGGATTAAAGACCTAAGTGTAAGGCCAGACACTATCAAACTCTTAGAGGAAAACATAGGCAGAACACTGTATGACATAAGTCACAGCAAGATCCTTTTTGACCCAGGTCCTAGAGAAATGGAAATAAAAACACAAATAAACAAATGGGACCTAATGAAACTTCAAAGCTTTTGCACAGCAAAGGAAACCATAAACAAGACCAAAAGACAACCCTCAGAATGGGAGAAAATATTTGCAAATGAAGCAACGGACAAAGGATTAATCTCCAAGATTTACAAGCAGCTCATGCAGCTCAATAACAAAAAAACAAACAACCCAATCCAAAAATGGGCAGAAGACCTAAATAGACATTTCTCCAAAGAAGAGATACAGATTGCCAACAGACACATGAAAGAATGCTCAACATCATTAATCATTAGAGAAATGCAAATCAAAACTACAATGAGGTATCATCTCACACCGGTCAGAATGGCCATCATCAAAAAATCTAGAAACAATAAATGCTGGAGAGGGTGTGGAGAAAAGGGAACACTCTTGCACTGTTGGTGGGAATGTAAATTGATACAGCCACTATGGAGAACAGTATGGAGGTTCCTTAAAAAACTAAAAATAGAACTACCATATGACCCAGCAATCCCACTACTGGGCATATACCCTGAGAAAACCATAATTCAGAAAGAGTCATGTACCAAAATATTCATTGCAGCTCTGTTTACAATAGCCAGGACATGGAAGCAACCTAGGTGTCCATCATCGGATGAATGGATAAAGAAGATGTGGCACATATATACAATGGAATATTACTCAGACATAAAAAGAAATGAAATGGAGGTGTTTGTAATGAGGTGGATGGAGTTAGAGTCTGTCATACAGAGTGAAGTAAGTCAGAAAGAGAAAAACAAATACAGTATGCTAACACATATATATGGAATCTAAGGGAAAAAAAAAAAAAAAAAAAAGAGGTCATGAAGAACCTAGTGGCAAGATGGGAATAAAGACACAGACCTACTAGAGAATGGACTTGAGGATATGGGGAGGGGGAGGGGTGAGATGTGACAGGGTGAGAGAGTGTCACGGACATATATACACTACCAAATGTAAAATAGATAACTAGTGGGAAGCAGCCGCATAGCACAGGGAGATCAGCTCGGTGCTTTGTGACCACCTAGAGGGGTGGGATAGGGAGGGTGGGAGGGAGGGAGATGCAAGAGGGAAGAGATATGGCAACATATGTATATGTGTAACTGATTCACTTTGTTGTAAAGCAGAAGCTAGCACACCATTGTAAAGCAATTATACTTCAATAAAGATGTTTAAAAAAAAAAAAAAAAAGAATATGGAATCACAACACAGCAAAACTTATGGGATGCAGCAAAAGTGTTCTAAGAGGAAAGTTTATAGCAATAAACGCCTACATTAAGAAATAAATCTCAAATAAACAATCTAACTTTACACCTAATGTAACTAGAAAAAAAAAGAAAAAACTAAGTCCAAAGTTAATAGAGGAAGGCAATGGCAAAGATCAGAGCAGAAATAAATATAATAGAGACTAGAAATACAACAGAAGAGATCAATAAAACTTAGAGCTGCTTTTTTGAAAAAGTAAATAAAATTGACAAATTATTAGATAGACTAAGAAAAAAAGAGAAGAGACTCAAATAAAATGAGAAATGAAAGAGAAGACATTTCAACTGATAAGACAGAAATGCTAAGGATCATAAGAAACTACTATGAACAACAATATGCCAACAAATTAGATAACCTGGAAGAAATAAATAAATTCATAGAAACATCCAACTTACTAAGACAAAATCATAAAAAATAGAAAATCTGAACAGACCAATAACAACTAAGGAGATTGAATCAGTAATCAAGAACCTCCCAACAAAGAAACAGATGGCTTCTCTGGTAAATTCTAACAAAGATTTATAAGAGAATTAACACTAATTTTTCTCCAACTCTTGTCAAAAATTGAAGAGAGAGCCCTTCCAAACTCATTTTACGAGGCCAGCATTACCCTGACACAAAAGACAGACAAGGACACTACAAGAAAAGAAAACTGCAGGCCAATATCTCTTATGAACATAGATACAAAAATCCTCAACAAAAAAGAGCAAACAGGACTTCCCTGGTGGCGCAGTGGTTAAAAATCTGCCTGCCAATGCAAGGGACACAGGTTCAAGCCCTGGTCTGGGAAGACACCACATGCGAAGCAACTAATCCCGTGCACCACAACTATTGAGCCTGCACTCTAGAACCCACAAGCCACAACTACTTAGCCTGCGTGCTGCAACTACTGAAGCCTGCGAGCCTAGAGCCCGTGTTCCACAACAAGAGAAGCCACCGCAGTGAGAAGCCCATGTACCACAACGAAGAGTAGTCCCCGCTCACTGCAAGCAGAGAAAGCTCGCACGCAGCAACGAAGACCCAACGCAGCCAAAAATAAAATAAATAAATAAATAAATTTATAAAAAAGAAAAAGAGCAAACGAATTCAGTAGTACATGAAAAGAATATTACACCATGATCAAGTGGGATTTACTCCTGGAATGCAAGGATGGTTCAACATACACAAATCAATAAATGTGATACACCACATTAACAAAATAAAGATTAAAAACTGGGGACTTCCCTGGTGGTGCAGTGGTTAAGAATCTGCTTGCCAATGCAGGGGACACGGGTTCGAGCCCTGGTCTGGGAAGACCCCACATGCCACAGAGCAATTAAACTTGTGTGCCACAACTACTGAGCCTGTGCTCTAGAGCCCATGCTCCACAACAAGAGAAGCCACTGCAATGAGAAGCCCACGCACAGCAATGAACAGTAGCCCCAGCTCTCTGCAACTAGAGAAAGCCCACCACGCGCAGCAATGAAGACTGAATGCAGCCAAAAATAAATAAAATAAATAAAATTTAAAAAAAAAAGATTAAAAACTGTATGATCACCTCAATAAATGCAGAGAATACATTTGACAAAATTCAACATCCTTTCATGATAAGGAAAAAAACTCTCAATAAATTAGGTATAGATGGAATATACCTCACCATAGTAAAGGCTATAATATGACAAGCCCACAGCTAATATCATACTCAATGTTGAAAAGCTAAAAGCTTTTCCTCTATGATTAGGTAAAAGACAAAGATATACACTATTGCTACTTTGATTCAGCATAGTACCAGAAGTTCTGGCCAGAGCAATTAGGCAAGAAAAAAATTAAAGGCATCTAAATTAGAAAGGAAGAAGTAAAACTGTCTCTATTTGCAGATGACATGATCTTATATATAGAAAACCCTAAAAACTCAACCAAAAAACTGTTAGAACTAATAAACAAATTTAGTAAAGTTGAAGGGTACAAAATCAATATACAAAAAAAATTGCATTTCCAAATACTAACAATGAACCTCTGGAAAAAGAAATAATGGCTGGTTTTCAAACAGGGTCATATGTGCTTTAAAAAAATCACATATCAAAGACTGGATAAAAGTAGCATATTGTATTCTACTGACAGCTATTGGCCTCTTCATATCTCTTTACACAGCTCAGGTAAATGTAGGGTAGCGTCTCGAAGAATGACCAATTTAGCCTTTTTATTTGGACAGTTGCTTCTTGCCTGATCCTCCTTAGTAGTTTAATAGCGGGTGATATAATTTTGAGCACTGCCAAACTTCTAATTAAAGGGGCAGCAGTATCATGTTCTTGGAAACTTATGCAGTCACCTGCTGCACATAAAAAGCATTCAGAATCTCAAGTCTCTGAAGCTGAAAGAAAGGAACCCACTCTTTGTTTAATCATAGCAATGAACAGAAACCAGTTAATTTTTTCTTGCTGTTAAATGTAACAACTGGCTCAATCAACCTGTTGGTAAATGCATTATACAACAGTACATTGTGGGCCTTATTTGTACTCAATCTCTGTATGTTTGCCAACTGCTTAATTATATATGTGCTACACTTGCAAGACAAGACTATAAAATCTTGCTGATCAATAGGGATAGGATATATTTTGAGCAATATTATTTTGTACTTTAATTTTCTTTTGGCCATGCTGCGCGTCATGCAGGGTCTTAGTTCCCTGACCAGGGATCAAACTGAGCAATATTATTTTAGTAAGGAAGAATAAATATAAAATGTGAAGAAAATGGGGCTTTTAACAACCCAGTGTTAACTATATTTTATTATAAAATTAAGTTTCATTCCTACTCTAACAGTAGTGATGATTAATATTTTAAATGTATCTCAACACTCTCTTAAACAAACCAATACAGAAGGAACAAAGCCTTGGGACTTGTTAGAATACTTATAAATTTCAGCATTTTAAAGAAACTGTTGTGTTTACAGTTGTGACATTAGAAGATTGGAGTAGTGAGGAGGATTTTTCCCTTCTATCTTATATCACCTATTACCAGTCTGCATTTTTTTGTTGTATGTATTATTTTTATAGTATTTATATTAAAATATCCCAGTTGTGGAACTGTCCAAAAAAACAAAACAAAACAAAAACAAAAACAAAAAATCTATACGACGTTGGTGAAAGAAATTGAAGACAAAAATAAATGGGAAGATAGTCCATATTCATAGATTGGAAGAATTAATAATGTTAAAATGTCCATGTTACCCAAAGCAATCTACAGATTCTATGAAATCCCTATCAAAATTTCATTGGAATTTGCACAGAAATACAATGAAAAATCCTAAAATTTATATGGAGCCACGGAATACTTTGAGTAGTCAAAGCAATCCTGAAAAAGAAGAACAAAGCTGAAGTCATCACACTTCCTGATTTCAAACTACATTACAAAGATTTATTAATCAAAACAGTATGGTATTGGCATAAAAACCGACACATAGATCAATGGAACAAAATAGAAAGCCCAGTAATTATTCCATGCATATATGGTCAATTAATTTTTGACAAAACACCAAGAATATACAGTGGGAAAAGGATAGTCTCTTCAATAAACGGTTCTGGGAAAAGTGGATATCCACTTGCAAAAGAATGAAGCTGGACCTCTATTTTACACCACACCTGAAAATCAACTCAAAATGGATTAAAGACTTGGACATAAGACCTGGAACTGTAAAACTCCCAGAATAAAATATAGGGGTAAGCTCCTTGACATTGATATTGGCAATGATTTTTTTAATATGGCACCAAAAGCAAAGGCAATAAAAGCAAAAATAAACAAGTGGGACTACAGCAAACTAAAAAGCTACTAAACAGCAAATGAAACCATCAACAAAATGAAAATACATCCTATGGATGGGGAGAAAATATTTGCAAACTACATATCTAATAAGGATTTAATACCCAAATATACAAAGAACTCGTACAACTCAATAGCAAAAATAATAATAATAATCAATTAAAAAATAGGCAAAGAACCTGAATATACATTTTTCCAAAGAAGACATACAATTGGTAAACAGGTACATTAAAAGTTGCTCAACATGACTAATCATCAGGAAAATGCAAATCAAACCACAATGAGATAACACCTCACACCTGTTTAGATGCCTATTATCAAAAAGGCAAGAGATAACAAATGCTCTTAAGAATGTGAAGGAAAGGGAACCCTTGAACACTATTGGTGGGAATGCAAACTGGTATAGCCACTATGGAAAACGGTATGGAGGTTCCAATGGAAAAAAAATCACTATCTCAAAGAGATATCTTAACACCCATGTTTATTGCAGCATTATTCATAATAGCCAAGGTATGGAAACAACCTAAGTGTCTGTCCACAGATGAATGGATTTTTTTAAATGGGGTATATTGTGGAGAGTTTAGCTAAGCTGATCCATGGTATTGCTGCCTCAGCATCCATTTTGTTTAGTCAAGGGGCCTGCAGTAACCTTAAACCCATGGAAGCACATGTCCTGATTTGTGGCCCACAGAGTCACAAGTAAATGTTAAGTTCCTGATATGACTTCCCCAGCAGCCCTTGTGATCAGCAGTCCTCCTTGCTTGTTTCCCAGTGCCTTCCTCTCGTGTGCTCCTTAGTAAGACCCTGGTGGGGCTTACCAAAACCTCACTCTTTTGGCTCTAATTGGTCAATCCAGCCTTAGCCCGGGAACCCCAAAGCATTCTACCCAAAGACCCTAACAAAGGCATGCACCCCACATTCTGTCTTTCTGTCTTCACTCTGCCTTTACCTCTCCATATGGTTCCTCTAGGCTTGCCATGTACCTCCTCCAGGACCTATGAGTAATAAAATTCTCTATTTCAATTTCTCTCCTGGTCTATTGTTAAACTTCAGCTCACAATCCGACACCCTGTGATCCACTTAACATAAACAATCTGTTAACGACAAAATCATAACAAAATACAAAACAATATATACTGTTCCATATAATGGAACAATAGTCAGCCTTTAAATAGAAGGAAATCCTCCCATTTGTGACAACATAGGTGAACATGGAGGGCATTATGCTAAATAAGCCAGACAAAAACAAAACAAATACTGAATGGTATCGCTTATATGTGGGATGTGAAAAAAAAGTCAAGTTCATGGAAACAGAGCATAAAATGATGGTTGCCAGTAGCTATGGGATGGGGGAAATGAGAAGTTGGTAAAAGGGTACAAACTTTGAGTTATAAGATAAATAAGTTCTGAGGATCTAAGGCAGAATATAGTTGATAATATTGTACTGTATAATTGAAATTTGCTAAGAGAGTAGAACTTGAGTTCTCACACAAAAAAAGGTAAATATGTGAGGTAATGGATGTGTTAATTAACTCAGTTGTAGGAATCCTTTCACAATGTGTATGTACGTCAAATCATCACGTTTTACACTTTAAATATAATTTTATTTGTCAAGTAAAGCTCAATGAAGCTGAAAAAATTATTCTGGCCTGTATAAAATTCTACATCTAAAAATTGGGGTGTACGTGGGCTTCTCAAGCATACATGAGTCAAATATATAAATGGCTATATTCTAAGCCATAAAGAAAGTCTCAACACATTTCAAAACACAGGTAGCTATGGACCCTATTCACATTCTCTGACCATAATATCACTAATCTAAAAATTAATAACAAAAAGGTAAATGTTTAAATTTCCATATAATTGGTTTGAAAACATACTTCTAGGGAATTCATTAATCAAAAGAGAAATTATGCTGAAAATTTAAAAAAACTTAAGACTGAATAACAATAAAAACATTACTCATCAAAATCTGTGAGATGTACAGTTTTACTGTCCAGTTTTTGCATGCAGATTCTATATAGGTCAACTAGATTAATATTTTTATTTTGCTCCTCAAATCTTTTACATCTATGCTGATTTTTCTGGCTACCGTACTTACTAATAATTGTGAGAATTGTATTGAAATCTCCCTTGAAGGTCCATCAATTTTTGAGCAAAGTGGAATTTCAAGAGAAATTTGTGGACGTTAAAATGCTTACATTGGAACAAAGAAACAGTGAAAATCAGTGAGCTAACTGGCTTCTTTAAGATACTGCCAATGGCCTGGGCATGCTTTGGCTGTGGCAAAAGGAACTTGCAGGTTTGCAAATCCCGGACAGGAGGATGGGCAGGTACCAGCCATGAGAACCCAGCTTCAGTGAAGTTTCCTGCAAAAAGGGGGTGACTATTTGGAATGGCCTGAGTATTTCATGGCAGTGGCCTTCTTATCATCAGCACAGGGAAGCAAAGATCCGAATTCCCAAGTCAGAGCCTGAATCCTAAAGGCAGAAAAAAGATCGTAGGGATTGGGTACAATAGCAATGACCTGCTACCTTGGAGAGTAAGCTGGGTACCAAATACCTTTACATGTGCCATAACGAGCTGAATGCCGTCACAAACAAAAATTTGGCTGGTGTGAAAGTCTATACTATGTGTTGCCTTGTTCCCATGTAAATGTGCTAAGCTTGTCATCCAGGCCAGTATAAAAGAAGTTATTCCCATGTCTGATAAATACCATGATAGTGATGAGACAACATCTGTGAGGCTCATATTTAATACGGCTGGGTTCACATCCAGAAAATTCACACCAAAGTACAGGAAGACTTTTACTGACTTTGATTCAATTAACAGCAGACGGAGCCAGAAGATTCTGTGAGCTACATCTCGTTAAATCTCCAGAAGATTGGGATTACCTTCTGCTAAGAAGCTTCTAGTGCCTTTCTTCTTGAAGTTACACATAACTTTTTAACAGTCAGTACAGCAAAAGTAGACATCTGAAGAATATAAAGCCTCATATCTTCCTGTCTCTCCTGTCACATGAAATCTACATCTGTTTAAACTATTCATTTAGGGTTTAAAACTAAGGAGCCTGTAGACGGTCTGTCACATAGGGATTGAATGAGGGTACCACCCCCTTTTGTATCCTGGTTTGCTGGGATGCTGGTGGTTTTGCAGAAGGGCATCAGCTATCTGTCATTCGCTGCATGTCAGCAGCTGCTCTTCTCTGCTACGTGTGCTGGAAGGACAAATAAATAATTGTTGTGTTCTTAGCGAAGATGAACAGATACACTGATTTGAACATCTGGCCCAAATGAAGCATAACATGAAGTGTCCTTGGGGAAAAAAAATAGGGCCCAAATGACAGTAGCACTGAAGTATTTGCTTTAGAGGGTTTAGGGAAACACACCCACCGACCCAAAAACCTAGATAAAATGGCACATCTGTCCTGATAGATGATGATCATAGCTGAGCCAGGGATACTTCCTCTGCTCCTGTTATCCTGCTACACACAAAATAGTGGCATGCTGTCCCTTTTGGAGGCTTCCAATTTCTGGTTGCTGGTCACATGGAGCACTTACAGTGAGTTAATCTGAATAAGGAGTTATTCTTGGGGGAGACAGCCTGTCTAACCTTGTTGTCCCCAAGACAACGTTCTGCTGTGGTGGCAGCTGAGGTTGTATAAGTGGGAAGGATGGGTCATGCCCACTTCTTCCCCCATGTGGAAACATGTCGCTGATCTTTCATGTGACAACACAGCTCATTTCCAAGTCTGCTCTACAAGAGGAGAGTAAATTAATTCCTATCTAGTAAGTGAAATGTGAGAAATTTAGTCCACCTTGAGGCTCTTTATTCCAGATCTATTGGTGATGGAAGCTCCTTCACACTCCTGGTGCCACGGCTTCACTGACACAGATCTCAATTACTAATCACTGTTGAATTGGGGGATGCTTGGTTATGTCCCTTGTCTTTAATCTCATTTAATTTTTAATAAACATGCTCAGTACCTTTGTTGAGAAAATATTTCTTTGTCTTAAAGATTATTACCTTTTTAAAGTGCTCTTATATGTTTATGTCCATAAAAGAACAAGTATGAAGATCTTCATTGTGGAGTATCAGAGGTAACTTGGGTCCCTCAATAGGAAAACTGATACTATGTTGTGGACACACACCATATTATGCAGCAATTAGAAACAACAAATTAGATGTACATATAGCAATAGAGAGGAATCTTAAAACAGTGTTTAGGGGAGGAAAGGTAGGAAAGAGTAAGAGATAGAAAGATAGGTAGTAGATAGATAGAGATGATAGATATATCAAACACCATTTGTGAAAACAAAATGCATGCACACAAACCAATTTTTAAGGACATATATAAACAAAAAGTTACCCATGAAACACTTTAAAATAGTTGCCTATGTATGAAAGTGGGAATGGAATTGGATAATGAGAATAAAGGTAATAAATAAATAAGTTAAACAAAGAAAAAGTCCTTGCCCAGACCAAAGATGCTAATATGCCATGAGCTGAGGAGTATAACTAATTCATCACTCTATAACTGAGGTCCAACAGATAAATAAATAAACCCACAATAAAAGAACAGTAAAGGACTTCCCTGGTGGCACACTGGTTGAGAATCTGCCTGCCAATGCAGGGGACATGGGTTCCAGCCCTGGTCCAGGAAGATCCCACATGCCGCGGAGCAACTAAGCCCGTGAGCCACAACTACTGAGCCCGCGTGCCACAGCTACTGAAGCCCATGTGCCTAGAGCCTGTGCTCCACAACAAAGAGAAGCCACCGCAATGAGAAGCCTGTGCACCGCAACAAAGAGTAGCCCCCATTCGCCACAACTAGAGAAAGCCCGCGTGCAACAACAAAGACCCAGAGCAACCAAAAATAAATTAATTAATTAATTTAAATAAATAAATAAATAACAATTTTAAAAATATATTACTATGGGTTATAGCTTTGAACAACATGAACATTTTTCTTATAGAGTCTCCTTTGTGTAGCTGCATGATTAAGTCAGTGATGAATGAGAAAACATAAGTATTTTATGCAATAATAGATTTAATACAAACAATGGGGTGTTACAAAATTGTTGAAAGGTAAAGAGAACAGTCTAGGCTGAGAATTGCAGAAATGACTCCCAGGATGTTTTAACTTGGACCAGGATTGCATTTAATCAGGTATGGTAATGTGACAGACACAGAGACAATTGCCTTTGATAGAAGAGCTTATTACTTACAATTCCCAAGAGAAAGGGGCACACCATGCCATGCAGGGCCACATGGGATAGTACCAAGAGCAGTCAGGAGAGAGAAGGAATAAGGGGAAAGCATGGGCATAAGCCTCTATCGTGATTTCCACAGGGAAGGCAAGGCAGGGCAAAGTAAACAGTTTAAGATTGGGTAATTTGAATAATTTCAGTGGGCTATGAGTTATAAGGGTGGTCTCCAGTTGTTTGGTACCTGGTCCTGGCGTGATTAAGGGTAGGGAAAATATTGGCTTGGTATGTGAGAATTAGTAATGGAGGTGGTTGGGGAATATGGGATTTGGATTGGTTGGTTTGCATATGAAAGACTTGTTCACAGGAGAGTTGTTTGCTATCTCAAGGAATTAGCTATCCCTGGGAGGAGCAGTCCCTCCCTGGCAGGTAAGGTCCTCAAGATGTCAGAGCATCATAAAATATAGAAAATAAAAAAACATGATTAACACACAGGACACTTTACAACTGAGTCACAGTGGTGCTTAGGGGAGGGTGAGTCCTTAATCTATTAAACTCAAAGCCAAATTCAATACAGTGGCTGTAATCCAGGGAAGCTGGAGTTGGAGAGATTCTTCTACCACTGCTAACCACGACTACCATCTATGAACACAGAGATCTGGAGAATGGAAACTGGAATACAACCACAACTCTATTTTCCAGTGAAGAAAAATAGAGTAGGAAAAGTTCTTCATTTATTCCTGACTTCCAAAGGTCACATATGTGGAATCCTCTTCCAGACAAGATAGAAAAACAAAAACCACATTTACCTTCTGGCCTGACACAACTAAAAAAAGTGGACGATCTATATGAAACAACAATGTTTGGACATCGACCATCAGGCAGTACAGGACAGTGATGTCTGAGAGAGGGTAAATAAACAAGGCGAGTCAATTCACTGCTTAAAGAGAGATTCTAAGATGCAGCCCAGGGAAAGGGATATATGTAGAGCCTAGCAGTCTCTCTGAGTTAAGGATACAGAGTTAGAAGTTCAGAAAGACAAAGGTGGTTATATTTCACAGGGCAGAGTTGCAGAGAGGGAAAAGCTGCACAGAGAAGTCCACAGATCTGCAGTTGGCACCCCTCTAGTACTTCAGTGAAGTACTCAAGAGGGCATTACTTAAAGTAGTGGGTCAGAATTAACCCTAAAGTCTGCTCTGATCCTACCTAACAACACTTAAAATCAAGGCTCTAAAGGATCAGAAAGTTTTCCAAGTAACTTAATTTTAACCCAAAACAAAGTTCAAACGAAGTAAACAGAAAAAGTATATCAATGAACAGATCAATAAAATTGGTAAAACTCTAGCCTGACTAGTCAGTAAAAAAAAGAGGGAAGGGGCTTCCCTGGTGGCGCAGTGGTTGCGAATCCACCTGCCAATGCAGGGGACACGGGTTCGAGCCCTGGTCTGGGAAGATCCCACATGCCATGGAGCGACTGGGCCCGTGGGCCACAACTGCTGGGCCTGCGCGTCTGGAGCCTGTGCTCCGCAACAAGAGAGGCCGCGATGGTGAGAGGCCCGTGCACCGCGATGGAGAGTGGCCCCCACTTGCCACAACTAGAGAAAGCCCTTGCACAGAAGCGAAGACCCAACACAGCCAAAAATAAATAAATTAATTAAAAAAAAAAAAAGAGGGAAGACACAAATTAACAATAACAGAAAGGAAAGAGGTAAAATAAACACAGATCCCACATATGTTAAAAGATTAATAAGGGAATAGTATAAGTGACTTTATGCCATAAATTTAACAACTTTGAAGAAAAGAATAAACTCCTTGAAAAACATGGACTACCAAAGTTCACTTAAAATGAAAGAGATCACCTGAATAAGTTTACTTCTATCAAAGAAATTGAATTTGTAGTTAAAAACCTTTCCACAAATGTCACATGAGTGCATCTAACTGGTGAAATCTAATTTACAAACTCCAGCTGCAAAGAAGTTTGAAAAATGTGGTTTTTACCTTTCCAGACTCTGCCATAAAAGAAGGTACCAAAGGAAGATTTAGCAAGCCAATCGGTAGTATCCACCATTCTGCATTTTGGATAAAGTGGTTTTTTCCTAGATTCCAGTAATTTGGAAAAGCAAAGAGAAAATAGTATATGTACCGCCCCCACCAAATATATATATATTCTCCTCCACTCTGAAAAACTCTTGAGTGAATTGCAATTGATCATTAGATTTTGGAGCAAGGGAGCCAACACACACACACACATCAGGGAAGCAGGCAATGGATCAATGGGTCCCAGGAGGCTGAGGAATGGAGCTACCCAAATAGTCCAAAGAGTTAGATACCAGGAGTGAGAAAGATGGCAAAGGAAGGTCATGTATTAAGATTTTAGTTGTTTGGGGTAATGACCAAGAGTAAAAATTATGCAAAATTTTGGGTAAGTATGTAGAGTTATTATCAGATTTATATGCTGTTGTCTTATTTTATACTATTTCATATTAATTTAAATTATTGTTATCATAGTTCATCATACTGTGTTACAAAAGATGTCATCGATTGTAAGTACACCAATATTTTAGGTAGCACTGGGAAAGGAAAAACACTGCCAAATGAACACAATATTTTTTTTTATCATTTCACGTTTTAACTTTAATTTTTTATATCTTTTAAACTTCTCTACACATAGATATTATTCATTCTTGTGAATAAACAAAAGAAAAATTTAAGATAAATTAAGGATTCTTAAAACCTCATAAAGTTGTTGTAGTTCCTCCAAGTCAACTTTAATAGACCTAACTCATTTTATTCAATGACTCCCCATTGTTCTATGTTTTGCCCATAACAGAGACTTCTAGTTGCCTCCCCAAATTCATTAGTAACAAAACCTAATATTTAGCTAGGCACATTATCACCAAACTAAATACTACATCTCCCAGCTTCACTTGCACATTGGTTGGTGTGCTTCTGTGACTACCTACCAAGAAGCAGCAGAAGGGTAGTTCGTGTGTCTTACTTCTGAGAATTCTCCTTAAAGGGGGGAGAAAGGAGATGTCCTTCCCTTCCTCCAGCCTGCTACCCAGAATCTATCATGATAAAACATTAGCATTTCATGTTGAAGCATGACAGTAAGTAACCAAGCAATGAGGTGGAAGAAGGCTGAGTCTCTGTTAACTTAATGGAGCTACCTTTGAGTGCCTATCTCTGGATTTCTTCTATTATGTGAGAGAGAAATAAACTTTTATTTTGTTTCAGCCCCTGTTATTTGAGCTGTTTATGCTTTAAGCAACTACATCTAATCCTAATTAATGCTTGCTTCTATTTTTTGCCACTACAAAATGTATACATATACACCTACATACATACGTAAACATACATACGCTGCAACAATCATTCTTGGACATACATCCTTACATTCTGGTGCTTTTATTTTAATAAAATACAGTCCCAAGAGTAGAATTTCTGAGCTGAGAAGTCTGTGAATTTTTCATGTGAAGAGATTTTTGCCAAGTAGCTTCCCACAAGGCTGTTTTTAAAAATCATGTATGTATTATTCTCCTTCATTGTTGTCAATTTGTTAGGATAGAATGGATATTTCATTTTTACTTTAATTTGCATTTCCATGACTACTAATGAGGATGATTATCTTTTCTTATGTTTATTAGCCATTTTGGATTTGTTTTATGATTTATCTGTTCAGTCTTTGCCAATTTATTGTTTGAGTGTTGAACTTTTTCTCATAAATTTATGAGACTCTTCTCATTATTAATGTTAGCTAACACTATCTGTACTTTGCAATATAGATATTTCCCCCAATCTACAATTGATTTATGTCATCTATTGCCATACAAAATTTTTATTTTTTTAATATGTGTATATTTTATAGTTTCTGAATTCCTATTTTGGTTAAAAAAAATCTTCAAAACCTCACTCGTTAATACATATGGGGCTTCCCTGGTGGCACAGTGGTTAAGAATCCACCTGCCAATGCAGGGGACACAGGTTCGAGCCCTGGTCCGGGAAAAGCCCACATGCCACGGAGCAACTAAGCCCGTGCACCACAACTACTGAGTCTGTGCTCTAGAACCCACAAGCCACAACTACCGAAGCCCGCATGCCACAACTACTGAAGCCCACGTACCTAGAACCCGTGCTCCGCAACAAAAGAAGCCACCACAAGAAGCCCACGCACTGCAGCGAAGAGAGATCCCTGCTCGCCGCAACTAGAGAAAGCCCACACACAGCACCGAAGACCCAACACAGCCAAAAATAAATAAATAAAATAATAAATTTATTAAAATATATATATGGAATTTATTTATATTTATGCTATGAGATAGAGTTCCAATATTATTTTTTTCTAGATGGATAGCCAGCCCACTCATTAATTATTCTTTTGCAGTGATATAAAATAACATATCATATATTCCCATATATACTGAGATCTATTTCTTACCTCTCTATCCTACTCCTCTATTCAACTGTTTGTTGATTTTATTACCACAGTATTTTCCTGATGGTGCCTCTGAGTTTTAATATCCAGAAGGGCAAATCCCATACCCCACCATATTTTTTTCATATTTTGGGCCATTTTAATAGTACTTAGAATCTCATTTAATTTATACATCATGGGAATTTGATATTTAATTAAGTTAAATCTTCTAAAACAAGAATAGAGTATATCTTTTCATTAACTCAGAACATGTCTTTTGTCATTCAGAGGACTCTACATATAGGGTTTTCTTCATATGGGGGTCTATACCATTCTTGTGAAATCTATTCCTAAGTATTTTATATTTTTGTCACTTTTTTGAATGAACTGTTTATTTCTGTTTCCAGTTCCTAGTACAGAGAAGTATTGCTAATAGACAGAACACCTTTGATTTTCATATATTTACCTTTTCTACATGACAAAATTCCCTTATAAATTCTAGTACTTATTTGATTTTTTTAAATAGGGCTCCTTGGGTTTTCTCAGTATATGTCTTATCATCAGTGAAAAGACGTAAGTTTATTCTTCTTTTCACATGTGTAGGGGGCATAAGGGTCCCTTTGCCTTATCTGCTGGCTTTCAGACCCAACAGAACGATGCTTTAGCTTAGCTTTTCAAAGGCTGCAAAGTCAGTAGGCTATCTCAACTGTTCCATCTCTATATAACTCACCCTGTCTAGGCTTGTGCCACTGATTAAGTTATTTGTGTCAGGTTCCCCTTGATCATGATGGTGAGAAATTAACTCTACTTCCTGCCTCTCCTTTACCATCGTCAGTACTTTGAAAGTCTAAAATACATAACAAAAGATACAATTTTGCACCTACTAAAAACTGTTCACCATAAGTCACATTCACATTTTTGAGTTGAAATTTCTCAAGGTCAGTATCTTTCTCTCACCAAAAAGATGTCAAGCTGACATTGCTGTGATGGAATTGCTATTGTTGAATTTTAGAATCTGAAGTACAGGCCATATATGCAACTTTCCACTTTCTTCCATTTCTAGTTATTCTGTTTAGAACTAACAGAAATTAATCTCAGATTAATTTTTTACCCTGCTTTTACAATGGGTCTCTTCCATCTGCCAACAACTGTATGTTGACTTATGGACTATAAGTCATTCTGTAGTTGTCTTTCCAACTGAACTCATTATAGTCCACAGTAATATCAGAAGTCAGGATTAAATTCTAAGTCCATCTTAACACTTTAATTTTCCAATATAGTCACAGCAAGTGTATCAAAGTGCATTAGCTCCAGTGCTAGGGGTTATAATTTATGCAGGATGCAGACATGGAATGCAAGACAATTCTGAGCAATCCTTTTCATTTGCAACTTGCATTGTTTTCACCTCTGCAGAAGAGATTTTTGGTAATGTTACCTGGCTCTTTTTCTGTTTTGATTGACTGCCCTTTTTTAATAGCCCTTTACTACTGCTCTACATGTATCAGCAACACCGAGTTTAATTGTTCATCTCTGTGTTCTACTCCTGCCACAGCCCTCAGCCCTCCAACTCCTAAAATAGCTTTTCACAAACAAGGCCTCTAGTTGATTTTCATTTCTACCAAGCGGAACAAGGAAGTTGTAAATGTTTCCCTTAAGTTCTGAAAACAAGCCACTTAAAGACAAAAGGTACAGCACTAAATCTGCCTTGATAAAGGAAATATATTACAATTAAATCTACAATTGTCCCCTGTCTTTCCACCTGGAAGCAATTTTCAAATCATAGCATAGCAAGGGAAAACCCAAGAAGAGCATGGAAATCTCAGTAAGTTGAGGAGACAGAGAGGGAAGTTCAGTCTCTGTGACCCATTTAAAAAGGTCAAGTGGTCTTGGGACTTCCCTGGCAGTCCAGTGGTTAAGACTCTGTGCTTCCATTTCAGGTGACACAGGGTTTGATCCCTGGCCTGAGAACTAAGATCCTACATGCTGCGTGGTGTGGCCAAAAAAAAAAAAAAAAAAAACAGAAACAAAAAATAAAAAGGACAAGTAGTATAACACCTGAGATGGAGTCCCAAGTTCAAGAAACTCAGTGACACACACACACACACATACACGCACACGCTGGGGCACACTGAAATCAAATGTTCTAAACAAGAGAGATAAAGAAAAAAATTTAAAGCAACTGGGGGAAAGCATACCTTACATATGTGGGGGAAAATAAGAATAAACACAGACTTGGGTCAATAACAATGCAAAGCAGGAGGCAGTGGAACAACACCTTTATGGTGCTTGAAAAATCTTCAAATCAGAATTCTATATCCTGCAAATATCTTTCAAAAATGAAAAAAAAAAAAGCCTATTTCAGAAAATAAAAGCTGAGTGAATTTGTTGCCAATAGATCTGAACTATAAGAAACATGAAAGGAATTTCTTCTGGTTGAAGAAAAAAGACAATAGATGAAACCTTGGATCTGTAGAAAAGAATGAAGAGTACTAGAAATGGTAAATACATCAGTAAATATTCAAGAATATTTCTTCTTTTTTTGAAATATTTTAACGATAACTTTAAAGCAAAAACAATGAATTGTGGAGTTAAATTCATATATAAAAATAAACTTCCTGACAACAATACACAAAGGACAGGAGGGGGGAAATGGAAATACATTGTGCATGGTTCTCACAATATATGTAAAGTAATATAACATTATTTAAAGGTAGCCAGTGATATATTAAAAAATATATATTGTAAATCCTAGAGCAATGCCTTTAAAAAGGTTTAAAAAGAGGCATACCAGTAAGCCACTAGTGGAGAAAAAATAGAATCCTAAAAAGGAAAACGTACAGATGGGACAAATAGAAAATAAATGGCAAGAAAGTAGACTTAACCCATGTCAAAAATTGCATTAAAGTTAAATTTAATCATTACATTTAAGTGGTCAAAACACTCTAGTTAAAAGGCAGAAATTGTCATAATGGATAAAAAAGCAAAACCCAACTATTTTCTATCTACAGAAAACACACTTTAACAATAAAGACACATATAGGTTAAAAATAGAAGATGGAAGAAGATATACTAAGTAAACCCTAATAATAAGAAAGCACGAGTAGCTATTTTAATGTCAGACAAAGTAGAATTCAGGATAAGGAATATCAGAAATAAAAGAGGGGGGACTTCCCTGGTTAAGACTTCACCTTTGGGCTTCCCTGGTGGTGCAGTGGTTAAGAATCTGCTGGCCAATGCAGGGGGCACAGGTTCAAGCCCTGGTCCGGGAAGATCGCACATGCTGCGGAGCAACTAAGCCTGTGCGCCACAACTACAGAGCCTGCGCTCTAGAGCCTGCGTGCCAAGAAGCCGGCGTGCCTAGAGCCCATGCTCGGCAACAAGAGAAGCCACCGCAATGAGAAGCCCACGCACCGCAACAAAGAGTAGCCCCTGCTCACCGCAACTAGAGAAAGCCTGCGTGCAGCAACGAAGACCCACCGCAGCCAAAAATAGATAAATAAAATAAATAAATTAAAAAAAAAAAAAGACTTCACCTTCCAATGCAGGGGGTGTGGGTTCCCTCCTTCGTCAGGGAGCTAAGATCCCTCATGCATGCCGCAACTAAGACCCGGTGAGCCTAAATAAATAAATAAATTATATATATATATATATATATATATATATATATATATTTTTTTTTTTTTTTTTTTTAATCTCTAGATTACAAGGGAACTTTTTTTTTTCTTTTTTTTTTTAATGTGTTGGGTCTTCGTTTCTGTGCGAGGGCTTTCTCTAGTTGCAGTGAGCGGGGGCCACTCTTCATCACGGTGCGCAGGCCTCTCACTATCGCGGCCTCTCTTGTTGCGGAGCACAGGCTCCAGATGCGCAGGCTCAGCAGTTTTGGCTCACGGGCCTAGTTGCTCCGCGGCATGTGGGATTTTCCCAGACCAGGGCTCGAACCCGTGTCCCCTGCATTAGCAGGCAGATTCCCAACCACTGCGCCACCAGGGAAGCCCCTAAATAAATAAAGAAAAGATCCTGCATGCCGCAATCAAGATCCCGCATGCGGCAAAGAAGATCCCACATGCCACAACTAAAGACCTGGTGCAGGGACTTCCCTGGTGGCGCAGTGGTTAACAATCCGCCTGCCAATGCAGGGGACGTGGGTTCGATCCATGGTCCGGGAAGATCCCACACACAGCGGAGCAACTAAGCCCTTGAGCCACAAAGCCTGGGTGCCTATAGCCCGTGCTCCACAACAAGAGAAGCCACTGCAATGAGAAGCCCACGCACGGCAACGAAGAGTAGCCCCTGCTCACCACAACTAGAGAAAGCCCGTGCAGAGCAATGAAGACCCAATGCCGCCAAAAATAAATAAATTTAAATGTGGCATGTTTAAGAAGAAAAAAGAGTACATAACTGGAGAGATTATATTTGCAGAACAGAAAGTAAATATTATAAATAAAAAAAAAAACACTGGCACAGCCAAATAAATAAAAAAAAAAAAAAGGTAATGCATACACTCACGTATAAACCAGGGAGGAAAGATGAGGAACTCATTATTGGGTAATCCTGATTTTCACAAGAAAACAGGAAAGATGGTTCTGCAGGGTGAAAAGCAGGGACAAACATGTGGAAACACCCCCATAGAGATGGTTCAATAAAATCAGTAAAAGAATACAAGTCTTGCGAAGACCCAGCCGGAGTAAGTAAAAGAAGTTGAAGAGAATAAAGCCTTTCCCATCACCATAGCTCAGAACAGGAACTCAGCTGAAAATAAGGGATGATAATGAACACAGAAGACAAAGAAAGATCAGAGGGACAAGAGAATCTGGGGAGTGGGCCATGGGAGTGGGAAGATTTATGTGACCTGAGAATAGAGGCCAGTCCTAGGAGGAAGATCAGAAGAGCCAGGGTTGAGCCATTGCAGAGCACAAATAGAAAACAATAAATCAACAGAAAATTTGTCTGAGCCAGTCCCAGTTTACACCTGTCCTGGCCTAACAGTTAACCATACCCCTCTCAACTACACCCTGAACAAAGGCCCCTGTGAATGAGAAGAGCAGATGCATTAAAAGTGGAGCAGGTAGTGACTCCTGAGGATGGTTTTGGCAAAGAAGAACATGAAATCTAAGTTCTTGGAGGAAGAGCTAAACCACACAGCAAAGTGGGTCAATTCCATGTCATAGACTTATGAGCAAAAGCAAATTCAAGAAATAGCTTTGGAAAGTTCAGATTTCCTATGTATGGTCAAGAGTAGGCACATGTATCCACCTGAGTCCAATCAGGAAATAGAAACCACACAGTGAGCTAAACCGAGGAAGTTTAATAGAATTATTAAACTATAATGGGAAAATAACTATAAGACATAAGAAAACTCTCCATGGAACTCTAGGGCCGAAGGAGAATATTTAAGGCAGAGTAAACTTGGAAGGGTAACCCCTCCCCAAGCCTGGAGCACAGACTTCCTTGGAGAAGGTGTCATTTAGCCCTTTGGGAAGCAGAGAAGTTTGCTGGTTTGTCCAGGGCAGAGCTGGTCTTCAGTCACTGGACAAGCTGGAAGCAACCCTCCAGACCTCAGGTGGGGGCTTGCAAAGAGAGTGAGACTCAGCGGAAACCTCTGGGCAGCAGGTGGACTTAGCAGAGGCCATATGACCATCTGAAGAGAGGATGGGGCACTGGGAGGGGCAGAAAGCCTTCGGAGGGCTGGTTTCCATGTGAAGGTTATTGCCAGGCTGAAGCTACAAGGTTACTGAGTGTCCATGAGCTCTGGGCACATGGCTGAGGCAGCACCCCATAGGATGCCTTCACACCCACTCTGCTGACCCGCCCTGCGGTAGCTGGAAACTACAGGAGAGTGCCTATCTCCTGCAGGACCTCTCCAGGGCCCTCTACTGGAAAAGCTTATCATTGTGCTCACTTTGAAGAAGAAATGATTAGAGGAATTTCATCCATTATCACTGAGCATATAATGAAGGATGAATCTGGAGTTCAAGGGCAATAAATTGACACTCAGCACAGCACTCAATAAGGAACCCGATATCCATAAAGAGAATATTAGCACACTCTAAAATGAATTCTAAGGATTTCCTGAGATATTTTGAACTGAGTATTTGAAGGAAGAAGACAGAATTTCCTAGAGAAATAGACATTTACCTCCAAAATAAACCAAAGTTGCTTAAAAACGAACCAGAGCTAAGGTAAATTCATGCTGAAGCAGTCCCAAAAATATTGCAGAAAGCACTTTAACACACATGCCCTAAGATTGCAGAAGGCCAATGGGACTGGTTCAGAAGCTTGACACTGCTTGAGGAAGCGAAGCTGAAGCGCATCACCTGAGGGCAGTGTGGTACCAAAAACTGTTAACAGGCCCTACATTTCTAAAGGCATTGCAGATTGCCAAACATTTGTAAACATTTGCTCCCCACAGCATTTGTGAGATAATCTTAGTCCATTTGGGCTGCTATAACAAAATACCATAAACTGGGTGGCTTAAAAACAATAGAAATTTATTTCTCACAGTTCTGGAAGCTGGGAACTCCCAGATTAAGTGAGGGTCCACTTTCTGGTTCATAGACGGCAACTTCTTGCTGTGTCTTCACATGGTGGAGGGGATAAGGACCTTTTTTTTATTATTTTACATTTTACTATTTTACATTTTTATTATTATACATTGGAGTATAGTTGATTTACAATGTTGTGTTAGTTTCAGGTGTATAGCAAAGTGATTTAGTTATACCTATACATATATCTATTCTTTTTAAATTCTTTCCCATATAGGTTATAACAGAATATTGAGTAGAGTTCCCTGTGCTATAGATAAGGACCGTTTTTATAAGGGCACTAATCCCATTCGCAAGAGCTCAGACCTCATGATTTAATCTCCTCCCAAAGACCTCACCTTCTAATACCATCACCTTGGGTATTTGGTTTTCAACATATGAATTAGCGGGGGTTGGGGGGCGGGGGACACAGGACATAGACGTTCAATCTGTAGCATGATCAGGACAGACATTATTATCTCCATTTGGCACAGGAATAAAGTGAGTCAGAGGAGATTATGGTCTCCTGATCCAGTGCACTTGCTTGTTCACCTCACTGTTTCTCTACTTCCTGCTTCAATTTCCCCTCCCTCTAGGAAGCCTTCCCTAACTAATCTCAGGCCAACATTTTCACTTAGCATTCTGAGGAATCCATTGCTTAGCACTGTACAATACCTGCAAACAGCAGTTCTCTAACTGAACATCAGAATCATCTGAGGGCTTGTTAAAACACAGGTTACTGGTCCCCACCCCCAAGATTTCTCATTTCAGTAGGTCTCATCTTTTGGGGGGTTGGCCCAAAATAATTTGCAAGTTTCCAGGTGATAATGAGGCTACAGGTCAGGAAACCACAGTTTGGGAACCATTGATTTAGAAACTAGCTGGATTTCCACCCACATCCTAGGTTCAGCCTGAAAGTGCAACATAGAAAATGCCAAGTCTTAATTTTCTCAAGCAAAGACTTCAAAAGTTTAGTCTCAATTTTTCTGGATGTTCGAGGGCCTTGAGTGCCAAGAGACGACTTCCCTGATAGCTAACAGATGATTTTTAACTTGGCCTTCTCATTTTTTTGGCATCAGGAAGGGCTGCTGTTCCTCTACGTTTCCTGCTTCTTTTCTCTAGGCTAAGAATAGAGCAGACAGTGGGGCCATCATCACTAGCGCTCACGTCTACCCAAATGGGTTCAGCCCAGCCCACATATTGTCTCATTCAATAGCTATAAGTAGGACGACTTGAGAAAAATATCCCTACCAAAAGTAGCTTTTTCTACATAATATAAATACACCATGATTTCTCCTCTTTTAATCAAGTTATGCCAAGTAAAAAGCTTGAGACACCTCTGTTTCTTACAGCCTAATTTTCTTTTAAAGAGAAAATGTCCCTCTTTATAAATCCAAATTCACAATAGAAACTAGGTCCTGAAACTGCCGATATGTCATTCAGGACAAACTTTTTACATTAGAGACACACACTGGGAGCCCCAGGGTTGTCATCAGCCAGCAGAGGTGTATCTGGGGTATCCCACACCCCAAATATTGTAAAAGTTTGAGTCAACACATTAATATCAGGCGTGTTCACATATAAACCTAGACTTCCACTTTTCTTGAAAAAAATGTGGGTTACAGCCAAGCCAGGGTCTTACTTTATACTTGATAGCAAACAGCTGGACCTGTTTCCTTTGGACAGGAAAAGTACTTTCCAGTTCACTGCAGATTCCATCATTCAAATAATGACCACACACACACACACTTACACCCCAGCCTTTATCTGCTTGTCCCTGAGAGGTATCTGAGTTTGCACTTCTGTTTTTACAGAACCACGTGGGCTTATACACTTGTAATATACTGAAAAAGAATTTAAATCCTCTTAGATAAAGTGTTCAAAGGACGTGACAAAAGTTGCCTTATGATTGTTCTCTGCTTCTTCAAGGTAGCTGTCTTTCACCCTCAAATTCTGAGCACTAAAGCCCTGAAATCCTGAGGTCCAGACAGACAGGTGGGGTGAGGACAGTCACAGGATGTCTTGATAGAGGCTGTGAGAGAAAACAAAGAGAGAGACCATAAGGAAAGGGGGAGAGGAGAAGATATGGGGAGAGAAGTTGAGGGAAGGAGGAGATGGAAAGGAGAGACTTACCGGTGCTTCTTAAACCAGAATGCGAAGCCTCCACCAATCAGAAGGAGGGACAGCAGTATTGCCATGGCAATCAAGCCCACAGAGGCATGGCTCTGGTCTGTTTGAGGGAACACAGGATGTGCCTCATCCCAGAATCCCGCCCTATTTCAAGTTCCCTGGTATAAGCACATGTGAGGGTGCCAGGTGTTTCTTATTTCCTCCCCCACTTAATGTGCCCACTTGTATTCCTCTGAAGTTTAGGTGCCCCGTCTTTTCTCAGGGTCTGGGCATCCATAATTCGGTTCACTTCAGCATATGCTAGTGCAATATATAGGGGAAGGCACCAGTTTTGTTGCTAGGCAGACCTGAGTCTAAATCCAGCTCTTCTAGTTTCTAATGATGAGACTCAGGGCAGTTTACTTGACCTAGCTTAGCCTCAATTTCTCATCTATAAAATGAAAATAATAGTACCTGCTTCAAAGGATAGTTCAGATGATTAGTTGAAATGCTGTATGCAGAGTGTGCAGCGCACAGAAGAAGCACTCAATAAACCACAGCTACCTCTGTTACCCTGCCTTTCAAAGTCCCCAGTTCTCTCTTCTGGGGAACGAAACCTCCTGGGATTCTGTACTTGCTGCCTATTTCTGGATCTGTGGGATTTTTAGTCTTTTTTTTTTTTTTTTAAGCAGATATTCATTTTTAATTATTATTTATTTATTTATTTTTGACTATGTTGGGTCTTCGTTTCTGTGCGAGGGCTTTCTCCAGTTGCAGCAAGCGGGGGCCACTCTTCATCGCGGTGCGCGGGCCTCTCACTATCGTGGCCTCTCTTGTTGCGGAGCACAGGCTCCAGACGCGCAGGCTCAGTAGTTGTGGCTTACGGGCCCAGTTGCTCCGCGGCATGTGGGATCTTCCCAGACCAGGGCTCGAACCCGTGTCCCCTGCATCGGCAGGCAGATTCTCAACCACTGCGCCACCAGGGAAGCCCAGTCTGGTTTTTTTTTTTTTTGTATATGGAACACCTTGTCTCAATCCTTTTTGAGTTCAGATTTTTATTCCTCTCCTTTCAGAATCCTCTCCTTCTATCCCTCCTGGTATGGGGCTTCATTTCCTCCATCTTCGGTGTGTCAACTCCCTCCCCTTCCCCAGTCCCTCCCTCTATGCTTGAGGACCATCTCCTCCCATTCCCAGCTGGGCCCCGGTTCTATCTCACCCCAGTAGAGGATGATGTCCTGGTCTCCTAAACTGCTGTGCTTCACTCGGCAACTCAGACCAGTCGCCTCCGCAGCCGTCACATCCAGGGTTACTCGGAGATACCAAGTCCCATCAGCGTTGGGCACAATATCTCCTTGCTGAGTGCCAGACTGCTCCTGCTCGCCCCTCATCCACATCACCCACACGGGTTTCGGGTAGAATCCTGAGACATGGCACACCAGCAGCAGATGGCCAGGCCCAGGACTGGGGCCACTGGACAGCCAAGCCTCGGGCTTCACTGTATCCAACAAGGGAATGAGGGATCTTAAAGTGAAGACTCTGCATTAGAGGCTCTGGGCCTCATAGGAGGCTCATTCGTCCTACATTTCCACCTCTGGAGATGAACTCCCACAACTTCAATCCGTTTATACTAGCTTCTCCAGGAAAGGCTTCCCTGACCCCCATTCCCTTTCCTGATCCGGACTACTGTAAATGCCTCTTCTCTGTACTCCCAGGGCACCCTGTGTTCAGCTGCAACATATGTAGCATGTTTCAAACACTGCTTGAACTGTTCACCTGTCTTATCATCTTCCCCCTCAAGCAGAGATCCTGCTTGACCCCCAGTGCTTATTTAATTCAATTCATGGAACCCAAAGGGCGCTCAGTTAATGTCTGTGGAAGGAATAAATACCCTCACACCTTATCCATCCCCTTCTCTTCCCACGATGCTCAAAGGGATGTGAACCCTGGAATGAAAACCCCAGATGGAGCCCAGAGTGGAGTGGAGGGCAGGAGGTGACAGAGGCAGGCTGACCTTGTTTCTCCAGCTCGGACTTCCCTGTCTCCAGGATGCCTCTGAGAAATCGGGGGCAGATGTCGTGGAGGAGCCACTGCACTGTTTCCCTGGTCCCTTGGTCCTGGTTGAGCACCGTGCAGGCCATCTGGCCCCAAGATGGGGCATCTGGAGCTGACACCCAAGACGTTCCCTGGAAACTCAGGACATCTCTTCCTTGAAATGCTGCACGGATGAAGCTTTCTGAGGTGTTCCCCGGGAGCACCTCACATCCAGCAGATATCTGGATCTCAAAGGGATCTGAGGAGAGGAATGGAGAGACAGCTATGAAGGGCTTAAAAGATTGAAAAGGGTGGAAGAAATTGGTGTGAGGTTTACACTGGGGACCCAGAGTTCATGTAAATGAGAGTGGGTGACCTGTAGCAGGAGGAACAAGGGGTATTTTGACAAGTCAAGCTGAGACCTCTTAGGCAGCAGTGGAAATCAGAAGGGAGAGAGGAGAGAATCTTATCAGGTGGGGCCAGAACCTCCCGGCTGGGCTCCTGCATCCACTGTCTCCCCCGGGCAACTCTCCACGATCCCATCCCTCAGCTCACAGTCGACGTGCAGCATTTTGACGAATTCCCGTATGTCCCTGGCGAAGCTTCTGCGATAAACCTGAAATGTTTGTTGCAGCTGCTCCCACTGCTGGTCGCTGAATGTGCCCTGGGACCAGGGCTTCAGGAAGGAGATGGTGTCCGAATCATTGCGCCAAGTGTAGGCCTGCAGGTCCCTCAGCCACGCCAGGCCGTCCGTACGCATCCAGCTGCTGTTCGCGAAGGACGAGATCTGGAGGCAGCGGAGGGGGAAATGCCCTTGCGGGGCTGGAGAGAATGCAGGTCGGAGGGGCCGAGGGAGCGGTTGGCAGAGCAAAGAAGGGAGGAGAAGGAAGAAAAAAAGAAACAGACAAACAGATGGGCTTGGTAAGGAGGGGTGACGTCTACTAGCTCTGAGCCAAGCTCCCTCTCCCGGGGCCGAGGAGCAGGAGGCGGGGAGCATCAGGTTCTCGGGCGGGTGGATCAAGCTCCCGACTTTCCAAGGTGCATCTGTCTCCACCCTCCCGCAGCGAGCGTCGGCCCCTTTCCCAGCCCGGCTCCCTCTCGAAGGCCTCCACTCGGGCGCCCCTGTTCCACTCATCCTCAGAACTTCCCTAAATCTGGGGGAGCCTCCAGAACAACAGAAACAGCAGGCACCCCACGTCGCTGGGCGGGGGAACCTCGCGGAGCTGCTAGCTCTGCTCTCAGACCACGGACCTCAGGCTCCTCCCCCGGCCCCTCCCTCCTCCCCGCCCCCCACGCCCTCCCACCAGCCCCTGGCTTCCGCAGGCCCCGAACAGCCTGAACTTGACCAGGCTGCTGGCCAATTCCCAAGCCTGGACGCAGGCAGGACTCCCATTCTGGCTTGCCCGGGGTTTGCTTCCAACCCAGTCCAGTCCAGGGGTCCCTTTTTCAGCTGCCAGATGGTCTGTCTCCTCGTTAGGTGTTTGAGCTGCAAAGAGCCCTGGTCGGTGTCCTAGGAATCCTAACACAGTCACTCAAGTGTTTCTCACAACCGGCTTGTCTAAATCTCCTTTTTCATCGTAGAGTTAAGGATAGCATGTGGAAAACTTTACAACCACTCTGTAAGTTTTAAAAACAGGACATAAAGTTGTATCTATCGTATAACTTCTACCATGTTAAAAATGCAAAAAAAAAAAAAAGTTTTTAAGTGAGAGGGAAGTCCATGGCTTAGCAGTGGTTGTCTCTAGGCGGAGAGACTATGGATGATTTCAATCTGCTTTCCATTTTTTATGTCTTCCAAAATTTCTACAAGTGCAAACATCACATTAATAATAAAATAATAATATTAACCCTAATTTTCTCAGTTCTACATTGAGCGGATTGGACTGGGTTGGCTAAGATTTTTCAGGCTTTAATATCCCAAGATGCTTCCACCTCAGTGTCCCCAGCCCCAGCCCCTCTTTCCTCCTGTCATGGTCCCTGCATCCACTCCTCCATTTTCTCTGTCTTGCCTGACTCCTTTTGGGGGAGTATCCCTAGACTCTCCTCTTCCTCCCCTCCCATCTCCCACCTGGTCTCTGCCTGCTCACTTTCTCCTCTGGCTCCTCACTCATTCACTCTCCAAATATGAACTTCTGTTTGAAAGAACAGAGACAAGATTATGATGCATACCTAGACAGCCAGCTTCCTACTTCTCACACTGAAAATAAAAGCAACAAGACCTAGCGGTTCAGAACTTCAGATCACGGTGAGAAAAGAAGGCCCCTTTTTGGTGAGTCTGAACCTGGGCAGCACCCTGTCACCTCCCCCACCACTTCTTTTATCCAATCCATCGGCAACTCTCCTCTATTTTACCTCTTTTGAAATATCTCTTGTGTGTGCTCACTTATCTACATTTCCACCTCCACCACCACCCTATCCTTTTGCCCCACCTCCTGAAACAGCTTTCTCAGGATATGGCCTACAAGACTGTGTGCCGTCTGACCTTGGTCTACTTCGCCTCATCTCTCACCCTAGTCTCACTTGCACTGGACCTTAACAGCTGATATGCTTTCAGTTCCTCTAATATGCAAAGCTTCTTCCTGCCCGAGGTCTTTGCACAAATAATTCCTTCTGTTTAAAGCTCTTGGACCCCTCCTCCCCTCACTCCCTTACAATCCACAGTTATTTCCTTCCTTCTCATATCTCAGCTCAAAAGTCATTTTCTCAGGGGAGTCGTCTCAGACCTCCCAGACTGTGTGAACAAAGGCAGAAGAACTAGGTCAGCCCCATCTCCACTCCTTGTACACTAGCTAGCTTTGTAAACCTTTCCTCCCAGCACGTATCAGAGCTTGTAATTATAGACATGTTCACAAGTCTGTCTCTCTGTGTCTTCTCCTCAATCCACTAAAGAGCGGCCAGAATTCAAGGATCATGTTTTCTTCCCATTCTGCCAACATTAACGCTTCCATTCTCCCTCACTCTGCTGTAGTGAGAGCCCTAAAGAGAATAGGCTTCTGCTCCTGCTTCTGCTTCTAGGCTGGCATCTTGGAGATAGCCCTTACCCAGCCTATCTTATGATGCTTAATGTTGCCCCAAAGCTGTTTGCGATAACATGGAAAAATTATTTCTATTATTTCAAGTAAGGGGTTAAGTGATTAAATCAGGATACAAAATTGCCCGAATAGTGGATAGAAGCCTGGAAGGGAGGGAAGCTATGAAGATGGAAATAAAAAGAAAAATAGTTATATGAATCATGGAACAATATCTAACTTTGCATTCTTGAAATTTCCAACCTCCCTTTAAAAACTTGCACAGTTCTGTTTAGTTTATCTGTATCTTTACATTTTCAAGTACTATCATCTTTTCAGACATAAAGACAAGAACTATTTTTTATCAAGAACAAAAAACAGACAGTATAGCCTTCAAAAATTAGGATTACCTGGAGATAAATATATTTTTCCAAAGGTCAGTTGAGTCAGTCAATTTTTAGCTATTCCAAGATTCACTGCTTTCTTCTGGGAAGGGACTCATGGAATCATGGAAGAACCTTTTGGAGCAAGACTCACCCTCACATACTGGGGGTCAGAAAACCAGAGCACAGAGAGGTGGTGATTTACCCAAGTCCTCAAAATCAGCCCATGGCAGGGAGAAGTCAGCCATAGTAACTTCCACTTTGCCCAGGAAATGGCTACGATCCATGCCTCCAGATTAATCATGTCTTTGACTTATAGAGTGTTTCTGGTTTCCAAAGAGCTTTCACATATGCCATTTTGTTTAATCCCCATAACAACTGTGAGAGATAGGGATTGTTATTCTTACTTTGTAAATGAGGAAAACAAATCAAAGAGAGTACAATGCAACACACAGTAATATCTCGGAGTCCACACTAGAACTTGATCTTCTAACTCCTGGTCCAGCATATTTCCTTTTCTCTCACAGCTGCATTCTGAGGTTGTACCTCCTACTCTAAGGAAGTGGTTAAGTGATATGACTAGCATAGTTTCTTTTAACCTTGGGAGTCTGTAATCCTAGGTCATCACAGCTAGAGAACAGAGTAGGGATTTCTTGGATGGGAGTGAGGTTGGACTAGAATCCAAGAATCACAGATGATTTGACTAAAAATAGCCACAAATATAATTGGTTATGGACTAAGTAATCAGAAGCCCAAGTATCATGAAGGCTTTGTGAGTATCCCTCCCACCTCCCCACCCCCTACCCCTCTTCCCAGAGAGAGGAATAATGGGAACTTCCTGCTTTCTGCTGATTTTACCAAGCTGGCTTCAAAGTCATCTGTCTCTCTCTATTGTATTCTGATTGGTTCTGATCACCATATGTTGATTTGCATAGTTCTCTTTTTACTCCTGGCAGTACTTTTTGATTCTCTTTTTACTCCTAGCATTACTGTTCAATAGGCTGGTTTGGTTTAAATTTCTGAATAAATTTCCCCACTGATCTCCATAGTACTTTCATTTGCTCTTACTGATTTATATGAATCATACACACATATCACTATCTGAAACTAACCGACTCACTTATTTTGCTTGTTTATTTTCTGATCTGTTTCCCTGGTCTTACTCAATACTATATCCCCAGTAAGTTCAACATGGACTAGAAGATTGTAGATGATCAATAAATATCTGTTAAGCAAAAAACTTGCCAAGCACACTTTCTAGGTCTACAGCTATTCTAAGTGCTTTACAGCCATGGTCTTCTTTAATCCTGGTAAATATCCACAAGGTATCTTACTGATTTTGTTCACTTCTGTCTTCAGCACCTAGAATAGTCTCTGGGACAGTTTAGGCACTCAAATATTTTTCCCCAAAAACTGAAGATAAGTAGTATTAATCCATATTTTATTTATGGGGAAAAAATTGAAGTACAGAGATTTTAAATAACTTTTCACCAGCTTATAAATATCTACCGTAGGAGTGTAACTTAAGTGTCTTCTTCCCAAATGTCATGTTCTTTTCGCTGTACTATGTATCTTCCCTCATACTACCCCCAGAGAACACCTGAGTATGCTGGGATGTGGGAGCGCTGTTAAGGTGGAAAAAGTAGGTTAGAGTGAGGGAGAGCCAGGAGCTTCAGAACTGAAGATACTTGGGAAACCTTCTCTCAAGAGAGAGTCAACCTAAAACATTTATAGATAGAGTATTGTCGACTGAAGAAAAAGGCACAACCTAAAAGTTGTATGTTTTAGGGACCTTACTGAGGACTAGAGCCCAGGAGACAGTCTCTCAAATAGCTCTGAGGAACTGCTCTGAAGAGGTAAGAAGCCAGGTTATATAGGAGATTTTGCTAAAAAAAAAAAAAAAAAGTAATCAAACATCAAAAGATTACTGCTAATCACAAAAAACAGACATCTAGCGTTAGTGATTTTAGTGCTTTCCTATGTGTGGGAAGATGCTAGAGTCTGGGCACATTGAAATTATTCCTTAGATATGCATCTTAACCCCCGGGCCGCGGACCTGTACCGGTCCACAGCCTGCTAGGAACCAGGCAGCACAGCAGGAGGTGAACAGGTGAACAGAGAGTGAGCGATCGAAGCTCCGTCTGCCACTCCCCATCGCTCGCATTACTGCCTGAACCATCCCCGCCGCCCCCCGCCCCCACCCCGACCCCGCCACCCGGGTCCATGGAAAACTTTTCTTCCACGAAACCGGTCCCTACTGCCAAAAACGTTAGGGACCGCTGATCTAGGGCCAGTATTCTATTTTTCTCCATCCTGAATTCCCCTCAGGGCACACCACTTGGGGGGTAGCTACAGTAGCTGATGGCTTGATGGCAGGCAATACTGTCATTTACTGGAATGGCAGATGGAATGTGAATGTGCTCTGTGCGTGTGTGTGAAAGAGAGACAGAGACACAGATAGAGAATGTTGTGAGGGAGAACGGAAGGGAAAATGAGAATGAAACTGCATCGTCCATTACATAGTACTCAAGCTAACATAGCAACAATGTAACCAGCAAGCATTGTTGGAGTAGATAGAAGCCTTGGGAGTTGTAGACACTGCAGATATACTCTATATGTTCTATAACTCAACAAAGAAAAATTGTGCACTATATGTTGTGGCCATATAGCAGAGTCAGAGAATCTAAAATTTAGATTCAAAGATTTCCATACCAAGTCTGTAAACCCACAGTGCGTGGATACTATGCACAGTACCGTACTGTGCACAGTAAACTGAAATAGGCATCATGTATATCAAACAGCAATCCAGATCTAGATCTAGCAATTCCACTCCTGAGTGCATACGTAAATGCATGCCTGTGATCTCGGAAAGGCAGCAGTGAGCGGTGGCTTGAAGCAAGATCTTAGTTCCCTGCCCAGGAATTGGACCTGGGCAGCCGGGGTGAAAATCAGGACTCCTAGCCACTAGGTCCACCAGGGGCTAGAGGCTAGAAGCAGAGTTCCCCTGGCTCATGCCCCCACTGAAAAATGCATTTCTCGAGGAGGCGAAAACTGTAAAAATAGGTGCAAAGTTTATTATTAGAGGCACAGCACAATAAGTGGGAGAGCACACAGAGAAACACTTTGTTTATTGAAGACAGAAGCAAGGCAGAGATATACAGCTGGAGAGAAAGGGTGTGGGCATCCTCCCTAATGAGGAGGAGCGCAGTAAAGAGGCAGTTAAATCATTTATATAGGAAGATGTGGTACATATATACAATGGAATATTACTCAGCCATAAAGAGAAACGAAATAGTGCTTTTTGCAGAGATGGGGATGGACCTAGAGATTGTCATACAGAGTGAAGTAAGTCAGAAAGAGAAAAACAAATATCGTATAATATCGCTTATATGTGGAATCTAGAAAAATGGTACAGAGGAACTTATTTGCAAAGCAGAAATAGAGTCACAGATGTAGAGAACAAACATATGGTTACCAAGAGGGGGGAAGGGGGTGAATTGGGAGATTGGGACTGATGTATATACACTACTATGTATAAAGTAAATAGCTAATGAAAACTTACTGCATAGCACAGGGAACTCTACTCAATGCTCTGTGGTGACCTAAATGGGAAGGGAATCTAAAAATGAGTGGATATATGTATATGTATGACTGATTCACTTTGCTGTACAGCAAGAAACTAACACAACATTACTCCAATATACTCCAATAAAAATTAAAATACAATATAAACTATACTCCAATAAAAATTAATTTTAAAAAAATCATTTATATAGGGCAGTTCTTCCAGGTCTTTGTTCTTTGTTTACCTTTGGCCAATTATCTGGTTTCTTTTTCCACGCCTGACCTGCCCTAGGACCCTCCCCAACATGTGTGCACAACTGTTTGTCCAAGATGGATTCCAGCCCAGAGGCCTATGGGGGTGGGGATGTGTAACACCACCTATTATGGAGTGGCACCCCCTCCTTTTTGACCCGCAAGGAGCCTCTGTGTGCATGTGCCATGTCTCCCTTGCCCCAAGAAGGGGAAATATGTGACCTCTTGATCCTTTACTCAAACAGGGTTTAGCCCCTCTCTGTCCCTACCATGACTGCTACCTTAAGGTGTCCACAGGAGACAAAGCCTGGCTATTTACCCTGTTCCTGTTGTTATTTTCATCTCGAAGTGCAAACAGGAGGCTGGTTGTAAATATCTACCCTAGATCCCACCTGCTTCCTTCCTCAAGAAATGTAAACAGGAGGCTAGTTGCAAATGCCTAGCCTGGAGCCAATCTATCTCCTGCCTCACCTGCATATACCAAGAGACATGATCATAGCAGCATTGTTTGTAATGACCCCAAACTGAAAATGTGTTCATTTATCAACTCAGGAGTAGTTGTACTTCTTTAAGTGGAACCCATACCTCTTCCTTTAGTTTGGAATATTCTCATTTCATTATCTTTTGATGGGTCCTTCTGCATTACCCTTGCTATTTTCTTCTAGACTTTCGATTGGCTATATACTGAAGTTTCTTATTCTCTCCTCTACATCTCTTTAGCTCATTTTTATACTTTCCTTCTTTTTAATTTCTCTTAGTGCATTTTGGGTAATTTCTTTAGAGCTATCTTCTACTTCACTAACTTTACCTTCAATCATCTCTGTTCTGCTATTTAACTTGTGCATTGACTTGTTAATATTGACTAATTTCTCAGTTCTCAGAGATTTATTTGATTTGTTTAATCCTTCTTTTTGTCATGCTGTCCTATTTTTTATTGTGGTTTCTATTCCTTTTTTTAGCTCATTAAACATTTTGAGCATACTTATTATCTTTTTCACATTATTTTATTATTTTTAATTCATGGGATGTGAGTTTTCTTATTGTGTCTACTAATTCTTTTACCAATATAATTTGTACTTCTTATTGTGTCATCTCCACAGAGATTTTTTTTTTTTTTTTTTTTTGGCTGCGTTGGGTCTTCGTTGCTGCGTGCAGGCTTTCTCTAGTTGTGGCGAGCAGGGGCTACTCTTCGTTGCGGTGTGCGGGCTTCTCATTGCAGTGGTTCTCTTGTTGTGGAGCATGGGCTCTAGGCACACAGGCTTCAGTAGTTGCAGCACACAGGCCCTAGAGCACGCAGGCTTAAGTAGTTGCGGTGCAAGAGCTCAGTAGTTGTAGTGCATGGGCTCTAGGGCATGAGGGCTTCAGTAGTTGTGGTGCACGAGCTCAGTAGTTGCAGCACACGAGCTCTAGAGTGCAGGCTCAGTAGATGTGGTGCACAGGCTTAGTTGCTCTGCAGCATGTGGGATCTTCCTGGACCAGGGATCAAACCCATGTCCCCTGCATTGGCAGGAGGATTCTTAACCACTGAGCCACCAGGGAAGTCCTCCACAGAGATTTTTTATTATGTTTTATATTTTTTTTCTCTGTGGGAGTCCCATCTGACCTAGATTATGGGAAAAATCCATATAGAACCGTTTTGCATTTGTTTTTGTCAAGGCCCCAGGAATGTCAATGGCCCCGGATCAGTTCTTGTGTTAATTTCTTAGCATGTAGTTCACACTCTATGCAGACAACAAAATACCAAGGCCTCACACCAGTGCATATCACAAGCCTGGGGTTTTAATTTCCCCAGGATATTTTTTTTAATTTTACCCAAGAACCTAGCAAGTTTTTTCATCACTTCCCAGGGCCAGTGGGCAGGGTTTTCTTGTCCCTCAGTCATAGACTTTTCATCTGTTAGAGGATCCAGCTTTATGCAGGGGACCTCTTTTGCAGAGCCCCATCTCCCATGATCCCAAGGCAAAGTGTCTGGTCCCCACATGGGCAAGAGAAACCCAGCCCCCAGCACCTAGGCATAACCAGGACAAGAACACAAATGAGCTGCCACTCTGTCACCTCACTCTTGCTATTATGGGTTTAATGCTTCTCTTTGTTACAGGCAGGCTTGAACTTGACTGTGTTGTTTATAATCTTTATGTTACATTTCACTCAGCATTTACAAGTCTTTGAAGTATGTAAGTATGTGTTGAGATGGGAGAGCAGTCCCTATTTACCTTACTCTGCCTTGGTTACCAGAAATGGTCCACTATGATGTTTGATATTGCTCTGAGCACCCTGACGGGAGAGGAGCATTTACAATTGCATCTTGTCCAGAAGAGGTCATTCAAAATGGGGAAGGGTCTGAAATTATCAAAATGAAGAACAGTCTAAAGGGACTGTGGATGTCTAGTCAGTGTTTAAAGGTTTGTCATAAAGAAATGGGAATTCACTCACTTCTCAGTTGCTTTGGCTGGTGGCATTAGGTCCAGTGTGTGAAAGTTACCAGAAGACAAAATTTAGCTCAACACAAAAATGAGCAAAGTTTATAGCTGTTAAAGGTATCCAATAGGACTTCCCTGATGGCGCAGTGGTTAAGAATCCGCCTACCAATGCAGGGGACACGGGTTCGAGCCCTGGTCTGGGAAGATCCCACATGCAGCGGAGCAATTAAGCCCGTGTGCCACAACTACTGAGCCTGTGCTCTAGAGCCCACGAGCCACAACTACTGAGCCTGCATGCCACAACTGCTGAAGCCCGCGCACCTAGTGCCTGTGCTCTGCAACAAGAGAAGCCACCGCAGTGAGAAGCCTGAGCACCACCACGAAGAGGAGCCCCCACTTGCTGCAACTAGAGAAAGCCTGCACACAGCGACAAAGACCCAACGCAGCCAAAAACAAATAAATAAATAAATGTATAAAATTTTAAAAAAAGGTATCCAATAAAGATAGTCTGATTTTGAATTTGTTTTTGCCGTAAATTTACAGTCTAGATTTTATTTTGGCCAGGGGACTGAAAAATTGTATATTAATGTATCTAAAATATAATTTTTTTTAAAAAGGATAGTCTGATTTTTTTTATGAACTCTGCCAATAAAGACGTCCGTACTGGACCTGGTTGGCCATCTGCCAAATGTACTGGGTATGTTGAAGAGATTACTGCATGGATTCTTGTAATTCTAAGATTCTCTGGTTTTGTGACAAAATTCTAATCCTGTGGGCTCATCTTTCATTGTCTGTGACTCAAGTAGCCTGGACACCTAAGCTTATAGCTTAGACATATCTGGGAGCATTAACTACCTGTGAAATGGAACAAGGTTCATAGAGTACCAAAGATGGAGGAAAAAAACATCTTAATGGCTGCTTTCTCACAATCCCCAGCTTTGACTTCAAAGAGAGGAAAGGAGTACCTACCCTTTTGTAATGGTCCCTCCATGACTCACAGTTCACAAAGCAGATGCCTTTGAAGAGAAAACATTATATAACTACACCTGCCATATGTTATTTCTTTTACCATATGTTGCCATATCTCTTAATCTTTCATTATTCTTCTTGTTTCCTTCTCCCCCATCTCTCTTCCTCCCTCTCTCCCTCCACCCATCTTTCCCCCTCTTCTCTCTTTCTGGCTGCTCTATATCTTCATCTACATCTAGCCAAATCATCTCCTTCCTCCTTCCCTTTCCTACTTCCTTCTCCCCTCCTCTTCCTTACTCCATTATTTCATCCCTCCCTTCCACTTCAGCTCCTGAGTGCGGTATGCTCCCACATTCCAAATGTCAATGTGCCTGTAGTGTTCTAGGGATTCAAAGCACTGTCAGGAGCATAAAAATTGGGTTTCTACCTTGACTGCTCCAGCCGTGACCCCTTTGGTCAGTTTCTATTTCACTCACAGTGTGAGCTTTAGGGAAGTTGACATGTCAACCAAACTTGAGTTTATGGAAGTGAAGTTGCCTCTCCTGGGTATAATGCTTTAATTGCAAATATTTCTTGAGCGGTTTCTACATGCCAGCACTACAGTAAGCACTTTACATTTATTTTTCTCTTTTGAATCTCACAACAGCCTGATAAATTAGGTACCTTTATTAACCACACTGTATAGTTAAAAGTGCAAAGTAACTTGCTAAAGGTTATACAGTTTGAGGGTGGCAGAGATGGGATTTGAGCCCAGAGCCATGTTCTTAACTACTCAAGAATTCAGTCTCCCACCAGAGGAGGGGAAGGTAGGGAAGGGTCTTAGCTCCTTTGTCCTATCCAGTGCTATGCTTGGAGCAGGTTTGGAGAATTCAGAGTAAGGCCAGATATCCCTGCATACAATAAAGCACTTTTCAGCCCAGAGTTTTATTTTTCATAATGACACTAAGAGAAATTGGGCAAGAAGATCTGATTAACTTTCCCTATATCACTTTAAAAGCAGAAGCACAGAGGACAAAGAAAGTCTAAGAAGAGGAGTTAAAATCCAGCTTCCCCATTTTTATGGGCAAGTCATTTAACATCTCCGAGTCTCCAGTTCCTCATTTATGAAGTGAGAATCTCATATGAGGCTTATGTAGGAGATTAGATAAAGTGTTTAAATTATCTGGTACATAATAGACACTTGGTATCTTTTAGTTGAATCTTAATCCAATTTCTTTTAGTAACACAATCCCTTCCCCAATTTATGCGGACCCATCTCCAGGCTAATTCCAACTCATCCATCGATTCTGATGTTTAATCCAGAAACACTTCTCACCACTACCTCTCATCACCCAATCTCAGCTAAGTGACAGTTCTGTTTTTCCATTAGACCCTGTGCATGCCCTTTTCATAGCTCTCACCACACAAACACTGTCTACCTAGCAGTCTCCCCAACTAATCTGTGAATTCCTGAAGGAGGGGGATCTTTCCATTTATCTCAATATTCCCAGTGCCAACAACAGGGTCAGACACATCACAGGTGCTCAGTAAACTTTTTATTTTTTAATTAAAGTCCTATTTTTAAACTATGCCAACTGTGAACTTAACACACTTTTTGTTTTTTTGGTTTTGTTTTTGTGTTTTAATACTTTAGTCTTTTAGAGTAGTTTTAGGTTCACAGCAAAATTGAGAGAAAGGTACAGAGATTTCTCATACATCCACTACTCCTACATATGCATAGCCATTATCAACATCTCCCACCAGAGTGGTACATTTCTTACAACTGATGAGCTACATTGACACATCATTATTACTCAAAGTCCATAGTTTACCTTAGGGATCACTCTTGATGTTGTACATTCTATGGGTTTGGACAAATGTATAATGACATGCATCCATCATTATATTATCATACAAAGTATTTTCACTGCCCTAAAAATCTTCTGGGCTCTGCCTATTCATCCCTCCCCCCACTTCCCACCCCTAGTAACCATTGATCTTTTTACCATCTCCTTAGTTTTGCCTTTTCTAGAATGTTACATAGTTGGAATCACACAGCATGTAACCTTTTCAAATTGGCTTCTTTCACTTAGTAATGTGCATTTAAGCCAAGTTTTTTCATGGCTTGATAGTTTTCTTTTTAGTGCTATATAATATTCCACTGTCTGGATGTACCACAGTTTATATATCCATTCACCCACTGAAGGACATCTTTATTGTTTTCAAGTTTGGGCAATTACAAATAAAGCTGCCATAATAATCCATGTGCAGGGTTTTGTGTGAACGTAAGTTTGTAGCTCCTCTGGGTAAATTCCAAGGAGCACAACTGCTGGATGATAGCGTAAGAGTATGTTTAACTTTGAAAGCAACTGCCAAACTGTCCTCCAAAGTAGCTATACCATTTTGCAGTCCCACCAGCAATGAACGAGAGTATCTGCTGCTCCATATCCTCACCAGCATTTGGCATTACCAGTAGTCCAGATTTTGGCCATTCTTCTAGGTATGTAGACATATTTTGTTTTCAAAGGTAATATGAAAGGAGTTGCTCAGATGAGTCGATTGCTATCTGGTCACATGGTTCTCACCCAGCCTGCAAGTCTTCAGAAGGCAAACATTTGTTTGTTCTGCCCAGATTCCCTCTAAAACAGTGTTTTGCAAACTAGAGTGATAGTTTCATTAAAAGATGAGAAATTAATTTAATTGGATCACTACAAGTATTTCTTTTTTAATGAAATAGACTAGACTGGGATAGGACAGAAACTATCAGAGTGAATCACAAATAGCAAGGGTAAATCTTGTCTTATGAAATAATTGTATGTATTAGATTAAGATAGAAAACATGTTTTTTAGTGTGAATCCCAGGCAGAAGTTTGAAAGTCATCTGCAATAAAAGCCCAGGTGTTGAGAAAAGGGGTCACAATGGACTAACAGTCTTATCACTAAGGGTGTGTGTTTTGGGTGAGAAACTGGTGAAAACAGTGAGACAGATAATTTGGGGAAGTAAACTGGTCTCTTATTATATATAAACGGCAATTGTTAATATTTATTGGGCAGTTTCTACATGCCAGGATTATATTAAGTCCTTTACATGCACTTTTCATATGGATCCTTACAACAGTCCTATAAATTAGGTACTGTCCCTGTTGCCTATACCAGTTTGCCACATACCTATACTTTGTTATGAGAATAAAATACCACAGCATAAAGCCATGACTGTAAGATCTTTGTAAGATTCTGGAGTCTTTCCCATATATCCTCGTAGTGAATAGGAATAAACTCATAGGAATAAAAAAATAGCTCACTGTTCTTGCCTTTGGGAGTAGAAAGAAAAGGAGAAATTGCATTAATCTTACTCATTTGGGTAGCCAAGCTTCCTGGGGGAAATGGTCAAGGGATGTAGCAATCAAAGACAACTCCTAAGCACAAGAAAAGTAGGCTGGTGTCTGCCCCTTGGGGCAATTAAAGGAAGGGGTACATCAGCCTATGTACCTATGTACATCAGCCTATCCCCCCATCCTGAGAAAAAACCCTGAGGATTCTAGAAAGTCTCTTGTGGCTCTCTGTTCCTATGCTGACTCTCCTCTATTTAAAGTAGCACTTCCTCCTTTTGTATCCTTTTCCTTCCTCAAGTTCCTTTAAAAATATTCCAGGCTTGGCCCACATTCTTCTTAGTTTTATATTTTAATCACTTGAGTCCCAATTTTTCTTAGTATTCCTCTTCAGAGACTGAAAATTTATAATCTTATATGCAGATCCTGCTTCCCCTCTCTCCATGGCTCTGCCATCCCCTGATCTGTTTAAGCAGGGTTTGCCCAAGAATAGAACTATGTTTATTGCTTGGCTTTCAAGATGTGGTATTCCTAATGGTGTCTGGCAGTGTTTCAGCTACAGCAGCATAAATCAAGCATCTTCAGAAAATCAGCAGTAATGAATCCGAGATCTATTCCTTTCCCTGTTATGTGACTGGTCATTTTGAATAGGGTAAGCAGTGAACCTCTGCATCCCTCCCAACTCTAAAATTTTATGATTTTATAGATTATAGCTATAATCAATCTTGTCTGTGTATAATTAGCTTTGGGAGGGTTTTTTTTTTTAATGTAGAGTTTTCTGTTCTTCAAATTTTATTAGTAGAATATCAAGTGTCATTTTGGGGATGTCTTGTATTAACAATAATTTGCATTATTTTCTTCCTAATTATTCCACCTTTATACTTCTCCACTTAAAGGCTTATTTTCCACTTTGTAACCTAGAAACTTTTGCGACATTTTCCTTCTGTTTGGAACCCCTTATTTTACTTTCGATGAACAGCTGGCATGACACCAACGCCTTCTGTGTCATGACTTCCCCAACTCATCTTGTGCTAGCTCCATCAGAGGAGAAAGATCATAGTCTGAAAATCTTGTGTTCTTCTGACCACTAGGAGAACCCAAAATCTATTCTTCTCCATTCAAAAAAGTGTGCATTTACCCCCACCCTATATTTGGAGTCTCTAAATAGCTCCCTCACTGTGACATAACTAGCCTTCAATATTTCTGATTCAATCTTTCAGCAGCCTTTGATAGACAATTCTGTTTAAGTCCTTAATAAAACAAAAATCCATATAAAATAAGTTATCTAGACATGGAGAATCAGATAAATATTTTTCAATTCAATAAATATTTAATGATCATTGAGTAGACCTTTAGTTCTATTTCCCACCAAACAAGGCTCTTAGGCTAAGTTCTTCCTCTCCCCACCCCTAGAGGCTGGCTCCCCTCCACCTTGACATCCCATCTCACCCCCAGAACTCTCATTTTGACTCCCTCCCTGTTCCTCACCATTTCTTTAAACTCTCCACCCCAGAATCCCAAAAGCAGTCAGACAAGTCCTCACCTATCCTAGATAGGCCTTGCCTACTCTGGGCTGACCACATTTTTCACTGAACACATCTCTCCTCATTAGAAATTAAGCTCCATGAAGGCAGAGGTTTTTTTTGTTTGTTTTTTTTTTAAACATCTTTATTGAAGTATAATTGCTTTACAATGGTGTGTTAGTTTCTGCTTTATAACAAAGTGAATCAGTTATACATATACATATGTTCCCATATCTCTTCCCTCTTGCATCTCCCTCCCTCCCACCCTCCCTATCCCACCCCTCTAGGTGGTCACAAAGCACCGAGCTGATCTCCCTGTGCTATGTGGCTGCTTCCCACTAGCTATCTATTTTACATTTGGTAGTGTATATATGTCCATGACACTCTCACCCTGTCACATCTCACCCGTCCCCCTCCTTATATCCTCAAGTCCATTCTCTAGTAGGTCTGTGTCTTTATTCCCGTCTTGCCACTAGGTTCTTCATGACCTTTTTTTTTTTTTTTTTCCTTAGATTCCATATATATGTGTTAGCATACTGTATGTCTTTTTCTCTTTCTGACTTACTTCACTCTGTAAGACAGACTCTAACTCCATCCACCTCATTACAAATACCTCCATTTCATTTCTTTTTATGGCTGAGTAATATTCCATTGTATATATGTGCCACATCTTCTTTATCCATTCATCCGATGATGGACACCTAGGTTGCTTCCATGTCCTGGCTATTGTAAACAGAGCTGCAATGAATATTTTGGTACATGACTCTTTCGGAATTATGGTTTTCTCAGGGTATATGCCCAGTAGTGGGATTGCTGGGTCGTATGGTAGTTCTATTTTTAGTTTTTTAAGGAACCTCCATACTGTTCTCCATAGTGGCTGTATCAATTTACATTCCCACCAACAGTGCAAGAGCGTTCCCTTTTCTCCACACCCTCTCCAGCATTTATTGTTTCTAGATTTTTTGATGATGGCCATTCTGACCAGTGTGAGATGATACCTCATTGTAGTTTTGATTTGCATTTCTCTAATGATTAATGATGTTGAGCATTCTTTCATGTGTTTGTTGGCAATCTGTATATCTTCTTTGGAGAAATGTCTATTTAGGTCTTCTGCCCATTTTTGGATTGGGTTGTTTGTTTTTTTGTTATTGAGCTGCATGAGCTGCTTGTAAATCTTGGAGATTAATCCTTTGTCAGTTGCTTCATTTGCAAATATTTTCTCCCATTCTGAGGGTTGTCTTTTGGTCTTGTTTATGGTTTCCTTTGCTGTGCAAAAGCTTTTAAGTTTCATTAGGTCCCATTTGTTTATTTGTGTTTTTATTTCCATTTCTCTAGAAGCTGGGTCAAAAAGGATCTTGCTGTGATTTATGTCATAGAGTGTTCTGCCTATGTTTTCCTCTAAGAGTTTGATAGTGTATGGCCTTACACTTAGGTCTTTAATCCATTTTGAGTTTATTTTTGTGTATGGTGTCAGGGAGTGTTCTAATTTCATACTTTTACATGTACCTGTCCAATTTTCCCAGCACCACTTATTGAAGAGGCTGTCTTTTCTCCACTGTATATGCTTGCCTCTTTTATCAAAGATAAGGTGACCATATGTGCGTGGGTTTATCTCTGGGCTTTCTATCCCGTTCCATTGATCTATATTTCTGTTTTTGTGCCAGTACCAAACTGTCTTGATTACTGTAGATTTGTAATATAGTCTGAAGTCAGGGAGCCTGATTCCTCCAGCTCCATTTTTCGTTCTCAAGATTGCTTTGGCTATTCGGGGTCTTTTGTGTTTCCATACAAATTGTGAAATTTTTTGTTCTAGTTCTGTGAAAAATGCCAGTGGTAGTTTGATAGGGATTGCATTGAATCTGTAGATTGCTTTGGGTAGTAGAGTCATTTTCACAATGTTGATTCTTCCAATCCAAGAACATGGTATATCTCTCCATCTATTTGTATCATCTTTAATTTCTTTCATCAGTGTCCTATAATTTTCTGCATACAGGTCTTTTGTCTCCTTAGGTAGGTTTATTCCTAGATATTTTATTCTTTTTGTTGCAATGGTAAATGGGAGTGTTTTCTTAATTTCACTTTCAGATTTTTCATCATTAGTATATAGGAATGCAAGAGATTTCTGTGCATTAATTTTGTGTCCTGCTACTTTACCAAATTCATTGATTAGCTCTAGTAGTTTTCTGGTAGCATCTTTAGGATTCTCTATGTATAGTATCATGTCATCTGCAAACAGTGACAGCTTTACTTCTTTTTCGATTTGGATTCCTTTTATTTCTTTTTCTTCTCTGATTGCTGTGGCTAACACTTCCAAAACTATGTTGAATAATAGTGGTGAGAGTGGGCAACCTTGTCTTGTTCCTGATCTTAGTGGAAATGGTTTCAGTTTTTCACCATTGAGGACAATGTTGGCTCTGGGTTTGTCATATATGGCCTTTATTATGTTGAGGAACCTCTACGTTTTTGTTCTATTCAGACCCTCAGTGGATTGGATAAGCCGACCTGCATTGGTGAAAGCAATCTTCTTTATCTAGTCTACCAATTCAAATGCTAATCTCTTCTGGAAACGCCCTCACAGACTTATGCAGAAAAATTGTTTACCCGTATCTAGGTATTCCTTAGCCTAGTCAAGCTGACACGTAAAATTCACCATCACAACTCAGGACCTCCAGAGTTCATGTAGGACCCATGTGTTAGGATCTAAGTGGTCAATGCATCACACCTCCTTTTTCCCCACCTGGGTACATAACAGATCTCTTTTCTCCACCCAAGTTCTGAAGCAGTGGAGATAGATAAATGAGGCAGACAGCAACACTCCCCTTTATAACTGATAAAGACCATACTGGAAGGTATGGCTTAGGTGTGCAGCCACCATGGGCTTCCTAACAGGAAGGTGGGGGATATTTTTGGCCATGCCACACAGCTTGTGGGATCTCAGTTCCCTGACCAGGGATTGAACCTGGGCCAAGACACTGAAAGAGCGGAGTCCTAACCACTAGGCTACCAGGGATCTCCCTTTTTTTTTTTTCCTAACAGGAATTTCAGAATTAGACTGACTCACTACCCCATCATTAATTATCAATGGCAAACCATAGACCTCTCGTGGGAGGTGTACCTCTGTAAAACATATAGAAAGGAGCAGATCCAAGTGGGTGCTCTCTGCACCTGGGGGAGAGGGAGTGAAAGCCGAGTGGAGAGAGGCCAGGAGTGTTAGTAATAGGGCTTCTGTCCTAAGAAAGAAAACATCAGGAATGTGGACAAAGTGGTCCCTCAATACCATGTTCTTTTTTTTTTTTTTAATATTTATTTATTTATTTGGTTGCATCAGGTCTTAGTTGTGGCATGCAGGATCTTCATTGCCATGTGCAGGATCTTCGTTGCCATGCGTGGAATTTTTAGTTGTGGCATGTGGGATCTAGTTCCCTGACCAGGAATCAAATCCGGGCCCCCTGCACTGGGACCACGAAGTCTTAGCCACTGGACCACGCAGGGAAGTCCCAATACCATGTTCTACTTTTTTTTTTCCTTAGGCTTCCAGACATCACCATCCAGGTCATCAGATGGTGGCCCAGCCAGTGGTAAACTCTTCCTCAACACTGTGGTGGGTGACACAGTGGAGTTTCCCCTGGAGATACTGGAAGGAGCTCAAACTGCCTGGCCCTTTGTGACTTGTTTCTGGGCCCTGCCTCGCAAGGAACAAATGAAGGACAATTCAACCTGATGTCTTTGGCAGTTGGTTCAGAGAATGATGAGTTGCTTGGCCATTTCCTGCAAGTCAGCAACATAACTGGGGAACATAAAGGAAGCCACCAGGTCCAGAGCTTTATCAATACAGTCAGTTAGTGTAACCAATCCAACCACAGCCCCAGGTGAAGCATCAGACTAGAGAAGGAGAAAAGAGTAGAAAAGATAAGAGATTGAGAAGTCCAGTCTGATTCAGGAGATAAGACCAATATGCCTGAAACAAGGAATTATAAAAGACACAGAAAAGAATGCTAATGGTTATGGGATTTCTTTTGGGAGGGATGAAAATATTCTCAAATTATATTGTGATGATGTTTGAAGAACCCTGTGAATTTACAAAAAAAAAAAAAAAGAGACTTCCCTGGTGGCACAGTGGTTAAGAATCCGCCTGCCAACGCAGGGGACACTGCGTCGAGCCCTGGTCCGGGAAGATCCCACATGCCGCGGAGCAACTAAGCCTGTGTGCCACAACTACTGAGCCTGCGCTCTAGAGCCCACGACACAACTACTGAGCCCACGTGCCACAACTACTGAAGCCCGCGTGCCTAGAGCCTGTGCTCCACAACAAAGAGAAGCCACCACAATGAGAAGTCCGCACACCGCAACAAAGAGTAGCCCCGCTCACCGCAACTAGAGAAAGTCCGTGCACAGCAACAACGACCCAATGCAGCCAAAAAATAAATAAATAAATAAATGTATTAAAAAAACAAAACAAAACACTGAACTGTACGTTTTTGTTTTTGTTTTTTTTGGCCACGCCACACAACTTGTGGGATCTCTGTTCCCTGACCAGGGATTCAACCCGGGCCATGGCAGTGAAAGTCCAGAACCCTAACCACTAGGCCACCAGGGAACTCCCCTGAACTATATACTTTAAATGGGTAAATTGTGTAGCATGTGAATTATACCTCAATAAAAGATGTTTAATTTTTTAAAAAAAAAGACACAGTTGTAGTGGACTAGGAGAGGAGATACCAGAATCCCAGTCCTTTACTTATTGTGCCAATAACTATGTGACCTTGGTCACTTTCCTTCTTCAAGCCTCAGCTTCCTCACCTGTTAGATGAAGGAGTTGGACTAGATGACCTGTGAGGTTCCTGTATTAGTTTCCTGGAGCTGTTGTATCAAATTACCACAAACTGAAAACAACAGAAAGGGAACTTCCCTGGTGGCGCAGTGGTTAAGAATCTGCCTGCCAATGCAGGGGACACGGGTTCGAGCCCTGGTCCAGGAAGATCCCACATGCTGCAGAGCAACTAAGCCTGTGCGCCACAACTACTGAGCTTGTGCTCTAGAGCCCATGAACCACAACTACTGAGCCCGCACGCCACAACTACTGAAGCCCGCGTGCCTAGAGCTGGTGCTCCACAGCAAGAGAAGCCGCTGCAATGAGAAGCCCGTGTACCCCAACAAAGAGTAACCCCAGCTCACCGCAACTAGAGAAAGACCACCCGCAGCAAGGAAGACCCAATGCAGCCAATAAATAAATAAATAATTTTTTAAATAAATAAAAATAAAACAACAGAAAGTTATTCTCTCACAGTTCTGGAAGCCATAAGGCTGAACTCAAGGTATTGTCAATACCACACTCCCTCCAGAGGCTCTAGGGGAGAATCCATTCCTTGTCTTTTCCAGGTTTGTTCCTAGACTTGTGGCTTCATCTCTCTCTGCTCTGTCTTTCCACATGGATAATCTAGGATAAACCCCTCCTCTCAAGATCCTTAATTAAATCACATCTTTTGCCATATAAGGTAGCATCCACATGTTCCAGGGAATTGACATAGATATCTTGGGGGGAGGGGAGTAATTCATATACAGATCTTTGCAAGTTTATAGAAGAGTTGAGAGAACCAACTTGAGAAAATTTGAACTGCCTTATAGTCTCTAGACACCCCCCCTTCTTCACTTCACTTCCATCCTAGTTCACATTTAAAATAACTTCCATTTGTATGGAATTTTATGGTTTGAAAAGTTATGCATTTATCAGCTCATTGCAGTCGCATAAAGACCTGTAAATTTGTTATTATCACTATAATTTCATTTCTAATGAGAAAATGGAGGCTGAGAGAGATTAAGTGACCTAACCAAGGTCACACATGCCAGAAAGTACCAGTGCTAGACTCTAGTCTTAGGCCTTGCCCTCCAAATCCTTTGGTACCCATTCTGCCATCGCCTGCCTGAATCTTGGTATAGCATCAGGAGTTTCCAGACCAGGATGGGGTAGAGGCACCTGGAGTAAATTCAGTTCTCCCTATTCCTCCTGCTAAGCACAGCTGAAAACCCTGGACAGTTTATATAAAACCAACATAAGAAGATCTGAAAGGTGGGAAGAAAAAGGCAGACTGACTAGAGTTCTTGGAACCCAAAGCTCGACATAACAGTGAGTTCCCTGGGTTTTCATTTTGCCTCATATATATCATGGACTGGGTGCTGGAGAAGCAACCCAGAAATGCCAATGGGCACAGAAAAAATGAAGTCCCAAGGGCTTCCCTGGTGGCGCAGTGGTTGAGAATCTGCCTGCCAATGCAGGGGACACGGGTTCAAGCCCTGGTCTGGGAAGATCCCATATGCCGCGGAGCAACTAGGCCCGTGAGCCGCAACTACTGAGCCTGCGTGTCTGGAGCCTGTGCTCCACAATAAGAGAGGCCACGATAGTGAGAGGCCCATGCACTGGGATGAAGAGTGGCCCCCGCTTGCCGCAACTAGAGAAAGCCCTTGCACAGAAACGAAGACCCAACACAGCCAAAAATAAAAATTAATTAATTAATTAATTAATTTTTTAAAAAAAATGAAGTCCCAAGAAAAACCTGCTTGCTTTCTCTAGCCAAAGGACTAGGAAAAAGGCAATCCAGCAAGACCGAAAACCTTTGGACGATAACTGCCTGACTCCAGCCGAACACCATGGAAAAAAATCATGGTCCTACCTCCAACCCTACAGGGAGGTGGAGACCCTAGACTTCCACCTTTGTCCAGTTGTAATGAGGTACCATTCCCCATTCCCCATTCCCCTCACCAGGGTAGAATCAGAGAAGATAGAGTGGGGAGCCAGGCTTTCATTCCTGCCCAGAGGTAGTGAGTTCCCCATTCCGAGGTAATGACACCCCTCCCCCTCCCCCTCCCTGCCAGAGTGTCAGAGGAGGCCACCTAGGGAGTCTGAAATCCTATATCCACCCCGAAATGAGGAGTTACCTCTCCCCTGTACTCTGGCTGGACAAAGGAGGCTGAGTGGAGAACCTGGACCTTCACTCCTGCCTGACATTCGTGAGGTGATGCCCCTTACCCACAACTGGCATGATGTCAGAGGAATCCTGCTAAAACAGAAGATTTAAATAAGATCCAGAGTCTCATAACAACCAAAATGTCCATCAGGCAATCAAGATTGTAAATCATACCAAGAACCAGGAAAACCTCATCTCAAATTTAAAAAGACAATCGGCAGATGCCCATACCAAGATGATACACATATTGGAATTATATGACAAGGATTTTGAAGAATCATAAAAATGCCTCAACAAACAATTATGAATACACTTGAAACAAATTAAAAAATAGAAAATCTCAGTGAAATAATGGAAGATATAAAGAAGAACTAAATGGAAATTTTAGAACTGAAAAATATAATTACCAAAATTAAAAACTCAATGGATAAGCTCAACAGCAGAATGGAAGGGACGGAGGAAAAGAATCAATGAACTTGAAGATCAAACAATATAAATGACCCAAGTTGAAAAAGAGTAATTCGGGTAAATACAGTAGACTTTCCTTCTCCTCTTGTTTTCTAAATTATGCTTGAAAATTAAAGCAAAAAGCATAATATTGTCTAAATGGTAATTTCAATGTATGTAGAAGGAATATTTAATAAAATTATATTATAAATGGAGGAGGTAAAGGGACTTAAAGGGAGGTGAGTTTCTACACGTCTCCCACTGACATAATGTGAACAATAGTTCTTCATGATGATGGAATCATTCTGTGTCTTGATTTCAGCATGGTTACCAGAATTTACTTGTATGATAAAATGCCGTATAACTATATGCACACATTTGTTTCAGTGTCCATCTACTGGTTTTGATTTTGTACTGTAGTTACACAAGATTAGCCACTGGGGGACACTGGGTGAAGGATACGTGGAACTTCTCTGTATTATCTTTGTAACTTCCTATATATGTAAAATAACTTCAAAATGAAAAATTTTTTAATAAATAAATAAAAGAGGATTGAAGGGATAACTTCTCAGGCAATTAGGGAACTCTCTTTTCAATCTGGAGGCCAGACATGAAGGGAGGTGGTGCCCAGAAGATGGAAGTTTCTGGACTGGAACCTTCAGGTCAGACCCTAGCCTTATCCTCAAGTGACACCACAAAGCCTCAGAAGCCCCACCTACCACTCAGAGGTTTTGCCAATTGAACTATCATCTCAGGACTGTATTTGCATTGGAAGCAGTTGTTCAACCTTGCTGAGCAAACTACTCTGCCTGCTCAGTTACATCGGAAGGAAAATGACCCCATGTGAGGAAGAGGATCGATAGTTTGACACTCATTCCTAGGCTATAACAAAGAGCAAGACCAATTCTCTTGGTGTCTTCTTGGCTGTGTGGGCAGTCTGCTTCTACCATATATCTCAGCTCTCTTTGAGAAATCTATTTCTTCCCCACAACTTCCAGCCTTCTTGTGGGACAAGGGTACACTCACCACTGCCATATCTGATCCTGCTTACCTAGTAAAAGTTCTCTTCTTCATTTCACTCCTGATGACTCTGGCCACTCTACTCATCCTGGTCTGGAAAGTAACCTAAGACAAAGGCAACAAGAACAGAGAACCAGACCAAAGAAAGGAGGCAGCACTGCTGGCATGAAGGTCTGCGGTTCTTGGTGGAGACTCCATTGAGGTGAAGACCTGGAGGCCCCAAAGGCAGGAGGTAGAGCCTGGGAAGGAAGAGCTGTTTTAGCCACCCTACCCCCCAATGCCGGAAGCTCCCCCCAGGCCTCATTTCCCTCCTCCGCCACCACCTCCGTTATAATTCACATTCACACTGCTGCTCTTTGGCTTCTCCAGCCTCCTGAGTTTAAATGTCTTCCCTCTGTGGAATCTTCCAGACTGAAATTTTAAATGGCTCTTGATTTCTGCATGAACAGAGGAAAGGACCAAACTCACGGAGAACTGAAAATTGATTACCAAGCTCAAATTTTCCTTTTTAAATTAGGTATGTGTTGACTCCTGGATATTGAAATTATTGGGAGCTCACAGCATCTCCAACTCGACAATAAAACCATACTGGAAGCTCAGTTCCAGAAGATTCTTGAAAGGGAAATAGCTCACCTACTCTGAATTCTAAGTAAAATTCTCCCTCTTCCTCACCTAATTCTGGGAACAAAGAGTATTTCCTCTTAAAAAAAGGTTTGAAGCACCAAATACTTTTCTCTCTTCTTCCCCATCCTCCAACTTTGTGGGTTGGTAAATTTTAAAGACAGCATATTCTAAAACCGTAATTTTGTTTGATTTTTAAAATCTTCTCTGAGTTTGGAACACATTAACTTCTTTTTCAAATGAAATCCAAACTAAAGCCACAGTGTTTTGAAAATCCATGCCCTCATCCAATTAGCCTTGGGTTACCCTGTGGAGCATTTGACATTTGCCTAGAAGGAATTAGTATTTTTCTAGGAGAAGAACCTCTATGTCCAACCCTACTGTTAACCCTTCCTCTTGGAAGCAACCTATCAGGTGGCCCCTTGTCTCTTCCCTCACATGCATTTGACTCTGGAGTCTTGAGCCAAGAGCCCCTCCTTCAGAAGCTTTTCTCATTGCTTAGAATCATGGGACTGTGTCTGTCCATGCCTCTCTAAAGATAAGTACCCCCCACCCCCACTTTCTGGGCTGTGTACTCTGGATCTCAAGCCATGCATCATTCATTCCCTTACACTTTAACCCATAGAAATTAAGGAGCTTCGTCACTTGGTGCTGAGGAAAGGTTAGTATTGCTACCAGACCCAAGGGGAGCCCACCTGCCCCTCCAGTGCCTGGTGGTGGTGGTGTTTGTTTTAGTGGTTGACCAGCTTTAGCAGAGACTGATTACAAGTGGCCTGCAATGGGACCCAAAGCCTCGTGGCCAAGGAAGACATATCCCTCTCCCCTCTGGTAGAGTGGACTCCTTTATCAGAGAGACTAGCCTTCCCTTCTAGTTGACTGTCACACTTTTTCTCAGTCCAGCATGCCTGCTTGGGAAGTAGGCAGGGGTGGGGTGTGGTGGAGTGGAGTGGAGTGGGAAATGAGTGTGTGGGGTTCCCATGCATCTTCTTTTGAAGAGGGGGCAGCCCAGGAAAGATCTGTCATGCCTCAGATTTGGCAGAAAGATCCTCACCACTCCTAACACTCTCCAGATCTTTCTTTCCTATCCTGCAAATGCCTCTGTTCATCCATCAGATGGTTATTGAGGCTTTGCTTTGTATCAGGCTCTGTCCCGGGTGCTAGGGATACGACAGAAAGGGGCCGCGTCTCCTACAGCCCATACAGCACAGTGAGAGATGGATGCTAACGAACTAATCACATGGATGAATGCTTCATTATCAACTGAGGACAGTGCTCTGAAAAGAATTTGGCTTCATGAGAGCGTGTACCAAAAGAAGCTGACTGGGGAAGGCTTACCTGAGGAAGTCACGCCTGGGCTGAGAGCTGAGAAGCGAGTGGAAGTTAGACACGGGGATGGTGGGGGTGGAGGGGTGTGGTCTTCTAGACTAGCGGTCACCAACCTTTTTTGGCACCAGGGACTGGTTTCGCAGAAGACAATTTTTCCACAGACCAGGGGTGGGGGTGGCAGGGGAGGGATGGTTTCGGGATGATTCAAGCACATTACATTTATTGTGCACTTTATTTCTATTATTATTACATTGTAATATATAATGAAGTAATTATACAACTCATCATAATGCAGAATCAGTGGGAGCCCTGAGCTCGCTTTCACTTGCTACTCACTGATAGGGTTTTGATATGAGTCTGCAAACAATTGATTTATTTTGGTCTCTGTGCAGTCAAACCTCTCTGCTAATGATAATCTGTATTTGCAGCCGCTCCCCGGTGCTAGCATCACCACCTCAGCTCCACCTCAGATCATCAGGCATTAGATTCTCATAAGGAGCGCACAACCTAGATCCCTAGATCCATCGCATGCACAGTTCACAGTAGGGTTCACGCTCCTGTGAGAATTCAACGCCACCGCTGATCTGACAGGAGGCGGAACTCAGGCGGTAATGTGAGCCATGGGGAGCGGCTGTAAATACAGATGAAGCTTCACTCACTCACCCGCCACTCACCTCCTGCTGTGCAGCCTGGTTCCTAACAGGTCACAGACTGGTACCGGTCCATGGCCCAGGGGTTGGGGACCCCTGTTCTAGAGAGCAGCATGCACAAAGCCCTGTAAGGGGAGGATTCTGTTGTATTAATTGGCTAGAAAGATGGTGGTTCTGGAGTGCGAGAATGGAACCATATAGAACTGGAGACGTCTGTGGGACTGGATCTCACAACACCCCAGTGGGCAATACTAATTGGGATGATTGTGGAGTGGGTGGGGATCGTGGAGTGGGGGCAGTCCTCTACGGTTCCTTAATTTAACAGCCTTGTGCATGATTACCAGACTCCTGGGCCAGTCACTCCATGCTACCCAGGGACTCTAAGTTACCCTCCTCCCATTTTCTTCTGTCCTCCAGGATCTCCTCGCTCCTCCAACTCCTCACGCACCCAAATCTCCTCAGTTTTATCCTTACTGGGAACTTATTAACAAATCAGCCAGACTGCATTGTAAGCTATGGCCACCTGATGGCAGCAGAGGATCAGCAAACCTGGTCCCTGCAGCAACCACTAGACAGGGGGATCCTCCCTCCTTCACACTCTGAGAGTTGGGGAGTTTGTCCCCAACAGACGATAATCAGGTTATCCACGATAATGGGAAGCTCTTATCCAGAAGATCTCGTGAGCTGCAAATTTCATCATTTTTGATCGTCAGTTATACGCTGGCTCTTAACATTATCTCTGTTCTGCTTAACTACCCTATGAAAAGGGCATTATGCATGCAGGTGGGAAGTTGAGTGAGTCTCAGAGACTCAGAGAGGCTGACTCTCTGTTCAAGTCTCACAGAAAAGCCAGCTTATTTTTCCTCTCCCTTGCTGCCTCCTGTGTTCACGGAGGAGTAAGACATCTCCTGCTTTGAGGCAGCTCTTCTTTTCCTATCAGAAGTCTCTTTGCTCTAAAATGCCATTAGCCTGAGTTAGTATTGTGCCCTGCATTCTCCTGTGTTGCCTCCTCCTCTGTTTTCTCCCCAGAACCTTCAGAGAGGTCTGTCTGCAGCTCCATGTCCTGCACTTGTAGGGATGAAACCAACAAGTACCAACCACCATAACACATCCGGTGGGTAATGGGGACCAAAGGGAAAAGGCAGTGGAAAAGGATAAGATGCTGCTTCTTTTTTCAAGGAGCTTCTGGGCCAGATGTGGCTGAGGGCTTCCCCAATCTCAGTGCCAGGTGGTTTCTGAGAAAGGCCAAGGGTGGGTACTAATGGAATGCGCTAAGCATTCTGACACCTGGGGAGCCCCTGTGGGCTAGCTCGATGGGGGGGGGTGCTTCCTGAAACAGGGGAAATATTAGGAAAATGTATGGCTTGGATTTAGGAGTGTGAGGGAGCACGTGACAGACATAAGGGGCAGTGAGCCAGCCACATGATGCATGTAGGGATACAATGGGAAATCAGGTCAAGAAAAGAGTACTAGCCAATGGGAAAGGGCCTTGAATGCCAGATGAGGGTGATGGATTTCAACTAAGAGGGACCCAGGGAAGGTTTCTGACGAGGGGAGTGACAAGTGAAATAAACATTAAACAAGATTAATCGGGTATAGTCAATGTGTAAGACAAATGGGAGAAGGGAGAGACTGAGTCAGAAGACCAGTTAAAATGCCAGTTGAATAACAAACTTACCAAAGTTCCTGATAGTTTACTGTTTCCGTGACTTTGCCCATTCTCTTCCTTCCACTTGAAATGTCCATTCGTAAACCTTTCTCTGCTCAATCGTTTTTTAAAGCAGGGTATGAAGAAGGAGGGTGAGTGGAATTCAGAGGAGTGCATCCTCAAAAGTTTTGTCTAAAAACAGGCCAAAGGGATGGGGACCTCTGCCCATACCCATTCTCCTGGCCCTGCGGGCTGAGTGACTGTGTCAGGGGCTGAAACGGATGATGCCACAAGCTGGGGGTGGGGTGAGACATCTGTATTCTTGGAAAAGTTTAGACTCACAGAGCTGTCTTCTCAAGAGGATGTGAGGAGACCCCCACTGGTCTTCCTCGATTCTTTTAGATGCTCTAACTGTTCCCGTCCACTGAATCTCAAACACTGTGGATTCCCTAAGCTGGCAGCAGCGTGCGAATCAGAGCTGCCCAGAGCTGCCACGGTCCAGACAGAATCATGAAACACCAGCCCCAGAAGGGCCTTAGGCCATCCAGAATCCCACTCTCTTTTACAGAGGAGGCCCCTGGTGCTCAGAGGTAAATGAGGGAGGCAGTGAGTGTGAAAGAGTGGCCAGAGGATGTACTGTGAGATCAGACAAGCCCGGTGTGAAATCCTAGCTGCGCCACTTCACACTAGCTATGCACCCGCAGGCAAATTATTTAAGCCAGTGGCTCTTAAAGTATGGTCCTGGGATCCCTGGGGGTCCCCCAAGACCCTTTCTGGGCATCCGCGAGATTGAAACTATTTTCATAAAAACAGTAAATTATTATTTTCCTTTTTCACTCTCATTCCCTCATGAATTTTTGAGAGGTTACATGACACGTCTCCTAATAAGTCAAGTGTTAAAGAGATTCGCAAAAATATGAAACAATGCTATTCTTCCTTCTTTCAAAAATAAGTTTATTATTGTTATTTTATGAATTAATAGGTTCTTTTTAAAGTTCAATGTTAATTTCTAATATGGTAAACATGGATAATATAACCCACATAAAGAAAAGCTCCTTGGAGTTCTCCAAACTTGTTTTTTTTTTAAATATTTGGTTGCACCAGGTCTTAGTTGTAGTAGGCGGACTCCTTAGTTGTGGCTCCAGGGCTCCTTAGCTGCAGCTCACCAGCTCCTTAGTTGCAGCACATGGGCTCCTTAGTCGCAGCAAGCTGGCTCCTTAGTTGTGGCATGCGAACTCTTAGTTGCAGCATGCACGTGGGATCTAGTTCCCTGACCCGGGATCAAACCCGGGGCCCCTGCATTGGGAGAGCAGAGTCCTAGCCACTGCACCACCAGGGAAGTCCCCTCCATACTTCTTAAGAGTGTAACAGGATAATGAAACTAAAAAGTTTGAGAAACAGTGATTTAAACTCTCTAGGTCTCCATTTCCTTATCTGCAAAATGGGCATATAACATCTCACAGGATAGTTTGAGACTTAAAAAAAAGTACTTCAGATAAAATGCAAAATGCCTGCTCAAGATTTCATGGTATTGTGTTTCTTGAACAATGGCCTCTCCAGCCTCACCTCAGGGCTGTTCTTGGCTTTCTCTAGTGGCTCGGAGAGCCAAAAGTCTGGGGTCTGGGGGATGAAGCATTGTGTAGTATGAAGATGCTTTGCTGCTGGAAGCCAATGTCTGCATGCACAAAGTCCCCATCTGTGCCTGAGGCAGATCCCCGCATCAAGGTCACCAACCAGAGTGACAATTCTACTACATCGCCTTGTGCCACTGTGAGGGCCCAGAAACGTTTGTGCACTTGTAGTTCACCGCTGTCACCACCTGAGGGCAGCATGCCCCCACAAGTAAAACAGCACTGCCTACTCAAGACAAAAAATAAGCTTGGCGCTTCAAGAACAGAAAAAGTCACTTCAGAGAGTGTCTCCCTGAAGCCTCCGTGACATTCCCCATCAACGAGTAAGTAAGGGCAGCCGACCTGGCAACAAGGATGATAAACCAAGAATAGGAGAAACAACCGTGAAGAGTGCCTGTTACCGGTTTTCCTTCGAGTAAGGATTTCAACGTCGTATTACCTCCCCAGGCCCTTTTTATCACTGCTGTCTCCACCCTCCAATGAGTCCGTCTCAATGACAATGAAAGCAAATGCTGGAAGGAGTCATAAGATGGATTCCTGGACGCACTCAGCCACTAAATCCTTGTATAAGTAAACCTCAGTTTCCTCATCAGTAAAGTTGAAAAAAATATACCCATCTCATAAGATTATGAGGCTCTAAGGAGAAAGATGTAAAGAATCGTTGTGAAGTCTGAGGTGCTAAAAGTCCTTTAATAATGTATCTTAGACAGGAAAAGCCAAATAGGTAAATCCTGTTATATATACAAATTGAGATATGTAAATCTTTTTAAACGTGTGCCCCCAAAATATATGTGCCTGGTTTGGGTCAGAAAGGCCCAGTGACTGAGCAAGATCAAGTTCCTTAGAGTTTTCTGGGGCTGCTGATTTAATTAAAGCTCCGTCCAAATAAGATGGCTCTAGAAGACAACCATACAAATATGACCTGGGAAGAAGAGTACTTTCCCATTAATAATAATTAACACCGATAAAACACTTTAGAGATTACAAAACAGTTTTGCCTTACATTCACCCCCACCGCCCCACCTCCTCCTGAGAACGGAGAGGAAGACGCTCTCATTAGTCTTCTTTCACAGTTGAGAAAACAGGCACAAAGAAGTGAAGTAATTTGCTCAAGGTCTCATGGCAAGTCAGGGGTACAGCCAGACGCTCTGAATCCAAGGTTTGCATTCTTTCCATGGTGCAGTCCCAGGAGACTGGGGCGGTGAGGGAATCCCCTCCATTTCAAATCCCAAGGATGTTATGTGGGCAGCTTCATCGCCAAAGGCCTTGCATGGCCCCATTTATCCAGCCTGAGGGCTCCCAGCCCCCACTTCCTCACCCTCCAGTAAATGCCAGCTGCTTTTTCTGGTCCCACCTGAATGGCAAACTGGCCTTTTTCTTCAGCTTGAAGGAGCTGGCACCACTGCTCTGAGCCCAGCTCCCTCCTGCCACCCAGCCCAGACCCTCCCAGTTTCCTCACAGCTGTGCAGCAGTGAGCCACGTGGAGCCACATGGAGCCACACGAGCCACGTGGTAACCAAGGGTACAGTGCAGGGCCGAGGGGTGAGGGGAGCAGAGGCCAACAGAGGGGAGCTGTGTTTACCTCAACGGCAGAGGGCAGAGGAAAAAGGAGCCACGATGAGGTGGAGACCGCCTAGGAGCAGAGTCAGGGGCACTGAAGAGTTTGAGCTAACTTCAGTGGCTCACTCCTTAGGGCTCTCAGGCAGGTCCCTGAAACACGCTGGTCCTTGGTTGCTTCATTCATAGACACACCTTGAATATTCCAGAAAGTCCTGGGCGACCCAAGCCAAAGGAAGGCCCAAGTACTGTCAAACCTCTGTCTGAAGGAAGGTTTTATTTGATCTCCCTAGTTGTCTACCCCTAAATTGCACTTTTAATCCATACTAACATGTATGTCAGCCAGTTGCTACCACTCTTAACTTGGAATCCATGGTTAGATTTATGGGGGGGTCTGGGAACTTGAATTGGGGAAAAAGATACATTTTCACGAACCGCTAAGTGAATTTAGTATTCCTCTACAAGCCCCAGTAAGATTAGCAATACCTATGCTTCTGTCACTAATAGAAATCAAGATGCTTTCATATTCTATCAGTTGCCGCAGATCTGTTTTTTTTGTTTGCTTATTTATTTATTTATTTATTTATTTTTGGCTGTGTTGGGTCTTCGTTTCTGTGCGAGGGCTTCCTCTAGTTGCGGTGAGCGGGGACCACTCTTCATCGCGGTGCGCGGGCCTCTCACTGTCGCGGCCTCTCTTGTTGCGGAGCACAGGCTCCAGACGCGCAGGCTCAGTAGCTGTGGCTCACGGGCCTAGTTGCTCCGCGGCATGTGGGATCTTCCCAGACCAGGGTTCGAACCCGTGTCCCCTGCATTGGTAGGCAGACTCTCAACCACTGCGCCACCAGGGAAGCCCCCGCAGATCTCTTGAAATATAATTTACACTCATCACCACCTGGAAATTATGGTAGTTATTAGATCTGCTGCTAGATCTGGTTATTGAATGCATTGTTAAAGTAGGTGGTAGATTACTATGTCACAAATTTGGTTTTTTTGACTCTTTCAATAACAGTATTTCAGTATAATTGGCTTCCTTTGTAATCCTACGTATTTCAGCGTATGCATTTGGGAACATTGTGAGGAGGAGCCCAAGACTTCACCAAATTGCCAGAGGGGTCCTGCGCACAGAAAGGATCAGGACCCCTGACCCAAAATGTTCCTCTGAGTCCTCAAGGATGTCTGTGTCCAACCAGGCTCACAGCACCGAGCTCCCTGCGTATGGAGGGACACTGAAGAGAGGGCAGAGGGTGAGGTACCTCGTTTCTCCAGCCCCTACAAATACCAAGACTTGCTATCTTTAACTGTCACAGGGATTCAGAGAAGATGATCATATTATACATATTTTAAAGAGGAAGTAACAAGAGCCCACCCCCTGCTCCTCTGCCTTCAAGAGCTAGAGCTCCACGGAGCCCCACCCCATAACAGTGGAGAGCCGGGCCTCAAGTCAGGCACAACCAGCTGTGTGACTGAGGGCAGGTCGCTCGACTTCTCTGAGTCTCCGAGTCCTCATCTCCACAGTGCGGATAAAAACCCCTGTTTCACGGGGTTTCCTTGTGGGGCTCCATGAAATAACGTGTGTAAAGAGCTTAGCGTGGTGCCTGGATCCGCTGGCCCTAAGTACAGTGGCTGCCATCACTGTTACAGAGAAGAGACTCAGTCATTGCACTGTGCTTGCCTTACAGTCCATTTTAGAAATTACAGGCAACTCTAAGGCCTCTCTCCCACCTCCAACTCCTCTCATCAGAAATGGCCAAAAATGTGTTTTTCTTTCTTTCTCGGCAACCACGACTTCTTAGAGGCCAAATGGATCTCCCCCTTCTTGCCAGCAAGGAACTCAGGCTGAAAGATGAAAGCAAACGTGTCAGGGCCGGGAGGAGGGAGGATGGGTGTCCGGCCGGCCGGGGCCGCAGTGCAGGTATCAGCAGTCCTGGACTCGCCTGAGCAGAGCTTTTCTCCCAGAGCTGAGCCCACTGGGGGCGGAGGGGCAAGATCGTGCCATCCGTGTCTCCGCGTGTATGTAATTTATTTTATTGCATGGTTGGGGGAAGGTGGCTGAGGCTTCACAAGCTGTACCTGACAGATAATTACAGAAAGACAAATTGTGCCCTGCCTTACCCTTCTCCCGGTAAGGGTCTCCAGACTCTGCGTATGGTGGAGGGGAGGAGGGTGCAGGGGTGCATGGAAGAGTGGGAGGGGGTGATGCTGAGCCGGGCTGCCCCATTACTCATCCACAGCTGGGAGGACAGTGGAGCCAGGAGGGACTGCGGCGGGCTCTGGCTGAAGCGCAAAGGCTTTTCTGGACTGTGTTGTGGCTCTCTTAGACGATGACAGACGCAGGGAGAGTCAGTGCCCTCCCGGTGCCTGGTCCAAAGCTAGTTGCTCTATGGGAAGCCACAAGCCAGACCCCCAGGGGCCGTGCGGACCAGACACAGGGAGCTCTGCTGCGCCCCCTGGAGGAGAAGACGCCCACAGCCTGGAGGGGCCTCATCTGACCCCCCTGGTTCTGTTCTGGGAGCTGATGAGAATTCCAGTTTCTCACGGGGGTGCCTCCGCATCTCCCAGGTTCCTGCCCGCATTCTCCCCACTCCCACTCCCACTATCTTCCCCTTTTTCCTTCCCCTTCCAATTAAAACCGTTTCTATTGCATGACAGGATTTTTTTTTTTTAATTTATTTATTTATGGCGGTGTTGGGTCTTCGTTGCTGCACACGGGCTTCCTCTAGTTGCCGCAAGGGGGGGCTACTCTTCATTGAGGTGCGCGGACTTCTCACTGCGGTGGCTTCTCTTCATGCGGTGCACGGGCTCTAGGCACACGGGCTTCAGTAGTTGTGGCTCGCGGGCTCTAGAGCGCAGGCTCAGTAGTTGCGGCGCACGGGCTTAGTTGCTCCGCGGCATGTGGGATCTTCCCAGACCAGGGATCGAGCCTGTGTCCCCTGCATTGGCAGGCGGATTCTTAACCACTGCGCCACCAAGGAGGTCCCGGATTTTTTTTTTTTTTTTTTTTTTTTTTTTTTTTTTTTTTAACATTCACAGGATAAAACGTGGAAGACAATGTATATAGCCTACGAACTTCCTACACTTTTTTCAAAAAATTAACATGGTAGTGATTTTCACTGTAATCTTGAATTTATAATTATTTTATGTTGACCAGGATGAAAGCTAATAAATCAAACCTATGATCATGTTAAGCTTTTCTTTTCTTTCTTTTTTTTTAAAGAAAGAAAAACAGACTGCTCAAGCCCAGGGAAACTACGAATTTAGTTTTAAATTCTCTTCCCAAAGCTGAGAGAGAGCCTTGACTCCCTCGTCAATAAAATTGAAAAAAATATTATCTTCCTTGGAGGGGTCTTGCTTGGTGCAAGGCACGCTGCTTGGTTCAATTATTTATTCATGGAGCATCTGTTGAGCACCAATGGAAGGTCTGGCACTGGGTGTGACATAGTTTGGTCTGTATCACCAAAGAGCAGAGCAGAATATGTGAGCGTCCTCTGGGCGGCCCACCAAGGCAGAGTGATTGACTTCCTCTGCTGAGGGGCAGGGAGAGCCCTAGTGAGGAGGCTTCCATGACCAATAATTCTCTCTTGGGCCACGTTCTTTAGCACTGAGCTCGGCCTCGGCCCCTCAAAACAGATTGCTACCTGCCACACTCCTCCTCTCACTGTATCTATATAGTATATCTCAGTCTCTTGCTCATTCTTCCCTGCAGCCTCCTCTGAAACCCCAGGAGAGATTAGCAGCTTCCCCTCCACCCCCATCTCAGGAATTACCTGTGGTTGCATCTGCTTCCCTCCCCTAAAGGCCAGAATTGCCTCTTCCTTCCCCACAGTGCCCAGAGCAGGTGCACACGTATTACTGAGCTGAATGGGCCTCTCCTTCCTGGATCAATCTCCACTGGGCTCTGTCATTCTCCTACTTGCCCTCCCTCTTCCATCCTCCTCCTCCATTTGACGTCTCTCTCCCTCTGTGCTGTGCCTCCCCCCTGCTCCTTTGTTCTCCTTCATAAGATCTGTAACTGAGGAAAGGTTCCTCATCCTGGTCAGGCCCATTCATTCTCCTCTCTGCCACGCCACTGCAGCCTGGGCGGGCTCCTCTCCCTGGTTCTCAGCCCTCCCTTGACTCCTCCCTCTTTCCCCAGAGCTGTGGCTGGACTCTGGCAGGTACTCCCAAGTCCCACGCAGCCCCAGCAGCAGCCCCATTCCTGCACAGTCCCCTCCCCCAGTCCAGGCACACCCCAGTCCACACGCACATCCCCATCCCCTACACAGGCTCCCCTGTGCACACACTGGCCCCCCACACAAACACACATGCCCAGGGTCTTCCTGCCTTTCAGTTAGAAGCCACTTATCCTTTCCTGAGAAGGAGGAGGCGATGCCTTGAGCACAAACACTCAAGTTCTTTGGAGGAGGTGCCCCTGCACTTTTGGGAAGTCCAGCAAAGCTCAGGGGACAGGGTCCTCAGATGACAACAGGCTTAGAGGAGATTCAGCAGGAAGGTCCAGGTCCTCCACCACACAGCTCCCCCTCACTCTCCAAGCCACATGTCCTTCAGGCTCCTGGACCACTGTCCCTGCTCAATTCCTGGCCTGGGCACCTCTTTGTTTTCTTCTTCGCAGCCTGCTGGGGCCCTTCTGTCCCCTCCTGCCACTCCCTCCTTGTTCCCCAGGAGCCTTTCGACTTCCTCCACACTGAGAACGTCACCTGAGGTGTCCTCAAGCTCTGGGCTTCAACCCTCCACCCCTTTACTTTCCAACCATCCCACTCCCCACACTCTCTCCCTGTGGCTACACTTGTAACCCAGCTCAGCCCCTCTTCCCCTGCTTCTTTCAGACACACGTCTGCCCCAGATCACTCCTGCTCCTCCTTCCGTGCCCCAGCCTACCCCGCCACTCCCTTCCACTCGTTCAGATGACTCAGGGACTCCCCTTGCACAGGGAAACTTTCTGAATCCATGAGCACAGAGGACATTCCCCTGCCTGGGATATTCTGGGATAGTCTCTACCCCTAACATAGAGTCATGGATTAGCACACAGTTTGTAGATCTCTGACTCCATCCAATGCAACCTCCTTATTTTACAGATGAGAGAACTGAGATTCAGAGGGGAGGTAAGCCATTAGGAGCACACAGCTCTTTCACCTGAATGTAAATAGCATGCACTCACTGTTCACTCAGTGTTCATATCCTGCTATGCAGATGTCTGCATGGACACAAGTTCCACTGCCTGACCTGGTGGTGTTGATGGCGCAGGTAAGGGGTTGGAGGTGATGAAATCGGGGAATAATTCCTCATGGGGACCCCTGGGACAGACAGCTTCCAGCTTCTTCCTGAGCCTTGTGGAAGAACCTTACAGCTGAGAAGATGGTCAGCTGGCTGATTTAGTCACCCCTCACTGGGAAGAGATCATCCCAGGAGGTGCCAGCCTGCCAGTCACTGGATTTCAATCTCTCTCTCTCTCCTGGGAGACTTTAGGCTTCAGGAAGGAAACACCTCTGGTGAATGAGGAGGCAATGGGCAACACCTCAGGAGAAATGGGTGCTCATTCTTGGGATCAGTCTTGATTTTCACCACCTGGATGTGATGGGCAGGGTGCTGGGGGTGTCTTCCCGTGGGCATAGGGACAGAGGTTAGGGTTGGCTAAGAAACTGATAAGGAGTATGCTAAAGGGAAAAAGAGAGGCAGAGATGGCCTCGAATGGGAAGGGAGTGAGACAAACTTCCTGGCGAGGCTGCGTTCCATGCTGGGAGAGATGGCTGTTTTAATCATCCCTGTATCCCTCCTGCCCCTCTCACTCCCGGTCTCCGCACAAAGAAGAGCGTGATGGGGAGGAAACGAGGGTGAGGGAAGGAAACACTAAGTAAAGCTCAAGGTATATGAAGACGAAAGACAGGGGGAAATGGGAGAAACAAAGGAAACCGCTTAAGAAGCAAAGAGGGCAGCAGAAAGAAGGGTAGAGAAAAGGAGTCAGCCTCCTCTGCGCCGGCTTCGGGCTCCAGACGGCCGCTGGGGGGCGCTCCGCGCATCGCGCTCCCGACTCCCCGCTCCCTGCCCGCCCTGCCTCGGCTCCCCGCTCGCGCCTCGGCCCCGCCACACTCCAGCAGAAGCCATTACAGAGAACAAACTACCTTCTTGTCTCCGAGATGGGTCCCCGGGGCGGAAGGCAAATTGCCTGCCTCGTGCATAATAAACCAGGCGTGGAGAGGCGCGCGGAGGAGGCCGCGGCTGCCGGTGGGCAGAGGCAGCGCCGCTGCGGCCACCGGGTCCCCAGCGTCGCCGGCGCCAGGCGCCCCCGGAGCCTGGAGACCCTGCCCGGGCGTGGGTGGCTGCACCGGGTGCCCGAGGGGTCAAGGGCGCGGGGGGATAGGTCCGGGAGAATCTCAAAACTCTTTAAATACCGGGTTGCCCCTCGTATGCCCATCCTGCATCCAGTCCACAGACAATTTTGTGACTGTTGGCTGATCCCAGGAAAACCATACCTAGAGCTCCGTGTCTTTGTTGGGCCACTTGCTTCTGCCTGGAATGCCTTTCTTCCTGTGAGAAACTAGGCTGTCTTTCTCATCCTTCAAGTCCCTACTCAGAGGGCAGCAGTTCTCACTCGGAACCCCCAACAGTTACAAGCAATGGCTTTCTCTTTCTGCTAAGGTGGCACTGTGTTCAGATTCGTAGTATTTAACAGTTACATCACATATTACATTTATTTGCATACAGGTAGGTCTTTGCTATTGGACTGCACATTTCTTTTTTTTTAATAAATTTATTTATTTTATTTATTTATTATTTTTGGCTCCGTTGGGTGTTCGTTGCCACGCGAGGGCTTTCTCTAGTTGCTGCAAGCTGGGGCTACTCTTCCTTGCAGTGCGCGGGCTTCTGATTGCAGTGGCTTCTCTTGTTGTGGAGCACTAGCTCTAGGCGTTCTGGCTTTAGTAGTTGTGGCTCGGGGGCTCTAGAGCACAGGATCAATAGTTGTGGCACACGGGCTTAGTTGCTTCACGGCATGTGGGATCTTCCCAGACCAGGGATCAAACCTGTGTCCCCTGCATTGGCAGGTGCATTCTTAACCACTGTGCCACCAGGGAAGCCCCAAGGACTGCACATTTCTGAAGGACGGAAAGCATTATTTACTTATCTCCATACCCCAGAGACTTAGCACAGTGTCCAGTACTGAGTCATTGAATGAAAGAATGAATGAGTGTAAAAAATGAAACTAGAGGTCCAGGTCAATTCATCACAGGTTCTTCTCCTCCCCTTATTATTGGCTTCCTGCGATTCCTGTTCTGCCCTATCTGAGATTCTATATAGGGCAGAGGGGCTATATATAGATGCTATATATTAGGTGAAGCTGAAACAGGAGGGAAGGGGGCAGGGTACAACCTTTGGGAGAATTGCATAGCCATAGGACATGACAAAAACTGGTTGGAACCAACTAGGTCCAAGATGGTGGAAAATTTGACTTCCAGTGGACCTTGAGCCTCATTATATACTCGTTGTAATACATTAGCATGCTAAGTGACACACCCACCAGCACCATGACAGTTCTGAGGAGGACCATCAAAGATCAAAAAGTGGGCAGTGGCCCAATTCCTGGAAGTCTCCACCCCTTCCTCGACATAGTTGGAATAATCCTCCTACTCATTAGCCTAGGAAATTACCCAGCCCATAAAAACTAACCATGCCATATTTCAGGGCTTCTCGCCTTCTGAGATGGCCCACACTCTGTCTGTGGAGTGTGCTTCTCTCTAAATAAATCCACTTCTTACCTATCACTTTGTCTCACTGAGTTCTTTCTTCGATGAGACATCAAGAACCGGAGCTTCATTAAGTCCTGAGACCAGGTGTGTGATCTCAGTTAAAAGACTTGGGGTTCAAGTCCCAATCTGAGTTACATGGTTTCAAAACCTCCCCAGGGGAGATAAGCCATCGTCAGGAACTGTGTAGGAAGAAGACATTGAGGAGGGAAAAGGGTGCATGTGGAGCCCAGTCCCTGACTCATGAGGAAGCCATGCAAATAAACAGTGACAACCCTGTGTGCTAAGTACATAGAAAAAGAAAAGCAGGGGAGCCAGAGTTTTTCCTGAGTTAGGCCAACAATCACAAACTTGTCTGTGACCCTGGGTCCAGGGATGGGGACACAGGAAAGGAGCACCTAGGAGGAGCCCATAATCCAGACATGGGCAGGAGGTAAGAAAATCTCCAGGCAGGAGGCAAAGCTCAGGAGTTAGCTAGGAAAAGGTGAAAGGGGATGGACAAGTACTTCAAGGAGAGAAGCCATTCGAAGGAGGCAGGAAATGGCATGGCCCACATGATGGGGAACTGTAAGTAGACTCACAAGTGGTCTCCTTAAACCCTAGGAAGGGACTCAACAAGACACAAGGCTGGACAGAGGGGGTCAGCTCATGGAAGTCCTCGACTGACTTGTTAATGGGCTTAATTTTGTCCTGACCTTGACAGGGAGCCATGGAATGATTGCAGGGACGAGAGTATCACATCAGATTTGCATTTTAGAAGGATTATTTCAGCAGCCGAGTCAAGTATGGATTAGATGGGGTCAGGCTGGAGACAGAAAGATTGGATAGGAGGCTCTTATATTCATCTGGACAAGAAGTGAAGAAAGTCTGAACTAAGGCAGGCATAATGGAAATGGGGAAGAGCGGCAAGGCTGGAGCATGAGCAAAGCAGCAGACTCAGCAGGTCTCGGCGACTGATTGGATATGAGGCGTGAGGAAGGGGCAAAAGACAAGCCTGGCTCCCAAGGTTTTAGATTAAGCAGCTGGGTAAAAGGTGACCCCATCCAAGGAAGAAAAGGTGGGTTTCGTAGGTAGATCATGTTGTATTTGAGGTGCTGGGGGGATATTAAGAAAATGTAGGGTCTGCAACTCTGAAGGAAGCTATGCTGGAGATACAGGTTTGAGAGTCATCAGCGTAACCTTGGTGGCTTAAAGACAAAAGAATAGATGACATTACCTTCAAAAGTGTGGGTAGAGGGAGAAGGGAGAAGAAGATCCAGGACAAAACACTGGATACTACCTGCATTTAAGGGACAGATAGAGGAAGAGGAGCCCACTTCAGCAGAGAAGGGGTAGTCAGAGAGGTGGGGGGAAATTCGAGGTGACACCACAGAGCAAAAGGGAGAGTCTTAGGAATGGCCATTAGTGTGAAATGCTACAGGAAGTATCAGGAAAGACTTTAAAAGGGACAAAAAAAGGTTATTGGATGTCCTGTCTAACTTCCCCATCAAGGTTATCTCTGCTTTTCATTGTCTATCAGCTATTTTACAACCCTCTAATTTGTAGAAAACTGATAATGCAAATGATTCTTGTCCATAGAAATGCAAATCAGTTGTGTATGGTAGAGTGCAACTGATTAGTGCCTCATGGACAGAAACTCATTTCAGGGGGTTTCCCTGGTGGCGCAGTGGTTAAGAATCCGCCTGCCAATTCAGGGGACACAGGTTCGATCCCTGGTCTGGGAAGATCCCACATGCCACGGAGCAAGTAAGCCCATGCGCCACAACTACTGAGCCTGCGCTCTAGAGCCCGCGAGCCACAACTACTGAGCCCACGTGCCACAACTACTGAAGCTCACACGCCTAGAGCCCATACTCTGCAAGAAGAGAAGCCACCACAACGAGAAACCTGCTCACCGCAATGAAGAGTAGCCCCCACTCGCCGCAACTAGAGAAAACCCGCACGCAGCAACGAAGACCCCACACAGCCAAAAATAAATAAATTTTTAAAAAAAATTCATTTCAGAATTCCTGGTTTACCTATCTGAGTGTGGTACTTTGAATTTTCCTTTGAATCAGTTAAAACATTTTACTGGATCTCTCGTTAATTAATGGATTAAATACAGTTTTTGACACATTCATTTTATATTTGTATGCAAATCATGATTTAACCTTTGTTTAAAAATGATCCTATAACAAGAAAATAACTGAAAAGCGACCATTGGATTTGATGACTAGAGCAAGATCTGTTTGGAAGGTTTGGCAGGATCAGAAGATAGACTGTAGTGTGTTCAGGTGGGGAAGTGATAAAAACGAGGAAGCACAGACAATGGATTTCCAGAAACTTGGCTGGGAATGGAAGGAGAGAGATTGGGTATTAGCTGGAGGGCACCATATTGTGGAAAGAAAGAACTATTTCTTTTACGGCTGGCACCACAATTCCTTTATAAAGTGTCAATACCTTGGTAAGCTGTGCTGGGTATCAAAACATGACAGAAGCACAAATGAGGGGGGGCTAGAATAGGGTGCTATGGGATGACAAAAAAGGGTCACTTAATTTGACATGAGGGTGGAGGTCTTCCCTGAAAAGATAACTCCTGGTTTGAGTCTTTAAATAGGAGTGAGTTGAGTCTTTTTTTTTTTTTTTTTCTTTTCTTTGCTGTGATTATGGAGTCCCGGAAGGAGTCAGAGATGTTGCACTGAGTCCATGCCAAGTATGAAGGAGACAAGCTGTGGTGGGAAAGCCTTAGGGTCAAAAACTTCAATCCTTCCTCTTGCCACTGGTTTGCCATAAATATTATACAGAACCCAATGGTTCTGAATGGAAAATTGGTGAGGAGCATTTGTAAATGTACTGCTCTGAAAATCTGAGTTGCTTCATTGCCACCAGGTTGGTATCCATCCATAGATGGAATCTATGGAATCCTGGTTGTTAGTGCTTAGAAGGAAACTCAGAGATCAGTGGTGCAATTCCCTGCCTTGTAAAAATGCCATTCTGGTCATGTAAGTTCCCTGATTTTTGACAGATAAAAAGTGTGACAGATAAAAAGTGTGAAGGTGTTTCCCTGCCCTCAGGGAGTTCATCGTCATTGACAGACTCCAGCTCCCTGAATCAGAGCTGCACAACTAGCCCACAGGCCTGAACTCAAATATTAGGCTTTTTGTCCTCAATCAACCAGAATTCCCAATGTTTCTACATTTGCCCTGAGGGTTTTTTTTCCCCCAGTGGAGTTTTTAAATCCAAGAGGAACCTGTGTCCAGTGCTGGAGGTGCTGTGTCCTCCCATAAGGAAGGGGCAATTCTTGAACAATGAGGTTTGTCTCTCTTTTCCTACCCTAGTGAGGGGCTGCCCTTTCAAAGGAGGATCTGAGATTCCAGCTCCTTTCTCTGACATGCAGACAGACCAAAGGGACAGGCATCCAAAAAAATTATTTTAATAAGTGAAGATACTGTTAATAACCCTTTGGGTTATTAGAAGGAGAGAGCTGGAGGCCTGGGGGCTCTGAGGCCAGAAGTTTCTTGGGTTTATTTGCTGAGCTCTTCTGAGCTGTCCCACTGGGTATTGGGATGGAGGATAGGGGAATTCCCTTTAAGGCCTAGCTTCAGAGGCCCATTCTTCTGAACGTTTTACATAATCACATTTATGAAAGTGCTTGGCACATTTACTTAATAAATGCTAGCTTCTTCCCTATCCTAAGCACCCCCCAAACTTCAGGTAGTTTCATTGAAGAAACGGGTCCAGGGAGCAAGAGAGCAAGGTCAGTGGAACTAGAGTGGTAAGTGACAAAGTGAGGATGGAGGTGGGCAGGGACCAGCTAAGGTAGGGCCTGTTGGAAATGAAAGGAGTGTGGATTTTATTCTAAGTGGAATAGGAAGCCCTAAGGCGCGGAGCAAAGGAGTGAAGTGATGTGATTTACATTTTAAAAGGATTACTCAGGTTGTGTTATTTTAGTTAAAGTCTAATTTTCCAGTATTGATGGTGAAACTAAGAAGAGATTCTTTTTTTTCCCCAAGTAGGGTAACAATTCCTTAGGGAATCACTATCAATGCCCTGCTGTGGAGAACAGACTCTAGGGGCACAGAGAATGGAAGCAGAGAGACCATTTAGCCACTGCAAGAGTCTGGGCAGTGCCGAAGGACCACTGGGCTAGAGGATAGCAGTGGAGGCCATGTGTTGTGATGGGTTTGGGGAAACATGCTCATTTAATATCCAATTGTGCCAGCTCTTCCCTCGGCTGATGAAGTAGCATTATTATCTCCATTTTATGGATTAGAAAACTGAGACTCAGAAAGTTTCAGTAACTTGTCCAAGGTCACATGGTTAATAAATGCAGCATGAACTAGAACCCATATCTCCTGATTCTCAAACTGTACAGTTGACAGATCTAGATCCTGGAAGCCAGGTCTGGGACATTGTGATGCCAGCCATTAAAAAATTCCAAGTAGGCCCACCACACAGAGCACTCCAAGTCTTGGGACACCAAAGAACCTAGGTTGAGGTGCCAGATATGGCGATGGCCGAGCTGCTGGACCTGGGAACCCCTCTTATTCCATCTCCTAGGGATTTTTGTCTGAGAACCTGGCACTATCTCCCATGGCAGTGGAGGGGATGGTTCTCAGGGCCATTGGAAGATCAAGGGGCCCCCACTCCCTCTTGAGGAAGAGCCAGAAGACAGTGTCTGTACTTATTGATGGTTAGGAGGTGACGGAACGCAGAGAACCCTACTGGGTTGAGGTGGAGAACGCTCCCTCAGACTAGTGGGGTGCAATGGGGAAGGTTGTTTCCTACCCGTTGTTCAGAACTCACTCAGAAGGCAAGATGTGGAAGAGACAGGAAACCATATCATAAGAGAAATGGTCTGAAGAATCAAGAAGTATTTAACTCAGAAAAGAGGCATCTCAGAAGAGACATGACATCATGATAACTACGTTTCAATATCAAAAGGGTTGTTTGGGAAAAGGGCGTGGCGACTACAGACAGCATTGCCCTGAAGGCAGAATTATAGCCATTGGGAGAAAATTGCAAGGAGGCAGATTCATGCTCAGTAGAAGGAAGAAATGTCTTCCAATTAATCCTGCCAAAATAATAGAAAAGCTGTTTTTTTTTAAAGTAGTAATAATAAATTAACAATACTGCATGTTTACATCTCTTAGGTTGAACCATATAACATTGCTAATGTTCGACCATTTCTGACCTACAAAAACAGCAATTTCATATGGCTTGACTTACTACATTTTCCCATCTCAGAATAATTTCCAAAGCCTTGTAATGGCCTACAAGTCCTCACAGGATCTGTTCGACCCCACCTTTCTTTCTAATAGGATTTCCTACCACCTCTCTCTACTCCCCCTGGACAGACCCCTTGCTGGGCCTTGAACCCTCTAAACTCATTTCTTACCTCAGGGCTTTGCAGCTGCTGTTCCCTGTGCCTAGAATATTCTTTTTCCAAGTTTACCTTTCCTTTTTTTTTTTAAAAGATTTATTTATTGATTGATGGATTGATTGATTGCTATGTTGGGTCTTCGTTTCTGTGCTAGGGCTTTCTCTAGTTGCGGCAAGTGAGGGCCACTCTTCATCGCGGTGCGCGGGCCTCTCACTATCGTGGCCTCTCTTGTTGAGGAGCACAGGCTCCAGACACACAGGCTCAGTAGTTGTGGCTCACGGGCCTAGTTGCTCCGCGGCATGTGGGATCTTCCCAGACCAGGGCTCAAACCCGTGTCCCCTGCATTAGCAGGCAGATTCTCAACCACTGCGCCACCAGGGAAACCCCTACCTTTCCTTTTATCTTAGAGGCTTTCTCTGACCACCCAACATAAAGTCCATCCCCCACTGTCCCCTGTATTCCGCTCTGCGTCTCTTCAGAGTACTTACCCTTATCTGACATACACCTATTTGTTTATTGTCCATCTCCCATCATTATAATATAAATGCTACGAGAGCAGGGACTTTGCATTGTTTCCTGCTGTACCCCAGGGTTTGAAACAGTGCCAGACATATGGTGAATGTTCAATAAATATTTTTTGCATGAATGAAGGAACGATTTTTATCAACAAGGAAACTGAGGCCCGAAGAGGTCAAATGATTTTCCCAAAGGCATAGAGCTGGTGCCTGGAAAAGCTGGAGGGAAACCCAAACATTCAGATTCCAAAGCCCAGACTCCATAAAAAGCCACGCTGTTTTTCTGTCCCCTGATGGCCTTGACGCAGAACCCACTTGTCTCTGAGGCCGAATAGTGGCTCCTCCTTTGGGTCCATAGTTGGACCAGATGGTCCCAGAGATGCCTTCAATTTTTGAGATTCTCTTCTCCACAGGTAAGCATCTATTTTAGTGAGGGCTCTGAGAAGAGCAAGATTGTGGTCACCCCTCAGGCTATAGCATCACTGAGGATCCAGACTAGGAGGGTTGACACGATACTGTTTGCAAAGAAATCCTAACTTGTGTCTCTTTTGGGGAGTTGGAACATTTATCTGAACCTCAAAATATGAAATATTCCCCAGTTTGCAAATGAATGCGGGATGTGTTTGCATAGCGACCGCCAAGAGAGCAGTATTATGTGGAGAGGAACAGAAAGACAAAGCTCCCCGGTTCAGTTCTGGAAGCTGAGGGCTCTGCTCTCCCCGGGAGGTTGCCTCTGTGTAGCTAATTACAATGAGTAAAGGAAGTGGGAAAGTGAGTGCTGATGAAGTGATCTTTCTCCTGCCCCAGGTTCCTGCTTTGCAAAGAGCTGGTCTTTTGGTTTCAGAACCCTGGGGACCATAAAGATGTCCTCTATTGTCCCAGCTGGATGGGCACATTCTCCCAATAGCAGGTCACTGTTAAAGCTGCCAGTATCTTGTGTGCACGTGTAGGGGTGGGGGGTACGGTTGTAGGAGCAATGTGTGTGGCATGGGATGCTGCAGAGTGGCGATGGCGTGGGGTGGGGGTGGGATGCTAGCGTGTTAATAGACCCAAGTAATCAACTCACATTTGAATAGCATTTAGCAATTTACAAAGGGCTTTTGTGTACCTCATCTCATTGTGTGTTCACAACATTTTACAGATAAAGAAAAGGCAGCTCAGAAAGATGTGCTGACCTGCCCTGAATCCGAGTTCCAGGAGGCACTGCTGGGATTTTTTTTTAACAGTTTATTTATTTATTTATTTTTGGCTGCGTTGGGTCTTCGTTGCTGCGGGCGGGCCCTCTCTAGTTGCGGCAAGCGGGGGCCACTCCTTGTTGCAGTGCGCGGGCCTCTCATTGCGGTGGCTTCTCTTGTTGCGGAGCTGGGGCTCTAGGAGCCTGAGCTTCAGTAGTTGTGGCCCGCGGGCTCCAGAGCGCAGGCCCAGTAGTTGTGGCGCACGGGCCCAGTTGCTCCGCAGCATGTGGGATCCTCCCAGACCAGGGCTCAAACCCGTGTTCCCTGCATTGGCAGGTGGATTCCTAACCACTGCGCCACCAGGGAAGCCCCAAGCACTGCTGGGATTTTAACCTAAATCTTCTCATTCCAGATTCCATGCTCTTTTCATAACCCCTGGGCAATTGTTGACATCTTTAGTGATGTCTCTAAGGAGAGGGGCAAAGGGGAAGTGGGCAGATGCCCACTGTTCTCCTTTCTCCAGGCTAACACAAGCTAACATTTACTGAGTACTCACGTGCTGAGAACTTTGCTAAGCGCGTTATATGGGATAGGAAGTCTTAATCCATTTCACAGGGAGAAAGGTGAGACACAGAGATATAAAGGAACTTACTGTAGGGGAACAGAATTTGCCACCCTAAAATATGTTTTTAGCATATTGTTTTAATCTCGTTATTTTCTGTGAAACGGTAGACTTGGGAAGGGCTCTGAAAACTGAGTAGGCGTTGCCCTATTGTAAGAAACATTTACATCTGTAAGGGAAATCTCCGTTTGTCAGGATGTCTCCCTCCCTGTACCAGGAAGAGGAGGATGACCAAATCTATAGAAGTTCTTACCAATGAAGAAGGCAAAGACTTAAATCTGCATCGTAATCACCCTTGTTTGCTGGGTAATTATAACCTCCCATAACTGACTCTCCCCACCCTCAACCTCGATTTTTGTCTTTAGCTGAGGATGGTATTTAAGGGAAGGGCTTTGGTCATTTTGTTGAGTTACTCAGTTTTCCTGGGTCTCTCTCCTGTGTACATATTACTAAATTTTTGTTTGATTTTCTCCTGTTAATCTGCTTCATGTCAATTTAATTCTTAGACCAGCCAGAAGAACCTAGAAGGGTAGAAGAAAATTTCTTCATCCCCAACATTATCCAAGGTCAAGCTGGAGCAAGAGGTGAAGCTGTGTATTAATCAGAATAGGACACACTATGTTGCAGTAACAAACAGCTCCAAAATTTCAATATCTTAACAAAACAAAGATTCACTTCTCCCTCAAACTACGTGTTTGTCATGGGTTGTCAGAGGAGCTCTGCTTCACATCATCACTCAGGGGCCCAGGCCGAGAGGGACTCCACTATTATGAAGCTGCACCATCTGGAATAAATGAGCTCCTGTTGCTATGGCAGGTGAAGAAAGAGCTGGAGGGTCTCACACTAGCAATTAAGTGCTTTGGTCTGGAAGTGACATGTCACTTTTGTTTATAGAACACTGGCCAAAACTAGTCAGGCTGGCCTTGTCCAATAGCCAGGGGACTCAAATAGAGGACTCAGTATTAGTGAGTACTGGTAATGTCTATCAGCTTGGCAGACTGACTTGAGAGCCCATGTTTTAATCACCATGCCATCCCACTTCATCAAGGACGGACTCCTCCAGGGTAAATTCCCTTTATGCGTTATGTTTGTGGGTTTGGTTCCCTTCCCTCCATCCCTGCATTCCTTTAGCACATATTGAGCAACTATATGCCAGGGACTCTGTTAGATGATGAGCCTTCCAGCACCCTTATTTTAAGAGGAAAGTACTAATGTGTTATACACAAAACCCTGTGATCAAAGCTAACAGTTACAAATGAGATCAGTGAGAGGCAGCTCACCTGTCCTGAGACTTGCTAGGAGGGAGAGAAGGTGAGTACATAATGAATCAGGCAAGGCTTCCTGGAAGAGATGGCCTTTGAGCTGGGCCCTAAAGATATGCAAAATTTGGAAATAGGAAGGTAAAGGGACATGGGCATTCCAGGCAGAGAAAAGAGCTTAGACAAAAGCACAGAGGCAGCAAAGTGCAGGAGTATGCCAAATAAGGCATGATTCTGTCGGACTGTCTTGAAATGTTGGGTAAGTGAAAGGGAAGGATGAATGGTCTGATCCTTTGGAAAGGTGATCTTGGGGTAGATCTTGGAGGACTTTGAAGTTCACCCCTTTGGTGTGAAGGTACAGACAAGAGCACATTTGTGCCAAGGGCAAGAGCTTCTGCTGTGAGGCAGGAGACCTCCCAAGGAGGGAGTAGCTTGTTAAACTCTGCAAAGAGTGGTGATAAAGGGCCTCTTGGTGTCATTACTGTTAGGGGAACCCTGACTGAAACCGCCCGCCCTGGCCAGGCACCATAGTAACCACTTGCATGAGTTATCTTAAACAGGAGGTCCTGGTAAGGAATTCGGAACTAACAAGGTATCACCAACCAGAAGAATTCAGGAAAGGTCAAAAGGAGAGAGGAGACACCAGTCCATATGTCCTACCAACCTCCCAGAATCCTCCTCGCTGGAATCCATCTTGGCTGAGTTATGTGCACGTCACCGGGAAGGACGCTGAGTCACAATGATTGGCCAGAGACAACCCAGAAACTCATCCCATCACCATAAAACCCAAGACTGTTAGCCACGTGGCAGAGCAGTTGTCCTGGGTCCCCTTACTCTCCTGCTCTCCACCTGGGTGCCCCTTCCCAAAAAAGTCTCTTGCTTTGTCAGCATGTGTGTCTCCTCAGATAATTCATTTCCGAGTGTTAGACAAGAGCCCACTCTAGGGCCTTGGAAGGGATCCCCCTTCCCGCAACATTACTACTTGTCTTCAGGCTGGGGGTGACTTAAGGGAAGGGCTTGGGCCCCTGTCACAGGAAGAGCCCTAATACATGAGACAGGCTCAGGAAGAGCCCTAATACATGAGACAGGCTCCTGCTGCCTATCTAGTGCCTAGATATGAGAGTGGGTTCCCCCTAAAACCAAGTCCCCGTCGAGTTTATGACTAATCTCTCCATCTAAAACTTTATTCCGTTTCTTGTCCCACCCCTGTTCCCCTCAGGATTGAGAAATATCAAAGAAAAGTGGGAATTGAAACTGAACAAGACCCTGCAGGACGCTCCTGGGTACAGAAGCATTTCTGTGTCCCTCATTTCTTATTTGTAGAAAAAAGCTTTAGTCTCCTAGGTCTTCCCTGAGTTCCAAAGAGCAGACTCAAGCAGTTACTAATTAGGGAAGTGAGGGGATGCAGAAACAAAGGAAAAGCAGTCAAGAAACAATAGTTCAGTGATGGACAGAGTCCTAGTTCCTCCTCGAGGGACACACCTAACAATTTGACACACATCTTTGAGTTGTTCTGTGGGAACGAAGATGCCCACCCAGGTAGAGGATGGTGACTACATGCTGACCACAAGTCCATAGACCCCAGACTGGTTGGAACCAGAAGACTGATGATTAAGATTCCCAAAACACCACTCTGTTATCTCACCACCAACCAAAAAGAAAAAAGTCATGCTCCCTGCAACCCTCATCCCAAAATGCTGCCTTTAAAAACCTTACACCTTGGCCAGTCAGTATGATGAATCCGAGAAACGTCTCCCATCTTCTTGGTCAGTGTCCTCTTAATCAATAAACCTTTCTCTGCCCCAAACTCCAATGTTTTAGTTTGTTTGGTTCACTGTATGTAGGGCACATGAACTTGGGTTTGACAACAAGTATCGTGTGGTGCCCTATACAGCTCACAGACTTGTCCCAAAGTACCTGCTGGCCTTGGGCTGGGCTCCGGGGATGCAGAGAGGAATAAAATGCATCCCAAGCAGATACAAAGCACAGGAAACACCCCACCTAACACTACTTGGCCTAACAATTCACTTGGCCTCCATGTTTGCACAAACTTGCTTCTTCTCCTTTCTCTCTCTCTCTCTCTCTCTTTTTTTTTTAACTCTCTCTGTTTGCTTCTGGATTCCAACTATCATGCCATATTTTACCTATGCCAGTTCAACTTACCTGGCTGTAGCCTCGAGATTCACCTTGTACGGAGGCCTCTTATTCCCATCCAGGTTGAACGCCCCTTGAGCTACCTACAGGCTCTGGTCCAGGACACGCTCCAAACTGCAGCCCCCACTGCGTCCTGCCCCACCCTCTGTAGCAGCTCTGGGTTGTGCCCTACAACATTCTTGGAAATGGGTTGCATTATCTCTAAAGTATTTTTTTTCAGCTCTCTTACATCCCTAGCTCTGACTGTGTTCTGTGTCCCTTGTGTACAAAAAGGCTACTGTGGACCATCTTTAGTTTGCTGGATTGTTAACTGGATGAGGGAAACGATAAACCCTTGTACTTCTTTAGTGATTTATAGCTTTCAAAAACATTATCTGAAAACAATTTTTTCCCCCAGTTATCCTCAAACACTCCTGTGAAAAGAGTAAAGTAAAATCTTTGCAAATTCTACTAAACTCGGAGAATCTAGAATTTCTCAGCAGGATGGCCTCTGTGTGTGTGTACCGCTGCACCATCTGTTTTTTTCATGCTGTTTCACTTCAAGTTCAAAGGGTTGGTGACCTGGTAACTTTGCTTTTTACCCAAACCACTGCATTTTAAATAAATGAAATCAGTCCTGTTCATCCTCACACTCCCAAATCCTTCGCGATTTGGATCCCAGATTCATTCTCCCCCCCATTTCCTATCCCCATAATCAGATTTGGCACAGAACATTTGGATGCTGTGTTCCAAAAGCACAGAGCCTCTGGCTGTTTGTCCCTGAACTGCCATAATTGGCCTCAGGCTTCTGCAACAGACACAAACTGGTGAATAAAATGTGTTTGCCCCAAAGCCTGGAGGTGACACAAATATATAGTCTCTGCCATCTCAATCCAAAAATCTATCTTTTCCTCCAACTTAGATCATTTCACCCCAAATCAGGCAAGCTTTTAAGTAACTAGAGTTGCTCGTGCATTAAACAACACAAAACATGGTACTTTTTAAAACATTTATATTTATATATATAAAAAAATTAAATATATATAATATATAGTGTGCTTGAGACTAAAAATATAGTACATAATATTTAAAAAAAAAAGGAAAATGAAAAAAGGCAGAATAGGAAAAAGTGTGAGGGACACACAGATACACATTGCTAAAAATCTACGATGGTTTGTCCTAACAAAAATAATATTTTTTTTTCCTCTTCTCTTAATTATCATCATGGATCCATTTACTATCAGGGTTTGGGTGGAGAAAATTTAACTGGAGCCAGAAGTGGTGGTTGTAATCCCAAGAAGAGTGGGGTAGAAAAAGGGACCACAGGGAGCCCTGGGCCTCATTCTGGTGTAATTGGAGGCAGCAGCCTAATCTTCTGGGTCACTATTGCTAGCAAGATTGCGTCGAGAATTTGATTGTATTGGCAACTTGGCTGCTCTCTCCCCAGAATTAGGGGTACTCCCAGGGGGAAGCATCTGAAGATCCCAGAAGTGAACAGAAGAACCCATGGCCCACCAACACTTGCAAAGGCCAGTGGTTGGGGACAGCAAAAAGCCAGGATCAGGGGACAGGAGATTGGTAGGAATGAGTGATAGCTCTATGCAAACAGTTATTATTATCATTATTGTTATTATTTTTAAGGGCAGGCTTGTACCAGAACCGCCCAGTATGGCCTGTGACTTCTGCGCAGCAATTATTCCTCCAGGGACAGGGCCTGGAGCTCCCTCACAGTGATGCAAGAAAATGGGATTCTGCCCTGCCCCATCTCCCAAATTGAGGAATCTCCCGAGCCACACATCTTTCCATCCTCTTCCAGCAGCACAGAAGTGGAAGGTCAGGACCCAGCTGATAAGTGAGGCCAGTGCCTTACAGAAAGAGGCTGGCCTCCAGGAAAGGAGAGGTATCATGGGGGGATAAGGGGGAGGCAGGGAGAAGGGGATGGGTTATTTAAATGCTAATTTTATAGCCTCTTCACAAAAATAAATGCCTTTCCAATTACATCCCTTGGTCTGTGCACTTCAGTGTTCTATTATCACCTCCTTACTGGTCCCACCAGAGTCAGAAGCTTCACTAATGCCTTCCAGGTGATTCCCTCGACATGCAGAAGGGCCCGTAGGGGCACAGAGTGGTGACCTGGCTCAGGACACACAGCACTAAGTTGGCAGAGAAGCCAGGGTTTCCGAGGCCGGGGTGCTTGGGCGTGCAGCAGTGGGGAGAGAACCGCCCTCACAGCGGAGTGAGGCAGTGACTGAGCCAGTTCAGTCCAACTGGGCTCTTGGCTTTAACGTGGTTTTCTCCAAATCCGAATGGCCCAACACTGCTATGTACATGGGTCAAGTACACTGAGAGACCATCTGATTCCATCTGAAGGAGCCCAGGACTTGTGGCTCCTGACAGAACACCACCCGTTTAACGAGAGGGCACCAGGGTGAAAGAGACTCCAGGGCTCCATCCCGTAAAGCAGGAAAGGCTGCCTTCAAAATTATAAGGAAAGCAGCACCTGCTGGGACAAGGAGAAGGTGCAGTGCCTGGAGGCAGGGTGGGGATGGGCTGGGAATCAAACTAACCTCTTTCATCCCGTGCAGGACATCTGTGAGAGTATAGCGCTGCCCCCATCCCTGGCTGCTTTCCTTTCTGACTTATGGTGGGTTTTGCTTCATGCGTACTTTGTGGCTAGACTTGGAGGGATCTGGGATTTAGGATGCAAGCCGGGCCCTCCACAAGGAGACTGTGGGTCATCCAGAATCACAAGAACCTCTTCAAGATCCAGAACTTAAGTCAAAAACTGCTGGCCTCCCTCTTCACTCTACCAGCTGCCCTTCTGAACTGCTCCTGCAGAGAGGCCAGCTGTTCTCACGCCTTGCCCTCTGGCTCGAGACACCTTAGCCTGCAGGCTTCCCCTTGCTCAGTAAGTGAGGCTGGCTGTCCCCAGGCCACGGGAGTGCTCCTGAGGACTGGGGTGGAGGGTGGCTGCTTCCATTTCTCCCTACGGAGAAGGCTGCCTGAAACCTGGGTGCACAGACACCTTTGCAAAACTGTCAGGATTCTGAGTGGGGAGAAGCACAGTGGCCAAAGGATAACCCCACATCAATTTCACTGAGGTTTAGGATATGTTTTTTGTTGCTGTTTGGGATTAAGGGGTTTCTAGTGGAAATTCATTCACAACACTTCTGCCAAGGTGATGAAACCCACAGTGAAAGCTTCGTTCAAGATAGGAGAACCTTTCAATTCTCCCATCCCTCCCCCTGCTCGGTCACTGTTCCCAAATCCTTGCTAGGGATGGCAGGCCCTTCTACCTCACCAAATGAATACAGTAAGAGCAGGATAATTCGAGGTTTGTGCAACTCTCCCCCCTCATCTTAAAGACCAGAAAATAGGGGGCAATGAACCTAAAGAGGTTAGGCCAAGGTCACTCAGTAAATGGCAGCTTCAGAACTGGGTCCCACGTCTCCTGACCCCTTGCTCTTCCCACCAAAACTAAAATGGCAAAGGCAGTCAGGATCACCAAAGTGACCACATCAAGTACTGAGGCACCATGCTGGGGGACTCCAGCCTCAGACAGCAACCCTCCATGCTCAAGGGCACCTGCCACTCCCCAGAAAAGCAATTCCACTGGCTTAACAGGTCGGTCCCAATTCAGATTCTGGTCAGACCAGAGTGCAAGTTGCAGAGGGCAGAGATGGCCTTGGTTGCTGACATTCCCCTGTGCCTTGCATGGTGCTTGCTTGATACCCAGGTACTGTAACATGTTAAGGAACAGAGAACAGGGAAGTAGCTCTGTATCTGGCTTCCAAAACCCATGGTTCCTGCAGTGTCAGCTGAGTTACCGAGTGATCTCAGGGCCTCCTCCTCCCCATCAACAGAATGGACCCAGCACTAAAACCAAAAAGGAGTAAACAAGCGAATGTGGCCAAACCCCTAACAAAAGTAAATGTCTTTTGGAATATTCCTGTTTAAAAAGCCACCATCTTTAGATTTTAACTGTTTAGATTACCCATGGCTTCTGTGAAAATCATCAAAATATGCATGAATTTGCACAGGAACCTGCATCCTTAACAGACCTTGTCACTGAGCTCACAGAAAAGGACTCCGCAGGAAGGAGTCAGCTTCCAGGGGTGAGGGTGGAATAGCGCTGGGAGCCTGTATGATGCCTCTGGAAGGGCCGGTCCTCCGGAACTTGCCCCCGGTGAAGTGAAGGAGGATGGAGAGGCAGTTTGAGAGGCTGGAACTGGAACTACTTTCTTCCTGGGTATGAGCGGTTCCTTACCAGCCAAAGGATGGTGAGGAATGTCACCCCGCAGAGCCATCCGCAAAGGTGGCGATGGCCCGTGACTGATGGGCATGTAACTCATTAAAGCGAACATGACTAATGAACGGCGACCATGAGAAGGGCAAAGCGCTTTCTGGGGATTGCAGCGGAGGACCCGCCCGCTCAAGGGGAAGAGCAGACCCTGCTTTTTGGGAAGGGGAGGCCGGGGCAGGGGAGGGAGTTCTCTTTGGAGCGCCGGTTCTCTTTGGTCAGGTGGCGGCTGAGAATGCGGAATGCATGTGCAGGCGTGCGTGCGGCGTGTGTAGATGGAGGTGAGGGTGGGCGTGGGGGGCCGCCTGGGCCGTGGCTGCCTGCAGTGCCCTTCCGCGTGACCTTACCAGGTCCGCCTTTCCTCTTACCAGGCCCCCTCACCCGTCTGTCCCCTAAACTCTGCAACACTTGGCAGTGAGTTTGCGCTCACAATACCGGCTCCCTGCGCAGCCACCCACCCAGGGCCGGTCAACCGAAGCTGGACACTCAAGGCACTGAAACTGAAGAAGGAATCTGATTGGTCCAAGAAAAAAACAGACACAACAGAACAAAACCCGTCTAAAGAGAACATCTCCCATGCCCCCGGGAAGGTGGCCTCTCTAACCAGCTGGTTGGCCCTAGGGTAGGACAGCAGAGCCTGACAGCCAGGCCCCCTCCCTGTCCTATCAGCGCCCATCGGACGACAGGTCTCACCGCCTGAATGTTTAAAAATGGATTCAAAGCACTTCGAGACTGAAAGAGTAATGGAAGGTGTTGGGAATCTGGTGAAGAACAGATGCCCCCTTTCCTTTCCACTGGGACTTGTATTTGGGTGGGGGACTCCCTACAGCTTTTTTGCTTTTTTTCTCCAAATGAGGTCTTTATTGTTTTTTGTTGTCTTTGAAAAATAGCCTATAGCACTCCCACCCTCACCCCACCACTCCCCAGGCATGCTAGAGAGTTAAAGCCAGGAAGTGGGGCAGACTGGGGAGGGGAGGGGGCTTGGGGGGGCTCACTCTAGCGTGGGTTCTGGAAACTGCTATATAGCACACTGCTGTCTGGCTAGTGACTCAGGACATGGTTCCTGACCTTTCCTTCTCCATCACGACCCCCTGGCTTATCTGGCCGGCCCAGCACAGAGGAGAAGCAAAGGGGGCAGCACTACAGGACATACCTGGATCCCTCTGCAGGCAGACAGACAGGTGTCCCCATGGGCAGCCAGGATGACTGGCACTTTACTCCCAGCTGAAGGAGGGCTGGATCTGAACTTGGTGCCAGGACTAAAATAAATCCAAGGTCCTTTCTGCAGTCCCAAGGAGGGAGAGATGCATCCAAGGTATGAAGGCAGACGACAAATGGACTGGCCACTTATCTGTACCAGAGCCACCCACCCCTACACTTCATGCCCCCTGGGCCAAAACCTGTTCATCTCCACATGACCCCCTGTCTACTCACGGGAGATCAGAGGGGTGGGATAGAAAGGGAATGCTAAAAAGTGCCCCCTCTGCTCTCCGCAACCTTCACTTTCCCCGTCCCCAGGCTGGGGCCAGGCGAGAGTGCAGGTCAGAAGAGACACATCCTCCCGAAGAAGAGGGAAGGGCAGGCCCAGGAGGCTGGGGCATGCACAGAGCACCATCCTCGGGACGGGGTGTTTCCGGGAGACCTGCTCCCTGCCTGCCATGGTGGGAGGAGGAAGGCTGGTCCAGGACGGGAGCAACAACGAGCAATGCCCCTGAATATCAGGGAACAGCTGTGAGAGCCTTCTCCTCTGCCCCGCAGAGATGCCCCGGCCAGGCTCTAGCCCTACACGTGCGTCTGCATGCGCTGCTGGAATCTCTGGCCGTAGTCCGAGTGCTGGGAGGTGTAGGAGAATCGCGTGGCAGTGGCGTACTTGCCAATGGGGTCATATGCCTCATACGGGGTCCGCTCCAGGCCGGACGGAGGGGCCTGGGGGTAGCCCAGTCGGTAGGTGGGGTACCCTGCTGCCCCGGGGAAGGGATGGGAATTGAACTTCTCATAGTTCTCGTAGGACAGCTGGCTGGTGGTGTCGGTGCCAGCTGGGGCAGCAGGACCTGGGGGTGTGGGCTCAGGGCCGTAGTCAGAGGCCGGGGCCCGGCTGTAGGTGTTGAGCTGGGCATAGCCGCTGGAGTGGGAGAGGCGGGAAGAGGGGCGGCCATCGAAGCGGGCAGGGCCGGGGGCACGGTAGTCAGCATAGAGCACTGCCCTGGAAGACGGGCGGTCTTCATGGGCACGCACATTGTAGTAGCCATTGGTGGGATCCTGGGGGGCAACGAGAGAAGAGAATGGACGAGGGGAGTCTCTCTTGGGGGAAGGGTGTCATCGCGTCATGGCCCTCTGGGCCTCCTTCTCTGGCTCTGCCCTGGGTTCTCAGCCAATAGCTCCCCACCTCCTGTTTCCTCAATAACCTGCTGACCGCTCCTCCCCAAACCTGCCCTCACCTCCACCCTGCAGGCCCTCAGAGCCCCCCTTTCCACCAGCCCCCGTGCGCCGGCCCCTCCCGCTTTCCCACCTTCATCTCATACTCCTCCCGGGTGTCGATGGTGTCACAGCGCAGGTCCTGCTTCAGGTCCACGTCATCCTTGAAGGACTGCAGAGCAGCAGGAGTGGGGCATCAGGAGACGGACACCCTGCCCTTGTCCTCCCTTGCCCAGCCTATCCCCACACCCAGAGGTCACCTATTAAGGGGAAGGGTCTGGGGTCATGGGCAGACTTGAACTCTGTGTCCTCTCCCAGCAGAGGCTCTGGGATGTGGTGGGAAGAGGCCAGAGACCTGGGTTCTAGCACCAATTTTGTCGGTAACATGCAATGCTTGGGTATGTCCCTGCCCCTTTCTGGGGCTCTTTCCTCATCTGAGCAATGAGGCAGTTGGGCCAGAAAACTTCTAGGGGTTTCCAATTCTGACACTCTGTAGGGCGGAGGCTGGGGTGAAGGAAGCCTGTGCAGGCCCCACCTGCCTGTCCTCTAATGGAGGGAATTAGCCTGGGGAGCGGCGTGGGCACGTGAATGTGTTTATGAATGTGCATGTGCACATGTATGTGTGTGAGCGTGTGTGTGTGTATGTGTATGAGCGTGTGAGCATGTGGGGGAGGGGGCAGGACCAAGGGAGGATGACAGGGAGGAGAGAGTGACAGTATTGCTGAGCTGGGGTGGAGCCGGTCCCAAGAGTGTGAGGAGAGCTGGGCCAGGGAGGAGCGGACCCTCACCGAGTAGATGGCCTTCATGACACGGGTTGCCGTGGAGACGCTGGCAGTATCGTCCTCCCGGTCAGAATGCATCGTGAGTGGCTCCCGGTTCACTGTCTCCACCTTGATGTCCAGCTTTCTCAGGGTCACGTCTTTGCGACCTGGGACAGGAAAAGCAGCCTGGACGCTTTCTGCCAGCCTCTGCAGAGGCTGTTTCTGAACCCACCTGGCCTGGGGAGCGCTGCTGTCAACCCCCTCACCTCTCCCAGGCCCTGCCTGTTGGGGACCCCCAGGAGGGCTGAGGCCTGAGCAGGGCCCATACTCACTGCCTTTGCGGCGCCGGTAGAGGAAGAACACCAAGGCGATGAAGAAGAAGATGAGCAGGATGCCTGCGCCGATGGTGGCCCCGGCGATGATGCCCACCGGTAACACCTCTGCAGATGAGGGAAGGAAAGGGGGAGGGTGAGGATGGGGGCACACGGAGGATCTGAGCTCAGTGCTGGCTGAAGGTGAGGACAGCCGAGCTCCATGCCCCCCTGGATTGTGCACAGGTTTATGTTTCAGCTGAGCTGTGTTCAATTAAAGTCAAGGTGGGATTTGAGAGGAAGTCTGCACTGTTTGGGTTCAGACTTGTGCTTCAGCTTCATCAGAATTGGGATGAACTTGACCCTGGCCTTGGTGGTCCATCTGTCCCTCTCTTGCAGCCCACCTGTCTGTGAGGCTTGTCTCTCCTTCCTGGGTTGGGCTCTTGTCTGAGATCAGCTGTCCCCACATTCTCCCATCTGCCATGTGTTCTGACCTCTTTCACTGCCCTCCCCACCCACACCATTGTGACTGCTCCATCTGGACCTACCCTCCCAGGGCTCAAACAGTTCTGCTTGGTCCCCCCTGCTCCCCAGAGATGAGAAGGACCCAGGAATCCTGTCTCCAGCTTTTTCTCCCTTCCTGGCTGTCCTGGATGGATCAGATCCATGTAAGTCTCTTCTCCACAGAGCCTTCCCTGCAGAGTCCAACCTCACTCTACTACTCTGTTCTTCCCCACCAACCCCTTGCTCTTGCTAGTGTCCTCAGCTAAGAAAGACTCAAGGGGACCCCAGTTATTTTTCCCCATCTCCCATGTCAAATGGCTAGTTCTCATTAAAAAAAAAGAGGGGGGGGGTGGTTCTTTTCCTCATCAGAGTTGGGAGTTTCCAAAAAAGTCAAAGGCATGATGCCTCTTTCATCACACAGAAGTGCCTTAAGGGAGGGAATATGTGTCTCCTACCAGACTAAGGATTCGTGAAGAGGTAGGGGAACCGAAGATTCCTGGGCACCTATTCTATGCCAGGTACTTCATGAATATCTTCTCATTTAACGCTCACACCAACCCAGTGAGGTAGGGAGTGTTACTCCCTTTCACAGATCATTTCATTTTTCTCCATCTGAAGTCATTTGCTACCACTCTGTAAGTTCTCCACTGAACTGAAAGTTCCCGGAGGGCAAGAACTGTGTTCGTTCACATCTGTCCCTGCAGTTCCTAGAGGGGGCGCCTGGCACATAGCAGATGCTCCATAAATGCTTAAAAATGCGAGTGGGTTTTCCAGCTGAGCACCAAGGCCAGGCTCTGGTGGGCAGGCCCAGGAGGGAGCTGTCTCTCTGAGCCGTGCCCCCAGAGAGGAGAGGGAGCAGAGTCCCCAGGCTGCCCTGCACCCTGGCTACACAGCCAGTACTGCTGTCACCTCGCTCTTCCAGCTGGATGATGGCTGTGCCTGGGCCGAAGCTGTTCCAGGCTGTGCAGTTGTAGTGGGTCTGAAAGTCGGCCTCCATGACGTTATTGATGGTGAGCGTGGACAGAACCCCGCTGCCTGAGTTGGTCCTCTCCACCGTGTAGCGTTCCAGGGTCCCCACCTCCAGGAAGTTCTCCTTCCATGCCCATGCCTGGGGTGGGGAGGGCAGGATGGAATGAGGAAGAGGCAGGTGGCCCACCCTCCAGGCATCCTCACATCCTCACCTCATGTGCTCTTAAGCCCAGCCCCACACTTGCCCTGCAACAAGCCCAAGTCGCACCTGCTGCCTCAAACCCTGGCATCAAACCTCCGGTCTAAGAGAAGCAGCGGCTCCCAAACATGCCTGCAACATGTGTTAGGACCATTCAAATACGCTCAGAGACACTCTTTAACATGCAGATTCCCGGGGCTTATCTCCTAAATTTGACTCTCCAGGGCAGAGGCCCAGGAATCTCTATTTTGTTGTTGCTGTTTTTGTTGGGGCAGGGGAGAGCAATTTTATTTGGAAAGCCAGCAGACCAAGAAGACGGTAGACTACTGTCCCAAAGACCCACCTTCTCCAAGTTAGAATTCAGGCTTCTTTTATTGGGAATCTCTATTTTTGTAACAACCCCAGCTGATCCAATGAAGTAACATGTGGGACCCCTGATGTGGTAAAACAAATCCTGGGTGGAGAGCCAAGAACCCTGGGCTCTAGGCCTGACTCTCCCCTCGAGCCCTGTGTAGCCTCCCCTTCCCTCTCTGGGTCTCAGTTTCCTATAAAAGGAGAGGACCAGGCTAGAGGTAGACAATGCTCCAGCTTTCCTCCAGCTCTGATTGATAGTCTGAGATGCTAAGTAAACATAACTTAACCTTCAACCTCACCTTTAACCACCCCACAGCCAGCCCTACATAGCCCACTGGCTCTGGAGACTCATCCACAGACCCTTATAATGAGTGGGAATTGGCACCGGAGAGCTGTCTCTCCTAGGCTCCTCCATTCCCCGACCCCCTAGCCGGGGCACCCCCCCTTTGTGTCCCCTCCCTCAGCGTGGAACCCGAGGGAGGGAGAGCCACTGAGAACTGGCTCCTTTCCAGGGATCAGTCCTCCTAGCTCTGCAAGGAAAGCCCCCTGGGAGCCAAGCCGCCCACTGCCCAGGTGGCCATGGTAATGAAGTGTCCCTGGGCAGCCCTGGAGTTAGCCAAATGGTCATTAAATATGATGAGGGGTTTGACGGTTAATGGTCACGGAAGGAATTAATGGTTCATGATGTGGGGGAGAGGGAGGGGGGTGGAGAACGGCATGGGGGCTGGTAGGAGGAGGAAGGCAGGAGAAGGGAGAGGAGGGGCTGACAGGGTGGGACAGAACTGAGGGGGCAGGGTCGAGGGGCAGAAGGCAGAGGAGAGAGCAAGGAAGAGACCGGGAGGCTGAGGAAAGGGGAGGAGACGAGGGAGAGGAAACAGCAGGAGTGAAAGCCCAGGGGAACTAACAGCATATCCAGGGAGGCCCCACCCGGCCTTTCACACGTGTGGTCACATCACTTCTCATGGCAACCCTGTTTGGTAGGGATCAGTGCCCCTATTTTATGGATGAGGAAACTGGGTTTCCAAATAACAAGTAACTGGCTCAGGGTCACACAACAAGTAAGAGAGGAGATGGCATTGGAACAGGAAGAGGGACAGAGGGACAGAGGGACAGAGTCCCTCTGCACGGGGCACAGGAAAGGCCTGGGGAAAGCGGGAGGAGGCTGAGCGAAGCAGAGAAGCAAGCGGCTGCCGGCCCGAGGCCAGGCCCAGCACTCACAATGCGGTCTGGGGGAGGCGTGCTCCCGATGAAACACTCCACCTTGCCACCATCACCCCTGACAGCGTACTGCACGGCCTCGCTGGAGATAATGGGGGGCCCTGCAAGAAGCAAGAAGATGTGGTCAGGGCCAGCTGGAACCTCCAGTGCCCGCCTCCCCCCTCACAGGCCCCTCGCCCCCCTCAGGCCACTCACCATTCACATAAAGTGGCACCTCCCGCTCGGCCACTCCGATCCGAGGCACGATGGCCCGGCAGGTGTAGGTGCCGGCATCGGCCTGGGTCACCGACTTCAGCAGCAGCTGATTGCTGTTACTCAGGACCTGGGCAGAGAGAGCAGCCTCGGGTGGGGAGCCAGGAGGCCTGGGCCCCTAGATCCGTGCGGGCCCCCGCATTGGAGGCATTGGAAAGAAAGCAGGAAGGGCCACAAGTGAATTCCCAGAAGGGAAACAGGGTCCCGAGTCTATCTGGTCCATCCCCTGACTCTAAATAGGTTGGCACTTAGACACATCATCTCTATAAGAGCGGGGAGAAAGTGGGTGGAGGCTCAAGAGGGCGGGTGAGGCTGCCATCATTCTGTACAGAGGATGCAGCCGCTTCTGGTCATCTGTTCTAGTGCTTCTCTAGCCAAATGAGGTAGGAAGTTTCACTCTGAAAGCCCTCTTTTTTGCAACTGTGGCCCAAACTGTCCAAGGCAGGTCGCTGTAGAGCGGCACAATTCAGCCTTCTTTTCTCTAGTGAGTCATCCCAGCTGCTCCACCCTCCTATGCAACATTCTTTTACCAGGTCTCTTGCCACCACAACAGTTCCACTCAGGCCCCCTGCCCCCCTCCCACCCCACAGGTCATCACGTCCCTCCCACTGCCACTGCAGTGGCCAGCTGTCTGCCGAGGAGGGTGGGGTTGATTGCAAGCACCGTCCTTCTCTTCCAAATCCTGAGAACTTAGAAATAGCCCAGGTTCAAGTTGAAAAATAATGCTGCATCTCCTTTGCCCCCTCTCTCCCCAGCCTGTGGCCAGGCTCCTTCCTCCCAGCGTCCCGGAGAGGCAGCAAGCTTCTTACCATGTTTGAGTCCTTTTTGGTCCAGGTGAGGGTGAGGGGGGGATTCCCAACCCAGACACAGGTGAGGGTCACATCAGAGCCAATGTCCGTGGTCGTGGGTTTGGGGTCCACTACAATCCGGGGGGCAACTGAGGTAGAAAAGAACAGCCCGTTAGGGTCTTAGTCTCACTGGGGGTCAGCTCCAATCGCTCTCCTCTTCCTTCTCCTGTCCTGCCTCCTCCCCACGCCTCCTCAGCCTCATGGAGCCTCCCCAACTCCACCCCAGGCCCTTTAAAGCCCCGGCCCTCTGTCCCCACCCCCGGCCCTGCAGCTACTCACAGTGGACATTGACTAAAGTGCTGACATTGGTGCTCCCCACTTTGTTGTGAACCTCACAGGACACAGGCTCCGTGAAGAAGGAATAATCAACATTCGTCTCATAGCGACTCTCGTGGGCATCTTCGATCAGAAAGCCCCCCTTGGCCCACCTGGGGGAACAGGCAACACAGAGCGGGGTCAGGTCTTGGAGCCCTCTCACTCAAGTCCAGTGGCCTGTCCTCCTCAGCACCCCCACTCCTGGCCTCAAGGGCCTCCCAGTATCCTTCCCCAGAATGTGCCCCGCCCCTGCCCCTCCCACCTGTAGCCCAGGATCTCAGGGTTGGCTGTGGCCTGGCACGTAAAGACGACGCGCTCGCCCTCCTGCACCGTCTGTGGCTCAATGGACAGGGTCACCGTAGGAGGGTCTGCAAAGCAGAGGACTGGAAGTCAGGGTCTTTTCTGTCCCTCAAATTTCTTTTTCTCTCTCTAGCTCACACACTCAAACCTCACCCGTGTGGTGACCTGGGAATTTGAGTTTGCAGTGTACCAGCTCCAATAAATAAGCCTTCTTCACCTTTATTCCAGGAGCCTCTAGGGGCCGGCTAAGGTGACGACCAAGGATGATACCAGAGGGACAAATTAGTCAGAAGGTGTATTGACTAACTGTGACCACTAGGCGTCAGTGTGGGCTCGTTAGGCTCACTGACCGGGATGGGGGTGGGGCATCTCTCCAATCACTGCCACTCTCCCACCCTTCCCTGGGGAGTGGGAATTTATTGAGCACTTACCAAGTAGCATACTCCATGCTAGATGCTCTTACACTATATCTCAATGCTCACAACCCTGAGAAGCAGGTACAGGTCCACAATCCCTTATCTGAAACTCCTGGAACTAGATGTGTTTCAGAATTTGGGATATTTCGAGTGTTAGAAAGGTAACGGTGGGCACAGACCATTTACTGTGTAAGACCCCCAGCACAGTCTGGGCAATATCCCACAGACACACGCATTAATACATCTGCAGAGAAATGTATAGCTATTCCAATTAAGTGGGTTAAATAAAAGACTACGAAGAGCCTCGGTTCAGGTTTTGCCACCCAAGCACTTTTGGTTTAAAATTTCTGATAAGGTATTGTAGGCCTGCATTTTATTTTCTGCACGTATACCGAATTAGAAACTGAGGCTCAGAGAGATTATGTCATTGCCCAAAGTCACACGGTTTAAACCCGGGAACTGCCTGGCTCACAGCTGATGCCTCTTCTACCAGCCCTCAGAGTTCAAACCAGGGAATCCAAGACGACAAAGAAATGGAGCATCTGTCCCAGGGCGCCTGGGGGATTCTTCTGTGCTTCTCAAAGGGTGCTGCCCCCCGCCCTTCCCGGGCTCCTTCCCAGGATGCCACTCAAGGTGCACATTCCCCCCACCCCACGTTCCCTGCCTCCTCCCCAGGACCCTCCTCACGGTGCACGTCGAGCTCGATGGACGTCTCCTTGCCACTCGGGATGGCCTCGTTCACGCTGCGGCAGGTGAAGACACGCCCAATATCCAGGTCTGTGGGGTTGATGAGCAGCTGGCTGATGGTGGTCTCCCTCTTCCCATCCTTCAGCAGTTCCTGGGGTGGGGGAAACAAGGGTGGGAGACACGGTTAAGCTAAAAGCCCCCTCCTCTGCTCTCAGGGTGACCCGCTCAGAGCTGGCTTGCTGGAGGGGTATTTAAGCTGAAGCTCAACCCTCCCCCAGCCCCTACCTCCTCCCCAGGCTTGGGTTGGTTTAGTTTTTAATTAATAGACTTTATTATTTTTTTAAGAGAAGTTTAAAGTTTACAGAAAAGTTGAATAGAAAATACAGAGTTCCTGTATACCCTCCTCTCTGGCCCCCCAGTTTCCCCTATTATTAATTAACATGATGCACTAGTGTGATACATGTGTGACAACTGATGAACCAACATTGGTACCAATACTAACGAAAGCCCATAGCTTACATTAGAGTTCACTCTGTGTGTTGTACAGTTTTCCCCATGGTTTTTAGTCCCATTCCTGGAATGCCCTGAGTCCAACCCAAGTCCCTCCTCTTCTGGAAAGTCTTCCTTTGCTATCCCAGCCCTCAGGACTCTCTCCCAGCCTGAACTTGTGCCCCTTGCAGGCAGTCTGTCCTCCACACCGCTCTGGTCACATCCGGCCTTGCCTCTTAGGCACCGTGCATGTGTGTTTCAGTGCTGGGTCTCTCCTGCTAGACCGTAAACTCCTTGAGGGCAGGGAAGGGACTCACAGGCTCAAAATCTCATACCAGCTCAGTGATATCCAACCTGAGGTCCCTGGACATGATCATAGGAACACTTGGGCTGTTTTCCATATTGTACACTGCCTAAGGGAAACCATACTGTTAAGCAAAGTAGGGGCCCACAGTTTGACAGCAATATAGGCATCCTTGCTGGGCCCGATGTGGTACCAGAACAGCACCAGCCCAGTGCAGTAACGCCAGCTCCCTCCTGCTGCTTCAAAGCTCCATCGTGTCTTTAAAGAGTATAAAAAAGGGGGGTGGATGACAAATGGCCATTAACCAATCAGTTTGTTTGGTTGCCAAAATATTCAAAACATGAAGCCCTAGAGGAAAAAAATAACAGAGTTCTTGGTAGTGAAAAAGTTAAGCACCACTGAAGCCGAATTTCTGCTTGTCAAAGGGTGAAACGAAGGCCAGAGACAAGTGAATTGTCCAAGGTCATACAGAGAGTCAAGGGCAGAGCTAATCCGGGTACTCACTCCCTGGGGCCACACACTCCGAGGCACACACGTGAGCAGTCTCTCTCCCCTCAATGAGAACTGTCTCCTGAAGCATCTAGCAAAGGGCTGGGTACATATGTGCTTGTCCCTAGCTGGCAGGAGGAGCTCCAAACAGGAGATCTGGATTCTAATTCCAGCTCCACCGTCAACTTTGCCGTGTGATCCGGGGCAAGTCACTTGATGTCTTTCTCTGCCATAGGTTCCTCATCTATAACATGTACACATAATCCCTGCCTCCCCAAGCTCTTAGTTGCGCCGACGGGGAACGTGTACCAACTAGAGGCTGGGGGAAGAAAGTCGAGGGGCTCAGTAGTGAGAGACCACATTCTGATGCAGGCACAAACCCCAGCTCTGCTGCATGTCAGCTTTGTGACCCTGGCAAGTCACTCAACCTCTCTGACCATCAGTTCACTCTTTGTGAGTTGGAAATATCACCTAATTTATGAAACTCCTGTGAGGTTTAAGAGAGACTGTCCATAAAGATCTTAGCATGCACAGTGCCTGGTACACAGTAGGGGCTTAATCAATGTAGCTATTTTCAGTATTATTCGTAGTCTCTGCTAACTGTTGACTGGCCCTGTGAACCTGGGAATTCACTTCTCTTCTCCGGACCTCAACTTTCCCAACTATTTAATGGGAGGATTGGACCAGATGGTCTCTGAGGGCCCTGTTCACATCTGTCTCCCCCCGAGTCTGTGGTCAGATCCATGTGGGAAAGGAAAGGTGCACTGGGATGTGGCCCAGGAGCATCTGGGGGAACAGGCAGGGTCTCACCGTGCTGGCTATGGCACCCTCCTGCTGCGTCCCGTCCCGGAACCAGATGATGGTGGCAGCAGGCTTGGCGTTGAAGGCTCGGCACGTGAGGTTGTGGGGGGCGCCTGCCTGCAGCAGAATCACAGGACCACCATCGATCCTCGTGTCCTCCGGGGGGACTGTGGAGAAGAGCAGAGCAGAGTCAGTCCAGGATGCAGCCAACACTGCCCATATGACCAAAACCCCTGCCCCTGGAGGCATCTCTCCCTCTGCATGTCCACCCCTTGGCAGGGCAGGACCATCCTTACCCCCTAATTTATAATCACTGCATCTGTTGCTCCTGTGGCCTGGGGGGCCTGGCACAGAAAGGTGGCTACCTCCACGGAGCTTCTTATGTCCATTCCCTCCTGTGTGCGCCTCTGCCCTGGGGCAGCCAGATGAGGGGGTCTATCACAACAACCCCCGAAATGGACTCCCTGCCTCCAGTCCCTGCTGGCCTTAACCCATCCATCACGCTGGCAGGTTATTTTCTCTAGAGAGCAGGTCAGACTGTGCCACTTCCCTGCTCAAACACCTTCCATGTCTACCGGCTGCCATGGGCATGAGTTGCAAGCATCTCTGCCTGCCGTGCAGGGTTCCTCAGGCCAAGTCCTGCACTTTCGCATCTCCTCGTCGCGTTTTTGCTGTTCTTTCCCTCAGAGCTTCTCTTGAACTGTTGTCCATCCTGTTCACATCCTAGCTGCTGCACAGGGCCCTCCATGCCGCAACCCCCTCCATCACCACCTTGGTGGTTCCCAGCCAGTCACTTGGAGCTCCGAGCACTATCTACCTTGTGTTTGCGTTACTTAAGATGATTATCCATGCCCCCTCCCCAACCCAAACTGTCATCCCTGAAAAAGCAGGAGCTCCATCTCACTAATATTTATACAGTCTCCAGTGCCTAGAACATGACCAAAGCAGGCTCTGGCTAAATGCTTAAGGAATTGAATCAATCAGATGTCTGATACTAGGAAATAGGAGGGCCTCTCCCTGTCCTATTCCCACAGGCTTCTAAATGCTCAGGTGAACCAGACTGCAAGTTCCCTGGGAGCAGGGGCTGCTTCTTATTTTCTCTTAAAGCCTCAAGATCTAGTGCAGAGGTTGGTTGATAGCACATCCTGGGGGATATTAGCTGAATTAGTGGCTAAGTGATTGAGGAAATAAAGGCAGAAGTGTTTGGATTATAATTTTGATTTCTGGTCCACCTCATGTTCATTGGCCAGCAATGTGAAAGGGTTTTGTTTGCTTTTTGCTGGGAAAGACCAGAAAGACTCAGAGGGGCCTTTCCGAGGGAACCCTTGAGAGGAGACCCTGGGAGGCCCATGAGTCCAGTTGTGGGCAGGGCTGTCCTGTAGTTTATGAAATGACAGTCTCCATGCTGGGGTTTCTAGGAGAGAGGAACCACTTGTAGCCCATCCCAGTACTCTGCTCAACTCACGCATGCAGAGTGGGAGGGTGTGAAAAGCATGGGTTGTAGAATCAGGCTGCCCCAGTTTCAAATCCTGGCACCTTTATTCATCTGTCATGTGATCTTGGGTGAGGCCCTCAAGTCACAGTTTCTTCAACAGAGACATACGGTGCTCATTCCCGGGGCCCTCATGAAGGCCAGATGAGGGCTGTATATGGACTATCGTGTGCAGGGCACGTGTGACGTGTGCAGTGTGTTCACTTTACTGCTCGGACAAGAGGCACTAGTGCCTCCAACTCCTGACTGGTGAATGATCGCTGAATGCCGGGCTCTTCCTCTTTGTTCACTGGTGTACCTGGCTCCAATGCCAGGTGGGCGCAGATTTGCAAACAGGGTGGGAAGGAGAGAAATGGATAAAGAGCCGCCACTCGGGGTCTCCTGGTCTGCGTGGGCCCCTCCAAGGTCACACCTTGTTGCCACACCCCAGGAGGACAGTCCTGGATGGGCAGAGGAGGGGAAGGCTTCTCCTTCTATTGGCTCTCCCTTCCCTTGTAACGTTGACCCTCGCCCTTTGTTCAGGGAAGGCCGCCCACCTGTCACCTCTGCCACTAGCCCACCTTTCTCTTCGTATCTGGGGCAAAAAGGAAAATAAGGCTGTTGAGGTGTCTGCTTATCCATCACGACCATGCTCAGTTAGGCGTGTGTCCCTGTGTATGTTTATGAACACATTTTTAGGATTTGTGACTTAAGTCTGTATATCAATATGTACATGTGTCTGAGGCCTCAGCTTCCTTGTTTGTAAAATTCAAAAAACACATTGACATCTGTCCCCCAGAGTCGTTACAGTGAAGGTGAAAGGAGACCAAGGATATGAAGCTGACTGTAAACTGTAACGTGATCGACGGCATCTCCACCATCCACTGAACGCCCACCGCATGTCAGCTCAAGCGCCTCACGTATACGATTTCATTTCATCCTCACCACAAAGTACATTTCATTAATCCTTTCATGGTAAATACCATTAACCCCCATTTACAGACAAGGTACTGAGGCTCAGGGAGTTTAGGCCATTGTGCTCAGAGACGGGAGAGTGAGCTGAACGTCAGGGCTGGGATACGGACCAGGCCCGCCGACCCTGAGCCATGCCCATCACCACTGCACTCGAGCGGTTATTGCTGTGAGTAATGAGGGAGCCGTGGATCTGTAGATATATATTATGCCTGCGTCCGCATCTGCGAAGGAGTGGGAGGCAGCTTCTCAGAGTCCCGAGGAAGGAAGAATGAAAGGCCATTCTGTGACCTGGGCTGGTCTGGGTGAGCCACTGAGGGGCATGGCTACAGGGGAGGCGAGGTGATGAGGCTGGCCGTGTACAGGGAGGCTGATTCCAAGCAGTGAACACAGCCCGCTCTCGGCCCTGCCCCGCCTCTGAGCCCCAGGCTGCCATGAACGAAGGCTGTGCGCAAGCAGGTGAGCAGGGAGGATGCATAAATATCTTGCCTTCTCAGTGCCTCCACGTGGCTGCAGGAGGCAGGGAGTGTGAGAATTGCGGAGAGACAAGGAGGGGGAGGGAGGGGAAAGGAGTAGCCGGGTTCATCTTTCATCCCTTTTACTCTTGGGGCCTCCTCCTGCCCCCCTCATCCACCTAAATCACTCAGACAGGCTATGAAGGCCCACACCCTCAACACTGACTGTGCCCTGCAAACAAGCCAGTCTGCTCCTCCCTCGCTGGCTCGCAAGTTTTTGTATACAAGGTACTCCTCCTTCTGGGGTTCCCATCGATATTCTCCTCTTCCAGGAAGCCTTCCCTGATTGAACCAAGGCACTGGATGCCATTATGAAGTTCCTGGAATATCTACGGGCTTGGTTGGCCTTTACTCATCTCTCTCTATTTCTCCGTCTCTGTGCTGGGGTAGGAGAGGGAAGGGAGAGTATCAGGGGCCCCTCATTAGAATGGAAGTTCTCCAGTCTAGAAGTAGCACCTTCCAGGATCCAAGCCAAAGCAGTTAGGGAGGGAAAAAGACAGAAGGTCTCCTAAGAATCTCACGTTCCCTTGGAATGCCTGGTCGAACGTCGGGGCTCATACACTCTCCAATGAGGAGTGGAAGTTGATGTCTTGGCATCCCATGCCTACCCCTGGTGGTTAGCTAACTCTTGCTCCCTAACCTCCATCCTGCTCCTTGTTAAGTCTTCCCATTTGTCCTCACCGGAGAGGAAAAGCCAGTCATCCACCAGCCCTGAGTCCTAGTCCTTCAGGGTCTTTACATCCAGAGAAACTGGCTGTCGGGTCCCTCCAGTCCTCAGTTACTCTGACACCTCACATCTGCCCAGACCTTCGGAGTTTACAACTCCCTGCTCAGGGAGCAGCAAAGCCGCAGTTGCTAAGAAAAGGCTGGCAGCATTATGCCATGTTACCGATGAGAAAACTGTTGTCCAGAGCTTATGACCTCTTCAGGGTCGTGGTGCCAAAATGGACCAGGTCTCCTGACTCCCAGTCCAGACCGCTTCCCACCACACTCAGATGACTTGTCATGTTCTCACCTTTCTCCCCCAAGTAAGAACATGCCTTGTGTCTACACTCACTCACCTCAGCTCCCCCCTCCTTTCTCCCATCCCTCCTGGGGGTGTCCCCCACTTCAATGATTTCAGGACTGGGGAGAGAAAATAGAGGGAGCAGGACAGATCAATTGGAGGCAGGAAAAAAGAAAGGGACAGAGTGGATGACAAAGAGGAAGAAAGAGGGTGACAGGCAGACAGAGCCAGGCCGGAGACAAGCAGAGCAGAGGCAGAGGCCCAGCTTGAGGGAGACAGAAAGACTGATGGAGCTGGAGGTACCGCCAGGGAGGAGAAGGCACGGAACAGGGGAGGCGAGGGCGTGTCAGAGCTGGCCTCATTCCGTACTGCGTGCAGGAGAGAATCCCCTCATTATGCAAATGGCCCTGGGTGTTGCCATAGAGGGACATCTGTTCTGTATCCCATGGGCAGCAGCCGGGGGGCTCGGCTTCCGAGACAAGCACTCCTCCAGCAGCTCCTGCAGACTCAGCCAGGACCCCTGCCTACCCCCCCCGCCCCCACCCCCCAGTTCTCAGCCTTCAAAGCCCAGTCCTGCTCCCCTGTTCCCTGAGGAGGGCTCGAGGTGAAGCAGAAAAGAAGGGGTGTGTGCTGAGGGGGGAAAGGAGGGAGCGAAGGGAAGAGGGGCTGAGTTCAAGGAAAAGGAGCCAAGCGGGTAGTTTCTGGGGCTCCGAGGCAGCTGAGAGGGAGAGGAAGGGAGAAGCTTCCAACAAGCCCATCTGCCAGGAGAGGCCCAGTCCCCATCACCCCAATATGCCCCCACTCTGGTGGGGAGAGCTTTGTGTCCAGAAGGCAGAGCCCCGTCCCTGCGTGGCCTGGGCACAGGCAGGGGCAGAGAGGATGCCAGAGCTCACACAGTCTGCATGTCCAGCAGTGGGTGCCCACATGCCCATTTTTTCCTCTTCTATCTGAACTTGGCTTTGGAAGAAGTTTAAAGGATTTGGGGAGGGAAAGCTAGGGAGACAGTGGGGGCAGACATGAGGCCAGGAATAGAGAGGGAGAAGCTGGGAAATAAAAGAGGAAACTGGAGAAGGGGGGACAGCCAGGATGCCAAGAGAAAGAGACAGGAGGCTGGGGGCCCTGCAGGATGTCGGGGGTTATTACTGAGCACGGTGAGTTTCGCTCGCCGGGAGCGCAGGGCGGCCTCCGTGGCCTGGCACTCGTAAGAGGCGTCGTCAGAGAGTTCGGCATCTGTGATCTCCAGGTTGTACTGCCCGGCGTCTGCAGAGCCCACGACCCGGTACCGTGGCCAGGCTGCAGGAACAGAAAGGGCGAGCCCAGGTGAGCCCAGCCCCAACCTGGGGATCGACCTGGACCACCCTCCCCCGAAGGGTGCATCCTCTCCCCACGTCAGGGTCCGCATCCCATTCCAGGGCCAGCACTCCTCCCTCCACCCTCTCCTGGGACCACCCCCCCCCCAGGGGACCTTGACGAGGATGAGGTCCCCATGCAGACACTGTGATGTCACAACCTCCTACAGTGAGGATGGGAGCCACAAAGCAGGAGGAGTGATGGGGGAGAGCAGAAGAGGGGGCTGAGCAGAGGCAGATGAAATCTCCGAGGCTGTTTGCAGACAAATGTCTCTCATAATAATAGGAAAGAAAGAGGAAAAAAAAAAAAAAAAAAAAGGCAGACAGCAGGGAGAAAAGGAGAGAAAGAGAGGAGGGTGTGTGGGCGTTAAGAAATATAGGCCATCGCAGCTCAGACATGAGCTCACCAGGGCCAGAGGGAAGCCCAAGGCAGGCTAAGGTCTCACCATCACTCGCCTAGGGAGGGATGCGCAAGGCAGAGTCCTGCCAGCTCCCTGAAGGAGCCCCTAAACCAAGAGTCCCGTCCCCTGCAGAAGCCACGGCTGTGGCAGGTGAACCTCTGGCCTCTGCAATCCAGTCTCCCTCACCCTCCATCCTCCAGGCTCTTGCCCACCCCCTCACACTCTGTCCTCCTCTCTGGTGGTCCCCACCCATATCTATTGATCTCTCTCTCTCCCTGTTTCTCTCTTTCTATCATCAATAGATCTGCCAGCCCCATCTCCTTCCTTCAGACAGATTGCTCTATACAGACAAATTTCCCCTACCTGTTCTAATACACGGAACCCACAGCAAATAGTCTCAAGCCCTGGACAACAATAAGAATAAAAATACACCATCCCTCCCTACTTTCATCATTACACTGCTTTACAGTGAGCAATGTGTTTTCACAAAGTGTATTCTCTCACTTGGTTCAAAACTCGCAAACGCATTTATGAGGCAGGCAGACCCACGACTATTATGCCTGTTTTACACAGTAGTAAACTAAGGCCCAGAGAGGTGAAGTGGCTTTCCTAAGGTCACTCAGCTGGGAGGTGGCAGAGGCAGGTCTTGACTCCCCATCCACTCCGCCAGGCGGCCTTTCCAAAAAGTATCTTTACTTGCTTTGGAATATAGGAGGGTTTCCCCACCCCAGCACATTATGTTTGTTTCCGCAGTGGCTCCATAGTGCTTAATAAAGGCTTGATGAATGAATAAATAAAGTGCTCAGGCTGATATTAAAATGAATTTGTGACCACTGAGAGGACATTGCCTGGGCATGGGGCAGGAGAGAGGCTGGAGCAAAGCCAGCCTGGCATGAAACACTTGCAGGACATAGCAGTTACTGTGTCCTCCCCCTGCAAGAGCAGGGGAGCTCTGGAGTCTCCCAGCACCTCCTGCTTCGCCTGGCTGCCTGCAGCTCCCCTTGTGGTGTCTGTCTGTCTGAAGCTCTCTTATGTAAAGGTCTCTTGGTTTCTCTTGATCTCTCAGGCTTCCCGTTGGCCTTTCATGAGCCAGTCCACAGCCAGGAGGAAAGGCAGAGCTGTGGGTTTTGGAAAGCAGTGGAGACAGAGCTCGGGAGGAGAGGGAGGGAGACTGACTCACTCACACAGAAATGGGAGAGGGGAGGCTAGAGCACAGAGAAGAAACGTGGTGAGGAACGAAGGGATGTTGGGTCCAGGAGTCTCTGTTGGTGAGGGAGGGATGAAAAGATGGGGTAGTCTGGATGCTGGGCTGGCCGCATGGCCCACTCACCTTTGAGGCCCTGGCCCATGCCCAGCGCCAGCCCGTCCTTGGTCCATTGCACGATCCCCGAGTAGTTGAGCAGCACGCAGGCGAGCACGGCCCGCTGTCCAGCCACCACGGTCTGGTCGGCTGGCTCCTGGCTGAAGCGGGTCTGGGTCCCTGGCAAAGCCAAAGCGGCACTGGGTAAGGAGATGAGTGAGGAGAGGGCTCCACTAAGAGGCCGAGCCTCCCAGGCTCCCACTCCCACCCTGCAACGGGCCGGAGAGAGAGAGCTGAAGGCTGGGAAGGCGGACCCTCCAGCCCCTGTCCCACTTCAGCCTCAGCCCCTTCCCTCCAAGATGCCACGTGCTCGCCCTTGATTCCTTCCTCCCTCCGTGGCCCATGGGAATGGGTTTCAGGAACTGAGGTGCTCAGCAAGCAGAGAAAGTGGCGCAGTGTTATGTAAAGGCCTTAGAGACCAGACTAGTCCAACCCTCTCATTTTACAGACGAGGACACTGAGGCCCAGAGAGGACAGTCGCTTTCCCAAGGACACCCAATGAGTTAAGGACAGAGCAGGGATAAATCCTGAGCCTCGGCACTTCAGGTCCCAGGCTCTTCCTCAACCATCTCTACCAGTGCTCCCCTGCCCCCAGCCCCCTGTCAATGGGTGGCACATCCATGACACATGCTGTGGTGATGCCACGGTCCCCCTCAATCCCTGAGACATGAATATACCACCGTACCCCTACTTGGACTTGTGTATGTAGCCAACGTGAGGTCACACATGTGTACAACTATGCCAGGTACAATTCCCCCTTGAACGCATCAGGTACGTAAAGGCAGGTTCTACGGGACAGGCACGTCCACATGTACGCATATAAGTTTCCTGGATGGCGGTGAATCCCAAACAAAGTAGCTCTGAACCCACTTCTTGCACACTTTCCCCATTCCGTGTGTTCACCCCTTGCTCCCAAGCTCCGAGGGCATGAGTGCATACACATGGACACACCTGTACACGCCCAGCCTCCCGCCCCGTGGGAGTTGACAGGCCATGTGACTTGGTTCCGCTCTCCCTCTGGCTGCGGGAGCTACACATGGCTGCCCGGCTGGCAGCTCGGCCGGGAGCATTTGATTAGAGAACTGCAGAGTAATTGCCTTTAATTGTGGAGCCTAAATGGAGCAGGGAATTGGATTGCGGGTTTCTTCTCCCCCCACTGCTCCCACCCACCCACTCCAGCCAGCGCTGGTCGGCCCGGTGGTGGGGCAGTCCTGGCACTGTGCTGTGACCATCAGCTTCCCGCGCTGGGCCCCAGGAAATGGAGGGGCTGCGGGACAGCACAGGGAGAGGTCTGGGGCTTCCCACGCACGTCCCCAATCTGTCACACACTGTAACCCAAATCAGTTTTCCCCGAAACTCTGGGGACTCCTCCCCCTTCTTTCCCTCCCCAGCTCCCAAGTCTTTCCAGAGACCACAATCCCCAGATCCAACTCTTCCCAAACCCAGCTTTCCAAAATCTCTCTGATCCTCCATCACTCCCGTGTGTAAGCAAACAGAACTGTCCCCCGCCCATTCCAAGACCCCCCTCTAAGACACCAAAAAACAGGACCCTCGTCTTCTCATCGCCTCCCTTCTTCTTTTTCCTCCTCCAGCTCCATCTCTCCCCTTCTTTCCAAACCTGCCTCACATTCCCTTCTCCCAGGAAGTCCTCCTAGGTTGATCTTTACCGCCAGCTTGTCCCATCTTTCAGTCCTGCTGTCACAGCTCTATCCATGGCATTTCCTGTCTCACGCTATCAGTCTATGCCCATGCTTTTGTTTGCCATGGGGTAGAGGGCATCTGGTGGGTGACAGTGTTTGCCCTGTTTCACTAGAATGGGAACCTCTCCTCAAGGCCAAGGGCCATGCTGTCTTTTCTCTCTGAACCTCCCTGGACATTCGACATCCGGATTGGTAGTTGCACATAAAGAGGACCGAGAGAGGGGGCAGAGATGGGAGTGGATTGATGGCCAGCATATGATTTAATACAAAGAGGCAGCCTCTTTTGGTTAAGTGTGCAAATCCAGCTCTTTGGGTTTGCAGGGGGTCAAGAAGTTAGAAACAGCAGCTCCCCAACTCTGCTGACCTGACAGCCCATCCATGTCTTCTAAAGGAAAGGAAAAGGCTCACCCATATTTCCTGGGATTAGGGTGGCAGGAGCTGAGATCCTGGGGGAGGGGTGGGTCAGGTGAGTAAGCCGGCATTATTAATTCAGGCATTGCCCTCATTATTATTCAAATTTATTCATATCATTGCGCATTTCTCTAGTGCAGCTACAGGCTGCAAACTCTCCACACTCACGTTTCTCCTTCCCACAGCCCCCGGAGCCCAAGTCAAGGGCTTGCGAGTAGAGTGGCCTGTGACCCCTGGCTCAGAGATGGAATTTATATTCACAGCTTTCCTGCATGGGGCCTGGACACGCTGGTGTCCTGTTGAAGTCTCCCGAGGACAGTGAGAAGCTGGTTCCATCCATTGGGAGTGAGGAGGCAGCTCACCCCGCAGCAGGATGCAGTCAGAGTCAGCGATGGGCATCTTGCCGGAGGGAGGAGTGGTGTGACCTTGGGCTGTCACTGCCCCATCCCAGCCTCCTCCGTGTGCTCACCTGTACCTGTGACAAGTCTAGACTAAGTATTGCAAAGTCCCTTTTAAGAGCAGAGGTTTAGGAAACAGACTTAGGTTTGCATAGTGCCTCTGCCACTTCCTACCAGTGTGACCGTGGCTGAGTTACTCTCTAAGCCTCATTCTCCTTACTGGTAAACTGGGGGATGATGACGCTTACCCGGATTGCTGAAGAGTTAAATGGGATGAGGTGGATGACATGCCTGGTACATTCCCTTGCCTGTGCCCACTGAATGGTAGCTATGACCCTATTTCTCCTGGGCAGTTAGATAATCAGAGGGACCGGTGGAAACATGAGCAGTGACATGACAAAGAAGGTATCTGTCGTCCTGCGGATTTTGAAATAGTTCCCTCTTGGCATAGGCCTGGGTGAAGCAATTTGGAGACGGGGAAATGGAAGCAATAACCCAGAAGAGAGTCCAGAGAGGAGGGGAAACGAGGGGTCTCAGGAATTTAACTTGATGGAAAGGCCGTGTAGATCCTGAGCCTGCAAAAGTGGCAAGCAATATTGGTTGGCCCCAAAACAGCCCCTGCAGCCAAGACAGTATCTGAGAGAGAGGCCAGATGTCCATGGGTTGTCCTGACCTGGATCAAGATTAAGAGAAAGCCCCAAGCCTGCTATGCCACGGCCAAGTCCCACTCTCCCTATTTTGCACACTCCAGGCCTTTCTCCTTGCCTCCAGGTCCTTACACAGGCCTTTCCTGGACAGAACACTGCTCCCTCCCTTTCCCTTGGGATTCAAATAGTCACCTCCTCTGTGAAGTCCTCCTTGCTTGCCTTCATGCCCTCAGAGCTCTCTGTACTAACTTCCCACCTCTGCTATAGTAGGTCCACGCTGCATTGCCCACCACTGCCCAGCCCAGGGGAAACTCCTTGCGTCTGGACTGTGTCATTCAGAGCACCAGTCCCATCACCCAGCACAGGGCCTGGCTGCCAGGCACACAGCAGGTGTTGCGAATAAGTCTGTTGATTGATGGAGTGAGAGTGAGCAAATGCCTGAGTGAACAGTCCTGCCTGTGCAACCCCATCGAGGGAAGGAGGCAAAACACCCCGTTCCCCAGGTCAGGCTCACAGACTGCGGTAAAGGCAGACAGGGCAGGAGAGTAGAGGGGCGGGACAGGGCTCTCCCTGCTGGGGGGGGAGGAACGGTGCTGGGGGCAGTCCTGGGAGGCTCCCTGAAGGAGGGAGTGTGGAGCAGAGCTGAGACAGGTAGGGGAAACAGAACTCTGGAAGTTTCTGGTGCAATGATGGGGATGGGTGAAGAGGGGATATGGGGAGTGCTGAGAAAAAAAGCCTAGAAAGTGAGCCATGAGTGCAGGCATCAGACAGGCACAACAGGAAGGGAAGAGGTGGCGTTACAAACGAAAAGGAGGTACTGGGTACATGTCAAGAAGGCACCAAGAACCAGCATCAGTGGTCTCACAAGAATACACACAAATCAGAGAACACACACATGCCTCAGAGGTCCCGGTGGCCTGGGCCTTCCACCGGCCATGACGTCTGTGACATCTGTGACACCTGTGACATGGAGCAGAGTCTGCATTGGAACTGGCGGGTAGGGGTGGTGGTGAAATGTCAGCCCCATCCCTGTGCCCACACCCCACTTCCAGGAAATAAAACCAGGGCAAACCAAAATGCAGGGGACTGGCTTGATGTGGGATGGGACTCAGGAAGAGCCTGAACACAAACAGAATGGTGACAAAAGACCAGCCTCCGAAGCAGCAGCGGCAGCACTGAATCAGCAGCCTTGCCTGCCTGGCAGCTCCAGTCTGGGGCGAGTGCAAATCCGCGTGTGTGTTTTTAAGTGAATTCCCGCCTGCTTTCATCCCGCTGCCTCCCTGTCTTCAGACACCATCACAGATGTTGGTGAGCTCTCAAGCAGCCATTGTGAAGGCAGACAGAGAAGAAGTGTGCTGTACACAGCCGCACGCAAACTCACACACTTACAGACTGATGGGGAGGCTGGCAGAGGCGCCTATGACACCGGGAAGTGGAGACAAAGACAGACCAGGCAGAGGGAGAGTGAAAGAGAGAAAGGAGACTGGAGGAGAAGCAGGAAGGCAAGAGGAGATCTTAGTTAGAAAGAGGCCAGGAAAGAAAAAGACACAGGCCCAGAGCAGAGAAACAGAGAGAAAAGCACTGGGAAAGGTCTGGTGATACAAAGACGCCCCGGCGCCACAGAGACCCAGGCCAAGGCAGAAAAGCAGGGCAGGAAGGTGATGGTGAGTGTGGTCACAGGGGGCCAGGACCTCATCTCCAGCTCGGTTCCGTCTTTCAGATGTGTTGCCAGAAGGTTGGGGAGGTCTCAGACTCCAGATGGGTGCCATGGGGTGGGGCCTCTGGGCTCCTCCCCTATTTCCCCCCAGCTTCCCCCCAGCCCTCCTTCCTTCTAGGTTAACCCTGGCCCTCACCATCCCACCCCATAACACAAAGCTCCTCTGGCCTCCACCTTGGAATGGTTCCCTCCCCCCTTCTTCTTCCGCATTGTTTGGGCTTCTGGTTATAGCACTTATCACAGCCTGCCTTGGATTAAAAGTTACTCGTGTGTGTGCGTTTCTGTCTTTCGCGGTCTCCTGGGAGCCCCTGGAGAACAAGAGTTGCTTGGATTTACCTTTCTTGTCCCTTCAGTCCCAGCAATGTTCCTTAATAATGCTAACTCCCAATTAGAAGATGCTGACTATGTACTGGGCACCAGTGCAGATGTCTTAGAGACACCGTTCCCATCATTATAATCCAGGGCACAGTGGCGGTTATGGTCTCCACGTTACAGTGAAGGGAAATAAGACTCAGACAGGAAGTGGCAGAACTAGTGCTCTTGGCACTGTGCTGTGCTGTAGGAATATCCAGGAAGTATTTCCTGAATACACTGGACTCATGGCCTCCACCCCAGAGAACTTCTGGTGCCCCCAAGCTCTGCGCCCATCTGCTACTTCTGATCTCCACTCTATACTCAGACCTGCATCTTAACTGTGTTTACCTCCTGGGAGGGCGCTGCTCCCTCCTGAGATCTGGGGCTGGCCTGTACCCTATAGCCACGCAGGACTTGCCCCACACGCTGCAACCAACCATCGGAGAAGCCTTGATGTAAATATGCCTACATGAAGGGAGAGTGGTTCCAAAGGCTGGCAGGACCATCAGTGGCACCTAAAGAGGTTTTCAGTCAATCGCAAATGTCACCCTTTATAAGCCACCAATGCCCACCAGTAGAAGTGGTAGCAATAATATAGCCCCTGCTTATGAAGCGCCAGTCGCTGTGTCAAGTACCTCACGAAGACTAGTTCACTTAATGTACACACCAACATGATGAGGTAGGTACCATTAGTATCCCTAATAAGGACCTAAGGTTCAGAGAGATAAGCAACTTCCTGCCAGGCACACAGCTGGTAAGTGTCGGGGCCTGTAAGCAAGGCCAGGGGCCAGAACACCTGGCTCCCCCGGAACGCCACCTCGCCAGCCTGGCTACTGCTGCCTTCCACCTCTCACCATCCCCTGGGCCTCTTAGCTCAGACTCTGGCCATTGTGCAAACTGGGGCCTCTCCGTCTCCCCTTGATACTGTCCCCTCACTAGGACACCCTCTCCTCGTCTCTCAGCATCACCCCCCTCTCCTTCCCAACGCTGATCTTCCTGGGGTGACACTGCCTTCCAGCTCTGCTCACTCTCCAACTCCCACCTCCATCCTCAGTACAGCACAGGAGAGGCCACCTATCCCCATCTGTGTGTGTGAACACATCTTCTGTTCCCGCTGGGCCTATCCCCGCAGTTGGGAACTAGGCTCCCACAAAGGCCTGGTGAGGACAGAGAGGTTGAATCCCATTTTTGACTGAGAACTAGGAAGTGACCTCTACATCTATCGTAGAGAGGCTGGAAATGCTTACAGATTCTCAGACACAGCTGTATAGTTCTTGTGGACACATATGTACCACAGCACATAAGCACACGTTCACTGGTGCTCATGCACACACACACACACACACACACACACACAGACTTTTGCACCTTTGCATTCAAGTACAAGTTTCTGCACCCCATGGACGCCTTTTTGCACCCGTGTCTTGGCACATGTACCTTGGTGGTCAAGTTCCCGGAGCCTTGCCTGCTATGCCAGCCGGGAACAAGACAGGGAGTGGAGCCAAACACAGGAGACGCCAAGGAAGCCGGGCTGCAGGAGAGAGGGGTGGTGGAGGCCGAGCCCTGTCTCCCCGGATTTATCAAATGAGAAGTAATGAACCCCCCGGGCCGGAGCAGTCCCCATGCTCTCCACTCCAGATCGCTGCTGGTTCAAAGGGAAGACTTTGATTCGCACCGACAGCTTTCAGATGGAACTAAATCTCTCCACACTCTACTCTTCCTTCCGCCACTCTCCCTCCCTCTCTCTGCCCTCACATCTTCGCTCTCCCATCCTCCCCCAAGAGCTTCTCCCCGACCTCAGCCATCCCCTTGTTGCTCTATGAAACATACAACAGCCAGAGAGGGCCCCTCCTGTCCATTGGATTCTCTCACGGAGAGAAGAGGATTGCAATTCTCTGGGCTGGGCCAGCAAAGGGGAAAGGAGAGGAGAAAGGGAGATTTGCACTTTTGATAAAGGAGGCAGGGGAGAAGGGAGGAAGGGAGATTTCAGGGGGTGGGGGGGGTGGGAGGAACGAACTGGCTGGGGCGGGCAGAACGAGGACGAGGATAGGAGAGAAAGACAGAGACCCCGGCGGCCCACAGCAGAGACACAGAGGCAGAGAGAGAAGCAGGTTCAGAACCCTTAGACCAGAAGCTGCCAGGAGGGAAGTACCACGCCTGCCCAGCCGACTGGCCATGAGGGGTGTGGGTCTGCTGATTCTGCCTTACACAGAGCCCAGCCCAGAATCCAAAAGTGTCCAAACGTGATGTGACCTGGAGACTATAAGCCCCTCTTTTGAGAGGTCAGGGGTCAGGGGTCAGAAAGCTGCACTGACTTGCTCCCAGCAGGTAATCTCAGGCTTGGCTGTGAGTAGAGGTCTGGTGATATGGACATCAGATGAACACCCTGAAGACAAGTTTCTCAACATTCAAGGACTATTATGGCCTCCACTCTGCTGCCCACCAGCATTTACCATAGAAAGTATCTCACAGTGTGAAGTGAAAAAGACACAGTGGGCAGCAGGGGCCTCAGAAGCGGACACCTCAGCTCCACTGGCCCACCTACCTTCACCCCCTTCCCACTTTTGGTCCTTTCTCATCCCAGGAGGCCAAAGCCGTAGGTAGAAGAAGCAATCTCTCCTCCCTCCCCACAAACTGCTTGGCCAAGCCACCCCGATGTCTATCTCCAAGGCTGGGGTATGGTAGGGACAGCTGAAGGGGAATCTTTCCAGGGACCAGATGGGCTTTTACAAGTGGCCACAATCTGGCCTGGTTTCCTTGCATTGAACAGACCAGAGAGGCTGGCTGCAGAGGCCGGCCGTGGGGCTGGTATTCATAGTGACAGGGCACAGGAGTTTATTGGTCTGGGCCAGTGTGTTACTCACCGAAAGAGGCAAGAACAGAACCCTGAAAGAGGCCAGGGGAACTGGCCCAGCACCACCTGCTAGCAGGGACAAGAGCACTCTGGGCCAGAAGTCAGGAGGCGTGGGCTTATCTGGTCCCGGCTCTGCCCCATCCAGCTGCGTGACTTTGTGGGGGGCATCACTTCACTTCTCTGGGTCTCAGCTTCCTTAAACTGTAATGAGAGGGGGCTGAAGTACTAGGCATGGAAAGACCTTTCTGGCTCTGATGTTCTAAGATTCTATTGCATCTCCTGCTTTCCTGGGGCCTCAGCCAGACCTTGCTGACACTCCCAAGAACTCAGCCCCATACTCCAGACAGTGAGAGAACTGGTGTACCTGGGGCCATCCTGGCATTTCCTTCCAGCAGGGGTGTAGAGGGAGGGCTGCAGGTTTATGACACTAAGACAGCAGCTGAGAGAACCCACAGGATGCATCCAGCATCGGAAAGAAAGGCCATTCTTTGATTTCCCCTGTAAGGAACTCCCCATCAGAGTTCCTTGCATCCCCTTCCACTAGGTTCATGGTGGAAAAAAAGAGGATAGAGGGCAGGCAATCCTGAGTCTCCAAAGTGACCTGCCAGCCCAGACCCACTCACAAGGACGCTGAGCTCCTGAACTAAAAAAGACAGGCAGGTGCAGCTGGAAACGCTCCCTCCACACTGCCCCATTTGGGCCTCCAGCCCCCTCTGCCCTGCCAGCCGGGAGGCACCGGGGCCAGACCTGATCTGACAACTTTATGCAAATGTGCCCTGGCAGGGGACCCTGAGAGTGTTTTATGGGAAGGACAATGGCATTGTGAGCCCAAGTGGGGTTGGCTGGAGCAGGTATGACAGGCAGGAGGAGAAAGGGGGGGTGGCAGGGATGGTGGATAGTTCTGCTGAAAAACTGAATTTCAATCTGGCTTCAGTGGGCAAGGGAAGGGCAGTGCGGGGAGAGGAGGCAGGTGGCCGGCAAGGACTTAGCTCAGATAGGAGACAGAGGGTAAGAGGAAAGACAGCAAAAGATGAGGAGAGAGAGGGAAGGAGAAAAGAGAGCAGGACAGTCACAAAGCCAGAGAAGGCTGAAAGAGACAGAGCAAGGCCCCCGAGGGCTAGGGTTGGGAGGCAGGAAAGGAAGGAGACCCTCTGCTGCCTCCCCCCAACCTACAAGACCAAATGGAGGAGGGGCCCAAATGCCTGGCTCTCCAGCAGTCCCCAAATCCTAAAACACAGGACGCTGAAAGAGATGGCCCAACGTGCAAAGACAAAATGAGAATAGAGAAAAGGGTGGGGAGAGGGAGTCAGACAGAAAAAAAGAGAGCAAAGCAGACAAGGAGAAAGCTGGTGGCAGGAAGAGTGACAGAGAGGCTGTAAAAGAGTGTTTTAAGGGACGGAAGGAAGGAAGGAAGGAAGGAAGGAAGGAAGGGAGGAAGGAAGGAAGGGAGGAAGGAAGGAAGGGAGGGCTGAAGTGACACTGGTATAAAAGGGACAGAGGACAAGACAAAGAGACAGGACAGGGAAAGAGAAGAACATTAAATTAGAAAGAGAATCTGAAGGTTGGAGCTGGAAAGGGCCTTGATCACCAATTTAACACCTTTATTTAGAAGAAACTGGGGGTCAGTAAAGGAAAGACTGGGGGTCAGTATTTGGGGTGGGCATGTCTCCAAACTTCTGGTGGCTTCTGAGCCAGCCTCGCAATTACAGAGGGCTCCCCTTTCCCCCAGGGCACACCTCCAAAGCCTCCTCAACCTGCACTGATGATGGGGGCAAGATGGGGGTTGAGGAATCTTTACCTGGAAACCCTCCTTCCCTGAAAGGGGGGATGGGGTGGGGAAGAAGGAGCTGCAAGAGAGAAGCTATGGAGAAGGCTGGGAAGATAGATACAAATGCGGAGTGAGAGTCAGGAAAAGAAGTAGTGGGACCATCTGGGAGCGGAAAGCGAGGATGAAGATAAGGACACAGGAGGAGGAGGAAAGAAATCGGAGAAGGGGAGGGGGCAGCACAGCTTTGGGGGCTGTGCAGATGGGTGGGCGGGGACCTCTGGGGTGGATCACCACCCTAGGGCCTCATCGGAAGGTCCTGAGCATTTAGGTCAAAGGAAAGGAATGAAATCCTTGAGAAATGGAAGGGATTTTTGAAAGGATTAGCCAAGGCTGGGGAGGAGGAGAGGATGAGGTGGGCTGTATCTGAGGTAGTTCCTAAGGCAGCCGAGGGCAAGGCCCTGGTGTCTCCCCACAAATGAAGCGGGGCCCAGGTAACTGCTGGCCCTCGTCTCCTTCCCACAGGCGCCCCCGGGGGGCTAGTGCATCCTCGCCCCAGGCAGCAGTGTGCCCACCAGGGAGGTGACCAATGTGCCACTCTTCAGCCCCCGCCACCCTGCCTTTCCCCAGGCAAACACAAAGTTCATCCTGGGGTCTGACCCCATTCCCCCCTCCTACAGTGAACCCCTCCCCTCTGGCTCCTCCTCAGGCAGATGGGCGCAGGCACCCTACACGTTCTGCCCTGAAAGCTCCCTCAGCTGGCTTTAACATTCTCAGTTACCATGCTATGAATATGGCTTCAGAGTACAATCTGAGAGTGGTGAGAACTGTACCCCTGAGAGCCCCCAGCAGGCTCAAAGCCCAGGAGGAAATGCAGGTGGTCTCCAGACCCTGTCCATAGAAGTCTCCTGGCACTTTTAGGAACAGTCTCCAGAATAAAGAGCCTTAACTCTGAGAAATCCAGAAAGGTGTGGGCTGGGACAGCAGAAAGGAGGGCATTCTCTCCTTTACGCTGAAACCAAAAGAGCCCGCAGGAAATCCGGGTCTTCTGAGGCCTGACAGGAGCTCTTAGGAGCACTTCTCCATTTCAAAGTTTAATGAGCTTTATTATATTTCTGCATCACCTCGTACCCCTGTTCACCTCAAAATTAAAGAGGAAAGAGAGGAAGGAAGGAAGGGAGGGAGGGAGGGAGGAAAGAAAGAAAGAAAGAAAGAAAAGAAAGAAAGAAAGAAAGAAAGAAAAAGAAAGAAAGAAAGAAGGAAAGAAAGAAAGAGAGAGAGAGAAAGAAAGAAAAAAAGAAAAAGAAACAGCAGCAGGTCAGATCCAGGTGTTAGATCTTAATCTCCTTCCAGAGTCAGGAACCCTTCATCACAGATGACTTTACAGATTTCTCTAGGACTTCCAGATGGACTATCTGACTCTATGAGCCAGGTGAGCAGCTAATTTGGGAAGGCATGGGGCTCTGATGAGTGCTCTCAACCTTGGCCCTGGCTCTGCACTAGTGCCTCTGAGAAAGTCTGTCTTGGCAGACATGCTCCACGACCCCAGGCCCCATCACTGAGCCTTCCTTACAAACCCCCAGAAGAGACATTAATGACGGTGACCCCTAGGGGAGCAGATTTTTTAATTCATATAAGAACTATCTAATAGCACCTGGCAGTGAGCTCCCTGTCACTAAAAGTGTTCAAGATAAGGGTGGATGACCACCAGACAGCAATGTTCCAGAGGGCCCTGGGTAATACTTAAGATCCCTTTCAATTCTGGTGCTTTATGATTCTATTCACACACCTCATATATTTTCTTCTTACTTTGGGCACACACCTAACAAATAATCAATTTATAACAGTTTGATCAAGGTGGACTGAAATGGTTTGCAGAACTAAAGTTTAAAGGAAGGAATTCTGAACAGAGCCATCTACAGGGAAAAGAACAGTTCAAAAAACTGTCTAGGCTGGCAGTCAAGGATATAAATAAGACTTTGGTCCCACGGCAATTAATCAGGAAACTTCAAAGTTTCGTGTAGTTTGAGACCTGTAGTTTCATCTGTAGCTATACTGTATTTTATTCTGGCTTGTAAACTCCTTGAGGCAACAGATGTGATCTTAGTTGTGTGTCTCCCAAAGTGACTAGTACAGAAGTGCTTTGCACACAACAGGTGCTCAATAAATGTTTGTCATTTGATTCTCTGAATTAATGGATAAGGCACCTGCACCCAGAGAAAGTCAACTCAATTCAACATTCATTCATTCATGTAACAAACATTTTTTGAGTGTCTACTACAAACCAGGCACTGTCCTGGGCTCTGGGATGTAAAGTGAACAAGACAGACCTGGTCCTGCCACCACCCAGCTTACAGTCTAGTGGACACATTCACGTATCTGGGCAGTATGGCATGATGAGAGTCCTGATGGAGTGATGTGGAGGAAAGGGCATTACATCAATGGATAGACTGCATTTTTTTCACATGTCTGACTTCCACCCTGGTCTTCCCTTGGGCCGAGACCCCTATCTTCTTGGCCTTTGTTAGGTCTCAGTCCTTTCTACATCATACAAGTTAAACATTGGACACCTTGCTTGGCACACAGTAGGTATCCGATAAATACACATTTACTGATTAGAACTGCCTTGGGCCTTGAAGGCAAGAAGGATTTCAGCAGCCAGAGAGCTGGGGGCAGGGCATTGGAGACAAAGGGAACAGCATGAGCCAAGACATGGAGACATAGAAGACCAGCAAGCAGTTGGAAGTGGCTGGAATTCAGGCACATAAAGAAGTTAGAACCAAGGTCATACCTCTTTAAAAATTAAACACTTTCTCCTTCTGGGCATTCCTCAGTCTCTGCCCTCCAGAAACTTCTAGGCTGCTGAGAAAGACTGGACATAGACATAGAAAGAGGTCCAGATTCAGAGAGACAAAAGTGGAAGGTGGGGCTGATCCAAGCTCCACAGAGCCACCATGTGTCCACCTGGTAAGGTTAGGGGATGGGCTTAGAAGAATCAGAAGAACTAAGGCGGCTGTTTGGTGGTGTGAGGGTGTGTGTGGCCTTGTGTGCATTCCTGCGTCTAGTGAACTTGTGCGTGTTACCACACATCTACATACAAGTGTTGGTATGTGGCCACCAAAAGCGAGAATGGGGCACTTTCTGCCTGTAACTAGGACATCCAAGGCTTTCCGAATTAATCTCCATTTAAAAGATTTCCCGCCAAGGTGCTTCTAGAGGCCCCAAGTTGGGGTCATCTGGATCAATCCTGCATAAAGTAAAAGCAGCTCCAACCGGTAGCTCAATCGATCCATCTAACTCGGTTCATTCTACATGTGCAAGGGGCACGGAATGTTAATTTGCTGCACGGGGCTGAGGGAGTCTGGCAGTGGAGGCTCAGTAATTAACAGCTGGAGGAGCAAGGTCTCAGTATGGCAGCATTCAATAGGCAGCGGGCGGCACAGGGGAGGGAGCACCCAGAGGTAGGTCTTCAGGGTTGATGAGCGCTGGTTTCACTGATTGCTCCTGGTCTTTCCTGTTCCGCCTGACTCAGTTTGCTTGTCAGATGAAACACAAATGCCCCAAGAACAGGGGAAGCGCAGGGACACCAAAACCATTCATCGAACCACTGTTGGAAGTTTACAGGATATTGATGGCGGACATGGTGCTGATGACCAATTGGGAGTCCAGGGCAAGGGTCCGTGGAGAGACCTTCTCTTCAAGGCCATGCAAACTGATGTCTGTTCCTAGGACCCCAAAGCATGTGAAAGCCAGGGCAGCTCTATGGTCTTATTTCCATGAATGAGGCAGGAATTTAGCAGAAAGGGGAGAGCACCCTACATGTATACATGCCAACCACCCCATTATCTCCTAGCAGGTCTACACCTACACCCATCCAGTGTCTGCTACACACCTACACCCATCCAGTGTCTGCCACGCAGCCTTCAAATCTCTCTCCTCCAGGCAGTCTTCCCAGAGGGGTTGTAAAGAAGGTATTGATTTTCTTCTCCCATCCCTTCCAAACCAGCCACTCTGGCCTGTGCCCTCATCAGCTTCTCCCACGTGCCCTTTTCAACTTTTCTACAAAATTTCTACAAACATTTCACTGACCTGGGGACACCCAACCCTGCTCACTTGTCTCTTTGTCCTGTGTTCTGTGTCAGCCTCAGGACGGCCCAGACACCAGAGGAGATGCCAGGAGCACATCACTGATGGAGGTACAGACATTCAGGTATAGGAGAAACCTTGGAGAAAGCAGCCTGCCTCTCTCTGTATCTCTGATTCTTTCCTTCCCTTTCTGATCTCCCTGTGTTGCCCCCCAGGGAAATGGGGATGTGGAAAGGGGAGTCCTCTCCTTCCTCCACTTCTGTTGTCCCTGGTCTCTGCAATAACCTAATGATTTCTCATTTAGCTGCCTAGCTGTGGATGGGGAGAAGCTCCCTCTGATTGCTTGTGACGCCAATCTCACAACAAATTTATCACCTCGTTTCCTGGACGAGCCAATATTCCTCCTCGATTATCTCCCTGTGAGGGGGACAGGGCGCCATGCATTCCAACAAGCGGCTTATGCCTTCCCCGGGTATCAGAGTCAATCAAGCTCACAGCCCTGGGAAGGAAGGATGGAAGGGTGGGGTGGGAGACGGTTCTCATGGGAGCACAGGAGGGCTCCAAGAGCAAGAAAAAGACGGAGAGGACAGTGGGGAACAGACAGAAGCCTCTGGAAACGCGGCTCTCATCAGGTTTATGTGTAGGTTCTCTGAAATGGAAGCTGGTGATGGGAGCAGTGTGACCTTTGCTCAGATAATTCTGGAACTTCCTTCTCAAGCCACTCCTGAGATCCTGGCATTTCATCCAGCCACCCCCTAAATCTTGGCGTGGGGCTAACGGAGGGAGGAGAGTGATGGCCCTGGAGTCCAGCTATTTCACCCTGGAATGAAACAAGGGAGGAAGAGCCACTTGCCTACCCCATGCCCCCACTCCAGCATTCCTCAGCCCCTTGCATCCCACGGAAATGACTTTTCCTAACAAAAATCACTTGCTCCTGGCTGGGCTGCCAGAAGGGGCAGGTGTCCTGTGAGGGAACTGCCCCACATGACTGATGAGGGGAGACGAAAAGAAATTTCTCCAGCCCAAGAGGCAGTGAGTTGGAGGGATGGGGTGGGAAGTTCTCTGAAGGGAATCAACAGAGAAGGAAGGGCAGAGTGAAATCAGAGCCACAGGGGACTGCTGACAGGACCTTGGAAAATGGATCAAAGGAGAAGGAGGGAGGAGTCATGAGGAAGTGTTGCTTAAGGGCACGAGAGGAGGCCAGAGAATCATGAGAACTCCACTGGAGACAGAGGGTCCCACATGTGTGAGCACAGAAGTGGGAGAGCCTGGGCCAGGTGGGCAGTGTACAGGGGAAGGAGGGTGGGGTGGGTGCCTATGTCAGGGAGATGGAGGAGGGGCGAGGGACAGAGACTCCCAGGACATGAGAGAGGACAGGAATATCAGGGCCCCCCCATCCCCCAGGAAGGCAGGATGCAGGACCCCCATCAAGAAAGGCAGAAGGAGGAACAGAAGAGGAAAGGGAAAGGGGCTGATCACCAGGAGAGGTAGCAGATGGTTGCTATCGTTAAATGGATTCCAGTAAGTCCAGGATGCCTTAGACAGCAGAGACAGGCTTGGGTAAGCAGTGGGAGGGGGGAATTAAGGAGCGGAGCCTTAGAGGAAGGAACTTACAGAGAAGCCACACACCGATCTGTATGATTACACAGCATGTAACCCTTAGTTCTCCTTCAACACTAACCACAAGAAGGAACCCCGAACCCAGCCACAACCCAACACTAATCCCAATCCAGACCTGTCCTAACAGTCATTCTAACCCCAGATCTGAACTAGAGCATGAACTTTTTGAAGGCAACACATCTCAAATTCCCTCAGGGCCTGGTCAGCAGAAGTGATCAACAGATGTTTATTGAATACGTGAACACAGAAACTAAACCTTAACCCTTGCCCTTAACAGTCACCCCTGTTTCCAGCCTGACCCCTACTGAGCGCCGGTCAATCCCAAGCCCCAGCTCTCACTATACCCCTATCCCAATCCTAAAGGCCACCATTCTTAACTACAATTTCACTTCGTTAACTCTAATCTCCATTTTTTCTGCCTCCACACCTCTGGATAGATGGTTCAAATTCATCTGGGCAAACAAAGGTAGAGACAAACAAAAGATACCAACTCAACCTGGAGGCCAAAACAAGGTGGGAACGTAGCCCCTGAATTCTCAGGCTAATTCTGGATGCTTTCGTCTCTGGCCCAGCTGCCCAGACCTTTCTGCCCCAGGGTCCGAGAAAGTGGGACGGAGCATGGCTATAAGGTTCGGGGCAAAAGGAACCTAATGCTTGAGACCCCAGGAAGAGTGATTCAGATCTGAAGAGGCCAGAGTGAGCAGAGAGAAATGCGACAGAGAATAAGTGAATGGACTCCAGCTCAGGAGCCAGAGACCCAACATTTATCTTCCCGCTCACAGCTCCGACCTTGGGAATCACTTGCCCAGACACAGGGTGCAGGAACGCTTCGTAGGGTGCCTGTGGGAAGCCCTGCAGCAGGGAGGGTGCTGTGAAGGTGCAGAGCTGCTTCGAGACTCTCCCCCCTCCAAGGAGCAAGGCTCTCCCCATCTCTTAGGACCTGTCACTGCGGTGCCTGGGAGAGGGGCTGAGTATTCTGTTCTGTTCTTGCTGCAGCCAAATCTGATTATCGGGACGTGTGATGGGTGAGCTGGGTTTGGACCCCCAGCTCAGGGAGTGGGATGATGGAGTTAGCCTGTCCCTCTTTCCCCAGGGGATGAAGCATCGGGTCCTCGATGTCATCTGGAATGTGTGCACCTCTGAGATGTCTCTCTAACCAAGATCCTCGGGAGATCCCTCTCCAACCATTTCTTGATATAAAGACTTCTGAGCACTGAAGCGCCTGCACAAGCTCCCCACGTTCTGCCGAAAGCAGGATCGGAACCCCGGTGTGAGAATCCCCAGCCCCGGGTGAGACCTAGTGCCTCTGGCCAGCTGCTGCATCTGTGGGGGTCACTTGGAGGGAGGGAGTGGAAAAGCCTGCCTCTGCTTGGCTGGGGCCTCCAGGCATTTCTCAGTGACAGCCGTGGGCCTTGGAAGCCTGGGGCAGGGCAGGGAGGGAGGAGGGAGAGCGACAGTACAGAATAATAATGAAGGATTTTTAATAACTCATCAGCTACGGTGTCAGCTCAACAGCAGTGGCAGCGCAACCCGTTGGGAAAACTTTGCGAGGAATTGTCTTCCTGGGAAGTGAGAGGAGTCAGAAGGGCTGAGGGCAAGGGGAAGCGTCCTCCTCGTCCCCGGCTGCTCAAAGCTTTGAGTTAGTATCCAGCCAGTGGTGCAGGATGAAGTGCAAGCAAGGTCACAAAGCCCCAGGCCTGGCCCTCTGGGAGCTTCCACTCCGGATCAGACCCACGGGTCACGGACAGGACTGAGAACAGGAGCAATCTATGAAGTCACTGCAGACAGAGCACAGGCAAGCCGCCCTCCAGGAAAACACAGCCCCCCCCCCAACTTGCTCTCTGAAGTCTGCAAGGCAATTACACACTTACCGAAGGGCTCCTTCTCTTGACCTAATAATTCACCAAGGAATTGTTTGAAGTAGGGGTGTCATCAAAGACACTGTTAGAGAAAGCCCTTTCCAGTGGCCTCGTTTTCCTGATGAGGATACGGAGGTCCAAAGATGTTACAAAGACAGTTGATGGCAGGGCAGGATTCCTAGAAACGAGAAATCCAGGTCTCCAAAAAATAAATATGATTTTATAAAAACAAGTTCCATATACTTTTCAAGGGCCAACTGCTACAAAGAGAGCAGTACCCTGGGACTCCAGTGTGTCAAGGGCAGCTATCTTTTAGGTGAGAGCCATGAGGGAACTTGGGGTAACCATCATAACCATTATATGCCTTCTCTTTTCCTCAGATCACTCTAGGAAAGCTTCCTGGAGGCAGTGGCTATGGATGTGGCCTGGGAAATGGAGAGATTTCCCAAGCCCTTGGAGTGATAAGTGCAAAAGGGTTCAGTGACATGGATAGAGGGGAATATTCTAGGTCTATGAAATGTCTTGGAAAGGAATGAAAAGATAAGGCTATTTATCAAAGACATATGTGAAAGGCACGGGGGCTGATGTGTGTGGGCTCAGAAACCTTCCAGTTCTTGGGAGGTCAAGGACCCTAAAAGCTTAGTGGCTCTGAGCAGACCACCAAAGACAAAGCGGGGTTTCCCCTCCAAGTCCGTAGCAGTGAGTTAGCTACTGGAGGCCTGGCAGCCTGCAGAGAGCATCCCACACCCTCCCATATCCCCAAAATAGAGCAGAGGGGAGGGTGGGTGTCAATCCCTCAGTTGCCTTCACTTTAGGCTGCAGTGCTGGGGGCGTGGGGACTTACACCTCTATCCCATCCAATCCCAAGAGCCCCCATAGGCGGTAACATCTCTGCATCCCCAGCCCTGGCACAAAACAGTCCCTTAACCAGCGTTTGATGAATGAAAAAAGAAATGTTGGGGGCTTTCTAGGAGGTGATAAATGAAGGAGAAATGCAGGTCTGGAAGTAGGGGTTGGGGTGTGGCAAGGGGAGGCACCTCCATACCTGGCAGAAGGCCAAGACTGTCTCAGAAAGAGAAACTAAGGCACCAAGGAGTAGGCATGTGTTCCAGAGGAGAAGTACTGAAATGAAACTCGGCAGCCAGCCCCAAGCCCGGGCCCCCGCCCCTGCCCAGCCAGCCATTCTGCAAGATGTAAAGTGCTATCTAAACGTGATGCATTATTAACACTTCAGAAATCATATTTCACAGTCGCCTGGCTGAAGCTGGGAAATGAATTCTTCCTCCTGCTCTCCAGCAGGGGAATGATTGTTGGAACCAAATGTGACAGCAGTGACATGTGACCGGGGGCCAAAAGAGGGCATTGAAGGGTGGAGGCCATGGGCACCCACGCCCGGCAGGTCCCGGGTGCTCCTCCTCTGCCTGGGGCCTTGAATCAAACACTCTGCCTCCGCCCAGGCAAGGCAGCCAAGCTGACCCCTGCCTTTCCCACCTGATCAGCCTTCAGGAGTCCCTGGCAGAAGGCAGGCAGAGCCTGTGACCCAGCCCCTCACCCTGGGACACTGCTGAGCACTCCTCAGGTGCAGGAGGAGGAGTTACAGAGGGTGGAGGATGCTCCAGTCTGATGGGAGAGGCAAGGTCTCAGGATGGACACACAGGAGCAGATCTAGAAGGACGACGGGCCCTAAGTCACTACTGCAGGGGCTACACGGAAGAGGATGGCACGGAGCGCGTTGGGGAAGGAGAGCCATGAGGAAGTGGGACGAGTGTTCTGGGTGGGGTGAGAGGCCTCCAGGGAGGTCCAGATATGGAAAAGAGAACCATGTTGACAAACAGGGAGGTGTTTTGCCCAACTGGGCTGGAAGGAAAGGAGTGGGCAGGATGGGGGGAGTGGGAGGGGCATGTCCCCGGCAGACAGGAGGAAGCAGGCAGTGAGCTGCATCCTGTCCTCACTGGGATTCACCAGCCACGAAACAGGGAGGGAAGAGGGAGGTGAGGGAGAGTCCTGCCTGCAAAGACCAGTGTCTACTCATCGGTACGAAATCAGAGGGCCTCATGTGGCAGATGTGAAAGAGGAGAAGCTGCCGAAGTCACTGCCATCCCCATCCCAGGACCCAGCCCGGTCTTCCTAGAAGGTGCGGGGCTTGTGTCCGTGTGCTCCGTTAGCAGTGCAGGTGGTTTGTACTTAGGCACGGGGAACAGACGAACCGATTTTCAGTTAAAACCTTATCTACAGGGTGCAAAGATATAAAGGCGGGTGGGTTGGATTCTTTTCTAAGCCAGCCTTCAATATTTGCAGTGCCTGGAAGGAGACGAAAGGAAGGCGCCCAGGCAGCCCTGGCGACATATAAATTCTGCTCATAATTACATGACTCTCAACACCACGAGATGCCAATAACGTATTTGCAAGGCACACAGATTAATGGCGTGCCGGCATTCCCTAGGTGGTGCTTGGATGGCCAGGGCACCGGGAGGGGCTGCCGCTCTGGCCTACGTGGTTGGAGGAGCCGAGATTGCTGATGCAGACCCCTCCTCGGTTCTTCCTCAAAGCTGTCTACTCTTCAGGTCCCCCAGACCAGCCAGTTTCTCTCTCTTGGAACCCCCCAACTCTGTTAGGGTCGCAGACGTACAGGATTTAAGTTGTGTTTCTTCCAGAAGGAAGTGGACGGGGGCCTAAGGGGAGCAAGGCATAACAGAGCTGCAGAGCTGTGAACAGCTGCTGGGGATGACAGCAAATGTCAGGCTCTTGGACCTCAGGAAAGGCTCCCTCCCCTCCCTGAGTGTGGTCCCTTCCCTGGCTCCCACCTTTTTCAGGTGGGCCAGCAATAGGCTAGGCAGCCCCAAGCTCCCTCCTTCTTTTTCATCTAGAGGGGAAGGCAGATGGCGCCATGGCAAGTTCTTGGGGCTTCAGTTCCATCAATTGCCAGCTTTGCCTCTCGGAGCCCCAGTTTCATCAGTGGTCAAACAGGGATAGTGGATGGGCCGGGAAAGGCGGCAGCAAGATAGCCCAAAGAAATGAGTCTGACGATGCAACACGAAGTCCTCTAGGAAAGGAAGGTCCCCTTGTGTGCCCCCCATCGCACCCCCACCCCCACCCACAGTTTAGGCAGTAAACCTGTCAGGATGAGGAACTTCATCTTCCCCAGCTCTCTCTCTTGTTCCAATATTCCCCAGCACAGGCTGCTCTGCAGAAGAAGATACTCAATAAAATAAATATTTACTGAATTGAACAGAATGGAGGAAGAGAGACGACGAGGAACTCTCACAGCAATTTGGTGGGGGAAGGTTTTAGTAGAGGGAGTACCAAAAAGTGCATCGGCGGCTGGAAATCAGAAGAATTGGCTTGAACTCCAGCTCTGCCATTTACAACCAGGGAGATGGTGGTGGAGCCAGCACTCCTCTCCAGGCCCCTGATTCCTCATATAAAGAGCACGGGCTGGACAGAAGATCTGTGAGAAGCTTTCCAACCCCCGAGATGGTAGGAGGATGGGGAATGGGCTCCAAGAACCACCGTGAGAAAATGTCACGAGGAGTTCCTGGCACGGGCTTAGGTTGGCCATTGGCATGTTGCTCAGCACTCAGCATATTGTTTGGGATCATCAAAAATTACATAATAGCAATAGTCATGCTTCCATAAGCATCCACAGGCGACTCGTTGGCGAGAAATCCCATTGATAACTTCTGGGGAAGAGTTTCTGTCGAGTGGAAGCAGTCTGCCCCTGGTCCCACCCTCACTCACCCTCAGCTCCAGCCCATTCCTGCCACTTTGATCCCCTTCTGCCTGTGGTTCCAGCAAAAAACTGGAAGAATCCTGAAACCTAAGCAGTTGATCCAGTTCAATTCTATTCTATTCTAATCAGCAACAAGTATTGGGGACCTACTATGTGCCAGAGTTTTACTATAGAGATAAGAGGACTAACAAGGCATCACCTTGCTCTTGAGTCATTTATAATAAACCGCTTGTAGTTAAATCTAAGGCTCAGGCCAATCAGCAGCTTTGGTGTTTAGGAGAGAAGTGATTAATTTCAATGGCAGGAAGAGAGGAGGGAGTGAATAGGGACTGTGCAAAGGGTAAAATGAAGTCCTGAACCAGCAGGTATGGAAGGAAAGAGATTCTGGGCACAAAGCACACTGAGGACAAAGGCAGGGAAGAGTATGGTGTGTCTGGGGAATAGTCTGGCATGGCTGGAGCTCTGGGTATTTGTGGAAGGGCAGGGTTGTGAGGATTAAAAGTGATAATCCCCTTAAAGGCACTCGCAAGCTACATGTGCATGGCAGTTATAAGGGGCCATATTTTTACTGTTTATGGAACATAAGAAAGAATAGGTAGACCGGGATCAGATTGTGGCAGGTCTTGAATGTCATTTGTTCACTGATCCACTCACCATGTAATGCTCATTTATCCTATTAGGTATCAGGCATGGTGCAGGGGGCTAGAGACAGCAAGTAGAACCCCACGTGCCTCCAGCTCTCAAGGAATTTGCAGGGGAGTCAGACTTCAACATATGAATGCAGCATGGGGTTATAGGTGCAATGATGAAAGAATGGAAGGGATATAACGGATGCACAGAGAAAGAGTCAATTTGGCCTGGGCAAGGGGGGTGGGGGGGTGGCGATCAGGAAGGCTTTATAGAGGTGATATCACTTAGACTAAGATTTGAAAAATGGGCCCTAGGGTGGGGTCGAGGAATTCTTCCAGGCAGAATGCAAATGTGAGCAAGGGCTCAGAGGCAAGGATTTTTGGTGGACAATGGTATCTGCAAGTGGTTCGTGGTTTTTTTTTGGCCGTGACTGGGGATCGAACCCGTGCCCCTCCTGCAATGGAAGAGTGGAGTCCTAACCACTGGACCGCCAGGGAATTCCCTCTACAACTGGTTCTGATGAGGGAGGGAGAGAGAGAGAGAGAGAAACAGAAATGGGGCAAGGGAGGTAGGCTGGGGCCAGATCATACAGAGTTTTACATGCGGGATCAAGAGTTTGGATTTTAACACAGTGGCTGAGAGGAGTAAATGAAGAATTAGATAAAATTCTCTGCCAGGAGTTGGGGAGGGTGGACCCAGCAGGGAGCTGCATCACTGCTCCCGGAGAGAAATTATAAGGATGTAAAACTAAGACAGTGGATAAACTGAAATGGAATAGATATGAAATACATGAAGGAGGTAGAAACAACAGGATTTAATGGTTGGGAGAATGCGGAAGCTGAGGGGAAGGGAAACAATGTTCGGTTTGGGGAACCAGAGAGTGGGTGAAGGCAATTATGGGAATCCTGGAGAAGGAGGGTGGGGTGGTGTGGATGGCCGGGCAGCCAACCAAGGTCATTCTAAGAAGAATGGACTTTATCCTGTTGATGATGGGGAGCCACTGAAGGGTGGCGTTTAGAAAAAAATGACTCTTGCACCCATCCCAGGGAAAGAGTAAGCAAGAGAGGAGAATGAGTTAGGAGAAGGGAGGGAGAGGACAGTGGGCCTCCACTGAGTGTGTCCCTCCAAAGAAGAGATAACCGGAAGTCAAGTGTAGTGACAGTTACCCTAGTGTTGGCATTACTGTGGCTATGATTTGGTTATTGGTAGTGTCAACAGTTGTGAGGATTAAATGAGGTATACACAGAGTAAATACTTTAAAAATATTAGCCATTGTTATTATTTCATTAACATCAACTCTGTCATCTCTAGGTATTTGTTGTGTGGCCATGAACCAATAATAATAGAAGCTTGTCACCTGTGATTGTAGATGACCAGAGCTGGAAAGAGGAGCTGGGAGTCAGGGTTCTCATGTCTCCCCTTGCTTCAGGAAAGGCCATGGGAAGGAGCGGGAATAGCATGAACACAGGCACAGAGGCGGAAGGGCCGTGAAGGTACTGAGTGTGAGTGTGAGTGAACTTTACAGCTGCCGTGGGCTGCCCGTGTGCTCCTTGCTCTCCGCTCGCCAGGGCCCTCCCCATGTCCACCATCAGAATAGATGAGGGCACTCTTTAGCCAACAGTGAAGGCTGAGAGGAGGGGGCCTTTGTTCTGAGGAACGGCGAGCAGATGTTCATTCTCCCCAACAAGTGTTATACTGAAGCAGGAGAAACAGAGGGTAGACATGAAGAAGGACTTCCTGCTCTCAAGTTTTCAAGAATCAAGAAAACATAAGATTTTGAAAAAGTGTAGACAGTGAGACCAAAGGATCAAATGGGCGGCAGTTATCTGACTGCATTCTTTAGAATCACGGAATTTTAGAGTTGGAAGAGACCCATATGAGATGATCTAATCCAATCCTCTTATTTCACAGATGAAAAACCTGAGACCCAAAGAGGTGAAGTGAATTCTCCAAAGTCAACAGCAAAGCCAGGAGCATAACTCTGGTCTCTCTGGACTCCTAATCCGGTGCCATCTCCATCCCCCTCCCCACCCCAGCTCCCTGTCACCATAAAGATTTCTTGAGAACTGAACACTCTGTACTGCAGTGCTGAGTAGCCTCTCAAGTTTAAGTGACTCCTTGCTTTAATAAGCAATATTCTCCTATATTACTGTGAGCCTCCAAGTGCTCTATCTGATATCCCTGACCTCTCGCAGAACCCTGGGATGGAGGGAATTGGGATCGATCCTCTGTTCTCACCAGGAGGCTGCCGGTGCCGTGAGGGGCAGTGCTGCTGCCTGAGGTGTAAAAACACATCAGAGGTACAGGGGTCCTTGAAACACAGGAATTCCTGGCCCAATGTTCTAGATACTCTCTCCAACCAAGCACACACACACAATCTTCTCCCCGCCCACCAACACCCACCTCCAGACGCTGATTTTTGGCTTTAAACCTGAAACACTGCCAAGCCCTTGGTCTTCATCCAAGGATTTCTAGGAATTGCTCACCAGCACTTGAGACCAGCTCAGTCCACAAAAGCTGTGGACTCCGACTCTGGTTGACAAGCGGGCAGTGGCTGCTGTGATCTCGGCATCTTCAGCCTCAGTTCCTTAGGCCTTCTGCTGCCCGACCCTGCGATCTTCCCACCCTCCTCTAAACCAGGCACGCATCCCAGATGTTTTCTTCTCTCGTACCTCGTACCAGGTACCACTCAACACCCCTCCTACACAGGTCTCAATCCTCTCCCTCCCTCTCCCTCCCTCTCCCACGCCGACTCCCTTGGTTGAAGTCTTCGCCTTTGCTCCCCTGGACTATTGCGATAACCTCCGAATTGGTTCCCCTCCCCCAGTTTGCTCCCCTTAAATCCATTCTACACACAGTTGCTAGAATGAGCTTTCCAAAAGGCAAATCTGATATCATCGCCCTGTGTAAAACCCTTCAGTGGCTCCCCAGTGACTTCAGACGAAGTTCTAAAATTAGGTCAGGTCCTGTCCGACCTAGCTGCTATTTACCTCTTTAGCCTCATCTTCTGTTCTCTCCAATGTGCTCTTTACTTTCTAGAAATCCCAGATGTCAGAGGTTTCTGCACACTCCGAGCTGCATCCCACCTCAGCCCTCCACCTTTGCACGCTCCCCTCCCCCGCCATTTGCCTCACTCTTCTCCAGCCTTCAAGACACAGTTCAGGCTTGGTGCCCCAGGAAGCCTCCCCTAAACCCACGGCCTGGGCCAAGACCCCACCCCGAGCTCCCATGGTGCTCGTGCACCCTACGACTCTGAAGCACTGAACTATATAAGCTCCCTGAGGATAGACGCTATGTTTTTAATTCATCCTTATTCTTATCAAGGATGCCTGGCTTGCTCAACGAACAGCTGTTGAATTGAACTGAACTCAAAAGGTAACTTTCTCCTCCCTTTCCACCTCCCACACCACCTTGTCCTACAAATATTTTATTGGGACTTCCCTGGTGGCACAGTGGTTAAGAATCCGCCTGCCAATGCAGGGGACACAGGTTCGAGTCCTGGTCCAGGATGACCCCACATGCCAGGGAACAACTAAGCCCGTGCACCACAACTACTGAGCCTGTGCGCCTAGAGCCCGTGCTCCGCAACAAGAGAAGCCACCGCAATGGGAAGCCCGCGCACCACAACGAAGAGTAGCCCCTGTTCGCCGCAACTGGAGAAAGCCCACGCGCAGCAACAAAGACCCAACGCAGCCAAAAATAAATTAATTATAAAAAATAATTTAAAAATATATTTTATTCATTCTACCTCCTCACTTGCTAATCGAAGTGTTTCTTCTTCTCAAGTGCAACCCAAAGGTCCCCTCCTCCAGGAAGCCTTTCCTGAGGAGTCCTACCTGTCTGCTTCTCTTGATATCTCCGAGCTCAGTTTGGGCTGCATCACTTAGCATCTCTACCTTACCTTTCACTTCTCTTTTAAAAGTAAGCTCTACTCCTACCAAACTGGACTGCTCGTTCTTTCTCAAAGCTTTCATAAGCGCTTTACACTCTCTCGGTCAATGTCATACTATTTCCTACCCTTGCAATTGCCCTCCAGCTGAGGGTGGCAAGGACTTTGCCTGCCGCCTGTGGCAGCACCCAGCACACAGATTTCCTACCACAGGTGCTTGGCTGCGATTGTTAAGGGCCTGCGTTGAACTGCCGACTTGTATGCTTAATGTTATTTTTGTGTGTGGGCAAAGGTGTGTGTTCCCTTTTCCATCGTAGGTGTTTTGCTTCACCCCCCCCCTCCCCCGCCATGTCCCAATTTGGACATCTCTGAGACCCTTCCCGCTTTGATGTTCTGTGGTGCTGCAGCTGTGAGTTCACTGAAGGCAGGAACTAGATCTATTTCTTCCCCCGTAGCTTCAGCACCACGAAGCCTCAAAAAAATCATGCTGAATGAAAGCCTTCCCGAGTCTTTGTTTCTCTCCTCCTTTTTCCTCCTAAGCGAGGCAGTAGAGCACAGCAGCTTAACATGTCGACCCAGTAACCAGCTCTGCTACTCAACCTGGGGCAGTGGGCTTTACTTCTCCGTGCCTCAGGTTCCCCATTTGTAAAACGGAGATGATATTAGTATTTCCTCACACGTAGTAAGCCCGAGGTAAGTTGTTGTTATTATTATTGCCCTATCTTTCCTTCCATCCTTCTTATTTACAGTTTTTTGATATCTCAGCCTCTTTGTTTGGACTCAATAGGTCTCATCAACATCAGAGGAACCCAAGGACTGCTGGTCTAGGAAGTCAAAAGAATCCCATTTTAAGCCACTCTTGGTTTCCAGAGATCTCCTGGAAGTACGAGAATGATAAAGTAAGATCAAGAAAAGGGGAAGGGTCAGGGCCAGAGGGGAGGAGAAAGTCCTGGGCAGAGGACAGGAAACTGTCTGGTATAATCAGAGCACATTATTTTTGTGAGAAGCAGACTGGGGAAAGCTCCAAGAAATCAGGGGAGGGGGCTCGTGTTATGAAACATTTCACAAGAGACCCAGACCCTGGCCCAAAAGTACTTCTGTGCATGGGTCAAAGCAGGTTGTAATCAGCATGGCTGAGCATTTGGCAGCCCTGGGAAGGGTGTGCACATTGAACTCATGAACTTGGTTCTGGCCCCAGCTCCATCTTTATAATGATTATGTGACCTGAGGCAAGGCTCACTGCTCTGAGCCTCAGTTCGCCCAACGACAAAACAGGGATGACAGAACGATGTTGGCACAGCTGTTGTGAGGGTTAAATGTGATCTGTAAATGATAAAGCACCACCCACCTATTAGCCATCATTTTTATTAAGGCTGTATCTATATGGCCTAGTCATCCAGAAAATGTACCTGATAACTGAGGCTCAAGTACCTTTTTTTTTTTTTTTTTTTTTTATCAAGTACCTTTTTAAGCCTCCTTTATTTAGGCCAAGAGGTTCTCAGTTATCAGACGGTGGAAGATCCTCTGCGAACATTTATGACTCTCCTGCCCAGCCTGACCTTTCCCTGAACCCCCATTCCCCACCCTGTGCCCCTCCCCAGTCAGACACAGGGGCCCTTGTCAGCACTTTCCTCGTGTATTACAACTGTCTGCCCGTGTCATTCTCATCCACCAGCCAGAAGACACTGAGTCTCTCCATGACTCTCTCCCTGGTGCCCAGGTCAGTGCCTGTCACAAAGTAGGCATTCAACATTGATTTCTTGAATGAGTAAATAAATGGGGCACAGAATCCTTATTTAGGCTATGCTACAATCCTCCTCTTTGCAGCTTCTATAACCCTCCCAGCTCTTCTCTCTGGAGCCATATTAAATGAATCTAATTCTCTTCCATATGACAGTCCTTTAAGCACGTGAGGAGTTATGACATGCCCCCAGAGTCTCCTCTTCTTATGACCAAACATAGTTTCTTAAACTGCTATTTCCTCTCCACGGGCATCCGCATACAAACTTTTCTGGTCAAGGTCACCAGCAACCTCCAAGTTGCTAAATCCAACATTAATCTTCCTCTCAGTCCTTATGTTGCTTGATAGATCAGCAGCAATTGTTACAGTTGACCAATGCCTCCCTGGGTTTGTAGGACCCTCTGCTCTCCTGGTTCCCTTCCTGCTCCCCTGCCCCATCCACAGTCTCCTTGGCTAGTTCCTCCTCATCTTCCATGGGAGTGATCCAAGGTCCCAGGGGCTTGTCCTTGGCTCTCTTCTCTCTCCCCATTCACTCCCTCAGTGAATTCATCCAGTTATATAGTTTAAAATGTTTGCTCGTGTCAAACATTTTACCTCTACACTAATGTTCCAGCAGTTCTGCCCAGCTCTGATCTCTCCCTCACACTCCAGCCACACCTGTCAAACTGCTTATTTAACATCTTCGACTGGATGTCTCATTGGCATCTCAGACTTAACATATCCAAGACTGAACTCCTGATCTTCCACTCCCAAACCTGGTCCTCTCAGTAGATGACAACTTCATTCCTCCAGGTCCTCAAGACAAACTTCAAAGTCACCCTCCACTCCGCTCTTTCTCTCTTACCCTGCATCCAATCCAGCAGTGAATCCTGCTAATTCCAGAGATGGACCACTCCACATGGCCTCCATTGGTACCATTGTTGCCCAAGCCATCATCTTGTGTCTGGATTACTGAAGGAGCCTCCTAAACAGTCTCCCTGCCTCCACCTTTTCCTCACAGTCTATTCTTACCATAGCAGCCAGAGTGACTCTGTTAAAAAAGACATTATATCATGTCACTTCTGCCCAAAGCCTGCCACTGACTTTCCATCTCATTCAAAGTAAAAACCCAAGTCCTTGGGATTCCTTCAAGGTCCTTGTCCTGTAACAATCTCTCAGATCTTTGTCTTGGGTTCCTGGGACAGGGATTCTAAACCCTTGGAATTTCCCAAATGATAAGAGAGTCTTTGTTATTCATGGTGGGCATTTGGACCCTACCTGGTTTTATGCTGATAAAATGACTCTGGATGGGGCTGGTCTTGCTGGAAAGACCAACCGATTAGAGGGTTGGGGCTTTGGGGCACTGATATCAGCCAGACACGACCTGCTCACTTCCAGGGAGAGGGTAGGGCTGGAGACTGAGTTCAATCACACGCCCAGTGACTCAATAGTAAAAAAAAACTCTGGGCACTGGGGAGCTTCCTGGTTGGGGAATACCTTGATGATGGCTTTGTTCCACAGGTAGAGGACACAGAAGTTCTGCACCTGGGACCCTCTCAGACCTTGCCCTATGTGTGTGTTCATTTGGTTGGTCCTGATTTGTATCCTTTAAAAGTAAAACTGGGGGCTTCCCTGGTGGCGCAGTGGTTGAGAATCTCCCTGCCAATGCAGGGGACACGGGTTCGAGCCCTAGTCTGGGAAGATCCCACATGCCGCGGAGCAACTGGGCCCGTGGACCATAATTACTGAGCCTGCGTGTCTGGAGCCTGTGCTCCGCAACAAGAGAGGCCGCGATAGTGAGAGGCCCGCGCACCGCAATGAAGAGTGGCCCCCGCTTGCCACAACTAGAGAAAGCCTTCGCGCAGAAACGAAGACCCAACACAGCCATAAATAAATAAATTAAAAAAAAAAAAAAAATAGTAAAACTGTAACTAAGTATGGCACTTTCCTGAATTCTGTGAGTTCTATCAAATTATTGAAACTGAAGGGGTTGTGGGAATCCTGGAATTTGTAGCCAGTTGGTCAAAAGTATGGGTGGCCTGGAATGCCTTCTCCCCTTAATATGTCTGCTCCCTTGCCTCCTTTAGATCCTTTCTCAATTATCACCTTCTGAGTAAGTTTTCCCCTAAATACACTACTTAAAATGCACCACTGCCCCAGCACATTCTGGATTCCCTTTCTGTTACTTTATTATCCCCATAGCACATATCAATATCTAACTTACCATATATTTTACATACTAACTTATTTATTGTCTCTCTCCCTGACATGAGCTTTATAAAGTCTATGAGGGTAGGAATTTTTCCCCCTGCTTTGTTCATGGCTGTATCCTTACCATTTAGAAAAAGTGCCTGGTACTTTAAAAGTACTGAATGGATAAATGAACCTGTGTGACTTCTAGAAGCTTTACCACTGTCCCTTAGGAAAGCCCAGTTTGTCCACTTCCCATTGAAGTTGGTATCCAGAAAGGATGGAAGCTCTCCTGGCATGGACCTCCCAGTGCAGTTCAGAGGACCGTCCCCTCCTCCAGGGAGGAAGTCACAGTAAGCTCTGAAGCAGTAGGTTTGGGTGTTACCTCCCTGCCTTTGGAGGCAGGCAGAAGTGGGTTCACCTCCTGCTCTGCCACTTTTTTTTTATAGCTGCCTTTTACATCATGCTTCCTATACATGGCACTTATCAGGCCTTGCAGACAGTGCTCATTTCCAAAAAGGCAGGGTCCGTGGCCACTTTGCTCACTTTTGTAAATCGAGCATGTAGCACAGTCCTTGGCATCAGACTGGCACCCAGTTACATCTGCTAAATGAATGAATGAACATTCAAAACATCAAGCTTGTCATTTTGCATGGATTATCTCACTGAATCCTCAACAGCTACCATTGTGATACATATTATTAACCCCGTTTTACATACAGAAATGTGGAGTCTAAGAGAAATTAAGTAATTTGCCTAATGTCACAAAGCTAGGAATTTGCAGTTCTAGGGTGAAAAAATAGGATTAAACACTGGCCCTTTTTGGCATCACAGAGCAAGAGCCTAACCTCGGTGCTGCACTGCCTAATTGGTAATGTACCAGCGGACAAGTGAAGTTACCCCTCTAAGCCTCAGTTTCTTTCATCTGCAAAATACGACTGCAAAGATTAGAGGAACTAAAGTATGTAACGTGCTTAGCCATACAAATGCTATGTAAATGGTAGCTATTAGTAACAATTAAGACTGTAAAGTGACAAGAAGTTGCCTTAGCCCTATTGTCATCCACACCATGGCTCTCCATTCACCTTAGGCTAGTCATGGGCGCCTTCCCTTCCCTGGGAGGGAGTACAAGGTGCCCTCACAGGAAGCCCCTGGCCAACAAGCACGGGCTGCCAGAAGCCCCAGCCTCTAGGCACCTGCAGTGCTGGTCTGGGAGGGGGAAGGGGAGGGGTGTGGGGAAGAGGCCTCATCTCCATACCTCCCAGCTCCCAGCCCGGCCTCCTCAGTGCTCTACAGAAGGCACATTTTCTGCTCTGTTTCCTCCTCTCCCCCTAAGCAGGGACCCGGGAAAGCAAAAGCCTCCTCCACAGCCCCTGGAACGTAACTGTCATGGGGTACCCAGGCCAGGGGAAGGGGATGAGGAGAAGTGGCAGTGGGTGGAGAGAGACAGCGTTTATTTGGGGAGCCCCGTCTGACTTCCCAAAGCTGCCCCTTGGGCTCCCCTGAACTCTCAGTGTTCCCAGACACAGAGGCCCTGAAAGGGGGCAGCCAGGCAGAAAGACAAAGGCCATATCTGATCCCGGCTGGGGTGGAGGCCACAGGTTGGGGGAAGGGAGGAGTGCAGAAGGGGCCAAGCAAAAGGTGGAGGTAAACAGGAGCAGGGAGCGGGGAGGGGTGGCCTGGAGACAGGATTCTTTTTTTTTTTTTTTTTTTTTTAATTAATTAATTAATTAATTTTTGGCTGTGTTGGGTCTTCGTTGCTGCGTGCGGGCTTTCTCTAGTTGTGGAGACCGGGGGCTACTCTTCCTTGCGGTGCATGGGCTTCTCATTGGGGTGGCTTCTCTTGCTGCAGAGCATGGGCTCCAGGCGCGCAGGCTTCAGTACTTGTGGCTCACGGGCTTAGTTGCTCCGCGGCATGTGGGATCTTCCTGGACCAGGGCTCGAACCCGTGTCCCCTGCATTGGCAGGCGGATTCTTAACCACTGCGCCACCAGAGAAGTCCTGGAGATAGGATTCTTATTCCTCCCACCATAAGAGGGGAGATGAGATGCCAGCTGGTCACCGGGATACCTTGCACTTGTGTTGCCATTTTTATTTTTGAGGATTTTTCCATCCACTCTCTTTTCCCAATGTGGATCTCAAGGTTCACTCTGTATACAGCTTCTCCCGGTCTCCCCACCATCAACCTCCTTACAGTAGGTGTTGGAGGGCCCCACCATAAGTAACAATTCTTTACATGACGTACAATAATATTCCACACAGAGACAGGGCAGTTGGTGGTTAAGAGCACAGGCCAGAGCCAGACTGCCCAGCCTGCTGCACAACCTGTCTGCATCTGTGTTCTCACCTACACAACTGGGGAGGATACCTGCTCCCACCTCAGGTTCATGAGGCAGTGGGCACAGAACAGCGCCTGGCACTTAAGTAAGCACTCCACAAACACTAGCTATGGTTAAAGCAATATAGAGCCTTGCAGATTATCAAGTGCTTTCATTTCCAGAGTCTCACCTCATCTCAACAGCCCTGTGAGGGAGGGATGAGCATCCCCTATTACACATGTGGAAACTGAGGCTCAGGTAACAGGCAATAGCATAACCAAGGATGCAAATGCTTCTGGGCCCATGTTAAAGAATCCTTTGGAATAGCCTAGCTGCCTCTCAATGAACCAGGAAGTGGTTGGAGGACACAAGGGTCACCCATCCCCTGCCCTGAACATCCAGACTGGGCCCCCTCTTACCTGCATGCTCACTGGAAACTTTGCTCAGTTACCAATTCTCTCAAGCTCACACACACACACACACACACACACACACGCACACACTTGTCCATTGGGGAAGGGCCATACCATCACACGTCTGCTGGGTCTGCCTCTGGTCTCAGGTTTTTGAAGAGCTTTCTTCCTCTTCCTGGTCCTCACCCCATGCCTCCCGGCTGACAGCTCTGGGAATGCTGGGCAGTGCAGCAAATCCTCTGAGCTTCTGTGAAGGCCCTTGAACTTTGTTCTCACCTCCTTCCCCAGAAAGAAGCTCTGAAACTGACCAACTGTCTTAACAGTCCCATCTCCAGCTCTCCAAACTCATTTCCTCGGCCCATCCAACCAACCTGCCGCCCACAATGATGACGGCTAAAATCCTAATACCAGCTGAGGGTTTCACAACGTACAAAAGCACGTTCCCCCATTATCCCACAGCACACATGGGAGGTGGATTTGTTCACTGTCCTGCACACATTAGGTAATGGGGCTGAAGCTGGAATCTGGTTCTTCTGGGAGAGGATTAACTCAAGGAATCTGAAGAGGCAGAAGAGGGAGGTGGGGAGAAATCATCCTCTCCTTGGGGTTAGGTTCTAAAACGAAGAGAAGAGACACATCAGCCAGCAGACGGAAGAGCCCAAACCACAGTCCCTGCCCAAGGCGAGTGTCCCCCAGCAGAGATGCTGAGACTTCTAGCCACTCCCACCAGGGGCTCTACCACCATTTCTGTCCCTTATATCAGAGCCTCAGTACCTTCCTGAGAGGACTGGTCCGTAGAGGGGCTCAACCTCCTCCACTTCCTCAATCCTTACCTCAAATCAGTTGTCGATTGCAACTCCAGATTACTTTTTGGAGTTAAATGCCTCCTCTCCTGAGTTGTTGCTCCCTTGGTTCTAACTCGTATTCTCGTTCTCGTGGATAAGTTCAATACCAGGACAACCGGCTGTAGTTGTCTGTGTGCATGACACCTCTGGGCACTGTGTCACGTGTGCACATCCACGTGGATGAATGAGGGGCCTTGCCCGCAGCCTTTTTGATTAGCTGTCTCTCCCCTCAGGCCTCCACAGGACCTGCGCTGCTCTCTAGCAAAGCCCTTACCACAACTTAGTGTGTTCCTCATTTATCTGTCACCCTCAGGAACCTCTTTATCTTTGTATCCCAACGCTCAGTAGAGTGCCTGGCACATAATAGCTGCTCAATAAACGTTTGTTGAATGACTGTCTATATTCTCTCCCAGGCCCACACTCACCCTGCTATCTCTCCCCTACTCCACTCTTACTTCCACGCTGCCCCCCAAAATTATTACCCTAGAACACAAAATCGATTCATACTACTTACTGCTTAAATACCTCCATTACACCCCTGCTGTTTGCAATAAAATTCAAAATCTTTAGCTGGACACCCAGGGCCCTCCATCACCGGATCCCTGTCCTCCTACCCATCTTATCTCCTGCCACGACTCCACAGCACACACTCTAGCCCTCCTTCTCTGAAGAGGCCAGGCCTTTTCCTTACTAGGGTTGAGTTAAGGAAATGGATGTTCCCACTTTCTGGAATGTTCTTCCCCTCCATCTCCACCTGGACAACTGCTCTCCGTGCTATAAGATCAAGCTCAACAACCACCTCCACTGGGAAGCACTCCTAACTTCCCCAGGCAAAGTGAGTTACTCCTTTTATATTCTCCCAGGCGTGGAAAAGAGCGATCCATATTTACAGGGTTCTGACAATGTCATATCCAGCTTAATTCTCCTTTACAACAACCTTAGAAGATAGACATTATCACTGCACTGAACGTGGGCTCAAGAAGGTCACAAAACCAGTAAAAGCTGGAGTAAAGATTTGAGCCCCAGTCTCTGGTCTTCTCCACCTCACCACCTCTTACTTCTGTTATGGGGTCTCCTTCCTATGCTTTATGGCATATATCGGTCTACATTTCCCTTTCCCCTTTTAGACATATGGCTAGAGGTTGGTTCTTATATTTACATTCCCAGAAGCCAAGCCCAGGAGTAGTTTCATAGAAGACCCTCAATAAATGTGGTTAATTGAACAAATAAATGCATGAATGAATGAACTGAGGGTTGCATCACTCCCCCAGGCGTAAGCAGCAATGGAGGAATGGTCCAGAGGAAAATAAACACAAGGGACACCCAGTCTCATGCTCTGAGCAAAAGAACCCCTTGAGCATCAACTGTCTCCTCTCTTCAGAGCTCTGCTCTACGAGCAAATCATCAGCGCTCAAGGAGATAGCATGGTTCCCGAAAAACAAAACACCAAACACATCAAAACAAACCAGAAAACATAACAACAACACCCAAAGGTGACAAGCGCAACCCCCTATAAAGAACAAGACAGACACAACCCTGGCCTTTTAGGACCTCCCTCTGAGACCGACACACCAACACAGGTAGCAGCATCTAGGCCATTTGGAAAGAAGGCCTAGAAGTAGAAAATCAATACGTGGCCAGACTGTATTTACATCACCGGCCCATTCAGAGACGTGAAGGAGTGGGGAGGCCAGGGGAACACTGAGATCAGGCACAACCCTGCAAGGTAGGGGACTCAGGAACAATCGGAGTGGTTGGTTGGAGGAGAAGCAGCTTGATGTCTTGGTGTGGGCACGGGATGGGAGGTTGTAGGCATATGGCGATGTGAGCACCCGCTTGTCCTGGCCCTCACCACCCCAGCCTGCCCGGCTTCCACAGCCCGCTCAGCACTGCCTGGTCTCCTGTCCTCCAGCCCACATCTCAGGCCAATGCCGCTAATTGTTTTCTCCACTGGCCAACTGGCGGGAATGAGGGGCCATAAAGGAAGCAAACAGCACATGCCATGTGTCCAGCAATTTTACTCTTGGCAATTTGATGCAGAAGAATAAAACAGGGACAGAGCTGCAGGGTCAGGGAAGGGAAGTCTATTTCCAAGTGATTTTCCCTTGTAATGCGGAGCAGTCAGGGCTCCTCTTCATGGGCAATTCTGTTGCAAGCAAGACGCAGGCATTGTCAGCAAAGTCCGAACATTTATGATGCGACACCGGGCAGGCCGGGCCTGGGAAGAGGTGGTGACAGAATGGCAGAGCCTCAGTGTAGGAAGGGACAATGGAGGTCACCTTGCCCAACCTCGCCTCCCGATCAGAAGTCCACAGTCCGGTGTGCCCAGCATGTGATCATCCTGGCTCCTTTTGAACCCTCCTGGGCTTCGGGGTTTACTGCCTCCTGAAGCAGCCCTTTTGTTTGCTGGACAGCTCTGGCTATTAAGGAGCATTTTTTTTTTTGAATAGTCTATGAAGCTCTTTCTCTGTGTAATGTCCACTTCCATTCATCTCAGCTCAGCCCTCTGGAGCCAGCCAATATTTACTGAGGACCTACTATGCCCCACTATTCTAGATTCCGAAGTTAAGGCGATGAACGAAACAAAGTCGCTTGGAGTGTTTAAATCTACTGGGCCAGTCCACTGTTTCCTCCACATGACACAGGATTTTTCCCTTCTCCCCAGACTCTTTGGAGTCCTATTTGTGTTCAGTTTTCAGTTTGTGAGGTCTCTGAGGGCTAAGTGCAGTTTCTCCTTGGAATTCTCTGGTGGTCCAGTGGTTAGGACTCCACGCTTCCACTGCAAGGGGCGCGGGTTCGATCCCTGGTCAGGGAACCAAGATCCCGCAAGCTGTGCGGCGCAGCCAAAAAAAAAAACCAAACAAAAAAGAGAAATTTTCTCCTATTATACACCAAGAAGCACTACTTGAAAGAGGAAAAGTTTGAAAAGGATTGGAAGATGTCAGCCTTTTTCATGGCACCCTGTTTATTTTCACCATAATAACATTTATTCTTCGTTGATATATTCTTGTTGATTTACTTATTGGACCGCCATGAACCAGCTCGTTCCCGCTACACCAGGGCAGAGTCTCGTTTGCCTCATCACTGCTGATCACCAGGGCCTAGAACAGTGCCTGACACAGAGCCTGGGAGACTGTTTCCTGATAAGGAAATGGGAGTGAGTCACAGGGGGTCAATCAGTCAGGCACCCCCGGGCTCAGCCCCATGTGCCACGGGCAGGGATCTGCTCTGGGTCCCGAGGAGAGACGTGGGGAGAAGAGGAGCTGGGCCGTTGCTCTGGAGACCATGTTTCTAGGACACTCAGGACAACAAGCCAACAGCTACCCGGGAACCCAAAGTGAGGCCACAGGAGCCCAGGTTCAGCATGCAAGAGCGGAGTCCTATTAGCTTAGTCAGAGAGTGCTTCCTGGAGGAGGGGAATTGAAAATAAGGTTTGGAAGGAGAGAAGGGGCTTGACGGCTAACAATTTAAAATAATGTTCATTTCTGGGAATTCCCTGGCTGTCCAGCGGTTAAGACTCTGCGCTTCCACATATATACAATGGAATATTACTCAGCCATAAAAAGAAACGAAATGGAGTTATTTGTAGTGAGGTGGATGGAGTTAGAGTCTGTCATACAGAGTGAAGTAAGTCAGAAAGAGAAAAACAAATACAGTATGCTAACACATATATATGGAATCTAAGGGAAAAAAAAAAAAAGGTCATGAAGAACCTAGTGGCAAGACGGAAATAAAGACACAGACCTACTAGAGAATGGACTTGAGGATATGAAGAGGGGGAAGGGTAAGATGTGACAAAGTGAGAGAGTGGCACACAAAAATAAACTCAAGCTGATTCACTTTGTTATACAGCAGAAACTAACTCCAATAAAGATTGTAAAGCAATTATACTCCAATAAAGATGTTTTTAAAATATAAAAATAAATAGGTGAAATGAAAAAAAAAAAAGACTCTGCGCTTCCACTGCAGGGAGTGCGAGTTCGATCCCTGGTCGGGGAACTAAGGTCCCGCATGCTGTGCGGTGTGGCCCCAAAAAATAAAACAGTGTTCATTTTAACACTTAAGTATGCCGGGCACTCTGCTAACCACTTTATAGACACCGATTCATTTAATGCTCACAACCTCCAGAGAAGAAGATATTTACTTCTTTCACAAGTGGAGAATCAGAGCTTAGAAAAATGAGGTAACTTGGCTAAGGGCCAACTGGAATTTGAACCCATGTATCAAGGACTTCAAACGTGACTCACTGCTGCATGTCATCAGAGGGCCTCATGTCATCAGTGCACATCATGGCATAAGTGGGTCCCATGGCATCCTCTGGGATTTCTCTATCATAGGAAAGCCAACACTCAAGGGAAAAACTGAGACTGTACCTAACCTAGACCCCATCGAAGTCCAAAGCTCACAGAGGTTCACTGCAGACCTGCCAAGTCTCCTCAGACCTGTGGTGGATCAAAACCACACTGTCTAGCCCGCTAGCCTTCACCACCCTCATCCCCAGCATCCTTGCTTGTGTTTGACTGCCCTTGTGGGTCTGCTCTCCTGGTCTTTCTTGTCCAGCCAGCCTGCTCTCCACCTCAAATCGCCTTCTCTCCTCCCCTTTCAGCCTTAGACCAAGGCATATGAAAGCCATCAGGAGGCCTCGGCAACATACAACCCAAAGCCCTCACTTTACAGTGGAGGACATCCGCCCCAGCGGGCTAAGGTCGTGCCAGGCTCCATGGTCAGTGGGATGTCTGTCCCCTCCATCAGGCTGCCTCCTTCACACGGGCTGTGCTTCATGTGGGAGAACTTACCGTCTTCTGCTCCAGGCACCCTCTTACTCTCCTTCTTATAGGTTCCCATTCTCTGTATCCCTGTTACGGGCTGAATTGTGTCCCCCCCAATTTCTTCTGTTGAAGCCCTAACCCCCAGGACCTCAGAATATGACTGCTGTTGAAGATAGGGCCTTTAAAGAGGTAATTAAGTTAAAATGAGGACATGAAGGTGGGTCCTAATCCAATCTGACCTGTGTCCCTATGAGAAGAGGAAATTTGGACACGCAAAAGATATGCCAGGGATGCGCCCACAGAGGAAGGATCATGTGAGGACACAGAGAGGAGGCAGCCTTCGGCAAGCGAGGCAGAGAAAACCCACCTTGCTGACACCTTGATCTTGGACTCCCAGTCTCCACAACTGTGAGAAAATGAATTTCTGATGTTTAAGCCACCCAGTCTGTGGTATTTTGTTACAGCAACCCTAGCACACTATTATACCCCTTCACCATTTGTAAGTACAGGTAACCCAACAGATGGCCTTGTTACCTGAGCATGAAGCATGTTTCATCGTGCCCAGGTCTGCGAGGGAGCTGTGCATTTTTCACCCTAACACAGCTCCCTAAACCACCTAAACTATCTGCCATGGCCCCCGAACACCTCCAGCTGATATGTACACCCAGCACTACAAGTTCAATGCAGTATCCATCTCAATGAGTCAAACCAGAAAACAAGTCTGGAACAATGATTCATAAATGAATGAATAAATACACATTTTGAAATTCCACACTCTGATTCTGTGCTCCAGGGGGCGCCCTGTGCACTGCAGTCTGTGTTATTGATGCCCCTTGTCTTGCAGTGTCAAGGCCTCCAAGGTTCCTTCTCTATCAAAAAACAACAACTTGTAAAACGATCTGAAAAAGAATATATATATATATATATATATATATATATATACACACACATATCTGAATCACTTTGATATATACCGGAAACTAATACATTGTAAATCGACTATACTTTAATAAAAACAAACAATCCACAACACTTTTGGATTATCCCAGCATCCCTTGGTTTTCATGGAAGTATCTCCCAACACCTTGGGTCTCCGAAATTTTTGAGGATTGCAGGCTGACAGTACACACTGTCAAAGCATAAACCTACCCCCGGAAACACCAGATCCCCTTGGCTCTGTATGGTTCTGTAGGACTCTGTAGATTTCTGAGACTCTGGGGTAGTAAAATGTCTTTTTAAGGGGTAAAGGAATGTTCTTCCCAAGTTACTGGCACTACTGCTACAGGATATAGATTGTGGCTCTGGCACCCCAACATCCAGTTACGGTTATCAGCCACTTAGTCTCCATCTAGCAGGGACAGGGCCTGTCTCCTTTACCAGAGTGGTTCTCTGAGGACCTGAGAGATGTTGGACTGGTCAAAAGAGCTAGGAATCTGGGGTCAGACAGGTCTTGGCTTAAATCCCAGCTCCATTGTCACCTAACTGGGCCTTAACACCTCACCCAGAAAATAAGGTTACTTAATAGGTTTCCGTGAGAATTAAATGTAATGGGTCAACAGTAAGTAGAATATTTAGCAGAGTGTCTAGTGCAGAGTAGGTATTCATTATGCATTAATTCTCTCCTCCTGATTTCCCTCTTTCCTCTGTATCTACCCTCCTAGTGTGAAGGTCAGGGTCTTCTCGTCTCCCTCCTGATACCCTTGCCCCTCCACTGGTGGATGGGGGATGCCAGAGATGGGGGCAGAACTCCCTGCAGTCCTTGCTGTCGGCATGTTTGCGTGCAGTCACAATGGTACATCAGCAACACAGACTTCCCTTCCCTGTGACACTCACTGCCCGGGGCCCCAGTCCCAAGGGGGCTGTTCTAAACAGGTTTCCTTCCAAAAGAAAAAAGAAACTGACGGATGGTAAGTAATTGATCCCTTACAAGAGGTAGGGAGGGTGCCTGAATAGCTACCTAGCCGGGAGGCAGGGGGCATGGCTTCTACCAGTTCCTGCTTCAATTTGCAGATTCCAAGATGCGATGCATACCAAAAGAGGTGGAAGAAAAGGATGTAAGAAAAACAAAACAAGGGCAAAAATAAATACAAACATACACACGGTTCAATGTTTGTTAGGTAGAAAATACAGAGAGAATCTAATGTTGGCTTTCCCTAGAAATTTCATAAATTTCTTCAATGAAAAACTATACTCATCTATATCTGGTGGGATGAAAAACAAATGGGTGATTTGCAGTAATAACTATGTAGCCCCACATTATCTAAAATATGTCTACTCTAACTATCCAACTTGTGGATTATCTATAAAAGTCTCCAGTCCCTTGACCCCTATGGACTGGATAAGGGACAACAGGACTAACATAAAATTAGCAAGAAATAAAAATGCCTTCTTTTTGAGGAACAGCTTTATAATTCACAAATCATTGTCATTTTACTTTTGAATCACAAAAACTCAGCCCTGGGAAGCTGTAGCTCAGAGAAGTGACCTTATAGCCCACTTACAGAGAAGGGACCTTACAGCCCCAAGTTCTTACAGCTAGTAAAAGGAGACTATGAGCTTGAACCCACATCTCCTGACTCCTAACACATGCACTCAGGTCACTACATCACTAGGGAGAAACATAACATCATGTACCTGTGGTTTACACGCATGTGCACGCACACCACAAAGTAAAACATCCAGGTAACTAGAAAACAAAGATTTGACAACGACTCCCTTCTGTTTTAGGCGTTGCTCAGGATCCTATTAGAGCTTGGGGTTCATGGACATGAAGAACGCCAAGCACTTGCCTACGAAATAGAATGGAAATTGGGAGAGGACAATCTATGGGAATCTGAGGCTCCTAGAAGCAGAGAGAAGGATGAAGAAAAACTTAATATTCTGTCTCTGGAGTGTTAGCTCTACAGCCCTAGTGACCATTTGTCCAGGGCCAAACAAGAGAAAACGGACTCATTCTGTGACAGTAGGCTTTGAGACAACGATCAAACAACTTCCTGATTAGGGTGATGGTGGGGACCCGCAATAAAATGAGCTGCAAAGCAAGGAAGAGAAGGTACTATGGAGTAATGAGACCAAAACGCTCACCATCTGGCCTGGAACCGGGAGGTGGTCTGTGAGAGGGAAGGTGGCCACTCAGGGAAAGCCATGAAGTTTCCTATTAAGGGGAGTGATAGGGATAGTCACGGGGTCCTCTCAGAAGGGAGCAGGGACCCCCACCCCCCATCCTTGGCTGGGATGATTTATAAAGAGATTGGGGACGACTAGTGAAAGGGTGCTTGGTGCGGGGTGAGGGGCCCTTGCCCTTGGTAGGGCAGACGGATCTGGAGTTAAAGAAAGGGATATCCAGAGCTCACCTCTCCCCAGACATGCTGGGAAGGCTCTGAATGGACTTCCTTTTCCACACTCCACGCTCTGCATCCCATTCCTAAGGAAAATAATTTTAAAAATCTGTCTTCAATACCCTTTTGACTCCTACTGACCCCAGAGACAGTGGGTGAGGTCCCAATTCCCTGACAGCTCAACACATCACATCCAACTTTATACATTCATTCCAGCACCTAGGATGCTCCAGGCACTGAGGTGCTAGGAGAAAGTCATTGGTGCCCTCAGAGAGCCCCCCCAACACACAACCTGCCCCCCAGCTACACCAGCCTCATCTCCCTGCTCCTGGTCCACACTTCTTGCTTCAGCCACACGGACCCAGCCTCCACCCCATCCTCTTCAGGCCTCTAAGGGGCTTCCTTCCCATGGCAAGAAAAACGGCCCCCCTCCCCCCGACTTCTCCTTCCTGCTCTAGTCTCCACAGAGGACCCCCGTCCCCCAGCTCCCATCACAAGCCAAGTATTTAATACCTAGTTTTACCCCATCTTGTTCGCATCTGCATGTTTTTAAGACTTTTCAGGCTTCTCTAATCTCTCCTCCAATCAAATGGGAGCCCTCAAAATGGGACTCTTTTCCCTCTGGTTCTTTCCTCTCTGCCCACAGGGGGCGACCAGTAACCAGGAATTCACTGCCAGGCCACAAAGTGCTTCCAGATGTTGAGTCCTTTAGACTCAATAGATTATCTATTGAGTACCTACTGCATACCGATGGGACTCAAGTATTATATACTATATCTTCTGATGAGAAAACTAATGTCTCTAAAAGATCCACTGACTCATCCACATTGAAACATGATGAGTGAAAGAAAGGATTGGAATTGGGGTCAGGTAGAGTCTCTTTCTATCCCCACCCTGGCCCCAAGCTTAAGGACCAGGCTACCTGGGAAGTACCAAGGTCCACTAGGCAGTCCAGGACTCTGTGTGTGTGTGTATGCACATGCAGCAGAGGAGAAAGAAAGGAATAAAGAAAAAGGAAAATGAAGACAAAGGAGGCAGGAAGACAAAGGTATCTTCCTTCAAAAAAGTGGTGCTAGAACCGAAGGGAAGCTTCCTACTTATTATTGTATATTAGGGAAGACATCCTACCGTTTGTTTCCCATTACTGCCTTCAATTCCCTTCTCGTTCAGGGGACCTGAAGCACAGAGCTGGCTTGTTGATTGGTTTGAGTTTAATTCATTTGTGTAATATCCCTGTTCAGAACAATGTCTAATTAACACTTTTGTTGGGGGGAATAAAACCTCCCATAATCATTAATGAATGGGGGGGTGGGGGTGGGGGGTGGAGGGGAAGCTTTCCCAGGCAGGATGCTCGAGTCTACCAGCTGTTTGCTGGCTCCATCTTACAGGATGTCTTAATGAGACATGTCTTAATAACGGGGTTATCACTCACTGTGGACCAGGACAATCAGATGGGGCTGAGATTTGATGACGGGATGCTCAATGCTACATGAGTCAACACTCATACCTAGTACTGAGGACCTTGATTCTAGTGTCAACTCTAGAGAGGGCAGCATGGCTGGACAGCCTCCACCAAGCAGGACGGGTACTCTCCCTGCCAGTGGATAAACTTCCAAGTATGAGTCTACTTTCTGTTTGCTGCACTCCCTCCAGGCTTTGCAGGGAGAAATAATACCTTAGATTTGTTTATAATTTCACAGTTTGCAAAATGACTTTATAAATGTTAGTAGCCAACTCTTTGGGAGCAGAGAATATCAATCCCATTTAACAGATGAGGAAGGTGAAGCTCAGAGAAATTAAGGGACTTGTCTAAGGTCACAAAGGTAAGACGTGAATGGCAGGAGTAGAACCTAGATCTTCCGACTCCAGAACCCTGGGCTTCTTGGGGAACAGTCTCTGCAGGTCACTGGGCAATGTGCCATTGGTCTCCAGAGAAGTCCCATAAAGCTAAAACCCTGTTGAGGATATAAAGAAGGCGCTGGGATGGGTAGGGCTTCTGCACAAACCATATAAAATTATATGTCAGAATGTGAATGGCATTGGGCTGGGGGGAGGGATCAACGGCTTTCATAAGATTCTTGAAAGAGTCTATGACCTCAAAATCACAAGATTCAGCAACTTGGGGCCCATCTCTGACCATGCCTTCTAGTGTGAAATGTGGAGTACAACATTAGTAAGCTGGGTTACTAATAGGAGGACCTGGGTTTTAATCCCACCATTTTCAAACTGTTTAACCTCTCTGGGCTTCAGTTTTCATTCCTAAAAAACAGGGATAATAAACCCTGTCCTGCCTGCTACACAGAGATTTTGAGGATCAAAATACACAAGGAGAAGAGAAATGGTAGCTAGAAGACAACAGTGGGAAAGAGATTTTCAGTTTACCCTTTTGCATTAAAAAATTTTTGTACCATGTGCACTACCTACAGAAAATATATTAAAAAATTTAACAAAAATCCATTTGGTCATCAGGTTATAGAGTGCTTTATACACACAATCTCACTTAATTCTCTCCACAGCCCTGCAAGGCAGAGATAATTTTCCCAGTTGCACATGAGGCAACTGAGGCTCAGCCAGCTCAGATAAATTGCCCAATGCCATGAATGTGACTAAATATTAGCAGATCTAGGATTAAAATTCCTATTTTTCTGATTTCAGAGTTGCTCTCCCTCTCTCTCTCCCCCACCCCCATATTACAGGTGCTCATTCCATCTCATAAAAGCTCAGTGTTAAGAGATAAACTTGATGTATATGGGAGGAGAGTAAAATTTCACTATATTGCTACAAGAGGGCTAAAAGTTTCCCCATCATCATCTAAATATAGGACTCCCATAACTACTTGCCTTACAATCAACCCAATTGTTCACTGGCAGTCTGAAGAATTAGACATGTGCATGCATGCACTCACACACACACACACATACACACACTCACTCACACACACACACACGCTTTTGTTATAGCAAGAGGAGAAGGAATTAGGATGGATATTGAAAAGGCACCCCTGTGGTCTGGCACTGTGGAGAACTGCCCAGGCAGCTTGGCAAGAGGCGTTCATCCTGTTCCACCCCTAAAATGTACTCATCCTTGCCTTGCACAGACAGTCTTTAAATACTTTGCTGCCGATTCACCTTAGGTTATTGTTTTCATTCCGCTACCTACATGCCCTGTACAGGTTTATCCATGTCAGTGCCTTGGCTTAGACTATAGCCCCCAGGGGGCAGGGCCTGGGCCATATGTCTCTCTTTATACTGCATCTACTCTGAGCCAGACACAATTATGCGGTTAACAAAGGTTTGAGCAGATGACCACAGAGATAAAGGTCGTTTATTCCAACTTAAAGAGAAATGAAGCCTCCAGGTAGGGTAATTTTCATGAGACAGTGCTGTGCAGTGGAACACGCACCAGTACCTGGAAAAAGGGCACAGTCTGCCTCCTGGCTCTGCCTGGCTCTACCCGGCTCCAGAGCAGGGGAATTATCCTCTCTCGGTAATAGTTTGTCCACCTATAAAATGGAGATAACAGCTACTTCACGGGTCTGTAATGAAAATTAAAAGAAGGGATTGTGAAATGCTTAGTAAACTGAAAAGTGCTATATATCTGCTACTTAGGAAGAAAGAGAGAAAAAATTAACGGAAAAAAAATGACGTCTGAGGGACTTCCCTGGTGGCGCAGTGGTTAAGAATCCGCCTGCCAATTCAGGGGACAAGGGTTCGATCCCTGGTCCAGGAAGATCCCACATGCCGCAGAGCAACTAAGTCCGTGTGCCACAACTACAGAGCCTGCACTCTAGAGCCCGCATGACACAACTACTGAAGCCCGTGCACCTAGAGCCCGCGCTCTGCAACAAAGAGAAGCCACCACAATGAGAAGCCCGTGCACCGCAACGAAGAGTAGCCCCCGCTCGCTGCAACTAGAGAAAGCCCGCGCACAGCGATGAAGACCCAACGTAGGCAAAAATAAATTAAATAAATTTTTAAAAAAAAGGATCTCTGAGCAAACCCCAAGGTTTATCAGGGGAAAATGCCTCCTGTGCTTTCCACCCCCCAGCGATGGAAACTGTCTTGTTCACAGCTCCCCTGTGCCTGGCTTAAGGCCTGGCACATCACTGGCAAATGGAATGAATATTCCAGAGATCTTTGCAATTGCTGGTTGCTTCAATGAAAAGTTGGATTTTCACCCACCTTTGGAAACAGCTAACGAGAGAAGCAGTAGCCAATTCTCCCTAAATTTCATTTAAGTTGTCTTAACCCATCTCTAGCTATTCTGGATGGGATACACACACAGCTACACATTCCCCAAAGTTAGGGAGGGATTGTTCAAGCAACAAACCAACTAGTGCAGATGAGCACGCAGTTCACTCTGATGGCCCGGGGTTGGGGAGGAGACCCTGAGCAGCAGACAAGGCAAATCAAGTCACAGTCTCCGCTGGAGGGCTGAGGCTGGTTTTGCAGGAGGTGAAGGTCAAGGGTAGGCAGTGGAGTGAGAGAGGGCGTTCCAGGTAGTAACAACAGTGGCTTGTTCCAAGCCTGGAGGCAAGAGTGAGCTGGCCTTCTGTTAGGGACTTGGCAGTAGTTGGGGGGTGGGCTGGTGCGGGAGGGGCTGTGTAGGGGAGAAGGAGAAACGGAATTAGAAAAACCGGCGTGTGGGTGGAGTGGGGAGGCAGGAGTGTTGGTCCTTTCTTAAGTGGTCTCTGGATTATCATTCCCTCCCTGGGGGGGCGCCCTTGCCCTATCCCTAAGACTGAACTCCTATTAATTCTCCTTGACGGTCAAGCCTTCCCAGGACACCCTAATAAAGAAGTGAGTTGTCTATCATATGATATTGCTTATATGTGGAATCTTAAAAAAGGGTACAAGTGAAATTATTTACAAAACAGAAGTAGAGTCACAGATGTAGAAAACAAACTTATGGTTACCAGTGGGTGAGGTGGGGAGGGATAAATTGGGAGAATGGGATTGACATAGACTCACTACTATACATAAAATAGATAACCAATTAGGACCTACTCTATAGCACAGGGAACTCTACACAATACTCTGTAATGGCCTATATGGGAAAAGAATCTAAAAAAAGAGTGGATATATGTGTATGTATAAGTGACTGACTTTGCTGTACACCTGAAACTAACACAACATTGTAAATCAACTATACTCCAATAAAAATTAAAAAAAAAAAAAAAGACGTGAGTTGTCCTTGCTCTGAGCTTCCTGCCTACGCTACTCACAGGGCAATTTAGCATCTACTGCCTTGGTCCGAGAGGACACAAAGGTATTGAGGACCTAGTGGGTGCTTAATGCTTTCAACTGATCTACTCCTCCCCACAGCCCTGCACTCAGTTACATTATCCCCATTTCAGAGAAAGGCCTTAGAGCATGGTAGTTAGCAGCAGGATCTCCAGGCCAGACTGACTGAAATCTCAGCTACTCTGTCATCTCTTAGCTGTGAGACTTTGCACAAGTCACTTAACCTCTCTGTGCCTCAGATTCCTCTTCCGTCCAATGGGGATGACAAAATACCTATCTCATAGGACCACAGAAGACCATTAATGCATAATGCATAAATCCACTAATATCACTCAGAAAGGTGCCTGGCACATGGTTAATACACAAGGAAACTGATGCTTGGAAATTTGCCCAAGACCTTATAAGCTATACAGCTGGGATTATAACCAAGTGTGTTTGACTTCAAAATCCATGCTCTTTCCACTTTTCCCTACAGTCTCCCTCCCTTGGATTTCCCAAGTATACTATCCCCCATCTCACAAGTCCCTGTTACATTGTAAACCACTCATAGGACACTGGTGGTCTCCCACTCGCCCCTCTGTCCTCCACGGCACCTAGAGGGTGTATGATCCCTGTGAGTGCAGATAAGTGAGTCCAGGTGTTAGTATATAAAACTCAGCTCCTATGACACCCAGCAGGACAGGAGTAGGGGGAGCTGGAGTGGCCTGAGGCTAGAATTTCACCTGCTCCTGGCTTACTTTCGGTGCCTTTGAGATTAGAGGCGAAGCATCAGTACCAGGCAGTAATACTGGGCAGGGGAAAACGCCCCATGGAGGTGCTGGGGAGAAGAAAGCCCTAGCTGCAGCTCCTTCCTTTCCTTCCCCCTTCTCATGAGGTCTTTGGCTTTCTTAGGATGTCCCCAAGAGGACAACGGTGCCACAGGGCCAATGGAGATAGGTGTGCCTCCTCCCACCACCCATCCTGGGCTGGCAGTGTGCCCACCACCAGTCCACGGGAGGCCTGATTAATCAGGGGCAGGGGCCCCATCTGCCATCCTGCCGGCTCAGCACTCCTTCCTGCCCCTAGCCCCAGCCCTGCCTGCTCCCACCCCTCACTCCCCCTGCCATTCGGCTGGGCGAGGGCATTTCTTCAGTCCTCCTGACCTCCTCCTGCCCGGGAGGATGGAGGCATAATTAGCACGCTTCTGGGGAGTGGGAGAGGCAGAGTGGCTCATTAAACCAGCCATGCATGCCTCTTCTGTGGCTCCCTCCCTTTCCGCCTGTTTTCGCCTGCCCTCTCCTCTCTATCTCCTTTGCTCCCATCCCCTCATCCTTCTGGCCTCCCCTCCTTATTACCTTGTTCGCTCCTTTTTCTCTCCTGTACCACTCTTGGCTGTATCTCTCCCTCCTCATCTCACTGTTTCTCCCCTTCTTTCTCTGGCTATTTTTCCCCCTGGCCTTTCCTTCCTCCCATTTCCCAAGATCATCTTTTCTTGATTCCTGGCCCCCACCCCACCCAGATTTTCCGGCCCTCCAGTTTCCGGTCTTAGCCGCTTTCTCTGGGCCACCTGCCCTCCCTGCTGCATCCTCAGCCTCAGAATCCTTATTTCCTTGCCTCTCTTGTTCTTTTGCTCCATTTCTCTCTTCTGCTTTCTTTATTTTATCGCTCCCCTTCCTTGGTCCATTTCTCCTGTTTCTCTCTTTCCCCTTTTCTTACTGTGTTCCCTTCTTTCTGGCTCTTACTCTCTCCCCCTCTCCCACTCGGTACCTCCACCACACTGAAAGAAATGTGTACTTTGAGGAATTTGTATACGTTCTGTCCCTTTCCTAGTGGGAGGAGAGAATGGGGGGAAACTTGGGGGAGGACACTTGTGACTTCTCTCATCCTAAGTGCCTCGCTGCATTCACAATCCACTAGTTAATTCCCAACATGAAACCCAATGACAGAGAATAGCTTGTGGAGGAGCAGGGCCAAGGAGAAGAAATTAGACAATGGCTTCTCTACACAGAGGAGGCAGTTACAAAAGGGACACACTTTCTTGAGGAGTTACCATGGGCCACCTTGGTGACAGGGTACCTGCCAGCCACACTTGGGCTGCCCACAGCTGCTGGGAGTACCTCTTTTTGGTCTGATTTCCTCAGCTGAGGGTAAGCAGTTCCAACCTTTGAGGAATTACTGACTTGGTTTTGCCTCTCTCCTTCTAAAAATGCAGCTGGTGGTGAGCTGCCTTTAACTCTGGGGTCAGGGCGGATCCTGCAGAGCCATGAGGGGATGCTTGCCTTAGGGAAAATATCGGATTCCCTCTGCCAGGTCTGTTTCAAGTTCCTCTCTATAAACCGTTATGATCTTCTAAGCACCGGATGCAAAGGCCTTTCCACACTCATCCTCCAGATCTGCCAATTCCTATACTACTTGTTCACAATATCTTCAAAACCCTTTGTCTCCACTCTCTGCCTCTCTCCACCCTTTCCCACCTCTATTCTTCTCAGATGATACTACACAGCAGGGATGCCTTTCCCAGCACAGTAACTTAATTCTCTCCCCCCACCCCGCCCCATTTTTCAAACACTGAAATTGTACTTCTTCCAGGAAGCCTTCCTGGATTGATTCCATCTTAAAGATGGAAGAGATCTAAGAAATTATTTAATTGCCCTTCAATTTAGAAGTAGGATACTGAGTGCTGAGCAGTTAAGTGATTTGCCTGGTGCATATATAGTATTAACGGCAATGCTGGGAGAAGACACTCAAGTTTCCTAACTCCTCCTCTTGTGCTCTTTCCATTGTCCTGAAACTGCCATCTCCTCAGAGAAGGGAAAATAGTTGGCTTGGTTTGCTGGTTGGGGATTTCCATAACTGTTCCTTGTTCTCTATCCCAAAATACCTTTCCCTGTAGTCAGTCTCTTTGCTATGTCTGAGATAGGTGTCGTTGGTCTTAAATAAAGTTTACTCAACTGTGCGCTCCTGGAAGGCAAGCAACCATATTGTATTCATCTCTGTTTCCTCAGTACCTAACAGTGCCTGGCACTCAATAATTGCTTCACAAATTGAAACTAACTGAAATGAAAACATACTATGGACCCTGTAAAACTGCAGAGCCCTCACCCTCAATAAGATGATGGAGGTTTTTGTTGACAAGGATGATAAAGCATAGCCCTGTCCATTTGGGGCCAGCTCTCTCCTCTCACTCCCTACCACTTACAAAGGACAATGCGGATGTAAAACCATCACTTAGGGGCACTACTTGTACCTTTTGGCCTTTCCAAAGCCAAAAGGGAAAGGCATAGGTTTCCAGGCCAGGAACTTTGCAATTGATTGGCCCACATCATGGCTGCAGGCCAAACTTGTAGAGAGGAGATTGTAGGGGCTACACAGGGCTCCAAAAAGAACTCCAGAAAACACCTGTGGACCCTAACATCTTCTAGGGTGGTCACTCCTGGCTCCTCCTCACTCCTCCTGGACCAAATCCTAGGTCTCTCCTCACTTGCACCCGCACTGGGTATACGCAGGTAAGAGTCCACGGGAGGAAGAAGCAGGCTGGAAATAGGGCCCGTGGAGCTTTAGCAGAAGGCCTGCAGATGTTCTCACGCTGTTCAAAGGAATACAGATGTGGACGGGCGGGAGAGGAGCCCAGCAGAGCAGTACTTGCCTGAACACTTGGATCCCCTCCCTCCCTCCCTTCCGATTAAGTTATTGGGCAATCTGTGCTGGAAGCTGTGTGGGGAGTTTACATCTCAGGGCCTGGGATTCTGGCAGCTGGCAAAGGATCTGGGGCAAGTCCTGACTTTTGACTGTTGGGGACAGCCCATCGCTTGCAGAGCTCCTGGGGTGTGTTAAGGTCACTCTATATCCAGTGGAGCTCCTCAGGCACTACATGCAAATTTAATAGGGAAACTGAGGTCAAGGAATATAGGTGGCACTTAGCTGTCGCAGAAAGACCACTGGAATGAGAATCAGGAGTCGAGGTTTACAGCCCTGGTTCCACCAGAATCAGCTGTGTGGAACTGGACTGGTCCCATCCCTTATCTGATCTTTAGTTTCCTAATTCATGGAATAGGTCACCTCCAGAACTGACAGCCCAGAACACAGGAGGTGTTTAGCATAAGTTAAATGACCGAATAGATATAATTCTGAGACTCGCTTCCTCCAGATATTTACAATGTTTTCCACACCACTCGCATCCCACTTGATCTCATTTGGATGATAATGGCCCCTTCAGCATCCTCCCTGCTTCTTGATTTCCCCACTTCCAATTGCCCAGAAATCTGAATGCAGCCTCTCAAACTGCATTATGTTGACCCACTTCTCAAGAACCCGCAATAGCTACCTACTGAGAGTCCAGGTGCACAAGGCCTTAACAGCTGCCCACCAAAGCCCCACCCCCAACCGCGCCGGCCCACACACCTGGACTGGATTTCTTTCTTCCCTTGCAATCCATGCCATGTCGCCTCCTTCTGAGCCCTGTTCCAGACTTACCTCTTTAAGGAAGTCTGGCAAAACTAGCACCATCTATAACCACACCCGGTATTATTTCCTGTCCCTTCAGTATTTAACGCCTCAGGTTGCGTTATATTTATCCGTAGTTTCTTTTATATATATCCTGGTAAGTAAAGGCATAATTTACCCCTGAAACCTGACAAGTGAACAGAAGGGGCTAAGGAAAACCCCTTTCATAAAACCCACCACAGCCTGCATGCTCAACATCCGCGGCCCTCTCTCTCAGTCTTCCTCCAGGTAAGGGAAGAAGGTCAAAAACATAATAACTTCATATATAAACACAAAAGCTACAGCTAAAAAGAGCCTCTGCTTTTACCTATCCCAACTTCCTCATGTTAGGGGAGACTGAGGCCCAGAGAGGTTAAGCAACTTGTTCAAAGTCACACAGCTCATTTAGTAGTCAGGAAGGAAACCAAGATGGGGTAATGCCTCATGCACCATGATCCTTTCACCAGTTGACTGAATTAGCCAAACCAAGAAGTCATTTTGACATCATACAGCCAGCTGAATTGTTTTTTTTTGGCGGGGAATCCACATTCAAGTGCAGTGAAAAACCTGCACTTGCCACCCAGTAACAATATCTGACAACAAAAGGGGACACAAAGGTCTGAAGGAGAACCAAAAAGGTTTTATAATCCTATCCCAAGAAAGAATTTAACAGCCCTAGAATGAAATCCAGGATATGGCATTTTTGACTGTGAATTTTTGAGGTTTTGGTGGAGCTACTTCCTTGATGCCAGCCCACAGTGGCCATTTTTAGGTTGCTGCTGAAGGTGGGACCACCAGCGCTAAGTGCTCTGGACAAATCCCAGGATGCACAGCCACTGAGAAGCAAGAATTACAGAGGCCGAGGGCCACTGCCCCTTCCTCCTCCAACCCAGTGAAACCAACTGCCCTCTACAGTGGTCCCATCGTCAACGATGATGCAAACATTCACATCTCAGTTCTTGGTACCACTGAGGAAGACTGGTGGTGTAGACAATGCAAAAGTCGTTTCTTCTTGGCTTTGGAAAGCATGATAATGGATTTGTAGTGGCACCTAGTTATGTTCTACTGAAGATAATATTAAAAAAGTGTTTGTATTCTCTGAGCACATATTAAGTGATAGGGAGGAACAAAAGTGGTTAGCTGGAAGAAGAACCAGACTTTGAATTAAAATTTCATTATGGGGACCTGCCAATGACCAGAATATTCAGTCAACAAGCATGTGTGTGTGGACTTACTGTGTGGCAGGCACTCTGCTATGTGCTGGGGAGAAGAGGAAAGAGAGGGAAATTACAAATAGGAACAAGACACACTCTTATCCTCCAGGAGTGTTACAGTCTGATGAGAGAGGCAGAGGTAAACAACTCACTATGATTAAGACAGAATATAAGTGCCATATCGAAATTCAAGCAATTTGCTTTGGCAGCTCAAAGGAAAGAATAGTTTTTTGGAGGGAGTAGAGAAGACTACCTTGAGAGGCACTAAAAGTGCAACTTGGAGGCAAATCCTGATTTCAGAGGGCATGGGATGGGAAAAGGGGTCAGCAGTCTGAATGAGCATGGAGGTTGAGAAGATGTGTGGGCCGTTCAGGGAACAGTGTGAGGAACAGCATTGGCTCTCCCTTCCGCACCCAATGCTGCAGGAGGAGACCTGACTGGCCTCCCCCTCTGAGCAAAAGGAAATTCTGTAAACTCCCAAGACGCCTTTTAATGTGCTCCCTGCTCCACCATCATTTATTTCAACAAGACAGTTCTTGCTCAGGTCTTACTGAAGCAAGTTCCCTTCCACCAGTTATTCCTCAGAGCTTTAAAAAAAAAAAAAAAAATCACCCTGGGAAAAATTCCTGTCCCAGTCCACAGCGGTCTATTTTCAACCTCAAACTTACTTAATCCAGGGCCAGTTTCTCTGGGATTCCCAGACCTGGAACTTTTCTTACATGAGACTGTTATGTTTGGGGCCTCTCTCTTAGCCATCAGCCCCGCTAAACCCTTCTAATTTGCTGCTGCTTTAAAACTGCGAAGGAAAAAAGATGGGAGAGGAGGCAACCCTCTCCGCCTCTCGGCCTCTTTCCCTTGCTCTGCGGTTACGCTCAGCAGTGATCCTACAAGCCTGGAATTTGAGGAATTTCCTGCCCTGTGCTCCCTGGAAGAGCTGAGAGAGACCTAGCAATTAGGCCTGGAGTTTCCACTCCTGCCTCCCTCCACCCAGATGAAGTGCCCCGAGTGAACAGCTTGCTCTAAGGGGGCCACGTGGAGCTCAGCCTGGGACGTCTGTGGCCTTAACATTCTACACGAATGTCACCCCCGCTGCCACCCACTCCCTCACTCCTCCCCCACCACCCAAAAAGCCTCTGCCAAAATGCTCCACATCCTCTCCTTTGCCCACCTTAGATTGTAGCCGTGATAATACAGGACATTCACAGAGTTAATTCCTTCCTGAATCCATCACATTCATCTGCAACTGTCCCAGGATAATGCCGTACTTTTTTTTCTTTTCTTTTCTTTTTTTGCTTTCCCCCATCCCAGGAGCCACACTTTGCCTCAGTTCTTTATTTCCTCCCCCTCCAGTCTGCCCCTCCCTCTCTTGCTCCCTTCTGCCTCTTTTCCCCTTTGCTCGTATTTCATTATGCACTGATTTATTTGATTTGTGCCCTTGTTCAGTGTCCTTCTACAGGCTGAAGGTCTTAGATCTGCTCCCAGGCAGTGTGTCTGTCTCTGGGACTTCCAGAAGGCAGGGGTGGAGGCTCTGGACCTCTACTACTTTGTTCAAGTCAGAGACCTGGGGACGGGAAGGGGGAAGATGGTCCCAAGTCATTTGAATGAACCTTATGTAACTTCTTTGTTGCAGCAGCCAGAACTGCAGAAGCAAATTTCTCTTCCTAATTATGTTTTGTTCAGGCTAATATTAAAAATCGGTTCCTAGTCCCTCGTCACGCGTCAATCGATGGCTGGATACCAGGTGCTAGGGCAAAAGCAGCCTGGGATTTAAACACTTGCCACAAACAGTTCTCAAGCTGGCCCATACACTGCCCCAGGCATGGCCTCCTGGGAAGGTCGGCATTTAGATGGGCTTAATGAATGACTGGTTCCTGTCTTCTCTTTGCACTTCCCTCTGGTCCAGGTGTCCAGCTTTGTGTTTTCTTCCTCGTTCTAGTCTTCTCATTCTTGACCCTCCTTCAGTAACGCCCCGTGTTACCCTGTTTACACTGCTCCTCGATTCAAAGGACATTTCTGAGTCTTTTCTGCCCAAAGTCCTAGAGAAGTTATGACCAGCTGGAACTTTGCTTCCCCGCCTTCCTTCTCTATCCACATTACACACACCCTCTCAGATTCCATTCCTAGGTGGGCAGCTATCACTCTCCATCCTGCTTCCATGACAACACTGCCATGTGGCTGCCCACCTGCCCACAGGTCTCTCCTAAGGTTTCGCAGTGTATCAGTCCCCCTGGGCCTCTCACCATGCCTCCACTCTGCTTACTCTCTCCTTGTTCCCGCTCTCAGAAAGTCTTAAGGCTGGGCAGCCCACTGGGGCCTGAGGTTTCGAGGCCTAGGCTTTCTTTTCAATCATCCCAACTCTGACTCTTGACAATTCTGACCCAGGGTGAAATTAAAACAGTAGTTTCCTGCTTCCCTTTCCTTCCCACGCCCCAATTCTTCTCAGCATATCCTACGAGCCTCAAAAGGAGAAGACTCTCTGGTTAAAAAGGAAATCAAAGCTCTTCCAATACTTCAGTGGGAACGCTCACTATCTCTAGATTCCCTTCAAACCTCAAGATATTTGCCTTTTGAGGTTGAGAGTTGCTAGTTGCCAATTCCCCCCTCCTCCCCCTTCACATTCCCTTCAAACAAAGCTTTTCTGTCAGGTTTTTGACCCTGATGAAGATTTTTTAACTGGAATCCTTTTTTTTTTTTTTTTTTTCCTTTTCCCCCTTCCTCTCTAATTCTGAAGGATCTTTTGTCTTCTGAGCAAAAGAACTGAGAGATTGGGAGGGCTGCTGGGGTTTTTTTTTTTTTTCTTTCCCTTGTAAGTAATTGGGAAAGAGGTTTTTTTTAAAAAAAAAAAAAAACCTGAAGGAAAGAAGATCGAAGAAAACCCAATATAAACCTGTTTTCTTTCTTAAAAAATTATTTTAATAGAAAAAAAGAGAAAGGTCTTGAAAATATGAAAAGAAAAGAAGGACTTTGAAGAGGAGAGGACCTTGGAGAGGTAACAGAGAAAATGAGGGAGGGCTGGAGAGAAAGACCTTGAGGAAATGAGAGCTTGAGGAAGAGGGACCTTGAGAAATGCATGGGCAGAAGGGGAAAGAAGGGATATGATGGAGATGCCCGTTCTCCAGGCTGTGTATCCACTGGACAGTTTCTCCAACTTAGAGGTAACAGAAAGAACTAGAAGTCCTCCCTGAGGTGGTAAAGAGGGCTCTCTTCTCCTTGCACACCCACGGCATTTAACAGTGCCTAGTATATAGTAAATGCTCAATAAATGCAGGGTGGAACAAAACAAGGCGGTTATGGGTGATTGCGTTTCTTTTTGTTCCTGTTTTTTCTTTTTCCTCCAGGACCCAACGAAAGGTTGGTTGGAAAATAGACAAGGCAGAAACAAAGAACTCAGGCCCACCTCACCTGATGGAGATCAGGTTGTGCCAGGCTCACAAACAGAGGTCACATTTTGTCAACCTCTTCTTGTCTCACCCTACCATCTTCCCTGGGCTTAGTTCTCACCCTCGTCTGGCTGGGCATCACTCATCCAACAAAACGCTATCAGCGCTCAATTACTCACACGTAGGTTTCTCACTTTGGAGATTATCCATGGAAAAATCTTAATCCCAGGCAGGTTGATTCCCTTTGCCACCCAGAACGTCTCGGTTGTCAGTCTTGGTGTGAGCAGGGAATTAGAAACTCATTTAAATAGCAGTCCAAGTCAACTTTAATAAGCAAGGCAAATCTGATTATTATCATCATTATTGCCACCATGATGCATCCCAAAGTTAAAAAAAAAAAGATTAAAAAAAAATCAGTGGCTGGGTGTTATCCCTGTCAAGGCTCCCCCTCTACTGGGTCAATTGGGAGTTAACTGTATTTACAGACGACCTTTAATCTGGGGGAACTCAGCTCTCCACAGCCTCTGGTCCATCTTTACTGTACCTCTAAAAGGAAGATTACAGACAATTTATATTATTTGTTACTTAAAATAATAGCTGACATTTTAGTAGCTGCTGGCTCACTATGTGCCAGGCACTATGCTATGTGTTTTATATATTTTAACTCATTTAATTTATTCATTACAAAAAAGACTTGAGGCAGCATACATAGAGTCAATGATATAAACAATAAATTAAGAGATGACCTGAGACATTGTGTCGGGATGGTGGTGATTAGGCAAGCAGGGAAAGAGAATAAGCACAGGAGAAATAAACTGAGGGTGGGGTAAAGTCATAATACTAAATATATGCCACACGATCATGGGTGCCTCGTCAGAGATGAATTGCAAGGCTAGCCTTGAGCTTCCAAGCAGCACGTGCAAAGAGGAAAAATTCATAATTAGTGATGCAATTTACAGTACCCATAAAATAAAAACTAACCGGTGCCTTAGGAAAAGTACCACTACAGAACTTTCTTCTGTGGATCCTCATACAAAGTCACTGTGATGTGTTGAACCATGTCCTGGGCAACATCCCTACCATAAATACAATAAGGAGATTCACAGTGCTGCCCCTTAGAACATTCCTCAGTGCAGGCTGATGGCACAGTGCCAAAGGCTCAGCTCAGTAAAAGCAATTCTTCGAGGGGCCAAAACCGTTCAGTCTCAGTTTGCCACTCTCTGACGGTCTGGCTTAGTCTAAGGATAAAATTTAGAGTATCTGGAGGAATGGACTGGAGGTGGGTGATAACAGTGGGGAGACAGGGGTTGGGAAGCTGCAGATGTAAAACAGGACTCTTGCGACTTAGCTATTCTGGCCTTCAGTTCAGAACTGCATCCTGAGATGAGAGGAAGAAAGAACATCACAGCCTTCTTTGATATCCAGGATTTCTTGGGAGGCATCTGAAGGCAGGGGAAGGCAGAACTCAAAAGATTATTTCCCTGAGGACACCGGGCAAGGGGCCAGCCAGCTGTTGTGATGTCTGGGGTGGGAGTGAGGTGACTCATATAAAATATGAAAAAGTACTTTGGCATTTTCTTTCTTTTTTATTTCTGCAGAGTATACCTAACCCCCAAAATATCAGCTTAGCTTTTGGCCATCTTGAAGCTTGGGAAGATTAAGCCTGCTGGAAAAAAATCCTAAGGAGAATTCAAAGAGGAATTAGAGGTAGAATTAAACACAGTGAAGCAGCCCCAGCAAAGCTCCCAGACTAGACTGTACCTCCCCAGTGAAGGAAGAGCCCAGGTGCCCCAGCACTTCACAGACCCAGAGGGCGACAGTCAACACGGAGGTCAGCCTGCCTGTGACATCTGCAGCTCTTACCCTCGAGATCATCCAAAGGAAGAAAGTCCACAACTTAATTATCCATCTAGTAATTTAGCATCCACAAGTTCTTCTGTCTATCTGACCAAAGCCTTTTTTGTTGTTTTTCCCTACCAAGACTGTATTTTTCCTAATAGTGCAGGAGAGAAAGCTTGTCCAGCCTTGGTCTGCGGAGCTGGCACTGGAGTGAGAGAGGCAGTCCCCAGTTAAAGGGAAGAAGATTGGAGGGAGGGTTGGGGCTCCCTGGCTGCTTCTTTGAAATCTTCTTGGTGAGTGAGGACAAGGATAAAGGCGGGGGAGAAGGAGAGGTAGAGCAGGCTGTCATCTCAGGCCAAGTCCCCTGACAATGGGCAGGAGTCTGGAACCTGCAGCCTGTTACTTAATTATCTCTGAATGGTTTTTGTTCCTGGCTTTAAACATTTACCCCTATTGGGTTTTCACGGCTTCACAAGCTCTCTATCTCCTTTTCTTTGCCGTTGCCATGGCAACGACTCCAGGCACACAACTGCTCTCTGATTTTAAATAAAAGTTGAGGTTTCTCTCTCTCTCTCTCTCTTCCCTCCCAGCTCCTCCCTCCTTTTCTCTCCTAGCATGGATGAGGTTTCTCTCATCCCCTCCCTTCCTTTCACCTTCCTCTCTGCCCTGCTCTCCCCCCACCCAGCTCTGTTTCCTTATCATCACCTCATTTTCTCATTTCCTCCTTCCACCTGCCTCTGCTCTAAGCCCTCTCCCCTACCGTTGGGCTTCCTAGCTGCCTAATCCCCTGGTTGCCGTGACAGCAAGAGTAGGCCCTTTAGGAGGGATGGGGGCAGAGGTTGAAGCATAAGGGCATGTCTGGGGAAGGTGGGGGGATCTGCCAGCAGTCCCAGGAGCAGTGTTACTCAAGATTCTCTGGGGACCACCACCTTCCTCTCTGGGCCTCAATTCCTCTAGCAATTAATGGAAAATAGATTCCTTATCTCACCATTTCCCCTCCACCCCCAACCAAGAAAGGACTTTTCCATCTGTGCAGTCAGGAATGGAGAGGAGAGGCAGGGAGGTCTGTGAAGGTGAGGCAGGGAGGTCTGTGGAGGTGAAGCAGTGGTTTTCCAAACTGCTGGGAGGGGTGTGTGTGTGTGTGTGTGTATTGGATGGGGGGCAGGGCAGGGTGAAGGTGGAACTTCTAGTTCTAGTGTCTGCTCTGGGGCAGTGAGTCACTTACACTCCTGAGTCTTGGTTTTCACTGGTAACTTTTCAGGGGTTGGATTAAATCTGTGTTTTTTCTGTACTCTGAGGTGCCCTAGGCCGTCTCAGCAGCTATAGCTGGGGGAAGGGGGGTGAGGGGAGGGGAGGGAGGTGTAGCAGGTGCCTGAGACCCAAAACAGTCAGTCCCTAGTCCCTCTGTCTGGCACCACGGGGGACTGCTTTTATCTGCTTAAGGCAGAGAGTGGGTAGATCTCCCAGCAATCCTCATCCCAAACTTCGTTTCTAAAGGAAGTCAGGGCCTCCATTCACTCCCCGCTAGTGGATTGTCCAGGTGGCTGTCTTTGCCACCTGTCTGCTCCTTCCCTGGCCCCCCTGTCAGTAAGTTATGGTTTAGGTGGAAGCCTAATCATTTCTAAAATGGGCTAGAGATTGAAATACTCTACTCACTCCTCCATGACATAAACCTCTCTCTCTTAATTTTATGATATGGGTCAAGGTTAAATACTTGGGTAAAGGGAGAAATAAACACCAATCTGGCATTTTAGAGAAAGCTATGGATTGGGAGTCAGAAGACTCGATTTCTAGGTCTAGCTCTTCCTCTCGTTGGTTCTGTGGTTCTCAATCAGTGTGATTTTATCCCAGGGGACACTTGGAAACGTCCGGAGACATTTTTTATTGTCATACCAGTGGGCGGGGTGTGCTACTGGTTTCTAGTGAGTAGAGGCCAGGGACGCTGCTAAACATCCTACAATCCACAGCAGCACCCCCCGTGCCTCACCCCCGCACGCAACAAAGGTTAGCTGTATCCATCTTGAGCAATTCATTTTCCCACTCAGAGCCTCAATTTCCTTGTTCATAGATTAGTACCTTATACTCAATCATTCATGTAACACACATTTCCTGAGTGCCTAGGCCAGGCACCGTTCTAGGCACGGACGGTGGGGTAGATGCAAGACCAAGAGAGAAGATCCCCTTGTCCCCAAAGACTTTTCATTAACACGTTCACAACTTGAAACGAAATTGTACAAGGTCACACAGAAACTCAGGAAGGAAGCTGGAACCTGAACCCAGGTCTTCTGACCACGAATCCAGGGCTCTTCTCATTATTCCACACCATAAAATGTTAGGGTTCAGTTTAGCAATAAGAGCTAACACGTACCGCGTACTTAAAGCATCTCAGATACATTTGCCAAGCGTTCTACACAGATTATTTAATGCAATCTTTATCACCACCCTACGAAGCAGATGCCACTGTTCTTCTATACCAAGGTGAAGGGACTTGCACAGCGTCATGAACCCAAGCAGTCTGAACTCCAGATCCTGCTTTTTTACCCAGAAGGCAAAGAGTACTTCCGGGACCTCAGGCATCACCTAGTGAGCTCCTTGTTTTATGGTTGAATAAACCGAGGCCCCGAAAGAGCACATGACTTGCCCAAGAAGAAACAGCCCAAGAAGAGTCAAGGCGAAAATCCAGGCCACCGGACTCCCAGTCTAATATCAGATCTAATATACCCTCGAGCTCTCAATGATTGTAATCTTACTGGGGGAAGGAAGTGGGAAGCGCATTATAAGAAACAATGTCTGAACATCCCAGCATCGAAGTTTGAGGGAAAGAGGGTTTGGGAAACTGGGAGAAACAGCTAGTGGTCAGCAGAATGGAAAGAGCTGCCTCCAGATGGAGAAAGAGAAAGAGAGTTGGGGAGGGGGAGGCTGAGGGAGGAGGAAGCTCAGAAAGAAGAAAGATGCTGAGCACCCAGGGAGGGGCCAGACTAGGAAAGGAGGCTGCTTCTGAGCATGGCAGGTGACAGGGTCTTCCCTGCCCTCCTCCTGCTTCTTTCCAGGCTAACCTCAGGCTCTGCTTCACTCTGTGCCTCACCACCCATCACCTGGCCAGGCTGACGAGATTTCCTGATGCACTCCCTCACCTAAAACCCACTCTTGCCCCCCGGCCAGGGAAAGAGCCTGGAATCCCCCCACCCATCAGTGTCCAGAGGCTTCGCCTGCTGCTTTTCCGGACAACGAGCCCCGACCCTGAGGGAGGGGGCAAGAAGACAGGACAGCCCTTGAGAGAATCCTAAAGCAGCCAACACAGAACACTGCACAGAGGAGGTACCCGGGACCTGCCAGGCTCCCTCCCAGCTTCCCAGTTCCTTCTGGAGTTTCTTCCAGGCTCAGCTCATCTCTTCAAATCCATTTTACAAATGAGGAAAACAGGCCCAGAAGTTTCTCTGGGGGCCCTGACCCTCACCGAGGAGGCCCAGGCATGACTTATGAAAGAGGCTGAGGTTTGTTGTTTGTTATTTTTGTTTTGTTTTTAACAAAACATAATCCAGGGCCTTGGGGAACTTGCAATCTGGTAGAAAACTGAAAGGTCAGTGCTTTAAAACTGAGTATAAACTGAGCCTGTGAAATGAGATAAAGGGAGGGTTAGTCAGGAAAGGCCCTTGGAGGAGGTAACCCTTCTGAGCACCAGATGCAGGAGGTGGAGGGCGCAGACCGAAATTCCTGGGCTCTGGCTCCTAGGAGAGGGCCCTGGTTTTCATTTTTTCCCTTCCCCCACGGCTCAGCTCTGGTCGGCCTCTGAGATGATTAAAACCAAAAGAATTTTAAATGCCTGGAATTCACTTTTCACCACTGATGCCATTTGCTTATTTTCCCTCTCTCTCTCTCCCCTCCCTTCTTATAATTTCTCCTCTTGGGAGAGCTATCTGTTTGCCTCACTCCTTTCTTCTGGCCCGGTTTGCTCTCCATGATTCCCAGTACCCACCAATTCACTTTGTTTTCATCGCGGGGAGGAGGAGAGAGGGGGGTTGGGTGTCTCAGGCAAAGGGGAGGGAGGATGGGAGGGTGGAGGGGCCTTGGTCTTGCTGGCGAAAGTTCCCAGAAAAAGAAAGGAGAAGAAATAGCTTTCAGGGAAAGAAATCTACCAAATGTTTATGTTCCCACAAGACTCGGCGAAACCTTTTCACAGACCAAAGCTAAAGTTCAGGGTGAAGCCAGAGCACGTTTCTTAAGGAACAAACTCTTATCAACATGGAGACACAAGAACCCACATCCTTGATCCAGGGTCTCCCACCTTCCCAGAGCGGGCTGGATCATCCCCATCCCCAGGACAGCAGACTGTGTGTGTGTGTGTGTGTGTGTGTGTGTGTGTGTGTGTGTGTGTGTGTGTGTGTGTGTGTGTGTGTGTGTGTGTGTGTGCGCGCGCGGGGAGAAGGGCACTCCAGTTGTCCTCACCTAGAGTCCAGACCAGATCTGAAAAATGTATAAAACGTTTGCTTCCACCCTGGTTCCTGAGCAAATAATGCTTCTCCTGGAGCACCCCAGCTCTGGCCCTCTGAAATCAGTACCTCCGGCCTTGGCTGAAAAACCAAATCAGAGAGATCCAGGGCCTCATTCAGGAAGAACCAGTCCTTTTTTTGAACTCCCACCGGATGGCAAAGAGTCGGAAAACGGCACAGCCAGAAAGAGTCTTGGAGATTAACCTTCTCGTTTTATGATAAGAAAACAGGCCCAGGTCAGCGCATAAGGCCACTCCCTGACAGGCACAAACGGGGCTAAAATCCACAGCTAGACTCGAAATCCAGTGCTCCTTCCATATTGCCTCCTGAATATAGACTTTCCTATTGTAGTGCCTGGGAAACCAGAAGTTGCAAGTTGCAAGCCACATGAGACTGGACACATTTAACCCTTTGGCACAGGGGCTCCGCTGCAGGCGGCAGGAGCAGTGTGCAGTCTGAGGCCTGGAGGTCAGCAAAGGGAGGATCAACCCTGCCTGGAGCTGGAAGCCAATAAGCTCTGAGCTGGAAGCAGCCCCAGCCAGAACAGACAACTTATTTGTGGAAAGAAAAATTGCACTGGGACAGAGTGACCTGGGTTGTCAAGGCTCAACAGCACATCCCAGAAGGAACACAGGGTAGAAATTTTGTGCCCTCCCTTACTGAGGAAGTCGAACAAAAGGACCCTCTTTCCGTCACCAGCTTTTAAAAAAATTAACTTGTTTTATGTGGTTTCTAAGGGCATGGGCTAGGTGCTTTCATGCGTGGTGGTAATAACAATAGGAGTAGTGGTAGTAGTAACAGCTACCATTTCTTAAGCACCTGTCATACGCCAGGTTTACGTATACCATCTGCGGTCTTTTCAAGATTCCCATTTACCAATGAAGAAACAGACTCAGGTTATATGACGATTCCAAGGTCTCACAGCTAGTTAACAGCAAAAGTTAGTAGGATCCAATTTATTTCTTTCTCAAGATCAAGCACATTGTTCTAGGGTCATGGAAGAAAATTCAATATAGAGAGGGAAAAAAATGGATGTTCCCTCATTCTCCACCACTTCCTGTGGACCAGCAACCCAGGCCACAGAGACACGATGAAGAACAGTGGTGGGGACGTGAGTACATTCTAGAGCTTTGGGCTCCAGTCCAGCTCTGTGTCTAACCCTCTGGGTAAACTCTCCTGTCTCTTGAGCCTCTCAAATCCATCATCTGGACATCTTCCTCTCTGTTTGTTTCGGAGTTGGAAGCCCAAGGAAAGCCCCGAGGTCTGTGGTGATGCCACGGCTGACGGCCGAGTGGCAACAGTGCTTTCTCTCTGCCTCACCTCTTCTTCCTGAGCCACAGTTTTCCTCATCTCTGAAATGGGAATGCTGAGCATATCGTCAGACCCCTGGCACAGCACCTACAAGGCGCAGGTGTGAGGAAGTGCTAGGCTTTCCCCTCTTCATCCAATCACATTATTGAGTGGCCATTCCCTAGTCATGGCCATGGGATTCAGCCCCAGGGTGTGCGCCCTGCTCTCCTCAAAAAAGAAAAGTTCCCAGACCAAGACCTGGGTCCTAACTGGATGGTGGTCCTGTCCTTCCTTTCCCTGTCACCATTCTCACCCCAGCTTGCCTCGCTTCCCAGCACATGGTCGAGTGAACTTCACTTGGGACCATCTCCTGCTCCTCATTAAGCTTTCTGGCCACCAACCTGTGCACATCTCCTGATGTACCCGCCCCCCACCCCCACCCCCGGGGGAGGCCAAGGGAGCCGGCGAGTGCAGCTCAGGCTGCGCCAGCACTGCTGGACCAGGTGGGGCCTTCCCCAGGGAGCGCGGCCATACTCCCTGCCCACTGGCAGAGCCTCCTTGGGCCTGCTGGGCGGACCAGGGGTTCTGGTCCCCGTGCCCCCGCTCAGCACTCCTTGTTCCCGCCCCCACCCCCACCCCGTGCTGCTGCCCGAAGTCCTTTTCTTCTCCTCCCTTGTTCTCATGTACCCGCTACCTGCTGCCCGCGCCTCCCTCCAGCATCTCTCTTCCCACTCTCCCCTTCTCTCCCGCTTCCTCCCCTCCCCCCTCTGCTGCTGGCTTGGAGCAGGAGGTTATGAAAATGAGCTTCGTGCCCAGGAGACTGTAATTATCTGCTAAGTGTGAAAGCCAGAGTGATTAATTAAGAGATAATAAAAAGAAAAGGAGGGCGAGAGGGGGGCCTCACGGCTTTGCTTTGATGATAGAACCTGAGGTGAGCCAAGCAATTAGGGGAATCTTTATCGAGAGTTAGCTATAATCCACAAATTATCAAGCACCAAATGCTCCAAGAGCAGGGCACATTTCACTCCCGCCGAGTGACAGACCGACAGACAGGGAAGGACAGCAGGAGGAAGAGGCCTGGGGATCATCCGGCTGGGGGGCAGGGAGAAGCCCGGCGCAGCGGAGCATGTGTCTGTGCTGGTGGACAGATTGTCCCGTGCCAGGCCACCGGGCAGCACTTCCAGGACCCCGGGCCATGGCTACCCTTGAAAAAGGGTAGCAACCGCCCCCCGACAAAGACACGCTGCCCCACAGGCAGGCTCCACGCTGGAGCCAACTCGGAACACCCCCGCTGTCTCCTCTAGGGGGACCAGAGGGCCGAGCTCCTGTCTCCCCCCACCAGATACATCAGCTCGTCCTCTTCGAGGACTTACATTCCGCCCCGTCCTCCAGGCAGCAGGAGCTGCTTTAACACCATTCCTCTCCCGGCCTGTGTGTGTGGGAGTGTGTCACACGGCCAGTGTGAACATCGCAGGGGCCACGACTTGACAAGGCGACACCACAGCTCTCAGCTCCCGGAGCCTGCAGCCCACACTGCTCTAGCTGCGTAGCCCTCCCCCCGGCTCCCACTATTCTCCCATCCAGCCCTCCAGTAAGAGCCGTCTCTTCTACCTTCTTTTACACTGGGTTCCATTTTCCCCTCTTGCCCCTTCCTGGAAACCTTCCACAACTGATCCCACAGCTCCAGTACCTCTTTTTCCATCTTCTCCTGTGCTGATGTACAACAGGGTTCAAAATCCTCCCCTTATTTAGATGATCTTTCTGTGTGCGTAGACCCTGAGGAAGATGGGGAACCTATCTATCTCCTCTATTATAATTAGCTATCCGATAGCAGAAACCAAGTCTCCACGCTCAAGTTCAAGCTTAGAGCTAAAAGTTTGCACTGATCTAATACAGTCCAGGGTCCTAGTCCATACTCCAACAGATTAGCAGATCTCCAAAGGCAGACACCCTACCCTCTCCTTTCTCTGCCCACACTGATGGCACTTGGGATCTACCCTGTCCACCCAGGCATGGTTGAGGACATCCCTGTGTGATTCCAAAAGGAAAATGTTTCTGCTCTGAAGCTAGAACAGGGCCTGACTGTGGCATAGGCCTACCTCTGCCGTCTCCCCTGCAGGCCCCACTTTCCTACACGTACCAGGTGTAGCAGCAGATGCCAGGGCCTCTCTCAGCCTGGCCCCCATGGAGGGAGGAGGAGAGGCCCTCAGGCCATCAGCCAGAGACAGCGGCCCAGTGAAGAACACCAGAGCTCTCCAGCCTCCAGCTGCTCCGAGCCGCTGAGAAGGGGAAACTGGACAAGTAAGGGCATGGTGACTCAGCCAGGTTCCTGGGAACACTATCCTTCTAGCCCTGACTGGGGACACTGGGAAGAGAGCCTTGGCAGTTTGTTGGGAAGCAGATCTGACCCCTAAAGAGACAACCTGCTCTGCCGCAACTGGGGCCTCAGAGACAGTCTCACTTATGACCTCTCTGGGCTTGCTTCTCTATCACAGGGAACTTTGCCTTGCAGTGAGAGAAAAATGAACCTATTGGGGAAAATGTTATTTTTCCAGACAAAAAGAATACCGGACACTTATTCAGTTACAGTCTCAAGACAGTTTTTTTTTTTTTTCATGCAGGAGCAAGAAGGGTTCAGGTTAGACACAAAGAAGAACTTCCTGCTTGCCAGGGATTATTAGATATGAAAGTGAGTAGACAGAGAGAGCGAATGAAATTCCTTTCTCTTCAGAAAAAGGGCAAACACTGATGTGTCCAGGTTGATTCAAGTTAGTCCTACCTGACTAAAGAGAGAGATCTTGAGAGTCCAAAGATGTTAGGATTCTTCCAGAATCATCTCTCCATCTTCATTCCTGACCCCAGGCTCTATGTTCTAGGAAGCCCAATCTGATTGATCCCACCTCCTTCTTTATTTACTCTGAAACCCCTCAGGATGGATGTGTGCAGTTTGCATATGTCCCCATTTGCACTTGGAGATGGCTGAATGTGCAGTCAGTTTTCTGGGGGAGGGGGGGATAAGGGGAAGTAATGGGAGTTCCTGTTTCCCCTAGTGGACAGGATTCCCTAGATATAAGAACCAAGCTTCCCCCATTGAATCAGAACTCTGAAGGCAGAAGCTGTCTCTTCCCAGGCCTGTGGATCTTCCTCGACAGCCTGAGGCTCTGCACACAGACAGAGAAGGTAGGGAGAGAATGAGTTAGTTCATCATGTTGCCTGAACAACCAGTAGGTCTATGTGAGTGTGAGAAAATGACCTGCCCAGGGATGGTCCTCCATTGCTCCCCACAAATCATGCCCTCGGTTAGGCCTATGACCCACCTTCCTTCCCAAACCTCAATTTGCTCCTGCCCAAATTTTCAAGCCAAAGCCAACAAGGTCTAGGCCCTGGCTAGCAGGTCTGCCAAAATGTTTTCCCCCAAAACTCCACCAAATGAGAGCTGGGTGAGGACTCTTTTCATTAAAAAAAAAAAAAAAAAAAAATTGAGTGGAAATGACTGACTGGGTCAGGCATGGAGGAGTTTCCACCAACATACTGGCTAGTTGCTTTTCAACTTTGCAGCTGGCAGCTGTTGGCCTGAGTGAAGACTTGGTGGGGTGGAGTAGGGGCGGCTGGGAGCTTGGGAGGTGGCAAGAAGGAGGCTGGGCAGGTCAGGCTTGGGGCCGAAGATGGGCACGCTGGCACCCACTGCCCCCTCTTCTGTCCCACAACCTGCTTTCCTAAAACAAACATATAGACACTCCTGAATCAACGATCCATCCGGGCTCTGTTACACAACTAAGCTGGCTGAAAAGCGAATTCAGGTAAACGAATTCTATTTTCTCTTGCTTCCCATTAGAATGTTGAAGATCTATTTCCCTAGAAGAACACATCCTCTAACACTTCAGAGTGTGGTCCAAGAAGCAGCAGCATCGGCGTCCCCTGGGAGCTTGGTGCCAATGCATAAACGCCACCTGACCCCAGATCTTCCGCATCAGAATCTGCACTTTTTAACTAGATCCCCAGGTGCTTCATAAGCTTGTTAAAGTTTGAGAATCATTGTTCTAACACACTGAGTTGAAATCTTGTGGAGCGACAAACCTTCTGGTCATGCTTACTGTGCATTGCCAGATGCTTTCCCAGGGCTTCAAGTAAAAGGTAAGTGGCTGTGGTTGCTATCACTCCATTTAACGCTGAGGAGACTAAGGCTCACGAAGATGAAGAGACCACTGAATCTTCAGAGCCAGGACTCAGACCTAACTCTAAAGCAGGGTGCTTTCCATTAGGCTTTGCTGCCATCTCAAAAGTCCCACCACACTGCATTCCAGAAACCATAAATTCAGGGATTACCAACCTCACTGGCACAGTTCACAGAGACTTATCTGTCTTTGCACCATTATTTGTTCTTCACTCATTCTACTGTCTGCTTTCCTCGGATCTGCCTTGTACTATGAGCTATAAAAAGCCGGCACTGTGCAATATGATTTACTGAATACCAGCTGTGTTCCAAATCCCATTTCTTAACATAGATTCCTTCATTCGGTCCTCACAGCAACCCTCTGAGGTAGGTATTACTGTCTCCATTTTATAGATGAGAAAACTGAGGCTCTAGTGAAATGACTTGGTCTTGATCACACGGGTGGCAGCCCCTCTGGGCAAGTCTGGCTTTCCCATAGGCCCTCTGGTAAGGAGGTCCCAGGGCACTTGAGGGGTTATCCAACTCCAAAGGTGTGTTGAAAGAGACTAGTCTTATGACATGACCCTGGTATGAAACCAAAGGCAACGTGCACAAACCAAACCCCTTAGATACAGGCTTTACAGGCTCCCCTCTCAATTTTCTGCACAAATGGAGACAGCAGCAGTGCAGATAATCCAGAAGTCATTTTAACTTAGCTTTGCCATGCATTAGACTTTTTTTTTTTTTTTTGCCAAGTCAGATTTTCCTTTCTAATTATATTTGGCTCAAACAGACATTAAAATGAATTTGTATTCTCACTTCACCCACGGCCTGGTGAGGGAAGAATTCCCAGATGTGTGCAGGGTGATAGGCACATTAGTCTAGGATCAAACATCATCTAGGCAGTAGCTGACTTGGGGGTGGAGGCTGGAGAGTTGATAGCGCTGGTAGCAGGAGTATGTGTGTGGGAGAGGTGGGCAAAGGGGGAGCGGACTGCAGGGGCCTCTGGGAGTCCCCCCATCCCATCTCACAGTGAGGTCAAGCTAGTAGATTTCCAGGGAGGTAGGGACTGAGGCATAGAGCAGCATGTCAATTGCTCAGGGTTTGGGATTAAAACCCAGGAGTCCACTGGATGACTAGGGAATCAAGATGAAGAAAACCCCAACTTCTCTCTGGGGCTTCACCCTGCCAGCCTGCCTTCTCCCTCTCCCTTGTGTCTCTCTCTCTCTCTCTCTCTCTCTCTCTCTCTCTCTCTCTCTCTCTCTCTCTCTCTCTCTCTCTCGCTCTGCCCCCATCTGCCCATCTCAGCTTCCTTCCTTTTAATAACCTCCCAGTTAAGAGAGTCGAATGGGAAGAGCAGTTAAAAGCACCTCATGGCTTGACAATGCTGGGTAATGGAGCGAGCAGGGCCCCAGGCTGTTACTGGGAGAATTCAGGAAGGAGGGAAAAAACAAAAAGAAAGAAAGAAAAGAAAAAAAACTCAGCTAAGCTGATTACAAGGACAAAGTTAATTTAGAAATCAGCTCAATTGGGTGGGAGCGGGGGTGGGGAAGAGGGAACTGGACACAAGAGGTTGGAGATTTGGGGAAAGGGCGCTTTATATAAACTGCCTTTGTTCCTGGAAATCATAATCCTTGGGAGGGACCTTGCTCACTCCTTCGGATTCCTCAGCTCCTTCCATCCGGAGCAGGGGGCACAATCAGGGATTGTCCAGAGCCGGGATATCTTGAGTGGCGCTGCATTCCAGAGGCTCCAGCGCAGCCCCAGAGCCTCACATCTGTGGCTGTGCCCTCCCCCTGCCAGGCTGCCTCCTCCACTCCCCCCTCTCCGACAGCTAGACTTCAGCATTTTTCACATACCTCTCTCCCAACGTTTATCTTATAGTATTGTCAATATGTGTTTACACATCCTTCTCCTACACCCGCCCCAGAGTGCCTCAAGGATAGGGACCAAATCTCACTTACCTTTGTACCTCTGGTGCCTAGTTGAGTGCCCGGCCCAGCCCAACCATTAAAAACACACCGGCTTAGTTGGACACAGGCACTCACCACCCTAGCAGGAATCTTCTTCAAAGGTTTCCATTTGAAAAACCAGAGCTGGCTTCCTTGCAGAGGTTTTAAGAATCTCTAGGCTCAACCCCCAAGTGCACACACATCTCTGGCCACTGACCAGAGGAAACGGCCCAGGATTGACCCTGCAGGGACTGAATCTGGACTGGCCCTCTGATGGGACCAGGTGGTTCCCCTAGACTCTGGGCAGTGCAGACCCAGCCTAAGCTCCCAGGGAACATGTGACAAAGAGCCTAGGTATCCACCAAGCTGCAGGGCTCTCCATTGAACTCTGTCTCCGGGCATCTTTATCATATACCTGAGGATTCACTGAGAAAAAAGATCTTCTCATCATTCCAAAGCCTCCCCAACTCAGGTCACAGATCTGAGGCTTCCCAAGGCAGAACTGATTTTCTCTAAGGTTTTCTGCTCACTTCTGCCTGGTCAAACTCTGATCATCTGCCCATTTCACCTTTTTTTTTTTTTTTTTTTTCCAATTGAATGGGCTGCAGATCTCTACAGCAGGGGAAGGGGAGTTTAAGAGGTGAGGAGGGTTTGGTGAGGAATGAGGTAGGGATCGCACGGGTTTTTAACACTTCCTCTGCTTCAAAAACAGAAGTGCCTGGCTCCCCACTTCTTACAGGACAGTCTCTGGCCTGGCTTTTCAAGGCCTTCTTGGGTCAGGCCCCAGTCTACTGTTCTGGATCACCTCCATTATTTTGCCCTGACCCAAATCCTCATCTGCCACCAGCCTCAGTGGACCCCGCACATTCCGGTAGCCACACCTTGACTCGGGAAGTTCAGTCGGTCTGGTAATGCTCTCCCTCTTCCTGCCACAGCCACATCCTGTCCATCCTTAGACCCACTTCCTCCATGGAGCCTTTCCTGGCCTCTTCAGCCCACAGCAAACTCCCCAGCTCTGACTGTGCACACTGCTATCCTGACACCAACTACACCCAGCCTAGCATTACCTGGAATCTTTGCATATGTATGCGCATCTTAGCTTCTTGGAGGGAAGGGACCATACAATTTTGTGGGGTTTTTTAAATTCCCCATAATGCCTACCAGTATGTTTTATATATAGAAATATACATTTGCTGATTTGAAAAAAAAAATTAATTCTCCCCATTTTATGGAAGAGTAAACTGAGACCTACTGAAGCTAAGTGATTTTTGCACCTAAATCACAAAGTGAGACCCTTAAAGGCAAGGATAGTATTTATTCTTTTTGCAACACTGGTGCCTGGCACATAGTATAAGCACACAACACATTTTCTGTGGGATGAAGGGACTGAGTCCTTACTCTCTTCCCACACATCTTCCAGTGAGGATGGACTCCTCATTTTGCTTCAGAAGGAAATAAGGGGCAGAGAAGAAAAGCATCAAAGGGCCAGTCTGGAAGAGGAATGTATGATTCTTAATCTGGCCTGGAGTGGGGCAGCCTCCAGGGACTACCCTCTGGGCACAGAGCACTCAGGTCCCTGCTGTCCCTTCCCTGCCTCAAAACCCAGTCCCCGTGGCCTTCTGGGAGATTCTCCCGTCACCTTCCCAGAGCCAGACCTCCAGAGGAATGAAGCAGCAGCAGCATCTCCTGGGAAACTAATGGAATTTGCTAGGGAGTACTAGAGAGTTCCACCCTGGATTTAAGACCCTTAATCCTGAGGAGGCTGGCTGGCTACAAGGCCCATTTATTTCAATATGATCCCAATTTTGTTAAATGGACTCAAGGAGGGAAGAGAGGAATGAGGCTTCAGCTCCCAGAGGCTACAGAGGTTAATAAAAGTTGTTGGAGAAATTAAATGTGGAGGGGGAGAAACTGGGAGTTTGGAGAGAGCTGATGGGGGGTGTGGGAGAGTGGGATGGAAAAAGAAAGAAAAATGTGATCTTTGGCAATGTCTGGGAGCTAGAACAGCTTTCATCCTGGGAGCTCAAAGAACTCTATCAGGTTGCATTGTCTGTGAATCAGTAGTGGGAAAGTGTAAGAGCTGGGGTTGCAGGATGGAGAGAGACCAGAGTCACAGAATGAGGAACCCAAGCGTTCTAACTTTCTTAACCTTGTAGTGTGTATATCTTCAGAGCATGCGAGACAAGACAAAAAAGTAGTGCCTTCAAAGACTCTTCAAAGGATGGCTGCCATAACTGGAAGGGGAATGGTACACAGAAACATGGCAGTGTTGCTCTGGTGAATGGAAGGACCAGGGGAAAGCCAGAGATATCTGTCCATAGGTATATGGGGATGAGAAATGGCTGCGTGTGCGAGTGCACAGGAGGCCACGTGGGAATCTATGCGTGTGCATGTGGGCACACACACTGTGCAGTGAGACTTGCATGCAGCAGCAATGTGGAAGAGGTGGATATGCCCATCTTCAGGGGCTTCCTTCTGGGAATCATTCCAGCCCCCCCCACTCCAACTTCCCTGCTTGGGATCTAGTCCTGGCTCTGTCACTTCTTAGATGTATCACATTGGCCGATCTGCTTAACATCTTTGAGTCTCTCTTTGTCCACCCACAAAATGGGGATAATAACTCCTGCACTTAACAGATTATTGTTGGTATTAAATGAGTTACTAATGCACATAAAACACAAAGCAGGTCCTCCACAAATGTGAACGGCCTTCTCTCTCACTTGGAATGAACTCATTCTGTTTCCTGACTCCTGAGACAGCCTCTCCTTGATGTTGCATCTCAGCATCGAGGACCAAGGACGTGGCAGCCTCTTTCTCCTCCACTGCTGACCACTGCCTCCTCTACCCCCTACACCAGCCCTTTCCAGGTCAAAGCATCCTCCAGGACGTGGCCAAGTAAAGTGGTCTGGAGGCCTTGAAAAGAAACCAGGCAGGAGGTGGTAGGTCGGGAAAGGGCACAGCTTTCTCAGCCCTGGACGCATGGAGAGGAATTTCCCTATCCTTAAGCTGGAAACAGTCCCCCAAAATTGGGGTGACGGAGGAATTTGCCCCCTATCCCTTCCCTCCAGCCCAACCTCCCCCTTAGCAAGTCATTTCAACTCTCTAGGACTCTGTTTTCTCATCTGTTAAATGGAGAAGTAATAATGACACTGTCTGTATCACAGGATGATCGCAATATCTCTATTAAATGAGATTGTACATGTGAAAAAGTTGCTAAAATTGGAAAGTACTATACAAGCACAAAGTTAAAAAGACTCTACAGGTGGGAAGAAAGGGGGCTTTACTAACCTCCTTCTCCTGACAGACAAGGAGTTCCCATCCCCATTGAATAAAACAGATGATCACCAGAGCAAGGCAGCAAGATGGATATGCGCTAGGTGTGATGGGCTGAGCCCTGGGGGAGAAGGCTGAGTAAGGCACCAGGAGGAGCCTGTCCATCACCGTGGGGAAGAGGAGAAGGAAGAAGGCCTCTTCTCCCCTCCAGAGCCACCTCAACTGAAAGAAGGCACTTGCACAGGTGGCTCTGACATGGAGGCAGCCTGGCCTTGTAGTAAGACAAAGAGTTTAAATCTGGGATCTAATACCCCAGGGATGGCCTTAAGCAAGTTAATTAAACTCAGCTTTTGTCTCTTCATCTATAAAATAGGGGTAATGGTATCTTCACAAGGTCGTTGTTCAAAGGAATAAAGAATGATGAATGTGAACAGCACACAGTAGGGATTCAAAAAGAAGTAATTTTGATGCTTTGGTAGGGAGCCCATCTCCTACAGTCACTTTGCCCCACTCTAGGGCAGGCAGGGCTTCCCAAAGCAGATGGGAACACCAGATCCCAGCCTCTGTGTCTGCCAGGGACTGCACTGAATTGGAAGCTGACTGTCCTGGTTTTCTCCCCAGGCCCCCACTCAGCACTCCACCCCTTGCCTCGCCACGATTCTCCAGGAGTCAGCCTTGCATGGTACAGGGGTAGTGCCCAAGTTTGTAGCTCATGGACCTGTAACGCTGTGTATAATCTTAGAAACAAACACAGGTTGCAAACCTTTAGATTTGCCAAGTAAAGGGCTTTTTTAAAAAGTCATTTATGGGCACTGTCATATCATCAAAGAAAAACCTTTCAACACCTAAAAATGTAGAAGGACAGAATCTCAGAATAAAGGATGATTTTTAAAATTTGAGTGAGTTTCCATTTATGAGCACTCATTCCCTTTTCCTCTTAGTTCTCCTCTGGCTCTGGATCAGGAAAGACCCTGTCCTAGCCCAGCATCTGTCCCTGCTGGCATGTGGGATGCCAGGCAAAGGGGAGGGGTGCAGGATTTGAGGTGGGTTGGTTCCCCCAACTACCATCAAGACACCTAACCTGTCTAAACCTCGATTTCTCCTCCACGAAATGGGGATAATTACAGAGCCAATCTCAGGGGGCTGTTGTACAGATTAAATGAGATAATGCATATAAAGTAGTTAGCACAAGGGCTCAATAAATGATCCGTATTATTTCCAGACTCCGAAATGCTGCCACCTCGGGGCTAATGTTCCTCATCTCTCACGAGAGCTCTAGCTCCTTCTCACTAGAATGCCGACCTCTTCCACTTGGTCCTCTCCTTCTCCAGAGCTTTCCTGAGGTCTCCAACCAGGGGAAGGTTGGTCAGCTTCCCCTTCTGGATCCTCTACAACCCAGTTCTCTCCATGAGAGATACAAAGCAGAGGTACTGAAGCCCGGGACCAAAACTCTGGGCAGCTGGAGCAAGAAAACAAAAAGAGAGTCATGAGGAGGAGCTGGAAAGGAAGCAAACAACTCGGCTTCCTATGTCCAGCCACAAAGTCATAACAGAAGCACTTACTGGGCACATCTCTCTGTGCCAGACACTGTTCCATGCACCTTACACGGATTAACATATTTAACTGCCATCGACACCCTATGAAATGTTATTCCTAACCTTACTTTACAAACGAGCAAACTAAGGCACAGAGAAGGCACATACATTGTTCAAGCCAACACAACTACCCAGTGGCCAAGGGGCAGGGGGTTTAGCCAGGGAGCTGGACAGGAGTCTGTGATTTAAGCACCCTTTAATACTGCCTTCTTCCAACATCGTAGAACTCTCATCAAATCAATCAATTGATCAGATATTTAAGGGCACTTACCAAGCGAGTGTGTAGCACTGTGTCAGAAACTGAAAGGCTAAAAGAGAAATTAAGATTTGGTCCCCGAGGATATAAAGAGGGTCTACAAGAGCTTCCATCAGAGCACTCGGTTCTCAAGTCAAGGGGGTGAGAGCTGGGGACGAGGCTGGGCTTCCTCATCCTCACCCCATCGGAGAACCAAAGGCAGAGCAAGACAACCAACCATGCAGCCTTGTCAGCCAGCAGAAGGTGGGAGGGCCTAGATGCCTCCTCCTCCTGATCCAGGGTCTTCTGGGGTCCAGAACGTAGCCAGAGGTAATTCCAGGCACCAAATACTGGGTTCACACCCTCCCTTTGGGTCTGAGCCGAAGTCCAATCAAGAAGGTCAAGGAGGGCTTCCCTGGTGGCGCAGTGGTTAAGAACCTACCTGCCGACGCAGGGGACACGGGTTCGAGCCCTGGTCGAGGAAGATCCCACATGCCGCGGAGCAACTAAGCCCGTGCGCAACAACTACTGAGCCTGCGCTCTGGAGCCTGCGAGCCGCAACTGCTGAGCCCGCGTGCCACAACTGCTGAAGCCCGCGCACCTAGAGCCCGTGCTCCGCAACAAGAGAAGCCACCACAAAGAGAAGCCCGCGCACCGCAACCAAGAGTAGCCTCCGCTCGCCGCAATTAGAGAAAGCCCGCACGCAGCAATGAAGACCCAACGCAGCCAAAAATAAATAAATAAAATAAATAAATTTATTAAAAAAAAAAAAAAAAAGAAGGTCAAGGAGAGGGACCTGGTATCCTGATTTCTGCCATGTCGCCCCCTGCCTCTCTTCCCCAACCTCAAGATCCTGCTTTGGGCTAGAAGGGTGGGACATCTTGTGGGGGAGGGGGGGGTTGTGGCACAGGGAGGAGAGAGTCCATTTCCAGCTACTCTTCTTTCCAGACTCTTGTTCTCTGTCAGGATGTAGCTGTACTCGGCAGCTGAATACTGGGAATTTAGGAGGCCCTCTTCCCTTCACTCCTCACCGCCCTGCAAAGCAATGGCAGGGATGCCCGGGGGACTCTGGGGGCTGAAGGGACAGATTTTCCCCCTACCTTCACCTCCACCCTCCCCTGGGCAGCTCCCACCCTGGGCCAGCCTGTCATCCCACATTGCTCTGATTAGCTATAATCTTTCTTTTTCAATTTCTCCTCCCTGAGACTGGGGAGCGAGAAAATCTCCCAGAAAATGAATAAATATTTCAATTTTCGGCGCAATCAGTCTGAGGAGCCAGCGCACGATGGAAACAGGGGGAAGGATAATGGTTTTCATTTAGATAAGATACAGAAAATTATTTAGTGAAAAATGAAGATTGATGAAGCCCATTGAAATTCTTTAAAACGTGATTTTTATTTCTCTGCCTAGGCTGAACGTCCCCTTCCCCTCTCCTCTCCACTCCCCTCATTTCAACTGCCTTCTCCTCCCACCTTCTCCCCACCTCCCCACCACCCTCCCTCAAGCCCCTGGCGATCCCCGCCTTGGTTTCCCCTACCACTACCCCAGTCCCTGCCTACAACTCTTTCTTTCTAAGGATGGAGGCTGAGGAGAGAGGTCCTGCCGCCTCCCCCCACCCTGAAGAGCCCCAGATCCCCACTCCTTCCTGCCCTGCCTCCTCCCCAGTCCTTGCTCAGCTTCCCAGGAACACTCAGGAGTGACTTCCTCTCCCCTCCGTTCTATCCTCTCCCTTTTATTTCCCTTTGGTAACCCCTCCCCCCATCCCAAATACTTTTGCACACTTTCATCAGGTCTTGCTTTCACCCCCGCTGGAGGATGGGCGATGGGAGCTCAGCTAACCCCTCACCCCTCACCCCCTTTCCAAAGGGAGAAAGGCACACAACACACTTCCCTCGGACCGTTTCTGTCCCGATTCAATCCACATGCCTCTCCTGTTTGCTAACTGCAGCTTTTGTTCCTTGAAGCTCGTTTGTATCCACGTTGCTGACACATGAGGGCTGCGGGGAAAGGGTCAGACAGAAGCTTGCGCCCAACGCATATCAGTACAGACCCAGCTGACCCCTCCTCCATCACCGTGGGCCCTCCCCCATCTCCCCCTTCTCTAGCAGTCCGGCTGAACAAAGTCAGAACTTAAGTCATCTTCCCAACTTTCTGCCAAGTGGCTGGCTTGGCCTGCCAACCCCAGGGCCAGGCCTCCTTTCCCCCAGCACCACTTCTCACACCATGGATGTGCACCCTTCCCAAATCCTAAGTGTGTGGGGAGGGGGCAGGGGGGCATGGATGCCCTATGGGGAATGATGGATCGACAGACCCGCCCCCAGCAACTCAGCCAGGCTTTGGCTTCGGAGCCAGGGAGGCGCCTGGCCGGGATTGGAGGGGAGGGGTCCAGCATAACACCCCACCCCTAAACACACACCCACCGGGCCGGAAGGGAACTGAGAGCGGGGCAATGCCTGAGGGTGCTCTGTCCAAGCTAACTTCCCCCTTCCCAGATTCCCACCCTCCCCCAAAAAAAAGGAGACCACCTCCTCCATTTTGTTGTCTGTACATCTCCATAAGTGTCTGCCTATATGAATATCTGTTCAAGTTTCTTTGTTCAAGCTGGAGGGTTGGTATCCCTGGAAGGGTTTCAGTGTGTGTGTGTGTGTGCGCGCGTGTTGTGTCCTTGCAAATGCCCGCCTCATACATGTACTGTGTCTGTGAGTTTTGTTATGTTTGGGTGCATGAACGTGCACGCATGTGCCGATACGGGGGAGGAATCTGTCTTCCTCAGATGTGTCAGTGTCTTTGTGTATATGTGTCTGTCTCCGTGTGGGGGATGCTCGCGGGTATGTCTGTCTCAGTAGGTGAACAGTCTGTCTCAGTGTCTATGGCTGGTTTTTGGTGTTTGTATGACAACATCTGTGTGTCAGCTCCATTTTGGGGGTGGGGGGGGAAGCTTGCTCTGCAGGATTAAATCTTCCTTAGAGTCCGACCCAGGAGACAAGAATCCACTCCCACAGACCCCAGTCCGGGCTGAAATCTGGGCCCTTGGTTTCTTCAGTTCCCCCGCCGCCCCCCAGCCCAGCCTCCGGATACACTAATATCCTCATCTCTCTCTCAACCTCTCCCTCATCTCCCAGCCTCTCCCCCTCCAGTCCCAAATAAGCCCGGACATCAACACTTTCCTGACCCCCCCGTGGGTGTGAGCCCCGCCCGCAAGTGGCCCCTTCCATATCTAGCGGGCCCGAAGCTGCCTTTGGAACTCCACTCCCGACCCGGAGCCTCCGCGGGCAGGGGTTCAAATCCCCACCAGAGGCCCCGAAGCACCGCTCCCTTCCTTTGAAGGGGGCAGCCCCAGGCAGTCTGGAGCCGCCGCTCAGACTCAGCCCTCCGAGGGGCTGGGCTGGAAGGAGGACGGGGATTCCCTTAGCTGCATCTTCCGGAGCCCGGGCCCCCGGCTTTCCGCGCCCCTCCCACCCCCGAATCCGAAATCCCACTCTCTTCCCAGCCTTCTCCCGGCCAGGACCCGGGCGTCCTGACTCCCGGCCTCGGAGGGTGGAGGTAGGTAGGGCTGCCAGATGCTCCGGAAAAGACTTTGAGCGTTCGGATCCCTTTCTCACTCCGACCCCCGGCCCTCGCGGCCCCGATTCACCGGTCTCCCGCGCAGCCGGAGAAAACAACTTGGGCAAATCAACGGAAAACTCCTCCTCGCCACCAGCCCCCGTTACTCCGCGCCCCCTCCCCCAGGGCTCCGCGCCGGGACCCAGCCCCCGCCTAGTGGCGTCCGGACCCCGGGGGGACCGGCCGCGGGCCGCCGAGCCCCCCAGTGTTCCCCGGGCTGCCGGGGGTGGGGGTGGGCGGGGGGCCCCCCTCTTACCTTGGGAGAAAGTATCGGAGAGAGTGAGGATCCAAACGAGGAGGCTCAGCATGCTGTCCGCCCGCCGTCCGCCCGCCCGCGGCTGGGGCCCGGAGTTGGCGAGGGAGCGAGAGGAGCGGGCTGGGGAGGAGGGGAGCCCGGGAGCCCGCCCCCCGCCCGCCCGCGCCCGCCCCTGCACACTCACACGCACACACGCACACTCACTCACGCGCACAAACTCACTTCCCTTCCCTCCGCTTCTCTTTATTTCTCTTTCCTCCCGGTCCCGTCGCTCGCTCGCTCTCTCTCTCTCTCACTCTCTCTCTCACTCTCTCTCCCTTTCCCTCTTCTCCACCCCTCCTTCCTCCCCCCTCCCCCCCCCCCGCCCCCGCCTTTTACTATTTCTCGCCTCAAGCTTTATCTCTCTGGGTCTCTTTCGATCTCTGCTCTCCCTTTCTCCCCCCTTCTCTTGCTTCCCTCTCTCTTCCTCCTCAGTCCCTCCTCCTGACGTCTACTCTCCCTCCGACGGCGCCTCCCTCCACAGCCCTCCCCCTGCCCCCCCAGTGCGCGCGCACACGTACGCACGCACACACACGCACTCACACCCCTCGCTGGAACTGAGATGGACGGAGCGCCAAGAGAGAAAGCGGTGGAGGGCAAAGGGGGTGACTAACGTGACAGAAGCGGGCGCTGGAGCTGGGACGGCTGGACCCCTACCCCCCGCACCTCCCTCTCATGTATATATACAGCCCTGGTCCCGGGCTACGGAACTAGGCAGTAGACTGGGGAGGCGGGGCATGGGCTGAGGACAAGCCTTTAGCCCAGGGGATGACTGGTGGGGAAGGGTGTGTGAGTGTTTGGGTGTGTTTGGGTGTGTGTAAGCGTGTGTGGGAGAGGAGGGGGTGGGCAGGTGGCTGTTCATGGAATCAAAAAGGATAAAATCCTTTTTTTTTTTTCTTGTTAATTCCACACCCAGAATCTAACCCCTACATCCCCCAAATTGGGAATTCTCAATTGACTGATGAATGCTGGAGGTGAGGAGGGATACACTTCTCTTCCCACCTACAAAACCCAAAGCTGAAGAATTCCAGCTGCTTCCTGGACCGGACTGAGGCCCCTGCCGGGGGGGTGGGGGGGGGGGCCCTCACCCAGCACATAGTGACACCAGAGTCCTCAGCCGGTGGGGGAGAGGCGCAGTTGACGCCTTCCTTTGTTCATCTTGGGCATCTATCTACCCATCCAGAAAGTAGTCAACTAGAGGGCTTCCAAAGGCCCAGGAGAGGGCAGCCACAGGAGGATCTCCAAGCAGAGTTTCAGATCCTTTGAGGCTGAGGGATCTGGGTACTGGGAGGGGAAGGAATTCCTGGAGATTGATGAGGTTCTCCTCTTTCTTAAAGGGCCCAGCTTGACAACCAGCCTCTCTCCCAATCCCTAACCGGATGCTTCTGCTCACAGGGTTGGGGGTGCCTCGACCTCTGGGTTCTAGGGAATGAGTTGAGGAGAAATATCAGAAACTGCACAGGAATTGCACAACTTTACAGCACTGTATTGGTCCAGAGAGGTCTCCACTTCTTTCCTCCCGGATCCTAAGTCTCCGGAGTCCCTAACGACCCGCCAAGATTTCTGGATTTCGGGCCCTGAGCAAAGGCACATGGCTCTTTGGTGCCCTCTGCTGGTGCGAGGCAGTTACAACACCTCTTTCTTCCACAGATCCTGACACCAGGCTGAAGGGTCCAGACACATCCACATACAGAAGACATAGAAACACAGGCAGAAACACACACAAACTCACATTCAGAAGCACACTATGCATAGACCCAGAGAGTCCTCCATATGTTCAAAAACACATGTGCACAGGCAAACACAGTTTAGAAATAAAGAGCATACCAAACCCAGAGAAATAGGAATATAATCACAAGTACATACAAAGAGCCACACACCAACATGCAGATACACAAGGGCTTTTCATTTACTCATCTATTAATCTTGCATTCCACAGATATTTCTTCAGTGTCTGCTTATGTTCCAGTCAAAATTCTAGGCCTTGGAGATATAACAATGAAAAAAAAATTTTTTTTTAACAAAGTCCCTCCTTCAGAGTGTTCCATTCTGCAGAGCAGGAAGAGGCAGTAGAAAAATCATAGAATACACCAGGTTGTAGTAAATGCTATGAGAGACAAATAAAGCAGGATACAATGAATAGGGAGTGGAAGGGAAGGAGAAATTGCTACTCTTACTGGGAAAGCTGCTCTGCTAAAGTAACATTTAAGCAGAAACCTGAAGGACCTGAGAGATTCAGATGTTCGGGCATCTGAGGGGAGAATATATCAGGTAGGTGGAAACAGCAAGTACAAGGGCCCTGAGGTAGGGATGTTCGTGCAGTATCAGGGAGACAGCCTTTTCCCCTTTTCATTCTGCATGGACAGGAGGCCCATGGTGATACGATGTAGGAATATGTTTAGAAGAAAAAGTCCAGAGAGAGGGAAGAGAATATTCTTAGCTTAGTGAGTGCTTCTTGCCCACCTTCCAGCTTCTGCTATTCAGGTTTGATGGTGATTCTCAGTGTGAGGAGGGACTGGGTTATCAAAGCTTTTCCTTCCCCTTGGCCTCTTATCTCACCTAGAAACCCTAGCAACAGAGAAGCCAAATTTCTCCAGATCCTTAACAGCCAAAGCAGTAATCTCACTTCCCTCTCTTGGTCCCTTAACTTCCCTTTCCCCCTCCCTGCCTTTAATCTCCAGTTCCTACCAGCTCTGTTCATAGCAAACACAATTCTCCAGAATCCCCTCCACAAAAGCCAGTCAACATCCCAGATGCCAGAGCTTAAGACCCTAACTCCAGCTAGGGGTCCCCAATACCAGCTGTGTATTAGGATCTCCTGAGGGGCATTTAAAAATCATCAGTGCCTTGGCCTCACTCCCGAAGATTAATTGTTCTTGGGTGAAGCCCCAAGCATCAGGATTTTAAAACACCTCCCCAGGTAATTCTGATGGGCAGCCAGGGTTGAGAATCACTGAGCTAAGCAAACCCCCTGCTTTCCAGGCATTACCCTCAGCAAGGACGCACGCCATGAGGTGCCTGCCGTGCCCTCTTCCCTCTACCAGCAGTTCCGCTTATTGCCAATCCTGCTTTGCCCTCCCCTCCTTCTGGAGAGAACCCCAATTAAGCTCTCTTAACTTTCCTCCATTCTCATCTCTCTCAAATGAATGTTCACAATTCTAATTGGATTAACTGAGTCTACTCGAGTTTAATCACATAACTCTCATCAAACTGGGGGCAGCCTGGGGCTGAGTCCCCAGTATCCGATGGATGCTCCCAGAAGCAAAGTCTGTGTCTTTTCCATCAGACTAGACATACCTCCCCAGGACAGGATATCTGCCTCCCCATCAAACTTGGGGGTCCTTTGGGGCAACAGCTATGCATGTCCTCTCAGTCTGGAGCTCCCCGAGGGCAAGGAAGAAGCTGGGTACCCTCTCCCCATCAGAGAAGCAGCAGACTAGTGGAAAGCAAGGTACGTGAGCACGGAAACCAGCCCGAGGGGATCCTAACCCAGGTTCTGCCCCTTACTTTCTGTGTGACCTTGGGCAGCCTATTTACCTCCCCTCTCTAATCCTTGATTTCTTCATCTGAAAACAGAGATAATAACAGTACTTACTTTATGGGGTGATTGTGAGGATTAAATGGGTCAATATCCATACAGCTCTTAGAACAGTGCTGAGCACCCAGTAAGCTAGCCGGGTCTGGCTGCTGGATTAGTCCTCATCCCCATGCACAGGGCCCTGCCCAGAGAGAAGTGTGTGGGGCGTGGAGGTAGAGGGAGTAATCTCTAAGGAGGCTACTTCACCCTGAAGGAAGGAGAGAAGCAGCCAAAGGTTGTATATGGAGTTAAGAGAAATATTAATAATTTTCTGAGCACAAAAGCAAAGAGATCAAGAGGTCAGGGAATGAGCAGCAAGGCAATTTATGACCACCAGCAGGAGAAGCCACCCTGAGAGATGGAAATGAAGTCTTTGTCTCAATGAGGGCTAAGAACAGCAGAACAATTCGATAAATTGTCCTTTTTCCCCCTAGAGGGGGCGGAGGATTGTGTTCCTGCTGCTTACTAGAGACACAAAAGGGAAGGGCCAAGATCCTGATTTTCAGCCTGGAAAATAATCCTGACCATAAAGGAAACCCTGAGTCCCCGAGAGCGAGGAGCTGCCAGAGGTCACCGTGTCCCTCCCCCTGCTGCAGAGACTGCAGCCCAGAGCAGTGAGAGAGGCACCCTTTCTTCTAAAGTCCTCCCAGCAACGGGGCTTGTCCTCATTACTCCTCCACTTTTGTGTCGTATGGCCCAGGTGGCTGCATAAGTCCTTCCACATGTCAGGCCTTGGGCTTTCCTGCTGCTACACCAGTCTGTTTTCTCTTGTTCTCCTCTTCCTTAAGATGCCCAGCTTTTGAGATGTATGAGGATCAGAGTAGAGACAGATTCTCTTAATGGCGATGGGGAGAGATTCAAATCTGTACCGTGAGGGGTGGGAGTCGGGGCAGGAAGAAGAGCAGCAGGTTCCTTGGAGGATGGTGGACCAAGGAATCAGGCTCCTTGGATGGGGCTTGGGTGTCAGAGGATATCTGAGGGAGCAGTGCTGCTATTGAAGCGAAGGACTAAAGGCCAGACCCCAGAAGGGACTGTCTACTGAGGATGAGTGTCCAAAATATCTGGGGAGAGGTTTGGATAGGCTGAAGCTGCTCTGAGGCAGGGGAGTAGAAAGAGTGACCTTGGCAAAGGCAGGCTCCCAGGGTGTGTTTACCACGCACCAGCCTTGCCTGTGAGCCACTGTGGTCCATTCCTTCCCACCCATTTCATCCCCCTCTTTCTCAGTGCTTCACATCCCAAGATGGGGAGACAATTTGTGCTAAATGGACCAGTTACCTCTTATTAGGTTTAATGAGGATTTCATTGCCTCAGCTCACAGGGATTGGAAGATTCCTGCTTCAAATGAGCAGCCCAGTTGAGGAGATCAGCTCAGGGAAAGAGAGGAGAGAGTCAGCACTCAGGGGTCCTGGACAGGGGCAGGGATGTGGGGAGTGGGTATGGAGGAGGGGAGAGTGGGGAATAGACTTAATTAGGAAAAAATGGAAAGTAACGTCAACTAATGACTCAAACATCAAGCTCCAGAACTAGATGAAGCCTCAGACAACATGAGGTCCATTCCCCCTTGAGATGGTGAAATGATCTGTCACAAAGTAAGTCATAGTCAGAGTAAGACTGGCACCAGAACCCAGGCAGGCCTCTTGCCTCTTAGGCCAGGATTCTTGCTAACTCCTACTTTCCCACCCCTGCACCCCAGGCCCATTCCAAGTGCTTTTATCAGCAAAGGCACCCCTTATGTCCAAACAGCTCTGATCATTATGTAGCTCTGGTCTCCCATAGGTATCTGAAAATCAGAGACCATAGTGAGCACAAGGTGGGGATGCGAAGGAGAAAGAGAGAGTCTCTCATCTTCCTTTGGCCCTTGGTTTTAGTTCCCTGGGATCCTACTCCCAAGTCCACAGTCTCCTGATCTTTAGCATTCCCTAGTGCTTCTTCAAAGACCTAAAACCACCCATCATTAGATCTATTTAGTATCAGGTCTGGCTGTGAGAATTGTGGTTTATGTTTGCATTCAAGCTGGCAGCTAAGATTATGGGCTGAAGTTGTATTAAGGTTATTGAACATCATAGTAGGTTTAAGGGTGAAGTTGAATAAGGTTCACATGAATGGAAATATAGAGTTAGGCTTACTTAACCCTTATTATAAGGGGGGCCATTACCTTAAAGCACAACCCTTAACAATGTCACTCCAGAAGGGAAGGATTGGGAGTTTGAGATTAGCAGAAACAAACTATTATATATAGAATGGATAAGCAACAAGGTCCTACTGTACAGCACAGGAAACTATATTCAATATCCTGTAATAAATCATAATGGAAAAGAATATGAAAAAGAGTATATATATATGTATAACTTTATCACTTTGCTGTACACCAGAATCTAAGAAACTAACACAATATTGTAAATCAACTATATTTCAATTAAAAACAAAAACAAACTTACAGGATATAGCCAAAGCTGTGCTTAAAGGGAAAATTAATAGTCTTAAATGATTTAAACTTAAAAACTAATAAAATTTTTAAAACACTCAAAAAAAAAAAAAATGTCACTCCAGTCCTAATAACCCCAATGGAGGCTTGCTAAGGGTTTGGGTTAAGATTAATTAATTAGCTTGTTCACCCATTCATCCATCTCTTCATCTCACAAACATGTATTGAAATCTTACTCTATGCCCAGGCACTAGGCTAAGCACTTAGGAAACAAAGACGAATAAAACACACCCCTTGTTCTCCTGGAGCTGCAGTCTAGTGGGAAAGATTGACAGATAGCTACAACTGAGTTGGGAAGTACAGAGATAGAAACATGCCCATTTCTTTAAGAGTGCAGAACACCAGTTACTGAACCTAGCTTGGAGACATCAAGGAAAGTTTCCTAGAATTGAGTACTGAGAATTAGGATCTTCAAAGTCTGAAATATGGCCTTAAATAAGACAGCTCCCCTCTCTGGGCCTCAGTTTCCTCTAGCTCTAACAGCCCCATGGTATTGTCATCATCTGTTTGTTTCTGCTAAGGAGGCAGAGGCCGTTCCCTAGAGATGCCTGCTGAGGGGTTCCATCAGGACATATATAGGGGTGTTCTATAAATGCTCCCTGGTTTTTTTTTTTTTGTTTTTTTTTAAATTTATTTTATTTTTGGCTGCATTGGGTCTTTGTTGCTGCACGTGGGTTTTTCTCTAGTTGCGGTGAGCGGGGGCTACTCTTGGTTGTGGTGCACGGGCTTCTCACTGCGGTGGCTTCTCTTGTTGTGGAGCACGGGCTCTAGGCACGCGGGCTTCAGTAGTTGTGGCTCTCGGGCTCTAGAGCGCAGGCTCAGTAGTTGTGGCGCGCGGGCTTAGTTGCTCCGCAGCACGTGGGATCTGCCCGGACCAGGGCTCAAACCCGTGTCCCCTGCATTGGCAGGCGGATTCTTAACCACTGCACCGCCAGGGAAACCCCTCCCTGTTTAAGAACTGCTTCTATTCCTCCTGAGAGCCAGGGTCAGGGACCAATTTCCTTACTCCCTGCACATGACATGGTGAGTATTCCTACATGAGACAGCCACGCTTCAGGCCAGAGTAGTCCTCCCTGCTCCCACTGGCTTCCCAACCTCTGGGCCAGGGAACAGGCCTAGCAGTAGCTGCCAGGCAGGGTCTGGCTGCTGGTTTCGGTGGCATTTCTTAACTGGACAGATGGAGAATGTTGATTTAATGTCCCTTTAGTGCCTCCATTCCAGCCTCTGAGACACAGGCAGCAATAAGGCACTGGCACCTAGTCCTCTTCTGGCAGGCATGGCAGTTCCCCTCCTCCACCAGCCTTGATCCCTGAGCCTCCAGCTTCCTCCAGCCCCATCCCCAAGTCCTCCCCATGTAAAGCCCGAGCCTAGGCTCTGGGACTAGGTCTAGGGGAAAGTAAATCCCAAGGAAAAATTTGCCCCCGATGAAAAAGAACAAAACAGCAGAAACCTGGCTCCTCCTCCGGTGGTCCTTCAAGAGGCTCTACCGGAGAGCAGGATGGTGTTTTCCAGGGGACGGGGAGGGGGAAAGGGGAGGTATTAGTCAAATGGTACAAAGTTTCAGTTATACAAGAGGAGTCAATCCAAGAGGGCTACTGCGCAGCTTAGTGCCTGTAGTCAACAATGCTGTGCTGTACGCAAATATTTGCTATGAGAGTAAATCTTATGTCGAAATAAAATAATAATAATAATATAGGGCTTCCCTGGTGGTGCAGTGGTTGAGAGTCTGCCTGCCGATGCAGGGGACACGGGTTCGAGCCCTGGTCTGGGAGGATCCCACATGCCGCGGAGCAACTGGGCCCGTGAGCCACAACTACTGAGCCTGCGCGTCTGGAGCCTGTGCTCCACGACAAGAGAGGCCGCGACAGTGAGAGGCCCGCGCACCGCGATGGAGAGTGGCCCCCGCTTGCCGCAACTGGAGAAAGCCCTCGCACAGAAACGAAGACCCAACACAGCCAAAAGTAAATAAATTAAAAAACAAACAAACAAACAAACTTGGCAGCTTAAAAAAACAACCACCAGCTTATCTCCTCCATAATTCTATAAAATAATAATAATAATAATAATATACAAAAAGAAGCAGAAGGAAACTTTTGGAGGTGATGGATATGTTTATGGCACAGATATTGGCAATGGTTTCATGGATGAATACTTACCTCCAAACTCACCAGGTTCTATACATTAAATAGGTGCAGCATTTTGTACATCAATCAATCATCCCTCAGTAATGCGATTTAAAAAAAAAAAGATTGGCACCAGCCTCCATCCTGTTGTTTAAACCAAAGACCTGCTGTACTTGACTGCTCTTTCTTCCTCCCCATTCATCGCTAATCAGTCTCCGGTTCCTGTTGGTGGTTATTAATGTCCATTTCCTTCCGTCTCCACTGCTACCACCTTGGTCCGTATGCTATGACCTCTCCTGCCTGGACCACCAGCAACAGCCTCTCGGTGTCTGCTCAGTTCTGTTCTCTGCAGTTCTGTGTGTCTGCAGTCCCAGTGGTCTTTCTCAAGCTCAAATGTAACCACCTAATTCCCCTGCTTAAAACTCACTGGTGACTCTGTTGCCCTATGGATCACACTCAGAATCTTCCCATTAGCTACAAGAGCCTGCCTGGGATGGCTCTGTCTTGCCTTCCAGCCTTCTGCTTCCCACACTCCCTCTTGCCCCTTATACTCCAGCTCTGACAGGCTTCTCTGAGTTTTTGGAACTGGCCACATATCTGTCTTCACTGGGGCCTCCACATGCCCTGTTCCCTTGCCTGCAATGTTCTTTTCCACCCTGGCCCCTAACCACTCCCCTCATCCCCTACTCATCCCTTAGACCTCACACTGAATGTCACTTCTCCATGGAAGCCTCTCTAATTCCTCCAAACAGGTTAGATCACCTCGTTATTGCCCTCAAGCACCCTCTATTTTCACTGGCAGCATTAATCACACTTGTAATTAGGTATTCAGTGTCTGTCTTCCCTGCTGGATTGTAAGTCCTGTATAGGTAGAGACTGCCAGTACTGTTCACTGCTGTCACCATACTGCCTGGCACACAGTAGGCTCTTAGGACTGAGAAAAAGAGAGAGATGTTCCCTATTCTGAATTCTACAAAGAATTTCTTGCAGTAGAGAGGGGGCTAGGTTCCCTGTAACAAAGTACAGATCCAGAGGGCTAGCAGTTAGACTCAGGAGGAACTTCTCCACTAAGTAGTGGGGAAGTTCCAGATAATCATCCTTGAAGGCACCAGAATAAGAGCAGAAATGGCATGTAAGTGAAAAAAAAAAAAAAAGTCCCAAGGAACAGTGAACAAAGCTATAAATACAGCCAAGCATCAGGTGACATCACCTGAGCACAGTGCAGTGATTTATGGCCAAGTCACACGGCCCTAAAGTGTATTTATAACGGTGTAACTCACTAGTACTTCTCTCTGCCTGCTTGTCCTCCCTCCTTCTCCTGTTTGATGGTGGCCACAGTCCTGCTCTTCTCATGAAACAGGATGGTTGGGCCGGGCCCCTGCTTTGGGAGTACCAGGATGCTCTGAGGAGTAGGGCTGTCTCTCCCCCAAAACTGTGCATTCAAAAACCTGCCCCCGTTCCCTGTTTCCTAGTGAGTTGTGGACATTTAAGACATGCAAAGGCCCCATGGCCTTCACTTACCTTTGGCTTCCATGGACAGCTATATCAGCTTCCAGCTTTATTCACATACGCCACGTGGTCCCTAGTCTCCGGTGAGTTTCCCCAAATAGTCCCTAGGGGTTCACCCCTCCATCCTTTGCTCATGCTTTCCCCTCCATGTGGTGTATTTTTCTACCATAAATCTCCAGTCAAAACTGCTCCTTCAAGGCCCAACTCAGATGTAACATTTTCACTGAGCTGCCTGGTGGGATGATGTACCTTTTGGTTCTCTCCTCACAACGCCACTGACTCTGCACTCTCTGCAACTCGAGGTCACTTGTTTACTATGATAACCTTGCACACAGACATGTCTTGTTTCCACCTCAAACTGTGAGTCCCTCCCCCATACATCTTAGTTCTTCCCTCAGGGTCTTCTCAGGACCTGCCACATGGCAGAAGCTCAGAGAATGTTTGTTCAATCAAATATCTGTTCCTTCTGGGACCCTAGTCCCCCTTGAGCTTCTACAATATGTCCAGCATGGTGTTAGAAGCTGTACTGGCATGATTTTCAATCCTCACAATGACTAGAAGGGTGTCAACATCTCCACTTCTGTGTAGGGGGATTGAGGCAGAGAGAGGTTAAGTAGCTTGCTCAAAGGTACAGAGCAAGTATCAATAAATGTGACCATAGGATTCTCAACAAGTATGTCAAAATCTACCATGTTTCTTCTATTCCTGGAGACCTTGCACTAAGTGCTCTATAGCCTGGTTTCTATCTAATATCCCGGGATTTGCATTCTCTTCTCAAAAAGACACTGCACACAGCCAGCTGACAGCCTGCCTCTTCACAACTGGTTCCAGGGTGGCTTGCTCAGGTGCTGGGGTTATCAAAGTAGAGTTTTCTGAGGAGGCTTGTGAGAGAATCACTGCTTTGAAAGAAGAAGCCCCAGGCCCTTTCTGTGTTCTGGGGACCTGCCCCTCTCCTACCTCATTTACATGGGGGAAAGAAAGCTCAGAGCCAGCGAGAGAGACTGAGATAAACAGTCAGTCACCTGGCAGTCACCCACTGTTCAGGACACTGGCTTTCCTCTCCATCTCTCCTCCTCTGCTTCTGGATCTTCTTGGGTGATTTTATCGCCACTTCTATTTAGAGTCTTAAATGGAAAGAGAAGCAACGGTGAACTGAGATTCTCTTTCTCACCAACAAACCATCAGATGCTTACCTCTGGGAAAGTGGGAACTAGAAATTACCCAAGGTGGGTGGGGAGTAGGGTGTTGGTGGTGTAATTCAGTTAGGCTGGGACCTGAGTCATGGTCTCGAGCAAGCAGAGTTTGGGAAGCAGAGATTGGGAAGTGGGGGCAGAGTGACCGTGAAGGAAGCAAGCCAGAGCAAATCAGAAAAATTATGTGTCTTCCCCACTCACCCTCAGCTAGGCCACCAGCATGTGGCTTAAGGCACTGAATAAAATCCAAAATATTTAACAAGCCAAGTGATTTCGTTAAAAAATTGCTATTAATATTATAAGTGATTCTTAACTCTTTTATTATTGCTCAGAATTGAAAAGTGACTAAAAATGATGCTGAGTTCCTATAGGTGTTCCCCACAACTCCACCCTCTCACATAGGCTGCTTGCAACCCCAGATTTGGCTGCAGAATCCAGCACATTCATTCCCTACGCAAAGTGTGAATTGAAAGAAGTTTGCCTTTGGTGATACAGTCTCTTTCTGGAAGTGTTATTCCACAATCTTGAGAGCTCTCTTACTGCTCTAAACTTTCATTGTCAAATGAGTTTATACTAAAATGTGAAAGACTCCATATCCTCCTGCCCCCACAGATATATATAAAAAATATATATTATATATATATATATATTTGGCCGCACCGCATGGCTTGTGGGATCTTAGTTCCCTGACCAGGGACTGAACCTGGGCCCTTGGCAGTGAAAGTCCTAACCACTGGACCACGAGGGAATTCCCAGATATATTTTAAAAGAGAGTAGCACTGGGGCAATGCTTTAACCAAAGAAATATATGTCTGACAGTGTAGTCATAGACATCTTTATACTTGATAAGGAGGCATTTTGGGGGTACTATAGAGAAACCTTCTAGAGCCCATAAAATTATACCTGGCCCAAGAGTCTACTAGCAGAGGCAAACTTACCATGAAGTTAATGAAGCTCACTTGCTCATTCTAAGGCCCTGGGTGGTACCCTGCCAGTGTGTTCATGTGGTTCTGCATAAAAAATGCAAGAGTAAGATATTGTAATCACAACTGATTGTGTCTGTAGTTTCTTTTCATTATAATTTCCCCTCCACCTCCACCTCCCCTCTTGTCAGGTGGTGGAGAAGCCACGGGCATTCTGGGAGTCTGGCTAAGGGGAAATTGAATTGGGAGTACATTTAGGTTGGATTAAAGGGTTATGTAGTATAGCTCACAATCACTTGCATGAATGGTTATGCTCTCTGGTGTTGGGATGGCTTCCGGGAATGCACCTACGGTCGCCAAGCTGACTCATGCAGCATCAGGACATGTAGATGCACAGCCAGAGGGTGGTGGTGGCAAGAACGTGTCCTCTAGCACCCGGACCTGGAGGCACGGAAAGTGGAAGCTAGTCCATGGAAAATTCTTCTAATCATCTGACGTGTAATATGGCAAGTGTTGGGTTTGGTTCTCACTGATGCTTTGTTAAAATGGAAGTTCTTTCCTGTCAGGAATATGCCTAATGATGTAGCGTATAAATTATAAATATACCATACAAAAATGTTTCCTGTGTATTTTTATATTAAATGATTAGATAGAAATTATTCTGACATTAGGAAGGGAATTGTAACACAAAACTCAGATTATCCCCTAAGAGACACTGCATTAAGAGGAAGAGATAGTGGGAATTCCCCGGCTGGTCCAGTGGTTAGGACTCTTTGCTTCCATTTCAGAGGGCATGGGTTCCATCCCTGGTTGGGAACTATGATCTCGGATGCCATGCAGCACGGCCAAAAAAAAAAGGGAAGAGATAGTTTTCTAACAGGCTCTGGGATTCTTTAATAATCCAATTAATGAAGAAGGTAACACATACAATTACAGTGGGAAAAGTTTTAAATTTCTTAGTGATTTGATAAAGATAACATAAAACTCATAATAGACCACTACAATGAGGACAAACTGGTTAGTAATGACTGGTGTCCTTTATAACAAGTATTTAAGATTAGTTACAACATAAGAAAACTCGAACTGTCCTGATATCTTACAGCTCAATTATTTTTTTAAAAAGTGTGTAGGTTTGGGCTTCCCTGGTGGTGCAGTGGTTAAGAATCCACCTACCAATGCAGGGGACACAGGTTCGAGCCCTGGTCCGGGAAGACCCCACATGCTGCGGAGCAACTAAGCCCGTGCGCCACAACTACTGAGCCTGCGCTCTAGAGCCCACAAGCCACAATTACTGAAGCCCTCGCGCCTAGAGCCCGTGCTCTGCAACAAGAGAAGCCACGGCAATGAGAAGCCCGCGCACCGCAAGGAAGAATGGCTCGCCGCAACTAGAGAAAAGCCCGCGCACAGCAACGAAGACCCAACGCAGACAAAAATAAATAAATAAATAAATAATTTTAAAAAGTGTATAGGTTTTTCTTTTTCCAAAAATGACAAAAATCCTAAAATTACATATGGTATTACCAATAGCAATTTTAAAGTTGAAAGACACTTTTAAAGACTATCAGTAATAAAAAGATAAATTTTGATCAACCATTCCAGAGGAAAGCTGAATTATCCTTCTCCTCTCTCTATTAAAAACATTACAGAATCATTATGAGGAATCAAAGGGTACACAGCCAAAAAAGGAGAGAAAAATATTATATGGGTGCTTCAGGCAGTTAATTAATAAAAATGATTATTTCACTTTTCTGGATTTTTAATGATTTTCGATTTGTCAACTTTTTAAAAGCTGTAGCTTGTTATGAATCCTTTTTTCATTTTTAAAATAAATGGTCACTTCTTACCTACTTTTGCTTTTATAATTTTGCATATTCCTTTCCTTTATTAAGGACCCTCCCCACCACCTCCCCATACGGGCTTCAGGGCCGGTAAAATAGGGTTAATCTCTGTCCACAGCACTGGTATTTTATTAAGATAATGCTGAATAATAATAATTATAATAGCCGCACTTTTTATTATGAGCTCACGTTATTATAAATGCTTAACTGTGAACTATCTCATTTACCCCCCTCAATAACTACTTGTTTGCCCCATTGGAAACTACTTGTTTCTTTCATTGGCAACTACTTGTTTCCTCCATTTTACAGATGAAGGAACTAAAGTCCCAGAGATGTTAGGTCACCTGCTCCAGGTTGCTCAGCTGGGAGGCTGCAAAGCCTGGATAAACACAGAAGCTTGTTTCCTCTCTGTTTCCGGCGATCTAGGCCCTGTTTCCCTCACCTCCCCTGACTCCAAAGAGAAGAGCTAAGTTCCCAGACTCCACCGCTCGTCTTACACTCAGAGAGGCTGAGTGACTTGCTGGAAGACACACAGCCGGCAAACGGCAGAAGGAGAGTTCGGCCTCGGCTGCAGGGTTTTCCTTTCCTCCCTCACACCACCCTAGGACGCCTGCTTTGGCCTTGGCCCCAGGCGGGCGGGGTGAGGCCCCAGGCGGCAGACGCTCTGGCAGGTGGGACCCGAAGGCCGCCTGGGGCAGGGGCGGGAGAGGGAAGGGGCCGGGGGCGCAGGCTGCAGCCTCCGGGAGGAGATGCCTTCAGAATTTCAGCGTCTCCAGGGGCAGCAGCCAGGACGCAGCCTCCCCCCACTTCATTAACTGGAAAATAAACTGGAGCCACAAAAGCCTGGGGGAAGGAGAGGGCGCAGGCCCAGCTGCCGCAGGGCCGAGGGGCGGAGGTGGCAGGAGGAGACCCCGCCAGCTGAGGCCGCAGTCATTCCCTGGCTGCCCATCCCCCACCTGCAGCCCCCTCCCCAGCCTGGGAGCCGGCCCCCTCTGCTCCCGATTGCACCGGGGAGCCCTGGGAACCAGAGACTTTCCCGGAGCCGAGGGAATGTGCCCCTCAGAATCACCCCTCCAAGCTCCGAGGGCACAATGGGCCGTCAGATGGTGGGGAGGGGGGGGGCACGGCTCTACATAGGCCCCTCCTAAGAGCCAAACCTTCTGCTGCTGGAGCAGAACAGAGGGACATTGAGAGTGTGGCCCTGGGGAAGGGCTGGCTCTGGGGAAAATGGGATTTTAAGAGAGAGAAATGAAAGACTTGCTGCCTTCTACTCCCTGCCCTCCACCCCCCAGACACACACACGTTTCTCCTTCCTCTCTTCGATGCTCTACCTCTCTTCCTTTTCTCCCAGGATCCCCCAAAGCTGTGACTCCCTCAGTATCACCGCCCCCCCATCTCATCCCTGCTTCTCTCCTGAGCTCACCCCTTTCTTTTTTTTTTTTAATTAATTTATTTATTTTTGGCTGTGTTGGGTCTTCGTTTCTGTGCAAGGGCCTTCTCCAGTTGCGGCGAGCGGGGGCCTCTCACTATCACGGCCTCTCTTGTTGCGGAGCACAGGCTCCAGACGCGCAGGCTCAGTAATTGTGGCTCACCGGACTAGTTGCTCTGCGGCATATGGGATCCTCCCAGACCAGGGCTCGAACCAGTGTCCCCTGCATTGGCAGGCAGATTCCCAACCACTGCGCCACCAGGGAAGCCCTCACCCCTTTCTTAGCAAAGCTGTTCTCCTTGCCCTCCAGTCCCCTTCTGTATTAGTTTGCTGTGGCTGCCATGACAAAGTACCACAGACTGGGTGGTGTAAATATTTTCTCATAGTTCTGGAGCCTAGAAGTCCCAATCAATGTGTCAGCAAGATTGGTTTCTTCTGAGGCCTCTCTCCTTGGCTTGCAAATGGCCGTCTTCTTCCAGTGCTTTCCTGTGGTTTCCCTTAGTGCACATGTGTGTCCTAATCTCCTCTTCATATAAGGACACCAGTCATGTCGGATTAAGGCCAACCCTAATGACCTTATTTTAACTTAATTACCTCTTAAAGATGGAATTTCCATATACAGTCATATTCTGAGGTCCTGGAGTTACGACCTCAACAAATGAATTTGAGGGAACACAATCCAGCACTTAACACCTTCCTTGTCCAGACCAGTCTACCACCAAATCTTGCAGCTAACATGGTAATCTAGGGTTGCCCTAGTCTGGACACTGTGACATCCCCACACACAGCCCCACAAACACAACCTAACACCTCCCTCACTTTACCCTCACACATTCAGGACTTCTCAGAAGTACCGGTTCACACAGATCCAAGTTACCTGGCAAATGTAACCTAGCACACAGGGATATCACCCTCTTGGTTGCAAAATCAAATCTGGCCTCTGTCTTCTTTCTCTGAGATTTGGGGGCTGCCTAATGCAGGATCATAGCCCTTCAGTTCCTTTGGTCATTTAGGAATCTCTTCCCCTCAAAATGTTTCAGTACCTTTATTTATTTATTTTACAGTTTTATTGAGATGTAACTGACATACAGCACTGTATAAGTTTAAGGTGTACAGCATAATGGTTTGACTTATGTACATCATGAAATGATTACCACAAAAAGTGTAGTGAACATTCATCATCTCATATAGATGCAACATAAAAGAAGTAGGAAAAAAATTTTTTTCCTTGCTCAGTACCTTTAAATAATTTGAGTAGGTTCAAAGGTTTAAAAAATGATATAAAAAGGAATGCATTAGATTGGTTCAAGATGGCAGAGTAGAAGGACGTGTGCTCCATTCCCTCTTGCGAGAGCACTGGAATCACAACTAACTGCTGAACAATCATCGACAGGAAGACACTGGAACTCACCAAAAAAGATACCCCACATCCAAAGACAAAGGAGAAGTCACAGTGAGATGGTAGGAGGGGCGCAATCACAATAAAATCAAATCCCATAATGGCTGGGTGGGTGACTCACAAACTGGAGAACACTTATACCACAGAAGTCCACCCACTGGAGTGAAGGTTCTGAGCCCCACGTCAGGCTTCCCAACCTGGGGGTCTGGCAACTGGAGGAGGAATTCCTAGAGAATCAGACTTTGAAGGCTAGCAGGATTTGATTGCAAGACTTTGACAGCACTGAGGGAAAGAGACTCCACTCTTGGAGGGCACACACAAAGTAGTGTGCACATCAGGACCCAGGTGAAGGAGCAGTGACCCTGTAGGAGACTGAACCAGACCTACCTGCTACTGTTGCAGTGTCTCCTGCAGAGGCAGGGGGTGGCTATGGCTCACCTTGGGGACAAGGACAATGGCAGCAGAAGTTTGGGGAAGTACTCCTTGGCATGAGCCCTCACAGAGTCTGCCGTTAGCCCAAACCAAAGAACCAGGTAGGCTCCAGTGTTGGGTCGCCTCAGGCCAAACAACCAACAGGGAGGGAACCCAGCCCCACCCATCAGCAGACAAGCGGATTAAAGTTTTACTGAGCTCTGCCCACCAGAGCAACACCCAGCTCTACCCACTACCAGTTCCTCCCATGAGGAAACTTGCACAAGTCTCTTAGATAACCTCATCCACCAGAGGGCAGAAAGAAGAAGCAAGAAGTACTACAATTCTGCAGCCTGTGGAAGGAAAAGCACATTCACAGAAACATAGACAAAATGTAAAGGCAGAGGACTTTGTACCAGATGAAGGAACAAGAGAAACCCCAGAAAAACAACTAAGTGAAGTGGAGATATGCAACATTCCAGAAAATGAATTCAGAACAATGATAGTGAAGATGATCCAGGACCTTGGAAAAAGAATGGAGGCAAAGATCGAGAAGATGCAAGAAATGTTTAACAAAGACCTAGAAGAATTAAAGAACGAACACCTAGAAGAATTAAAGAACAAACAAACAGAGATGAACAATACAATAACTGAAATGAAAAATACACTAGAAGGAATCAATAGCAGAATAACTGAGGCAGAAGAACAGATAAGTGACCTGGAAGACAGAATGGTAGAATTCATTGCTGTGGAACAGAATAAAGGAAAAAGAATGAAAAGAAATTAAGACAGCCTAAGAGACCTCTGGGACAACATTAAATGCAACAACATTCACATTATAGGGGTCCCAGAAGGAGAAGAGAGAGAGAAAGGACCTGAGAAAATATTTGAAGAGATTATAGTCGAAAATTTCCCTAACATGGGAAAGGAAATAGCCACCCAAGTCCAGGAAGCACAGAGAGTCCCAGGCAGGACAAACCCAAGGAGAAACATGCCAAGACACATAGTAATCAAATTGACAAAAACTAAAGACAAAGAAAAAGTATTGAAAGCAACAGGGGAAAAACGACAAATAACATACAAGGGAATTGCCATAAGGTTAACAGCTGATTTCTCAGCAGAAACTTTACAAGCCACAAGGGAGTGGCATGATACATTTAAAGTGATGAAAGGGAAGAACCTACAACCAAGATTACTGTACCCGGCAAGGATCTCATTCAGATTCGATGGAGAAATCAAAAGCTTTACAGACAAGCAAAAGCTAAGACAATTCAGCACCACCAAACCAGCTCTACAGCAAATGCTAAAGGAACTTCTGTAAGTGGGAAACACAAGAGAAGAAAAGGACCTACAAAAACAAACCCATAACAATTAAGAAAATGGTAATAGGAACATACATATAGTTAATTGCCTTAAACGTGAATGAATTAAATGCTCCAACCAAAAGACACAGGCTCGCTGAATGGATACAAAAACAAGACGCGTATATATGCTGTCTACAAGAGACCCACTTCAGACCTCGGGACACATACAGACTGAAAGTGAGGGGATGGAAAAAGATATTCCATGCAAATGGAAATCAAAGGAAACCTGGAGTAGCAATACTCATAGCAGATAAAATAGACTTTAAAATAAACAATGTTACAAGAGACAAGGAAGGACACTACCTGATGATCAAGGGATCAATCCAAGAAGAAGATATAACAATTATAAATATATATGCACCCAACATAGGAGTACCTCAATACATAAGGCAACTGCTAACAGCTATAAAAGAGGAAATCGACAGAAACACAGTAATAGTGGGGAATTTTAACACCTCACTTACACCAATGGACAGATCATCCAAACAGAAAATTAATAAGGAAACACAAGCTTTAATTGACACAATACACCAGATAGATTTAATTGATATTTATAGGACATTCCATCCAAAAACAGCAGATTACACTTTCTTCTCAAATGCACACAGAACATTCTCCAGGATAGATCACATCTTGGGTCACAAACCAAGCCTCAGTAAATTTGAGAAAACTGAAATCCTATCAAGCATCTTTTCTGACCACAACGCTATGAGATTAGAAATCAATTACAGGGAAAAAAACGTAAAAAACACAAACACATGAGGCTAAACAATACGTTACTAAAGAACCAAGAGATCATTGAAGAAATCAAAGAGGAAAACAAAAAATATCTAGAGACAAATGACAATGAAAACACGACGATCCAAAACCTATGGGATGCAGCAAAAGCAGTTCTAAGAGTGAAGTTTAGAGCAATACAAGCCTACCTCAAGAAACAAGAAAAATCTCAAATAAACAATCTAACCTTACACCTAAAGGAACTAGAGAAAGAAGAACAAACAAAACACAAAGTTAGCAGAAGGAAAGAAATCATAAAGATCAGAGCAGAGATAAATGAAATAGAAACAAAGAAAACAATAGCAAAGATCAATAAACCTGAAAGCTTGTTCTTTGAGAAGATAAACAAAATTGATAAGCCATTAGCCAGACTCATCAAGAAAAAGAGGGAGAGGACTCAAATCAGTAAAATTAGAAATGAAAAAGGAGAAGTTACAACAGACACCACAGAAATACAAAGCATCCAAAGAGACTACTACAAGCAACTCTATGCCAATAAAATGGACAACCTGGAAGAAATGGACAAATTCTTAGAAAGGTATAACCTTCCAAGACTGAACCAGGAAAAAATAGAAAATATGAACAGACCAATCACAAGCAATGAAATTGAAAATGTGAATAAAAATTTTCCAACAAACAGAAGTCCAGGACCAGATGGCTTCACAGGTGAATTCTATCAAACATTTAGAGAAGAGCTAACACCAATCCTTCTCAAACTCTTCCAAAAAACTGCAGAGGAAGGGACACTCCCAAACTCATTCCATGAGGCCACCATCACCCTGATACCGAAACAAGACAAAGATACTACAAAAAAAAAATTACAGACCAATATCACTGATGAATATAGGTGCAAAAATCCTCAACAAAATACTAGCAAACAGAATCCAACAACACATTAAAAGGCTCATACTCCATGATCAAGTGGGATTTATCCCAGGGATGCAAGGATTCTTCAATATACGCAAATCAATCAATGTGATACACCATATTAACAAATTGAAGAATAAAAACCATATGATCATCTCAATACATGCAGAATAAACTTTTGACAAAATTCAACACCCATTTATGATAAAAACTCTCCAGAAAGTGGGCATAGAGGAAACCTACCTCAACATAATAAAGGCCATATATGACAAACTCCCAGCAAACATCATTCTCGGTGGTGTAAAACTGAAAGCATTTCCTCTAAGATCAGGAACAAGACAAGGATGTCACTCTTGCCACTATTATTCAACATAGTTTTGGAAGTCCTAGCCACGGCAATCAGAGAAGAAAGAGAAATAAAAGGAATACCAGTTGGAAAAGAAGAAGTAAAACTGTCACTGCTTGCAGATGACATGGTACTATACATAGAGAATCCTAAAGATGCCACCAGAAAATTACTAGAGCTAATCAATGAATTTGGTAAAGTTGCAGGGTACAAAATCAATGCACAGAAATCTCTTGCATTCCTATACACTAATGATGAAAAATCTGAAAGAGAAATTAAGGAAGCACTCCCATTTACCATTGCAACAAAAAGAATAAAATACCTAGGAATAAACCTACCTAGGGAGACAAAAGACCTGTATGCAGAAAACTATAAGACACTGAGGAAAGAAAGTAATGATGATACAAACAGACATATATACCTCATTTTACCTTTCTGTTTTTGAACTTCTTATGTATGTGGTGTTTCTGTATGTATGAAATTAAATTCGATTTTCTCCTGTTTAAAAATAAAAAGGAATGTATTGAGGACTCTCGTTTTTACCATCTTCATTCAACCTGCTCCAACCCCATTCCACCTCTTATAGGGAACTGGATTAATTTGCTTTTGCTTCATCTTCCCAGCACCTCCACGAGCCAGTACAAATGAATGTGTTTATAGTCCTCCTTTCTTAGACAAAAGATGGTATGTTCATTGTTCTGCCCCTTGCTGTTTTCACTTAACAATATATCCAAGAGATTTTCCCCATAGCTCTACAGATGGCTTGTTTTTTTACTTTAACAGCTTCATAGTATTTCATTATATGGATGTAACATGATTTATTTAACAAAGCCCCTAAAGAGGGACCCTTGGGTCATTTCCAATGCCTGTTCTCTTGAGAGGAGAGCCTTGAAAACCTTCACCAATTAAGGTTTCCTAATACCTGAGAAATGTAAGGGCCTGGAGGGAAGGCAGGAGGGTGGGCAGAAAGGATCCACAGGTAGCAGGAAATGTGGTCTCTGGCCTTGGGGATGTTTCAAACTAGTGGGGGAGCTGTAGCCATTCTTCTCTGTGGAGCCTTCTTCATGAAAAAGACCCTACAGAATCTCACACTGGATGCATTTCTTTGATACTTTGCTGATTCAAGATCTCTTAGATTAGTGATGTCCCTGAGAAAGGGGCTAAGATTAGAAGTAAACCTTATAGGTCAAATTTTTTTTCCTCTCTGTATTAGTTATCTATTGCTGTGTAACCAAATACCATAAATTTAGCAGTTTTAAACAACACACATTTATTTGCTCACAGTTCTGTAGGTCAGAAGTCTGGGCAGAAAGAAAGACATGAAGCTGGAATAGGGTAATGGGGTGGGGGGTGGAATTACTAGCCCAGTGGGTCTAAAGCCCAGGATATAGGGAGAGCATCCTGGAAGTCTGTAGAGCTGTGGTATGGAGACTGTGAGGGGGTTCTCTGCTCTGTTCCTTGTAGTTGTGGGACTGAGGCCCTCAGCTCCTAGAAGCCAACCCTCTCTATAGTCTGCTCAAACTATGAATGTTTGCTTTTTTAAGGCGAGCAGAAGACTGTTTCTGTTGCTTTGAGTCTCTTCCTTCAGTGAGGGCCCAGCTCCTCTATTAAGGGTTTTCATCTGATTAAGCAGGCTCACTCAGGATAATCTCCCTTTTAATTAACTCAAAATCAACTGATTGGGGACCTTAATTACATCTGCAAAACCCCTGCACCAAGTTTGTGTCTGACCTGGCCTCATCACTGCCAAATAGACTCCTACCTAGTACCAGCCAAGTTTCTTCTCCAGACACCCTTCTGGCACACAGGGCAGGCACCCAGGTCCCATCTCTTCCCTCCTTGGAATAAATGTCTCAGAATACCATCACCTTGTCAGACCTACATTTTTTGGTTGTGTTGGGTCTTCATTGCTGTGCGAGGGCTTTCTCTAGTTGCAGTGAGCGGGGTCTACTCTTCGTTGCGGTGCATGTGCTTCTCACTGCGGTGGCTTCTCTTGTTGCGGCGCGCTCGGGCTCTAGGGCACGCAGGCTTAAGTAGTTGTGGCTCACGGGCTCTAGAGCACAGGCTCAGTAGTTGTGGCACAGGGGCTTAGTTGCTCCGCGGCATGTGGGATCTTCCCGGACCAGGGATCAAACCTGTGTCCCCTGCATTGGCAGGTGGATTCTTAACCACTGTGCCACCAGGGAAGTCCCCAGACACACATTATACTATTTCCTATGGGGTCAGGTCCAGCATTTACAGCCTCCGTGACCGGCACTACCGAGCATCCCAGTCCTATTTCCTAGTCATCCCTTACAGCAGAAGCTCTGGACCCACTTGCCTGCTTATTACTCTTCCACCCCACCACCATCAACTTATTCCAGCTTCCATGCCTTCATTTGTCCTGACTACACTGCCTGGAATGCCTTTTTCATTTCTCGCCACTGATTCTGCTCTCTTCCATTGCTTATATTTTCATTTAGCAATTATTTTTTGAGAGACCTCTGGGTGTTCTGGGGATGCAGAGGTGCAAGGCACTTTCCAGGTCCTCAGGATCTTTGCAGACTGGAGCAACAGATGAGCAAGCAATAACAAAGCACTGTGTTAAGTGCTGAGCTAGAGGTAGATGTTGGCGAAGGGCACAGTGGGATAACAGAGGGGAGTACAAAACCCAACGTGGGGGTCAGGGAAGGCTTCCTGGAGGAGGTGGTTCTTGAGCCATGTCTTGAAGATTGACTAGATGTGAGATGGGTGAATAGAGGAGTTGGGTGGGCTTTATCTGGAGAGAAGAGCATGTTCAGACCTAGGTCTATGAGCAAGAGGAATCTTGAGAAAGGCAGAATGCAAGGTGTGAGGAAGGCCTTGGCAGGAGCTGAGATTGGAGAAGATTTCCCAGCACCACAGAAGTCGTTAGAGGTGTTTGGATTTTATCTTGAAGGCAAAGGGGAGTTTAAAGGCTAGAATCAGGGGAGTGATCTGTGTTGTAGTAAGGATATTAAACAGCAGACTTGTGGCTAGAGAGCTCACTGGCTGCAGTGGGCAGAGGTCAGGCTGTAGATAGGAATGGTTAGGATGAGATGGCAACAGCCCAGGCTCCAAGTTCTACCTCCCCAGGAAGCCTTCCTGGGGAACTCACACTGGCCTCTCCCTTCCCAGAATAATGATTGTGTCTAGTAGCAGCAGCAGTTGTACTAGAAGCAATAGCAATTTAAATAACGACAAGCTCATTCTTGTAAATGATAGCCCTGTGAAGTAGGCAGGAGAGTTATTAGTCTTTCTATTTTACAGATGAGGAAAACAAGGAAACTTACCCATAGCATAGAAGCAGCAGTGATGGGCCATGAACCCAGATTGTCAGAATCCCAATGACATGTTATTGCCACTATAGCAAACTGCCTCTTGGCTTGCTTTGCATTTAAAGCCTTTTCTTAGTATTCAGTCTGTTTAATAAATATATACATTATGTCTGCTGACTTGTACACAGTGCCTGGCTCAGTGGCTGCACTCAATCAAATGTGAGTTAATGAAGAATATGGTGGTTCTTGAGGGATCCTATGATATAGTTTCTCCAATTCTAATGAATGAAATGATGGCACATTCATTCTTTCTTCATACCCTCTCCCAGCACCTAGTTCAGTGCAGGGTGAAAAACAGACATTAGTAAATTTGTGTGGAATTTAAATGGCTGATGAGGAATATCAACCATTTAAAAGAGAAGTCAGGACTGTATGTAGCAATTCTGGAAGGGAGGAGGGGTTGGGAGCCAGGCTGGGCCTATGGGGATTGGCTAGCGGGACAGAGAGCAACCCACCAAAGGTCCCCCAGCCTGAGCAGCCTTGGCAGCCAAGTTGAGTCTAAGTAGCACTTTTCTGTTAAGTGCTCTGTGAGGAGGTGTATTGTGTCTCTATTTAAAATTAATTTTTCAGAATTGGAAGCTCTATTCTGAAAGGCAGTGCTCCCTGGGTAGCTTCTGGCAGGATTGGAAAGCCGTAACTTTGTAGAGAAACACAATAAACCAGAAATTTCCTCCCAGGTGAGCAAGAAGCTGCTTCTTTCCTTTTGAAGAGAGCATTTTCCAGAACTTTACTCGTCAAGTAGCTGGTTTTCAAGTCATTGCTTCTATTTGTAAGTGAACTACATTCCAGTCGACTGTCTGTTCTCCTCTCTGATAGATGGAATAGAGGCATAGGCAATCCACACAAATAGGAGAACAAAAAAGTAATTTCTCTTTGGCTTGGGGCTATGTTTCTGTATTTACATGTGAATGGAGTGACATCTGATGCTTTGAAAATGTGCAGTGCTTGCTGCCAATGGAGAAACACCACCGTCACTGTATAGTGGATTTTGGAGGACTTGTTCAGGTCCTCAAATGCTTGTCTAGATGCTAGGGTTACAAAGGTTCATTCATTCATTCATCCAATATTTATTGAGTGCCTACTATGTGCTAAGTATTGCACTAGGCATTGGAGAAACAGCAGAAATTAAAGCAAACCAACCAACCAAATAAAAACTTCTGCCTTTATGGAGGGGAAATAGACAATATTATAAATAAGTTTATAATTATAAACTTATAAGTTTATAAGTTTATATAATATAAGACAATACTATAAATAAGATAGATAGATAATTAGATATAACTAAGGAGATAAATAAAGCAAAAAGAGGGAATAGAAAATGTTAGGAGAGGTTGCCAGGGAAAGGTTCATCGAAAAGGTGACATATAATGAAGAACTGTAGGAGGTGAGGGAGTTAGACACGCAGAAATCTGGGGAGAGCATTCCAGAGAGGGCACAGCAAATGCAAAGGCCATAAGGTGGGAGCACATCTAATGTGTCTGAGAAACAGCAAAGAGAGGAGAGTGTAACTTGAGCACAGAGGGTGAGGAGAACAATAAAGGGACAGAAAGGGAGAGGTCAGAAAGGCCTTAGAGATCATTGCAAAGACTCTGACTTCTAATATCGGTATGATGTGCTGTGCTGCCAGTGGAAGGTTTAGAGCAGAGGAATGATAATGATACAGCCTGACATGTTTTCACAGGAACGTTTTGGCAGCCACGGGAAACAGGCAGAAGCAGACAGGCTGCGTTGGGGGTGGGGGGTGGGGAGGCGTGGCTCAACAATCACTTAAGAGTGACTTGGACCAGGGTGAGAGCTGCGAGAGGGGTGAGAAGGGGATGGAGTCTGGTTTTGCTTTGAAGGTGGAATGGACGTGATTCATTGACAGATTAGATGTGAGGTGTGAGAGAAACGGCAGAGTCAAGAATGATTCTCAGGATCTGAGCGGCTGCAAGGAGGAGCCACGGTCATTTCCTGAGACAGGGAAGAACGCAGAAGGTGCAGGTCTTGGTGGGAGAGGGTGGAGAGCACAAGGGAAGATCAGGAGCTTGGTGTTAAACATGCTAAGTTTGAGGTGTGTACCAGACACCCAAGTGGAGCTAGCCAGTAAATAGTTAGGTGATGGAATCTAGAATTCAGAAGAGAATATTCTGAGCAGGAGATATAAATTCGGGAGTTGTTAGCATATAGATGTTATTTAAAGTCACGAGACAGGATGAGATCACCTAAGATGTGAGTGTAGATAAGAAAAGAGAAGAGATCCAAGGATAGAACTTGGGGACACTCCAATGGGAGATGAGAGGGAACCAGCAAAGGAGACTTGGAAGGAAAGTGAAGAGAAACACAAGGAAGTGTGTGTGGTGTCCTGGAAGCAAGGAAGAGGGAATTTCTAGCAGGAACGAGTGGTCAGCTGTGTCAAAGGCTGCTGGTAGGTCAAGATAACAATGAAAATAAGGAAGTCCTGGGTGACCTTGACATAAACCTTCTTGGTGGAGTGATGAGGGCTGAGGCCTGGCTGAAGTGGGTTCCAGAAAGAATGTGAGGAGAGACGTTAGAAACAGTGAGTACAGACAACTGTTTGAGAAGTTATGTTGTAAAGAGAAGGGAAAATACGGTGGTATCTGGAGGGGGGAGTAGGGTCGAGCTTTTTCCTTCAGTTTGGAGAAATAAAGGTGAATATGGTAGAGTCTGTCCTCAAGTTCCTTTCATTCTAAAAGGAAAGAGACACATCAGCAGAAGTCATCACATAGAGATACTCACCTGGTTCCAAAGCAATACACTCTAGAAAAATCTAAAAACTCTAACCTAATTTAGGGAAAAAAAGATACTTTGAAAAGAAGTCCTACACCAGGACTTAAAAGATAAGTGATATTTATCCAGGGGAAGAAAGAAGGAAATGATATTTTAGGTAAAAGGAAGAATTTAAGTCAAATCATGGAAGCCTGAAGCAGCTTGTTGGGTGTGGGGATCACAAAGAGATCAGCATTTCTGTTCTAGAAGTCGACTGCGTGGGTGTGACTCCCAGACTCTGCAAGATATGTGACCTTGGGCAAATTACTAACCCACTCTGTGAATCTGTTTCCTTACCCGTAAAGTGGGGATACAGTAGTATCTGCCTCGTAGGGTTGTCATGAGGATGAAACAAACAATACATGTGAAATGCTTATAACAGTGTCTGGTACATAGTAGATGCTCCATAAATACTAGCTCTTCCAATTACTGGGTGCAGACAATGATACAGGAATTGATGGGATGTAAGATTGAAGACATCGCTAGCCAGACATAGAGAGACTTATATGTCATACTAAGGGTTTTGACTTCATTCTGGGGATGGGAGCCGTTGAAGGGTTTTAGGCTGAGGAACAACACAATCTGATGAGTGTTTTAAGAGGTTCACTGTGGCCGCCTACGGAGGATGGTTGTAAGGGGAATCGCAAAATCCTGGAGGCAGGATTCCAAAGACCTGATTGTGTGTCCTGGCTCATCACACTCATCAATGTGTGAGCCAGTTCTTTCCTTGAGCCTCGTTTTGTTGGGAAGCAGGGTTTACAAAACGCAAGCAAAGGGCTGCTGTGAGGAGTAAATTAAATCATAGAATGAAAGTGTCTAACCCAGTTCATGAAACATAGTAGATATGCAACAAATATTTGTTTTTTTAATCAATTAATTAACTAATTAATTTTTGGTTGCGTTGGGTCTTTGCTGCTGCGCGTGGGCTTCTCCCTAGTTGCGGCGAGCGGAGGCTACTCTTCGTTGCGGTGCGCGGGCTTCTCATTGCGGAGGCTTCTCTTGCTGCGGAGCACGGGCTCTAGGTGCGCGGGCTTCAGCAGTTGTGGCACACGGGCTCAGTAGTTGTGGCTCGCGGGCTCTAGAGCGCAGGCTCAGTAGTTGTAGCGCACGGGCTTAGTTGCTCCGCGGCATGTGGGCTCTTCCCGGACTAGGGCTCGAACCCGTGTCCCCTGCATGGCAAGCGGATTCTTAACCACTGCGCCACCAGGGAAGTCCTAAATATTTGTTTTGATTTTATTATGAGAAGCATTACATGTGAGGAGCAAAATTTGTCAGTTTCCCCGTCTTTTTTTTTCTTTTTTGGCCACACCACGCAGCATGCGGGATCTTAATTCCCTGACCAGGGATCGAACCCTCGTCCCCTCCATTGGAAGCGCGGAGTCTTATCTTAACCACCGGACTGCCAGGGAAGTCCCAGTTTCCCCATCTTTATGCCCCATCCCACCAGGCTCAGATCTCCCTTGCTTCTGGAAACAAGAGAGGGGGCCCCCGACCTACGCAGCATCATTCTCGCTCTCTCCTGTCCCGCTTTTCTCACCTCTGTAGCTGTCTGGTTCCCTCCGCTCAGTGGTCAGACCCTGATAGCCCTAATGTGCCTGCCTTCTCCAAGGCCAGGACCATGTCCACAGGGCTGGAAAGTGAGTAAGGAAAGCTTCTGAGGTCACAGGCTTTCCTTTACCAGCTGCTTGTTATCAGAGGGCTCTTGTTCTTCCACTGACCCTTGACACCTGTAACACCTTTTGCTTTAAGTCATTTCCCAACACCCACGTGTCATTCTCCCCAGTAGCCGGCACATGTCCAGGAGGCCCAGACAGCACCATAGAGATGTCTGAGGCCCCACCTCTCCCAGCACAGCACCTCGCTCAGGGTAGGGACTTGGTGTGGAATGAACTGAATAAAGAGTTGACTGATGTTCCAGCAACACCGATAGCCTGCCAGGCTGTGAGTAAGTGTGAATTTGTTGGATTATGAAAGACGGGAAATCACGTCTTCAGTTTTAGAGTGGAAATAAAACCTCGCAGCCGCCCCAGGCTTACTTAGACAGAGTGGGCAGGGCTATGACCTGTGGGCCCAGAATGGTACCTTTGATAAGCTAAACAACAGGCAGCTCATTAAGCCTTGTGGTCCCCATGAAAGCTGAAGAAGGCACGGAGCCTTGATGGTCAACGACAGTTCAGGACCCTCCTCCCAGCAGTGGGTTTGGGTCTCTACCAGTCAGCTTGAAACACTCAGAGCTAAACAAGCTGATTTGCAAGATCTTTTCCTCCTGTTCCCGTGGCACACGTTTTAGGCTGCCATGAGAGCCACGGGAACAGACGTCTCTCTGGCCTCTGGGAAGGCAGAGGAAGCCCATGCCACATCTGATGCTCCTCCTCTTCTTCCCAGGCCACTGGGAACTTAGGCCTGAGTCATGCAGGACCAGTGCAGGAAGGTGGGCCAGTGAGCGGCAAGGCTTGAGGGTGATGACAGTTGGAAGGGAGACTCAAAGGCCTGGGAATGGAAGGGGAATTCAAGAGATCATCTGGCCCAGCTCTCAGGTCTTTAGATGATATTGTTGCTCTGGATTTGCAGTGAAGTAGGTACCTGAGGCCTGGCATGGGTGAGTGACCTGTACGAGGCAAATGCTTAGCGTGTGTGCAAAGAGGATGGAAGATGGTGGCTCAGCTGCTCAGGCCTGCTGCCCTGCCGTCACTGCCATCTGCTTCTGATTGAAGATGGTGTTGGTGGTGATGGAGAGCAGATGCTGGGAGGATGGTTCACCCAAGAATAAGTTCACCAGTGAAAGTCAGTGTGCATATATGTGTTTGTGCATGTGTGTTTGTGGGAGTGACCCATTCACTCTTCAATGTTCAGCTTCTGCTAGGATGCTACTACTACTACTACTACTACTACTACTACTACTACTACTACTACTGACAATGGGAACTGTAATAACAATAGCCAACCAAGCTACTGAGCACTTTCCATGCGCCAGGTACAGTGCTAAGTGTATAACATGGGTGATCTCACTTAATGCTCTAAAAAATAGTACTTATTATTATTACCCCTATTTCACAGCTGAAGAAATGAAAAGATAAAGAAGTTCAGGAACTTGCTGACAGCTGTATAGCTAATATATTCATAGAGTCAGAATTTGCACTTGGGGTAAGCCTTAGGGCCGTTCACAAATATTTCTCCCTCTCAATCTGTCCCTGGCCCTGTCTCTTTCTGTCTCTCTTTCTCCAGGTTGTCTCCATTGAACTGGAGCCCAACTATATGACTTCTCTGGCCAGTGAAATGGGAGTAGAAGTGACCCTTCTGGACAGCAGCTCTAGGATCTGGGGTGTGCTTTGCCACATTCTCTTTTTCCTCGGCTACAACGACTGGCAGTGTCCCAGGTGGTGCGGTACCATCAGCCTGGGTCCTGGTGGGAGGATGGTGGCGGGGTGGAGTAGAGCCCTCAACTGAGCTGCAGTAAGTCTTTGTGGTTGTACGACACTGAGGTTGTAGGGCTGTTTGTTATCACAGTGACACAGTGCAGCCCATCTCGATTGAGTTGGAACCAGACCTCTCTAGACAGTGAACACTCTTAAATCCCACACGCAGATGTCTTCCCCGATTTCTCCAGCTGAGTTAGCTATTTCCCCAATGGGCTCGAATAGCACTCTAGCATGGCTTTGATCACATTGTATGTCCATTCTTGTCTCCATCATTAGACTGAACTTGCAGGGCACACTTCTGTGTTTTTGTTCACTGGCACCGAGCCTGGAAGACGGGAGGTGTTAAAAGCATGCTCACTGGGTGAATGTCTGTAGGAAAAGAACCCTGGGCACTGCAGTTACCCTGCACGATGAACCTCCAGGTGGCCAAGAAGGCCAGTCTACCTCTGACCCCACATTCTTGTGAGGTGACACAGGAAGATGTCCTCATCTCTGGGGACTCTGCCAGGTGGCCTGACACCTGGGAATCTACCCAGCTGGCTAGCAGAATTTGTCCCGTCTTGTCCAGACTGCAGCGGTAAATCAGCAGGTGTGAGGAATTTACCCCAGAGAGTGATCCAGCAATGGCACGAATGAGTAATTTACAAAGCCCATTAAGGCAGCACAGAATTACTTATTTATGAGAACTTTTTGACAGATCTGTGCCTTAATCATTTATCCCTCTGAACATTTAGCCAGGGTCACTAGTAAATAATTCACTTATACACATTCTGGAGTAGTTTATGGTACTGTGACTTATGATCTCACACAAGTACACAGCCAGGGGAACTGGAATGGGAAGGCCAGGGAAGGGAAGGGGAGCTGAGGGTCCTCCCCCCAGATCTATGCTGGGCCTTCTGGATCCAGGGGGAAGGCGTGCAGGCCCCAACAATTCGCTCTAAGTCAAATTGATGTTACGGGGAGAAGGATGTGAGTCCCTAGTCTAATCTTTGGGGAGACAGTGAAGGGAGAAAATAAATGTGTAGAGACTGGTCTAAAAATGTTAGGTCTTACCTCTAGGTGGAGGCGAGACAAACCCCAGCTTCAGGAGCTCTCCAGGGCCTCATGTGGAAATCTAAATGCCCACCTGACATTCAAGACCCTCCAAGAACTGTCCCCAGTTTGTTCCCAGTCTTATCGTTCCTCCTCTTCTTATCCCTGCACTAGCCATTGGAGCCCCCAAATAAGGTGTGTCTTGTCCTTTCTCTATGCATTTGCTTGCAGCATCCCTCCTGCTTGCATTGCCCTTCTATTCTCTTGTCTAACTGCTACTTTTTTGTTCAGTTTTCAGCTCAAAGCCACCTCCTCCATGAAGTCTTCCCAGGCTACCTGAACTAGGCTTACTGCCTCCGTAAAGTTCTTGAAAACCTACGAAGTGCCAGGCATACATTAAATACATTACATATGCCATTGATTGGCCTGTCTCCCGGGCTATACTAGGTGTCTCCTTAAACTAGGTGACTCAGCATTAACTGAACATGACCCCTGCTCTAGCTAGCCCAGAGCCTGCCCCCCAGGGAGTTAAAAAATGTAGGCTGTTGTTGGTGATCATAATAAAAACAATTGTGATGTTGACTTCCTCAGCCTCCCACCTCTGCTTCCCTTCTCTCTCTCATATCTTCCCCAGTCCCCAAAGACAGTGGAAGCACATGGCCAATCTTTAAGGTTCTTTGAGTTTCTAACTGGCACCATAAGTGGAGAGAGGAGCCCCTGTTGGGATGGACAGGTGTGCTTGGGTGGAGTCACTGGAAAGGAAGCAAGTGGACGGAGACCCAAGTGCAAGTGTCATGCTCTACACTTTTATCGAAGATCCTTTCCAAGCCACACCTATCCCACCCATAACCTTCCAGCAAGACCCTACAGATTCCAAATGTGTTTCCCAGTGTCCTGACCTTGAGGGGAGTTTAGCTGTTTCCCGAGGTTGAGGCCACCTGAATGAGGTCTCTTCCCTTTGTATCAATACCATCTTGCCTGGATAGACTTCAAAGACTTCAGTTTTCCCTATTTGTAGATCTCCAGTGGGAAGAGAAAGGAGATAATTTACCCTCTCCCACCTTCTGCCTAATGCCTCTTGCCCACCAGCAAGTCCTTTCTGAAGTCTAGTCGTGGGCAGTCTTGCTCTGACGTTCAAGAAGAAAGTGTAGGATATTAAACATCTCATCTTTCAGGGAGGGAAAGCCTGGACCTGCCTGAGATGAGGTAGGAGAAAAGAAAGGACACCATCATTCTCCTTCCTTCCTTAGGGAATTTTAAACAGGTCTCTAGTCACTGCCTAGAGTGGACAGAATCATACGGTTTGTTATCTATTTATTTTGATGGATTCCCATAACATCCATGTCAAATAGGTATTCTTGTTAGCTTCTGTTACGGACCAAACTGTGTTCTCCCCAGATCTGTATGTTGGAACCCTAACTGCCCAACGTGACTGTATTTGGAGATAGGGCCTATAAGGAGGTAAGTAAGGTTAAATGAGTTCGTAAGGATGAGGTCCTAATCTGATAAGACCGGTGTCCTTGTAAGTGCAAGAGACATGAGAGAGATTTCCTCTCTTTCTCCAGCGAGTCCCCCCACTCCCCATCCCAGAGGACACGTGAAGACAAAGCAAAAGGCCAGGAAAAGAGGTCTCATCAGAAACTAACTCTGAGGGCACCTCAGTCTTGGATTTCCAGCCTTGGGGACTGTGAGAGAATAAATGTCTGCTGTTTCAGCCACCCGTTTGTGGTATATGGTTATGGCTGCCTGAGGGGACTATGACAGCTTCCTTTTACAGGTTGAGAGAAGTGAAATGGCTTGCCTAAAGTCACCCAAAGGGTCGATGACAGAGTGAGGTCTTGAAATTAGGACTGGGTCCCATTGGATGTACCAGATCCTGCTGACTCCATCCTGCGAGTGAAACTCCGGAGCTGAGCCTCAGCATCTAGCAGTCTCCCTACTGACCCTCCTGCTGTGGGTTCTGGTCACAGCTTCTGCCTCTTCTCTCTGCTCTCTACTCCAAACCCATCCCACACTTCCTGTTGTTCCTGCCGTCTTCTTGTTCGGGACACTTTGGTGTCCTTTAGCAGGGTCACATCAGATTCTGTGGTGCAGTGCTGCCATCTGCTGGCCGGAGCCACCAGCCAATCCAGCTGCCAGGGCAGTAGTTTTTCTGTTCATTTTTCTTGTGGCAAGAACACTTAACATGAGGTCTACCGTCTTTAAAAAATTTCAAGCGCACAATACAGTGTTGTTAGCTGTAGGTACTATGTTGTACAGCAGAGCTCTAGAACTTATCTTGTGTAACTGACACTTTCTTTACCACTCTCTATTTCTCTTACCCCAAGATCCCACCCACCTCTCCCTCTTAATTCCAATCCCTCTAATCTCCTGCAGGCAGGTAACTAACATGATAGGTCCCTGTTCAAAAAAGAGAAAAAGAAAAGAAGGCAGACACAGAAAACCATGCTCTTGGGTCTGTCTGGGGGGAAAACTGACTGCAAAAGGGAAAGCACAGTTAATTCCCAAGGGTGAGGTCCCCACACTGTCAAGAAAGCCCCTCCAAGTCCAGGCCAAGGAGCTGGCGGAGGCCCGAGGCTGTGGCTGTGGTGCCCCTTGACAGGAGCGCTGAAGGCCTCCCTGTGTATCCTGAGGAGGTGAAGGGGGCAGGTGCTTCTGGAAAGGCTGTAGGAAGAGGCTATCAGGAATCCAACACCACCCCTTTCTTCCAGGAAAGGAGTTGTGTCTTGTTGGCTGGTTTCTCTTCGGCACCTTTCCATAGTGATCTGTATGGTGAGTAATCCCATACTCATTTAACAGACGAGGAAACTGAGGCTCAGAGAGTTTATAACCCAGAGATTAGTGCAGATGAATGATATCAAACTGTATATCATAGTGTGAGTGTTGGGCCTGGGTTGTAGTTCAGGGTATCTGAAAGCTCTGACCCCTCCGTCCATGCATGTGAAATGTTGACATCCGTGTTGACGGGGATCCCACAGTCTCTGCTCCACAAGAACCCCAGCCTGAGCATCTCTCTGTGAGGTCACCCAGTGCCTATATGGATAAGAGGGGCATGCTACAGCTGGTTGCTGCTCTCCTGTTCCCCGAGGCTCAAGAGGGGCAAGTGTGAGCCTGGAGAAGAGTGCAGAGAGGAGGAATGGCCAGGGAGAGCCACAGAAGAGAGGGGAGGGAGGCAGGAGGGGGCACAGAAGGAAAACAACACTGAGGCAAGATAGAAAGATCAGTGGACTTTTGAGTCTGCAGCTACCAAGCTGGGTCTTCAAGGAAACGTTTTCATCTATGAAGTGGAGATAATACAATTGTACCTATTTCACAGTACTATTCTGAAAGTTAAGTGAAATAACAGGGTGAAAACCAGTAGCCCCTGTGTTCAACTCATAGTCAGCCCCCAGTAAGTGTTTGTCGAATGTGAAACCATGAAGAGTAGAGGACTGATTCAGTGCCGCTTATGTCCTGTGACTATTAACTTACATTAATATTGAGCCACCCATTCACCAAAAGCACGACATCTGATGACTAGAGGCTTTGCGCCTGCCCCAGCCCATTCCAGGAGCCAGGAGGCGGTCTTGCTCTCTCCAACTTTGCTCTAGTGATCTCTGAAGATGCAGGCTTTGCCTCATTCCCCTAAATTCATCAGCATTCACAGAAGCTATGTCTTATACACTAGACTGAAGCAGGTCCTAATTAGGGGTCCCAGGGAATCACATGTTTTCCACTGGGAGGAGGTGATTTTGGTCATTTTGATTCTTGGGAAGGACAGCACATCTCTGTGGATTTGCAACAGGACTAAAGAGCTCTCAGTGTAATCAGGAATCTGGATTATGGTCCAGGCTTGGCCACGTCCTGGGTTATCCTGGACATAACCTCTTTCTTCCTTGGGGCTTAGTATTTTCTTCTATGAACTGAGAGGTTATGTCTACTAGGATGATCAGTCATTCTTGTTTACCTGACATCGAAGGAGTTCCAGGGTGTGGCATTTTCAGTGCCCAAACCAGGAAAGTCCTGGGCAAACCAGGGCAAGTTGGTCACCCTATCTCTAAGCCCCATTTTCTCTAATAATCATGTTTCAATCTCTGGTTTACTTGATTTTACCTTTTGGAAATGCTTTTGTTCATGAGAAATAGAATACTCAGCTAACATTGGCTTTTGATATGAGAGCATTTATGGTTTACAAACAAACATTCTGGGCATAGGCAGTCTCTGTGCTGATGTGTCCCCTCAGTAGCATCATTGAGGACCTAGGCACCATCTTTAGCATCTTGGCTTTTCATTCTCATGACTGTCACCCTGAGGTCACAGGATAGCTACTGCAACTCTAGGTATAACACAGCTACTCAAGGCAGGAAGGAGGAAAGCCAGTGGCACCAACTGCTCCTGTCACTTTTATGAGGAAGCAAAAGATTTTCTGGAAAACTCCTAGTGGATGTCTCCTTAGATTTCACCTGCCACCTCTAGCTGTAGGAGAAGCTCTCTAACCTCCATAAGTGGGAGGCGGAAAGGAAGGAGCCACAGAGTATGCTGCCCTGATGAACATACGCTCCCTAGTGTTGCTTTTCTGAGAGCAGGGATGAGGTACCAGCGAATAACTTGATACAGAGGGAGAAAGAGCTCTGAAAAGCCGTAGGCCTTCCCCTTGGAGTTAGACAGGGGTGACTGTAATATGAACATTGTGAAGTTCAGGGCTCTGGTGTCAAGGGTGCAGAACAGAGGTGTGGGAAGGCCCTGAAAACAGCAATATGTTTTGCCTGGATTTGCTATCCTCAAAGCTTGGAGGGGTATCTAGGGGAGATTCCCCAGCTGTCCATATCTGGAGCATCAGGGGCTTTTAATGTGTGTCTATCTCTGTGGAGCTCAAGGAAACCTGGCAAGGGTATCCTCTTCTTTCCTCATCCTCCCCAGAGGCTCTGGAACCTCCAGGCGCCCAAACCTATGTAGCACATAGATGAGGCTGAGTCCTGATATGTGACACCACTGTGCCTTCTCTCAGGAGCTCAACTACTTCCTGACTGCATCGAAATAGCCATGTGAGTTCTGCCCATTCCTGAACAACTGTGCCTGTGGGATCCCAATAAAGTAGGCTGTTTCTTCATCATCAGCACAGCTATCATTTATTGAGGGTCCACTCATGCCTGAGATTGCACTGAGCTCTCTACATAGGCTATCTCAATTTTATCCTGGGAAGGGAATTTGGCACTATCCCTGACTTAAAGACCAGGAAGCAGAGGTTTGGAGATGGGTTGCCCAGGGCCACACGATTCCACAGGTCAGTCTGACTCCAGCGGCCCTCCGTTTCTTGTTGTAACAATCTGACTTCTGAGTGGGTTCCCCAGATCTTGTGAAATATCAGGCGCTCTGTAGGCACTCAGTACATCTATGTGTGGAATTGCTAATTTCCTCGACCAATTCATCTCCCTTTTCTGATTTCTGAAGACCTCAGCTTTTTGTTAGAAAAGAGTGTATCCTCAATGTCTTTCAGAACCATGCTTGATGCATACTGATACGTATTTGTGGAACGACTGTTACATAAAGTAGACACTCATTTCCCCAGGCTTCCTGGTATTTGCACTGATAGAGAAATGGGTGTGTCAACAAAGGTCTGTCATTCTTAGAGATTATTTGATTCAATTCTCTACTTTTATAAGTGACAGACGGAGACTAGGAGAGATGAAATGACTTGCCCAAAGCTCACATAGCAACGTTAGAAAGCGCCTGGACTCTACTCTATCCCCAAGCAGCAGCTATGCCCAGATCCAGCACTCCTGTCCTGGGGGAGACAGGGAGGTGGCAGTTAGATCTGGACATTTTCAGGTCAGATTTCCACATCTGTTACTGGATCCTGGTTTACTGTGGGGGACACTGCTTCACTCTGACATGAGGCTTAATGCACCTGTGCAGAAATCCAGCTTTGCTTTGGAATAAAACGTTGGTTTGAATCTCAACTTTACCAGTAACGAACTTGAGGGTCTTGGACAAGTTGTTTAACCTAAGTCTCAGTTTCCTGTCCTGTAAGGTGGAAATGATAACAGCTCTTATCTTGTATGATTGCTGTGAGGAGTAAATGAGGGGCTCCATATACAGCGTTTTAGCATATAGTAAACACAGAGTGAGCTTTCAATAAATTGTCGTCGTTCTAAGTGCCCATCAACAGATGAATGGATAAAGATGTGGTACACACACACATATATATATATATATACACACAATGGAATATTACTCAGCCATAAAAAGAATGAAGTAATGCCATTTACAGCAACGTGGCTGGACTTTGAGATTATCATACTAGGACCTTGAAGTTATCATACTAGGTGAGATTATCATACTAGAAGCAGACTCACAGTCATAGAAACAAATTTATGGTTACCAAAGGGGATAAGGCGGGGAGAGGGATAAATTAGGAGTATGGTATTAACAGATACACACTACTACATATAAAATAGATAACCAACAAGGACCTACTGTATAGCACAGGGAATTATATTCAATATCTTGCAATACCCTATAATGGAAAAGATCTGTAAAAGACTATATATATATATATATATATATATATATATATATATATATATATATATATATAATATAAATTGCTGTTGTTATGGTCACATTACTACCATTATTAGACAGCGGCAGATTGAAGTAGAATATTCAGCTTTATGACTTTCCAACATTCTTCTCACCCTTGCTCCGGAGGAGCTCTACGGCTGCAAAGGGTCACTTATGACTGAGATTTTGCACCACTCCTCTGTCTCTTCTGACACACCGTTCTGCCTGTTAATGCCCTCCCAGCTCTCCTAGAATCTTCCATGTGGCTCAAATGAGCAGCTTGTTGGGGTCCAGCCGGCCTGCTGGAATGCGCTGACATTCTCTGGTGACCCTTCATCGCTCTTGGGCAGAGGCTGGTCTGTCAGTCAGCTGGTAGTTAACAGAGCCTGGAGACGAGCTGCCAGGGTCCAGGAAAAGGACACCAGCTGCTGCTTCCTACGCGGTGCTCTTCTGCTACGCTGCAGCTGGATTAAGCCAATTGTTAAATAGCCAGGGATTTGAGGAGCCAGTGGTTAAACTGTTGGTAATTTGAAATCAACTGTGGTTGCAGTGTTCACACCATGGAAATCGGTAAATAATACAAACCCAGGAATGGTTTTCTCCTCCAGCCACTGGTGTACCATTGCATCACCGAACAAACCCTTCTCCTCCTAAAACTCACTAGCTGAGCGGGAGACTACAAGATTCTGGACTAGGCACTTTGGTTAGCATACCCACATTTTTCGAAAATTAATTATTTAAATTATAGAGGTAATACAAAGTTGTTATGGAGCATCCAAATAACACAGGACAAGTACAAACTGAAAAGTCAAGGTCTCACTCCATGTATCCCTTCTGGTTGCAGAGATATCCACTTTCATTTCCTTTTGTGTTTCTCCAGAATTCTTTTGTGGATACAGAAGAATAGCTATATATATAGTTGTATTGAATGGGTTGAACTTGAAACAAGAAACAGCTTCATTTTTCTCTTAGCTCTGCTATTGCTATCTATCACATTATATAGAAGCTCTCTGACTTGCCCCTGAAGACTGGCTTGAGCAGACACAATAGCTTTCTGACCACTTTCAGGCATTGAAAAAATAGTCTAGCTTAGTTCAACTTAAAACTTAAGTGTCACATCCAGTTCAAAGCTTCTCTTTTCCCCTAATCATCGGCCTGACCTGTGGCTCAGAAACCTGCAGTGGGAAAGGGGCCATTCATTCTCCTTCTGTCTCCTCCTCCTAGGACCAGAGGAAGAGAGATAAAGTTCTTTTTATTTAGTGGCCGCTCTTTGTAGTTCTTTCTTGGCTGATGTAGTTACTACACATCTTCTAGTATGGCAGCAAGTTCTTGGGAGGTCTGTCATAGGGGACCTCCTCACTGCCCAGTTTCCTGCTGGCTGACCTATTGTGAGCCTTACTCGGGGCCTGCCCCTACAGGTACAATCAATAGCTTCTTACTGGTGGACTCCCTTTGCCCCAGAGGGCAGCCTTGTTGGGGGGATCTCATCAAAGCAGTTCTAGTATGGCTACTTTTATTTTTTTAGTTGGGATATAGTTGCTTTACAAAGTTGTGTTAGTTTCTGCTGTACAACGAAGTGAATCAGCTATATGTATACCTATATCCCCATATCCCCTCCTTCTTGGACCTCCCTCCCACCACCACCCCCCATCCCACTCGTCTAGGTCACCACAGAGCATCGAGCTGAGCTCCCTGTGCTATACAACAGGTTAATTCAAAAAGACACATGCACCCCAATGTTCATTGCAGTACTATTTACGATAGCCAGGACATGGAAGCATCCTGGATGTCCATCGACAGTTAAATGGATAAAGAAGATGTGGTACATATATACAATGGAATGTTAGCCATAAAAAGGAATAGTATGGTTACTCTTCACAGCATCCACTAGGGTCATAGGAAACTCATAGGAAATTCATTGGAAACAGTCTCGACCCACTGAATGGTGGAAGTGCAGCTTGCCCAACCACTGACCCCTCTCCTCTTGTCCTCCGTCATGTCTAGCTCCAGCCACTGGTAAGTAGGCAGCAGTCATTTGCTCAGAACTCTCACCTTGTTATGCTGTGGTACACCCAGGTAAGCCTATGAGATGCTATAGCTCAGCAAGTGTTAAGCTAGGCAGTAAGAAGCCAGTCTCCCTTTCCTGTATGTACCTCATGTCTTGTGAATTATTCCCTTGGGATTTTCATCTGTTGGTTAGTTTTGAGGGGAAAAAGAAAAGCATTACAAGACTCTACTCATATGAGTAACCTAAACTTCCCTTTGACTTTCTAGTCTTCTCTCTAGGGTGGGAGTCAGCAACTGAATGAGGGCTGCAGGACAAGTTTTGCCATCTTTTCACAAGTTCAGCAAGTTGTGTTTGGCACTTCCCTTTAGAATGTAGGGGTCTTTAACACCTACTGTTTTCAGCTTTGGGGCTTGAAATGAAACTTAAAGACAGTCCATATAATTTAATTCAGCAGATGGGATTATTCTACACATATTATTCTACCATCTGCTTTTCTTGCTAAGCAAAATACTATATCTTGGGCATATTTTCTGTCATTATATGTAGATCTACTTCTTTTTTCTTTTAGTTGCATTTTATTTTTCCTCACACATTTCTCTTCTTTTCTTCTCTCATGTGCATGACCATTTCATAAACCAGTATTTTTAGAACTGCCTAGTATAGCAAGCAGTATTTTTTTCTTCTTTTTTAAGATTTTGCATTTTTTAATTGTTGTGGAGTGTCTTAAGAAAGGTTGGGGAATTTGAATATGCCTGTGTTCACTAGGGATGCACCGCTTTACCCTAAGTAGCATAGATCTTTAGAAACAGTTTCCTATGTCATTGTATTGATATATGGTGATATATTTAATCAGTTCCCTGTTGGTGGACATTTAACTGTTTCCAGTTTTTCCCTATTATAGACAATGTTACGCTGAACATCCATGTGTCTTATATTCTCATGTACTCACTCATTGGCTTTAAGTAAGGGAGACATCATAATATCAGATCCTTTCCCACAGAACATTTTTTCAGAAACCACTTTGTAGCTAGAAGGCAGAGAGAAAGACTAGACTCAGGACACATGGGTTCTTGGAAAGGATACTTGAATGATGTTGATCCTGTTAACTTTCCTTTTCAGTAAGAATTCTGCAAGAATGGCACCTGCTGGGCTCTGAATCCAGGTCATGGACCATTGATCTGAGGCCATTGAGCACCTGTCATTGAGTGCCTGTCATTCAGCAGGAGCTCAATACATGTTTGTTTACCCTGAAGCATGTGAACCATCCCTGTATAATGGCAGGCAGCTCAGGAACAGCTGTGCACATAACTGCAACTCAGACAGATTGACTTAATTGTACCTTGTAAATCAGGCTTAGTTTCAGCATCACGCTGGTCCCTGAGTTAGGTCTTCACAGCTCAGCACCCCCAGTAGGGTCATGGGACCCCATGAAAGATGCTTGGCCCAGAGTGTAAATACTTAGAGCACAAGGGAGGAGGTGCCCACACAAAACGTGGTCAGACTATTACTTTTTGAGCCTGGACTAAATCACATTTAAAGAAATAGCATCTGGTAGAAAAATGCAACTGAAAGTATTTCAAGTGTTTCACCAGGAAGCATATGTTCATACAGTGCAGTCCTCTTTAGACACCCCTCTTAGCTTCAGTCTGTCTCCTTCACCAGGCAGTGGGTCTAGGACCAACTCTCTCCTCTCTTTTCTCTCTCTCCTTTCCACGAACTCCCCTTATCCCTGAGTCCACTGAGCTCTCCTGTGCACTTCTCTGCCCTTCTAGGCATCTCCCTACTGTGGAGTTCTCCCTTGTTGATCACACACACACACACACACACACATATACACACACACACCCCTCCAGACCTGTGAACTGTTTTTGCTGCACTGTATTCCCTGGGAAGTATAATTCACCCTACTCACACACATGACTGCAGCTTTTCTCACAACCATCAGAACCTTTGGGAATTCCAGGGAATACAATTTTCCACTGCTTTACACAATAAAGTGTACATGGTAAAGGCATCTTCCCCTGGCTGTCACACATCCTCATCTCACGTCTTCCTCCATCTATGTGGCAGACACTCTTATTGGACCCTTCCTCCAAATCCTGTTGTACAAGAATCAGAGACATATCCAAGGCAGTGTTTCTGAAGTCTGGCACTGATGCCATGATTTCTGGATGCTTGGGAACGCACATTAGTGTCTTCCTCCCAGGATCAACAGCACCCCTGCTGTGCTCCGTGGCTGGAGCCATCTGGGGAGAGGTTAGCATTGGTTCAAATGCTGCAGTGGATCCTCAAAGTTCATTCTTGGGGGCAGGTTCTCTCTTAGAGGGAGATCTGAGCAGTGTACCTTCCAGGCTGTCACAGGGCTCCTTCTAACGCTCTCCAGGAGGGCCAGGAATACTGCCCATCCTAGAAGCACATGATGTGCAAAAGAGCTTAGTTCCTGTGGCTGGATGCAAACTGAGCAGGTCCATTCATAGGAGACCCTGGCAGCTTCTCTTTAGCAGAACTGAGTGGGCAACTCTGAGCAGGTCCTCTCCAGGAACAATGATGTTCAACTTCAGGTGATCTGACACGTGTGCTTGGGTGGGCTCCCAAAGCAGCCCAGAGCCCAGAGAATGGGCAACTTATTTTTAAGCAAATGTTTCATCTCTTCTACCATCAGTTATTGAATAGCAATGATGTAACTCTTGTACTAATTACGGGTGATGGAACAGAAAACAAGAAGAAGCTTCTGCTCTCAATTTGCTTACAGTTTAATGAAGGAAGAAGAACTAAATAGTTAATTATTTATCACTTGGAGTAATAGCTACAACTAAGGATCCTGGTAAGCACAAGTAACATTTGCGAACAGTATAGGTATCATGTATTAAAAGGAAGTGGAAAGAAGAGAGATGGTTTCTCATACAAGCTTCATCTGTTCGCTCCTTGGAAATGAAGTCAGGAAAGTGGGAGTTTTGGAGTCTTAGAGGTCTCCAGAGGAGGGACATCTAGGACCCAGCTTCTGGTCCAGCCCACTGATATCCATAAATGTGGAAGTTGGGAAGGGAGCATCGTGATGGACATAAGGAGTAGAGGTGTCAGAGGCACCTGGGTCTTTTTTCACTCTACCCTGGATGAGGATTCAGTAGAAGGGAATGAAATCAACTGAGAGATTTACGGAACACGTTAGCTATCATCCACCCAAATTTTCTGTATCATGAAGTCATTGAAGTACTTTCCCACAGTCTTCCAACATGGATGGTCAGAGCTGGACCATTCAGAGGCCATGTAGCCAATGTTTTTTCAGGGAGTCTGCCCCTCTGGTGTCCAAAAGTCTCCCTCACCTGCTCTTGTCCTGTATGGCCAATGGTTTGCCATGCTATATCTGGACCATGGCTATTGGGTAGATGCTTGTCTATGTTTGTCAGTCTCTCTCTCTTTCTCGCAGTGTCCCTTGGATTCATTTTTATACTATTTTTAAGAATTTATGAAGGGGAAGTTAAAAAATGAATGACAGTAATATCACTTGTCATTTTTCTTTTCCTTAGAACCTCAGCAGGGGCTGGAGTGGTTAGGAAACCCCCTCCAATCCTCACCCAGTGGTGACTTCACCACATCTCTCCTCCACGTTGGGTTCAGTTCTGGAATTTAAGCCCAGAGGAAATCATCATCATTGTCACACACTGAATGCAGCCCCGCTGGAGCAGGGGAATTGGAATAGGAGGGCCCCTGGGAGCCATCTCAGGCTGCATGTGGGCCCCTGTGGCAGCAAGGAAAACATAGTATACACTGAGACAGTAAGTGAAAATAGGAGAGGAGCTGGTGAGAAAATAGGGCTCAGAGAGAGAATCTCAGAAAATCAGCAGTCAGGAAAACCAAAGGCCCTATACTGATAACAAAGTGATGCAATTTGTGTGGGATTTTTCAGTGTGGACCCCGTAGTGGGGGAGGAGCAGGAAGAGGCAGAAGATGGCCAAGGGTGCCTCAGCAGGAGGAGCGGACAGGCAACAAGACTCAGGGCCAAAGCGTGCTCATTATTCAGTAACCTCAATTCTCCATCTGGCTTGGTCTTAAAATTAATCTGGATGCAGCAGCAGGAGGTGATGTGTCCAGAGGGCTCGGGCTGGAACTGGCTGAATCTTTCTCACAGTTCACACTGCAGTACCAAAGGGATGCACACAGCAAGAGCTTGTCTGTGTCAGCAGAGGGCACTCTTTCCTAACGGACGGGGCTGACTCTGGAAGACTGGGCTGAGGAAGGAAGGAGGCTCAGCCAGAATAAGAAAAAACCCAACTAGCCATTCTTTTCAGCCAGAGGGGGTCAGGGTGCCTCATTCAGAGCTAGGACAGTGGCCACCTATGTGGTGCAACCAGCGGGATTACCTAATGCTGAAAGAGTCATAGACTTGGGCTCTTGTCTGTTGATGTGGCATTTATTCTATAAATATGGATTGAGTGCCGTCTATGTATCAGCTGTGGATACAGAAGAGATGGATGAAGAGGCAGTATTTTATGGTGAATAAGAGAGTGGGTTCTGATGTACAATGCCTGGGTGAGAGACACACGCCGGCCACTTCCTGTGTGATCCTGGGTAATTTACTTAATCTCTCTGGGCTGTGTTGTCTTCTCTAAGATGGCAAAGATGATAAGAACACTGACTCAGGGTTATTCTAAGGGTTAAATAAACTAACACAGATAAATTCTTTGAACTCTGCCTGGCACACAGAAGCTCTCATTAAATGCTGGCTATTAGTCTTGTTCTCAAGAAGCTCTCACTTTAGTGAGTCTGTCAAAAAATATTTATTGAGTATTCTGTAATATTTCAGGGATTCTGTCAGGGGCTGGCGATGGTGTGGTGAAGACGAATGTGATAGTACCTGTATGGAGCTTACAATCTAGATGGTAAAAAAAGAACCCTTATACATAAATGAAATAGTTGGAAGTATTCTAAATGCTAGAAAGAAGTATGGGATGTTACAGAGCTGGTGCCAGCTCTGCTCCCACCAAACATGGTGAGCTTGGGCAAGTTACTTCATCTCTCTAGCTCTCAGTTCTCCTCATCTAGAGAGGGAAAAGATCAGCTTGATCAAGGGTTTCGCAGACTGGTTGCCATCATGATAGTAGCACTGTCAGATCCACCTGGCAGTTCAAAGGGTCCATCATGGGGTGGTTCCACTGACTCTGAAGCCCCCCCCATACATCTTTGTGTCCCCTCCTTGCACATATTAGCAGCCCCTATGGTCTCCCATGATGCTTTTAGGGTTAGCATTGTCTTTCCATCCACAAAGGTGGGGATCCTTGACCAAGCTGATCTCTAAGATTCTTTCTAACTTCAATATTCAGATTCCATGAAAACTTCTTCCCTGTGGATCTGCTAGCAGGTCTGGAATATTCTTGTTCTTTCTCTATCAAGATTTAATTATTACTTGTATGGGGTATTATCTTTTGCTGTAACTTCAGTTAATCAGATGTGAGTTGCCTGTAGCCATAGGTCTTATAGCCACAGGAACTCTCAATAGTGATGCCCTGGAGGTCAGTATCATAATAGAGGACCTCTGCAAAGGGAACGCCACTCGATGCTCTGTGGTAACCTAAATGGGAGGGAAATCTGAAGGGGAGTAGCTAAATGTATATGTGTGGCTGGTTCCCTTTGCTGTACAGCAGAGACTGGCACGGCATTGTGAAGCAACTACACTCCAATAAAAATTAATAACAAAAATAATAGAGGGTCTCTGGGTCCTGGCTGTTAGAACCCAGCTGAGGGTGAAACTAGCCTTCTGCTTCTGAATGACAACTGAATAATTGGCTCACATAGAAAGCCTTGAATGGGCAATGGCAGATCTGGCTGTGAATTTCAGAGTTTCTGGTTGATCTGCCCCCCATCTGACTTGAAAATCGTACTGTTGTCTGAACCATCCTCATGAAGGAGCACAAAGCTCTGCAGTGTCATTTGTGTGAACAAAAGTCGGGTAGGATGATGGCCTTTTTGGGGTGCTGACAGTTACAGAAAAGGCACCTGGTATGTATCTCCCTTTCACTCACGAAGGATGTATATGAACTTCTTGGAGGGGTCAGTTCTCTCCAAGATGTCTCATACATCTGATAGGTCAAATGCTTTGATCAAGTACAGGATGCACAAGTAAAACCTGCTGGGGTTCCTGGTTGTTCTTAGTTATGAAAAGGAGACTATGGTGCCCACTGTTTGCTGACCCATCCCAAAGCTGCCCTGATGTTCAAATTAGATGCCTGAATGCCTAGCAAATCAGCAAATCTTCTGAGTGTGCACTGTGCTGGTGTCTTCTGCCCATGGTGAAACATGGGATAAGGTATAATGACTGTCATCAGGGCTGATGGACTCTGCACTGCTGGCCTGGGCTTGGGAAAAGTGTGTTACCTGTGTTCTCAACCTCCTCATCAGTCTCTCTACTCTTCAGACTCTCCATATACCCACCAACAGGGTATTCGTAAAATAGGATGAACAGTGTTTCATATACTCTTATCAACCTTCAGAGGTTTCCTGCACCAACCAAGTAAAGAGCTCCTTATCGGAGCATTCAGTGCCCTGTACAGTCAAGTTCCAACTTGCCTGTCTAATGTCTCTGTATCATTTTACTCATTGACCTCTGTATCTGTCAGCCCAGGATGCCATACTGAATACCACACACTGGATGACTTAAAAAACAGAAATTAATTTTCTCCCAGTTCTGGAGGCTGGAAGTCCAAGATCAAGGGGCCATCAGGGCTGGTTTCTGGTGAGGCCTCTCCTCCTGGCTTGCAGGTGGCCGCCTTCTCACCGTGTCCTCACAGGGCATTTCCTCTGTGCAAGCACACTCCTGGTGCCAGTTCTTCTTCTTCTAAGGACACCAGTCATATTGGTGTCCTTACGACCTCATTTAACCTCAGTTACCTCCTTAAAGATCCAGTCTCCAAATACAATCACATTGGGGGTTGGGGCTTCAACATATGAATGGTGGGTGAGACACAATTCAGTCCATAACAACCTCTAAACACATTGTGACTTTTCATATTTCTGTGGCTTTTTCGCCTGCCAATCCCAAATGGTACTATCCTGTTCCTTATTTCCTATTTACTGAACTTTTACTTACTCTGCCCAGTTTAAACGTACCTTTGAGGAAGCCATAGAAAGCAGTGGTTACCAGCTGGGGAGACAGACCTTAGTGTGAACCCTAGCCCACCACCTCTAGTCATGAGACTTTGAACAGGTTACCTACTTCTTACTTTACAAAAATGGAAAGAACATAATTTTCCTTAGAGGGCTGTTCTGATGGTTAAAAGTCATAATGTTGGTAAAGTTGCTCATCCCAGTGTGGGCACACAGTAAGCCTCTAAGAGAACTATTCTTAGTAATTTTATAGAACCTTAATAAAATTCACTGTCTGTAAAGATAGATTCTATTTCTGTCAGAACACTGCATTTATTTATTTATTTATTTATTTTGGCTATGCCACGTAGTTTTCGGGATCATAGTTCCCTGACCAAGGATTGAACCTGGGCCATGGCAGGGAGAGCGCCAAGCCCTAACCACTGGACCACCAGGGAACTCCAGAACACTGGATTTAAAGAGGAATCTTTACATATACGTGTCTGATACTAGATTATGAAACTCCCTAACAGTGAAGAACTATGTCTGACTCATCTTTCTCTCTCTATACCTTAGGCCATGCATATTATATAACAGAAGTTTCATAACAACAGCTCCAAAGAGTTTGCAGTTGGTAAGTCAGTTCTGAACATTCCAGCAGACATTTAGCACTGAAAACATCGCTTTCTCTTTGAGTATCTATTCAGTTCTTTGCTTGCAGAGTCATGAAGACAAGAATCTGTTGAAGAATGCCTTCTGCATTCTCCCTCCTTTTGCATAGGGAGAAGGCAGGTCTGTTCAGGGCAGCTCCAGTATCTAAGAACAGAAGCCACTGGTAGCTATGGTCAGCCTGACACAAAAGGACAACTTAACTTAATGTGACCTCTGTAAAAATTGAGAAACAAGGTGCCCTTTCAGGACAAGTTTTCTCTACTCAGCATCTGGTTGCTTATTTTACCATCCAGTGTTAGGAAGGGGAGAGAAAGAGGTGTTTTGAGATTGATTTTTCTTGGCTTGCTCACTGAAACCGACTCTGTGAGAGAGTGGAAGTTCTCAAGAAGACTGAGGGATGTGGGTTAGATATCTGATCACTTGCAAGACAGAGATTCAATCAACTCCCACCTCAACACACACTAGTGCCCTTTTTCTTGCAGAGTGGAAGTGTCCATGTTCAGCTGTGTGAGTCAAGGGTGGAGGTTCATGTCCCCCATAGGGACTATGTCGTGTGAGTTGGAGGGGTTCAGTAGCCCACTCTGCGGTTCCCATGGGGCTCAGAGCTCACAGATTTGAGCTAGTAGGGACCACAGACAGACTCCCTGATCTAAGAGAGAACCTCAGTTTCTGTGCTGATGGGGACACTTTTCTAGGAGTGATAATGATATAGGGAAGAGGGGAGAACTATGATGAAGGGAGATTGATAAGAGTTTAGAATAAAAGGTAGTGACAAATGCTATACTTATTGACTTGAGGCAAGGAACAGGAAAGGATAGGAGTGACTCCGAGATGGCAGCTGGGGCCAGTGAGAGAATGTTGAAATCTACAACAGAAATAGGACATGAGGAAGGGAACTAGTTCTGTAGAAGAAGAGGTTTTTGATTCTAGATGAGATGACTGAAGTTGAGATGACTGAAATGCCTGAACAAAACTTCTAGTGGTGGAACAGTCCTTTAAACATGGAGCTCAAGAGAGAAGTTAAGGGATACAGATTTTTGAATTATTTGCATAGAAGCCATAGTTAAAGCTTTGAAAGTGATGGGATTCTTGAGAGTAGAAAGGCTAGAGGGAAGAATCAGGCCCTGAGAAACAATCCATCAGAAGGATGAAGAAGTCCACAAAGGACAGAGCAAATGTGAGGTTGGAGTAAGATTGAGCCCCGAGAGATTTAGGGGAGAAAGGGAGAGATCTGCTAGAGAGATGAGGTTGCAAACTAAAAGTCAATCACTGCAGAGAAGGTAAGAATGGGAAGTCCTATCAGGCTATTGTGGTTAGACGTTAGGTGGTCATGAGTAAGCTTTAAATTGACCAACAGGGTATAACAGAAGAGACTTGCTATGGGCTGAGTCATATACTCCAGAAATTCATGTGTTGAAGTCCTAACCCCTAGGACCTCAGAATGTGACTGTATTTAGAGATAGAACCTTTAAAGAGGCAATTAAGTTAAAATGAGACTATTAGGGTGGGCTGTAATCCCAATATGACTGGTGTCCTTATAACAAGAGGACATTTGGATACAGACACATACGGAGAGAAGCCCATGTGAAGACACAGGAAGACCACGACCATCTGCAAGTCAAGGAGAGAGGCCTCAGAAGAAACCAACCCTGCCAACACCTTGACCTTGGACTTTCAGCCTCCAGAATTGTGAGAAAGTAAATTTCTATTGTTTAAGCCACCCAGACCCTGGTACTTTGTTACGGCAGTCCTGGAAAACGAATGCAAGACCAAATATAGTTTACCCATCACTCTCTTTTCTGGATCCAAAGAAAATCAGAATATCAGCAGCATGGAGGATGATCTAGTGAATGAGGACACAATCCCTCTCAGGGCCAGCAATCAATGTATGGGTCTGTAAGATCTTAAGTAGTTTTCAGTTTGTCTAAATATTAGAATCACCTGGGGAATAAAGTGAATTAGAAAATCTTGATTCCCTGGCATCACGTCAGATTCTTAAAGAATTTGGAAGGGGGATCCAGACAGCCATACTTTTTAAAGCCCCTCAGTGATTCCAATGTGCAGTCAAGATTGAATCAATGACCTCATGAGATATGCATCCACCACAGGCCAGGGAAACGGACTGCATGTCTGAAAGTCCCCTCAGGCAGTGAAGGCCTAGCCATGCTGGGAAGTCCACAGGGCCTGGGAACTCTAGGAGACACAGACTCAATGATCACTGCATTTGGAAGGCCCATGGCATGGGTAGGACTTTTAGGTGATACAAGACACACTCCTTCTTTGTCCCCCAGAATGTAGTGAATCCTTGAGAAGTTGTCAGGAGGAAAAGGTGACAGGTACGGACTGAGCAGTAAAGATATTATTTAATCTTTACTCCAGTAGCCTCTAAGAGAATCAATAACTGGTGGAAAAGAAAGAGAACCAATGCTTAGTAAGGTAGTTTGCATCTTCACATTCAAGTCCATTTCCCATTTAACAAACTAGGAATTGACATGCCCGTGTTATAGAAGAGGAAGCTGAAAGGCTCTGCAGGATTAGATAATTTTCCTAAAGACAATGTCTGGTAGAGATGGTTTTGAATCCAAGTCTGTCTGACTAAAAAAATTCATGATATTGCCATCATATCGTGCTTCCTCCCCAGTTAGGGGGAGTGGGTCAGGATGGGAAGTGTGGTAGACTTGCACTGTGTCAACTTAGTTAAGCAGGAATTAAATTTCCCAGAATTCCCTCCCCTGCATAGTTCCATGTAAGCGTGGACCACATGAGATATTTGTGCAAGGTTCACAAGGTGGAAGTAAAGTAGTGGCTCTCTATTCTTTTTCTGCTTTGAGAGGCATAGCTGTACCCAAGGCCCTGTGTGGTTCTCTCTCTGGTAGCTCACTTTGCTGGTGTGGGGCAGCAGCCTGCAGCTCAGCTCCTACCAGATCTTCTCCTTCAGCTCTCTGACTCCTGGGCCTCGTTCATGTCTAGCTTAGTGATGAAGGGTGCTGACTTCTCCTGCAGGGCAACCTCATCATCAAAGTGGGTGGCTTGCAATTCTCAGCGACTAATGCAGGTCTCAGCTCATTCTCATAGGTGCCACTCATTCGTGCAGTTTCCAGAGTGTCCTTGCTTCTCCTAAATGCCTGCTCTGTGGACTTCAGGCTGCCACACCAGACACAGAAAGCTCTTTAACCAGTCCATCTTCAACCCAACCATAGACTGTTTGACAGTTCCCAAAATTGTGTAATGCCAAATCCCTACGGTAATATTCTTTATTCTATATATTGCCTAGTGGTTCTGTTTCTTTAACTGAGACCCGATGACACAGGAAGCATGGTGCCCAAAGCTTTTTGAGTGCACAAAGTATAATCACTATACTGAGAAATCTTGTTCTTAGATATCTCTCACTTGGGCAACTTGTCAGAGGTACTGCCACATGCTCTCAAATCAGACAGTAGTTTTGGGCCACAAGGGTAGAAATTATGTGTCAGATCAGTGGCTTGTGGCTCATGGCCCAGGGATAGCCAACCAGTGACAAAAAGTGTCTCTGCCTCACTGTACTGGGTCCTGGGGCCTTTGTCAGCCTCATAGGCGTAGTTCCCAGATGCTCTGGGTCAGAGAGAGGTCGAAGGATGGTCCTTCTCCAAAAAGGGCTGAAATGTTCCCCGGGGTGACATCCTCATGATAAAACTGATACAAGATTGCGGGAGAGACTCTCTCTTTAGGCCTGGCAGTGAAGCTCCACCGTGTCCCCCATGTCATTCTGAATCCCAGGAGCCCTGATGGTTATGGCAGAGTGAGAATCTGGAGATGACAGAGATAAAGGAGCTGTTAGAAAAGCCCTCACTGCTTCCACAAATACCCCGTCCCATCTCTCCATCTACTCAAGGGGGCTAGAGTAGGCAAATAGTCCATTCCTAATATACAGCATCCCCACAGTTCTGACCTTATTTTCAGAGGAATCACCCCTAGAGCTCTTATGAGGAATTTTGGACAGCATTTTTCTGTGCAACCCTCCTGATCTTGGATTTCCATAAATTCCACATGGCGATCTTCCCAGGGCCCTTCAGTACCTTTTTTACCATCACCACAAATAATAGCAGTAGCACCGAGGAGGTAGCAAGGTATCTCATAGGCTCTGCCATGTAAAGCAGCTAAATGTGGACTTCCCTGGTGGTCCAGTGGTTGACTCCGCGCTCCCAATAAAGGGGCCTTGGGTTCGATCCCTGGTCGAGGAACTAAGATACCGCATGCTGCACGGCGTGGCCTGAAAAAAGAAAAAAGTAGCTAAATGTGTTCTATAGGACTGGTCTCTGGGTAATCCTTGAAAAGTTCTCATGATCTCTCTGGGGACAATGACCCTAGTTTGGTAATTGCTGGTTGAGATGAGTGAATGCAAATGTACTTCTCATAGTGACGTTTACCCATGCCCTAAAAATATGGTCATGGCTATTCCCAGCTGCACAGAATCACTCTCCCTCACAACAGTTCACTCTCTGGAAGTACCGAGTGCTCCTCCCCGGAAATTCTCTCTGCCTGCTGTGCACCAGGAGAATGTGGTTCTCTTTTTCACTGAGAAGACAAGAACAAGCTTCTCTCAATAACTTACCCCTGCTCTGGGGAAGGGGCTGGGCTGGGACTCAATGATCACTCTAGATTCAGAGCTCACTGGGTGAGCACAAGATGTCACAGGTTGGGTTTCCAGAGAAGCAGACCTTGACATGGAAATTAGCATGTAGGAAATTTATCAGGGAGTGATCTCAGTGTCAAAAATTGCCAGAGGAAGCAAGCTTGTATAGAGGGAGAAGCTGAAGCTGGGCTTTGAAGCAGTCTCCACAATGGTCTCAGCCAACCCCCATAGATAGCGTGGGCTGGGATGTTCTCTCAAAGTGGTCCTGAGTTGGAGTGAAGGGGTCCTGCTTCTATACCACAGTGATTGATGATCAACCATTGGATGCATTACTGTGAGAAAGGAAAGTGATCTTAAATAAAGTGACCAAGGCACTTTCCCAAGAGGGCCGATGACTGCAGGCTATCTGCCAGTGGAAATCCCAGCACCTGGGGGAATAAGTCCTCCATTCCTGACAGAGGATCTGGGCGGTGTATCACAGCATCCATTACACAAAATCAAAGTCGATTTTAAACATATATCTGTGGAGATGGGCAGAATTCTTACCTCCTTGCTTAGGAACATATGGCCTCCTGAAACAAGAACTCATTTCAGGAATTCTGATTTCTCTAGGAGGGTCAGGGTGGGCAGCTACAGTGACATCATTGGGCATGTGCCTGGGGACTTATCGGGTAGATCTGAGGGAGGACACTGGACGATATTAACTCTCATTTGAAGGACACCCCAAAGACCATAAATCCCTCTTTCTTCTCATGTTTCCACAATTATCTCAAGCCCAAGTGTTTCAAGTGTGGCCATGACCCCGTCTTCTCTCTACTCCAGTCTATACTGTCTCTCTCTCTTCTGTAATGTTCCAGGTTTGTGAGTGGTGACTCCCAATTGTTTTCCAGCTTAGTGTCAGAAGGGATCACTCCTCATACCCTCACAACCTCTGTGGTCAACTGATGGGCACCCCATCCCCATAATTACAGTAAATACTTGGTGGTTTGACTGATTGGAAGGAGCAAGGTTACAGGGATGCAGAGGAATTATAAATCTTGAGATTACTGTAATATCATGATAATTCCCCAGTTTTATGCACCGATGGGAAATAAAGGAGACCAGAATGGCTGACAGGACCTATCTGCTTTCAAGCAGAGCCCCATTTCCAAGATCAAAATTGAAAAAGAAGAAACAAATACAGTCCCCCTCTTCTCAGCCCCAGTCTGGCAGACTGGTCCCTCTGACACTGCTTATATGAGCCTGGGATTATTGACTCTCTTCCCATACCCAGTGACCTTTGCATTCTCTCCCAGTCATCACTATGCCAGAGGCTTTTTTCCCTCTATTCCCAGAATGTGAAGCTCCTGGGGTTTGCTTCAGCCTTTTGCCAGAGCTCTGCCCTTTTTGCAGGAGCTGGAGTAAAGTTGGGTTACTCATATCTGGAAGAATCTGGTGCTTGAACTCCTCCATAGACTACTAGTATCTGAATATATATATATATATATACATCTGAATCATTTTGCTGTACACCTGAAACTAACGCAACACTGTAAATTAACTATACTTCAATTAAAAAAAGGTTTAAAAAATGGGCAAGCAGTTATTTCATAGAAGAGGAAACCCAGAAGGTTAACAAGCATGTGATAATTAGAAAAATGGAAACAAAAATGCCAGTGAGATCTCTCTTTATGCCCACTGAGTTGGCAAAATTGGAGCACTAACTAATGCCAAGCGTTACTTGGGATGTCAGGCTAGGGGATGGCCATGCACTGATAGAGGCAGTAGCAATTTGGGGGACCACTTGGCAGTACTTGTTGCATTAATCCCACTCCTGGATATATATTCAGAGAAATTCTCACACAGGTCCTTGGTGGGACATGAAAAAGGAAGTTTGTCAGTGTTTGCAGTAGTGACAAGTTGGGGATAATCTAGGTGTCCATCACTGAGGGATTAGATAAGGAAAGTGTGGTGAAATAATGCGCAGAAGTTAGGAGCAATGAACTAGATGTACACACAGCAACATGGGTAGATCAAGAAATAGCACCAAGTGAAAAACAGAGCAATACCATAGGTAAATAAAAAATGTAGGCTCACGGAAAATAATATTCAACACATGTAAGTGAAGGAAACACATCAAACATATTAGAATGATTGGAGGCCAAGGAATGAGAATAGCAACTAAAGATACAAGGCCGTAAATAAAGAAAACTAGAGAAAATAGGTATGGCCCCACAGTGGGAGTGAGTATGAGCTAAGTGCGATTAACTAGGCACCAGAGGTGACAAAATAGAGAGGAAGGAAAACAAAACAAACACAAAAATGAAGGAAGTAATAAGAAGAGAAAATATAGAATAAAAAAGCAAACTGTTAATAAAATAAATGTATTCAGTACAAAACCAAAAAACTATATGTTACATTAACACAACACTGTAAATCAACTATACTTGGATAAAATCAATTAAAAACCAAAACCAAAACCAAAAAAAAAAAAAAAAACCTATATGCTACATATAAGAGACATATCTAAAGGAAAGTTGCTCAGAAAGTTAGAAGTGAAAGATTGGACAAAGACACATGAAGGCAAAAAACACTGAATGAGAGTGGAAAAGGCTAAAATATATGAGAAAGCTCTAAGCCTCATAAATCTTTGGAATTAAATATCATGCCATCAAAATACTTGACACATGGGCTGTAGGAAATGGAAGGAGAAATAAACTTAATCACAATGACAAAAACAAATGATGCCTGTAGACCCACAGCAGATCAAGTAGATAAAAAATAAGGGTGCATATGATTCTAATGATATATGATTAATAAGAAGTTCCTAATGAATATATATTGAACTTCTGATTCTGGTAACAGAGAATTCACTTTCTTTTAAGTACTCATAGATGATCTACCAAAATTGACCATATTTTAGGTCACAAAGAAAACCTTTAAAAATTATAAAAGCAATCAAATTATTTTAAAAATCACAAAATTAAGGGAAAAATCCTTTCATCAGGCAATTAAAAAAATCTCTCTTTTAAATAACTTTCAAGGTCAAAGAAGAAAATAAAACTGATATTACAGACTTGAAAATAATTATAATCAAAACACTACCTATCAAAACTTAAGGGATATGATTAAAACTGGTCTTTAAACAATTGGAAAGAGTACCAACAAGGAAAAATGAAAAGAAATGAACTAAGCATTGAAATTAAGAACAGGAAAATATCAACAAAACTAATTAAGATAAGAGCAAACATTACTGAATAAAACAAACAGAAAAACACCAACAGAATATATGAATAAGCTCAAAAGCTTTTCTATGAAAAATAGATACACCACTGAATAGACTGATCAAGAAAGAGGGGACAATGAGTAAATATACAACTTTTGAAAACCTACATTAAATGGATGACTTTCTAAAAAATATAAATTACCTTTTTTTTTTTGCAAGTAGAGGCAGTTAAATAAACAGAACAATAATTATGAAAAACAATGAGAACATTGTTAGGAGCCACACGTACAAACATATCAAGCCAGATGGTTTCACACACTAATATTTATTAGTCTTCAAGGAAAAGATAAATTTAGTAGTATTTAAAAAGTTTTTGAGCAATCATAGAGAAAGAAAACTTCAAAAATAATAAGAAACCCTAATATGTATAAAATGGAAAACTAATAAGAACCTGCTGTATAAAAAAACAAATAAAATTCAAAAAAAAGAAAAAGAAACCAACACAGCATTGATCAAAGCTTTTCAAAGAAAGCATAAAAAGCTACAGAGAACTCTTCATTATGAATATCTATGCAAAAGTTTTACATAAGATACCAATACTATCAAATTGAATTCAGCAGGATGTTAATATATGTCACAGCCAGGTAAGATTGCAATAATTATTCATTATTAGGAAAACTGTTAATGAAGGAATATATATTTTCAGTTTTCTTCTTCCCATATCCACTAAGATTCAAAACTTAGTTACAAATTTCTAAAAGAAAACACCCACTCAAATATTTTTTGAGACTTAGACACTACTGAAGTTTTGGGGGGCTCACAGGATGGGTTACATCATGGAACACGTGGCTTTTTCCTTTTCTTCAGTTTGCACACCCAAATCCAATCAAGATACTCAGCAGAACAAAAGACCTTATGAATCAACATTCTCCTGAGGGGAGCGATCAAGATGGTTGAGTAGTAGGACATGAAGCTCACCTCCTCCCACAAATACATCAAAAATACATCTACTGATACATGTGGAATGATTCTCACAGAATATCTACTGAATGCTGGCAGAAGATCTCAGACTTCCAAAAAGGCAAGAAAATTTCCACGTAACCGGGTAGGACAAGATTCCCCTGAGAGGTCAGTTTTTGTGAAAACACACACACACACACATATATGTATAAAATATAAAAACACATATACTCATTCATATATATTTATATATTCATAGAACATTTTAGAATTATCAGAATATTAACAGCAGTTACTTCTGAGTATTAAAATTTTGGCTAATTTTCATTTTCTTTTTTGTATACTATTCTTTTTATAATATGCTTTATACTTGTAATTTAAGAAAATATTTTAAAAAGAAATTATTTAGGACCTAGTTTCTTCCCAAGTCACTTGGAAACAAAATTAAATACTGTACCCACATTTTCTTTTCTTTTATTTATTTATTTTAAAAAATTTATTTATGTATTTTTATTTATTTTTAATTTTTGGCTGCATTGGGTCTTTGTTGCTGTGCGTGGGCTTTCACTAGTTGCGGCAAGCGGTGTCTATGTTGCAGTGCATGGGCTTCTCATTGTGGTGGCTTCTCTTGTTGTGGAGCACAGGCTCTAGGCATGCAGGCTTCAGTAGTTGTGGTGCACAGGCTTCAGTAGTTGTGGCACGTGGGCTCAGTAGCTATGGCTTGCGGGCTCTAGAGCACAGGCTCAGTAGTTGTGGCGCACGGGCTGAGTTTCTCCACGGCATGTGGAATCTTCCCGGATCAGGGCTCGAACCCATGTCCCCTGCATTGGCAGGCAGATTCTTAACCACTGCACCACCACGGAAGTCCCCACATTTTCTTTTATTTTGTCTGTTTTATATGCCCACATTTCTACCATCAGATGTAGGGCCCATCTCAATTAATTCCTTGCTTGTTTCACCTCAGGAGCTGCTACATCTGCCCAAGGAAGTAGTATTGGGATCCCCAGGCAGTTCTGGAAGAGACTGGAAAAGCCAGGGCCGGGGCCAAGGTGTCAGTATGGAGGAAGAATTTCTTCAATCTTGGCTTCTTTGGGAGCTGGATTTTGCCCCAGATGCAGGCACAGTTGAAACTTTGGCTCAGAAGAGCAATTTAGAGTCCTGTTGAGGGGAGCCGCAACGGAGCCGCAGGTAAAGCATTAAGGTCTGTCCAGAACTGTTGGACCAACCAGGCCTGGGAGGCCAAAAAGGAGAGAATCTGCTCAGTCTCCAGTCTCTAGTTTCCATATCTTCAAAAAGAACTAGGCCAGAATGCTGTAGAGAAAAGGGAAAATGGTGGTAAGAAGAGGGAGATCTGAAAAGGGATTTTCTGGACAAACTCACGGGATCTCCCTGGAGAGGTGAGGCCCAGTATAAGGAAGAAGGCCACACCTGAGCCCCAGACCTGTCCCTCTCGTGGAGACCATCCCAAATCAGTAAGCTGGAGCAGGCCCTGGGGCTTCTTCCTGGACTTTGCTCTTTCCAAAAGGTCTTTATGAGTGATGAGTGTTCAATCTTGTCCCAGCTCTGTGAGGAAGCTGGGCCAGGTATTATCCCACTTTTCTGACAGAGATAATGAGCTTCAGAGAAGTTTGCTGCTTCTATGGCTGGTAAGTGGGTGAGGCAGGCAGGTCTCAAGCTCTGCATAGCTGACTATAAATCCTGGATCCTTTCCGGTTTCCAAAGCTGATTCATTTCCCTGAATGAGCCACAGGCCTTTAGATGCTCCTACAACTGGGCGTGGGCTCAATAGTTCTAAAGACCCTTCTTTTCACCACCTCTCGAGGGCTGCTTCTGCACTCCTGGCCCAGGGGACTGCGGTGCTCCGCCGGAGATAGGGTCTGCGGCTGGGCCTGAGGGAGCAGTCCCACTGGCTTCTGCTCTAGTCACAAGTGTCACAGAGGCTTTGGGAATCTGCAGTGGGCTTGCTTTATTTCACTTCCACCCTCAGTTTGTGGCCTGGTTTCCTTGACGGACCCAGAGTCTTTCCAATGTCCTTCCCATCCCCCACCCCTGTCCCATCAGGATCTGGAGAGAGAAGGAGCATTTGGATCTTCCCCACCCAGTGCTCCTTCTATTCTGGGATTCATTTTGATGAGTAGAGTTGTTTAGGGGAGAGAACGCAGAAGAGCTGCTGGGATTATAGAACAATATAAGCAGTGTGACCCGGATTAAAATCACTCAAACTGTGTAATTCTATGGTTTCATAATTATTTTCCTGGTATTATGGCCAAACTCATGGTTGTGAAAATACCAACATCTTATCTTTTGAGGTGGCAGATACAGGCTAATAATAGCATGCATAAGAGAGTCCTTTATAATTCTGGACTACTTAATATGAACTAACAGTGTTGTCCTGACCACATGCTAGTGTAGAATGGGTGAGTGGTTCTAAAGGCGGCAGGGGCAATGGTGAGTATCAAGGTGGATTGGAGGCAGCATAGAGAAGGGCCTCGGAGGCGGGTAAGCCAGTTCCCATGCCCCAGGCCCTGCCATCACCCACCTTCACACACTGCACCTGTATCCTCATCGTGCCCACAGTCAAAGGTCTCAACCTGTTCACATTCAGCCAAGACCTCTTCTGTCCCATTGCACAGGGCTACCTGAATAAATACAGGTCTGTCCTCTTCTGCCACTGGCAGATACAACATGCCTGCAGATGTGTGCTTGGCTGCTCCACGGCCCAGCCCCCAGCGCACCACGGCCGCATTCTTCATGTCCCAGCAGTCATCACACACGGTGCCCCAGCGACCTTCCTTTTCCACCTCCACCCGCCCGTTGCAGTGGTGGGCACCATTCACCAAGCGGATTTTAGGTGGATGTTCTGCAAACAGAAGGGGTCAGAGCGCACTAAGAAATGTCCTCTTGGGCTTCCCTGACGCAGTGGTTAAGAATCCGCCTGCCAATGCAGGGGACACGGGTTCGAGCCCTGGTCCGGGAAGATCCCACATGCCACAGAGCAACTAAGCCTGTGCGCCACAACTACTGAGCCCGTGTGCCCAAACTACTGAAGCCTGCACACCTAGAGCCTGTGCTCCGCAACAAGAGAAGCCACCGCAATGGGAAGCCCACGCACCGCAACTAGAGAAAGCCCTCACGAAGCAACGAAGACCCAACGTGGCCAAAAATAAAAATAAATAAATAAATTAAAAAAAAAAAAAGAAAGAAATGTCCTCTTAGGGCAGTTCCCAGTGTTAAGAGAGGTTGTTTGATAGTGGTGGTGATATGTGGTGTGGGGGTAGGGGGCTTGCTGAGTTGGGAACCACAGAGCTTTGCTCTATCCCATGCTATTACCATCTCCTAAGAGCATCCCACCCCACCTGAGGCCCTCACTCAAAGACACCTAGGAAAAGTTTTTGCTTTCTGAAAACAAAGGAATATGGGCACATAGAGACTTATGGTTTGATTCTTATGAGCTCAGAAAGATCTTAGAAAAAGAGGAGGTTAGAACTAGATCTTTCCCAGAAATGGACACCAAGGCTTAAAATAGGGAAAGACCTAGAATAGGTCAATTGAGTTACTCAGTTTTCTTTTGCTCCACGCTGTTACTGACTTCACCAATCACAGGCTCATGTTCTCTGCAGAGCGAAAGGGGTGAACACATCACACAGACTGGTCAATCCCTAATCTCTGCCTATTTATTTGGTTTTTGTTTTTTAAACTGGAGTAATGTGTAAAGAGACTCTTTTCTCTGGGATATCTAGCAGAAAGGAGGGATATAAGCCTGGAGATGTCAGTGGCCAGCTTTGCCTGTCTGAGAATTAAGCTAATGGAGAAATGCAGAGGAAAGAGGGGAGGCAAAGACAGAATGCTTGGCCAGTCGCACTTTAGGCCATGTCCATACCTGACCCCTCCCACCAACTTCATTTGTTTTTTTTTTTTGGATCAAGCCCTTTTGTATGGGATTTCTGTCATTAACAACCAAAATGTCACATCTTACACAGTCAATTACCAAGTTCTTGGCAAAGCCTCTGTAAAAAGCTAAATTTAAAAGAATTATAGGTAATAATGTGAATATGATTCTCAAAAACTAATAGATTAAAAAGAGCAAACATATGTAAGACTCTATAGAAACTGAATAAATCAAGCAGCTAGCTTAATTTAATAAAAAAATAAATACTGAACTGTGTATATCCTAAACAGAAAATTCACGTTCTTTTCAAATTCCATTTATAGTATTTAGAAAACTGTTGACTGTGTGTTAGGTCATAAAGAAATTCTCAGTAAATCCCCAATGTAAAAATTATGCAGACCATATTCTTTGATAAAATTTAATACAAAGATAAAAAAAATCTATAATGAAAAGTTTTTAAAAAAGAAGTCTATAAGAAATTAATGAAATAGAGGATAAAAATGTATTCATAAGAAATTGTTGTCTCAAGTTATAAAATAAATATGTGAAATATATTTCACATGCTTTGGAAATTAAACAAATAAAAATATTATACATCAAAACCTGTAGGATGAGGGCTTCCCTGGTGGTGCAGTGGTTGAGAATCTGCCTGCCAATGCAGGGGACACGGATTCGAGCCCTGGTCTGGGAAGATCCCACATGCCGCGGAGCAACTGGGCCCGTGAGCCACAATTACCGAGCCTGCGCGTCTGGAGCCTGTGCTCCGCAACAAGAGAGGCAGCGATAAAGAGAGGCCCGCGCACCGTGATGAAGCGAGGCCTCCGCTTGCCGCAACTAGAGAAAGCCCTCGCACAGAAACGAAGACCCAACACAGCCATAAATAAATAAATAAATAAATAAATAAATAAGCCCAAAGTTTTAAAAAAAAAAAAACTTGTAGGATGAGATAAAATGGTACTGAGAAGAAACCATGCAGTTTTAAATGCATTTATTAGGAAACAAATAAAGATGAAAAATGAATAAGACATTAAAGAACCACATAAAATAAACTTAAAAAGGAAGAAAGATATACAGAAGATAAAGGAGAAATAAATGAATTAGAAAACCAAACACCAAATAGACTTGAATAAAAAAAACAAACCTGGCTCTTTAAAAAGAGGAATGAAGACAAAACTCTGGCAAATATGAGTAAGAAAGGGGTCACACAAACCAGAAATGAGAAGAGAGCATAATCACATCTATAAAGGCTGTCTGAAAATTCGATGAGAATACTATGTATTAAATTTGGGTAAAATCATCCAAATTGTTTTAACAAAGGATAGAAAATTTGGAGACTAATAAAAAAGAAGATTTGACAATGGAGGTAAAGATCTAACAGGCTCAGAATGTTGTTTGGGCTAGTTCCAAAGACTTATCAAATAGCAGATAATTCCAATATGGTTTTAAGTTGCAGGGCACAGAAAATATGGAAAACCTCTGAAAATATTCTTATGAGGCTAACCTATCCCTGAAACCAAAACTAGTTCAAAAAATAAAACTCACTTTTAAATAAAGATGCAAGCATTTGAAATAAATATTAGTAAGTTGTATGTAGCTGCTACCTATGATGATATAACAACTAAGAAGGGTTTATAGCAGGAATTCAATAATTGTTCCATATTAGGAAATCTATTAATGCACTTCTCCACAATAATAAATTAAAGGGAAAAAAATTATATAACCATCATATTAAAATAGTGGCAGGGAGCAAAGTTTTTCAATTCTGTAGCCCTAGCCTAAAGTTCTATCTTTGCACCTATTAGCTGTGTGACGGTGGGCAAGTTGCTTATTCTAAATTTTGTTTCCTCATTAGTAAAATGAGAGTTGTTAATGGAGATTAAATGAGATAATCCTAGTAAAGTTTTGAATCCGATAATCTGGTTTGTTCATGGGGTTTCTACTTTTTCCTTAAGTATTTACAAGGTTTGGTTGTAACTCCTTGCTTGCTGAGAGCTCTGAGTGTACACTTACCAGTACTGCCTTGATCCTAGTACAGTACCTATTTCACACCTATCTGATGAGGTAAGTGACAGGGAAACAGGAAGGCCAGTGATGCTGTTGTTTAGACCAATGAGAAGGAGGGGCTGGGAGAGCTGACAGCCTCTCTAGGCTAGCTTCGATTCGCTGAGGGAGAGGAAAAATCCATGGAAAGGATGCACAAGCCATGGTTTGGCATAATGGCAGCTAGTACTGTGGAAGGAGACGCTGGACACGTCCTTCCTGTGACGTTGGGCCCCCAGGCCATTTTCGGCTTCACAGGCATAGTTCCCAGAATGCCCTATGGTCAGAGAGAGGTTGAAGGATGCCCCTCCTCCAAAAGGCGCTGAGGTGCTCCCCAGGGTGACAGTCTCATGATAAAACCGGTATAGGATTGGGGGAGATGCTCTCTTGTCCTCACAGCAAAGCTCCACCACGTCCCCAGTGAAGACCTGGGCCCCAGAAGTACTAAAAGTGAGGACAGGATGTGACACTGGAACTGATAAAGGCAGGACGGTCCATCAAAGAGGGTCTCTTGTGCCGGCACAGACTTATAACCCACTCCATCCTCACCCAAGTGTCCACACAGTATCCCTCGAGCCCCGGGGATTCTTTCCCACTGTCGCACCTCCTGATCTAACACTGCAGAGACAGTTCCCGTAGAGCTTTGATAAGTTCTGGAGAGCGTGCCTCTGGCCGTGCCATGTAGCCTGCTTCCTGTCTCCCCTTGTCATCCTCCTTTAGCTCTTCTGCCACTGTAGCCACTGCCACCACCACCACCACCATGGCGGTAACAATCCTAGCATGTTCAGATGGCTTCTTAACCTCTTCACGTCCCTGTTCCGTATCATCCTTGGACCATCCTCACTGCCACAGAAGGAAACTGACCCCAGTTGGGACTCTCTGGCTAATTAGGAGAGTGCTACTTACTTCTCATGGAGACGTTCACCGCCTCGCTCTGGATGAGGCCATAGCCGTTGTCAGCTGTTCAGTAGTAGCCCCCTGCATGGCCCTCCCTGATAACAGGGATCTCCAGCTCTGCTCTCTGGGAATGCTGACTTTTCTGCCCCAGACTCTCCCTCGTGTCCTCTCTGTGCCAGGAGAACGTGGTGCCCCCTGTGCCTTCAGCCACAGAGCAGACAAGGACTGGCATCTTCCCTTCGACCGCCTGGTCCCCCTGGGGCTGGGTCTCCCGGAACACTCCAGACACAGGGATTCCTGTGTAAACATAAGAGGGCAGGTGAGGGCCTGATGTGGAGGCTGTTACCACCTGCGGAGCATTATGGCAGGTGGAGCTGGTAGAAGGTTTAGGCAGAGGCGTATTTTTTATCGGGGAGGTGCATGCGGAGGGTCTTCAGGAAGGATCACCCTGCTACTGAACACGCCAAAAATTCAAACTTGCACTTTCTCCACACTCATCAGCCTTCACTAATGCCCACAGCCTACAGTGATCTTGCTCCTTCCTGATCTCCAGATAAACTTGGGGCAGTGGTATGGTGGGAGGGGGACAGACTGGGGAGTCCCCACCCACCTCTGCCACTTATTCATTGCATGATCTTGGTAGATAAATTAATCTCTCTGATCCTCAGTTTTCTCAAAGATAAAGTGTGGATAATCATACCAACTTCATAGGGTTCTCATGAAGATGAAACAAGATACAAGATGTAGAAAGAACCCATTACATGGGAGATGTCCAGCAAATGGTAGCTATTACTGGTACCACCCTCCACAGGCCTGGTTGAGGTAGGAAATGCAGCAAGGTGGTTAAAAGGGCAAACACTGGTACCAGAGTGCCTGGGTTTAAATTCCAGCTGTGCCATTTATTTGCTGGGTTCCCTTGGGCAGGCCATTTAACAGCTCTGTGCTTTCAGTTCCTCATGTGTAAAATGGGGATGACAGTAGTATCCATTTTACAGATACTTTCACCCTACTTCACCGGGTTGCTGTGAGGACTAAACATAAAACTGCTCTGAGCAGTGCCTTCCTAGTACTTGGTAAACTTTCTACAAGTCTTCCCCTCTCAAATATTTCTGAGCATCAGAGGGGTTCTGAATTGAGTACAACAGCTTGGGTTCAGGCTTACCGTTTAGTAAACTTTTTATAAATGCTGGGGATCGTTATTGTTGTTTCTATCATCATCATCATCATCATCATCTCATCATCATTATCACCATCATCACTTTGTTCCTTCATTGCTCTACCTGGGTTAAATGTGCCTCCTAGGTGGGGGTCATTCTCTGCAGACAGAGACCATGATTTATTTATCTCTTGGTTCACTGAGCATACTTCAGTGCTAGGCATACATAAATGCTCCAGAGAGGGATTATTTTCTGACAGGGAGAGCAAAGCTATTGGGAAATGATGCCATGGTAGCAGTTAATAAAGCAGAACCCAGATGGGTCATTGTAGCCCCCACACCCACGGGGATGGGGGAAGCACAGTTGAAAAGACAAACGCAGGTCTGAATGGGAGCTACTGTTCTTCTCTGCCCCACCCAGCCCGGCAGTCCAGCGCTGATGTTCAATCTGCACTTGTATATAGGATCGGTGACTCTGCTTTGAGACACTGTGAGATGCTGTCATCACTTCACACCAGTAATATCCTGAGTCTTCCTTCCGTATTGATGAGATCCAAAACTCTGGTGAGCTCCAGTCTGACCTCAGGGTGTGGCCATCCTTGAAGAAGGAGTAGCCAGCCACCACACTGCTCTGTGACCCAGCCCTACAGCCTTGGGCTCTTTTGGGGGAAATTTTTCAGTTGGCAATGGAGCTAGAAATTATTAAAAATCAATTTGGAATTGTAGCACATTGGGATGAATTGCAGAGAAAATGCTTGTTGTTCTGATAAAAATCTTAATCCCAGGCCTGAACTTTGGATCATTCCCCTTCAGTGTAAAACAGAGGTGGTGTCAGACATGAAGGAATGGAATGGAGAAAGAGACTGGACTTGAGAGGCTTTGCTTAGGCTGTCTGCCCAGCTCACCCCTCCAGCCACAAATTTATGGTAGAGGGAAGGAGTGCCAGCTCTCAGGGTCTTCTCTCATTGTGTCAAGATCCAGTCTTCAAAGTGGGATCTGTGAAAACTCTAATTCAAAAAGATACATGCACCCCAAAGTTCATAGCAGCACTATTTACAATAACCAAGACACAGAAACAACCTAAATATCCATCGACAGATGAATGGATAAAGAAGATGTCATATATACAATACAATATATACAATGGAATACTAGTCAGCCATAAAAAAGAGTGAAATAATGTCATTTGCAGCAACAGGGATGGACCCAGAGTTTATCATACTAAGTGAAGTAAGTCAGAGAGAGATAAATATTATATGATATCACTTATATGAGAAATCTAAAATATGATACAAATGGACTTATTTACAAAAAAGAAACAGACCCACAGACGTAGAAAACAAATTTATGGTTACCAAAGGGGAAAGAGGGAGAAGGATAAATTAGGAGTTTGGGATTAGCAGATACAAACTATTATATATAAAATAGATAAACAAGGTCCTACTGTATAGCATAGGGAATTATATTCAATATATTGTAATAATCTATAATGAAAAAGAATATGAAAAAGAATATATATGTTACATATTTTCAGTTATATATGTATAACTGAATCACTCTGCTGAAAACCAGAATCTAACAGAAAATAGTAAATCAACTATACTTCAATTTTAAAAACATGCAAAGTGGGATCCATAAGGAGGTGGAGAGAAAGCATTTAGAACTTTCATATTATATTAAACATTGTCTCATCTTTCCTCATCAAAACATTTTCTGTTTTTTTAAAAAATTTTTTAATTATTTACTTTTTTGGGCTGCATTGGGTCTTCGTTGCTGCATGTGGCTTCCTCTAGTTGCGGCAAGCGGGGGCTACTTTTCGTTGCGGCGTGTGGGCTTCTCATTGTGGTGGCTTCTCTTGTTGTGGAGCTCGGGCTCTAGGTGCGTGAGCTTCAGTAGTTGTGGCACATGGGCTTAGTTGCTCCGTGGCATGTGGGATTTTCCTGCACCAGGGCTCGAACCCATGTCCCCTGCATTGGCAGGCAGATTCTTAACAACTGCACCACCAGGGAAGCCCCAAAATGTTCTGTTTTTGTGTATGTTTTACAGCATTCACCATCAATATAGGGATCTATATCTATGTAATACATTTAAAGTACATGCTGAAAATTTTTTTCTTGATAGAGCAAAGTGATCAAATAAGTTCAGAGACAACTACTCTATACCTTTTAGCCACTTTGAAAGTTCCACCATTAGACTAGGAGGTTGGGGTGGAGGGCGAGGGGGGCATAAATATTGATGAAGAAAAAGAAGTCTTAAGCCCTCCTGGAGGCCAAAAGTTTTATTCCTCCACATTGAGACTGGGCAAGTTTTCCAGTAAAGATTATAGAGATGAAATCTATTTGATTAAAGAAATATTTGAGAAATAAGATTTATGTGACCAACTTGGTAATAATGACAGGGCAAGAGAGAATAAGAAATGATGAATCCAGGTTACACTGAGCCTGGAACAAGGATTGGACCATAAGTGGCCTTTAATGTTGACATATTACTTACAGACCCTTTCCCTAGAGGAAGGTACAATTGTACATATGCACACATTTTACCATGATTTCAGGGAGTTCACTGGATCCTATGCGGCTGATTCAGAGACCCTCTAATGTGTTAAGAACACTCTTGCTTAAAATTATGTCAGATATAATGTAATTTATATCATCAGACATAAAAGTACTAGATTTATAAGTATCACTTCCCCTCCCTATAATAGAATGAATACTTTCTCAAAGGAATGATTCAGGAAGAAAATGTAACTTTCCAGTCTAATATAAAACAAAGCTTTCCTCTTTATTTCATTACATTAGAATCCTAATTTAAAAAAAAGGAAAGAAAGGAAAACAATTTAGGCACAGGTAGTTTGCAATCCAAATAAAAGACTGAGGGAAGTTCTTGTTTGATGCAGAGCATCTCCCTAGCCCACTGGTTTTCTCTCTGTTATAAATATTTTTCCATCACTGCCTCCAGTGCTTCTGGTGGAGGCCATTGAGCTCCTGTGGCCAGAACCAGGAGAACATTTTCCCAACAGTACATTGCATTGTTTGCTTTTCCTTCACAGTTAACTTCTTTCCTGTCCCAGGGCTTAATAGTAAAGGGAAAAGAATTCATTGCCTTGGAGGGTCAGGGTAGGGTCTTTCGCCCATCAAGCAGGCAGGTAACAAAGATGAATGTGACACTGGAGTATTCCTGCCCTGGCTGGGACTAGTGTGAGACACTGGCCTCCTGCTCTCTTTACCCCAGTACAGGCCCTGATCCCTGGGAGGCTGGGAGAGGCGGTACCTTCCTTGCATGGAAGAATAAGTATGATTCCCAGAGACCGAAAAGAACAAAAAAGCAAGTAACTCACCTGACTGCACCCTGAGAGGAGCTGTGAGAGAACAGAGTCAGAGAGTTACCACAGGACCAGGATAAAGATCTTTTTAAAAAAAGTTATAACCCTCTAAGAACCTTCCCAACAACTCTCTTCTTCCCTTTCTTTCTATCCCTTCTTCCCTCTACCCCCATCCTCCCTTCCCTTCTATCCTCCCTCCCTCAGTTCCTCTATATATTTTCCCTCCTATTTTTCCCCTCCATCTTTCCTTCTTCCCTGACTCGCAAGCAACACTCTCGTAGAATCAAACCCTTGTTTTGTAAGACCCACAGTTTATAAATACAGTCCATCTCATTTACCAGAAGTTGGTTATTTTGTAGGTAAAATCTTAGAAGTTTCGTGATTTATTTTCTCCTCTTCAACCTTCTCTTTTTAAGACTATTTTTTTTTTTTGAGACATTTTGCCTGCCTGGTGCCAACACACAAGCCAGGAAGGGCCAGGAAGGAAATGGAGGTGTCCTCTCACATCTAGTTGACACTGTGTCTCCCTTTTTCCCTGTTTACATCTAGTACTGTGTTTGCATCCATATACAAGAGTCATATTATTCAGCAAAAACCACAACCTCATCTCATCATCTTTGAAGCCTCTCCAAAATTTAAGTCTAGGAAAGTTAGAGCTTAGCCAAAAATGTGGTAGCTTGAAGTGGAAGTGGGGTTGGGGGCAGAGTAGGATTTAAATGGGCTAGAAAGAGAATTTACCCTAACAGAAAATTCCTTTGATGTCCTTTTAAGAAGTTTTCCAATTTTCCTAGAGATCAAAGTAGAAATGGTTATTAAACAAAGGGAGAAGGCATCAGTATTTGGAAAAGAAACTCACAGTACTTGGTTTTTCCTGGGAACCCTGCTCTGCTCAGTACCCGTTTGCATATTACCTATTGGTCCTGAGTTAGAAGCTGAAGCCCATCCCTACTCATCCCAGCAGAAGAAGAAGAGGTTCTGGGATGCCCAGGCACAGGTGGTTCTGCCCTGGCTGCCCGCAAATCCTGCTCCAGCATCCTACCCACCAAGGACCAGAAGCAATGGCCAAAGCAACATGAGGTTGGAGGCGAGAAGTTCTCCCAGTGACAGGTGCAGCTCAGGTCCTAGAGCAGAATCCACAGTCTATCCCCATGGACTGCGAAGCCGGGATTGGGCACTGAGGTTCAGCAGGGATTTTATAGAAACAGAAAAAACGGAAGTGGGAAAGCTCTCTGTTTGACAATCAGCATTGTCCCCACCCCCAGCCCCACATATGCTGAGAAAATAAATGTTCTTCTTTACAGAGTTTCTCAGATATGTGTGTACTGATTAGAAATTCTCCTTAAAATGTAAGATGTCTTCACCTTATAGCTAAAGTCCCTCTAGGGAAGCTTTCTAACTTGTTTTGACTTTGCTGATTTAGTTCTGTACCTGCTAAAATTCAAATTACCTGCGTGGTCTCTTTCAAAGGGAAATCCTCTTTACCACTCAGAATGCATGGTCTGTTATGCAATTCCTAATATTGTGACACCACGCTAACACTTCATGGATGCTGCTCTTTGGAGATCTGCCCAGACCACATGAAGAAATAAATAAGCATTTGTTAAAAATAATGGTGGATTAGGATGATATTACTTGGTATTATGTAGTCCGGGGACTCAGGAAGATATAAATTCTGCCCAACCCAAGTCATCCCTGCCCATGAGATGTTCCAGACGGGTACAAGCAGAATGGAAGAAGTAATACACTCTATGGTATTAACCTTGAGGCATTAGCCCCAAATTACTTTACAGTGGTCTGAAGAGCTTTAACACACACAGGACAGGTCACATCTGTCTCCTCACACTCCAAAGTTCAAGAATAAATTTTGAAAGAGAGTTCTTATATCAGGCTGGAAATAGAATCAGCCTAGTGCTTAAAAGAAGGGACTTTAGTGAAAGGACTGACTCACAGAGATGGGGACAGGGTTGAAACAACAAACTAAACATGATGGGTCACCTCGAGGCCAGTCACAGTGGGACACTGTTTCAGCTGAAGAAGCAGTGTGAAGAAGCAAGGGGAGGAAGGACAGTTACAAGAGCCCAGTGAGAACTGGAGTCACCAAGGAGGGGCTGCCAGGCGGAGCTGTGACTGTGGAAGGATGAAGCTACTGCTGGAGATGAGACACTGAAACTGAGAGGGAGGGGGAAAATGCCCTGGCCTCACCTTGCTGCCTGGTCTCCCCTTAGCACCTCCTACTGATGGAGTCCAACTGTACACCAGAGAGGCTGGCTGATGCAGTCTGCAGGAGTCAGCATCCCAGGGCACAGAGAAGCAGAGAAGGGCAGAGCATGGGTCTGGGGTGGGGTGAGAGTGGCTCAAATCAAGAGTAACTAGTGTAGACCTAAATGGGGGGAAAAAAGGTTATACCAGCATTAGAAGCTCCTTCCCAGCAAAAACCTTTCTTTTTCCATGTTCCCCACCTGATACTGTCAATGTGTGGGTTGTTGAGATGAGACCAAGAAGATATTTGGGTGAGGCAAAACTGAGCACCTTGATCATCCTCAATCAGCCACATTAGGGAGGAATATTGACAATGGAATAAACAAGGCAAATGAACTCTTCTTTACTAGCAATTTGTTGGCTCAAAAATGGCCCCTGTACACGGAGGGCAAGGAGAGACCAAAGAAAGAGGTAGACCACTCCAGACGGGTACGTGACAGGTTTAATAAGCAAGGGAACTTAATCACAAGGCTCGCCTTGGGTGGCCACAAGTGAGTGATTTTTGCCCTGACCCACCATGTCTTAAGGTTTATTTAGAGCCCTTAACTGGGTTTAGGCACATATACTGTCAAGACAGTCTCAAGAACACATTGCTCTCTCAAAGGTTGTGTCCTTGAAAATGGTTCCCACTGTGGGAGCACAGGGAGGGGGTGAGGCGCCTACGATTGTCCGTGTCCGGTTCTTGGGTCAAGTGGCAGTCATGTGCTCTGGTTATTTCCTCCAACATTTTACCCCTCGTGATCGACTCTTACAATTTCACACAGCCCCCTCTCCCACGATGTGCCCTGAGTGGTCAGCAAGGGGTCTCACCAACGTGGAGGTGGCTCATTTAGCGGTTATCTGGCTGCACCAGAGTCAGATACCACAGCAGCAATACGGGCATCTGTAAGAGAAAACACAGATCAAGATAACGATTCCTAAAATAAGTAACATTTCTTCCACTAAGAGCCCCATGATCCAAACCACTGATTTACTAAGTCCCCTAGGCTGGGGGTCCGATCACTCAGGATGTTTGCTTACTTGTGTTTTTATATGATTTAAAGATGATAACATTAGCAGATCCAGCTCTGAACATACAACACTTTTTGGATGATGGCACCAGGTTTCTCCTTGCGAGGCAATAATAATGTTCAAGGCTATTTTATTTTGGAGAGCAGCTTTTCTCCTCCATTGAGAGCATTTCAGTGTTTGGTAAGGACAGGCTTTGCTGGCTGTCATTTAAGGCTTGCTGGGTGAACTTTGTAAGGACTTCTATATATGCTGTAATGTCCTCCAGGCCAATGGAGGGAACAAAGACAGCAGCCAAACTGACCGTACTAATGGAAAACAGAACATGCCCACCCGACCTCGAGGAGAATGAGGTTGGCAGCTTTAGGAACTTGACTCGGCTGTGCCCTGGGTGAGGCCGCACTGCCAGGCATGAGGAGATGGTCTGGGGGTAGGATATGCCAGACCAGAACCCTTACCTTTTCTCCTCTTTTAATGGTGTGTATCCCATTCCAGTTACAGTGTGTTTCAACAAGTCCAGTTTGTAGCAGGACAATTGGACCCCAGTGGAGATCTAGTAGTTCTCCCTCACCCCGGGGTGCGAAGTATCTCACCCATCCTGGCGGGACTCAGACAGGAAGACAAGAATGCAGCCATTTTGGAAAAGGACCAGGGAACAGCCTTGGGCAAAACAGGCCTTGCCAGCTAAAGAACAGAGGCCCTGGGGGCCAGAGTTCCAGAGACAAAAAACTAGGCTCCCAGGAATAAAAAGTTAACTTTATCTCTGTTACACTAATGAGTATACCTGGTTGCCACAAGACAAGAAACTCAACTATAAATTTTAAACTTACCTCTTCCTGTGCTTTCTTGCAGAAAAGTCTCATGCATTTCTTTCCCCTCACAGAAGCACTCCCTATTCCTGATAGCCACCCTTTGATCACCTACTGCAGATCAAAGAAGTTTGATGATTTCTGGAAATGAGACAAAACCTCACTTTTGTTATAAAAGCAACTTGCCCCTTCTACTGGGGGAGCTGGCACTTTTTTTCTGCCTTCGCCCTTCTGCGCAAGTTATCTCTTTTAATAAAAACCTTTGCTTGCCTAAAAATCTTGTGGAGGTCATATTCAATTCTATGATATTGCTGTCTAAGCATCTGGAAAGGGCCCAATGACAGGATGTCCCACTGAAAATTTCAGTAGACAATTCCTTACCTAGGCGTGATGGGGCTTGATGTTCTCAGCAGCATAGCTCATTGATCCAATGGCTATTTCTTGTGATTCCCATACCTTTATGATATTTAGTGCCTCAGCAGGGGTCCCCAGTCTGGCATATAGGGCAACAGGCCCTGCTGGTTAATCATTCAAATGTATGAAAGCCTGGGACATGACTTTGGTTCACCCAGCCAAGGTTGGTTTACCTGTCAGTAATTTAATCTGCTGTTTTAATGTTCTATTTTTCTTTTTTATTAACCTGCCGCTTGCAAGTTATAGGGAAGATGGAACCTCCATTTAAGGTCTTGTTCTTCTTCCCATATCATGACTTTTGAAATGTGACCCTTAAATAATGTCTGTTTGATGAGGGTACCTTTACATGGTTCTCAGCTTCTTTAATCCACTAATGGTGGTAGCCTGATTTGCTTGGCAACAGGAAAGATCTTGAGTTAAGCCAGACACAGTATACACACAAACCAAGGCATATTTAGAAGCCTCACTCAGAGGGAGGGGAGCAATATAATCAATCTGTCAATCCCTCACCAATTGGGAACTCTGCTGGATGGTTCCAGACTACTTTGGCAGTTGCCTTGGATGTTGTTTAGAGTACACAAAACATGTTGTTACTGTATTAACCAAGTCACTATATTTTAAAGGCAACCTGGCATCCTTGACACTATGCCATCCTACCCAGGTGTTGCGGTGGCCACTCTTTTTATGCACTCAATCTGCTGTATCTACTGAAGGGTCAGTTGCTAGGGCTTGTACCTAAGCTAGGGCAACAACTTCCTGATTGCCAAGAGATGTCAGTGTCTGATGAGCTGGAACATGGAAGACAGTGAGGATGGCCTCAGGCTCTTGCAGGTGAACCCAAATGTCTTTCCACATACCCTGACCCCCAAGGGCTTATTTATGATCGTCCACCCCTTGGCTCCCCATTGTTCAAGCCATAGGGTTACTCCCATTAGAAAAGCCCAGTAGTCAGTACAAGGGGTTAATGGCCCGAGTTCATGAATGATCGCCAGCCAAACTGCTTGAGACTAGCCCACTGGCTGCTGTGTTTGCAGGCATCTGAATACCAGACATAGAGGGAATTTTTTTCATTCACCTATTTTTTTTATTCCTGTGGTAGCAGGGGGCTACCACAGGAATAGAGGGGTGGTATTTGGAGAATCTACATACACTACAAGGCCTAGTAGTGCCCGCATTTTTAGAGACAGTGGGCTGGCAGATAGGGTGCTCCTTTGCTGCAAATATGCTGCAGCTTAGTTAGAGTGGGGGTTTGAGCCGTGGCAGAGGTGGGTTGATGGAACGTATTTTTAACCCACGCCCTGATAGGAAGGGAAGTTCTTACCGTGATGTGCTTTTCCTTTGTGAGATGCCGTACCTTGAGGAGTGCTGTGTACACTGCTAGGGGCTGTTGCTCTGTGGGAGTCTATCAGGTTTCTGCCTCCTTCCAGAATCCTAAGTACACTCTCTCCTTCTTTTGTCTCTGCCACAGTGCTTAACTCACACCTTCCAGAATCACCGATACATCTAACTCAAATGGTAGCCCTGCTTGGGAGATGCCCAGAGCTTTAATTTGTTTCATTAGTATTTTTGCCTTCTCAAAGGTGGCTTGCTGCTCTGATCCCCAGCCCCCCATATGCCTTCTTTTTACTAAGCAGTATAAGGGACAGAGGCACTGTGCCGTGGGGAATAAAAGTCTTCCCAAACCCCCAAATCCCTGCAAAGGTTTTCATCTCTTTTACATTCTTAGGAGTTCGATAGGCTTGCATCTTATCAATTACAGCTTCTGGGACAGCACACATCTTACCTGACCAAACAACTTCCAAAACTTCATGGTAGTGCCTAGGCATTGAATTTTTGCAGGTTCACTACTTATCCTCTGTCTTGCAGATGTTTCAGCAAAGCCTACAGAGTGCCCTGCAGCAGAGGCAAGTCTTCACGTTAACATTATATTATTAATGTAATGGGCCCATTTTACTGATGTGAGGAAGAAAAGGAAGGACAGATCTTGAATTACCATCCCGTGACATATTGTGGAACTGTGCAGGTAACCTTGGGGAAGTTCTTGAAAGGTCCACGTGAAGGCAAAACGATCTTAGTTATCAGAAACCTTATTTGTAAGAGTCTTTCCCATGAGTCTCTTGAAGATGAAGCACTTTTGTAAGAATATTTATGTTAATAACATATATTTATATAAAATAAACCTAAAGAAAGTTTAGCATCAATTTTTATTTGACCAATAATATAAGAAAACTTTGTCCTTTTAGTAGATGAAATAAAATGAAGTTTCAGTTTTACATAAGTACATTACTGACATCAAGTTTCATTTTTTCTTTATACCAGTTAAATAGAGCTCTTAAAAAATAATTTTGGCAATATCCTTCAGAGGTAGAAAAATACCACATATACATAACATATAGCCATAGATATATGTAAACATACACAGAAATTTAAACATAGACCCCACAGTTTTTATTCAAAAACTTTAGCAAATGAATCAGGTACCCACTTAAATGGCAAATGCTTTTTATTAGTATTTTTGGGGAAGACTTTTAAGATTAGTATTTGTCTTTGATGAATAACCTTATGGAGGCTGTGGATTAGATTTTGAGCAAGAGAGATTCTATAGCAGTCTGTATTTTAAAAATTCTGTCCCCCCACTTTTTTTCAGTATTTTAAAAATTCTGTCCCCCCACCCCAGCCTTCTTTTCAGTATTTGCCCACTGTGTTGGGCAGTGTTTTAGTTATCTCCTGGGGTGTTTATATTTTAAAGACATGATAAGATTTACAACTTCAAGGGACAGAGAAAGAATGCAAGATTTCTCCTAGGTGTTTTGGGCTATATTTCTCTATTATCGGAAGTCTAGATTAATTGTTATTTAAAATTTTCCTTTGTATGAGGGCTCAGATGGCATGAGGAGCTCCGTCTGTTTTATGGTCAATCATCATAATATCCTTCCCCTTGTTCTGCTCACTTTCCCAGGGATTTTACCTCTTAGCATCTTAATCAGGCTTTGTCACAAGCACTTGGACCTTAACCTGTGGCAGCTTGTGCCCTGCTAGCTTTGTAAAACAGCATGTCAAGGTCTCCAACTGATTATTCTGCTCTTCCACCTTTCTGCCAGCCCCGAGCTAGCACAACAGTGGACAACAGCACATCCTTCTCTAACTTCACCTCTTGTTCCAACTTTCTAATTCAGGCTTCAGCCTCCAGTTGGGTATTGGTGGCCAGCCTAACTGCCCAAGTAGAGGCCAGCCCACTGAAGCAGCCATTCATTTCTCTTCTTTGCCACAGTGCATTCACTATGTGTAGTTTCTCAAACAAATGTATTAAAGCAGCTGGCATTTTCAGGGCATCCCTGTACTCACTTGGCAGTCCACACACATCTGACACAGAAGCCACCCCTCCACATGTAGAGGTCGATGGCCAACTCAGGATTTCCCCCATAGATGTCAGTTTCCCAAGGCCCATTACGTTGGTCTCCTGGCTGGCTCACCAATTGTTGGTTCACAAACTGGCCCCCATACACAGCAAGGAGAAGGCAAGGAGAGATGGAAGAAAGAGGCAAAGCACTCCAGACTGGTAGGTGGCAGGTTTAACAAGCAAGGAAACTTACTTATGAGGCTTGTCTTGGATGGCTACAAGATGAGTAGATTTCTGCACCCTCTTGCCAAATCTTACAAGTTTATATAGAGGCCTTAACTGGGTTCAGTCATGTATACTCTCCAGATGCTCTCAACAACACATTGTTCTGTCAAGGCTGCATCCTTGAAAACAGCTCCCACTGTGAGGACAGTGGGCAGGATGTACACTTCAAATACAGTGGAGGGCATGAAGAGCTTCTGATTGCCCAGGTTCAGGTCTCAGGTCAACTGGAGGTCACGTCCTCTTGGTTACCTCCTCCAACACAATTTCAGATCCAGATTCCAAAGGTAGCTCTTTTTAGCCTAAGCTATAGACTTTTATGACTTTACAATGCCTTTTCCCTGAGTCAGTCTACCCCTGGAATACAGATGTGTGCATAAACGTTGAAACAGGCTAGAGCTTGTCTAAGCTACTAGGTGCAGGTCTTCCTCTGTTGATTTGTTTATGTTTGGCATCTGTGGGGATCAGGAGGCTGAAGGAGGCAGCATCTGAGGGCACAGACTCCAGGCCTGCCTTGTTGAATATATGGAATAAGAGAGGGTAACAAAGAAATTCCATCCATATAGATACATATACATTCTGTTTTATAACGCCTTTGACATTTCACCCTCCAGGAAAGTGACAAATAAATGTTCTGGGTAAGCTTTTATTCAGAGGTAGATATATAAAGGTGATTTAAGTCAAAGCAATGTTTGAGAAAGAACAAGATTATATGACAAAAATGGGAATGAATGACAGAACGAGAGACAGAGAAGAAATGGTGCCACTGGAACATTCCAACCATGAATCAGGGATTTAATAGTAAGACATGACAGTTAAGGAGCAGGTGAACTGCAAACTTGATGGGTATTCATTATTACATGTTCCTCTGAGATCTTGCTATAATATATGGACACTTTATCTTCTCAAATATACAGACACAAAGGTAGAAATTTTTCAGATAACTTGGGGGGCTCAAAACTTTCATAAATGATCCAGGGACATCAGATTAAGAGCCACTAGCCTACTGCTGTGCAGCACAAAGGCTAGACAAGATAGAGATGGACTATTATACAAAGGACAAATTCCTGAAAAATACAACTTTCTTAGTGGATGGTAAAAACTGGCTCTTCTCTTTGTTAATTAGAATTTTAAGACATGAAAAGAAACCTGGTTTGCTTTTGCCAGTTTATTATCCAAATAAGAGAATATAGGACTCCTAAGCTTTCAGAGCTGCCATGGCTCCTATTCTCCAGAGCATCCTCCATCCCTCTTGGTAAGGACGCCCAGCTAGGGAAAATAGAGATCTTGGAGCATCTTTTAGCCCCACATCCTCCAGCTCCACACACAACGTCTTCTCTATAGATGTCGTGACCCTCCCAGGTTGGTGAGGAAAACCTCACTTAAAACCAAGAGAATGGGCAAATGTCAGAGGTAGGGACTAGTATGTCCTCAGAGCAATCATATCCTGGAGAGCAGGAGAGCTTATTCCTGTAAACTTTGGCAAAAGGGACTGGACAGTCAATTGCCACTGAAAGAGGCATCTGATAGATTTCTGTCTTATGGTGCCATAGTACCCAGAGGTTCAAAAGAATGAAGAGGAGGGGAACTCATGAAACTATTTATACACTAGGGGGTGAAGGTTCTGCAATTTGCATAGGAAGGACTTTTCAAACTTTAAATCTTGCAATGCTCTGAGAAATGTTGTGAATGTTTACCTGTCTTGCCTCCATGTCTCCAGAATGGAGGAGATTGCCAGGAGAATGGGAAGAGTCATGAAGGCAATGAGTCAATTCTCTTGACAGCAGACCTTGTTTGGCAGGTCTATCATAACCACTGGAGCAGAGAGACTGTGGAGCTTCAGGGAAAAGATCCAATTAAATGTGAAATAACCCCCTCTCAGGTTCTAGGGAAATTTGAGAGAGAAATAATCTTTCCCAGGATCTCTAGGAATACTGCAGGTGGCAGACTTTATAAGTGATACGTCCAGTCTCCATTGGTGCTTTCCCTACAATGGTCTCCTGTCCTCCACCTAACCCAGGTCACTGATGTTGTCATAGAAATATTTTCAAAATCTTCCTTTTTCCTTTGGAGTGGTATCTCAAGGTCTAGTACAGAATGTGAAGGGTCAGCCTGGAATCTGTGGTACATTTGGCCAGTAGGTGATGTATTCTAGGTTGTATTCTAGATCTGGCCATTAGCCTAAAGTAAACATGGGGAGACCCATGGTGAATTCAGTGACTACAGCAAGGTCATATTTATAGTAATATCCTAAATCCTCAAAGTTCTGATGCCTCCTTGCACTAGTAAGAATTCCTGTTTTTCTCCAGGACTGAGGATGATCAGGAAAAGGTATAAGTACAAGCACAAAGGCTCTGAGTCAGGCTTCAGAAGCAGGTGTCATATACGTATTGTCCAAGATGAGGTCATGTTGGAACATGGGGATATCAAAGTCCCACTTCCAAGAGTAGAGATACCAAAATAAAATTTAAACTGATGTTCAGGCCACAACTAGAAATATACAAATTATGAAAGGAAAAATCTCATTGGTAAAGGCAAAATATACAGTAAAAGTAGTAAATTAATCACTTATAAAGCTAGTAGGAAGGTAAAAAAGTCATAAAATCATCTATATCCATAATAAATAGTTAAGAGATACACAAAATAAAAAGATGTAAAATATGATGTCAAAAACAGTAAACACATGTGTGGCAGGTTGTAAAAATGGAGGGTTGTTAAAATGCATTTGAACTCAAGAGATTAGCAACTTAAAATAATCATATATATATATATAAAATATCGCTATATATAAACCTCATGGTAACCACAAACCAAAGATCTGTAATAGATACTCACACAAACAAGAGAAAGGAAGCCAAACATAACAATAAAGATAGTCATCAAACCACAGGGAAGAAAGCAAAAGAAGAAGAAGAAAGAAACAACAACAACAAAGAACCCTGCAAAAACAATCCCAGAACAATTAACAAATTGTACTTATTAACAAATTAGTAAGTACATAGCATGTGTTAAATTTATATTTCTACCTGTTTGCTGTCAGTATACAGAAATGCAGCTGATTTTTGCACGTTGATCTTGTATCCATTGACTGTACAGAACTCATTTATTAGATCTAGGAGGTTTTTTTTGTTTGTTTGTGTGTTTGTTTTTGTTTTGGGGGTTTTCTTTTTGTATATTCTTGGGGATTTTCTATGTAGACAATCATGTCATCTGCAAACAGAGGCAGTTTTATTTTTTTCCTTTTCAGTTTATATGCCATTTTCCCCCTTGTCTTATTGCAGTGGTTAGAACTTTCAGCATTATTATTATTTTTTTTAAATTTATTTATTTATTTATTTTTGGCTGCGTTGGGTCTTTGTTGCTATGTGCAGGCTTTCTCTAGTTGTGGCAAGCAGGGGCTACTCTTTGTTGCAGTGCATGGGCTTCTCATTGCAGTGGCTTCTCTTGTTGTGGAGCACGGGCTCTAGGCACGCGGGCTTCAGTAGTTGTGGCACACAGGAAAGCCTACACTCAAGCAGCTGAACAGGGATTGAGAAAGATTATGTTCATTTTCTCTTAAAATGCACCCAGTGATTTTCCATCTCATATTAGAGAAAGAGTACAAAGGTTTTCACAGTGTTCTATTAGACTCTACCAATGTCATCTAGCTATCCAGATATACTTTTCTGACCTCATCTCCTAATGCTTTCCCCTAATGCTCTCAACTTCAGCCACAGGAGCCTTCATGTTATTCTGTGAAAATGCTCAACACACTCTTGTCTCAGGGCCTTTGCACTGGCTGTTCCCTCTGCTTAGACTATTTCCCCCCTAGATAACCGTGTGGTCTATCCCTTCATTTTCTCACATGTCTGTTCATAGGGAACATTACCAGTGAGGCCTTGCCTGACTAACTCATATGGAATAGCAACTCTCTCCTCCATCTCCTTTACATTCTTTAAAAATAGCATTTATCAATATATGAAATGCTATATATTTTGTTTACATTTTCTCTTCCCACTAGAATATAAGCTCCACAAGGGCAAAGACTTTCTCCTTTGTTTCCTGTTATATCATCCAGGTCTAATAGTGCCTCCTACATGCAAATGTTCAACATCAGTGGAAAGAATGAATAATATCAGTGTTTGAGAGTTTAATCTTATTGTACCCTCAATTCACTGACTTGAAAAGGGATTACACTTCAGTTTATGTCAAACTCCATATGTTACTTCAGATGGCCCTATTCAGGGTGTCTCTGTTTTTTCCTTTCTACCTGGGAGGTGTTCTGTGCCTAGAAAGGAGAAGAAAGGACAGCACATATGAATTGCTGACAGAGACTAGTGTAGCACAGGCAGAATAGACTGGACTAGAGGCACAGATGTCAGGAGGTATTGCTGAAACCACTTCCTTTTCTCTACCCCCCAGGAAGCAAATATCTGGGTACAGAACCAGTGCACAACTTCTGTGTTTCTGAATAAAGCTGCTGTAGTTTCCCAGAAGGAACAAGGACATTTCTGATTTGTGAGAGGCTGCATGTGAAGGAGGAAGCTCAGGGATCCTGCAGCCCCTCTACTTCTTCCCTCTTCACTCCAACAAAAAGTAGTCATGATGATCTTGGAGCCAGGGTTTTTGTTGGGTCAGGACTGATAAATTTCCAAAACTGTCATCTAGAGACAGAAACCATGGGTTAGGAGAGGCATTAGTAACTGGGTAGATGGGATTTCCAGGGATGAGTTGTATCTTTTCCTAGGGAGATACTTCTTAGTAGGCAATTATCATTGCTTTCCCTTCATGGAAAAATACTGATTAAAAGCTTGATGCTAAATACAGTGTCTTTATGTTTGTAAATTCCTAACTTAAAAAATCTAAACTACTATATGTCCTGCATTTAATCCCAAAATATATCAAGCTCAGGTGGTTGCAAAAGAACTTCATTATTGGGGTATTAATTATACTAAAAATAATGAAACTGTCTAATTTTAGGGAATTGGTTAGATTAATTATTGTACATTCAAAAAATGAAATGTGTTGTTATGTATGAAGGAAAAATCCTTTTCTTTTTTGATGTAGAGCTATACATGTTTGTTTTGTAACTAAGCAAACAAAAGCAGGTTATAAAGCAGCATTATAGTCTTATCCTATTACATGTGTTTGAAGAAATTACTATTTAATTTCAACTTAATGTCAATATCAACTTATATCAATTAGTCTAGAGATTGGAAACAAAATTTATCTTAGGAATATAACAGCCCTTTTATTAGAGAAAAATACTTTACTGTGCTCCTTGATTATGTTAAGAAATTTATCACCTTCCCCACTTCCACCCTAATGCCACATCCAGGTAGTAGAAGGTAGACAAAGAACAGTTAAAATTCTTCTGAATGTTACAATAAAAAGTTAAGCAATATGGAAAATCATTTTCAAAAATATTATACAGTTGCTTTTCTCATTGCTGGGTTAGAAAGTCAGAGATCATTCTTTCAGGCTGGAACTTCCTTATGTGGTGGTTGTCCTTTGTAGTCATACTCATGACAAACAACATATATGCAGCGTTTCACAGGTACAAAGAGCATTCACATCATTGGAAGTATTGGGTCCTCAAAACTGCCTATAAGATTGGCAGAGGAAAACACTCATTATCATTTGGTGAATGAAAAGATCATATCCAAGAGTTTCAATGACATACCCCAAATCTCAGAGCTGGTAACTACTAAAAAATGTTTGTCTATGTTTTAGATTTAGTAACTCAAATTTATTAGTATCAGAGCTAAACACATACAGCTTGATTAATTCTCATTGGCCAGACTCACAGAAGACACATTTACAAACCCAAATATCAATTTTTAAAAGTTTTGTGTATTGAATATATCATTCAAGGTTTAGAACACTTGTTTGAACTATTATACCTTAGTCCCAAGGTAATTGAAAGATAAAATTAATTAATTAATTCCGTTATTAATTTAAAAATTTGAATATTTACTGATTGCCTACTTTATGCTGAATTCTGTGGTAGATGCTGACTTTTTACTAATATACAAAAAATATATGGTCCTTATTCCCATGATGCTTAGAGTCTAATGCAGGAAGACAGACATTAAAAATTGTGATAAAGTGATCAAAGAAATATTATAAGGTGCTAAGAACAAATCCAGTGGTGTAAACATTTGTACTGAGCTTAAAGTTGTCAGGGTTCTTGATTGCAAGTGAGAAAAATACAACTCAGCTCAGGTAAAAAGACAGAAAACAGGAGAGAAAGTGTAATGGCTGTTTTAGCCCGAGGTTTCTAGACATTGGAACCTGAGGCAAGGATTAAATTGTTGACCCTTTATTTGGGCAGCATTAACTCAAGTGGACAAGAGCTTGGGAGAAGGGCATGAGACCAGCAGAGATGTGAGACCATGAAGTGGTGCATTGTCATGCTGGTCTTGATCATAAAAAAGGCGTGAAGAAAGGCAGTAAGGTCACAAAACAGGTACAGCCACTTGGCTGGCAAAACTTCTCTGGAGAGGCTGCAGTGAAACATCTTGCTACTGAGTGGTCCATGAGAACAACGAGGGATGGAGGATTTACCTGCTCCTCCCACACCCTGTGTTGGTGTGTTTCATCCAGCCATTGGAATGTTTAAAAGACATAGAATCAGAGTAAAGGGCTTATGATAGATAAGTCACTTGGACTGTGGTAGATCTTGATCCCCTCTCCTCTAAACAGACTTTCCCAACTTTTGTTATACTGTGACCCAATGCTCCAGGTGAGATATTGATTCCCTAAGCCCTTAGTTGATTGGGGTGGTGCCTGAAGTTGCTGGAACCCCTGGACCACTCATTTCCCGCTGCAACAGCCTCACTTGGGCCTTCAGATCCCCTCCAGTTTATACCAAATTACCCCCAAAGTGTCATGACATGGAACACTTTTGGAAGCATTGACTGGAAGTACAAGTTTTTTCTAACTTTGTCTTGTATCAGTTGAGAAGGATGTTTCTTCTCTACAGATTGTGCTGGAGACGCATATACGCATACTTAAACTTTGATCCTAGTGTAGGGCAGTGATTCTCCAAGGCTAAGTAGGGTGATGGTGAAGTGACCTGGGGGTATGTATCAATATCAAAATCTTGGAAGAAAGTGGATTTTTCTGACTACACAGGTCTTAGAAGCTCAAGGAGACTAATTTGCTCTCTTCTTCTCTTTTTACCTTCCACCTACTACCCATCTTTGCACATCCTTGCCACATCCAACTAATTGAGAAAAACTTTTCTAGTTCTAGTGAGCTTCTCTGCCTGATTGGAGCATATGATATCCATTAAAAGTATTAGGGAGGAAAAATGATTGAGAACTATTGATAGTCAATCCAAATATTTTACTTGCTATTTGATATTATGGTTTCCAACATTATAGCTCACTGATTGCCACTTGTTACGCTTTAGGCGCCCTCTTGGGAACTGGGAACTACCAAGCCTTATCAAAACAAATCTACAAATGGCTCTTCTGGACTCCTGTTGGGAAGAACTAGACCATGGCATATTCCTTCTATTATATGTTGAATCTTGTGTGCTTACATTTCACAGCATGGGAGTACTTTATTTTTATTCAGATTCTGGGACTGCATCCTATATAGACAGCTCCTATTATTATTTTGACTGTGAATCAGGTATTGTATTTATGACACCCTCTGTTACCTCACTTCACAGTGCATGGCTTCAGACATCATTATACATTTTGACATTTACTTTCCTCTTGGGGGCATATTTCTGAAATGGAATTACTGAATCAGAAAGAATTTGAACAGATCCTTTCACATATTGTAAAATTATTTTTCTGAAAAACTATGATTTTCCAATGTCACTAATGATATATTTGTTTCTGAACAATCTGCTATCACTGCAATGTATTCTTTATGTTGATTTTTGTTAATTTAACTGCATTGTGCCTAGGAAGATATTGAAATATAACTATACATGCCCTTCCTCTAGTTCCTCTTTCTAAGTAAAATTCATTGCTTGCTTTACTCAGTGTCCAGGCCTGATTGAGGTCACAGGAACTAGAAGAAGCTGAGAGGGGAGTGATTGATTTCCAGAGAAAGAACACAGTAGAAAAAAAATTCTGAACGAAAGAGAGTGGGAGGTTAGAGATAGGAGAAGAGGTGATGAAAGAGAAGAGTTAGGGAAAACAGTGTTGGAAGAGATATTTGAAAAGTTTTGGAAGGAATAGCTGTTATGCTGAGTGCAATTTTGAGGGAGAAAGATATAGAAAAAAGATACTGAGGAAAGGTTGACTTTGTGTTGTGCAATGAAATTTTTTTAAATGTAGTTAGGAAAGAGATAACCTTCCCCATGACTCCCACACTCTTTGGCTTATAGTATAAATAAGTAAAAATATATCCCCATTGAGTTACAATGGTCTTCAAAATACACCCTCAAATTTAAAAGGATATTGTAGAGAAAATTATGATATCTTAATAATGCTCATTGAGGAAATAATTGCAGTTTAAATCTGGTTATATGAGATGGAGAACCAGAATTACAGTGTTCAGTGAGTTCTTTCATATGAAGTCTAAGTAACTCCCCCTACAGGAATTTGTTTTTTAACTCACTTCCATGGAAATACAATTTCCTAATAGAGTCTTTCTTAGAAGGAGAAAGGTTTTGGGTAGCTCTTTGCCCTTCTGCACCATGTAAGACAAGCCTTCTGGGGACTGAATGGCTGTTGTGTGCACCATTAAACAAATACTGGCACCACAGGTAGAGACCACGTGCTACCATAAACAAGAGAAACTCATGGGGAGAGATGGTAGAGAAAGACACAGAGTAGTGGTAAAAGCACCCCCCTGAAGTTTACAGGTTGGCCAACCTTGGAGGTAAAGAAATATTGCAGATTAAGTGAGATTATGCAAGGCCCTGTTGATGCCTGCAATGCCCCCCATGACTGGCACAGACTTGGTAACAAATCCTGGACGTCCCAGGATTTGGGAAGCTAAGGGTACCTGCATTAGCACTGACCTTAGTTTTGGAGAAGAGCGACACTTGGTGGCACCCATGAAGAAAAAGTGAACACATCCTCTTCCTCACTCACCAAGAGGCCTGATATTGTCAGATATTCATACAATAGGAGCCAGATATATCTGGTAATGTAATTGTTTTTTGAATTTTATTTAATTTATTTTTTATACAGCAGGTTCTTATTAGTTATCCATTTTATACATATTAGTGTATATATGTCAATCCCAATCTCCGAATTCATCACCCCCCACCACCACTTTCCCCCCTTGGTGCCCATACATTTGTTCTCTACATCTGTGTATCAATTTCTGCCCTACAAACTGGTTCATCTGTACCATTTTTCTAGGTTCCACATATATGCATTAATATACAGTATTTATTTTTCTCTTTCTGACTTACTTCACTCTGTAGGACAGTCACTAGATACATCCATGTCTCTACAAATGACCCAATTTCGTCCCTTTTTATAGCTGAGTAATATTCCATTGTATATATGTAACACATCTTCTTTATCCATTTTTCTGTCAATCGACATTTAGGTTGCTTCCATAACCTGACTATTGTAAATAGTGCTGCAATGAACAATAGGGTGCATGTGTCTTTTTGAATTGTGGTTTTCTCTGGGTATATGCCCAGTAGTGGGATTGCTGGATCATATGGTAATTCTATTTTTAGTTTTTTAAGGAACCTCCATACTGTTCTCCATAGTGGCTGTATCAATTTACATTCCCACCAACAGTGCAAGAGGGTTTCCTTTTCTCCACACCCTCTCCAGCATTTGTTGTTTGTAGATTTTCTGATGATGCCCATTCTAACTGGTGTGAGGTGATACCTCATTGTAGTTTTGATTTGAATTTCTCTAATAATTGGTGATGTTGAGCAGCTTTTCATGTGCTTCTTGGCCATCTGTATATCTTCTTTGGAGAAATGTCTATTTAAGTCTTCTGCCCATTTTTTGATTGGGTTGTTTTTTTTTTTATTATTGAGCTGCATGAGCTGTTTATATATTTTGGAGATTAATCCTTTGTCCGTTGATTCGTTTGCAAATATTTTCTCCCATTCTGTGGGTTGTCTTTTCATCTTGTTTGTAGTTTCCTTTGCTTTGCAAAAGCTTTGAAGTTTCATTAGGTCCCATTTGTTTATTTCTTTTTTATTTCCGTTACTTTAGGAGGTGGATCAAAAAAGATCTTGCTGCGATTTATGTCAAAGAGTGTTCTTCCTATGTTTTCCTCTAAGAGTTTTATAGTGTCTGGCCTTATATTTAGGTCTCTAATCCATTTTGAGTTTATTTTTGTGTATGGTGTTAGGGAGTGTTCTAATTTCATTCTTTTACATGTAGCTGTCCAGTTTTCCCAGCACCACTTATTGAAGAGACTGTCTTTTCTCCATTGTATATCCTTGCCTCCTTTGTCATAGATTAGTTGACCATAGGTGCATGGGTTTATCTTTGGGCTTTCTATCCTGCTCCATTGATCTATATTTCTGTTTTTGTGCCAGTACCATATTTTCTTGTTTATTGTAGCTTTGTAATATAGTCTGAAGTCAGGGAGTCTGATTCCTCCAGCTCCGTTTTTTCCCCTCAAGACTGCTTTGGCTATTCAGGGTCCTTTGTGTCTCCATACAAATTTTAAGATGTTTTGTTCTAGTTCTTTAAAAAATGCCATTGGTAATTTGATAGGGATTGCATTGAATCTGCAGATTGCTTTAGGTAGTATAGTCATTTTCACAATATTCATTCTTCCAATACAAGAACATGGTATATCGCTCCATCTGTTGGTATCATCTTTAATTTCTTTCATCAGTGTCTTATAGTTTTCTGCATACAGGTCTTTTGTCTCCCTAGGTAGGTTTATTCCTAGGTATTTTATTCTTTTTGTTGCAATGGTAAATGGGAGTGTTTCCTTAATTTCTCTTTCAGATTTTTCATCATCAGTGTAGAGGAATGCAAGAGATTTCTGTGCATTAATTTTGTATCCTTTTACTTTACCAAATTCATTGATTAGCTCTAGTAGTTTTCTGGTGGCATCTTTAGGATTCTCTATGTATAGTATCATGTCATCTGCAAACAGTGACAGTTTTACTTCTTCTTTTCCAGTTTGTATTCCTTTTATTTCTTTTTCTTCTCTGATTGCCGTGGCTAGGACTTCCAAAACTATGTTGAATAATAGTGGCAAGAGTGACATCCTTGTCTTGTTCCTGATCTTAGAGGAAATGCTTTCAGTTTTTCACCATTGAGAATGGTGTTTGTTGTGGGTTTGTCATATATGGCCTTTATTATGTTGAGGTAGGTTCACTCTATGTTCACTTTCTGGAGAGTTTTTATCATAAATGGGTGTTGAATTTTGTCAAAAGCTTTTTCTGCATCTATTGAGATGATCACATGGTTTTTCTTCTTCATTTTGTTAATATGGTGTATCACATTGATTGATTTGTGTATATTGAAGAATCCTTGCATCCTTGGGATAAATCCCACTTGATCATGGTGTATGATCCTTTTAATGTGTTGTTGGATTCTGTTTGCTAGTATTTTCTTGAGGATTTTTGCATCTATATTCATGAGTGATATTGGTCTGTAATTTTCTTTTTTTGTAGTATCTTTGTCTGGTTTTGGTGTCAGGGTGATGGTGGCCTCATAGAATGAGTTGGGAGTGTTCCTTCCTCTCCAATGTTTTGGAGGAGTTTGAGAAGGATAGGTACTAGCTCTTCTCTAAATGTTTGATAGAATTCACCTGTGAAGCCATCTGGTCCTTGACTTTTGTTTGTTGGAAGATTTTTAATCACAGTTTCAATTTCATTACTTGTGATTGGTCTGTTCATATTTCCTATTTCTTCCTGGTTCAGTCTTGGAAGGTTATACATTTCTAAGAATTTGTCCATTTCTTCCAGGTTGTCCATTTTATTGGCATAGAGTTGCTTGTAGTAGTCTCTTTGGATGCTTTGGATTTCTGCAGTGTCTGTTGTAACTTCTCCTTTTTCATGTCTAATTTTACTTATTTGAGTCCTCTCCCTCTTTTTCTTGATGAGTCTGGCTAATGGTTTATCAATTTTGTTTATCTTCTCGAAGAACAAGCTTTTAGTTTTATTGATCTTTGCTCTTGTTTTCTTTATTTCTATTTCATTTATTTCTGCTCTGATCTTTATGATTTCTTTCTTTCTACTAACTTTGGGTTTTTTTCTTCTTCTTTCTCTAGTTCCTTTAGGTGTAAGGTTAGATTGTTTATTTGAGATTTTTCTTGTTTCTTGAGGTAGGTTTGTATTGCTATAAACTTCTCTCTTAGAACTGCTTTTGCTGCATCCCATAGGTTTTGGATTGTCATGTTTTCATTGTCATTTGTCTCTACGTATTTTTTGATTTCCTCTTTGATTTCTTCAGTTATCTCTTGGTTATTTAGTAACGTATTGTTTAGCCTCCATGTGTTTGTGTTTTTTACGTTTTTTTCCCCTGTAATGATTTCTAATCTCATAGCATTGTAGTCAGAAAACAGGCTTGATATGATTTCAACTTTCTTAAATTTACTGAGGCTTGATTTGTGACCCAACATGTGATCTATCCTGGAGAATGTTCCGTGTGCACTTGAGAAGAAAGTGTAATCTGCTGTTTGGGGATAGAATGTCCTAAAAATATCAATTAAATCTATCTGGTCTATTGTGTCATTTAAAGCTTGTGTTTCCTTATTAATTTTCTGTCTGGATGATCTGTTCATTGGTGTAACTGAGGTGTTAAAGTCCCCCATTATTATTGTGTTACTGTTGATTTCCTCTTTGATAGCTATTAGCAGTTGCCTTATGTATTGAGGTGCTCCTATGTTGGATGCATATATATTTATTATTGTTATATCTTCTTCTTGGATTGATCCCTTGATCATTGTGTAGTGTCCTTTCTTGTCTCTTGTAACATTCTTTATTTTAAAGTCTATTTTATCTGATATGAGTATTTCTACTCCAGCTTTCTTTGGATTATCATTTGCATGGAATATCTTTTTCCATCCCCTCTGTTTCAGTCTGTATGTGTCCCGAGGTCTGAAGTGGGTCTCTTGTAGACAGCATATATACGGGTCTTGTTTTTATATCCATTCAGCAAGCCTGTGTCTTTTGGTTGGAGCATTTAATCCATTCATGTTTAAGGTAATTATCAATTTGTATGTTCCTATTACTATTTTCTTAATTGTTTTGGGTTTGTTTTTATAGGTCCTTTTCTTCTCTTGTGTTTCCCACTTAGAGAAGTTTCTTTAGCCTTTGTTGTAGAGCTGGTTTGGTGGTGCTGAATTCTCTTAGCTTTTGCTTGTCTATAAAGCTTTTGATTTCTCCATCAAATCTGAATGAGATCCTTGCCGGGTAGAGTAATCTTGGTTGTAGGTTCATCCCTTTCATCACTTTAAATATGTCATGCCACTCTCTTCTGGCTTATAGAGTTTCTGCTGAGAAAGCAGCTGTTAACCTATGGGAGTTCCCTTGTATGTTATTTGTCATTTTTCCCTTGTTGCTTTCAATAATTTTTCTTTGTGTTTAAGTTTTGTCAGTTTGATTACTATTTGTCTCAGCATGTTTCTCCTCGGATTTATCTTGCCTGGGACTCTCTGCACTTCCTGGACTTGGATGACTATTTCCTTTCCCATGTTAGGGAAGTTTTTTACTATAATCTCTTCAAATATTTTCTCAGGTCGTTTCTCTCTCTCTTCTCCTTCTGGGACCCTTATAATGTGAATGTTGTTGCATTTAATGTTGTCCCAGAGGTCTCTTAGACTGTCTTCATTTCTTTTCATTCTTTTTTCTTTATTCTGCTCCATGGCAGTGAATTCCACCATTCTGTCTTCCAAGTCACTTACCAGTTCTTCTGCCTCAGTTATTCTGCTATTGATTCATTCTACTGTGGTTTTCATTTCAGTTACTGTATTGTTCATCTGTGTTTGTTTGTTCTTTAATTCTTCTAGGTGTTTGTTCTTTGATTCTTCTAGGTCTTTGTTAAACATTTCTTGCATCTTCTTGCTCATTGCCTCCATTCTTTTTCCGAGGTCCTGGATCATCTTCACTATAATTATTCTGAATTCTTTTTCTGGAAGGCTGCTTATCTGCACTTCATTTATTTGTTTTTCTTGGGTTTTTATCTTGTTCCTTCATCTGGTACATAGCCCTCTGCCTTTTCATCTTGTTTATCTTTCTGTGAATGTGGTTTTTGTTCCACAGGCTGCAGGATTGTAGTTCTTCTTGCTTCTGCTGTCTGCCCTCTCCCTAGTAATGTATTTTTTCAGGAGTGTTACAAATTTCCAAAATATAAAATTTTCTAAAGCAAATTTTGCAGACAACTCTGGGCTGAATTAGTCAAAACCACCCTTAAAGTTGATAGAGAGAATCCATGAAAACCCAGTGAGAGCAAGATAATATCAAGGATGAGAATGAAGTTTGAAATTCAAGGGACTCTAAGAGACCCAATGAGATTTTTAAACTTCTTTTAAAAGATTACAATAGTTTTCCTGGGTACAAAATTGGTCAGGAAAAAACGTAAAGTGTTCAGTTTCCGGCATTTCCCTCATCCTTGCTTCTTGTGAAAAATTCTTTGTTTGCACTGCTCTGTTGGGCTGATCAATATAATCCAAGGAGAGTGTCAATGTGAATTTTGGAATTTACTGAAAGTAGCTTGAGGACACATAAAATTCTTTGTAGATATTTATGGTTAGATATTTTAAATGTACTGAGTAACAACAACAGCAAAAAACCCAAACAATAGGAAAAAAAAAACAATAGAAAAACAAAAATGATACTTAACAATGTAACTTTATGTTAATGAAAATTTAACAAATATTTTTAAGCGGGATTTTTATAGCTTAGTTAATTAAATTTCCTAGACATTTTCAACTGCATTGATAAATTTAATGTACTATATTCTTTTTTCTTTCCTAGTAAATTGTCAGTCTAACAAACCTTCTCATGTACTTAAGTAATCACAAATCAAATAAATTTCTCTTAAAAGTATGGTGACTATGATGTTCTCCTCAATGATGTTTACAACAGTAAAATTCTCTTATAATGTTCAACTTAAAACAACAGTTCTATTGAACAAATTCTCCCTCAATCATTTAGTGGTTTGTCTTACTTAACTGGTCTCCCAGGAGGTCTGATTAAGGAAATAAATGGTTGTGTTATCGTTTCTCTAAATCCAGAGCATTATCAAGCTGGGTTGGTCAGATCCTTTGCTGCCATTTATCATGCTTGCCCTATGTTTACCCAAAGAAAATTTCTAATAGCAGTTTGGAGCTCTGACACACTTAGTTATGATACTTGTTTCTCTAAATGTTTCCTGGCTCCCTTGCATTTAATGCATCTGGCAAGTTAGTTGCTGATTGCATTCCACTGGGTGTTCTTATAAATTCAGAGGTAAGGTTTATGCTCTTGTTGAATTTGGCTATTCTATGGATTCCATTCTTTATGATATAAAACAGAAAAATGACAACTTGTATAAATTATTAAATGAAGAGACAAATGAGAACCACAATGAAGAGAAAAAGAACACACACAAGTCATCACTTCAAGATCATCAGATTTAATCCATGGAATATTAGAAAAAAAGGTGCTGTCTTCAAGAAAATATGCCAGTTATTTAGAGTATTTGGAACTGTTTCCTAAGATTATAATGAATATTCTTCCTTAATTAGAAAATGTTTAGAGAATTAGGTGCAAAACACATTAGAACTCAAATAAATATTTATTTTTTTTCTCACCATCCCCAATTATAAATCATTTACTTATTACACATTTTAAATATTGAAATCTCATAGTTGTTAGGCATTTCAATATACATATTATATTAAATATTAATAATTATTTTTCAACATAGAGAAATATTAATAATATGTTTTTTTAACTTTATCATATCAATCCTTACTTCTCTTTTTATTGGAATAAAGCCCCATATCCATTAAAGAAACAATTTTAGCATTTTGACATAATTTGAAGTTACTAAATATTAGGAATTTGATTAATTGCCAGTCACAGAAACCTAAATGATGATGGCTTTAAAATGTGCGGAATTTGTTTTTCTTTACCTAGAAGATGCTTATCCCCGCAAAAATTAAGTCTTTGCAAAGAGGTTCACAAAATTTAATTGGGTCATGAAGGGTCCCTACCACTTCAAGTTCTACCCTTCACTCATGATGTTATCTTCCTCCTACTGAATTTGACTTTTAAAATTTTTTCAACGTTCTGTGTTCCTTCTAGCTTTCTTTGCTGTCATGATTGGCACATGGATTCCATCCTAAAGGTTGCCTCAGGGTTGTAGCAACAATTTTCCCATTTGAAGTAGGAAGAAAGAAGAACAGAAAGCCTTCCCTGTTGAGTCAGCCTCATCCTCTCTGAAGAGTTTTCCCAGAAGTACCACCCAACAACTTCTGCCTACATACCATTGCCCAAAATGCAGTCATATGACTACTCTTATCTGCAAAGGGAGTGGGTGGGGAATCTGGATGTTCATCTGGTCACATTATTGCCCCCTGTTGTTACTGAATAAGGAAAGAGTGAACGTTTGGTGGACATCCAGCAGTCTCTGCCATAACCTGTCAAGCACCTTGGCTTTATGGTGTAGGTGAACTGATATTGCAAATGGAACAGACCTCTAGGTTTAATTTTCTCAAAACTGTGAAAAATTAGTCAAATCTTGTTTTAAACTCTCTATGCCAATAGATACTTCAAACCCATGCCCTATAAATGGGATAGTCTTGCAGCTCACTGTCTTTGAATTCATCTTGACAAAATCTCAAGCCTAATTTGGGCTTATGACCACCCCCAACCACTGGTCCTCCATCAGGCCTTTTTGCCATTAGATTGGATTCAACTAATTGCATCCCAAGTTCTCTCTATATTTTTAATTGGCAGGAGTACAATTCTCATAGATACTTGGATAGCATATGATTGTAATCAGCATGTCTTACATGTCAGCTTCTGGATCTGAAACCACAGCTTCTAGGGTCTTTCTAATGAAAAGAGAAAACTTGAAGGTACACAAACGTAAGATATAGAAAAAAGCTCTAGAACGTAGGCTGAGGGGCAAGAGAAATAAGGAGATTGGGAAAGATGGTCAAGAGTGAGATCAGGAAACTGGAGATTTGGGAAAAATCAAAAGAGTTTGGGGTAGGCAGATGCTGTGATTAATGCACATTGTGGAGAGAGATCTCTAAAGGGGAATTTTGGAAAGTTTTACTGTGTGCTGTATGTTGCAATATCCATCACGTCTTACTGCTCCCCACTCTTGCCACCTACTCAAGAGATGATAGTCTATAAAGGTCTGTGTTACTGTTTGATAACTTGGGGGGTTAAATTTCTGTATTTTTTGAAAGTGCCAAATTGCCAAAATGGATATTGAGAGATATTAGAGGCCCAATTTATTGGGGTACACTAGTGTCATGACTTGTAGTACCCAACATCTGTTCTAGGGAATTCAGTGAAGACACAATTGTGGGGTAGATTCCATAAACCTCCAGATAAGTTATGGGAAATCCAATACTCATGGCAGATTCATGGCCAGAGACATACATATAAGTAATATGATAGAAATTCTCTATTCTACCAAAGCACGGAAGTAGGTTAGAGATGGCTGGGTGGAGACATCAAGGAACAAAAAGTCCCTCAGTTAGCAAACATTTATTGAGCATGTATTTTATTTGAGGTGTTATTCTATGTTCTGAGAACAATGATGAACAAGATAGACAGCATTCCTTCCCCTCAGGAGCTTATATTTAGTGAGCTTAAGGTAGCACACTAAGTCTCCTGAAGGGACCATATTTGGGACAAAGAAGCAAACTGCATGGAATGATGATCTAAAACCTATAGAAATATGGACACCTTGAGAGATGCCAACATGGAGGAATGATCTTGAAGACCGAATGGCATGAACCAGATGTCTACATGGACTAAAAAGGGACTTTTTAAAAAGGACTAGACCAGATACCCAATATATGCCTTTCTGCACTGTGTCCCACACACACCTGATCTTGAAATTATTCTCAGAGATAAGTGGGAGGGGGAAATATTGGGTTGAGTGAGAAAACTCTGATATATCTGAAATTAACCAGAACTGGCAAGATTAAAGACTATTTATTTGGCAGTATGCAGAATGGAGATTAGAAATAGAAGTTAAATTATAAAAATATGAGAAAATTATCATTGCTGTACATTTTAGTTTGTGACTTATTCTATTTTTATTCTGTACATCTGGTTACAAATCTAATTGAACAGGAATCATCCAGAAATCATTTTGGTGTCAGTATGTTTCATGGTAATTAAGATTAGCATTTGGATTGGCATCAAAATATATTCTAGAAGATATTAATGACCAGGATCATTAGAAAGTTTTTCATGTGATTTTGAATTAAATGAGTCTAGTATTAGAATAAACTCACTTTTATGTTGCTGACAACTCAAGGATCACTGCAGATGTAAGAATGGAGTTTCAACTTTTCAGTGAGATTCAGGTAAACTCTAATAATAGAGTGAGTATTACATTTATGGGAGGTTTTTTTTTTAATTATTTATTTATGGCTGTGTTGGGTCTTCGTTTCTGTGCGAGGGCTTTCTCTAGTTGCGGCAAGTGGGGGCCACTCTTCATCGCGGTGCGCGGGCCTCTCACTATCGCGGCCTCTCTTGTTGCCGAGCACAGGCTCCAGACGCGCAAGCTCAGTAATTGTGGCTCACGGGCCTAGTTGCTCCGCGGCATGTGGGATCTTCCCAGACCAGGGTTCGAACCCGTGTCCCCTGCATTGATAAGCAGATTCTCAACCACTGCGCCACCAAGGAAGCCCTTATGGGAGTTTTAAAGGTAGTGTTTTAACCAAGTACAGTGTAGGAAATGTCAGTGATATCCTTGCTTTAGGACTGATATCTTGAGATTTGAGTATATATGAAACACTTGACTCCGATTTAAGGCTAGGAATGATGAGTATAGGAATGATGAGTAAGTGCCAGGTTTGGGCTCCATCAGATTTTGAATCAAGAGTAAAAGAGTCTAGATGCAGATGTTTACTTTATTGCCTTCTTGAGGATGTTAAAAGGCAGGATGTTGTGTAATCAAATACCCAAGTTGAGAGAGCAACTCAAGTTGCCTACCATGGTTTCAGGCTTAGAGAAGATCAGGAAATGGACTGCTATGCTATACAGTAGGTCCTTGGTTTTTATCTGTTTTATATGTAGTAGTGTGTATCTGTTAATCGCCCAATCCTAATTTATCTCTCTCCCTGTCCTGCTATCACCTTTGGTAACCATAAGTTTGTTTTCTATGTCTGTGAGTCTATTTCTGTTTTGTAAATAAGTTTATTTGTATCATTTTTTTTGGATTCCATATATAAGTAATATCATATGTTACTTGTCTTTCTCTGTCTGACTTACTTCACTTAGTATGATAATCTCTAGGTCCATCCATGTTGCTGCAACATGGTATTATTTCATTCTTTTTTTGGTTGAGTAATATTCATATACATATACCACATCTTCTTTACCCATTCATCTGTCCATGGACATTCAGGTTGCTTCCATGTCTTGGCTACTGTAAATAGTGCTGCTATGAACATTGTGGTGCAGGTATCTTTTTGAATTACAGTTTTCTCCAGATATGTGCCCAGAAGTAGGATTGCTGGATCATATGGTGACTCTATTTTTAGTCAAACAACAGATTTTTAATGTAGATGAAACAGGCTTATACTAGAAGAAGATGCCATCAAGGGCTTTCATAGCTAGAGAGGAGAAGTCAATACCTGGCTTCAAAGCTTCAAAGAACAGGCTGATTCTCTTGTTAGAGGCTAATGTAACTGGTGATTTTAAGTTGAAGGCAATGCTCATTTACCATTCCAAAATCCTAGGGCCCATAAGAATCATGATTAATCCAACATAAATAACAGCAACACCTTTTTTGACCCACCTCCTAGAGTAATGAAAATTAAAACAAAAATAAACAAATGGGACCTAATTAAACTTAAGACGTTTTGCACAACAAAGGAAACCATAAATAAGATGAAAAAACAACCCTCAGAATGGGAGAAAATATTTGCAAATGAAGCAACTGACAAAGGATTAATCTCCAAAATATACAAGCAACTTATACAGCTCAATATCAAAAGAACAAACAACCCAATCCAAAAATGGGCAGAAGACCTAAACAGACATTTCTCCAAAGAAGACATACAGATGGCCAACAAACACGTGAAAAGATGTTCAACATCACTAATTACTAGAGAAATGCAAATCAAAACTACAATGAGGTATCACCTCACACCAGTCAGAATGGCCATCACCAAAAAACCTACAAACAATAAATGATGAAGAGGGTGCAGAGAACAGGGAACCCTCTTGCACTGTTGGTGGGGATGTAAGTTGATACAGTCACTATGGAAAACAGTATGGAGGTTCCTTAAAAAACTAAAAATAGAACTAGCATATGACCCAACAATCCCACTACTGGGCATATACCCAGAAAAAACCGTAATTCAAAAAGACACATGCACCCCAATGTTCATAGCAGCACTATTTACAATAGCCAGGACATGGAAGCAACCTAAATGTCCATTAACAGTGGAATGGATAAAGATGTGGTAAATATGTACAATGGAATATTACTCAGCCATAAAAAGGAATGAAATTGGGTCATTTGTAGAGGCAAGGATGGACTTAGACAGTGTTATACAGAGTGAAGTAAGTCAGAAAGAGAAAAGCAAATATCGTATAATAATGCATATATGTGGACTCTAGAAAAAAGGTATAGATGACCTCATTTGCAAAGCAGAAATAGAGACATAGATTTAGAGAACAAATGTATGGATACCAAGGGGGGAAGGGGTGGGGAAGGAGGAATTGGGAGACTGGTATTGACACTTATACATTATTGATACTATGTATAAAATAGACAACTGATGGGAACATACTGTATAGCACAGGGAACTCTACCTAATGCACTGTGGTAACCTAAATGGGAGGGAAGTCCAAAAGGGAGGGGATATCTGTATGTGTATGGCTGATTCATTTTGTTGTACAGTGGAGGCTAACACAATAATCTAAAGCAACCATACTCCAATAAAAATTAATAATAAAAAAAAGAATTGTGATTAATCTACTCTGCCTGTGTTCTGTGAATAAAACAACAAAACCTGAATGACAGCACATCTATTTATAACATGGTTTACTGAATATTTTAAGCCCACTGTTGAGACCTACTGCTCAGAAAAAAGAGTCCTTTCAAGATATTACTGCATATTTTTTTAACATCTTTATTGGAGTATAATTGTTTTACAATGGTGTGTTAGTCTCTGCTTTATAACAAAGTGAATCAGCTCTATGTATACATATATCCCCATATCTCCTCCCTCTTGCGTCTCCCTCCCACCCTCCCTATCCCACCCCTCTAGGTGGTCACAAAGCATGGAGCTGATCTCCCTGTGCTATGCAGCTGCTTCCCATTAGCTATCTATTTTACATTTGGTAGTGTATATATGTCAGTGCTAGTCTCTCACTTTCTCCCAGCTTACCCTTCCCCCTCCCCATGTGCAAAAGATTGTTATCTTTGCAAATCTGATAGTATTTCAGTGTATTTTAATTTACATTTTTCCTAATATGACTGAAGCTGAGTGCCATAGATATTTTTATTTTTTTAAATTGTCTCTTAATTTTGTTGTTTCCCCCCCCCTCAATTTGGACACAATTTTATTCTTTTCAGGTCTCCACTAGAGTTCCCAATCTGATTAATTGAGTAATCAATCTTTCCCCCATTAATATTACATCATTACCATATACTAAATTCACATGTATTTTTGATTTTTTACATTATAATTTGTGACACTCGTTTATACACCAACGCAGTTTTGTTTTAATGATGAGAATCTACAAAAACTTCTTATTAGTGAAGAATAAAATGCACAGATCTCAAATGTTCAGTTTGATGTATTTTGACAATTGTATCTACTTATATATCCACCTCCCCTCCAATATAGAACATATCCATCACCCCAAGAAGTTCCCATATACCTCTTTCTGATCAGTGTACAATCCCCATCCTAAAGCAATCTCTTTCTGATTTACCACTACAAACTAGTTTTGCCTGATGTTGGATATTATATAAATAGAATCATACATTATCTTCTCTTTTTAAAAAAAATTTGACATAATATTTTTGAGAAGAATAAACGTTTCTGCATATATCAGTACTTTGTGTTTTTTAATTGCTTAGTATTTTACCACTATATGAATATATTATCATTTATTTATTCATCCTCCTGTTGACAAACATTTGGGTTGTTTTTAGTTTGGGACTATAATGAATAGGTCCTTACAAACATTCTTGTACAAGTCTTTTTGAAGACATATATTTTTGTGGGATATGGGATAAATATCAAGGAACATAATTGCTGGGTGAAAACGTAGACGTGTGTTTAAATTTAGAAACTGATGAACAGTCCTTTGAAGTGATTAGATCAGTTAATACTATCACTAGCAATGTATGAGAGTTCCAGTTGCGCCACATCCTTACCAACATTTAATGTTATCAGTTTAAAAAATTATTAGCATTCTGATAAGTATTTCATTGTATATTTTATTGTGGCCTTAGTTTACCTAATGATTAGTGAATGGTCTTAAGCACATTTTCATGCATATATTGATCATTCATATATCTTCTTTTGTCAAAGCATGCTCAAAAGTTTTGCCCAGTTTTAATTGGATTGCTCATTTTTATTTTTTTGTAAAAATTTGTTGTAGAGTCTAGGTACAAACATTTTTTCCTATTCTGCCTTGTCTATTTTTTCTTGATTGTGTCTTTTTACAAGCAAAAAATTAATTTTGATAAAGTCTAACATCAAATGTTTTTAATGGTTAGAGCTTTTTGTGTCCTAAAAAGTCTCTAAGCAGATCTTAGGTCATGAAGATATTTTCCTAAGTTTTCTTTCAGAAGTTTGACAGATTGTGTTTTATATTTAAGATTGTGACACATCTCAAGTTTCTATTTCTTTAGGGAAAATAGACATGTTACCAGTGTTAAGCTTACCCTTTCACCATCTACCTCTCCATTTATTTAGGTCTTTAATTTCTCTTAGTGATATTTTGTAGTTTTTGGTGTAGAGGTGTTGTATATATGTCATTAGATCATTTACTAGGTACTTAATGTATTTTGATGCTATTGTAAATGGTGTTGTTCGAAATTTTTTTCTTTCTTTTTTTTTTTTTCTGGCCACATTGCACAGCTTGTGGGATCTCAGTTCCCCAGCCAAGGATTGAACCTAGGCCCACAACAGTGAAAGCGCCAAGTCCTACCACTGGACCTAACCACTCCCTGAAATTTTATTTTCCATTTTTTGGTTCCCAGTATATGGAAAAGCAACTGACTTTGTATTTTGACCTTGAATCCTCTAGTATTATTAAAGTATTAGTTCTAGTAGGTGTTTTTCTTTTGTAGGTTACATAGGTTTGCTATGGACACAATCATGTTGTTTAAAAATAGCAATGGTTTTACTGATTTATTTTTCTAATTTGTATGCCTTTTATCATTTTTGTCATATTGCACTGGCTAGGAAAGATGGTACAATGTAGAATACAAGTGGTGAGGGTAGACTGTTAACTACAATTTCTTCAAAGTTATTCTTTATCAGCTTAAGCTTAAGGAAATTTTCTTTCATTTCTAGTTTACTGAGAGTTTTTGGTTTTGTTTTTAATTATGTATTGAGATTAAACAGTGCTATTGAGAGGATTCCACTCTCTGGATCTTATTCTCCTTGAGTGTGTGGGAATAAAGAGTGCTTGAATTATGTTCCCTGAACCCCATAGGGGTCATCCATGTGAGAGATCTGACTGGTGGAGAGAAGTGAACAGACCTTAGCAGAGAGAAGCATCAAGAGTTTTGCTTGTTGTATTATTTATCTTTTTTTTTAATGAGAAAACTAAGGTCCAAAGAGATTATCTAACTTGTTCAAGATCACACACGTCAACGTAGTAGCTGTTAACACTTGATATGTCCTCAGAAGAAGCAGTGTAAATGCAAGACTGTAATACAAACAGAGAAGAGAGTCAAAAGTGGACATTTGTGGTCACTGTCCCACAAATCTATACCAGTGCTCCCTGACCCAGAACACTCCCTCCATGTTAGAATCATTACATTGGTCAGTTAATGCAAATCTGTTGAAGATCCACCTACAGTTGTGTGTTGTGTAACAGGGTGTGGGGAAAATGTACCACAGTGTGCTAGAAGAAATCAGAATCCAGGGCTCTAGAGGCAACTCTGCCACTGCTGCATTGTGTGACCCTCGCCACTGTCATTGCACCTCTATGGCCTTCAGTTTCCATTTGAAGAGAAGGGACCTGAATTAGACCAAGAGACCTTAATGGATGGTTTATAGGCTAAAAACCACCAAATAGTCCCCTTCAAAGAAGTGAAACACTAATGTATAAGCCATTGGGAGGGCTCTCTGACTCAAAAATCTCTCCTATTCTTTCCCTCTTTCTTCTTCCTCCACTTCTCAAATATCATCAGCACTTTCTTTTCTACAAGGCTGAACCTAGTCCTTCTTTTACTGTTGGAATAAAGCCACTGGACCAGTTAGTTTCTAAGTTTCCTTCCAGCTCCAATATTCTGAATATGTGGGAGAATCTTCCCTTTGGTCCTTAGGAGGTTTGAAATTCTTTCATCTAATTAAGGTCTGTTAGTTACTACACCAAGTTTGCTTATCATAGGGTAATAAAATTACCCACATAAGTTAATTCATATAGAGCTCCTAGAACAGTGTCTGGCATTTGTTAAGGGCTCTGCAAATATAAGCTATTTCCATTACTATTTCTTTCACTGTGACAGAAATTTATAGATTAGAGTTGTTCAAGTGTTGCACAACTTATGGAGAAAGGATCCAGAAGAAGGCAGTCCCCTGGAGTGGGTGCAGACATGGTTAGTTCTTAGGAACAATCTTCTGGATCTGAGCCTTCACAGCTGGACCCTGCCCAGGGTGTGGTTCTTACGTTGGTGTGCTTCACTTTGAGTGAGACTTGGGCCTTAAATGGACTTTGCCATCTCCAGTTGTTAATATCAGAGCCTCCAAGATTGGATAGAACTTTTTCAGATCTGAAGTTCCCAGGCTTGCTGAAGTTCACATCATGCCCTAATGTGGTGAAAATGTTTAGAATTTCTTGGGTACAAATTTCTCCCAAGATTTCCCTAGTAGCCAGTTGTTTTGCTTAATTGCAGAAACATGTAAAATTTGTTGCTACTCTCAGTTACCCAATAGAGAAGACAGTGTTCACTGTTGGCTCATTCTCACCAAAACCACACTGATTTTCAGATCAGACATAAATTTTTCTTATGACTTCATCAAGGCTGAGAACTCAAAATTAAGATGTGATCAGTTATATAGATAAAAAGGACAGTTTAAATTCTTTCACATCTGAGTTGTGGTATGAAAGTTTTATTCTATACTTCACATATGTCTGATACTGAAACTCAGTGTAAAGTACCCAATATCAGACTATATGTTTTCAAAATAAACATTTATTAGCCTAAACCAGAGTTTTCATTTTGAATGGGAGTCACATTATAATCAGCATGCACTTTGTATCCTGTCCTTTTCTTCCCTGTGACCTGGATGGTGGCCATCTCTGCTGCAAACTTTGTTCTCCCAATGCCCAATTTTACAGTACTCATCTCTTCTTCTCATTTCCAAAGTAAACATCCTCTCCACAAAACATTACTGAGTATAACTTTATTGAGTTTATTAAAGTTCAATTTATTAAATTTCTTGGTAGGGTGCAAACAAATTAATTTTATTATTTCCAATAACTTACCCTAACTTTATTGAATCTTTTTGTTTTTCACCACTAAAAGAAATCTCTAGCACATCTTCTAAATTTTCCAATCACCTTCAGATATCGATAAGTAGTCGTCTCCTCAGATAGTAAAAAAAAAAGAAAGAAAAGAAAGAAAATGACAGGGAATTCCCTGACAGTCCAGTGGTTAGGACTCCAGGCTTCCACTGCAGGGGGCACCGGTTCCATCCCTGGTCTGGGAACTAAGATCCCTCATGCCGAGCATGGCATGGCCAAAAATAAATATCAATCAATCAATAATTCTTTTATTTTTTAAAAAAAGAAAAGAAAATGATGGAACAAATCTGGTCCATTATAGAACTTGACTTTCTCATCTGATGGTGTCTTCCTCACCCCTCTCTCAGCTTAGGGCTGACTCCTATTTGGAAGTCTGCAGCAAGGAAATGAGATGTAATCAGTGTCTTTTTTCTTTTTTGCTTCACTTTCTTCACGATACATTAGCTGCTCTTTGGGACCCCTCAGGAAGTAGGGAGGAGCAGGGTAGGAAGAGTTAATGAAAAAAGACAAAGTCTTCTGTGAGGAATGGGGCAGTTATATATCCTTGTCTTGTTCCTGATCTTAGAGGAAAAACTTTCAGCTTTTCACTGTTAAATATGATGTTAACTGTGGGTTTTTCATATATATATATATATATATATATACATCATATATATATATGATAGATAGACAGATGGATAGATAGATAGATATGATCTTTTTTATGTTAAGGTACATTCCATCTATATTTAATTTGTTAAGAGCTTTTAACATGGAAGGATATCCAATTTTGTCAAATGATTTTTCTGCATCTATTGAGATGATCAGGCAACTTTTAATCTTCATTTTGTTTCTGAGCTGTATCACATTTATTTTTCTTTTATAATTTATTTATTTATTTATTTTGGCTATGTTGGGTCTTTGTTGCTGCGTGCAGGCTTTCTCTAGTTGCAGCGAGCAGGGGATACTCTTTGTTGCGGTGCGCGGGCTTCTCATTGTGGTGGCTTCTCTTGTTGCAAAGCACGGGCTCTAGGCGTGTGGGCTTCAGTAGTTGTGGCACGTGGGCTCAGTAGTTGTGACTCAGGGGCTTAGTTGCTCTATGGCATGTGGAATCTTCCCAGACCAGGCCTCAAACCCGTGTCCCCTGCATTGGAAGGTGGATTCGTAAACACTGCACCACCAGGGAAGTCCCTGTATCACATTTATTGATTTGTGTAATCTTGTGCTATCCTTGCATCCCAGGGCTAAATTCCAGTTGATCATGGTATATGATCCTTCAATATGCTGTTGAATTCTGTTTGCTAGTATATATTGTTGAGGTTTTTTGCATCTATGTTTATCTGGGATATTGGTTGGTAATTTTCTTTTCTTGTAGTTTCCTTATCTGTCTTTAGTCCCAGGGTAATGCTGGTCTTATAAAATGAATTTGACAGTGTTACCTCCTCTTCAATCTTTTGGAAGAATTTGAGGAGGATTGGTATTAATTCTTCTTTAAATGTTTAGTAGAATTTTTCTGTAAAGCCATCTGGTCCTCAACTTTTCTTTTTGGGAAGTTTTGATTACTGATTCAATCTTTTCCATTGCTATTGGTTTCTTTAGGTTTTATATTTCTTCATTATTCAGTCTTTGTAGGTTGTATGTTTTAGGCATTTACTCATTTCTTCTGGGTTTTCTAATTTTTTGGCATATAATTGTTCATAGTAGTTTCTTATGATCTTTAGTACCTCTGTGTTATCAATTGTAATGTCTCCTCTTTCATCTGTGTTTTTATTTATTTGAGTCTTCTCTCTTTTTCCTTAGTCTAGCAAAAGTTTTGTCAGTTTTGTTTATCTTTTTTACAAAACTAGCTCTTAGTTTCATTAATCTTTTTTTATCACCTTTCTAATCCCTATTTCATTGATTTCTGCTCTGATCTTTGTTATTTCTTCCCTTCTACTAACTTTGGGCTTAGTTTGTTCTTTTTCTAGTTCTTTGAGGCCTAATATATGTTCTATCCTGGAGAATATTCTACATGCTCTTGAGAAGAATGTGTTTTCTTCTGATGTTAAATGAAATGTTCTGCATATATCTATTAGGTTTGGTCTATTTGGTCTAATGTGTAGTTTACATCTGATATTTCCATATTGATTTTCTGTCTTGATGATTATCCATTGTTGAAAGTGGGGTAATGAAGTCCCCTATTATTATTATTTTTTTTGGCTATGCTGTACAGCATGCAGGATCTTAGTTCCCCAACCAGGGATCAAATCTGTGCCCCCTGCAATGGAAGAATGGAGTCCTAACTACTGGACTGTTGGGAAATTTCCCCCTACTATCATTGTTTTGCTGTCTAATTCTCCTTTCATATATGTAAATATTTATATTATAAATTTAGGTGCTGCAATGTTGGCTACATAGATATTTACAATTGTTATTTACTTAAATTTTTTTTTTTTTTTTTACTGAAGTATAGTGATGAGGCAGCACAGTGCAGTGATGTCTAGTAACCTCTGGGAAACTGCCCAGTCTGTGGCTGGTTCATCAGACAGCTCCTCTTGCTGTCTTCTCATGGGCCCCATACTGACCATTTATTCTTATACTACCAGAATAGGGGCTTTTTTTAAAACATGGGAATGTCTGTCTTTCATAGGGACTAGGTTTAGGATCAGGGATGTCCAGGGAACCAACTTTGAGGCACAGAAAAACTAATAAAGGCTAATTACCATTAGGAAATGAGCTGGCCTTCTGTGCTTGGTGCTTATCTGAGGAGTCACTCTATAAGCTACTTGCTTTGCTGTCATTTTTGATTTCCCATTTAAAAAAGGAACATGAAAGTGGATTAAGCAAGATTAAATTAGTTAAATATTTATTCAATAAAAGGCAGAAATGAAAACTGATCATTCTAGCAAAAAAGGTATAAATCCTCTTCAACAGAACTACCCCAAAGGGTCAAAGTAATTTGTTCAAGGCCACATGGCTATTAAGTGACAGAGTTGGAATTTTAACTAGGTCCACTTGCCTCCAAAGCACATGCTCTTAGCCTCTGCACTGTAATGCCTCTTTGTAAGGATGATTCCAGGAAAGTCCAGAAAAGCAGGTTGAAGTGCCCTGGCCAGAACACACACCAAGGACATAAAGACAGCTAGGGCCAGTTTTCTGCCAGCAGGAAGTGGACAGCCAGGCAGGATGCACACAGGACAGCCAGGTTTACAGGGTTTCCTCCCTACAGACTTTACTCTTTTGGCTGCCATCACCCGTTCTCCTCTTTCTTGGATTTCTTGCTTCTGGTACCTGAAGGGTGAGAGGCCATTAAGCCTTTGTCACATCCTGATAGAGGCCACAGCCCAGGTGTCCTGCCTGTCCTTCAGCATGAACAAGGGCCCTCAGCCCAACAGAGGTGATGCTGGAATTTTAATAAGGATTTAGGATCTTTTTCCTGACGATGTTTAGAATATTTTTGCAATTTTGAGACTTGGTGACAACAAAATAATTAATAATAATCACCCAACCATAAATAATGGAATCTATTAACAGATCATATGAATAAACATCTGCAGTTATAGATCATGTCCTCTGGGACAATCTGTTTTGTCTTCAGATTTTTCTCATGATGAGTTGAAAGTAAATGTTTTCCAGAAGTGTCCATATGTAAGTCTTGTTATCTCCTCAGGAATACCACAAAGCAATTTTCTCCTAAATACCTGAAGGCTGTGCTCATGCTCCCTCAATCCCAAGTCCTGGATCTATTCCTTATTTTGAGCTCCTTCTCCATCCTGGTCGCTATGGGGGAGGGAGGCAGATAAACAAATGAGAGCAACAGAAGGGAATCAGTGGTGCTATTTACAGGGGTTTACAGATGTACACAGGAAAGGACAGCCACACCCACCAGAAGCCTGATTTCAGATCATTTATTATAGAAAGGCAGCCCGTGAGCCCCAGTCATTCTGACAACCATCTCAGGATGTCAGTCTTTACCTTCTCCCACCCAGGAAGCACACGCCACTGACTCTCACCTGTGGGTTCAGCCCCACCCAGTTCTAAAGCCAATCCTGCGTGAGATAGGTACACATTAAAAACCTTGTCCCACCAAGAGTGACTGAAATGGGTCTTCCTGGAAAATATCTATCCCATTATTATGGTGGTAGACACCTGATTGACTTAGTATCCTATTAGCTCTTCAGATCATCCTTTGATTATGCACACCCCAGATAGACAGAGTACTTATTCCATGCCAGTTTTTTCTCTTAGGGACTCTAAAGTCTCTATCCCTCAGCCCATACAAGACAATGTGGACATGATGGACAAGAGACAATGTTTCTTTCTCTTTAAATTAATTAATTAATTAATTATATTTTTGGCTGCATTGGGTCTTCGTTGCTGTGTGTGGACTTTCTCTAGTTGCGGCGAGCAGGGCCTACTCTTTGTTGTGGTGCACTGGCTTCTCCTTGCGGTGGCTTCTCTTGTTGTGGAGCACGGGCTCTAGGCATGTGTGCTTCAATAGTTGTGGTGCGTGGACTCAGTAGTTGTGGCTCACGGGCTCTAGAGTGCAGGCTCAGTAGTTGTGGCACATGGGCTTAGTTGTTCCACGGCATGTGAGATCTTCCCAGACCAGGGATTGAACCCATGTCCCCTGCATTGGCAGGAGGATTCTTAACCACTGCGCCACCAGGGAAGTCCCAAGACGATGTTTCTTATGGTTCTAACTGCTCAGTGATGTTCTTTGGCTGGTAATATAATCATTTATTCATTCACAGAGTCAACAATCATTTATTGCATGTCAAACACTGGGAATGCAAGGGGAAAAACTCAGATGGTTTCCTATTCTCACAGAGACCACTAATAATTGACATACTCAGTTATTTGTCAGAGGGATTTCACCTTGATGCTAAACCAGCAGAGCATGTAGCTCATCCTTCATTACAGTACCCCAGAGAGGGTCTTCTATTTTCTTATGTGTCTTATATACTGATGTTCTCCAGACAATTGTCTACTTCCACACAGCTTTGGGCTTACCACTCCCTGCATCCCACCCCATCTTCCTCACCTGGATAAGCCTCCTACTGATAACCCCTTCTCAATTCCCTAAACTCCTCAGCTTCTGAAACTTCTACCTTCACTCTCTTTCAGTTCGCTGATTGGGACTTGTCATTGCCCAGAACTGCTTCTCCTCTAAAACCCTAACCACTCCTCTCCAAATCTCTGAACAACTTTCCATCACTTGAACTTTCTAGCACTTTCCTTTTCCCCAGCCCTTCCTCAGTAAGATCCTCTTTCCTACCACTTATTTCTGTTTTCACTTTTTATCAACCCATTTCCTGATCTCTAAGTCTTGCCAGCCACTTGAGTTGCTTTCTCGTCTCAGACTCCCTGACTCTGTCAGGCTCCCAACATATTTTCTTACAAGGCTCCAACTTTGAATCGGTCAGGCTGATAATCTCACACTGACCTCCTGATTGTAGCTTGACAGGGCACATTGGTGCCGCTTAGCAAATGCAGGTTTTCAATCCAGTGCTTGTCTTTATCCAGGGTCTCCTTCCCTCTCAGTGATTATTTCAGACCCTAACCGTTTTTCAGAAGCTTCCCCTCCAATCCAGACTCCCTGGCTCCTGTTAAGCAACTTATCCTCCATTTCACCCCCAAAACACTATGTGGTGTAGTGTCCTACTTTCTACCTACCGTAGCTGACATTTATTTTTATTTTCACCTTCTGTCACATTTTTTTCCTTCCAGAAATCTGGGAATCATCTTAAATGACTATTTACTCCTTATGGTCACATCCAAAGAGCAAAGTCTTCTTATAGATTCTACAATTAACTCTCTCTCATATCCATCCCCTCCCCTGGACACCCCTTGGCACCCTGGCAGTTTAGACTCTCTTCTACTCTCTCTGGACTGGTGCAGTGGTCTCTTCATGAATCTCCCTGACTCCAGACTTCCCCTATTCCAATTCCTCCTTCAAGCTGCAGTCAGAACGCATGCTCTAAAATACATACCATCCTTCAATGTTTTTTCTTGTTCCCTTAGCATAATGCTCTTTCTGATTGAAAGAGCTTCCTTTTCCTTTCTTCATGTTCTTGACTCTGTTAATAAAATACTATAGTTGGGAGAAAGCTTTTGTCTTTATTTTTTCTCTCCTTTTCTTTCACTTAATCTTCTACATTATATGTGGAGAAATATATCTCAATCTTGAAGCCTGAGCTCTCTGGTGGATTTGTCTGCAGGCCACATGAAGTCTTTTCTCCTCCACGCGAAAACTCAGTAGGGCAGGTCTGACTTCTGAAGGCTGAAGGTAAAAGCATAGGATCTTGGATCCCAGTTGCAAACTAATCTAGATTCCTCAAAGTAAAGCTGATGTTTTGAGCCTTTTCTGAATTCTGTGTCTCTTACTGCATCATTTCAGAATCTGCAGGAGTTGGAATGTGAGTAATTAGCATTTACAAAACCATTTATAATGGACTCTCCATCATCTGGATCCTATTGATACCTTCATATCACCTAGTGTTTTCACATTTCAACACCAATATCTCCTGACACCTGATCGCCAAGCAGGCTGTGACCAGCCATTCCAAACTACCTGTCATTGCTTAAATAGGTAATACTGTTTCATTTGTCTGCATATGCACAGCAAAGTCTTTTCCCATTCTGATTCTCCCTTCTACTCATCCTTTAATTCCTGTTCAAATGTCATCATCTCTCTAAAGTCTATTATTAGCACCAAGGAAAGGTGACCATTTCCTACACTGTGTTCCCAAAGTTTCTTATACCTTCCTCTCTTACAGCTGTTTTTACGTGCTACTACAATCACTAGACCATATCATTTTGGAACACCAAACTCTCCCTTATTCATCAATGTACTCCCTTGACCCATCGCATTCACCTAACACACATGGCAGCTAAAAACTTTTTACTGAATATAATAATATGTAAATTATAGGAAGAAAAACAGGATTAAAAATAAATACCTATAACGAACTAATCTTTTGTATAGAGTGATCCGAATATACAAAGAAGCTAAGATGTTTCATTAGAGAGACAAAATTACCGTGTTTGAAATAGTAGGGAGTGATGCTAACATATGTAGTTGAGTTCTTGAGTAGTCTAGAGTTGAAGAGCTCTTGAAACAAAGCTATACTTAATAGCAAGGCATGGAGACCTGGGAATACTGAGGGTCTTGCTACTCAATCCCTGCCCACCATATCTTAGACTTAGGAATGACTTGATTTCATTACCATAAGGACTTGTTTCCATTCAACTTCCAAAGATGGGCATAAACGAGGACAAGCATAGAAGAAAAGCGGATCCAAGTCCTAGGCCTTCTGCTTAGCACTGGAAAATCTGGTTTGAAGGAAATAAATCCAGCCTTATTTGCAGAGATTGACACCTTGACTCTGGATTACCATCTTGACTGTGGATTATGGTGCCTACAAGGGCAACTCTGGAGTTGTTCTGTGATCTCTGCCTTCTATATTTTCTAGTCACTTCCACCTGGAAGGAAAGAATTGAAATTGGCCTATTGCCCCCCACAAACCATACATGGGGGACAAGCATTGCTTGATATTCTAATGTGAAATGACCCCATTCTTGGTACTTGCCTTTCCTTATGGGAGTTGTTTCCCCTGTTTACATAGTGAAGGGACTGAAGCAGAGGTTGATGGAGCTGGGATTACAGCTGAACCAAATCATAACAGCTTGGGAATCTTTTGATTGTTTTCTTTTGTTTTCAGCATCTTTCTGCCAGTTCCGGCCACCTCCCTTCCTCTGGGGACATGCTGAATTCAGCAAGTCCAGCTCTATCAGTTCTGCCCCCTGAGCCCATTAGTTTCTGGTCATCTGATAAAGCCTCTGCTGCAGGCAGGACCTGCCTCCTTCCCTCCTCCCAGCACACTTGCAACCAAAGCTGAATATTGCTGTTCTGGGGCTTCCTTCCAGCCTTACGATTCAGCTCACCATCTTCAGCTACCTGGGTCATGGCTCTGCTATTCTTCTTGATCCTTGGTGAGTATTTCTGCTCCTTTTGGTCTAGGCTTCAGAATACTCTGGAACTTTGATTGGGGGAATCCTCTCCTTGCCCATCTGGTGCAGATCTAGGTATCATTCAAGGAAAGGCTCTTCCTTGCTCTCCTCTTTTCTCTATATCTGGCAATTATTCTAAATCCCCAAAGCCACTTAATCTATACCCAATTTATAATCCACCTTGATTACCAGAAAATTTCCTATTTCACTATATTTGCACTAACAAATTTGTAATAATTTATCCCATCGCCTTATCACATAAATTTTCCTAAATGCACTATTTATAAAAAGACAAATAAATGGACCAAGGTTAGCAGGAGGTAAAGCAAGAAAGGGAAGTAGAACTGCAGGACAAACACCTTTCATTTATCATATTGTACAATTTCCTTTCAAATGTGCTTCATATAATGTTTCCCTAGTTTTTCCCAGCTTCTTATTGCTTAGATTAATTTAGAGTAAATGGGGATTTTGGAATCAAAGAGATCTGAGTTTCAATCCTTGCTCTTTGATTTCTTAGCTGTCTGAATCTTAAAGTTACCATATCTCTCTGAAATCTCATTCTCATCTATGAAATAAAGATAATGGTATGTTCCTCAGACGTTTGTTAGGCACATTTTCACAAGATAACAGTACCTGCTAGGTCCCTTCCCTAATCAATCACATCCATTTTAATTATCTTGATGATCCAGTACATCACTGAAGCCCACACTGGTTTCTCAGTTGGGCACTTGTGTGTTCTATGCAGGATGCTGGCCACATGCTTAAACATCTATACACCCCTTATATCACCCAACAGATAGTCCCACCCATTATGAAGGTGCTGTTGAATTTCTCAGGCTTACCTTCAGTCACACCTCCTTCATGAAGCTTTCCTGATCTGTGACACCCATAGTCATCGACCCTGCTACAGAGTATTCAAGTCACTTTTGGGCTATGTCACTTTCACACCTACGTATCAGGTTCATCACATTCAGTTTCCTTTGCATGTACACATGTTTTGTGTTCTTTATTAGACATGTAGGGTGTTATGTATAATATAATTTTGAGTTTTAGACAATTACACACAAGGTCTCATTGAGTGTGGGAGTGGCCATATACTGAAAACTAAGGACATGGGGTTATTAAGAAATTATTTGGAAAGCAAGTATTTGGAAGAAAATATTCCAGGACAAGCCAATGAAATACATAGATTTACCTAAAAAGCTCTAGGCTGGAAGTCCAAAGATATTAACTCCTTCAGAAAGATCCTATAAGATGGGATGGCAGGCGGGGGTTGGGAATGATGAGTTCTGCAGTTCAAAGGCCACTGACACTCAGCAGTGTTCAGGACTCTCTCTACAGCATTAGGAGGGAGTCTAATGAATAGAAGAGTCTGATCATGTAGATATCCTGTAGGAAGAAACTCTGATGGTTCAAAGATGTGCTGGTGCTTAAACCTGGAAGTTTGGAACTCAACATAGGACTGTTTCTGACCTATTAATCAGGGTTCAGCAAACTACAGACTGCAAACTAAGAATGGATTTTACATTTGTAAACGGTGGGAAAAAATCAAAAGAAGAATAATATTTTGTGACACATGAAAATGACATAAAATCTAAATTTCATTGTCCATAAATAAAGTTTTATTGGAACATGGCCATGCTCATTCATTTATATATATATGGCTGCACTCATGCTACAATGACAGAGTCGAGTAGTTAGAACAGACTATATGGCCCACAAAGCCTAAAATATTTACAATCTGGCCCTTTACAGAAGAAGTTTGCTGACCCTGGTCTAAATGCAGTGTCAGGGAACACAGACATATCCTGCCATTTCTCCCTATGCTTTGTGCTGCCTCCCATGACATTTTTATCTTCCCCAACCAGTGTGTCTGCCCAGAGGCCTCCAGCATGCTTTCCTTTTGAGCCCAGATGCTGCATCACCACACTTTTACTTTAGGTGGTAATCACCAATCAGTCTAATTGACTAGAATAGAAAACCAAATCTATCCATGCCTGGGGTAGAGCCAACATCAGATGTAAAGGGAACATGACGGGTCAATTAGCTATGGTAGAACTGGTTTTGTGGTTCCTAGTCAGTGTTCATGTGTCCTTTGAGACTGGTCATTCCAGGAAGAGAAGGTCTCAACAAGGACTAACTTTGGAGGCTGCGTATCTACCACTCTAACTGTCCCACAAAGTTTGGCAAAGGCTTTCTAGAGAGTTGCGTTTTCGAACAAAGCGTTGGAAATTGACTACATGATCTCATTCACTTCTCTCTTTTTTCCTCAGCCTTTTGCAATGGACTTGGCCTCTTAGGTAAGATTTTTGGGTTCCTATGGGGGAGGACTTTAAGCTCTGGAGAGTGGAAATTCTGAAATTTCTCTGGGCCATGGAGAGAGCCTCTGGTTCAAAACAGCCCAAGTAGATTTCCTTTCTGGTTTCCCAACCCACCCACTCAGTCTCATGTGGGTAGATTTCCACATAAGAAAAAAGTTGGGTGGTTTATCTTGCAAGAGGATTCCTCTCCACTTGGCTTCTGTGACCCAAGGCTCTCGGCCACCTCTAAGTAGCAGATGGCTTTGTTTCAGGCTCAGAAGACACCTCACCCCCTGGGAAACAAACTTCCTTTTGCTCTGCTGAATTCTACCATTTCCAGTTCTCTCTGCCAGCTTTAATGGTACCATTGAACTAGAAATGCATCAGCTTCTGTGCAGCATATGGCTTCACCAGCAGAGTGCAGGCTGGATTTCAGCCACCACTGGCCATTTCTGTGAGGAGTCTTTGGGCAGAGCACAAACAGTTCAACTGAGGAGAGAAAGGGGCTGCAAAGAGAGAATTAGTCTGTGGAAGAGGAAGGCTCTGATGGTCCAAAATCAAGGGGATTGGTTGTTGATTATGAGTTTCTATGACATTATCCCTTCAACCTACTCTTTCTCTTTTTTTAAAAAAAATTATTTATTTATTTTTGGCTGCGTTGGGTCTTCGTTGCTGCGCACAGGCTTTCTCTAGTTGTGGCGAGTGGGGGCTACTCTTTGTTGCAGCACGCGGGCTTCTCATTGTGGTGGCTTCTCTTGTTGCGGAGCATGGGCTCTAGGCACGCGGGCTTCAGTAGTTGTGGCATGTGGGCTTCAGTAGTTGTGGCTCACGGGCTCTAGAGCGCAGGCTCAGTAGTTGTGGCTCACGGGCTTAGTTGCTCCATGGCATGTGGGATCTTCCCGGACCAGGGCTCGAACCCGTGTCCCCTGCATTGGCATGCGGATTCTTAACCACTGCGCCACCAGGGAAGCCCTAGTCTTTCTCTTGATAGTAGAGGCTTTACCAGAGAGGGGCAGCTACAAACTCCGCTATGAATGTGGAGGATTTTACACCCTGAGGGATGCAGTTTGATTCCTTAAAGGAGTGCTGCTTCTGGGTCTTAGTCCAATACTCAGATTACTTGGTCTTTCTTCTCTGGCCTCCAGGGCTATCCCTTACTGCAAGTGCCGGGAGACACCTGCTCTCTTTATAGCCTTCTCACATCCTAAGATGTTGCTCCTCCACCCCTGGGTCCCTCTTTCAAGACCTCAGTTAATTAAGTAAGCTAAAACACTGCCTAGGACACACTGCACTGACGAGCCCCTCTGTTCTTCTCTATAGTTTTCAAATCTTTTCTCACACCTTCTCTCCCCTCAAGCTGGATTTCTTTCATTCTTTTTTTCTTTTAATGTGACTGCATCATGGTGTAAGGGAAGAGGCAGTGGTTTTAAATTTATTTATTTATTTATTTTGGCTGTGCTGGGTCTTCGTTTCTGTGTGAGGGCTTTCTCTAGTTGTGGCGAGCGGGGGCCACTCCTCATCGCGGTGCGCAGGCCTCTCACTGTCGCGGCCTCTCTTGTTGCGGAGCACAGGCTCCAGACGCGCAGGCTCAGTAGCTGTGGCTCACGGGCCCAGTTGCTCCGCGGCATGTGGGATCTTCCCAGACCAGGGCTCGAACCCGTGTCCCTTGCATTGGCAGGCAGATTCTCAACCACTGCGCCACCAGGGAAGCCCCTGGATTTCTTTTATACTTATTCTGTGTTTCTCTCTCTCTCTCTCACTGTCTCTCTGTCTCTTTTTAAAAACGTATTTCTTCTTTCTTAGGAGGTGTTCTAGTCCTCCACTTCATGAAAATGAAAACTGATTTAAAACCAGAGTTTTATCATTCAAAATAAAATGAAATAACCTATGCATGATTCTGATAGCTAATATTTGCTGGAGTACACAATAATGCCTATCCAAGCTCTAATCTTAGTTACAATGACCCAAAAGTTATTTCTAGATGACTCTTCTTGAATTATATTTGTACTCAGATATATATGCCTTAAACTTTGGTGTGCAAAAATGGAGACTTTTCTTAGTTTTTTATAGTTTTATTTTCATTTCTATCTCTAACCTCCATTCTTCATATTGCTTCCCTCAAGAAATTATGGAAGAAAAGGAGAACAAAAACAAATGAACAAACCAAACATAAACTTCCCAACGCAGTTTAAAATCAGGTCAGACTTTTTTCACCCAACAGCTTCTTCTGGGGTTGATGCCAAGTTCTAGGGAGTTTATGCAGAGTTGAGACAAGGTAGGCAGTGGAAAATCTGGTCCTGAGAAATTGTATTCCATTCTTGCAGGGATCTGGGTCATTCCATGTGGCCCATGTTGTCACATGTTATACTGTTCATATTCTAATAGATCACAGACCACCAGTCTGAATGTGGCCCCTCCAGGTTCAACAGACCTCTCCATGGAGGCATGGCAAATTTAGGTTTTCTTTATCACTCTATCACTCTGGGGCTGAGAGGACTTGGCAGGATTGCCTCAAGCCTATTAAATATAATCTCTTTGAGGGCAACAATGCTAACTATTTTGTCATCACTATTCTCTGAGTTCGTAAAACAATACCTGGAATGTAGTATCCAGAAGTTTGTTTCCTGATGGACTCTTCCCTGGTCTCCTTACACTACCATCTCTACTCCACATCTAAGTCTTAGTAGAAGGGAAAGAATTTCTATTAGTCTTTTCTACCTCACGGTTGTAGTCAAGAAGCAGAAACAAGTCCTGGATTCCTCAGAACGTATCTGCAGGCTCTGTGAAGCATATCTCCTACTCCCAACCCCTAGAATCCTCTAGACTCAGTTTTGGGGCCCTGAGACTCTGAGGCTCTGACTCTTCCTTTACCCAGTACTCTCTGTATTTCTTCTGAGCTGGGTTCTTGGACATGGGAAAATGTCATAGAAGTAGCAAGGATGAGTCGGGGTGGATCATTGATACTGGGAGAGACAGTCAGGTTGTTCAGCCCAAATTATATCCAGACACCTTGCCTCAATCTAGCTGCAATGGGGGGAGACAGAGTCATGAGGAAGAAAGAACAAAAACAGGTATCATCTTTACACTCCTGTTCTGACCCGGGGTTTCCACTATTTGACAGTGTGACCATATTACCTTGAATTTCATGAGGATCATTTTCTTCATCAGTGAAATGGTGGGGTAGACTTGATGATCTCTATAGGTCCTTCTGATCCTGACCACCAGAGATTCTAAAAACTCTGCTGGATGCTCAACGAACCTCTTTCTCTTAATCTTCAAACACCTAGATATGACTGCTGGTTTTTGAAAACTAGCAGTCATATCTAGGTGTCTTGAAGTGGAGTTTCTTGGTAGGGTACAATTAAGAGTGTAGCCGGACTAGAACTCAGAGATGGAGTCCTGAAGCTCCTCTTCCTCCTCTTCCCTTTTGGCCCCTCCTTTCTCATCCCTCAATTTTCCACACACTGGAAGTGGTGGAAGAGTTCTAAGAAGACTGCATACATGCCTGAGTACTCTCTGGGCTCCTCCCAGATCTCCAGCCAATATCTCATTTATTTGCAGAGTCTTCATCCAGAGTGCGACTGGTGGGAGGTCGCCATCGCTGTGAAGGGCGGGTGGAAGTGGAACGGGACGGCCAGTGGGGCACCGTGTGTGATGACGGCTGGGACATGAAAGATGTGGAAGTGGTGTGCCGGGAGCTGGGCTGTGGAGCAGCCACAGGGGCACCCAGTGGTATTTTATATAAGCCATTGGCAGAAAAAGATCAAAAAGTCCTCATCCAAGTGGTCAGCTGCAGTGGGATGGAAAGTAAACTGATTGATTGTGAGCAAGAGGAAGATGTTTTTGATTGCTCCCACAATGAGGATGCAGGGGCAAAGTGTGAAAGTGAGTATGGCAGGGCTCAAGGACTATCTGCCAGCTGCCCACACCCCACATGACCACTCTTTGTCCTTATTCTCCACCATGAACTAATGGCTAATTGGCTCCTTGTCCTTCACATCTTACACTTCCTCAGTTGTGGACCCTGGAGACAAACATTATCCTCAGCTACAGTTGCTACTCATCCTTGGTTGAACTAATGATTTTCTCTTAGTTTCAATCTATATGAGAACCTGTTTCTCTTCTTCACACACACAAACATGCACAGATCCAACAACCACTAAACATTTGTATCTAGAGCTCAGGTGGTGTTATGGGGAAGAACTGAGCTCCCAAAGTATAATGTATGCTTTTTCAGTTCTCAAGGAGTCCACCATCTAGCTCGGTAGACAAGAGACACTCATAGGAAACCAAAACACAACAACTGTGTGTATATCTATATATATATACACATATATATTTATACATATATATATACACATACATACATATATATGTGAATATATATATATAATTGTTGTTGTTGTTGTATTCCTTTGCTCCATTCATATATTTGCTTTCTATGTATTAATAATTTCTCTCTCTGTGTCTATCTCCTCCTCCATTAGACTGTGATTTGGCTAAGGGACTAGTTCATGTCTTCTCTTTGTTACCCCACAGTTTGTTATCAGAGAAACAATCACCAAATTCTTGCACCCTGATGATGAGGTCTCATTCTTATTTCTTAGAAAAATTCAGTGTTAGGAGTCCCCTTTTCTGGGAAGGATGTGTTCTTACAAAGAGCAGATACTTCATCTTTCTTTTCCCACAGTTCCAGAGACTGTGCGGCTGGTTGGTGGCCCTGATCACTGCAAAGGGCGAGTGGAGGTGAAGCACCAAGAACAATGGGGCACCGTGTGCAAAGCAGGCTGGAATCTCTCAGCCGCGAAGGTGGTGTGCCGGCAGCTGGGGTGTGGGAGGGCCATACTGACCCAAAGATGCTGCAACAAGGATACCCAGGGCCAAGGGCCCATCTGGCTGAGTGAGGTGTCATGCTCAGGACAAGAAGAAAGTCTTCAGGATTGCCCTTCTGGGCTCTGGGGGAAGAATAACTGCACCCATGATGAGGACACATGGGTCGAATGCGAAGGTAATGCCTATAAGTCCAGCGACTAGGTTCATTCATGAATTTGATTAAATGGAATTCTATTCAACCAATGTTTACAGAGAACTACTCATGCATCACATAACCATGGCAAAGTTATTTAATTGTGCTGCTCATCAATTGTCTTGTTTTTAAAATGGAGATAATGATACTTGCCTTTGTATATGAAAATGCTTTAAATGATATTAAGCAATATATTAATATGAACTATTATTATATTGAATTCTATATAATAGGAAAAGGACACACCATTCCATGTACTTGTTGAAGTCTTCAATTTTAAAAAACTACTAGAAAGTCATTCATAAATATTAGACTTTTATAAAATAGATGGGAAAGTGAAAAGATCTTAGTTAAGGAAACGGCCCTGGGCCACATGGGTTGGAACCTGGAGCAAGGGTTATAATCACAGAAACACAGGTAAAGAGTTTCAAAAGTGCTGATGGGATTTGAATGAGGATGTAGATGATGTTATTTTTTCTTCTTTCCGTTGCCTCTCTCCATCCTCTGACCCTACAGATCCCTTTGACTTGAGGCTGGTAGGAGGAGACACCCGCTGCTCTGGGAGACTGGAGGTGCTGCACAAGGGCGAATGGGGCTCTGTCTGTGATGATGGCTGGGGAGAAAAGGAGGAACAGGTGGTGTGCAAGCAACTGGGCTGTGGGGAGTCAATCTTTCTATCTGCCAAAGCCCGGAGAAACTTTGGCCTTGGAGCTGGCCGCATCTGGCTAGATGATGTTCATTGCTCAGGGAAGGAGCAGTCCCTGGAGCAGTGTCGGCACAGGTTCTGGGGGCATCACAACTGCAACCACAAGGAAGATGTGGCCATGACCTGCTTAGGTAAGTCCTGTAGATGGAACCCAAGGGGACTGAGATTGAGGGAGGTGAAGAAGGGGGTGGTGGGGGTGAACTCTGAGGATAAGGGTTATTCTACCAGTGCCGTACAGCTGCCCATAATAGTCACCTACTTTATATGTTCTTCAAGGAATTTAATTGAGACATTCTAGTAGTGAATAGACTGATAATAATAATAATACTTGAAAAAACCCATACCATACAGTTATTGAATGTGAGAACAAAAAGCATTTTGAAAATTATTGAATTAACACCTTTATATTAAACATGAAGAAAGTAAGAGTCAGTCAATAAGTAACTTTCCAAAATCATAAAAGTTGTTTTCAAATGACAGGGCAGAACTAAAATGACCAGTATTGACTCTTAGCTCAGCATTAGTTGTCTTAGATGACCTCAGTCCTCAAACTCTAAGTTTAAATTATAGAAAATGGTCCCTCTCATTCTACCTATCGTCACTCCCCAGATATTAAGTTAACCTGTGGGAATAGGGCTGGGGTAGGGGGCTCTTTGGGAATGCCCATGAGTGTCTTTCTAGAGAAGCTGGGATACTAACCCTGAACTGTAGACCTCTATGGGGGAGTGAAGGAAGAAATCCTGTCCCGATGTGAGTCCGGAAATGCAAGCATAGCCCTTGGGTGACTGACTCAAGAGAGTCACAGTTCTGAAGCCCAGCTTTTTAATCAGGGTGGGAAACTGGCGTGCAGGGCTGCCTGGTTAAATACTCAGCTATGGGACTGGGTAAGAGCTGATAGTGGACCAAAGATATGAAGAGCAGCTAGTGCCCAGAAAAGGAGGGCTTTAGTGACAGAAGACTAGGGTTTGAGCCTTGCTGCTGCCATTCTGAGGCTAGTTAATCTTAGATAGCCACTTAACTACTCAAGACCTCAGTATTTTCACTGGTAAAAAGGGAGACACTTGTCCCATTCCTCTTGAAGAGTTTTGTGATTGTGTGAAGGTGAGAAGTGTTAATATATGTGAATACTGTTTGTGACTCATAGGGGAGTTGGTTGAATTAAGTGCCTGGGGCACTGTACCAGATTCTGACATGGTTCACATCAGTGTGAGATACGTGTGTGATTAGGTCTGGGAGGGTCTCTGTTTCCTATTCTGGAACCCAGTCTTCTTTCTTGGCCTCTTTGTGACTGAATGAAATAATCCCCCCTTGGCATGTCCCCATCCTTACTGTACATTCTTCTTTTCTTTACAGAACTGTAGCCTGGCCTTCTTGATGCTTGACCTGATCCCTGCAGGCCCTGAGAGTCTTTTGCTTTCTCCTGGGCCAGAATGGCCTGGCATGAGCACTGAGCCTGCAGGCTTAGCTACCACTCCCTCAGCCCCTCAGCAGGAATCTGAACACTCTGCTTATACTTTGCTCTCAGAGCCAAGCACCCCTATCATTGCCTGGAGATGTGAGCTGTTGAATTCTCTCTTGCTGGGGAAGATGAGCTCCTAGTCGCCCTCTCCTCACTGCTGACCCTTTGGCATTGGTTCTGGCCTCTCCTGCTTCTTCTCAACCAGCCTGGCATCCCCAGGCCTGTTACTTTGACCACTACAGGCCCTTTTCAAGACAAGATCTATGTCTGTAAAGAACATGAAAGGAATGAGACAACAAAAGAACATTTGAAGGGGAATATGGGTTAACAATTACATGAAAGTTGGGGGAAAGCTTAGAGTCTTTTTGAACGCTTTTTCTTAACCTTTAGGTGATCACAACAATTAACATCTGAATATTCTCCTATTCTTTGATGAAAGTAGACCATTCTTTCAAGAGCAGTGCAGTATCCTGTAATCCTAGACCTTTTCACGACACTTGGAAAAAAATATCACACTCCCTGAATGCCCATAATAAAATATCTTTGTTGACCATCCATATACATCTTGCCAACATGGTGTACATTGAACAAGAAGAATCTCACAAATTCACTATAATTTTTCCAAGGAAAAATGTATTTATTGGCTATGGAGCTGCCACTAGGAGAAGGGAAAGGAAGAGATGCAGAAAGAGTTTAGGGAGGTCCAGAGTCATGCCTCATGCCAACCAGATGATATCATTTTAATTCTGTCAACTCGGACTTTAGGATCTGCAAGTCTGAGGCAAGATAGAATGATACTAAGGAGAGAATCATGACTTAATTCTAAAAACTGACAACTTTAGATTCTGAGGCTGAGCCGAGTACCTGTAATATGCCTACATTTATGCTTTCTAATAAAGTAGATCTCACAGTCTCAACAGTTGCCTCTCTCTGTGATATACTCTTTCTACCCAAGAGGAAGCAGGTGTCTCAGCTTTACAGGGATGACCTTTTAGGCAGGATTAGGTAGAAGATGCAATCTGCCAGCAGATGCAATCTTATGTGTAATATAGCTCTCTCCTCTGGATGGAGAACTTTCTCCCTGTCTATTTCTTATAACGGGAAAATATGTAAAGAAACCTAGCTTCATAGAAGAGAAGAAAATGCCTTAACAGACATTTTGAGATCTATCCTGTCTACTCAAAGAGATTTTGCCTTTATCTGATCAGTTATCTCAGGTCTTCCTGATTTTCCCTACAGACTAGTATCATGTTCCCTAAACTGCACAGTATTATATCTAGAATCTAGAGGCCTGCTGAACTGCCTTGATTGAGTCATTGAAAAGCTCTTTTATCCTAAGTAGAGTAGAACAGGATTGGCATTTCACAAAAGGAACTTTGATTTCCCCTTAATTTCTACATTAAAATTCCTTTTGTAAAATTCCTACTTAGCAAGACCCCTGAGAACAAATTAGATAAAAATAACACCTCTTGGAAGAGGCCGGGTGATCCAATGCAGAAGGCAAGACATGACAGAAGCCTAAGAGGTAGCGTTGGACATCTAATAAGAATGTGCCACTTAAATAGAGGAAACTGAGAAGCTGAAAGTCATAGTTGACACCAGCCTATTAGCACTGTCCAGGAGAAAATTGTTCCCTGACCCAAGAAGATGGCTGTTTATCTTGATTTCCAAAGTGGACATGGATGAAATAGTACATCAGAGCCTGAAGAAGTTAGCATAGTGACAAGGACTGACAGTGCTCACAAATATTCATGTTTGTTTCTTCTTCCTGGACATGCCACTAGTCTATCCCAAGTTTGTGTTATAGAAGATACCCCAACCAGACTCCTGCCCCCACCCTAGCAAAGCAGTGCAGTAAACTGGAGGTCTTCATTCAATGAGAATATTACCCATTGGGTATTTTAGGAGTTGCCAGTTGGCATACACCTTATCCTCCAAGTACCTGTCCTGTAACAGGCATCTCCTGACACTTGCCCAGTTCCAGATCCCTAGCTACCCCCGAAGTGTTCAGCATGCACTTGCTCACTACACTTTCTTACAGGAGTCCTGGGCAGCAACGGGCCTCCAGGTCTGTGGAGCTAGAGCCTAACACCAAGCACCTACATAATCTCCAGTGGGGAGGGGACCCACCCCTGGGAGTTTACCCTGAGGCTGCAGCTGCAAATTGGCCACAATCAGTCCCCATTTGGACTTGCTGCCTGATGGTCCCAGGCTTCTCAAGTAACTAGGGCTCCCAGGTGTCCCTTTGATCTAGGTGGGACCATATGTCCCATTCTCACAGTGGAAATAATTTATGACACTTTCATATCAAGGCAGTTAACAATTGTGTGCCTTCTCAATGCTCTTTCTCTCCTTACCTGCTGGCTTGTTAGAGAAGACCCCAAAGACCTAAGGGAGGGCAGACCCAGAAGATGGAAGGAGCCTGGATCTCTGAATGACAGTGTGGATCTCTGAATGACTCATACTCTGCTGACTGTGTCATGAATAAGAAATAAACCTTATTTGTGTTAAGTCACTGAGGTGTTGAGGTGGTTTTTACAGCAGTTAGTTTAGTCTGACTAAAACAGATATAAATAGTATTTTAAAAAATCAATTGCATTCCTTCAAAGCTCACCAAAAATATTTCTGATGATCATTTGGCTTCCTCAAAAGCTTCTAGATATCTAATATTCCATGCTAATCAGGAAATGTGAGACTTGGCTCACTCACTTTATTTTACTATAAATTATATTTTATTTTGGATACTTATTTTTGATGGTCTTCTGACCCCCCACACACATACTTTTTTTTCTAAAAACCATGCAAGATGCTCCTGGAGAATTCCTTGCCAACATTATTTGGTGTGTATCTTAAGACTTTATTATTTTTTTTAAGAACAATTTTAGGTTCGCAACAAAACACAGTGGAAGGTACAAAGATTTCCCATACACCTCCTGCTCTCACATATGCATAACTTCCCCCATTCTCAACATTCCCAATAGAGTAGTATATTTGCTAAAATAATGAACCTACATTGAAATGTCATTATCTCCCAGATTCCATAGTTTACGTTAGGGTTCACTCTTGGTGTTGTTCTATGGGTTTGGACAAATTTATAAATGTGTATTCACCATTAGAGTATCATACAGAATAGTTTTACTACCTAAAAATCCTCTGTGCTCTGCCTATTCATCCCTCATGCCCCTCTAACCCCTAGCAACCACTGATCCTTTTATTGTCTCCATAGTTTTACCTTTTCCAGAAAGTCATATCATTGGAATTGTACAGTATATATAGCCTTCTCAGATTGGTTTCTTTCACTTAGTAATATGTATTTAAGTTTCCTCCATGTCTTTTCATGACTTGATAGTTCATTTCTTTTATTTATTTATTTATATTAAAAAAATTTTTTTAGTATTATTTTACAATCTACTTTTAAAAATTATTTATTTATTTATTTATATTTTTGGCTCTGTTGGGTCTTCGTTGTTGCATGTGGGCTTTCTCTAGTTACAGTGTGCGGGCTTCTCATTGCGGTGGCTCTAGGCACACAGGCTTCAGTAGTCATGGCACGCGGGCTCAGTAGTTGTGGCTCGAGGGCTCTAGAGCACAGGTTCAGTAGTTGTGGTGCACGGGCTTAGTTGCTCTACAGCATGTGGGATCTTCCTGCACCAGGGCTCGAACCTGTGTCCCCTGCATTGGCAGGCGGATCCTTAACCACTGTGCCACCAGGGAAGCCCTCATTTCTTTTTAGCACTAACACAGATTTTTGTGTGGACATAAGTTTTAAACTCTTTTGGGTAAATAGTAAGGAGTATTTTTCAACAATATAAGCATGCCATTCTGGCTACAGTTGATTGATACCAAAAGTGGGCTGATGTCCAAGCTAGGTCAATCAACCCTTCCCAGGAGACAGGAACTCTGACTGAAATCAGGTTAGTTTCTCCAAGTAGCTAGACTTGTAACAAATTAACCCAGGAGCTGTGGGTGTTCATTTTCCACATAGATAAGAGAATGAGAGGAAGCCCTTCCACAGAGATACATGAAATGAATGAACGAGATGCACAGAGAGGAACATAGATGAGAGACATAGAACCCAAACAACATTTTCAATTTCTGGTTCTCATCTTTTCCTGGAATCCAACAGCATTCCTGGTCTTGGGTTCTGTGACAAGCTGTTGTAGGTTTATAATATATGTATATTATATACCATGATATGTAATATATATTATAGTATACATATTAATATATATTAAATTTTTATTGAATTATCTCATTTTTTTTCTTTTTTTAGGGGGGCTGCATCAGGTCTTAGTTATGGCATGCAGGATCTTTCATTTCGGTGCACGGGCTTCTCTCTAGTTGTGGCACACAGGCTCCAGAGCATGTGGGCACTGTAGTTTGTGTCATGCGGGCTCTCTAATTGAGGCACGTGGGCTCAGTAGTCACGGCACATGGGCTTAGTTGCCCCAAGGCATGTGGGATCTTAGTTCCCCAACCAGGGATCAAGCACTCATCCTCTGCATTGGAAGGCCGATTCTTTACCACTGGACCACGAGGTAAGTCCCTATCTCATTGGTTTTTGTATTTCTAACCAAAATAACCCTAACCAACTTTCCTGTTTTAACTTAATAAAGTGGTAATTTACCTGTCCTATGTAAGTTTAGTTAGATAAGCCCATTTATCAGTAATGAATCAATTCTCACTGCATTTATAAAATCAAGTTTATGGATCTGAAAAGATGAGGACTAAGATCTATAACAGAGGTACCACTACATCGTATTATCCTTGAGTGATTCTGGTCGGTTGGATGACCAATCAACTTGTTTACACAGGTGACATTTATAGCTCATGCCCTCCTTATTAAAACACAGATGAATTGAGGTACTGCCATCAAGATGGTGACATAGGTCATTCCAGACTTCAGTCCTCATAAGAAAACCAACTAGCAACTATCCATAGACAAGAATGTCATTGTGAAAATTCCAGAACCTGGGGGTGAGGCTGAAAAAGAACCCCTGGGCCACAGAGACTGAGAGGGACTGCATTAGAAGGGTAAAGAAGCAGTTTCACTTTGCATCATCCATCCCCTAGGCTGCCACTGTGCCACACTGAGAGGGTCTCCCTGGCCTGTTGTTTCTCCAGTAGGAAAAGAGAGCCCAAGGTGGACACCCAGCTCCCCAGCATTGAGAGATGCTTCGCAGGAGTCCCACTCAGATCTTGCCTCATGGGATTCACTTAGGCCTTCAGTATTTCTTCATCAGGACCACCCAGTAATCTATTCTGAGGGGAAGGTCACCTAGACCTAAAGCAGTCAGTAAGATGGGCCCACAGTTTTACTTAAATTCATGAAGATGCTCTGAAAGTTGTAAGAATGTCCTCATCTCATGATGTCCTCCTAATGCAGGACCTAGATCCAAAACGCTCCTTGGAGATGTTTGGGAAACTAGATAATGTCATTTTTACTCTTCCCCTAACCCATGCTTTCCCCTCCTTGGGTTTCTTTTTCTTTCTTTTTTTTTTTTTTTGTAATATTTATTTATTTATTTACTTTTTTTTGTTGCGCCGGGCCTTAGTTGCAGCAGGCGGGCTCCTCAGTTGCGACTCCAGGGCTCCTTAGTTGAGGCTTGCTGGCTCCTCAGTTGCAGCATGCATGTGGGATCTAGTTCCCTGACCAGGGATCGAACCCAGGCCCCCTGTATTGGGAGTGCAGAGTCTTATCCACTGTGCCACCAGGGAAGTCCCCCCCTCCTTGGGTTTCTTTTCTTCTACTCTGAGGTGAAGGCATCCTCTCATGGGGCTTAACGCATGATAATGGGATAGGTGTGCCTAATGGCCCATTTGTTCTCTATAGACTGGCTGTGGGCAGAGTTAGAAAGCACCTTCTTGTTGAGGGTCATGGTCTAGGGCAGCTCTGTCCAATAGATATATAATATGAGCCACATATATAATTTAAAATTTCCTAGTAGCCACACTAGAAAAAAGTAAAAAAAAAAAAAGAACAGGTGGAATTAATTTTAATACTATGTTTTATTTAACTCAATATACCCAAAATATTATCATTTAACAGGTAATCAATATAAAAAAATTAACAAGGTACTTTACAATCTCTTTTTTTCTTACTAAGTTTTCAAAATCCAGTATGTAATTTACACTTACGGTGCATTTCAATTTGAACTAGTTACATTCCAAGTGCTCAAAAGACATTCATGGTTAGTGGCTATTATGTGTGACAGCACATGTAGGTGTAAGATAAAGTCATTGGGGTTATATCAGCCTTAGTTCTTATCACAGGTAAAACTCTGAAAATTACTTAACATCTCTGAGTTGTAGATTCCTCATGTGTAAAATGAGTAAATTTTCTACCTCAAAATGTTCAAACTCATCACATCTAAAACTTATAATATCTCCTCTTTATTTCCTGAACTTTCTGTTACTGCCCTGTTACTATCTTAGTTGGTGGCCTTATCATTTCACCTTAGGCCAAAGGGCAACAACAACAAGAACAAAAATTCTCTCTCCCTGCACGTCCAGTCAGTCGCCAAGTTCTCTCAGACATTTCCTTAACTAAGTCCATTTCTCTTCTTTCCTACTCCTGCTTCAGAGCTTCATAATGTCCAGGTTATCCTCTCCCTAATTCATTTTCTGTATGATTAGTAATGTCTGTCCCTTGACCATGACCTAGAGCACAGGTCACAAAGCTGCGGGGCTCTACAAAAATGCTTGTTTTCAAACAATTTTTAAAGTTAGTCTCAAACATTTAAAAATTAGTAGATTTTACATAAAATTCCCAAACTCTGATTTCCTTGGACAGTCAGACGATCTAGCAACATGTTATTTTAACCTCCTGGCAATGACCAACTGAAACAGAGTAGCAACTGCTCCCTTAGATGAGGAAAGCTTTCTCCAGCTCATCATAGCGCCACCTGGCCCAACTCACCACCTGGAAAGTACACTCCAAAACTCCTAGGATAGCATTTAAAGCCTTTCATGATTTATCCTCTGTGTCTCTTCAGCCTCATTTCATGTCAGTACTTCTTCATATTTTGTTCCAATAAAATCAAACTACAGGGCTTCCCTGGTGGCACAGTGGTTGAGAACCCACCTGCCAATGCAGGGGACACGGGTTTGAGCTCTGGTCCAGGAAGATCCCACATGCCGCAGAGCAACTAAGCCTGTGCACCACAACTACTGAGCCTGCACTCTAGAGCCCGTGAGCCACAACTACTGAAACCCACGCGCCTAGAGCCCGTGCTCTGCAGCAAGAGAAGCCACCGCAATGAGAAGCCCGCGCACCGCAACGAAGAGTATCCGCCGCTCACCGCAACTAGAGAAAGCCCGTGCGCAGCAATGAAGACCCAACGCAGCCAAAAATAAATAAAGTAAAATAAATAAATTTTAAAAAATCACACTACAAATATCTCAGCAAAAATGCCTCACTACTCATGACTTGATGATTTTGTGTGTTTAGAATGTTCTTCCCTACCTAGAAGCTAGCTGAACTACTACTCATTCTTGGAAATTCAGCTTACACATCACGTCCTCTAGAAAGGTTTGCTTAATTCCCTTACCCCACCCCTTTCCTGATATAAGTTCAATTAGACTCTCCACTATGTTACCTCTATACCCATGACTATTCCAGTTATCATGTTAAACACTTCATTGTGTTTTGTTTGCTTATATATCTCTCTTCTCTACTATACTGTGGGTTCCTGGCACTTAAGAAACATGCCTTATAAAAAAATCACTGTAAACCCAGCATGCAGTACAGTGCATGGCGCATACTATCATTTTTAGAGACCAATAAGTAACACCCCTTTCTTACTCATCCAACTTTGGAACAAACTGAGAGTAGCAAGAGTCATGCAGAGGGAATCAAACTTCAGCTTTCTCACCAATAAAAAGTACTTTGGAGGAAGTGGCTTCAGTTGTGTGACCTCAGTGGGTTCTCTGATAACTCACCGCTGTACTAGGCAGATTTACCATGCCAGCCACAGGCAGTCGAGACACCTATAGGCCTCTGCATCAGGGACAGACTCCTTTTGTATGGACAGTGGCAGATTAGAGCATGGTGAAGCCTGGTAGCACAAAGAGAAAACCCAGGTGGCACTAGGGCAAGCTTGCGCAATTGCTTCTCCTAAATGTATCAATCAAATAAATCACATCTCCTTGATAATATTCTTCCTCAAGTATGGACAGAAAATCTCTTCCTTTTATGAAAACAGAAGAATAGAGGATGTGTAATCCTAACACTCCAGAGCAGAGATCCAATAAGTAAATGAGTAATATTAATTTGAAGATGAAATCAAATTGACATGCATATTAGTAGTACCCAGCCACAAATCTGTTGTGTGACTGTGTTAGCATTTGTTATGGTAATAAACCATATCGATATCTCATGACTTACAATGTAAACATTTATTTCTTGCCCAGGCTAACTGAGGGTTGCAGGTCAGCTGAGGTTTTTCTGGGCTCAGCTGGGCTTGGCTACATGCTGTGGGCTGGGTTCAAGTTTCCTCTGTCATCTCATTCTAGGAAGTGTGTTGAAGGAGCAGTCAAATCAAACCATGAAACTGCAATTAAGTGTCTGAATGGATGCAGCAAATACCTTGTACATTTACATCCCTTTGGCATGTCCTATAGCCAAGCCAAAAGCCAGTGAATCAGGGATGTCCACTTCTCCCAAAGGATACTTGAGCAAGTCACCTGACAATGAGAAAGCATATATAATTCTCTTATAGGTAGGGAGCCAATAGTTGGAAGTCGTAATCCAATCGATTACAGTGACTTGAAACAAATTTCTTCTCCTCTATGGACCACATTTTCTTCATCTGTAACATATGGGAATGAAGATTCCTGTTTTTGACCACACATCTGGGCACTATAGCCCAGACAAGTTGAAATGGAACATTAACCATCACAGTTTCCCCTGCAGAAAGTGGGGTTTGTTAGATATGACCCATGAGCATTGTAGATCTTTTCCCGGCATTGTGCTATGTTACTTCACTCTCCAAACTATTGCATTTGAGTTCAAATCACCTCTGTGCCCTCATCACTGCTCCATGGAGCAAAAGGTGCTGATTTCCCAATAGAAGCATCCTCTTGTGTAAATTCGTATCCTGATGTTGAAGCCCCAGTGATTTCCCCCAGAGGATTTCACATTCCTCTCCTTTCTAGTGGTGCACCCGTTCACTTACCACCTCCTGAATCAGCTCTTATCCCCATTTACTTCACTAGAATCTTTGTGAGTGGGTTCATGGTTTTTCATTTCATTATATTATTGTATAACTTAAAGGCGTGTTCCATTTCTTGGTATATATGTATGTATTAATGTTATAAAAATAAAATGTGAGAGCTTGATAAATAATGCAGTCTTTAAACCCATGGAGAAGGAGGAGACAGATATTTTAATCTGAAGAAATTGTGAAGGCACACACATGAGCACAGGAAAAGGTGTTAAACAGCACAGTGTATGCAGAATCATACCCTTACACTCTGAGTTTAGAGGGTTCCACATTTCTCATTGAGTTTTTTGCCTTGGCCCTGAAACTTTAAACCAGGCAAACTCATCCCCACACAGGCTTTCCCAAGTCAATAAACAAAGCTGTGGCACACTTTTCCTGTTTTTGGCAATTTCCTAGGGGTCTTTAGTCTGGTCCCCAACATTGCTCCCTCTTCCCTCCAGCTTTGTACATCACTGACCATTTGTTTCTTTCTTTTTTAAAGTTTTTATTTTATATTGAACTATAGTTGATTTACAATGTTGTGTTAGTTTCAAAGTGATTCAGTTATACATAAACATATATCTATTCTTTTTCAAATTCTTCTCCCATTTAGGTTATTACAAGACTGTTTGTTTCTTTTCTCAGTCTTCCTCTTTGGACTCGATACCTGGACTTGGAAGTCATTACTGAATAGCATCTTCCCAGGTCCCTAATATCTCAGCTTCTACACATTCTTATGCCTAGATACTCAAAGATTCAAGAAATGTTGAAAATTAAGATGTCTTATTCCCCTCTAATCCACAATCTGAATTAAATACAGGCTTCAAGTGTGGAGAACTGGTAGCCACAAGGTGCTAAAGGAAGAAATGGAAGAGATTATAAATATCCTGATTTTGGGTGAGGAGGGGAACAATATTACAAGTACCAGGGTTAGTGATAATGGCGAACTGACCCCAAATGCCCAGAAGATAATTTGCATATGCCTGTTTCCTGTATTTCACTTATAAATGTTGCCCAGCTTGTAATTTCCCATGATTTTATTTTTCAGCTGTTTCATGCTCACTTATTGGTACACTGTGAAAGTTTAAATATGCCAGCTAGTATTTTATGGATAGTTTGACCCTAAAAATCATCCTGTGCAACAACTGTCAGACATTACACATAACCTGGGTGACAGCCCATCGGTCCCCGCCTTACTGACACTTGTGCATAGCGTGACTACGATAGAGGCTGCTGTGAGACAAAAGGATGTGCTGATTAGATATGGTCGAGGAGACATCTTTATCAAAGATGACAGACAGGCCGTTTGAATTTCAGCAGGACCACTGCCTGATGAGATGCTCATCAAAGTCAGAAACTGCCTGTGGGAAACTTCCTTTGAGCTACCTGTGTTCTTGAAGAAGGAGCTGATGTGTTAATATGCATTCTCTTCACATTTTGGAAATAGAACCAAACTATAAACAGGATTATATTTAATTTTCTTGGCCTCCAGAGTTGAGGAAATAGAGATTGGCCATCAGAAGGCTCTTGTTCCTTTTTCTATTTCTGTAAATGTGTGCTTTCGATTGTGTGACTTCTGATCCCGACTTCCTCAAACCTCTGACAAGCCACTGCCTCCTGATTCTAAGGTGAATTCTTTTTTCGATGAGAGAGCACCTCCAGTTCCAGTACCCCGACCTGGTCCTCATGCTGCTGAGGCTCTTGCTGTTGATCTGTGGTGAGTAGGGCAACTCAGAAAAGGGTATGGGATTCCATTCCCTGGTGCCCGGCTTCCTGAAGAGCATTGGGACTTCTCAGGACTAAGTTTCTGCCAGGCAATGGTCAGGCATGCTCAGATCTTTACTTCCCACTGAGGGCTTAGAGTTGGGAAGAAAGTCATAGATACTGGAAAGCCAGATTTTGGAAGAAAACTATCATTCTAGTTTTTATCTCATAGGAAGTGTTCACTTTCTGTCTTTCTTTCCACTTTTGATTCTGACTTGGTTCTTGGTGGTTTCGATAGCCAAAGATAATTCAAACAACAAATTGGCCTCTCAGTTCCTTGCCCTTCTTATCATCAACATGATTTTCCTATATCCTTCCTTGACTTCCCCATTTCTACCATCAAACCCTAGAACTATCATTACCAACAACTGTCCCACTTCCAAAATCGTTGACTTCAGCACCCACCTCCCTACCTGACTACATTGTATTTCCAGCTCACTTTCTCTAATGCTCCATATTCAACATGCCTTCCCCTCCCCAGGCTTACTTTTCCACTGTCAAATTACTACACTCCATGTCCTCACTTCTCACAGTACTTAGATTCTGTAGTTTATCACAATATTCCCTTGGATGTACCTTCATCCCTCTTTCCCATAGCACTTTCCTGACTAACACACTTTTCTGCATGCTTCACACCTGTGCCTAAGCAGCTGAATTTGACTCTAAACAAAAGGTACAATCCTGCTGACTTATCTTCCTTTAAATGTAGGACCACCAATCTCAGGTGCCATGCAATCCTCCTATTCTTTCAGAGTCAATGCTCTTCCATTCTTTTTTTTTTTTTAATTAATTTATTTATTTATTTTTGGCTGTGTTGGGTCTTCGCTTCTGTGCGAGGGCTTTCTCTAGTTGTGGCGAGCGGGGGCCACTCTTCATCGCGGTGCGCGGGCCTCTCACTGTCGCGGCCTCTCTTGTTGCGGAGCACAGGCTCCAGACACGCAGGCTCAGTAGTTGTGGCTCACGGGCCCAGTTGCTCCCCGGCATGTGGGATCTTCCCAGACCAGGGCTCGAACCTGTGTCCCCTGCATTGGCAGGCAGATTCTCAACCACTGAGCCACCAGGGAAGCCCCAATGCTCTTCCATTCTTGATGACCACTTCCTCATACCCACTCCTTTCTCCTCAAACTTTTCTCTTCTTACTCTTAGTTTATAACCTGAGAAAAATAAAAGCAATCGAAAGACAATTTCCTCATCTTTATACGGCTGTATCTATCAACCTGCCCACCTCTGCATTTACATACTCTGCCTTTTCTCTCCCTATTATGGATATATTTTCCCTCATCCGAATTGAAGACAGGACTCTCCACTTGTGCATTGGGTCCCAGACTCCCTTGCTCCATCATCAAAATATTTCTCCATCCTGGATTATTCCTATAAGTATACAAATATGCCATAATATCTTCTATCTTAAAATAATAGAAATGTGACCTCCATTTGCTTCACCATTCTGCACATCCTTTTATAGTTTTCAGTGAGTCATTATCTTTACTTGATCTCCTCCCATCCTTTCTTTTTAAAATTCATTTTTAATTTACATTACAGTAAGATACACTTTTTTGATGCGATGTTTATGATTTTTGACAAAGATTTAGCGTCATGTGACTACCACCATGATCAAAATACAGAAGATTTCCATCACTTCAAAAATTCCTTCATGCCCTCAATCCCTTTAGAGTCAACTCCTCCCTCATTCCTAACCCCTGGAAACTGCTAAACTGTTTTAGGTCCTTATAGTTCTTCCTTATCCTTTATTGAATCCACTTCAATCAATCTTTGTCCTCACCACTCCACTGAAACTGCTCTTGTTAATATCATCAACCAAAAAAAAAAAAAAAATCATCAACCACCTCTATGTTGCCTCACCCAGGATTCAATTTTTATTTCTCATTTTATTCAGCATCTCAGGGGTATTTGACATAAGTTTATCATTCCCTCTCCTGGAAATACTTTTCCACTTGGCTTCTAAATACCGTATTCTGCTGGTGTTCTTTCTAACTTAATACCTACTGCTTTACTGACCTTGAAATGTTTGAGTTTCTCAAGATTGGTACGTAGACTTCTCCATCCATACTCATTCCCTAAGTTATACACTTTAGTCACTTTAAGCTTAAACAGCTTAAAATCAAGCTTATTTATCTAACTTCGATCCCACCTTTGAACACCTTTCATATATTCAACTGCCATTCAACTGTCTAATATGCATTTTAAACTCAACATGTCCTAACAGATCCTTTGATCTTCCACATGAATCACCATCACCATAGGACTTAACCTATTTCTCCCCACCACTTCTCCATTTTTGTAAATGTCACCACCATTCTTCTGGTTGCTATGGCCAAAAATCTAGGAATTATACTTAATTCCTCTCTGTCTTTGACACTTTATATCCAATCCATAAGTAATTCCCATTGATTCTACTTCCGAATTTATACCGAGATCTGTCCCCTTCACAGCACCAATACTGCCTAGCCTGAGCCACCATCCTCACTCTTCCAGACTAAACTCCCACTAATGTTCCCTCTGCTACTCTTGCATGTCTGTAGTCTGTTCTTTCTACAGTGGAGGAATGATTCTACAAATGCAAATTAAGTCAGAACTGTCCATCACTCTCCATTACATCATGAACAAAATCCAAAGCTATTACCAAGCCCACAAAGCCTTCTGTGACTGGCCCCTGCTTACTTCTCACACACCAGTATCAACCACTGTTCCCCTCACTTGGTCAGTTCCCAGTGCACCTGCCATCTCATTCTTCCTTGGACAAGCTCATTCCTTCTCAAGGTCTTTGTGTTTGCTGTTTCTCTGCCAGGAATGCTCTTTCCCAAATATTCAGAAGGCCTGCTCTCTAATTTCATTCATGTTTCTACTCAATTGACATCTATCTAAATAGTCAAGACCATCCCAAGATACTCTGTAACTTGTTTTTCTACTGTATTTTTCTTATAGCACTGACCATTCTCTAAAATCATGTTACATATATATTTTTTTGATTGGCTCTCTCCCACTATAATGTAAATTCCTTGACAGAAAAGATTGTCATTCATGTTCATTCCTGCAACCTAAGTGTGATGTACAATGCCTGGCATATAGTAGGCACTCAAAATTATTTGTGGTATGGATGAATAAATAAAATGTGATTTTCATGCTAGCCCTCATTGATTCCCTTCTCCTTCCTGAGGAACTGATTATTCAAATAAACATTTAATATAAACAGTAGGCATCTCAGACCAAACTGAACTAAAATAGATAATAATAGTGAGATAATATTTATTAAATGCTAGATAAATTTCAGGCATTCTTCTAAGCATTTTGTGGATATCAACTCATTTAATCTTCACAAAACTATGTGAGGTAGGTCTATTATTATCTCCATTTTACAGAAAACTAAAGCACAGAGAGGTAAAGCATTTTTCCCAGAGTCACATGGCTTGTAAGAGGAAGAGCCAGGATTCAGGTCTATGTCATCTGGCTACAAAGGCTGCCTTTTTCCCAGAATTTTCTGTTCTTGACCATTATGCCATAATATTATGGTCAAATCCTTGGGATAAGAGAGAATCTTTGGAGAAATCTGAAGTCCTTCTCTGGACCTAAGCCTCCTCTGCCCTGAAGTTGTTAAATAAAGGGGCATCATGTTTTGAGCATAAGCCTGTCCACTCTCCTTGCCTGACCGCTGTTACCATGAGTCAGCAAGTCTAGAGCTGGATCATCAGACTTTTGAGAGAGGGAATGAGGATGATGGGCTTGAGGAAGGGAGCGGCTAAGTAGTTATACAACAAAGGCACCATCTCATAACCACAGGTGAGAGAAGTTATTGGAAATTACAATCATAAAACAGAACTCTGTGTCATTTTGTAGGCAGGTGATTGATGTGGAATGTGGGGAAAGGAACAGAGAGAAAGGAGGAAGGAAGCAGGGTAGGGAAGGGGGAGAAAATACGAAGATAGGAAGGGGAAAAGAGAAAAAGAGAGGGAAGGAGAGAAAAAAGAGGGGAAGGGCACAAAAGAAGGAGGGTGCGTTGTTGGGAAAGCCCTTGTGGGAGTTAAACTTTGGGTATGTTTGGGATTTGCTGCCCTGTACTGATCTCTGCTAAATTCTCTCCCAGCTCCACTCTGTGAACCAACTGGTGAGTTGCACTTCCTTTTCTTCTTCACGGTCTGTGGGTATCTTGTCACTTGAGCCCGTGCAGGAGGCCTGTGGATGGCTGTTTGATATCCGTTATACAGATGACAGCGGCCCCCTTGGGCCCAGGTTGCTTGTGTTCACACCAGTCTCTGCACGTGACATGTACATGCTCAGCTGATGGAACAGGTCTTGCTCTGACCTTCTCAAGACCACAGTCTTTTTTTTCTGGGACGTCCCAGCTTAGGGAGGGTAATGGTGTTTGCACAAGGAAGTCAGAGGGTGCCGAAGGTTAATGTTATAGAAGAATCTCTGCCCTCTGGCAGAAGGGCTCCAAGGCCCCTGTGTACTCCCAGCTGGGTACTCCACCAGAAGTGTTGGAAAAAAATGCCAAAGTCACGCCTCCATGGAGAACAACATTACAGTCAATGCGTGGGCCATGTACAAACTGTAGACTGCTGCCTTCTTCCTGTTTTCGGCCCTGCTCTGCAGCCACAACTGTTACCCCAGTGCATTTTCTCTCTCAGATTCTGTTTTATGCAAACTTACTTCATTAGTTTGCTCCTGATTCAGTCTTACTTGTACCGGATGAGGAGAGGAGGAAATTTTCCCCCAGAAGAAATCTTCCACTAAAGTATGTTTAAATCTAATATATATGAGGACTGCTGTCTTGTGCTTAAAATAATAAACACAGGGTTAAAAGAGATTATCCTGCTACTTCAACCCAGGCTGCATGTGCAACTAGGAACACAGGGTTTGGAATTCCTATGACAAGAGATACTCAGAACCAACTCAGGCTTCTGGTTTCCTCACCTGATGTTTGTCCAAGTCTAACTCATGCCTTATGTTAATTCCATGATGCCTTGTGCTTGGCTCCGCTTTTACTCTGTAAATGTGCCTGACCAGTCGTAGCCTAAGCAAAAATCCAAAGCCACATCCAGGATGAAGAAACAACACTTCTGCCACCAGGAATTTGCCTGGTAGTCTCTGTGCCTGAGAATTTTCTGAAACAAGCTCCAAGCTGCAAGACTGAGCTCTGGACCCGTGCAAACTGCCCTGTCCAGTGTCCTATTCCATCCCCACCCCAGACCCATTCAAAAGAGCGGGTTTCAGGTGCCTAGATGCCTTTTTTATTGTTTTTTCTGCTATGCTCCCAAAGCCGTGCTGCTCCTCACTCCTCTGGGGACTACAGTTTTCCAAGGAGAGAAAGTGATTAATGCACAGGGTATTCCAGGCCTCAGCACAGGGCAAACATTTTGGTACCACAGTTGAACTGAATTTTTAAAAGTCCTAGGGTAAAGCATTCCAGTTGGAAGGCTTGGAAATTATAGATACTGGACTAGGAATCACCCCTCAGTGATCTAGAACACTTAGCATTTTCATCTGATGAGGAGACAAAGAGGCTTTTCTTAGGAATACTCTTAAAACTTCCCAAAGAACAGAGGCTCTGAGGGTTGGATAAACAAATGTCCTGAGAGCAAACGCAATCAGGGCTTTCGATGTTTCATGGGCTGCTGCAACTGGGATAGATAAGGAGATGAGATGAAAGCAGAACACAACTTTACTCATCTTTAATTCATCTGGAAAAGAACCCCTATGGCCAAAAAGGGATACATGCTTTCTATAGGGGTTTGTATAGAGGTCCCAGATCAAGGGATCTGGGCCATGTGGATGTATGGATGCAGGGTATTTCTAGGCAAATGCATGCCTCTTCCTCCCATTAGGAATAGCAATAAAAGGGGCAGGAGAGAAACAGTACAGAAGAAATAGAGTTCCTCTGAGTATTCCCCAGACTGATTCTCCATGTCTCATATTCTATCTCTGAAAGAGATAGCGTGGGTCTGAGACATCAGGGGAATGGGAACAGAAGAAAATGACCAATATGGCTTATAACAAGGATGAATGAAATATATTTTCCTAAAACTTCAAGCTTCACCATCTCCAATGCCAACTCTAGTGACAGTCATCAGTATCCCTGCATTGTCTCCAAAAGTGTTTTCAGTTCATGGATAGAAACTTCAAAGAGTAATAACCAAGTCAAAGGTAAGAGTTGCCTTGTAGAAGGAAGTGATGCTGCACAGGGGCAGGAGGTGCTGGGGGTGAGCAGTTGAAAGCCCATGCGCCATGTCGGGGCAGGGCGGTAATGTGAGAAGTGGTCTGCATGTCCAATGAGCTGGGCCTTTGAGTCTTGCTGAGAGCAAGTGCTGAGAACACAAAGTGCCACCCATCAGGATCTCTGAACCCCATTGCCCTAGAATATGTGTTTAACTCTTCCCTCTAGAGCTGTTCCTGATAGTCAGCCCCTCTCAGCCCATAGAGGGGAATTCAATGACCCTGGCCTGTAAGACCCAGGCCCCTTCACAGAAGTTAGATGTTCAGCTCCAGTTCCGCTTCTACAAAGATGGCAGGCCCCTAGGGCTGGACTGGGACAGCATCCCAGAGCTCTGGATTCCTGCTGTGTGGAGGGAAGACTCAGGGTCCTACTGGTGTCAAGCAAAGACAACACCACTCAGAGTCAAATGGAGCCGCAGAGTCCAGATCCAAGTACACGGTGAGTTCCGGTGGGGGCCTCTGCTGGGCTGGGCTGATAAGGGCAGAGGTACGAGGCTGGTCTTCCCTGACTGTTGTGTTCTGCTCCTGCATGCATGGATGCTCTTTGACGCATGTACCTGAGCTTTTTATTATCAGAGTTCTTAAGGGGTCTTCCCTTATCCTTGCTATTCGCATTCAAGCAAACAAAAGAATTTTTAGGAAGCCTTTACTGTGTGTCATCACCATGCTGGAGGGTGTGGAGGAAATAGCTGCATAATATATTGTCCCTGACTATGAGAAGCTGATGCTTAACTGGCATCCTAAACAACTAGGGTGAAATGTGTGGTGGTGTCGTAAAGGTCGACTATTAATAGAAACTACAAAGAAGGGAGAAATCTGACTGAGGTGGTAAGAGGAGGCTTTGAGGAAAAGGCTATGGGGGAAGGGCTTATGGAAGAGAAGCTGAGGTCTGATTTTGAAAGATAAAAAGGAATGAGGGTGTTTTGTGATTCTGAACCATGTTATTCCATATAACATGGTTGACGTTTCTGACATCCTCTCTCACTCTCAGACAAAGATGTAGCCATGATACCATAAAGCATTTGATAATACCTTCCAAAAGCTGGGCTTTCCCAGACTTCCTCAAAGCTCAACTCCGTGAACCTGGACCACTACAAAAAGCCTCTGGACAGTTCATATGCCATAAGCCCTGTTCTAGTGATTCACACATGTTGTTTTTACTTTTTTTTTTTTTAATTTAATTTAATTTTATTTTTTATACAGCAGGTTCTTATTAGTTATCTATTTTATACATATTAGTGTATACATGTCAATCCCAATCTCCCAGTTCATCCCACCAACACCCCCCCCCGCCCACCATTTTCCCCCCTTGGTGTCCATACGTTTGTTCTCTACATCTGTGTCTCAATTTCTGCCTTGCAAACTGGTTCATCTCTACCATTTTTCTAGGTTCCACATGTATGCGTTAATATACGATATTCATTTTTCTCTTTCTGACTTATTTCACTCTGTATGATAGTCTCTAGGTCCATCCATGTCTCTACAAATGAACCAATTTCCTTCTTTTTATGGCTAATATTCCACTGTATATATGTACCACATCTTCTTTATCCACTAGTCTGTCAATGGGCATTTAGGTTGTTTTCATGACCTGGCTATTGTAAATAGCGCTGCAATGAATATAGGGGTGCATGTGTCTTTTTGAATTATGGTTTTCTCTGGGTATATGCCCAGTAGTGGGATTGCTGGGTCATATGGTAATTCTGTTTTTAGTTTTTTAAGGAACCTCCATAGTGTTCTCCATAGTGTCTGTATCAATTTACACTCCCACCAACAGTGCAAGAGGGTTCCCTTTTCTCCACACCTTCTCCAGCATTTGTTGTTTGTAGATTTTCTGAAGATGCCCATTCTAACCAGTGTGAGGTGATACCTCATTGCAGTTTTGATTTGCATTTCTCTAATAATTAGTAATGTTGAGCAGATTTTCCCTCTTGGCCATGCCTTCTTTGGAGAAATGTCTATTTAGCTCTTCTGCCCATTTTTTGATTAGGTTGTTTGTTTTTTTAATATTGAGCTTCATGAGCTGTTTATATATTTTGGAGATTAATCCTTTGTCCATTGATTCATTTGCAAATATCTTCTCCCATTCTGAGGGTTGTCTTTTTATCTTGTTTACAGTTTCCTTTGCTGTGCAAAAGCTTTGAAGTTTCATTAGGTCCCATTTGTTTATATTAGTTTTTATTTCCATTACTCTAGGAGGTGGGTCAAAAAAGATCTTGCTGTGATTTATGTCAACCAGTGTTTTTCCTACATTTTCCTCTAAGAGTTTTAGTGTCTGGTCTTACATTTAGGTCTTTAATCCATTTTGAGTTTATTTTTGTGTATGGTGTTAGGAAGTGTTCTAATTTCATCCTTTTACATGTAGCTGTCCAGTTTTCCCAGCACCACTTATTGAAGAGACTGTCTTTTCTCCATTGTATATCCTTGCCGCCTTTGTCATAGATTAGTTGACTGTAGGTGTGTGGGTTTATCTCTGGGCTTTCTGTCCTGTTCCATTGATCTGTATTTGGGTTTTTGTGCCAGTACTATATTGTCTTGATTACTGTAGGCTCGCAGTATAGTCTGAAGTCAGGGAGTCTGATTCCTCAATCTCCGTTTTTTTCCCTCAAGATTGCTTTGGCTATTCAGGATCTTTTGTGTCTCCATACAAATTTTAAGATATTTTGTTCTACTTCTGTAAAAAATGCCATTGGTTATTTGATAGGGATTGCATTGAATCTGTAGATTGCTTTGGGTAGTATAGTCATTTTCACAATATTGATTCTTCCAATACAAGAACATGGTATATCTCTCCATCTGTTTGTGTCATCTTTGATTTCTTTCATCAGTGTCTTACAGTTTTCTGAGTACAGGGTTTTTACCTCCTTAGGTAGGTTTATTCCTAGGTATTTTATTCTTTTTGTTGCAATGGTGAATGGGATTGTTTCCTTAATTTTCTTTCTGAACTTTCATTGTTAGTGTATAGGAATGCAAGAGATTTCTGCACATTAATTTTGTATCCTGCAACTTTACCAAATTCATTGGTTAGCTCTAGTAGTTTTCTGGTGGCATCTTTAGGATTCTCTATGTATAGTATCATGTTATCTGCAAACAGTGACAATTTTACTTCTTTTCCAATTTGTATTCCTTTTATTTCTTTTTCTTCTCTGATTTCCGTGGCTAGGACTTCCAAAACTATGTTGAATAATAGTGGTGAGAGTGGACATCCTTGTCTTGTTCCTGATCTTAGAGGAAATGCTTTCAGTTTTTCACCATTGAGAATGATGTTTGCTGTGGGTTTGTCATATATGGTTTTTATTATGTTGAGGTAGGTCCCCTGTATGCCCACTTTCTGGAGAGTTTTTATCATATATAGGTGTTGAATTTTGTCAAAAGCTTTTTCTTCATCTATTGAGATGATCATGTGGCTTTTCCCCTTCAATTTGTTAATATGGTGTATCACATTGAGTGATTTGCATATATTGAAGAATCCTTGCATCCCTGGGATAAATCTCACTTGATCATGGTGTATGATCCTTTTAATGTGTTGTTGGATTCTGTTTGCTAGTATTTTGTTGAGGACTTTTGCATCTATACTCATCAGTGATATTGGTCTGTAATTTTATTTTTTTGTAGTATCTTTGGTTTTGGTATCAGGGTGATTGTGGCCTTGTAGAATGAATTTGGGAGTGTTCCTTCCTCTGCATTTTTTTTGTAAGAGTTTGAGAAGGGTGAGTATTAGCTCTTCTCTAAATGTTTGATCAAATTCACCTGTGAAGCCATCTGGTCCTGGACTTTTGTTTGTTGGAAGATTTTTAATCACAGTTTCAATTTCATTACTTGTGATTGGTCTGTTCATATTTTCTATTTCTTCCTGGTTCAGTCTTGGAAGGTTATACCTTTCTAAGAATTTGTCCATTTCTTCCAAGTTGTCCATTTTATTGGCATAGAGTTGCTTTTAGTAGTCTCTTATGATCCTTTGTATTTCTGTGGTGTCCATTGTAACTTCTTTTTTTATTTCTAATCTTATTGATTTTTAGAAATTATTTCATTTCTAATCTTATTCTTATTGGCTAAATGTTTATCAATTTTGTTTATCTTCTCAAAGAATCAGCTCTTAGTTTTATTGATCTTTGTTTCTATTTCATTTATTTCTGCTCTGATCTTTAAATCTTTATGATTTCTTTCCTTCTACTAACTTTGGGTTTTGTTTCTTCTTCTTTCTCTAGTTCCTTTAGGTGTAAGTTTAGATTGTTTATTTGAGATTTTTCTTGTTTCTTGAGGTAGGATTGTACTGCTATAAACTTCACTCTTAGAACTGCTTTTTCTGTATCCCCTAGGTTTTGGATAATTGTGTTTTTGTTGTCATTTGTCTCTGGGTATTTTTTGATTTCCTTTTTGATTTCTTCAGTGATCTCTTGGTTATTTAGTAATGTATTGTTTAGCCTCCATGTGTTTGTGTTTTTTACGTTTTCTTTCCCTGTAATTTATTTCTAATCTCATATCACTGTGGTTGGAAAAGATGCTTGATGTGATTTCACTTTTCTTAAATTTACTGAGGCTTGATTTGTGACCCAGGATATGAACTATCCTGGAGAATGTTCCATGTGCACTTGAGAAGAAAGTGTAATCTGCTGTTTTTGGATGGAATGTCCTAAAAATATCAATTAAATCTATCTGGTCTATTGTGTCATTTAAAGCTTGTGTTTCCTCATTAATTTTCTGTCTGGATGATCTGTCCATTGGTGTAAGTGAGGTATTAAAGTCCCCCACTATTATTGTGTTACTGTCGATTTCCTCTTTTATAGCTGTTAGCAGTTGCCTTATGTATTGAGGTGCTCCTATGTTGGGTGCATATATATTTATAATTGTTATATCTTCTTCTTGGATTGATCCCTTGATCATTATGTAGTGTCCTTCCTTGTCTCTTGTAACATTCTTTATTTTAAAGTCTATTTTATCTGATATGAGTGTTGCTACTCCAGCTTTCTTTTGATTTCCATTTGCATGGAATATCTTTATCCATCCCCTCACTTTCAGTCTGTATGTGTGCCTAGGTCTGAAGTGGGTCTCTTGTAGACAGCATATATATGGGTCTTGTTTTTGTATCCATTCAGCGAGCCTGTGTCTTTTGGTTGGAGCATTTAATCCATTCACATTTAAGGTAATTATCAATATGTATATTCCTATTACCATTTTCTTAATTGTTTTGGGTTTGTTTTTGTAGGTCCTTTTATTCCCTTGGGTTTCCCACTTAGAGAAGTTCCTTTAGCATTTGTTGTAGAGCTGGTTTGGTGGTGCTGAATTCTCTTAGGTCTTTCTTGTCTGTAAAGCTTTTGATTTCTCCATCAAATCTAAATGAGATCCTTGCTGGGTAGAGTAATCTTGGTTGTAGGTTCTTCCCTTTCATCACTTTAAATATATCATGCCACTCCCTTCTGGCTTGTAGAGTTTCTGCTACGAAATCAGCAGTTAACCTTATGGGAATTCCCTTATATGTTATTTGTCATTTTTTTCCTTGTTGCTTTTAATAATTTTTCTTTGTCTTTAATTTTTGTCAGTGTGATTACCATGTGTCTCAGCGTGTTTCTCCTTGGGTTTAACCTGCCTGGGACTCTCTGCACTTCTGGACATGGCTATTTCCTTTCCCATGTTAGGGAAGTTTTTGCCTATAATCTCTTCAAATATTTTCTCTCTCTCTTCTTCTTCTGGGACCCCTATAATGTGAATTTTGGTGCATTAAATGTTGTCGAGAGGTCTCTTAGGCTGTCTTCATTTTTTTTCATTCTTTTTTCTTTATTCTGTTCCACAGCAGTGAATTCCACCATTGTGTCTTCCAGATCACTTATCCGTTCTTGTGCCTCAGTTATTCTGCTATTGATTCCTTCTAGTGTGTTTTTCATTTCAGTTATTGTATTGTTCATCTCTGTTTGTTTGTTCTTTAATTCTTCTAGGTGTTTGTTCTTTAATTCTTCTAGGTCTTTGTTAAACATTTCTTGCATCTTCTCGATCTTTGCCTCCATTCTTTTTCTGAGGTCCTGGATCATCTTCACTATCATTATTCTGAATTCTTTTTCTGGAAGGTTGCCTATCTCCACTTCATTTAGTTGTTTTTCTGGGGTTTTATCTTGTTCCTTCATCTGGTACATAGCCCTCTGCCTTTTCATCTTGTCTGTCTTTCTGTGAATGTGGTTTTTGTTCCACAGGCTGTAGGGTTGTAGTTCTTCTTGCTTCTGCTGTCTGCTGGATGAGGCTATCTAAGAGACTTGTGCAAGCTCCCTGATGGGACGGACTGGTGGTCGGTAGAGCTGGGTGTTGTTCTGGTGGGCAGAGCTCAGTAAAAGTTTAATCCACTTGTCTGCTGATGGGTGGGGCTGAGTTCCCTCCCCACTGGTTGTTTGGCCTGAGGTGACCCAGCACTGGAGGCTACAGGTTATTTGGTGAGGCTAATGGTGGACTCTGGGAGGGCTCATGCCAAGGAATACTTCCCAGACCTTCTGCTGCCAGTGTCCTTGTTCCCACAGTGAGCCACAGTCATCCCCTGCCTCTGCAAGATACCCTCCAACACTAGCATATAGGTCTGGTTCAGTCTCCTATGGGGTCACTGCTCCTTCCCCTGGGTCCTGATGAGCACACTACTTTGTGTGTACCCTCCAAGAGTGGAGTATCTTTTTCCCCCAGTCCTGTCAAAGTCCTGCAATCAAATCCCACTAGTCTTGAAAGTCTGATTCTCTGGGAATTCCTCTTCCTGTTGCCAGAACCCCAGGTTGGGAAGCCTGATGTGGAGCTCAGAACCTTCACTCCAGTGTGTGGGCTTCTGTGGTATAATTGTTCTCCAGTTTGTGAGTCACCCACCCAGCATCATGGGATTTGATTTCATTGTGATTATGCCCCTCCTACCATCTCATTGTCGCTTCTCCTTTGTCTTTGGATGTGGGGTATTTTTTTTAGTGAGTTCCAGTGTCTTCCTGTCAATGATTGTTCAGCAGTTAGTTGTGATCCCAGTGCTCTCACAAGAGGGAGTGAGTGTATGTCCTTCTACTCCGTCATCTTGAACCAATCTGACCCACATGTTGTTCAATTGAAGCATCACAACTGTAGGAGATAACTGTCATTATCTTCTCCATTTTCCAGATGGGAAATTGAGTCTCAGAGAAGTTAAGTAATTTGATCAAGCATGCACAAGAAGAGTTGGAACCAACATTCAAACCCAGGCAGTTTGATTTGTAACCTATACTTGTAACCATTAAACTATTGTGTCTTGAAAAATGGGAGTTTGAGAGATCACAGTTCTGGGAATCACACTGTCTTAAGCAGGGAGAAGACACTGTAGCCTCCATGGGAATATTATGGTGTCTTTCTTACCCTACCACCATCAACCCAACCAATGCCAATTCCAAATCAGCAGGACCCCCTCTGCCCACTAGCTCCCTGCCCCACCTTTAAATAATATAAGCTGTTGACTTCACTGGAGGCCTTTGCTTTCAGGACTGTCACACCTACCCTGTCCCTGAAACCCTCCCTACTCAGGGCCTTCCTGTGTCATCTTGTGTTCATGTAGGAGTCCCCATCAGTAATGTGAGCTTGGAGATACAACCTCCAGGTGGATACCTGATGGAGGGAGAAAAGCTGGTTCTTGTCTGCTTGGTCACTGGGGGCACAGGAGATATCACCTTCTTCTGGTACAAAGGGGCCCTGGGTTTAAACCTGGAAATGAAGACCCAGCGTTCACTGACGGCGACGTTTGAGATCCCTGTGGCGAGGGAGAGTGACTCTGAGCAATATTACTGTGCAGCTGACAATGGCTATGGCCCCAGGCTCAGTGAGCTGGTGAGCATCACTGTCAGAAGTAAGTTCCACTGCCTTTCTGCACAGCCAGCATGTTCCCCTGGGGCACCCTGAGGAAGTTAACTGGCGCTGAGCCTCTGTGGGCAGGGATTGTGAGTCTGTCATCATCAGAGACCCCCTCTGACAGTCTACTATCTCTCTCAGTTCCAGTGTCTCACCCTGTCCTGACCCTCAGGGCTCCTGGGGCCCAGGCTGTGTTGGGAGATGTGGTGGAGCTTCACTGCGAGGTCTGGAGAGGCTCTCCCCCGATCCTGTACCAGTTTTATCATGAGGATGTCGCCCTGGGGAGCAGCTCAGCTCCCTCTGGAGGAGGAGTGTCTTTCAACCTCTCTCTGACTGCAGAACATTCTGGAAACTACTACTGTGAGGCCAACAATGGCCTGGTGGCCCAGCGCAGTGAGGTGGTACCACTCAATATCATAGGTATAGCTCACGCTGTGGAACTACTTTGGTCAATGTCTCTTTCTCAGCATTCTGGGAGAGTTTTGCTGACCCCACAAAGTTTCTGGTGGTGTGCTACCAAAGATGAGGCTTCTATGTGTAGTCCTGTCCTGTGAGATGTATCTGAGGGGGCATGGGGGACATCAAAGCTGGTGCCTCTCTTCTCTCATCAATGTGATACGCTGCAAGTCCCTAGGTGCATAAATAAGTCCTACCTCCCCACCTCCTCCAGGAAGAGCAGACCTTGCTTCAACCCACACTCAAGATATCTGCTCTCCAAACCCAAGCCCTTCTCCTTGGCAGCTCATGTACAGGTCTCTCCCTTCAGTGCCTACGGAGGACAGAAAAGAAGTTCTTACTTCAAGAGTCATGGAGGTGCTGCTTGGCATCTCTGGTCCCACCATTATGGCCCTATTATTTTGCTGCTGGCTCAAGAGAAAAATAGGTTTGTATTTATAGAGATTGGTATTTTGTTACTGTGACCTTTGTTCTCACTGAAATAAGGCAAGATCTGTGACATACATACTAATAAGGATGAATATATCCCATTAGCCACCTTGCCTATAGATCTGCTCATAGCCACCCCCACTGCCCCAGCACATGGGATGACACCTATTAAAGTAGTGAAAGTTTTTAGTAAAGCCCTTCATCCCCACGTGTTATCAATTGAGGTTAAACTGATACCTTGTACTTTTGTGGTTTAATTTTTATACAAAAATGTAACTACTTAAACGCTAATCAGCCACTTATAAGAGAAATACAGTTAGCAGTTCCAGCTATACTGACAATCTCCCAGCTAAAGTCATTGCACTAATTCTTACTTGCCTTAGAATATTGTCACATGGTTTTTCTTCTCCCTGAAATATTTACCCACACATCCACACATATGCTTTTTGCTGAGTGTTTCTCACTTTACAGCTTAAATGTCATTTTCTCCAAGAGGCTTCACCTAGCCACACAGCTTACAATTCTTTTCTATTATTCTTCCTCAGAGTACCAATAACTTCACACGTTATTACAATTGATTATTACCTATTTATTTGTATGTTTAATCTTGGTTTCCTGTTCTCCATTGAGCAAGTTGGAGATGGGGCAAGAGAGGACAATGTGAGATTCTTACTTAAATTCCAAGCTTTTGGGGCATCTTTGGAGACGTCACCCCAACTATACTGTGTCTATGGCAGTGCCTTTTGTCATGATAGGATTAGGTCATATGGTTCTAAAACCAAAACCAAAAAATGTTATAGGTGTGCAGGTACAGAGCCTTGGGCTCAAGTCCAATTCTGGTATTAACTGTCTTTGGGAAGCTTGCTTAACTATTCTGGACCTAAATCTCTTCATCTGCAATATGAAGGATCTGCCCAAATAATTACCAGGATGTCCTCTGAGCACACAGTGACATCTTGCAATGGGCATCCTGAAACAAGGCACATTCCCTGCACAAGGGCTGTATGAAAGCACTGAGAAAGAGAGCTCCTTCATTGACATGTATGTTCATTTGTTTGACTTGCAGGAAGTCGTTCAGCCAGGGATCCACTCAGGTGAGACCTCTGCTTTATCTGTGTGTACAGTTAATGTAGAAAAATCTATTTCAAACAATTTTTTGAATTGTTCTCTCTCATGAGCTTTTTTCCATATTTTGTCATATCCAAAACTACTACTCCAGAGTTCTTCCACTGATAACTTCATTTGCTATTCCTCTTCTTTTATATATTAACTAATTAATTTAAATCCTTTCATCATTTTTCCTAATTTATCTCCTTCACTAAATGTGCAGAATAAGACAGTTCTATTATATTGACCAGTTTCGTGCATTTATTCAATCAACCAATATCTGAGAGTCTGTAAGTCATTTTGCTGAGTGCTAGAAAGCATGAAAATATGGAGAGATCTTGAGAGTTTTAAGTATCCTAGAGTAGTTAAGATATACACACATTTCCATAATGCAGGCCAGAGAATAAGTAATAAACATACTGAAAAATTGTTGATGAAGTTCCTTAGAAGATTAGAAGAGGAAAAGGTTTTTTAAAATTTATTTTTGATTTTATTTTATTGAAGTATAGTTGATTTACAATGTCATGTTAGTTTCAGGTGTACAACACAATGATTTAGTTATATATTCTTTTTCAGATTCTTTTCCCTTATAGGTTATTACAAAATATTGAGTATTGTTCCCTGTGCTATATGATAGGTCCTTGTTGGTTAGAAGAGGAAAAGATTTTTTAAATACTTCCATCGGGGGATATCAGTGTTTAGTTGATACATTTTATACTGTGTTATTATTTTTGCCAACAAAAAAACAGATTTTTTTCCAAATCAGAATAGCTCTTTTTCAGTGATACATGCACATGCAAGAACATTTTCTTCTTTCCCTTCCTCAAGCTGCCTGTTCTGCCTAGCAACCGGTTTCCATCTGGGGTGAATCAATATTTTTTCATTCAATATTTACCAAGCACTTATGATGTGAATGGCACTATTCTGGGTGTGGGCAATACCACAGTAAGCTGTCAAATAAGAACCTTACACTTGTGGAATATATACTCCAGTGATACTCTGCAATGCCTTGATCAGTGTAAGTATAGAGCCGTGGCTTGTACCAGACAGCTGTGCTGATTGCGGATTTCCCCATAAATTAGCATTCTATTCAGGACACTTTGTAACAGGCTTCTCTCCTTCAGTGTTTTACTCATAATCCCAGATAGTTATGTCTGGGACATCTAGGATGCTATCCCAGATAGATAGCATGTGTTTCTGTGTTTGCAGGAGCCTTCCCAGCCCTGTACCCCAAGAATCCACCTACCTCAACTCACAAGCCCCAGAGCAACTACACCCTGACTATGAAAATGGTGAGGCTTCCCAAATGACCTGGGCCAAAGTAGGCAGAGCAAGCTGGGGAAGAAGCAATAAGGTGATGTCTATTAACCAAATCCGACCCTGCTGTGTCCCAGCCACCTCTACAAATAAATGACTCATCTATCTTCATGGCTGTGATAGGTGGTAGGTATGGAGTGAGTTAAATGGCAGGAAGAAGGGACTGTGTCATGTCATGATGCCTCCTTTTTTCTCTTTCAGTGAATGTTGTAAGTGGGGATGAGGTTTATTCTTTGGTGTACTGTGTGCAGCAGGAACAGCAACGAGCAGCAGGTGAGACATGAGGGAGTGAATTTGTCTCTGACTTTTGTCTTTCCTGGAACCGGGAGGATAATCAGTGACCGTGTATGGCAGCATGGCTCTGTTCTTTGGCGCTGGTGCTTCTGCTTTTGGAGTTGACTATGAGCATTGCTGTGCCTTATATGAAGATTGGCCTTTGGTCTGGAAGCTGTCTTGAGTAGAGCCCAGTGCTGATGCTAACTTGGCCTCCTGTATATCTCACTCCCCAGTCAGATGGCAGCATTGGAGACGGTACCAGCTATGTACTCCCTGTAGCACCCCAATACAGCTGCCTGGTTGTGGCTGTTGTCCCATCCCGTACTTGGTGGGCACAGAAATGCTGAGAGGTACAAATGCCAGGAGGAGCTGGCGGACCCTCACTCCCCCCAGGTGCTAGTTTTCCTCTGTACAGTAAGGAGTCATATTTGTGATAGGCAGAAAAGCGAGACAGAAAGTATTAATGGAAGTAAGTCCATGGGAAATAGACAGGAGAGAAAGAAGCCTTTATTAACACTAATTTAATGAAGGACTTTAAATGGAATCTCACATATGTTTGTCTCCACAGAAGAACCCCCTGGGATGCATACTGGGGATAAGGTGAGCTAGAAACCCTGTTCTTTCCTCCATGCTCTTTCTCTCTTTCTTCTGGGGACAGGCTCTCAAATTTTTAAAATTATGGCCACTTAGGAAAAACAAGATATCTCATGGTCTATCTCCTACCTTATCTCCTCACACCACAGGGATAAAAACATTTGATTATAACAGTAAAGTGTGATTGTACAAGGTAATTTTAGAGGCTCACGTATACTTCTTTTAGCAATGGACATATGGAAGGTTTGTAGCTAAACTGTAGTGTATGCTTAGTCTAAAAATTCTATAGATTTGAAAATCTTTATCCTGAAATACTGTTGAACCATACATACATCATTTTGTGCTATAAGGTTAACCAAACAACATGTCAAAAACTAAATTAATATTGAATAAAGCTAAACTAAGTGATTTTTGTCATTAAAAAAATCAGTAATTTCTAAACCTTGATCAATTCAAGACTTCACTGATGATACAAAAATGCTTTCAGAAAATTGCATAAATTCCAACTCTGCACGTGTGCAAATAGAGTAGGTGCTTTGTATTTGAGTCTAGTGTGGTGTGGCGGCCAAATATCTCAGGACAGAGTTCAAGTCCTTGATAAACTCCAGTAACAGGCTAAATTTAGTTTATGAATACAAAATTCTGACATCCTTGAAAAATTATAGTCCATGGAACAGCCTAACAATGACTTATAAAAATGAGAGAAGGCTTTGTATGGGTCAGTTTGCAGCTCATCAGGAGCATCTCAGTAGCCCAACAGTGGGACGCAGGCCCTTTGAAAATGGTGGCCTAGGGCCACAGTCTTCCAAGAGACTCCAAGTTTTGTCTTGAGTGGTGCACCATGATAGGGTGCATCCAGGCTGACTGGAAGAGGACTGGGAAAGAGGACCTGTGGGAAACATGTTCGACTTGTCTTCCCTGCTCAGGTTCTATCCATGTATCTTTGCTTTTAGAACACCTCAGCCATCTATTCTAGGCTGAAGAAAGCGGATCTTACAGATGTGGACTATGAAGATGCTATGTAAAGTTATAGAAGATTCTGCTCTTGGGAAACCATGCACGACCCCATACCTCGGAACTAATATGTCCTTCAGAGATCCTGGGAGAATCAGCGTTCCAGTACACCTCATCCAGGTGCTTTCCTCCATGAGATTATTCCTGCATCTACTGTGAAGTGAAGTTGGCTCAAGCTTTGAAGAGATCACCCAGGAGAACCAACATGAACTCAGGAGTGGGAAGAACTTTGTTACTAGAACCGGATTCCTATTGGTTCTTTCAGGTACAGGTCAAACTCTGCTCTGAGTTCTTTTTACAAGAGGAAACAGGACAGGAATAAAAGAACTTGAGGTCATGGGGTAGAGGGACAATGAAGCTTAGAAAGCATGAACCCAAGGTTAGTGATTTTGTTGGACTGCTCCATACAGAAAGATGTGTCCATAATTTTTTGTCCAAGTGTTTTCTCTGCTTAGACAGTACAGAGCTCCAGCCCTGCCCCTTACGTTAATCATCCTGTTTCTACATAAAATATGTGACTCAGTGAATTTGGGGGTCACTGTTACCAAAATAAAATTAAAGCAAAGTTACATAAAATACCATTGCAGTTACACTAAATCGTAATGACATATTTTGTTTTTGTTTTTGTTTTTTTTTAAACATCTTTATTGAAGTATAATTGCTTTACAATGGTGTGTTAGTTTCTGCTTTATAACAAAGTGAATCAGTTATACATATACATATGTTCCCATATCTCTTCCCTCTTGCATCTCCCTCCCTCCCACCCTCCCTATCCCACCCCTCTAGGTGGTCACAAAGCACCGAGCTGATCTCCTTGTGCTATGCGGCTGCTTCCCACTAGCTATCTATTTTACATTTGGTAGTGTATATATGTCCATGACACTCTCTCACCCTGTCACATCTCACCCATCCCCCTCCCCATATCCTCAAGTCCATTCTCTAGTAGGTCTGTGTCTTTATTCCCGTCTTGCCACTAGGTTCTTCATGACCTTTTTTTTTTTTTTCCTTAGATTCCATATATATGTGTTAGCATACTGTATTTGTTTTTCTCTTTCTGACTTACTTCACTCTGTATGACAGACTCTAACTCCATCCACCTCATTACAAATACCTCCATTTCATTTCTTTTTATGGCTGAGTAATATTCCATTGTATATATGTGCCACATCTTCTTTATCCATTCATCCGATGATGGACACCTAGGTTGCTTCCATGTCCTGGCTATTGTAGAGTAATGACATATTTTGTATGTCAGGCCAATCTAGGTGCCAATCTAGACGCCCCCATATTTATAAGGAGACATAATCTCAGTAGGTTTCACTACATCCAAAGTTCTGTATTTGTTGCAACCTCTAAAAGCTTTAGGAATATGTTTTCTTCCTTAATTCACAAACTTTTTGAAAATGTGATAATATGGTTTGAAGTCTGTATTTTAATTTTAAAGCAATCATAAGCTAGCACATAAATTAAAACATTTTAAAAGTATATAATGTAAAAGTTAAAGTCTTCGCTATAAGTTACCACAAGTGGTACCCATTGTTAAAAGCTTAGCATTGTTAAAATCTTAGCTCTGCAGATATTTTTCTATTTTTCTGTAGAAACACTTCTACATACATGTGAATATATAGATATTTAGAAGTATACCTATTTAATAAAATATCATGAAATATTTTAAAGTCTGTATGTAGATTATTGCACTATTTTAAAAGCTGTGTAGTATCCTGTTATATGATAAATCATAATATATTTTTTTATTTTGCTAAAATATAAATAACATAAAATTTACCATTTTAACCATGTTTTTCTTTATTTTCCAGTTATCAAATTCTTTTTATTCATTTTTTTCCTCATTTGTGTTTCTTCTATTTTTCTCTTTTTTTAATTGAGGTAATGTTGGTTTATAATGTTATATAAATTTTATGTGTATATTATAATTTGACTTCCATTTACACTAAAGTGTGCTTAACACTAAAAGTTTAGTTTCAGTCCATTACCATATAGTTGGCTCCGTTTACCCACTTTGCTCTCCCCCCACCCTCTTTTCCTCTGGTAACTGCTAATCTGTTCTTTGTATCTATGTGTTTGTTTTTGTCTTGTTCTTGTGAGTAGTGTAAGATAGGAGTCCAGTTTCATTATTTTAATATGAATATCCAGTTTTCCCAACATCATTTATTGAAGAAACTATCCCTTCTCCACTGAATATTCTTGGCTCTCTTGTCAATTATTAATTGACCATATATGCATGAGTTTATTTATGGGCTCTCAATTCTGTTTCATTTGTCTATGTGTCTGTTTTTATAACAATACCATACTGTTTTTATTATGATAGCTTTGCAATATAGTTTGAAATCAGGAGGTGTGATGTCTCCAGCTTTGTTCTTCTTTCTCAATATTGCTTTGGTTATTTGGGGACTCTTGTAGCACCAAACAAATTTTAGAATTCTTTGTTATATTTCTGTGAAAAAATGTCATTGGGATATTGATAAGGATTGCATTAAATGTATAGATGGCTTTGGGTAGTATGGACACTTTAACAATATTAATTCTTTCAATCCATGAACAAGGGATATCTTTCCATTTATTTGTGTCTTCTTCTATGTCTTACATCAAGGTCTTATAGTTTTAAATATACACCCCCTTGGTTAAATTTATTCCTAAGTATTTTATTGTTTTTGATGCTATAATGCAAGGGATTGTTTTCTTTATTTCTTTTCAGATAATTTGTTGTTAATGTGTAGAAATGCAACTGATTTTTTTGTGTTTATTTTTATCTTGAAATTTAACTGTATTTTATTACTTCCAGAGATTTTTGGTGGAGTCTTTAGGGTTTTCTATATATAAATCATCTCATCCACATACAAAATTTTATTTCTTCCTTTCTGATTCGGATACCTTTTATTTCTTTTTCTTGTGTAATTGCTTTGGCTAGGGCTTCCAGTATTATGTTGAATAGGAGTGGTGAGAATGACCACTCGTGCTTGTTCCTGATGTTAGAAGAAAAGTTTTCAGCTTTTCACCTTTGAGTATGATGTTAGCTGTGGATTTGTCATATATGGCCTTTATTATATGGAGGTACATTACTTCTATATTCAATTTTGAAAGTTTTTTTATCATGAAAGGTTTTGTCAAATGCCTTTTCTGCATCTATTGAGATGATCTTATAGCTTTAATTTTTAGTCTATTAAATTGATATATTACAGTTGTTGATTTGCATATGTTGAGCCATCTTTGTATCCTAGGAATGAATTTCACTTGATCATGATATTTGATCCTTTTAATGTGTGGTTGAATTCAATTTGCTAGTATTTTGTGGATTTTTTGTGTGTGTCTATATTCATCAGGGATATTGGCCTGTAGGGTTTTTTTTTTTCTTATCTTTTCTTGTAGTGTCCTTGTTTTGCTTTGGTATCTGGGTAATTATGGCCTCATAAAATATTTTTGTACATGTTTACTTCTCTTCCATTTTTTGAACAGCTTGAGAAGAATTGGCTTTAATTCTTCTTTAAATGCTTTCTAGAATTAACCTGTGAAACTATACAGTCATGGGCTTTTCTTTTTGGGGAAGTTTTTGATTACTGATTCAATATCCTATTTATTACTGATCTCTCCAGATTTTCTGTTCCTTCATGATTCAGTCTTCATAGGTTGAATGTTTCTAGGAATTTATTCATTTTTTCTGTGTTGTCCAATTTGTCAGAATATAATTGTTTATAGTAGTTTCCTATGATCCCTTGTATTTCTGTGGTATTAATTGTAATGTCTCCTTTTTTCACTTACAATTTTATTTATTTGTGTCCTCTTTTTCCTGTTTAATCTAACTACAGATTTGTCAATTTTGTTTATCTTTTCAAAGAACCAGCTCTAGTTTTCTTATTCTCTTCTATTGTTTTCCTATTCTCTATTTCATTTATTTTTGCTTAATCTTTATTATTTCCTTACTTCTGCTAACTTTGAGCTTAGTTTTTTCTTGTTTTTCCAGTTCCTTGAGGTACAATGCTAGGTTGTTCATATGAGGTCTTTCTTTTATGCTTTTTTAAATGTAGGCTTTTATAGCCATAAACTTTCCTCATTAGACTGTTTTTGCTGCATTCCCAAGTAATGGTGTGTTATGTTTTTATTTTATTTTGTCTAAAGATATTTTTTGACTTTCCTTTTGCTTTCTTCTTTGATCCATTTGTTGTTCAGAAGTGTGTTGTTTAATTTCCATTTATTTGTAAAATTTCCTGCTTTCCTCCTGTTATTGATTTCTAGTTTCATACCATTGTGGTACGGAAAAAATACTTGATATAATTTATTTCTCCTTAAATTTGTTGAGACTTGTATTGTGGCCTAACATATTATCTAGCCTAGGAAATGTTCTATGTGTACTTGATAACTGTGTGTATTCTGTTGCTGTTGGGTGGAATGTTTAATATATGTGTGTTAGGTCTATTAAGTCTGTAGTGTTGTTCCAATTTGCTGTTTCCCTGTTGATTATCTGGATGATCTATCCACTGTAGAAATGGGATAGTTAAGCCCCCAACTATTATTGTGTTGGTGCTTATTTCTCCTTTAGTTCTGTTAGTATTTGCTTTATATATTTTGGCATTCCAATGTTGGGTACATAGATATTTACAATTGTTATATCTTCTTGATAAATTGACCCCTTTTAGATTATATAATGACCTTCTTTGTCTCATGTTATAGCTTTTGACTTAAAGTCTGTTTTGTCTGATATAAATATAGCTTCTCTTTTTTGGTTTCATTTACTCAGAATATTTTTTTTCATTCCTTCATTTTGATCCTATGTGTGTCCTTATAGGTGACATGCTTCTATTGTGAGCATATATAGTTGAGCCTTGTTTTATTATCCACTCAGCCTTTTGATTGAAGAATTGAATTAATTTACATTTAAATAATTATTGATATGTAAGAACTTACTAATGCCATCCTATTCATTATTTTCTGCCTTTTTGTAGCTTCCTATTCTTTTCTTCCTCTCATTGTTTTCCTTTCTGAATTGATGATTATTCATAGTGGTATGCTTAGATTTTCTTTTTATCTTCTGTGTATCTACTGTAGGTTTTTGCTTTGTTGTTGCTATGAGGCTTACATAAAATATCTTATAGATATTACAGTCCATTTTATGCTGATAACAAGTTAATGTCAATTGCATACAAAACTTCTACCCTTTTACTCCTTCCACATTATGTTTATGATGTCACAATTTACCACTTTTTGTATTGTGTAGCTATTAACAAATTATTATCATTATATTTATTTTTATGCTTTTGTCCTTTAAACTTTATACTAGAGTTAAGTTATTAACACATCACCATATCGTAGTATTACAGTATTCTGAATTTGACTATATATTTACCCTTACCAATGTGTTCTATGTCTTCATATGCTTTTTTGTTCTTAATTAGCATCCTTTCACTTCAACTTAAAGAACTTCTTTCAGCATTTCTTATAAGGCAGGTCTAGTGGGTGATGAGCTCCTTCAGCTTTTGTTTGTTGGTAAAGTCTTTATCTCACCTTTGTATCTGAACGACAACTTTTCCCAGTAGCTTTCTTAGTTGGTTTTTTTTTTTTTTTTCAGTATTTTGAATATATCATCCCACTTTCTTCTAGCCTGTAAGGTTTGATAATATTATGGGTGTTCTTATGTATGAGTTTTTTTTTTTTTTTTTTTTTTTTTTTTGCTATTTAAATAATTCTTTCTTTGCCTTTGCTTTTAGACAATTTTATTATCATGTGTTTTGGAAAAGATTGTTTGGGGTTGAAGTTTTGGGTGGCCTATTAGCTTTATGAACTGGATGTCCAAATCTCTCCCCAGATTTGGGATGTTCTCAGCCATTATTACTTTAAATGAGCTTTTTGCCCCATTCTCCCTTTCTTCTTTGGGGATTCCAATAATGAACAGATTATTTCTCTTAATTGTAGTTCATAGTTCACATAGCATTTCTTCACTCTTTTTCATTCTTTTCTTCTTTATTCTCCTCTAATTAGATAATTTCAAAGGATGTGTCTTCTATACTTCACAGATTCTTCTGCTTGATCTAGTCAATTATTGATGCTTTCTGTTGCATTTATTTCATTTATTGTATTCTTCAGCTCCAGGATTTCTGTTTGGTTCTTTTTAAAGGTTTCTGTCTCTATGTTAAATTTTGCATTTTGCTCATATATTATTTTCCTGAATTCATTGAATTGTCTTTCTGTGTTGTCTTATAGTTCACTGAACTTCCTTAGAATAGTTATTTTGAATTTTTTATTGCATAAATCACAGATCCATATTTCTTTGGAGCTGGTTATTGAAAAATGATTGTATTCCTTTTGTAGTATTATATTTCCTTTATTTTTTATATCTCTTGGGGTCTTGCATTGCTGTCTTCACATTTGAGGAAGCAGTCTCCTTCTCCAGTCTTTACTGGCTGACTTTGCGAGAAAAATACTTTCTATCAGTCCTGCTAGGAATTCTAAGGCTTTCTTAGAACTTTTCTATGGGTGCATCTGATCCACATTTCGTGTTCTCTCTTGTAAGAGAATTCTTAAGCTTGTATGCCTTCTCTTGATCTGTCAGGCCAGGTGCTGCCAGACTCCTTTTTGCTTTCTCTAGGGTGGTCCTGAATGCTTAAGTTGTGTCATTTCTCCCAAGTCCACAGAGCTGGTTCAGCTTTCTGTGTGTGCTCACTAGCCATCTTCAAAGGCTGATTCTTGCAGCTATTGGGAACATACATAAAGAACCATTCCTGCAGTGGCGGAATGTGTGAGTGAGGCCTGTGGAGTGCTATTGGTGCCTGTGGGCCAGTTGGAGGGATCTGCAGGTGAGGCATCCCCTGTGGTTCACAGGCAGACATCCTGATGGATTCTGTGATGCAGTTAGTAGCACTCATGTCCCTCTGGTCCCCTCTGAGAGCCCTATCTGCAACTTTCCCAATTGCTCCCCACCACTCAGTCACACAGCACACCTCAATATTCTCCTTCAATCTATCCAATATCTGAGTTTTTTGCTCTGAGAGTGTGTCAGAAATTCTCTGCTGGACTCCTGGATTTCCACAAAACTCTCTTGTTCTTTGGTGATTGTCTAAACTGGTGGTCTTGGAGGAAAGACAGAAGAAAATTCTTATTCTGCTATGATGATAATGTCACTGTGGTCCAATTTCTTTCTTTATGAACTTTTACTTTCTAGTTCTTTTTGCTACAATCTGTGAGTTCATTTGTCCACAAGGTGCAAAAGCAGAATTTAAGACTGATAGTTTAGATTTGCTATCAATAGTTTTAATACTTTATTCCATGGTCTTCCTGCTTCTATTGTTGCCTTTGAGAAAATTTCTCTCAGTTTAATTGTTGTTTCTTTGTAGTTAATCTGTCTTTTCTCACTGGTTACTTTTAAGTCTCTCTACCTTTGGTCTTATGTAGTTTCACTCTGCTGTGTCTAAATATGAATTTATTTTGCTTGAGATAAATGTTTCTTAAACCTGAGGATTCATGGCTTTCTTCAAATTTAGAAAATACTTAATTATTATCTCTGTTATTATATTGCCTCATCATTGTTTTAATTCTGTCCTTCAGAAATTCATATTAGAAGTTTTCTGGACCTTCTGACTTTATTCTCATGACTCTTAATTAGTCTTCCAATTTTTCATTTCTTTATTAGCCCTGTTGCATTCTGGGCAATTTCTTAATCTCTATCTTTCAGTTTACTAATTGTTTCTTCAGCTATATCAGTTTAACCTATTTCTTTCTTATTTCAATGACTACAATTTTTTTCTCTTCTCAGAGATATTAGTAGCAAAATTTTTAAAGCATGGTTTCTGAAGAGTTGTCTGGATTTACATTTTGGCCTCACCATTTACTAGTCCTGCAGTTTGGGTCAAGTTAATTAACCTCTGTGTGTTTTTCATGCTTAAAATTGGGATAGCAATTGTATCTAATATATGACGTTGTTTTGCTAATTATGTAAAATCATTTGTTTAAAATGCTTAAAAGTATACTTGGCACACATTAAGTTTTCAAAAATATTATTATTATAACTTTTCAAATTTGTCTTTTTATTATTTATAGTATTTTACTGTTATGGGCTTCATACAGTTGATTCTTGAACAACATGAGTTTAAACTGCGTGGGTCCACTTATATATCTTTTTTTTCAATACATGTACTACTACATGATTCATAATTGGTTGAATCTGCAGATGCAGAACTACAGATATGGAGGACCAACTGTAAAGTTATATGTGGATTTTCGATTGCATGGAGAGTTGGAACCCCTAACACCTGTGTTATTCAAGAGTCAACTGTACTTTATTATTTTAACAACCTTAAAATAGCTTAAATACATTTAATATACTATAATTCTTAGATAGTTCTTCTGAAGTTTTAGGTATTTAAAGCCTGTATTTATTGTATATTTTGAATCTTGTTCTTCATAAGTTGATGGGTTTTGTGATTTTAGATTAAGAAGCTTTTTGTGCAGTGTAGGAATTCCATGTGACCTGGGTTTCTGACTGTGTCCCTCAAAAGCCATTTTGTATTTACTTCTTCTAAGCCCTGGATGGTCACTGGCCCAGGACCAATTTTTATAATAATTCTTTATTTGGGATTTCCCAGGGCACACACAGAAGCATGGCACAGTCCTGGGCTTTTGTTGTTTCAGAGGAAACTTTCTATTTTCCCCAAGTTTGTACAAACACAAGCTTACTTGGCATCTATCTGTGCTTGTGGGTAATGTTTTTTCCTCACCAAACCACTCATTTATTAAAAAGAAAGTCTTGTGATGTTTTAATTTCAAGTTTCTGCCTTTCGTAGGTCCAAAATTTTGTCTACTGATTCCACGTAGACTTTAAGTGCGAAGCTCATAAAAATTATTTAGTGTAGTATTTTCTCTCCCACTCTTCCTAGGGGAACAATAATGTAATTTACATGTTTAACACTCTGTTTTCACTTCCTTTTTTATCTGTAATAGGGGAATTTCCCTTCTTACCTGTTTGGCTATGCATTTAAAAAATTATGTAAAATTTATCCATCCCTGAATGAATGCATGAATGCTTTTTCTGACTGGGAATTATACCTTTGTGAACTGGGAAAGAGTTGCTAGGAGAGCATGTTAGAAGAGTGAGCAAAAACCTCTGAAGGGAAATTGAGATTGACAGCCAGGGTATGATTTAGTAGTACTTGTTTATTTTCTGTCACCAACAGCTGATGTTCAACTGCCAGGAAGATATACACAGGAAGCTGCTCTGGGTGATGCTATTAAGGGTTGGTATAGTCAATAACCCATGGTCCACAGTTCTTTTTGGTAATTGTCCTTCCTGCATGGAAAGTCATATCCCATCTACATTTCTGGAAACCCCACAAACATACAATTGAAACAGAAAATAGGAAGCTTCAGATTGAATTGTCTGATTCATGGGGGCCCCTCTGCACCTGCTGTCCCCAGGGAGTCTAGGTCACTTACCGGGCGGTATTTTCACACATGGAGGGAGGATGGCTCTTTGTTGCAGATGCTGCTCAGATATCTGCCAGGAGACTCAGTAAGTCTTCCTGTGCCTCTGTCTCCCCTCAAACTCCAAGACTAGGTTTACCTCTACTCCCCACCCCAGGAATAGCAATGCCTTCTTTAGAAGGGGTTTATAGAAACTTCTACTAATACTGAAGAAACTGGTACTCCTCATGAAGAAGAAAAATTTGAATTTGGTAAAATTCCAGTCTCTAAAAACAATCACTATCTGAAACTAAAACTTCCTCCTGCTCTTCTCTAATTGAGCAAATATGGGGATACTTCTTTTAGAAACTGGGTCTCTGGAACATCTCCATCTTTATATCTGCCAGGGAGGTAATAGAGAACAGCTTCCAGACATTCTTAGTCTGAATTCCATGTCATGCTGTTTGGCCTATGCAGGGCCCCAGTAGACTTCTAGAAATTAATTAATTGCATTGTAGAGAATCTGCTGGGCAGAAGGGTCTGGTTCTGCCTAAATGACATCTAGGTGTTGTCTATTAAGACAAAATCAACATTTCCACTAGCCAATTCTGCTCCAGAAGGTCTCCAACAAACATTATCACCTCCAAAAGTATATATTTATTACCCTGGACATAAAATTCCTAGGTCAAGCCCCACTCAAGGAAGACATATGTTGTTCAAGATAATTACAGTAACTATTAAAATTACTACTACAACTACTACCACACAATGATGATGACCATGACAATGACTACTTCTACGACCATGTATGCAGCATATTTATATACATTATGACACTTATTCTGCCATAGTGACCTTGGAGCCCCAAGTTCAACCAGATATATCCAGAGATCTCTGAAGTTTACCAGCCTCATTTTTCTACCCTAACTGTCCTAGTAGTCAACTTCCTCAAATGGGAGATGTTATTTATTTTCTTCTGAACTGTATTTCATGAAGATTCTCTTCTTCTCTGTTTCAATTCTGGCATCCCCCATCTTGGCACTATGCTCTCTGTCCCATTCAAGACATTGAACAGAATTTGCAGAGACTGCTTTTGCTCTGCATCTGAGATAGTATCCTTCTGCCTGCTGCTACCTGTGGAATCTCTAAGTCAAGAGTCTACATGGCTGTGCCAAGAGGCTTTTATATCTATGTGTAACTCTGCTTCCCTGCGGTACCTGTGACTCCATCTGACTGGTAGCTAAATATCTTTGCAGAGGGATAGTTTTATCTCTCACTTTGGTTAAACATATGCACACACAATTTCACTTTTGCCATTACAGTCTTAAACATTAAGTTACCTTTCCCTCCACTGAACCATTTAGCTTCCTAATCTCTGCATGTGGTCCCTAATTTGCTTCCAAGTTTCGGTATGCTTCCAGTCTATGTCTATCCATATGTAAATGCCTACCATCTGTCAAATACACAGCAGCACCCAGATGGAGCATGTCAATCATTTCAGAGGACTTGTTGTCACCATTGTGGCCCATCAACCTCACTATGACAACACTTGTCTCTAACGACTCATTATTTCTCTTTTCCACCTGCAACACTCACTTTCACACAAACCATGAATTCCGCCCACACCATTTGGTAACACCTTAGGAAATATTAACTTCCAACCAAACAGGATACATTTCCATAGAAGACATATTGGAATCAATGAAAGGTTGTGAATATTTTGAAAAATCTCCTCAGATGTTTATGAAAAACTTATACCTGCCATGAACTCCTCCACCGTCTTTTGCTTGCTTCTCTCTCTACTGTCTTCCCTAATTTGCTTCCATCCATCAAAATCCTATGACTTCCTGGCTGGCCAGGATGAGGAGGAATTTACAGGCCACCTAGGAACCTTTCCAGTAGGCAAGGACTTGAAGATCAGCTCTGGCCCCTCTTCTAAACACAAATAAGCCATTTATGCAGAAAGTTAAAGTAACATTGTTTGATATACTTTAAGGCTAGAAAGGGGAAAAAACCCAGGCCATTTTTTAAATGAATCTTTTAAAAATATATAAATAGCATATGTTTATTGTAAGAATACTAGAAAACACTAATAAGCTAAATGAGGAAAATAAAAATCACCTTTAATTACATTATTCAGATATAATTACAGTAAAGACTTGGTGTTTATTGTCTCAGACATTTTTTTACTGGAGAGCAAGAGAGTGGTGTGCAGCAGATAAATTGCATTTAGTAGCCACTTTCCCCTTAGCAATATATCATGAGCATCTTTTATTGCTATTAAATATTCTTCTACAGAAGCATTTTAATGGCAGCTTGGTAATCCATATATAATTTATTTTCAAACTGCCTTTGTTGGGTGTTTTTAGCTTTTTCTTTTTACATGATTATAATGGTTCATCACATCACATACAAACATCAGCATTTCCCAAAGTAAAACTAGGTTTATAGTGAATGATATTGTTAAGTATTCACCTGAACAGATAACACTGAGCCTATGATTATTATTTCACTATCAGTCTCCAGGTTACAAACACCTGTGATTTTGTGATTTAAAGTTTCATGCTGCATAAGGTCCAAAAAGACAACTTGCATCTGCCTGGACAGCCTGATCTGAGCAGATTGCTCTGTATAACATTTCTGAGGACTACATACTATCAGAATGAGAGTGACAATAGGCTTTGACGTGATGCATGCTTTGCAGGGTGTAGCCGTATTAAGACCGACCCGTGGTATAAAAAGCAGTATGGATTAGAAATAGGGAAGGGGATAATGCAATAATATAGACCAAGTGCTTTGAATCTTAGTAAAAATCCCATTCTACGAAGTTAGAAATTGACTAAGGAAAATTTCACCTAAGAAACCTGAGCCATTGCAACAATGGCCCTGTTATCTTAAGAAACATTGAGAGACGATATATCATAGCAAGACATCAAAGTGTTTAAGAGTCAGACTATGGAACTGGACTGCCTAGGTTTGACTCCCAGTTGTTACTACTAGAAATTGACCATATTGGTCTTGATCAACTTACTTGCCTTTTCTGGTGCCTCAGTTTCCTCAATTGCGTAAAGGGGATAGTGCTGACTTCACAAGCTTACTGAGGGTATTAATGACTTTGTGGGCATAAAACACTTTGAATTTATTCAACTTATTAACAGCCATATATAAGTGTTAGCTATCATCAGTGTCAAGATGTGGAATTTCTCCGGCATTGAGAGGATCGTCTTTAATTCTCTAAAACATCTGTGGAAAAGAAGATAGTGGTGAGACATTGAAGAGCTCTTCTACTTCCTTTTCTTGCTAATTGTGCAAAACTTACTTTAAAAAGTAGTTTTCATTTCCTGAACACGGGACTCAACAGGTGGCTGAGGGGACATCTTCTCAAATAGCTGAACTAGGCCTTCACGCTCTTATGGTCGTTACTAATCATCTTCAGTGAGTTAATATGAGTTAGAACTGAGGTGGAAGCAAGATGAGATCTCCAACTCTTGAAAGGTCTAAGGATTTATCAGAGCCCAGGGACCAGTAGAAATGCCCAGTTCTCTGCTTCTTGCTTAGATTTCATAGTCAAATACAAAACAGTTGCCCCAGGAAAATCATATTGCCATACATCCTAATTCTTAATGTTTAAGGCAGGCCACTTTACCATTTGTTGATCATGAATTGAATGAACGAATGAATCTGTTTTGATTCTCTTAGATCTCAGAGAGTAATATGTTCTCATAAATAAAATTTTCATAATTTCAATGCTTAATACTCCTCCATGAAAAGTATTTAGATAGTTATCTACAAGATTTTGGCTTAAAAGATACATTGAGACCATTTGCTAATGTCCTTTTGCTTAATCATGGGCTATGAGGGAGAGGAAGTCTGCTGCTGAGAAACAAGATTCCTTTCTCTACATTCAGTAGACACTAAATAAATATTTGTTAATTGAGTAAAAGGACTCTCACATAAAATATGACTAGAGAAAACATCAGTTCAGCGGGGGTTCAACTCTCATAAACTCTCACTGGGTATGTTTCCCGATGAACTCTTTGTGACTTGAGACCGTGTTATCATGTAGCAGTCTGTCTACCCCTTGAAAAGCATGGGTGAGAAAGCAGTTGGTGGGGGAGAGGGAAAGCAAAATGAAATGGAGAGAATTACTAAACATCCAACATCCATGGGACTTGCTTCTGGCAATCCCTTTGGGGAAGAGAAGGTTTGCAATTTGCCTCATGATTGTAAAATTAATGAGAGTTAAAGCAACTATACTCCAACAAAAATTAATTTAAAAAAATAAAATGAATGCGGATTGGTTGTATGTTTGAGGGAGATTGAATTGTTGGTGATAATGGAGTAGGGGAATAGAAAAGGAGGGAAAGGTGGAATGTTTTGTGCAATTTAGCAGAGTAATATAAATTTTTAAATTGTGATGCAAATGCTCTGTGTTAACCTTGGATTTTTGATCCCCTCACAGCTCTGCTCAGTGAACAGGCAGGTGAGTCACACTTTGTGTTTGTTGGTTTTGATCTGTGGTATATCAGCCACCCAGCTACCACAAGGTCCTGTAGAGATGGATGTAGAAAGACTGGAGAGATGTCTACATGTTACTGCTCCCCGGGCCAACCTGCTCCAGCGTCACACAGTTTCTGCTCCTGACACTTCCTGCTTGGCTGGGTGACCAAGCCCTGCCCAGCCTTCCCAAGGCTCCAGTGTTTACCTCCTTGTTAAGACCCCAGGTGGAGGGAGGAAAGTGACATCTGAAAGAGGATGTGCAGTCTGGACAAAAGGCTGATTTGGAGAGAATTGTTTTTCTGGCCACAGGACCATAACTCTTCAACATTGTCTCACTGAGCATCCTCACAAGCTCTGAAAATAGTAACCTCTGAGGAAAATGGCTAAGAACTTCCCTATGGGCAGAATGACTATTTGTCTATCATTGTTTCTCTGGCTCTAGATGAGGAGTCAGCAAACTTTCTCTGTAAAAGTCCAGAGAATAAATAGTTTAGGCCTTTCAGGTCTCTGTTGTAACTATGTAACTCTGTCATTGTAGTAGGAAAGCCACCATAGACTATGTGTAAATGAATGAGCACAACTTTGTCCCAATAACACTTTATTTACCAAAACAGGCAGCTGACAAGCTCACAAGCCACTGTCTGCTAGTCTTTATTCTAGACCATTATTTAATTCTGGACTTTTTTATATGTGTGATACTTTTCTAATGTTGTATGAATAAAACTAATTTCATCTCACCCTTCTTGATTTAAAGCTGTGCTCAACAAAAGAAGTAAATGAAAACAATATTTTATTCTATACATAGAAAATCCATATGAGCCAAGACTAAATCTGAGGAGTTGGAGAATTGTTCTCTTGCTTATCTAATGATAACCACCAAGTGGAAGGGGATCTGTGGGCTCTAAGGAACTGTACTGGGATAAACAGACCCCTGTCTCACCTTTAATTGTGAGATATTAATGGAACAGGAATGCATAGGAACACCTACAGGAGTTTTGGCCTGGAGTTTTCTCAGGAGCAAGACTCATCTCTTGCATTCATTCTGTCCCATGAATAATCCCTAGTCACTGACTCAAATGTTCAATTAGTCAACTACAGCCCTGAGCCTGTGAGGTTGCCCATCATGTACCTTTTCAAACACACCTCTAACCATGACTTATAATATTTCCTTCCTATCTTGGAAAGCATTCTCCTTGGGAATTTTTTCCAACTTCTAGATGAAGACTACTAATGGTATAAAAATCAGCTTGACTGTAGGCCCCAGGGCCAAGTCCCTGTGGGATCTAGTCTCTATCTGGGAAGGAGGGCAAAATTCTTGAACTAAACTAATTGTTTCTGTAACCCACATTTTCTGCTCTTCTAATTTCATTAAACAACAACAACAACAACAGGTTGTCCCTCAATGTTCAACAGGTAAGTCTGGTTTTCCACCTGTAACAGTCAGTAGCAAACCACACATTTTTCTCAAAAATTATAATTCCAAATTCCACAAGCTTCCTGTGGCTTTTGGCTCTGGCTTTGCAGTGATATTTTTGGAGTTATCACTTCTCTTATATGACTGACCTCTGCTTCCTGATACTACATATCCAAATTCTGGTAATCATGGTATAATTGAACAGTGATAGAAAGAATATTTTCATTTGAGATATAACTTAGTTCCTCACCTTGAGGTCAAAACCCTCAACTATAATCCTAAAATATAATGCAGATGTCACAGACAGAACATAGTCTGGTACCATAAATAAGTGAAGAGACAGGGTAGAAACTAGAGAATCTGTGACCAATCTAAGAAGAGCAGCCCCAGGGGAGGATATTTGTCCTGGGCAATGATTTTTTTTTCACTATAATCAGTCACTTAAGAACTGAACCTTGGATTTAAACTCATTTCCACCTAATTGTACATTGAATAAATGGACAAAAAATTTTGAAAGCATTTAAGTAGAAAGTTCTAAAAATTAAAGATACTGGATCTTGGGAGGACCTTCAAGATGACAGAGGAGTATGACATGGGGATCACCTTCCTCCCCACAGATACATCAGAAATACAACTACATGTGGAACAACTCCTACAGAACACCTACTGAACGCTGGCAGAAGATCTCAGACTTTCCAAAAGGCAAGAAACTCTCCAAGTATCTGCGTAGGGCAAAAGAAAAAAGAAAAAACAAAGACAAAAGAATAGGGATGGGACCTGCACTTCTGGGAGGGAGCTGTGAAGGAGGAAAAGTTTCCACATACTAGGAACCCCCTTAACTGGTGGAGACAGAGGGTGGGTGGGTGGGAAGCTTCAGAGCCAAGGAGGAGAGTGCAGCAACAGGGGTGCAGAGGGCAAAGCGGAGAGATTCCCACACAGGGGATTGGTGCCGACTAGCACTCACCAGCCTGAGAGACTTGCCTGCTCACCTGCTGGGGTGGGTTGGCACTGGCAGCTGAGGCTCAGGCTTCGGAGGTCAGATCCCAGGGAGAGGACTGGGGTTGGCTGCGTGAACACAGCCTGAAGGGGGCTAATGCACCACAGCTAGCTGGGAGGGAGTCCAGGAAAAAGTCTGGACCGGCCTAAGAGGCAAGAGACCATTGTTTCAGGGTACGTGAGGAGAGGGGATTCAGAGCACAGCCTAAACGAGATTCAGAGATGGGCGCAAGCTGCAGCTAACAGCGTGGACACCAGAGATGGCCATGAAATGCTAAGGCTGCTGCTGCAGCCACCAACAAGCCTGTGTGCAAGCACAGGTCACTATCCATACCTCCCCTCCCAGGAGCCCGTGCACCCCGCCACTGCCAGGGTCCCGTGATCCAGGGACACTTCCCCAGGAGAACACACGGTGTGCCTCAGGCTGTTGCAATGTCACGCCAACCTCTGTCACTGCAGGCTCGCCAAGCATTCTGTACCCCTCTCCTCCCAGCCTGAGAGAGCCAGAACCCCCTAATCAGATGCTACTTTAACCCCGTCCTGTCTGGGCAAGGAACAGATGCCAGAGGGCTACCTACATGCAGAGGAGGGACCAGATCCAAAGCTGAACCCCAGGAGCTGTGCAAACAAAGAAGAGAAAGGGAAATTTCTCCCAGCAGCCTCAGGAGCAGTGGCTTAAATCTCCACAATCAACTTGATGTACCCTGCATCTCTGGAATATTTTAAAAGACAACGTATCATCCCAAAATTGAGGCAGTGGACATTGGAAGCAACAGTAGACATGGGGTTTGCTTTCTGCATCTAATTTGTTTCTGGTTTTATGTTTATCTTAGTTTAGTATTTAGAACTTATTATCATTGGTAGATTTGTTTATTAATTTCATTGCTCTCTTCCTTTCGTTTTATACATATATTTTTTTTCCTTTTTCTCTTTTTCTGAGTGTGTGTGTATGCTTCTTTGTGTGATTTTGTCTGCATAGCTTTGCTTTTGCCATTTGTCCTAGGATTTTGTCTGTCCGTTTTTAAATTTTTTTTATTTTTAGTATAGTTTTTAGCGCTTGTTATCATTGGTGGATTTGTTTTTTGGTTTTGGTGTTCTCTTCTTTCCTTTTTTTAATTACTGTTTTATTTTTTAATTTTTAATATTATTTTTATATTTTTTATTTTAATAACTTTTTATTTTATTTTATTTTACTTTATTTTATTTATTTATTTATTTTCTTCTACCTTTTCTTCTGAGCCATGTGGCTGACAGGGTCTTGGTGCTCTGGCCAGGTGTCAGGCCTGAACATCTGAGTAGGAGAGCCAAGTTCAGGACACTGGTCCACCAGGGACCTCCTGGCCACACATAATATCAAATGGTGAAAGCTCTCACAGAGATCTCCATCTCAATATAAAGAACCAGCTCCACTCAATGACCAGCAAACTACAGTGCTGGACATCCTATGCCAAACAACTAGCAAGACAGGAACACAACACCACCCATTATCAGAGAGGCTACCCAAAATCATAATAAGTTTACAGACACCCAAAACCACACCACCGGATGTGGTCCTGCTCACCAGAAAGGCAAGATCCAGCCTAATCCACCAAAACACAGGCACTGCTCCCATCCACCAGGAAACCTGCACAACCGACAGAACCAACCTTACCCACTGGGGGCAGACACCAAAAACAACAGGAACTACGAACCTGCAGCCTGTGAAAAGGAGACCCCAAACACAGTAAGTTAGGCAAAATGAGAAGACAGAGAAACACACAGCAGATGAAGGAGCAAGGTAAAAGCTTACCAGAACAAACAAATGAAGAAGAAATAGCCAGTCTACCTAAAAAACAATTCAGATTAATGGTAGTAAAGATGATCCAAAATCTTGGAAATAGAATGGAGAAAATACAAGAAACTTTTAACAAGGACTTAGAAGAACTAAAGAGCAAACAAACTATGATGAACAACACAATAAATGAAATTAAAAATTCTCTAGAAGGAATCAATAGCAGAATAACTGAGGCAGAAGAATGGATAAGTGACCTGGAAGATAAAATAGTGGAAATAACTACTGCAGAGCAGAATAAAGAAAAAAGAATGAAGAGAATTGAGGACAGTCTAAGAGACCCCTGGGACAACATTAAACTCAACAACATTCGAATTATAGGGGTCCCAGAAGAAGAGAAAAAGAAAGGGACTGAGAAAATATTTGAAGAGATTATAGTTGAAAACTTCCCTAATATGGGAAAGGAAATAGTTAATCAAGCCCAGGAAGCACAGAAAGTCCCATACAGGATAAATCCAAGGAGAAACACGCCAAGACACATATTAATCAAACTATCAAAAATTAAATACAAAGAAAAAATATTAAAAGCAGCAAGGGAAAAACAACAAATAACTTACAAGGGAACCCCCAAAAGGTTAACAGCTGATCTTTCAGCAGAAACTCTGCAGGCCAGAAGGGAGTGGCAGAACATATTAAAGTGATGAAAGGGAAAAACCTACAACCAAGATTACTCTACCCAGCAAGTATCTCATTCAGATTCGATGGAGAAATTAAAACCTTTACAGACAAGCAAAAGCTAAGAGAATTCAGCAACACCAAACCAGCTTTACAACAAATGCTAAAGGAGCTTCTCCAGACAGGAAACACAAGAGAAGGAAAAGGCCTACAGTAACAAACTGAAAACAATTAAGAAAATGGTAATAAGAACATACATATCAATAATTACCTTATATGTAAATGGATTAAATGCTCCCACGAAAAGACATAGACTGGCTGAATGGATAAAAAAACAAGACTCATATATATGCTGCCTACAAAAGACCCACTTCAGACCTAGGGACACATACAGACCAAAAGTGAGGGGATGGAAAAAGATATTCCATGCAAATGGAAATCAAAAGAAAGATGGAGTAGCAATTCTCATATCAGACAAAATAGACTTTCAAATAAAGACTATTACAAGAGACAAAGAAGGACACTACATAATGAGCAAGGGACCAATCCAACAAGAATATATAACAATTGTAAATATTTATGCACCCAACATAAGAGCACCTCAATACATAAGGCAAATGCTAACAGCCATAAAAGGGGAAATCGACAGTAACACACTCATAGTAGGGGACAATAACACCCCACTTTCACCAATGGACAGATCATCCAAAATGAAAATAAATAAGGAAACACAAGCTTTAAATGATACATTAAACAAGATGGACTTAATTGATATTTATAGGATATTCCATCCAAAAACAACAGAATACACTTTCTTCTCAAGTGCTCATGGAACACTCTCCATGATAGATCATATCTTGGGTCACAAATCAAGCCTTGGTAAATTTAAGAAAATTGAAATCATATCAAGTATCTTTTCCAACCACAATGCTATGAGACTAGATATCAATTACAGGGAAAAAATCTGTAAAAAATACAAACACATGGAGGCCAAACAATACACTACTTAATAACCAAGAGATCACTGAAGAAATCAAAGAGGAAATCAAAAAATACCTAGAAACAAATGACAATGAAAACACGACAACCCAAAACCTATGGGATGCAGCAAAAGCAGTTCTAAACGGGAACTTTATAGCAATACAATCCTACCTTAAGAAACAAGAAACGTCTCAAATATACAACCTAACCTTACACCTAAAGCAATTATAGAAAGAAGAACAAAAATACCCCAAAGTTAGCAGAAGGAAAAAAATCATAAAGATCAGATCAGAAATAAATGAAAAAGAAATGAAGGAAACAAAAGCAAAGATCAATAAAACTAAAAGCTGCTTCTTTGAGAAGATAAACGTAATTGATAAAGCATTAGCCAGACTCATCAAGAAAAAAAGGAAAACAAATCAATAAAATCAGAAACGAAAAAGGAGAAGTAACAACTGACACTGCAGAAACACAAAGGATCATGAGAGATTACTACAAGCAACTATATGCCAATAAAATGGACAACCTGGAAGAAATGGACAAATACTTAGAAAAGCACAACCTTCTGAGACTGAACCAGGAAGAAATAGAAAGTATAAATAGACCAATGAAAAGCACAGAAATTGAAACTGTGATTAAAAATCTTCCAACAAACAACAGCCGAGGACCAGATGGCTTCACAAGCGAATTCTACCAAACATTTAGAGAAGAGCTAACACCTATCCTTCGCAAACACTTCCAAAATATAGCAGAGGGAGGAACACTCCCAAACTCATTCTATAGTGGTGATGGAGCCACCATCACCCTGATACCAAAACCAGACAAAGATGTCACAAAAAAAGAAAACTACAGGCCAATATCACTGATGAACAAAAATCCTCAGCAAAATACTAGCAAACAAAATCCAACAGCACATTAAAAGATCATACACCATGATCAAGTGGGGTTTATCCCAGGAATGCAAGGATTCTTCAATATATGCAAATCAATCAATGTGATACACCATATTAGCTAATTGAAGGAGAAAAACCATACGATCATCTCAATAGATGCAGAAAAAGTTTTTGACAAAATTCAACACCCATTTATGACAAAAACCCTCCAGAAAGTAGGCATAGAGGGAACTTACCTCAACATAATAAAGGCCATATATGACAAACCCACAGCCAACATCGTTCTCAATGGTGAAAAACTGAAACCCTTTCCACTATGATCAGGAACAAGGCAAGGTTGCCCACCCTCACTACTATTATTCAGCATAATTTTGGAAGTTTTAGCCATAGCAATCAGAGAAGAAAAAGAAATAAAAGGAATCCAAATCAGAAAAGAAGAAGTAAAACTGTCACTGTTTGTAGATGACATGATACTATACATAGAGAATCCTAAAGATGCTACCAGAAAACTACTAGAGCTAATCAATGAATTTGACAAAGAAAGTAGCAGGATACAAAATTAATGCCCAGAAATCTCTTGCATTCCTATACACTAATGATGAAAAATCTGAAAGAGAAATTAAGGAAACACTCCCATTTACAATTGCAACAAAAAGAATAAATACCTGGGAATAAACCTACCTAAGGACACAGAAGACCTGTATGAAGAAAACTGTAAAACATTGATGAAAGAAATTAAAGATGATACAAACAGATGGAGAGATATACCATGTTCTTGGATTGGAAGAATCAACATTGTGAAAATGACTATACTACCCAAGGCAATCTACAGATTCAGTGCAATCTCTATCAAACTACCAATGGCATTTTTCACAGACCTAGAACAAAAATTTTCACAATTTGTATGGAAACACAGAAGACCCCAAATAGCCAAAGCAATCTTGAGAAAGAAAAACAGAGCTGGAGGAATCAGGCTTCCAGACTTCAGACTATACTACAAAGCTACAGTAATGAAGACAGTTTGGTACTGGCACAAAAACAGAAATAGAGATCAATGGAACAGGATAGAAAGCCCAGAGATAAACCCATGCACATATGGTCACCTTATCTTTGATAAAAGATGCAAGAATATACAATGGAGAAAAGACAGTCTCTTCAATAAGTGGTGCTGGGAAAACTGGACAGCTACATGTAAAAGAATGAAATTAGAACACTTCCCAACACCATACATAAAAATAAACTCAAAATGGATTAAAGACATAAATATAAGCCCAGACACTGTAAACAGCCATCTTCTGTCTGGCTGTTAGAGGAAAACATAGGAAGAACACTCTTCAACATAAATCACAGCAAGATCCTTTTTGACCCACCTCCTAGAGAAATGGAAATAAAAACAAAAATAAACAAATGGGATCTAATGAAACTTAAAAGCTTTTGCACAGCAAAGCAAACCATAAACAAGATGAAAAGACAACCCTCACTATGGGAAAAAATATTTGCAAATGAAGCAACTGATAAAGGATTAACCTCCAAAATATACAAGCAGCTCATGCTGCTCAATATCAAAAAACAAACAACCCAATCCAAACATGGGCAGAAGACGTAAATAGACATTTCTCCAAAGAAGATATACAGATTGCCATTAAACAAATGAAAGTATGCTCATCATCACTAGTCATTAGAGAAATACAAATGAAAACCACAATGAAGTATTACCTCAGAATGGCCATCATCAAAAAATCTACAAACAATGAATACTAGAGAGGGTGTGTGGAAAAGGGAACCCTCTTCCCTGTTGGTGGGAATGTAAATTGATACAGCCACTATGGAGAACAGTATGGAGGTTCCTTAAAAAGCTAAAAATAGAACTACCATACGACCCAGCAAACCCACTACTGGGCATATACGCTGAGCAAACCATAATTCAAGTAAAGTAATGTTCACTGCAACTCTATTTACAATAGCCAGGACGTGGAAGCAACCTAAGTGTCCATCGACAGATGAATGGATAAAGAAGATGTGGCACATATGTACAATGGAATATTACTTAGCCAAAAAAGGAAACAAAACTGAGTTATTTGTAGTGAGGTGGATGGACCTAGAGACTGTCATACAGAGTGAAGTAAGTCAGAAAGAGAAAAACAAATACCGTATGCTAACACATATATATAGAATCTAAAAAAAAAAAAAGTTCTGAAGAACCTAGGGGCAGGACAGGAATAAAGATGCAGATGTAGAGAATGGACTTGAGGACACAGAGTGGGGGAAGGATAAGCTAGGAGGAAGTGAGAGAGTGGCATGGACATATATACACTACCAAATGTAAAATAGATAGTTAGTGGGAAGCAGTGCATAACACAGGGAGATTAGCTCAGTGCTTTGAGTCCACTTAGAGGGGTGGGACAGGGAGGGTGGGAGGGAGACGCAAGAGGGGAGAGATATGGGGATATATGTATATGTATAGCTGATTCACTTTGTTATACAGCAGAAAATAACATACCATTGTAAAGCAATTATACTCCAATAAAGATGTTAAAAGAAGAAAAAAAAAAAGATACTAGATCTTATTCCAGTAACCAGCTTATTGCCATTATCCAGGCCACTTGGTGGTTTCATCTAGCAAGCTCAGAAGAAGGAACAGAACATGACTTTAGAATACAATGTGGTGCCTTTAAAGACTGGATGAAAGCATAGGGGGTGGGAAAGCAAAATGTCCACTGAGGACAAGGGTTCCCTATGTGAAGTCACCAATGGAGCGAGCTAAGGAGTAGGAGCTTTAGCAGAACACCCTTTATCCATGTAAAAAGTTAGGTTTACCTTGACATTCCCTGTAATGGACTGAATGTTTTAGCCTGTTACCCATTCATATGTTAAAACCATATTCCCAATGTGATAGTATTTGTAGGTGGAAGCTTTGTGAGGTAATTAGATCATGAGGGTGGACTCTTCATGAATGAGATTAGTGCCCTTATAAGAAGAGGCTGGAGAACTAGTTGGGTCTCTTCCTGCTGTATGAGAATACAAGTCAGCAGTTTGCAACCTGGAAAGGGGTCCTCACCAGAACTGGACAATGCTGGCACCCTGATCTTGGACTTTCAGCCTCCAGAAGTGTGAGAAATAAATTTGTGTTGTTGATAAGCTCCCTAGTTTATGGCATTTTGTTGGAGCAGCCCAAGCTGAATAAGATATCTCCTCAGGAAAAATCAGGTGCATCTCAGAGTGACTAAGGAATGGGTTGAAACTTCTATCTTGTCTAAAGATGAAGAGGTTACACCTGATAAATCTCATTGCCTAAGAGTAAGGGAGAAGGTCAGACATTGGATTCTCTGCAGAAATGAAAAATCCAGTTCCCCCCTCCCCTCTCTTTCAGACTGGCTCACTGTCCTGGCTCCCTCTTCTGTCTTTGAATGAAACAGTGTAGTTCTGATATGCCAGAGAGAAAAGTCTTGGAAAATAAAGACAGTGACTTATTACAAAGATAGAAAAGAGTTATTGTTTTTACCGATGAAGTCTCAAGCTTTCCTATCCAAAATGCAGTTTTGAGTGACAGTGGCAAATATTACTGTACTGTTACTAGAAGAAAATTCTAAAAACAGAAATAGTAAAGAGTAGTAAAGATTGAAGTCTTAAGTAAAACTGTCACTCTTGTGGGAGCTGGGGTGGATAGGAGACAGTGGTAGCAGAGCAGGTGGGTACCTCATAGGGGAAAGCTACCCATACACCAAACATGAACTGGAGTGCTTCTGGTTTGACCATGCAAGGGAGACATGGTACATGGCATGTCTAGTTCTGAATGTCCTGTTTGCTGGAGTTGTTTCTCACCAGGTACTTTTCAGCAGGAACTGTAAATCTTACTGCTCTGAAAACTGTTGTGATCCTTCTCTCCAGAGCTGTTTCCATGTCCTGGACTGACAGTCAGCCCTTCTGGGCCCATTGAGGAGGGCCCAGTGACCTTGATCTCTCTTGAAAGACCCACCCCTCTCCACAGAGCTCAGATGCCCAGCTCCAGTTTGCTTCTTCAGAGATAGCAGGACCCTGAGGTTAGGCTAGAGCACCTCCCCAGAGCTTTAGATCCCCACCATGTGGAGTGAAGACTCAGGGTCTTACTGGTGCCAGGCAGAGACAGTGACTCACAGTGTCAGAAATTGGAGCCTCCAATCTTAAATTCACGGGCAGAATAAGTATCAATGGGGCTGAGCATGGGGGAAAACATGAACACTGTAGCTTCAGCATGGATGGCTAGTCTTTTGTTTCTTTGTGCAACTTCTGTCCTTGTGGAAAGTAGGAGCTGGACTAGAGAAACTCTCCAAATTGCTCTTGGCATTTCATAAGAATAACAAATGGACTAAGCTCCTTATAATCTTTCTCTTCTTATTAAAGTAATATCATCAATCAGATCTTCATTGATCACTGACTGTGTGCGCTGGCATTTAGCAGAGGGTTGGGAACTTTAAAAGACAAGGCTCCTGCTCTCCAAATGTCTCCACATGCTGGATTGCAACACATATGGGGCTAAAATGAAGAGTCAGAAGAGCAGAAATCAAAGTGAACTGGAGTGGTCAGAGGAGGGGGTGACAATTTGTGTTGATCCTTGAAATTGGGAATAATGGAGGAATTTTTATTGACATTATTAGGAACAGTGCCTTTTTCAAGGTAGACTGATGCTACCAGTGAACTTCTTCATTCTATGCAAAAAGTATGTGTCTGCACAGTGACTCATCCAAAAAAAAATGTTTCTTCTCTCATGTAGTGGATGATTCATCATGATTCTTTAATGATTGCTACCCATGAAATTAGCCAAGATCTGGGTTAGGACCTGCAAGTATCTGTATCCACATTCTTCGAGGATAATTACCATGGATTCCTTACCATTGTACACTTGTCATATGTTACATAAGCAATACCCATATTCCCACTCCTTGTATTAGAGGCTGAAATAAGTCTACCTTCTGTTCCCAGAGTCTTTCATAGTCAGGGTTCTCATATGTCATCTTCTATTCAGCTAGAAGTCCAGGGCTCTAACGTAAGCTTAGATACCCAGGCCCCTGGGGGACAAGAGACTGAAGGAGGGGATCTCACCCTACTCTGCTCAGTGGCTGAGGGCACAGGAAACATCACATTTTCCTAGCACAGAGAGGCCACAGGAACCAGTCTGGGACAGAAGCCCAGCATTCCCTGTCAGCAGACCTGGAGATCCCAGCTGTGAAGGAGCACAATGCTGGCCAATATTACTATAGAGCTGACAATGGCCACAATCCCATCCAGAACAAGGTGGTGAATATCTCTGTGAGAAGTAAATTTCACTCCCATTCATCTCAGACAGAAATCTCCAAACCAAGAGCCAGGAGTCATGAGGAAATTCCAGGAGATCCCAGTGATCAGTGCTGTGGAGAACCACCAACAATTTGAGGATGGGTTACCTTCACAAGTTAAACTGCTGACATCTTTTTTTTTCATAGCAGAAAACACAAAGGGGGTTGGGTTGGCATTAGAAGTAAATAAGATGAGAACGACAAATGATCATGTCTCTAGACAATGACCCAGAATTGATATTTCCCCAAATTTCTAAAGACACTTTGAAAAAACAACCTCTGATTGCTCTAATGGGGTTACAGGAATGGAAGGAATACACAATGACCAAGAGCCAGGCCCTTTGCTGAGATCCTGGTATGGGAATTCATGAGTCTAATGCAGCATCACAAATCCTCTCTGATAGCCCCCTTTGGGTCTGTTAGTTCCAACATCTTGTCCTGTCCTCACCCTCAGGGGTGCCAGGGCCCAGGCTGTCATGGGGGATATGGTAGAGCTTTGCTGTGAGGCTTGGAGCTGCTCCTACATCCCCCACCCCCGCCAATCCTGTACCGGTTTTATCATGAGGACATCAATCTGGGTAGCAGCTCAGCACCCTCTGGAGAAGGAGCGTCCTTCAACCTCTCTCTAACCGCAGGGCATTCTGGAAGCTACTCCTGTGAGGCTGACAATGGCCTGGGGGCCCAGTTCTCTGAACTGGTGCCACTCTCCATCTCAGGTGGGTTGATGGTCCCTGGATACAGGAGTAGTATTATAGTCAATGCCTTTTTATTGGTACTGTACTTGGGTTTCAGAAAATAGGTGGAGGTCTAGGTGATGTCTGCTGTATGGGGGGAGTTGGAGAAGGTGAGCTCCCTCCATGCCTGACTGCTTTTCTTCTCTCCACACTAACCTGAAAAGTACACACTATGCTTAAAGTTACATGAATTCATGTTTACTGTTTCTGCATAGTATTGGCAAGGATTCCAGGACCCATTACTGATATAGATTGGATTTGAAAAAAAAAAAAGAGAGAAAAAAGAAAACCTTCAAAACTCTGATCATTTATTTTCATGCTTCACAATTTTCTAAGGTTCCATGCAGTGGGCAACGTTGCCATATTACTAATTTTACAATATGTCATTTTTCCCTGTGTGTAGTCACTTGAGACTAAAACCATTAACACATTCCTCCATGCTTGACTTTTAAATAAAAAGTCCAATTATTAAATGTAATTTAATAATTTTCAATAGACAAAATTAGTTTATATGCAATGGAGTAAAATGTAATTAAGAGTAATACTTAAATAAATGAAAACAACTTAGTATAATATTTTCTCTTTTATTTATCCATTTCTTCTCAGTTACCCTACTCATGACAAGAACAGTGACTCCTTTTTGAATTCTTGGATCTATTATATGGATCATAAGGGGCCATCTTCACCTGCATGTCTGGTGGTTGATGCTGGCTATAGGTTGAGCCCTCAACCTGGACAGTCAATTAGAGTGTGTATGTGTGACCCTTCAATGTGGTCTGGACTTCCTCATAACATGGTGGCCTTAAGGTAGTCAGACTTTTTATATGTTGGCTTAAGCTTCAAAAAAAAAAAATGTGATAGTGAATCTACAATATCTCATCAACTAATTCAAAAATTACAGTATCACTTCCACCACAGTTTTATTGGGTCTTAGTGCCTAACAAACTTGTCCAGATACAAGGGGAGGGAGTATAGACTCCACCTCTAAATTGAGGAGCTGTCAAAAATTTTACAGCCATATATATATTTTTTATTGAAGTATAGTTGATTTACGATATTGCATTAGTTTCAGGTGTACACCACAGTGATTTGGTTCTGTTTCTGGGGGTTTTTTTGCAGATCATATCCATTATAAGTTATTACAAGATACTGAATATAATTCCCTGTGTTATACAGTAAACTCTTGTTGCTTATCTATTTTATGTATCATAGTTTGTATACATTAATCCCATACTTCTAATTTATCCCTCCTTACCTCTCTCTGTCTCCTCTTTGGTAACCATAAGTTTGATTTCTATGTCTGTGAGTCTGTTTCTGTTTTGTATATTTATTCATTTGTATTATTTTTTAGATTACTTACATGTAACTGATATCATTTAGTATTTGTCTTTCTCTGCCTGACTTGTTTCACTAAGCTAAGTATTCTCTAGATCCATCCATGTTGCTGCAAATGGCAGTATTTTATTCTTTTTTATTTTAAAATCATATTTTAAACATTTCCACACACACCAACATGAATACCGCTCCATGTCTCCCAACCCCACAGGACTGTGTTAAAGCACAAGCCTCCCTGCTGCCCTTTCTGGACTTGGCAAGTGCCCTTTTAAACAAGTGTTTTCAGAAGCCAGGTTTTTCTCCTTGAGCTCCTTTCTTCTCTAATCGTGTCTCAGAATTCTTCACTGTCTTATTATCTCTTCAGTACCTTGAAAGAGACTTTTAAAAGAATTTCGCCCAGCATTTCTAGTAATCCTCAGAAGAAAGGTTAGTTCAATTTCTTCTTCCATCATTACTGGAAGCATAAAAGCAACCACCTTTTATAACCAACACTTTCATAAAGGTGTTATGTTTTTAGCCTTTTCAGCATAACTATATATCTTTGTAATATATTATTTTTAAGACCAAAAACTTAGAGAATACCTCCAAATGATATATCATACTGATCCCTACTAATATTCTACTAGCCAAAATATGTTACCAATGACTAATTTTTGGGTCTATTATGTATGGCAAACTTACACATATTATCTGTAATTATAAAAAAAAAAAAAGTATGTTTTAAGTGGGTGATATTGCCCCTGGTGAACAATCTTGGGGAAGTAGCTTGCCATGTTCACACAGTCAGTAGAGGGTAGAGCTAAGACCAGAATCCATATTTTCCTGACTGCAGAGGCTTAAACCTGACTTTGTTGCACCTCCTCACTTTATTTTCCTCTTATAAGTTTCACCAATTTTAGTAAGGCATCATTTATTAATCTATAAGATAGAGCATCTATATTAAACAGTATAAAGTTTCTAACAAAAATTAAAGATAGAACTATTGTATGATCCACCAATCCCAGTTCTGTGTATTCATCCAAAATAATTGAAATCAGGATCTTGAAGAGATATTAGCACTGCTATGTTCATTAAATCACTATGCGCAATAACCATGATGTGGAAAAAACCCAACTGTCCATCAATAGGTGTATAGATAAAGAAAACATGGTGTGTATGTTAGTGAGTCCAAGCTCCCTCTGCTTGCTGCACAACAGGCCAATAAATCAGGAGACAAGGTGTTGAGGCAAAGAATAATGACTTTATTTGGAAACCTGGCAGGTGGAGAAAATGGCAGACTAGTGTCTAAAAAGAACCATCTTATCGGGGTCTGGATGTCAGTTTCTTTCATAGAACAGAAGGTGGGAGGAGGTGAGGAAATAAAATAAAAAGGCCATAAGTCTTGCAAATATCTCCTGGAATGGCCAGCCTCGGAGAGGGGACATGCTAATTTCTTCTTTCTTGCAGCTATTCACAGGTGGACAGGGTCAGGATGCTTCCCTGAACAAAGGCACTTTGGTTTAACATTCAGGCAGAGGGGCAGGGTTCCCGGAGGCAGGCCATTATGTACACACAGTGTCCTTTTAGTGAACAAAAGCAACAGGAAGCAAAGCTTAAAGTAAAGAAACAGATCCAACATGGAGTCAGGATTGGCTCTTCCCTGTTATATGTACATACAATGAAAAACTACTCAGCCTTAAAAAAGGAAGGAAATTCTGCAACATGTGACAACATGGATGAACCATGAGGACAATTATGTTGTGAAGTAGGCCAGTCACAGAAAAACAAACATTGCATTATTCCACTTACATGAGCTATCTAAAATAGTCAAATTCATAGAATCAGAGTGGAACTATGGCTGCCAGGAGGAGGAAATGAGGGGTTACTAGTCAACTGGCATAAAGTTTCAGTTAAGCAAGATTAAGTTAAGTTTTAGAGCGCTGCTGTATAACATTGTATCTATACTCAACGACAATGTATTGTATAATGAAAAATTTGTTAAGAAGATAGATATCATGTTAAGTGTTCTTTCTACAATAAAAAAAGAAAGGAAGGGAGGAAGGAGTGTAGGAGGAAATAAGGGACGGGAGGAGGGAAGAAAAGAAAGAAAACATGATGGAGAACACACCAGACTCTTTTCAGTCCTGTGATACTACAGTCTAAGGAGAGAAAGGAACATCATTCAATCACATAAATGCATACGGAAAAACAAAATTTGGTAACTGTCATGGCGGGGGAAGAATAGAATGCCATCTGGTTAAAGAAGAGGACTTCTTTCCATTATAGCCTCAGGATAGCCTCCACAAAGAAGGGAAACTTGATCAGAGGTTTCTGTTTCTAATACAAAGATGTCTTTGAATGGTCATAACTTCTATCCTGGTAGTTAGATTGCTGAGAATGGTCTGTCTCTATGTCTCGAGCATGCATTCCCAACAGAGGTGATATCACCCTCAAAGCAGCAAAAATTGGTCCTTGTGGAGGTGAAAAAAAAAAATCTTACTTTTTATGTATATATATACATACAGCATATCTGTGCTATTAATGTTTCATAGAGGAGGGGGGTGGCTAGAAAAAAAAATCTGAAAAGGCCCCTTAGGGAAGTGCTAATGAAATGAATGTCAAGAAACCCTGGTCCAGAGTTTTTCATAGTTTCTCAAAAAATACTTATTTAATGCCTCCCTGCAAGAGAGAATTGGTAGAGGTACAAGGGATACAACAATGGGTAAGATAAACATGGGCCTTTGAATGATAGCTGAGGAGAAGACGTAAAAACAAACAAGAAAATAGAGGAAATAATTACAAATAATGATAAATGCTATGAAAAAAAGCATACAGGGGCTTGAAACAGAAAATAATCAGGTGAGACCTCTTTGATTGCAAGGCCAGGGAAGGCCTCTCTGATAAGAGCTCTGGCTTTAAAAAGAGAGGTTCTGTAGTATGGACCCTAACAGTTATTCTTTCTTTCATAATGCAAGTGCCTGACTTAAGCTTTGACTGCTGAGGCATCCACTTTAAAGAGCTACTTTGAATAAACACATTGCCAGCCACTAGATAAAAGGCAGCACCAAAGCCCACCCCACCGCCCTCCTTTGCCCCCCAGGCTCCTTTGTTTTAGAGATATTGGTTGATTTTGATAACTGGCCATTTGGGCCTCTTGTTTTTTTTCTCTTCCTGTGCTTTAACTTCTGGATTTTATATTTTAAATTCACCAATAAAGAGTGAGCCCTCAAAACACTAAGCCCCACCCTCCACCCCAATAAAAGTAGAACCCCAGCACATGACCTCACAGTGTAGCCCCAGGTGTGCCATGTGCTTTCCAAGACCTGTGAGTAATAAACTCTTTTTTTTTCCAAAGTTTCTTCGTGGTTATTGCTGAGGGTGTCTTGCAATCATCATAAGAATCACAAGGGCCTGCCCAGGCACAGCACTGATTATAGGCTGAGATGGGGCACAAAACAGTTTCCTACCTAATGCTTGTTCTTTTATCTCCTAATTTGCACAGATCTGGGAGGAATTTAGGGGCAGCTCCTTTTGTAGTCGGTGAATTTTTAAAACTTTTTCCTCCTCAACAACTTTGTGCCAGTTTATGTAAGGTCAAAAGGCTTTCATGTCTGCTTTGACACTTTGACTTTTTGTGACTTACACCATAAAACATAGCAGGACACCACAGTCACAAGGTATGTCTATATTAGGAGCCTTATGCAGAACCACATGTTGTATGAATTCAAGGTAATGGAAGGGTTTTTCCATTTGAAAAATGAAAAAAAGTTATTTGAATACTAGCAAATCTATAGCGTGGCATTTCAGAGAACCCAGCACAGCCTTGGAGACATTTCTCCAGAGAGAGTTGAGCTGCTGGAAGATAACTGTTAACGTCTAAAACTGCCGGGGTTGAAATACAAACAACATTTAGGAAGGTAGTTGTGTTAATTTTTCAGAACCTGAGGCAAGATATGATTCTTTTACTTCCCCTTTTCTAACTCTTGCAGATCTCATCTGAGTACCTCCGTTCTGTCCTCTTTCGTGGATGAGAAATAAGCCCGGCTTGTGGTGAGAGAGACTTTCCCTGCCCTCAGCCAGGCCAGGTTCCCATGTTTCTGTGGCTGCTACTGGTGATCCTGGGTGAGTAGATGGGTTGAACTGGGACAGGGACCTCAGTTCCTAATGTCAGCCAGGGAAGACCAAGGAGCTTCTGTCTGTGCTTCCACTTGGGGTTCAGAGACAGATAGCAAGTGTCAAATGAAAGAAAAATGAACCACGTATAAGTTCAGAATTAAGTTTTATTAAGAAACGTACTGAGGACTATCGCCCAGAAGACAGCCTCTCAGATAGCTCTGAGGAACTGCTCCGAAGAGGTAAGGAAGGAGCCAGGATATATACAAACTTTTTGCTAGAAAAACATGTAGTCAAGCATCAAAAGATTACTGCTAATCACAAATAAGAGAAATCTCAACTTAATGATTTTAGTGCTTTTCTCTGTATGGGAAGATGCAAGAATCTGGGGTCGTTTAAAAATTTCCCTTAGATATACATCTTAACTATCTAAGGACCAGTATATCCAAAGCACAGAATGTTTCTTGTTTTTCTCCATCCTGAATTCCCCTTGGAGCTCACTGTTGGGGGGCAACTGCAGTGCCTAATGGCTTGATCCTTATAGAACTGGAATGGCAGGCAACATTTTTTTCTTTACAGTGCCCTTTGTTGGTCATAAATTTGACTAAGGTTTGGGAGGCATTTCATGACCTATTTGTCCCGTGGCGCTAAGAACACTTATTCCTAAGTAAGGCGAAGATCTCAGTGATAGGTCATTCATGTGCTATATCTGGATTAGGCCCTGTTAATAACCTAAAGTTCTCTGGATCACCTGTCTTACTAGTCTATTATGATCCAGGAAATGTTTTTCCCTTGTTACTTCTTCCAATATCTAGAGTTGCACTATTACAATTATTCTATATAGAGTTATATATGTGATCATTGCCTCAAGACTTTTAGCCATCATTAATTTTGTTGGAGGCCTGGTTACACATCAGGTAATTTAAGAGACAACAATATTACAAAATAGACAGAATATAAGTAATATAGCTCAGAGTGGAGCAGAGAGAGACACAAAGCATAGTTTGAAAACAACAAAGAGAGAACAGATTAAAATAATGATTAGTATAACTAGTTGTAATCTGGATTGCAATAAGCCATAAAGTCCAGAGGGGAGCCAGCTGGAAAAGCCAAATTCTGGAGGGATCAGGTAGAGAGAAAAAGATAAATATTTCATCTTTGTTTACAAAGGTATACTTTATCAATTTTTTGTAGGTCATAGTGTAAGAGGAAAGGTTTTCTGGAAAATAAAGATTAAAAGTCAGTAATATTTCAGAAAAAAGTTATAAAATACAAATTGTGTTTATTAGTTCATTCAGTCCCATGTAATTGATTCCTGCTGATCTGGATGAAGTCATCAGGTTTTCCATTAGAGTTTTGTAATTTCTTACCCAGTTCAGTGGTATGATCTAGAAGTCATCAGAAACCTTATTTGTCAAAAAGTCCTTTTTGTGAATCTTCTTGAAGATCTTGATTTTGTAAAAGCATCATAGTAAAACAATGACTGTCTATAAAAGACAAAAGATTTTAAATGGCATGGTTAAATATCTGATTACAATATAACTGACAAAGAATATACAACATTCTGTGACATACAACATTTTAAGATAATAGTTAAATTATGACTAATAACACTATACCAGGACATACCGGATTTTTAGGAATTTCATATAATTTTTAGAAGCTCTATATTAATGACATATACCCATATAATATAGCCTAAGAAAGTTTATCACAACTTATTTGACAATATTTCCCATGTAATTTAACATACTCAACAAACCTAATTAGTTTAATATCTCTCTTTGGGATGTTTCAGTGGCCCTTTGAAGCATCACAAAGTTAGCTAGAAGTCAAAAGAATTCATTTGGAATTTGACTTGGGAAGTTTGTCAAAGATATCAAAAGGTTTTTAAAACACTTGGTCAAATAGGATCATAGGTCAGTGTGAAACAATACTTAATTCACTCAACCAACGTGACAATAAAAGATTTTAAAGGCAAATACAGAAAGCTACAACAAATTACTTAAAAGGTAAAGAAACTTTACAATCTGTTATCAAAAGCAGATCAATATTCCAAGAAAACTTTGTTCTCTGAACTTGGAGAGAAACCCAAATTCTAGTTTTGTACCAACTTACTTTTAATATTTAAATTTATTTACTCAGTTAAATTTTATTTTAATTTTAGCCAGTCCTGACCATGCACAAAACTCTTTTCTCAGGGTTACTTTCCCACAAACCTTCTGTAACTTTATTTTTTACTTTCAGATTTAGTCCTGTGTTTTTTCTTCCTTTTTTTCTCTCCAGAACAAAATGACTCTCTTTTCCCATAACAAAATGTCCATTCTTTATGTCCTTTTCCTTTCATGCAAAGTTGTTGCCCTTATTAATTTTAGTAGTTTTAATTATATATATTAATTAGAATTCTTAATATTTAAGTACTGTAATTTCTAGTAAAAGCTAAGAAGTAAGCAACGATGCACTGTCTTTTACATTAGCATTCTGTAGATTGGCAAACTTACAAATATTATTTATGATTTCTAAAAATACGTGCTTTTTTATAGACTATTTTTTAGTGTGGCACCAAACATTTTTATTAATAGTCCTAAATATCTTTAGTTTCTCCGCAAAATGAAGCCTATATTCAGTAATTAATATTTCAGTATCTTATTTTATTTGGAAATGGTCTAGGTATTTAATAAATTTCCATCATTTAAATTCACTTAGCAAAATTCTAAAGTTTCAAGTTACCAAAAATCTAGAGAAATTATTTTTAAGTAGATATACCATAAAACATAATTATTCTTCAAGAGTTCACCTAAAAGCTCTTACCCCATTTATATCTATTTAATTCATTTGTTCTCAACAATTATGTTTAGATTACCCATGAAAACTTTGAGACATGAGACCAAGTCAGCCACCATCCCAAGCTATTTTTCTCACTGATAAATTTTATAATAGAGATAATATGACCTTATTTGACTTTTAGTAAACCTAAGTGTAATAAAAGTAAGACATATCTGTATTAACTAAACCAACAAACTTGAACTTTAATACCGAATATTAATTTAATATTGAATATTTCCCAGATCATGTGAACTTGAAATTCATTTGGGTTAGTTTCTACTACATTTAAAAATATTTAATTTGTAAATGCCTACTTTCAAGTCAATTAAATAGAGCTCTTCTATAAATTTAATTTTGATAATACTATCTGAAAGTAAAGATGTATCATTTGTATAATGTACACACAGATGTATAAACAGACATAACTAGAGATCTCATAGCTTCATTTTAAATCTGAGTCATGAATCAGGTATTACAATATAAACTTACTAATTTATAAATGACAGTTGGTGTAAGTTAAATTTATTTGCTCAGATAATTAAGGCTTTTTACTATTTGCAGAAAAGACTGAGATTTGTATCTGTCCTTGATAAATCCTTAAGGAGGCCGTTAATTCGATTTTGGGTGAGGGAGCCTTTCAAGCAGTTTGAGTTTGTTTGTTTGTTTTTGTTTTGTTTAGTTTTTATTTATTTATTTTTTTAGATAGGTAAGCAGTGGATTTATTTATTTATTTTTAAGTTTTTTGATTAATTTTTATTGGAGTATAGTTGCTTTACAATGTTGTGTTAGTTTCTATTGTACAGCAAAGTGAATCAGCTATACACATACATATATCCCCTCTTTTTTGGATTTCCTTCCCATTTAGGTCACCACAGTGCATTAAGTAGAGTCCCTGTGCTATACAGTATGTTCTCATTAGTTGTCTATTTTATACATGGCGTCAATAGTGTATATGTGTCAATCCCAATCTCCCAATTCCTCCCATCCCCACCCCTTTCCCCCTTGGTATCCATACATTTGTTCTCTACGTCTCTATTTCTGCTTTGCAAATAGGATAATCTATACAATTTTTCTAGATCCCACATATATGCATTAATATACGATATTTGTTTTTCTCTTTCTGACTTACTTCACTCTGTATGACACTCTCTAGGTCCATCCACGTCTCTATAAATGACCCAGTTTCATTCCTTTTTATGGCTGAGTTTATTTAGAGAGATACACTTTCCATAGACAGAATGCGATTCGTCTCAAAAGGCGAGATGGCCCTGGGAGAAACACACTACACAGATAGAATGTGGGCCATCTCAGAAGGCCAGAGCACCAACAGTTTGAGTTTTATTGATAAAAGGCCTCTTTTTTCCTTTTTTCCCTCTTCAGCTTCAGATTCAACCTGATTGAGCTAATTAGGCTCAGTCTCAGGTCACTGTGGGCTGTATTTACATTTCTGATTTGTAGATTGGCAAGACAAAGACAGTTGCTTTTAATTCCCCAAAGAACTGGTCTGCTGCCTAAATGATATTAAAAGATTGATTTGCCCAATTACATTTTCTTTCATTTGCTTTTTTAATATCAGCAAGAAGATTTTCCACTAAACTGGAAATCAAGAGTTCTATGTTCTAGAACTTTGGGATTCAATTTATCATGCCTTCAAAAATTTATGCACAAGGTATTCTACAAAGACCCTCTTTGTGCATGCACAAATTAAACAGAGCAATTTACCCTAGGGGCAAAAAATATTTATTATTGCTTTTATTAGTCCCTGAATGTTGGCGCCCAGTTTTTACTTTATACTGTGTGGGTGCAGGTAACTCTATTAGTTTCTTTCTTTTTTTTTTTTAAATCATCTTTTAATTTAATTAATTAATTATTTATTTTGGTTGCACCGAGTCTTAGTTGCAGCTCGCCAGCTCCTTAGTTGTGGCATGCAAACTCTTAGTTGCAGCATGCATGTGGGATCTAGTTCCCTGACCAGGGATCAAACCCAAGTCCCCTGCATTGGAAGGCGGATTTTTAACCACTGCGCCACCTGGGAAGTCCCTATTGGTTTTTTTTAGTATGTTTAATTAATACTGCCTAAGGGGCAGATTTATATGCCCTGTCTTATAATACCAGTCAGGGGAAACATTCCTCATAGAGATGTAATGTCTATCCCACAGTACAATTAGATAAAAGAGATGTAACCATCTTATATAAAGCCCATTCAAATACACCAGTTTTTATAAGATTTTATTTCAAATTTATAACTCTTATACCTTTAACTTAAGCCTCCATTAGGACCCCATCAACAAGTCTTGGTCTTACAAGGAGTCCAGAAACTTTCCTTTTTATCCCCTGGCCATTTTATCCATATCTGCATAAAAAGCTTTGGGGTCCCCAGTGAGGGGTCAAGTCAAGAGACACAAGCCCTTTTGTCAATCTTAACTTCATTAATTGATCTCACTGTTGTCCCAAGCAAATGCTAGTCAGGTATCTCAGTGTAATTTTCTCCCAGCCTTTAAATTTTGTTTCAAAACAGGGGTTAATAGAGTGCACTTTAATGTTGGGGGGACTACATGGGGGGTCCCTTTGGTCTATCCAACCCCAGGTAGTGTATCAAAACTTTTGTTTTAATCCCATCAAAATCCATTTTATTTATCCCATTTCCTAATAATCATCTAAAGATTTCCATTCTGTTGGGATAAGTCCCTTTAAAATTTTCACCCTGTTGGGAAGAAGTCTCTTGACTTTCCCCTCAGTTTCTTCTTATTCCCCTGTTAATCAACCTAATTAACATTAATTAAGCTAATGTTTTTATTAGCACCTGCAAGAACCATTGAAGGGAAGCTGAGACCACAAATAAGGCGTCCTAAAACAGTTTTTATTTGTTAGTTTTAAACTAAGGGAGTTTTTAAGGTTACCTGTTTTACATATGTATGTATATATATATATTTTGCATCTACCTTTTAATTTGGTATTTTCATAGGCACCAATAAAACAGCTGTTTAAAATGAGAGCTCTCTAAAAATTTAGCAATTTAGAAGTTTCTCCAATTTAAAGAATCCAGTGTCTGGCCATTGATGAATAGTATCTTAATAGCGACTCAAACCAATAAGATGCAAGAGGCATCCCCACAAGAGAGTGCAAAGAATGCAGCCTTCTCAAAATACAGAAAGTTTACTCCCCATAATAGTCTAAGAAACTAAAGGTCTTTTTTGTGCAGGTAGACACAACAAAGGTTGAGATGACAAGGCCCCTTATGGGCTGGGACTCCTCCTAACAAATTTTCCTGAGAGCTGGCACAGCCAGACAAAAAGACTGCTTGGAATCCCAGTCTATTCAGCTGGCTGCCAAATGTACACCATATGTGTACCTTCTGGATGGCAGAGACCAAGCTCTCGAAACACAGAATAAAATGCCTAAGAAGATCAGATATAACATTTACATCTCAAAAGCACAGGGAGAGAAATGCAAGTTCCTCCTAGAAGGGCTTTTGTTCCTTTAAGGTCAAAATTTTGAAAAGATGTTTTATCAAGCTGGCTTTCTTCTAATCATTTTTAGAATGTCAAAAGAACCCTATCTTGGCCATTTTAGGGCAAGATTTCCTTTAATTCCCAATTAAACAAGTATTCAATATTTGTAAGTATAAATTCCATATGTACATAAACATGGCTGGAGTGTTAGTCGGAGGCTGGCTTTCTGATGCCCTTCATTTTACCCAGTCCAGAGGCTCAGTGTCTTTCAACTGAGTAAATCCTTGTATCTTTTAACCAGGCTCCCCCAGTATCTTTAAACTGGGGTGGAGGTGATTTTGGAGAGGCAGAAGTGAGTGGTGGCATGAAGCTAGATCTTAATTCCCTGCCCAGGAATTGAACCTGGGTACCCTGGATGAAAACCAGGAATCATAGCCACCAGACCCCCTGGCTCTTGCCCCCAGTGAAAAATGCATTTCTCACGGAGGTAAAAACTGTAAAAACAAGTACAAAGTTTATTATTAGAGACATAGCACAACAAGTGGGAGAGCCCACAGAGAAACAGTTTGTTTAGCAAGGCAGAGATGCACACCTGGAGAGAAAGGGTGTGGGCATCCTCCCTAAGGAGGAGGAGAGCAGTAAAGAGGCAGTTAAGTCATTTATATAGGGCAGTTCTTCCGGGTCTTTGTTTACCTTTGGCCAATTATCTGGCTTCTTTTTCCACACCTGACCTGCCCTAGGACCCTCCCCAACATGTGTGTGCAACTTTTTTCCAAGATGGATTTCAGCCCAAAGGCCTATGGGGTGGCCTTAGCATCACATATTATGGGGTGGTGAGCCCTCCTTTTTGACCCTCAAGGAGACTTTCTGTCCATGTGCAATGTCTCCCTTGCCCCAAGAAGGGGAAATATGTGACCTCTTGACCCTTTACTCAAACAAGGTTTAGCCCCTCTCTGTTCTAGCCATGACTGTTATCTTAAGGTGGCCCCGAGCAAGGGCAGCCAGGGAGGGGGACACAGGGCACTGGAACCCAGCAGATCCTCTCCTGTTATTCAGCTGTACACACCCTGCATGCATACACGTGCACACACACACACACACTTGCACGCATGTACACATGAACAGAACTGAACACAGAGTGGAGACTCCCAGCCCGGGTGGCATGTGGTTGGGCTTGTCAGATCACCCCTCAGCCTTTGAAGGTGTCCACAGGAGACAAAGCCTGGCTACTTACACTGTCTCTGTCATTGCTTCCATTTTGGAGAGCAAACAGGAGACTGATTTTCAATGTTTAACCTGGAGCCCATCTATCTCCTGTCCCAGGAAATACAAACGGGAGTCTAGCTGTAAGCGTCCAGCCCGAAGCCCACGTTTTCCTGCCACATGAAATGTAAATGGGAGGCCAGTTGTAAATGTCTAACCTGGGGCCCATCTATCTCCTGCCTCAGGGGGAGGGGAGACAAATCCCTGTTATACACCACAAAATAGAACTAACTCAGGATCATCAACCAATAATTGGGAGATCCTACAAACAATAAATGCTGGAGAGGGTGTGGAGAAAAGGGAACCCTCTTGCACTGTTGGTGGGAATGTAAATTGATACAGCCACTATGGAGAACAGTATGGAGGTTCCTTAAAAAACTGAAAATAGAACTACCATGCAACCCAGCAATCCCACTACTGGGCATATACCCTGAGAAAACCATAATTCAAAAAGAGTCATGTACCAAAAATGTTCATTGCAGCTCTATTTACAATAGCCAGGACATGGAAGCAACCTAAGTGTCCATCAACAGATGAATGGATAAAGAAGATGTGGCACATATATACAATGGAATACTACTCAGCCATAAAAAGGAATGAAACTGAGTTATTTGTAGTGAGGTGGATGGACCTAGAGACTGTCATACAGAGTGAAGTAAGTCAGAAAGAGAAAAACAAATACCGTATGCTAACACATATATATGGAATCTAAAAGAAAAAAGAAAAAAAAATGGTCAGAAGAACCTAGGGGCAGGACAGGAATAAAGACACAGACCTACTAGAGAACGGACTTGAGGATACGGGGAGTAGGAAGGGTAAGCTGGGACAAAGTGAGAGAGTGGCATGGACATATATACACTACCAAACGTAAAATAGATAGCTAGTGGGAAGCAGCCGCATAGCAGAGGGAGATCAGCTCGGTGCTTTGTGACCACCTAGAGGGGTGGGATAGGGAGGATGGGAGGAAGATGCAAGAGTGAAGAGATATGGGGACATATGTATATGTATAACTGATTCACTTTGTTATAAAGCAGAAACTAACACACCATTGTAAAGCAATTATACTCTAATAAAGATGTTAAAAAAAAAAGAATATATGAAACATTATGCTGAGACTCTATAAAGCCATGGATATTATATCATGATCATATGTTTAAGTAGCTGAAAGTCATTTGTAGTCTTAATATGCATGGATGATATAATAAAGGACATGATGAACATGGGCCTTAAACCAAAAAAATAATAATAATAATTGGGAGATCCAAGAACCAGGAGAGACTCACCCAAATTTGTCTAAACTCGTGGAAGAGACAAATGGGCACAAGAGGCCCTTGCTGGTACCAAGGCTCGGGATCCTCAGGCAAAGGAGTGAAGTCTGGTCTGGGTCCCTTTGTGGTCACCAAAACTATTGACTGAAAGAAAACTGCACAATGTGAAATCTGATTTAAGTTTTATTTGGGGAAATTACTGAAGACTATAGCCCAGAAGACAGCCTCTCAGGTAGATCTGACGAACTGCTCTGAAGAGGTAAGGGAGGAGCCAAGATATATACAAACTTTTTGCTGGAAAAACATGTAGTCAAGCATCAAAAGATTACTGCTAATCACAAAGAGGAGAAATCTCAACGATTTTAGTGTTTTTCTCTGTATGGGATGATGCAAGAATCTGGGGTCATTTGAAACTTTCCCGTAGATATGCATCTTAACTATCTAAGGGCCAATATATCCAAAGCACAGAATGTTTCCTGTCTTTCTTCATCCTGAATTCCTCAGAGTACACTGTCTATGGGCAACTACAATGGCTAATAGCTTGATCATTGTAGAACTGGAATGTCAGGCAACACTTTTTTTCTTTACACAAGAGATGAAGAATGAGCAGAGCTGGGTCCCAGGAAAACCAAAGCCAACAGAGCAAACCCTTGATTCTTCAACCATTTCTTTTTCATCTCATAAGAAGCTTGGATGTTTCTTTCCACCAAACCCCTTCTAAGTCCCTCACATAGACAATTATTTTCAAAATTCAAGTGAGTAAGGGAAGATCTACTGAGAAATATGACCCCCCTTCCTGAGACTTTAAGCCAGTATTTAACCAGAGATTGAAAAAGTAGGAGGAACCATACCCAAGTAATGAGGGGAGGAGAAACCATTTCTCCAAGCCCTTTTCTGTCTCTACATGGCTGAGTTCAGGCTAGGGAAGAGAGGGGGGAATGAACTATGAAGCTGCTAAGTATTAAATAGCAAAGAGAAGAGTCAGGATTGTGGATACAAGTCATTCATGTTTATACAATAAATTATAGGCTACTCTTTTTTGTTTCTTTGTTTGGGGACTATGGGTATCATAGAATGGGGGCAAAGAAATGGGAAGGAAAAACCGAAGAAGTGGTTGTGGCTGGGTTGTTGGAACATTTCTCAGATTGTGTAAGTGACAAGGTTTGAAAAACATTGCTCTGTGCTAACCTTTAAATCTTGGCTCCCTCACAGCTCCTGGAAGAGATCAATCAGGTCAGTTTTCCCTTTTCTCTGTTCCTCCTGGTCTCTGGGCATTGGTCCTCCCAGCCAACACTGCCTGTACCCATAAATGAGGCCTGTGGTGATGTGCCAACATCAGTGGTATTGCTACTCTGAGGTCACACCTGTTGCATTAGTGGGTGAGCAGACCCTCCTCTGACTTCTCCAGTCTTCAGTTCTTTCCCTATTACCGAATGCCACAGTGTAGAGGGGAAGGAAATATTTGCAGAAGGAAAGGCAGAGGCAGGAGGCTGATATTGAGAGAAACTCGGATCTGATCTCCTCTATTCCCTAAGACCCCTCCTTCTTTATGTCCAAGCTGGTGCCACTATCAAAGAACATAGAAATATCTCCTATTCATAGCAGAAAATGCTATAGCCAAATCTTTATACATCTCCAAAAGAAGCTCATGTCACTGCACTGTTTCAATTTCTGGTCCCATTGGTTAGTTGCAATTATATATACAAATATGATTATGCAAGCAGTCCATGTCCCTTTGTTCAAATTTTTTGTATCCTGTATCAATGACTGATTATGGTCACCTTAGGCGGAGAGTAGAAAAATGTTGCCTTCCCCATAGACTCTCAAATTAAGCAAAGTTTAAAAGAATTGTAAGTGAAACAAATCTTGTTCATTAAATATTAATAACCAAGTAGGTACTGGTTTTTCAGAATCTAGAAACTGCTTCTGAGGTATATACATCCCACGCTGACTTTTACCTTGACAGGAATGTATAGGACAAGAGCATTTCAGAATCAGCCCACCTTCAGAGGCCCTCACGGTGTTTGCCCAACTACGAATCATGTCTCCTGAACTTTTCTGAGCCCATACCAGGAACCTGAGACCTATCCGCCATGACACCTACCCGCCCACTGCTACTAGGCAAAAAATGACAAAGAACAGATTCTGTCCCAGGCAGTTCCCCAAGTTGTGTCTGCTCCATTTCCAACCCTGGTCCTAATAGGAATTAGCCCAGAAAAACTCCTAGTTGCAGCTGGACCCTTCCTTATGCTCCACCCACCTCTCATTCACCTTTACCTGCCTTCATCTTTCCATTTCCTATTCAGGAGTAACTCCAAAAGCTTTTCTTCTCCTCAATCCTCCATGGTCCACAAACTTCAAAAACGACAGAGTGACTCTCACATGCAGGGATTCCCTTTCTCCAGCCCAAGGAGACATATCTTGGTATCATGATGATCATTTGTTGGATAATAAATTTGAAGAGATCCAAATACACAAGACTGGATATTACAAATGCAAGACTCGAAGATCTTCTCCCAGTGACCCCGTACATGTGGATTTTTTATCTGGTGAGGAAAGAAAGGAGGGAGTCTCTGAAGTTAAACCACTGGGCAGCATGTCTAAGGGCTAGGCTAATGCAGGGAGCCTAGGCAGGGCTGTAAACAGGCATGAGGATATTTGATGTATTGACCCCAGTGGGGAAAATAAGGAGATAGGGCAACAACAGGATGCTGCCTTGTCCATCCTCTCCATCCAGAGAAGTTTTGGTAAGTCAGAAGTCACCAGGAAAAAGGGACTGGGGTCTGAAGAAAGATATGGTATAAAACTTCTCTTTTAACAATATGTATGGGGATTTCTTAAGGATATTTTCTGGAAATTAGTTCATTATCCTAGGACAAGGGAGAACTGGGTTTTGGGATCATGTGGAAATGTTGATGGAGGACATTTGCAGGTATGTATAGGATTGCAGCTCTTTCTTCATGGGCAGAAATGAGAGTTTGAAGAAAGAAGCATCATTGGTGTCAGTCTATCTCTTGTAAAAATAAAATACAGTGTGTGTGTGTGAAAAAAAAAAAAAAAGGAGCATCAGGAAATAAACTGATTGCCTTCCTCCACTCTTTGCAGACAGACTGATCATCCAGGCTCCACACCCTGTCTTTGAAGGAGATGATGTTACTCTGAGATGCCAGGGGAGAGAAGAAACAAGTGAAACAGTTTTATACAAAAATGAAAAAAAAATTAGTAAGAGTTCTAAATCAAAGTTCACACTAAATTCAGTCTCCAGGGACAATGGCAAATATTACTGTACTGCTTCTCAGAAAAATTTTTGGGGAATTACAAAGAAAGAAATTTCAAAACCTCTAACAATTCAAGTTCAAGGTAATGGCTGCCCTCCTGTGGGTAATAGGACTTGGCAGGGAAACTGTGTGAGGATTTAGGGAGGGGCTCATCAGTGGGGATTTCATGAAAAGCCTCCAGTCATGGGAGGGAGATGGGAAGTGGTTCCACCTGCTTGGGTCTCTGTGTTCTGATAGCTGGTGCTGAAAGCACACTTGCATCTTTCCAGGAGCCCTGAGCCCCACTACCCTGGGAACTGTGTTTGTTCTTCTCTCTAGAGCTGTTTCCCCCTCCTGTGCTGACAGCCAGACCCTCCCAGCCCATAGAGGGGAGACCGGTGACCCTGAAATGTGAGACTTGGCTCCCTCCACAGCGGTCATACATTCAGCTTCAGTTCTGCTTCTTCAGAGAAGACCAGGCCTTGGGATCAGGCTGGAGCAGCTCCCCAGAGCTCAATTTACCTACCATATGGAGTGAAGACGCAGGGTCTTACTGGTGCCAGGCAGAGACAGTGACTCACCGTGTCAGGAAAAGAAGCTTGCGATCCCAGATACGTGTGCAGAGTGAGTGTCTGTGGGGCTGCACTTCCAGAGTCAGAGGCGGGGAGAGGAGAGCAGAGCAATGACATTTCCTGCTCCCTAGGACAGTGAACATAACAGAGAGGAGATTTCAGCTGTCCTGGTATCCTTCTCTCTTCAGGTTCAACACTGGCCTAATGTCCCTAGAACATTCTCTTCCATCTAACTCAGTTAATAACAGTTATTGATCAGTTGCTGGGTCCCCAACCCTGTGGGGGGTTACAGAGCCATACAGGATATGTTCTCTCAAGAGTCAACAGATAACTAGAAGCACAGAGACCACATGCAGTCTTTAGAGGTCCCTATGCTGCTTCCGTTTGTTGACCTAAACATACTCTAGAATAAAACTGGAAGATAAACATGAACTGGAATAATCAGAAAAGAATGTGGGAAGATTGAGGTGAGACTGGAGAAGAGTCTTGAAGGATAGGAAAGGGGTTTGAATTTCAGGATAGAAGTAATATTCTCAGGGTTCACTCTTATTTTGTGATCCATTGGTGTACCAAGGATTCCTTAGATACAAATGTAAATAAAATGTAACTGCAGTCAGCATTAGGTTTAAGAAGGTCAGGAGCCTAGTCCCCACATTCCCCAAGGATGGGAACTGTTGTATGTGGTGGGAGGGGTGTTGCTGCCCTTATAATAACATACACAATTAATTCCCTATTGCCCACTTTGGACCCCTGCTTATTGTACCTGCTGCTATTGGCTTGTTTGTGGTAGAACCGGCCTTCTCCTTGACCCTGAAGTTTCTGCCATGAGAACCCTCATATGTCATCTTGTGTCCTCCCAGGAGTCCCTGTGTCTGATGTAAATCTAGAGATCCAGCCCCCCGAGGGGCAGCTGATTGAAGGAGAAAATCTGCTCCTTATCTGCTCAGTAGCCAAGGGTACAGGGACTGTCACATTCTCCTGGCACAGAGAGGGCACAGTGAGAAGTTTGGGAACAAAGACCCAACGTTCCTTGTTGGCAGAGCTGCAGATACTCACTGTGAAGGAGCGTGATGCTGGAAGATACTACTGTGCAGCTGACAACATTCACGGTCCTATCCTCAGTAAACTGATTAGAGTCACACTGAGAAGTAAGTTCCCGATTACTTCTATTCAGCCTCGGTTCACAAGCCAGGGTTTAGGTTTTCCATCAGCCATGAGGCTTTTTGGAAGAAGACAAAGGAACAGAGTTGTGACGATTTAGAAGCTAACCAAGGAATGGCAAAGATGACAAAAGTTGAAGATATCTTACTTGTGGAGAGGACCGTAGTGATGAAAACAAAATTATCCAGGATTACTCTTCATGGTTCAAGAGATATATCTATATTTAAGTTTCTTGAGTGGGGTTATGAGTCTGTCACAGCATCGGAGACCCCCTCTGACAGTCTACTATCTCTCTCAGTTCCAGTGTCTCGCCCTGTCCTCACCCTCAGGGCTCCCGGGGCCCAGGCTGTGGTGGGGGACGTGATGGAGCTTCACTGTGAGGTCCGGAGAGGCTCTCCCCCGATCCTGTACCGATTTTATCATGAGGATGTCAGCCTGGGGAGCAGCTCAGTTCCGTCTGGAAGAGGGTTCTTCAACCTCTCTCTGACTGCAGAACATTCTGGAAACTATTCCTGTGAGGCTGACAATGGCCTGGGGGTCCAGCTCAGTGACAGAGTGACTCTCAATGTCACAGGTGAGTAGGGATGCCTGCAGCAATTACAGCCCAGAACAGACTGTGTCTTCTCTTTTGGGCTATTTGCTGGTGTGACATTCCAGCAGACTCCCCACTTTTTCTTCCTCTACCTGAGAGTCCTGGGATTCTTTCTTCTGACTATACATTCAGGAACTTAGGCCATTCCTAATGGTTTTTCTGCATTTATCAAGATGATCATATGGTTTTTATTTTTTATTTTATTGATGTGATGTATCATGTTGATTGATTTGCAAATGTTGAACTACTCTTGCATACATGGAGTAAATCCCACGTGATAATGGTGTATGATCCTTTTAAAGTACTGTTGTATTTGGATTGTTAATATTCTGTTGAGGATTTTTGCATCTATGTTATCTGAGATATTGACCTGTAATTTTCTTCTTTTGTGTTGTCTTTGGTTTTGGTATCAAGGTGATGTTGGCCTTGTAAAATAAGTTAGGAAGTATTCCCTTCTCTTCAGGTTTTTTGAATATTTTGAGAAAGGTAGGCTTTACAGCACCTTTGAACGTTTGGTAGAATTCACCTGTGAAGTCATCTGGTCCTGTACTTTTATTCTTGGGAGGTTTTTGATTTCTATTTCAGTCTCTTTCCTAGTGATTGGTCATTCAGATTTTATTTTTTTATGATTCAGTCTTGGAAGCTTGTGTGATTCTAAGAATTTGTCCATTTATTCTAGGTTGCTCAATTTGTTGGCATATAACTGTTCACAATATTCTTGTATAATCCTTTGTATTTCTGGGCATTCATTGTTATAGCTCCTCTTTCATTTCTGATTTTATTTATCAGAGCCTTCTCTCATTTTTCTTAGTGAATCTAGCTAAAGGTTTGGCAATTTTGTCTATCTTTTAAAAGAACCAGGTCTTAGTTTTTATCAATATTTTCTATTTTCTTTTTAGTGTATGTTTCATTTCTCTTTGAATCTTTATCATTTCCTTCCTCCTACTGACTTTTGGCTTCATTTGTTCTTCTTTTTCTAGTTCCTTTATGTGGAAAGTTAAATTTTGGTATGTCATATTTTCATTTTCATTTGTCTTCAGGTATTTTTTCAATTTACCTTTGATTTCTTGTTTGACCCAATAGTTGTTTAGCAGCTTGTTTAGTCTCCACACATTTGTGATTTTCCAGCTTTCTTCTTGTGGTTGATCTCTAGTTTCATACCACTGTGATCAGGGAAGATGGTTGATATGATTTCAATCTTCTTAAATTCATTGAGACTTGTTTTGTGTTCCAACATATGGTCTATTCTTAAGAAAGTTTCATGAGCACTTAAGAAGTATGTGTATTGTACTGCATTTGGATGGAATGTTCTGTATAAATTTATCAAGTCCATCTGGTCTAATGTTTCTTTTAAGGCTGCTGTTTCCTTGTTGACTTTCTTTCTGTATGATCTATCCATTAACAGTGGGGTGTTACAGTTCCCTACTATTATTGTGTTGCTGTCAATTTCTCCCTTTAGGTCTGCTAATAATTGCTTTGTATATTTTGGTGCTTCTATGTTAGGTGCATATATATTTATCACCATTACATCTTCTTGATGAATTGTCCCCTTTATCATAATTAATGTCCATTTTTGTCCTTTGTTATCTTTTTTGGCTTGAGGTCTATTTTTTCTGATGTGAGCATGGCTATACCCACTTTTTTTTTTTTTTTTTTTGGCTGCCATATTCATGGACTATCATCTTCCATCCTTTCACAGTGAGCCTATGTTTGTCTTTAAAGGTAATGTGAGTTTCTTGGAGGCAGCATAGAGTTAGGTCTTATTTTTTACTCCATCTAGCCACTCTTTGTCTTTTGATTGGTGAATTCAACCCATTTACATTTAAGGTGATTATTGATAAAGGAGAATTTAGTATTGCCATTTTACCTTTCATTTTCAGGTTGCTCTATATCTCCATTTTTTTTCCCCCCTTAAGTTTCTGCCTGCCATTTTGGTTTTGTGGTTTTCTATGATATTTTTCTCAGTTTCCATTTTTTCATGTTTTGTGTCTCTGTTCTAGATTTATATTTTGTGGTTACACTGAGGTTTGCATAAGACCTCTCCTGGATAAAATAGTCCATTTTCTGCTGATAGAATCTTATCTTCATTTACCTATATGGGTTCCATCCTTTTCCTCTTCCCCTTTTATGTTTTTATTGTCTCAAATTATCTCTTTTTGTATTGTGAGTTTTTTACCAAATTGAAGTAGCTATAGTTATTTTTCTGCTTCCCCCCTTTTTACCTTTATGCTATAATAAAGTGTTTAAAACCTATTCTGATAAAGAGCTGCAATTTTCTGATTCTGTCTATTTATCACTTTCCTCAAAGTTTTGTGTACTTTTGCCTTTTTGTTTTTTGTAGAAGAGCTTCTTTCAACATTTCTTGTAAGCAGAACCAGTGTTGATGTATCCCCTCAGCTTTCATTCATATGGAAAGGTGTTTGTTTCTCCTTCATATCTGAATAATAACTTTGCTCGAAAAAGTATTCTGGGTGACACTTTTTATCTTTCAGTATTTTGAGAATGTCATTCCATACCCTCTTGTCCTGTAGAGTTTCTGTTGAGAAACCTGATGATAGGCTCATGGGGATTCTTTTGTAGGTTACCATCCTTTCTTCCCCAGGCTGCCTTAAAATTCTTTCTTTGTGATTGACTTTTGACAATTTTAACATAATATGTCTTGTAAAAGGTCTTTTTGCGTTGAAGTAATTAAGTTTTCTCTTAGCTTCATGGATTTGTATATCCAGTTTCTTTCCTAGGTTTGGGAAGTTCTCAGCTATTATTTATTTAAATATACTCTCTGTTCCCCTCTCCCTGTTTTCTCCTGGGACACCCCTTATACTAATGTTGCCTTTCCTAAAAGAGTCAGATAGCACTTGGAGAATTCCCTCATTTTTAAATTATCTTATTTATCTCTCCTCTTATACTTGTATCATGTCTAGATTTCTATCTTGAGATTGCTAATTCTCTCTTTCATATAGTCTGATCTATTTCTAGTGCTTTCCAAGGCATCCTTCTCAACATTTATTCAGTTCTTCAATTTCAGAATTCCTGTTTGGCTCTTTTTTAGAGTTTTAATATCTCTGGTAAAGTATTTCTTCTGTTCATTAATTTTATTTCTGAGCTCATTAATCTGACTTTCTGAGTTTTCTTGTAGCTTGTTGAGTTTCTGCATGACAACTATTTTGAATTCTTTCTCAGTTAGATCACAATATTTCATGACTGTGTTTGGTTTGTGGAGAATTGCCAGTTTCTTTTTGTGGTACAGTGTTACTGTGATTCTTCGTGGCACTTGATGTGTGGTTTCTCTGCTGGTGCACTTGATGTAGTGACAGTTAGAAATCAGAGGCCTTTCTTTTGTTTTCCAGTAGGTGGTGGTATGGAGTAAGTTTTTGGTTTCTCTTACCTAAGCTGTCTCTGGCTATGTTTGAGAGTAGTCACTTTCCATCCTCCCCTGTCTCTATAAGAAATGTGGCTCTATTATCACTTCCTGTGCCTCCGGGGTTACTGTTGCTTTGCTCCTGAAGTGTTGCTGTTATCATCACCTGGTGCCCTAGGATGGTGGGCTGTTCTCTTATGTCTGGGATCCCTTGAGTCATAGGTTCCACCAATGCAGGGAAAGCAAGGGGGTAGGGTGGGAGCCAGGGTCAGGCTGGCACCTCTACCCTTTCTGGTGTCATAAGGTTTGTGGACTCTGTTGCTGTGGGTTGAGGGGCAGGGGCTGGCAACATGGGGCACGCATTAAAAAAAATGAGTAAAGGACTTCAATAGACATTTCTCCAAAGAAGATATATAAATGGCTATTAGATACATGAAAAAAATGCTCAACGTCACTCATTATTAGGGAAATGCAAACCAAAACTACAATGAAATAGCACCTCATACTCATTAGGATGGGTATTATAAAAATAATGGAAAATAACAAGTGTTGGCTAAGATGTGGAGAAATTGGAATCCTTGTGTAATGTTGGTAGGAATGTAAAATGATGAAATCATTATTGAGAACACTATGGAGGCTCCTCGGAAAATTAAAAATAGAACTACCATATGATACAGAAATTCCACTTCTGGATATACATCCCCCAACACTGAAAATATATTCTCAAAAAGATATTTGTACACGTGTGTACAGAGCAACATTATTCATAATAGCTAAAACGTGGAAACAACCCAATCCATTTATCTGTTGATAACCCAATATCCATTATCAACAGATAAATGGATAAGCAAAGTGTGGTATGCACATAATATGAAATATTACTCAGACTTAAAAAGAAAGAAAATTCTGCTACATGCTACAACCTGGATGAATCTTGAGGTCATTATGCTAAGTGAAACAAACCAGTCAAAAAAAGACAAATATTGTATGATCCCACTTATATAAGATGTTTAGGTTAGTCAAAATCATAGAAACAGAAAGTAGCCTGCTGCTTGTCAGGGGATGGGGAAATGGAATATAGGGAGTTATTGTTTAACAGGTATAGAGTTTCAGTTTTACAACGTAAAAAGTTATGGAGATGGTTGGTGGTGTTGGTTTCACAATGTTATGAAAGTATTTAATACCACTTAACTGTACACTTAAAAAGTTTATGATGGAAAATGTTAAGTTATGTGTATTTTACAGCAATAAAAATTGGATAAAAATATATGAGGTGGTGACATGGGTGGAAAGGCACACTGAGATGTGCAAAGAATGTATAAAGCCTTACCCCTGAGACCCTTAGCATTTGGCCCAGGTCACTATATATTGCAAAGGATGTACAGAAGGGCAAAACTCAAGCTGTTTAAATTTAGCAGGAATCCTACATTTCCAAAAACAAGACTTGGCATTTCTACTCAGGTGAGGCAGCTGGTGCCATCTGTCTTGCAGCCAGCAGATGGCGCATTTTTGAGTTGAATTATTCCCATTCAATGGATTGTCTCCGTGCTCCCTCCCCTTTAGCCAATCTCAGATGCAAAGCAAAGCTCAAGATCCTTACCAAACTTCTCTTGCCAATGAAGCACACAGCTTATATCTAAAGCACTGCACACAGATTGGCTCATCCAGGTTCCCTCACAACTTAGCAGAATCAGCAATCTCACAGTTCACATTTCACATTAATAATTATTGATTAATAATTCCATATATTAATTAAAAACATAATGATTTTCTGTTTTTCCTGGCTGTTCTATTTCTATAATCACAAAGTAAAATGGAAATCATGTTGTTATTGATGTATCTGGATATTTTGGGGCCAATCTGGATCAATTTGGTCATCCACTCATTCATGAATTATTGATGAACTATTACATGGCAAGGCAAAGTTCCAGCAGCCGGAAATATAAAATTGAACAAACAGATAAGTTCTCATTCTTATGAAACTTACATTCTATTGGAGGAATCAGATATACAACAATTATAGATGATAGATAGATAAATAAGAGAGAGATACATAGATACACAGATTGATAGATGTTAGTGCTAATGCTATGCAGAAAAATAAAGCAAGGTAACTGGGTAAAAGGTAATGAGGTCCTACTTCAGATAGGTGTGGAAGTCTAGGTTTAAAGCTAAGTCTCAGGAGTCAATCAATGACATGGAGAAACAAACCTTGCTTTTAGTTATTATTTCTATCAGTAATAGTAGCTAACATTTATCGAGCATTTTACATACATGATTCTTATTACCATAGCTTGTGATATAATTATTATTAGCTCCATTTTACAAAGGAATAAACTGAGACTTGGAGCTAGTAAAAAGTTTTTAAAACATCAAGATCACAGGGCTAATAAAGGGCAGAGATGGGATTTAAACTCAGGTTTTCCTGAATCCCAGGTCTATGTTCCTACTACTAAACTAAACTAAATATTTCCTTTATTAACTTATCTTGTACACATACTTAATTAAAACTGCTCATGAACTATGTTGCTTCCCTCAGTTCCAGTGTCTCATCCTGTCTTCACCTTCCACCCTGCTGGGGCCCAGGGTATGGTGGGAGATGTGTTAGAGCTTCGCTGTGAGGCCCAGAGAGGCTCTCCCCCTATCCTGTACTGGTTTTATCACAAGAATGTCACCCTGGGGAGCATCTCGGCCCCCTTTGGAGGAGGAGCATCCTTCAACCTCAGTCTGATGGCAGAGCATTCTGGGAACTTCTTTTGTGGGGCTGACAATGGCCTGGGGGTCCAGCGCAGCGAGATGGTGACACTCAGCATCACAGGTGGGTTGGTGGTACCTGGGCTATAGGTTACATTTATAATCAATAAAATATTTCTCCAGTAGACTGTAGAAATTCTCCCAGTGTCAAAGAGTTATTAACATGAAACCAAGGCTTGTGGCTTCTGGAGACTGGTACTGATTTCATGGGGGTGGGGGAGGGAAAAGGAATAAATTTTAATGTTAGACTCTGGCAATCACTCTCATGTGCTATTATTTTGAAAATTACAAATTATACTGTAAATGATTCAAATTGAGAAATCAGAACCTAGCAAAAACCTGTCCTAATATATCGCTAGCCCCCACCTACATGTTTTTTGTCTAGATAAAAAAATATTTGGCCCTGAACTCAGGTATAGGTCTCTTCATTTAGGGCCTTCCAGTAACAAAATAATGCTTATCACGGAGGGGGTCACTGCAGGGCTGCTAAGCATCCTTGGCCTTGCTGCTGCTGCTGCTCTGGTGTGTTACTTCAGGATCCAAAGGAATTCAGGTGAGTGACTATATCTTACTCTTTGATGTTGTGACTTTTGCCATTGCTATAATAACTTGGACTTGTGTGGTACATCCTATAAAGGTCAATTATTCCTTTCCAAGTACTAAGCCCTCAGTTCTAATCACTGCCACTCTGTGGCAGTGACAAAAAGGTAGAACAAATTTCTTAATGAAGTTACTACTCCATGTGTTTAATTTGAGATTTAAATCAGAGAATAGAGTTTTGCTTCCATTTAAAAATTAGAAAGTTAAGTATTTACTGTTCCAACCCCAGTCCAAAGCTTACTGAAAACAAAAAGAAGGAAAAACAAAGTCCTCCACTTGTAACAACAACAAAAATAGACAATAGCTATAAGTACAAACCATAAACTCTGAGATATATTTGAAAAGCATATAAAGACAGTGATAGTTATTAGTAGATAAAATTAATAGATATTCTGAGAATGAAATTACAATTTCAATTTCTGATTGTTTGTTGCTAGTATATAGAAATTCAGTTGATTTTTGTACATTGATCTCATATCCTGCAACCTTGCTAAACACACTTATTAGTTCTAGTATTAGTTTTGTAGATTCCATCAGATTTTTCTACATAGATGATCAAGTCATCTGTGAATAAAGATAATTTTACTCCTTCCTTTCCAATCTGGATTCCTTTTATTTCTTTTTCTTGCCTTAATGGACTGGCTAGAACCTCCTGTACAATGTTGGATAGAAGTGTTGAGAATAGACATACTTGTCTTGTTCTTGAACTTAAAGGGGGAAAAGTATTTGGACTTTCACCACTGCATATGATAATATTAGCTGTGGATTTCTTGTAGCTGCTGTTTATTAGGCTGAAGAACTCCCTACTAATTGTAATTTGCTGGCAGTTTTTACAGAAAAAATGACAAATGCTTTTTCTACATTGATTGAGATGATCATATGATTTTATTTTCTAGTCTAGTGATACAGATTTTGGATTTTGAATGTTGAACTGGCTTTGCATTTCTGGGGTCAACCTCACTTGCTTATAATTTTTGAATTTGATTTGCTAAAATGTTTAAGAACGTTTGCACCTATGTTCATAAGGGATATTGATTTGGTAGTTTTATTTTCTTGTCATTTCTTTTTCTGGCTTGATGTCTAGGTAATACCCACTTAGTTATCACTTCCAGAATTCTTCATTCATTTTTGCATATACATATATCCATGTGGTATCATTCTCTCTCTGCTTGAAGGACTTCTTTTTAACATTTCTTGTAGTATGGGTTTGTTTGTGAACTTGATTGATAGTGTTGCTGAAGTCTTCTATATCCTTACTGATTTTCTTTTTACTTGATCTATCAGTTATTGAGAGAAGGGTATTGAAATCTTCAACAATATTTGTAGATGTTTCCATTTCTTCTTGCAATTCTATCACACGTGCTTCATGTATTTTGAAACTCTATTATTAGGTGCACAAATATTTATCATTGTTATGTGTTTTTGATGAAATGACCACATTATCCTTATGACCTTTTTATTCCTGTAGCATCATTTACTCTGAAATATTCTTTGATATTAATATATTAATATAAATAATGTTAGCATGATATTTCCTTTTTCTATCCTTTTACTTTTAACTTATTTGTGCCTCTATATTTAAAGTGTATTTTTATAGATAGCATATAGTTAACTTGGATTTTTTATCTAATATGGCAGTCTCTACCCTTTAATTTTAAAAATTTAGACCATTTACATTAATGTGATTATTGATAGGGTTAGGTCCCTAAATCAATTATTTTGCTATTTGTTTTCTATTTGTCTCATCTGTTCTTTGTTTTCCGTTTCCTTTTCTTTCTACCCTCTTTTGGACCACTTGAGTATTTTTTATGATTCCATTTTATTTCCTTTTTTGGTTTATTATCTATATAACTCATTGCTTTGTTATTTTAGTGGTTGTTTTAGAGTGTATGGTATACATATCTAACTTATCACAGTCTACTTACAAGTGACATTATATCACTTCATGTATAGCATAAGAATCTTACCATTGTGTACTCCATTTCTCCCCTGCCTGTTACATTGTTATTAATTTTGTAAACAATTATCTTTTAAAGAAGCTTACATATAATTTTAAAATATTATACATTTACTCATAAAGTTACCACTTCCAATGTTCTTCATTCCTTTTTGTATATCCATATGTTCATCCGGTATCATTTTCTTTCCACCTAAGAGATTTCTTTTAACATTTCTTGTAGTATGGGTCTGCTGGTGATGAATTATTTCAGCTTCTATATGTCTGTAAAAGTCTCTGTTTTGCATTCATTTGTGAAATATATTTTTACTGGCATAGAATTCTGGGTTGAAAATTTTTTTTCTTTCAATATTTTAAAGATGTTGCTGTACTGTCTTCCTGTGTGCATGATTTCTAACAAGAAATCTGCCATCATCCTTGTCTTTTTCTTATGTGATTTCTTTTATTTTTCTCTCTGAATGTTTTTTCATGGATCAGAAATCTTTGAATGCATGGACTGTTTTATTCAGTGCTTTGTGTGCTTATAAGGTTTCAAGACTTTATATCTGGAATTACTAATCCTTTACTTTCTGTCTTTCTCTGTGGTGTAACATGAACTCTCTTTTTCTGTCAGACCAAACACTTCTGTTTTCCTTTTTCAGGGCTCATATTGAAAATCAAGCAAATAAACAAATAACTGGGTCTCAATTTAATGAAGACCTTACATACTTTCCTTAATGATAGTGGTTAAGCAATGTCTTCTGACTTCCACTTTCAGGTCAATCAATGAGCATCCATCCTTCCTCTTCTTTGTACAAAAAAATGGCATCATCATTTTACGACTGATATTTAAAGCTACTTAATAGTTTCTTAAATAATATTACATATACAATTATGTGTGTAGCACTAACCCTGATAGTACTCATCATAAAATCTGTCATTCATTTAGAGTCTATTATATGCAATTTTTAAAAAATATTTATTTATTTATTTTTGGCTGTGTTGGGTCTTCATTTCTGTGTGAGGGCTTTCTCCAGTTGCGGCAAGCGGGGGCCACTCTTCATCGCGGTGCGCGGGCCTCTCACTATCGCGGCCTCTCTTGTTGCGGAGCACAGGCTCCAGACGCGCAGGCTCAGTAGTTGTGGCTCACGGGCCCAGTTGCTCCGCAGCATGTGGGATCGACCAGGGCTCGAACCCGTGACCCCTGCATTAGCAGGCAGATTCCCAACCACTGCGCCACCAGGGAAGCCCCTATATGCAATTTTATAGTGTCTAATTCTCTCAGTTTTTCAGTATGTACATTTCAATTCACTTCAACCAATATCATTATAACCATATTAAAGATGAAGAAATGAAGGTTTGGGGAAGTTAGCAACCTTTCCAAATTCATGTGTATCTACTAAGAGTCAGAGTTAGGGCTTAACTGGGGTCTCCCTAGCCCTTGAGTCCAAATTCTCTCCATTACATCTTGGTGACTTGTAAAAGACTGGTTGTACCTCCTACTTTAAAAATTACTTTTCTATCTCATTGCCTATCTGGATGTCATTTATTAATCAGTAACATACTAGAAGTGCAGACATTAGAACCTCAGTATTGTAGTTGATAATATTCAAAAAGCAGGTTGCTCAGTCAGTACAACACCAAATAACACAAGGGAAGGAAAGATTACCAATCATTATTTTATGTGATCCATGAGGGCAGAGACCCAGGAGATTCTGTCCTCTAGATCTAAGGGAAACGTGTTTTTAAATAGCAAATTCAACTAAGGAATTCTGACAGTGTCAATCAGAGGGTCTCTGCCTTTCACATCTCAAAATCTTGTCTACTGTACTTCCCTCATAGCAAAGTCTTCCTTCTCATTATTGACCAGTCTTCTCAGGGAAGAGCTCAGCCCTTTCAAATTCATCTAAAAGTGAAGGACTCTGCTCCTTAAGCCTGAGTGTTTCCTCCAAGTTACCTAAGGGAATGATATATTTATTGACTCTATAACTGCTTGGAATTAAATTCTAGTAATGTAACTCTCCAAACTCCAGTCTCCTTAGCTGTATAATGGTCATAATAATAGTATATACCTTTTAGGTGCTATGAGACAATCTATGTAAACTGCTTAGCACAGTGCCTGGCCCATATATCTTTAGTGAATACTAGCTTATATTATAAATAGCCACCTTCTGGGTCTGTTTTCCTTTATGCAGATGAAGAGATAATCTGACTCTCAGATGCATCCTGGGACTTAGTTAACCTGCTTACAAGTAAGGATATTTGTTGTTGATTGATATGGTTACAATGGCCCTGAGGAGAGAGATACAGGCCAGGATCACTCTTACACACCTCTAGTTTAACTCAGGACACCTGGTTCCCACAGACGGGGTGTGTAGGCATTAATCAGTCATTTTCCATGAGAAGTAAAGCTGAATATGTTTACTTTGGGAAAAAACTTGTGTTCTCTAAGACCAGTGAGACAGATATAGAGCCACAGATAAGTAGGCAAAGGGCAGAGATGGGAAACTGGGAGGAGGCTGTACTGGGCAGGCCAGAAAGATTTCAATATTTTTGTGTTGATGGAAAGCTGGCATATTTTCAAGGCTGATGGAGTAGGCTTCCAAATTAGGTTTACATGTAGTCACCTATTAAAAAATTGTCAACTTGTTTTTCTTTTAGTCCTCATAGTACATAGTTTAATTTGTTCAGTTGTTTAACAAATCTTTACTAAATATTTTCAACCTTCTAGGCACTGGAAATAGAAAAATAATTAAGACAAGCTTTGCACCCTCAAGTAACACACCTTTTCACTAAGGAGAGAGTTAGAGGCAAACACAGAAATGGATAATTAAAATACAATATAGTAATTTTAATATTGCAGGGTTCTATGTGCAAGGATATAGGTCACTTAATCCGGCCTGTTGGCATCAGGGAAAGCTCTGGAGGAAGAAAGATGAATTGGTATTAGCCAGGTGAAAGCGAAGGAAAGAAGGAGTATGGAGAAAACAATATGCACCCAATGTTGTTGAAATGGATTTGCAAGGTCACAAATAAAGAAAGGTCTGAGCTTATTCTGGTAGTCCTATTGAGTCATACTTGTGTAACAAGTATTAATTTTAACCCCCCTCTAGGCCTCAGTTTCCTTGTCTCTACCTCATAGGGCTGCAGTGAGAAGAGAGAAGTGGGAGTACGGGAAGCACTTGACCTAGAGTTAAATATTAAGTTGTCTCTCTTCTGCTACGTGATCACAACTACTTAGAGTTCATGCTGCTATTACTGATTGAATGATTGAGAATAAGTGCGATTCTGTGCAAATGTCTCTCCAGACCCCACCTTCCTTATCTATAACATGACATAAGGGGTGGAGCCGGATGTTCTCAAAGATTTGCCATAGCTGAAATCTAGGCTGAATTTGATTTCTGGGAAAGGATATTCTAACATAGAGCACATTGTCCACAGAGATCACTTATCATCAATGTTCCTTTTTTCATTTTTCAGGAGAACTTCCCACCACTGGAACACCTAGGTGAGGTCTCTGCTTCTTGTGCTGTCAGCATTTTCATTTTATTTATGCTCACAAGATAGAATATGGAGTTGTGTACATTAAAAAAATATTTTACTCATTTCCTGTTAAAAATTGCAAATTCTTATGAAATAAAAAATGTGATTAAGAAGGCCACTTTCAATCATAGTTGTGAATAATACTCACTTATACCTACTTATACACAGAATTAATGTTATTTACTATCCATGGTTAATTTATCTCCTTCCTTAAGTGTGCGCCAGTAGAAAATTGATCACTGATGTCTTAATGATATCATCTTTCATAAGGCTACATTTATTCACTCCCTTATCGCTCATTTCCCCACTCATACACTCATTCAGGAAACGATTATTGAATGCTGGCAATGTTCAACTCACAATATTAACTGCAGAAGGAAATGAAATTGGAAAAAAATACTTTTCCTGAAGAGCCTTCATAGTATTTTACAGGAAAGGTAGATCATTGTAATATGAGGTAGAAAACTGAAAGGAACCTAAAAAAAAGACAAAGGTCAACTTCTGTGGAATGCAGAAGCCTTTGTGTATCGATGTTGAAACATTTAAACTTTTGAAAGTAATAAAAAATAGGCAAACACAAATGTTTACTCTATCAAAGGGACCTTGAACTATGTAGCCTTTGTCCTCTGACCTTGCCTCAGCTGGCCTTCTCTGTAATGCTGCCCTGGCTCTGTCTTGTGCCATACTTCTGATGTTTTCTCAAAAGAGCCATGAAGACTCTTAGAGTAGCAGCCATGATATTTTCACATGAACCATGCTGAGCTCTTCCTGGATATTGATTTTCCTGAGATTCTGTATAATCCACAAATACTTTTCTCCTTTTTATCTCTCTCCCCTTCTGTCACAGTTACAGTCCCAGGGAGTTTAGGGAACCTTCTAGAACCTCCAACACAGACCCCCAAGAGCCCAGTTACTCTGAACCACCAGACCCAATGGAACTGCAGCCAGTGTACAGCAATGGTGAGAACTTCCTAAGGAACAGAGGGCTCCAGGGATGAACCAGGGAGGGAAGAGAGATTGAGCAATAGTCCATGGCTCAGTCATATTCAATATAAAAATGTCATTTCTGGCACTATGTCAAGGTTAGAAGGTGGTTATAAACTTGGTGACTGGGAAGAAGAGTTTATAGTGTGAGCTCTTGACTACAGCCAACTGTGATCTATTCTTTTGCAGTGGGTCTTGGTGAGAACAACCTGGTTTATTCCCAGATCTGGAGCATCCAAGATAAAAAAGAAAATTCAGGTGAGACACAAGTAGAGGTAGGGTGGCAGTGTTTTATCAAATCCAGCAAGGGGTTTTTGATCAAAGAGTCATCTCAATATGAGTCCGACATGAGAGGCATTAACTGTTCCTCTTATATTACCAATCCTATAATCACATCCATTCCCTCTTACCTGTCTACACTGCCACCATTACCCCATAAACTCTTTAAGGACAGACACCTTATTTCTTTGCTAATATATCAGTAGCATATAGTGTTACGCTTAGAAAGCGATAGGCCCCCTCAAATTTTTTTTAATAAATGAATGAACATAATTGCTAAATTAAGCCTCTAATTATCTAATGTGTAGACAATTGTAATTCTCTTAACTGGTCTCTTTATTTCCAATCTCATTCTCCTTCCAGCCTTCTAGCGACCTGTTTCCAGCGTGATCCCTCTGAGATGCAGAGTTGATCACATCATTGTCTAGGTTAACTGCCCTCAGTGATTCTCCATTTTAAAGCATGACCCTTGCCTCCCCCTGTGATTTTGTCCCTCCTCTAAGCTCTGCCTTATGTCCTTACTTTAGCCATATTGAACTCTTAGCATTTCCTTGATAAAACTGGGTTGTTTCGTGCTTTGGTGCTCGTGCTTCTTATTTGTCTTGTAATGTTCTTGCCTCTAGTTTGTCTGTGACCCTTGCTCACATTTCAAGAAATAATTCCGTTACCATCGTGAAACTCAATAATTCCTACCAGCCCTCCCTATCTCCTAACCTGAGAGGAACTGATTACCCTTTGTGGCAACAGCATAGTTTAATATGTATTTTTATCTTGGCGCTCATAATACTTGTTGCATTTGTTTCCATGTCTATTTCTCTATTTCTCTCCTTAAAAATGATAAGATTCTTAATTGTATGGACTGAGTTTATGTCATTTTTGCCTCTTTATAGCTTACCAATGCTTAATAGAAGGTCATTGTTCACTGAATGCTTGTTGGCTGAATAACTAAATGAAAGAGATCCAAAGAATCCCTTGGAAGAATAGGAGAAATACACACACTGAATTTTCTCAATGTTAGCACTGCATATCTTTGGCTTACTGGGCATTTTCTGTTTGGCCTTAGAATACCAAGTCCCTATTGGAGCTACCTCCTCCAATTTCTCTGTGCAAAGTGAAGTGAATCATATTTACTTCCTTCTCCCAGATGATCAATGTAGCCATAGAGGCCCTAAATAGTGGTAGGGAGGTGGAAATAACAGAGTTGCTCTGCTGGGGTTGTGATGAGCAGTGGAAAAAGAAAGATATTTTCAGGAAAGTCATTCTGGGCATTTTATGGGCAGAGGAAAGGCTTTATTGTTTGTGTGAGGATGAGATTCTTGGTCTGTGAGGGCTTGGAAGAATTCAGCAGAGGAGACAGTTAGGAAATGAGTCAGCAGAGGAAAGATTGGCTTGGAATGCACTGTGAGTAGGTTGTAAGTTACAATGTATTACCCACAGTTTAATACTTTTCTTTCCTCTTCCCATCCAACAGCAAATTCACCAAAGAAACACTGGGAGGATAAGGTGGGTCATATTTCTTGGCTTGCTTTCCCCTCTGCTCTTCCTCACCTACATTTAGGTACTTACTATTTGTGTTTTGTTTTGTTTTTTCCACTAGGAGCCTGCAGTCATCTATTCAGAGTTGAAGAAGGCACATCTAGATGATTCTGCAGGGCTGGCCATCAATCAAGACAGGGACCTTGAAGATGCTGCAGAAAACTATGAGAATGTCCCATGTGCATTGTCAGCCATAGACCACTAGCTCTGTACCCATAGTGGCTCACAGACACCCTGAGAAGCAGCCTGTGTCATTATCTCTGTTATCTCCAGCCATGCTACCTCTTTCCCTCCAGGGCTCAGCATCCCAAGAGGCTGGGCTATAGGGGACATCAGGCTGGGTGAAAGTTCTGCCAACTTCCTCTGTGCCTGAGTTTGTGTGTTCTCTAGGAAAATAGTGAGCAGCATTTGAGTAAATTCTGCATTCTTTTCACAGTAGAGACACATGTGAAGGCAGGACAGTTGGGTCTTCAGCTCCCGGGGTTGTTGATGAGAAGGGAGAAACGGTCTAGCCAGGATCACAAGGATGCAATTGTGACCGGTTGATCTAAGTGGGATCAAAATCTTTTAATGTACTATCTCTACATAAACAGTTTGTTTTAAACATCTTGTTTCCATTTTTGTGTGGTTGATTGTGGCATTGCTGATGTTTTGCTGTACATGCTTTGTTCCAGCTACCAAATTGGAAACAACAAAAAGCTATGTTCTATCCACATATATACTATTTCTTCATGAAATATATATCAGTATTAAGATTTTTTAAAATAACACATTCTATTTAATGGAAGAGAGCTTCCAAACTGTCTGATTAGATAGTATAATGGACTGAATTGTATTCTCTCAAAATTCAATCTGACTATACTTGGAGATAGGACCTTTAAGGAGATAATTATGGTAGAATGAGGTCATAAGGGTGGCCCCTAATTGAATTGGACTGGTGTCTTTCTAAGAAGAAGAGGAGACACCAGAGCCCTCTCTATATTTCTTCATGCACACAGAAGAAAGGCCTTGTGAAGACACAGCAAGACAGATATCTGCAAAGCCAGAAGGTGGCAGGAAGAGAGGTCTCACCAGGAACCAACTCTGCCAGCACCTTGATCTTGGACTTCTAGAACTGTGAGAAAATAGATATCTGATGTTTAAGCCATCTAGTCTGTGGTATTTTGTTATGGCAGCCAGAGAAGACTAACACAAATTTATACATAGACACATAGATGATAAATGATTGATGATGATGATGATGATGATGATGATGATGATAGATAAATAGATAGATAAAGATAGATGCAGGTATATGACACACACACACATACACACCCCAGCCCACACAGAATTTGTAGTCTTCAAGATACTTCATCTCTCATAAGATCAAACATTCCTCCTACCAGTTGCAGCTCAGTTTTACTGTTTAATTATTCAACATCCACTATTTGTTGGCTACAGAAGCATCAACATCAATCTTGGAAGGTCAGTAGAGCCAATGATTCACATGACTCAGATGGTAAAGCTTAGTGTCACTCAGCAGCCCTCATGACCTGAGCTGGCAGTGGGCGTAGAGAGAGATGCAAGGCAATTAGTAGGCTCAAAGGAGGACATCCCCTTCCATTGCTCAGTGACTCCTAATCAATTCCTCAATTGACTGACAGATGTTGGGTGTCTACCAATGAAGAAAAAACATTTTTTTAAGTATGCCAGCAAAAAATGTCAGAAGCAGTTTTATTCATAAGTTCTGCTGAGGCAGAAAAGGAATAATTGAAATTGTTAGCTTCTATCACCTAGTGTTACACTGAACTTTTTTAGCTTTGAAAACAATAGACCTTAAGGAAAGAAGCTAGAAGTTCACTGAGGACTGATGCACCTCAACTGATACAATTTATGGACATCATTGATTTTACACCAGCCATTGTTGATAACGTTAAGTAAATAATGAAATGATGCTTTGCAAACCTGGAAAACAACTCAAGCATAAAAGTATTGTGTATTTCAAATTTTATGTTTTTCCCCTTGGGTGTCAGAAGCTTAGACATCAGGAAGTATAACATATATCAAAATGCAATCTGATTTGAGGCTTTTAGCCTTGACTAATGAATTCAACTAACAAGATCATTTGCCAAGGGAAAAATGATTGCCTTCTTAAAGAGGAAATACATATTTTTATTATCAAAGAGGGACTTACCATTCTAGTTTCCATATTAGTAGGTACAACATGCAATCCATAATGTATGCCTGGCCTTTAGAGGGAGCAAGGAATCTAGGTGTCGTCTGTGTCTGTGCTTAAATTTTGCTCCAAATGCCTCCCCACCTTGAGCTCCAGAACGAATAAGGTATACAGGAGAAGGGGAATATGACACTAGATCCAGCTGTGGGAAACCCATCTAAAAGAGTGGTGACAAAAGGCAGGTTTTCTCTATTGACTTAAGAGAGAAAAAAATCCCTAAGGGAGAAAGACAGGATTGAGGTAGCTTCCCATGGACAGTGAGAGTCACTCTCCAGGATTGCATGCAAGAGGTGCAAGCAGCACCAAGGACAGCAACCTCTAAGATGGACAGAATCAGGAAATGGCAGCAAGAAATGGGGGCACCAGAGGGGCTGTACAGCCCACAGAATAGTTCCGAGTGTATGGAGGACCTCCCTCCCAGAACCCTTTATGCAGGTCTTCAAACTAAGGGCAAATAGTAGTACCTGTAAGCAGTCAGGGAGAGTCTAAGGAATATTTGGGAGAAGATTCTTGAGGAAATTATTTTCCCAACTAGTCAGGAAGGTAACAGTTGAGGCATTAAGATTCAAGACATTAATATAATTTCTTTCTTTACATTTATTTTATTTTATTTTTTACAAATAATTGAATAATTTATGTGGAGTAAACTGCATGGATTTAAAGTATACAATTTGATGAATTTTGACAAACATATGCATCCATGAAGACACTACTACAATCAAGATCCCAAATATCTCCATCACCCCCCAAAGTTTCCTTATCCTGTACGTAATACTTCTTTCCCTCCACCTTTATCTCATGCAATCATTGTTATACTTTCTGTCACCGTAGATTACAGTGTATTCTCTAAGATATTATATAAATAGAACTATAGAGTATATACTCTTTTGTGCCTGGCTTCTTTCACCAAGCAGAAAGATTTTGAGATTCATTCACATTGCTTCATGAATCCATAGTATATATATATTTTTTATTGCTGAGTAAATATTCCATTATATGTATATACCACTTTTGGTTATCCATTTACCTCTTAATGGACATTTGGATTGTTTCATTTGTCATTATTAAAAATAAAGCTACTATGAAAATTCATGTACAATTCTCTGTGTGGACATATGTTTCCATCGCTCCCTTGTAAACACTCTGGAGTATAATTGCTGGGTCACATAGTAGATTGATGCTTAACATTTTAAGAGGCTGCAATACTCTTTTCCAAAATGGCTGTACCATTTTACATTCCCATAAACAGTGTTTGATAGTTACAGTTGCTCCACATCCTTGTCAACACTTGGCATTTTCAGTTTTTAATTTTGGTCACTCTAAGGAGTTTGTCGTGTGGAGTGTTATCTCATTGTGGTTTTGATTTCGCTGATAATCAATGACGTTGATTATCTTCTCAATTCCCTATTAGCACTTTGTAGGTCTTCTTTTGTGAAGCGTCTGTTCACACATTTTACCTCTTCTTTATTGGATAGTCTTTTTTATGGTTGAGTTGCAAGAGTTCTTTTTGTTTGTTTGTTTATATATCCTGGTCTGATTTATGCATTGCAAATGTTTTCTCCATGTCTGTAACTTGCCCTTCATTTTCTTAATGGTGTGTTTTGAGGAGAAGATATTCTTTTATTTTTGATAAAATCCAATTTATCTACTTTTTCATTTTATGGGTAAGCTTTGTGTTTTTTGTATAAGAAAGTATACCGCAAAGTCAAAAGATTCTTTCCTATTTCGTTTTCTAGAAATTTTATAGTTTAACTCTTACATATAAACCTAAGAGCCATTTAGAGTGAAAATTTTTGTGTGTGTATTGTGTGAGGAAAAATGTTCATTTTTTTCTTGTGAATATCCAGTTGTTCCAGCACTATTTGCTGAGTAAACTTTCTTTTGCCTCTTTATAATTTGAGTTCTTTGTCTTCTTATTACTGAGTTACTGGAGTTCTTTATGTATTTGGGATATGTATACCTTTGTCAGAAATGCTTAGCAAATATTTTCTCCTGATACATGACTTGCCTTTACATTTTCTTAACTGTACCTTTCCAAAGCAAACATTTTTAATTTGATGTGGTGGATTTATAGTCTAAATTGTTACCAGTTCCCCAGCCCAACAGCTATTCCTTGTTTCTACATCTTCACATTTCCCAATCATTAACTCTTGAGTCAGCCTTTTACTTCAAAAGACGAGATCACAGGGGTATGTACATGATTTCAATACTGATTTCTAATTTAATTACATTGTTATTGGAGAACATTCTATTATTTCAGTCATTTCAGACTTATTGGGACTAGTTTTATGACCCAGTATATAATCTGTCTCAATGAATATACCATGTGCACTTGAAAATAATATATATTCTGCAATTTTGGAGTGCCCTATTCTATAAATATCAATTAAGTCGAGGAAGTTGAGAGTGTTGTTCAAATTTTCTGTGTCTTTATTGAGTTTTTGTCTAACGTTCTTTCAAGAGCTCAGAGAAGAATGTTAAAATTTCCTACTACGATTGTGGAATTATGTATTTTTCCCTTTTTACCATCAATTTTTGTGTCATGTATTTGAGGCTCTGGTACTAGATGTATACACATTAATAATTATGGATTCCTGAAGTTGTCTCTTTCATCATGAAATTCTATTTTATCTCTAATAATAATCTGTCTTGAAATCTATTTTATCCAATATTAGTGTAACCACTCCAGTTCTCTTACGCTATTGTTTGAATAATGTATATGTTTCTATCCATTTACTTTCAATCAGTGTCTTTATATTCCAAGTGTGTTTCTTGTAAGCAGTGTATAGTTGGGTCTCACTTTTTTTAACTATTCAGATAATTTCTTTCATTTCATTAGTGTTTAGACCACTAACATTTCAGATAATTATTGATATGATTGGACTTATTAATTTTATTTTTTGCTTCCTATTTTTCTCTACTTTTTTTTTGTTCCTTTGTTTTTCCCTTTCCCTCTTTCGAATTATTTGAATATTTTTAGTATCCTATTTTAGTGTGTTAAATATGGCAATTTTGTTATCTTTTTACCTATATGTCTTTATATTATTTTTAAAGGCTGATCTAGAGATTACAATATACATTCTTAATCTTTCCTGATCTGCTTGAAATTAGTATTCTACTTCTCCATAGAAAATGGAAAAATGAAACCATATAGGTATCTTTATATCCCTGCTCCTTGAATTCTTTATGTGATATTTGTCATGGGTACTACATTTACATACCTGTAAAAAAATCACATAAGTGATTGTTGTAATTTATGTTTTAAGTAGTCACACATATTTTAAATAACTTAGGTAGAAAATTGTAATCTTTTATTTTTCTCCAGATATTTCAATGTTCTTAAATTTTCCTGAAGATCCAATTTTCCCTCTGATATAATTTTCCTTCAGCACTTAATATATTTGGACATTTTTCATGCTCTTAAGTATTATTCTAAAACATGAACTTAATAGCTATATAGTATTGCATGATATAGAGTCTCCCATTTTAGGATATTTCATTTTTTTTCTACTTTTGTAAAAACTTTGAGGTGTAACTTTTGTCTGTATCTCCGATTATTTTCTCACACTAAATTCTTATTGGGAAATGGATTATAAAGAATGTTAAAGCTCTTAATCCAGTACAACTTTATATTTTATTGTTCCAGAAATGTGCATGTGTTTCAACACTGGGTGGTGTATTTTTTTTTTTTACAAATATGATAACAGAAACTATACTTGATGGTTTACATTTTATTTGGTTATTAGCAAAGTTGAATATCATTTTATGTGTGTGAGGTAGTGTTCTTTTTCTTTAAACCAATAGTCAGTTTGTGATAATATTTTTATATTTTTTTCTAGCAGTTGGAACTGTCTTTTCCTAGTGAACTGTGTGATTACTTTATGAACTAATGATACTAATCCTTTACTTATTATGTGTGATGTAGATATTCATGGTGTGTCCTTTGCCTTATACTTTTGTTCATGGTATTTTAATATGCCAAAGTTATCTAATAGAATATAAAGATATATTCATTTATGAAAATGCCCTCTTCCAGCCATGGGTGAAGAGACAGGACATCTGCTGACACTTCTCTAAATTTCTCTAAACATGAAACCAAAACTTGGTCTGAAGAGAGGAAATACCCATGTGTAATGTAGAAGACATGCCACTTCTTGAATTGCGTTCTCCAAAGCAGGGTGTCTTGATGCTCAAAAATCTCTGAAAATTAAGTGTCAGACAGAAAGAATTAAAGATAGGGACCCCTAACTGCAAACAACCTAACAACAAAGGACGATTTCAGAATCATGGACTAAGGGTTACTGCTTAAAAGAACCATAATCCTTGAGTCATTCAGTCTAGAGAACAGCTTCATTTTTCCAAAAGCAAGTATGGTGGAATATATATTGGAGCATCCACTTTTGTCCGTGCTACACACTTACAGGGGACATACTCTTAAGATGCAAGCCAAAAGCAGTGCCTTGTTGGTGAATAAAGAGACATTTATATCAAGGATTACAACTTACAATGAAATAGCCTCTCACAGGTCCCTTTGACATTTCAGCTTCCTCCCAGTACTGTCCTTCTAGTAGATGAAATCATATTTACACATTACTCTCTCTGACAACTGTAAATTTTTCTCTCTCCCTTCCTTGGTTTGAAGGAAGTTGAATGGATCTATCTACACAAGCCACTCTTAAAATAAATCTCTCCCTTCTTCTCTATCAATGGATAATTAATGTGATTCTGCTTCAACAACTGCTAATTTCTTCAGCCTTTCAGCAGGGACTGGGCTGCTTTACATATGGTGTGAGGGGTAAAAAAGGAACAGAGGGAAGTAAGCACAAAAGGAAGAAGTAGTGGTTAGTAGGTTGCTGAGAAAGTTCTCAGAAGTTTGCAAACTGAAAAGATTGGAAAATGAGCAATTCTGTGCAAGTCTCTGGTTTCTTTTCTTTGGCAGTTCCAGGCAGAAGAAAAAAAAAAATCTGTGACTTCCATTCCTGCTTTATGGTCTCCAGGCAAGGTCCACTCCCTTTATCAGCACCCAGAATACTCATATATATCTATCTAAGCCCCTTCTCTCTAACAGCTACAAGAGTGAGGCTCCCATCACTTGAGGCCAAGAGACTTCTGTGGTTACACCCATCTGCACCCCAGTCTCCTGCCTGTCATTCTGTGTGAGCAGGGCCTGCCCTAAAAGGTAAACCTATCTGCTGAGGAATGTTAATGAGGGAGGGATAAGAGCTCTTCAAATAGAAGGGCAGGTTTTATAGGTGGCTATTGATGGAACAGTGTCTGTGCCATCAATCTCCTTGGGGTTTGGCAAATGACAGACTTTGGTGAGAAGGATCCTGAAAACAAAGGGAATCTTGCAGATAAATCCACGATCCATGTCCAGAATAAAGTAGTATCCTTGTGATCATCATCTGCTTTCAATAGCCAACCCAGCCATTTAGCTTTAGCTTCCCATTAACCAGGTGCCTCAACTAGTTCTTCATACAAACTTTTTTTTTTTTGGTCCCTCAGTACCTAATGGAAAGAAAGGCCCCTAACACTAATATGGTAAAGAGGAGAACCTTGCTCTCCACACAGGTTTCAATCTACTGAAAGTGGAAATTGCTCTTTACTCATAAAATATCGATAGGACTCTTTTGGTATCAGGGAATGTGGACCAACTTATGTGACCTTAAATAGAAGTGGGAAATTATTATTAAAAAACAATTGCTTTTAGAATGTTGATCAGAAAGGTCAGAAACAAATTGGAATCAGAAAGTGGGATGCTGTGGGAACCTCAGCACTAACCTGCCCCTGAAACCAGGCAGATTTGTCCACCAGCCCCCTGTGTCCTTGGACAAATACTCAACTTCCTTATGCCTCAGTTTCCTCATATTAAAATGAGAATAACAAGATTTTGTGAGGATGAAATGAGTTAACTTGTGCCAAGGGCTTAGAACTATGTCTGAAATTTACTAAACACTCAAATAGTAGCTGTTGTTGCTGTTGCTCTTGTTGTTGCTTGCTTCATTTTATCTAACCACATATTTTGATTTCTATTTTGTTTCTTTCATAGAAAGCCCCACTATCTGAAACTATCTCGTTTACATAATCGTTTATTTGTATAATATTTGCCTTCTCCGCTAGTATGTAAGTTTCTTCACAACCTCAAGGACAGTGGGTGTCCTGCTGTGTGCCCTGTTTGCTGGTGCTGAGAACTCTCAGCTTGTTTCTTACCCAGACTTGTACTCTGGAAACTGTAACAGTGTCTCATCCCCAGGGCTGGTTCTATCTCCCTAGCTAAATGCTGGACTTCCTACCCCAAGGAGGGGAGCTCCTTGAGCCTCAACTGTAAAGATGAATTAATCAGAATTCATTTGGTTTCAAGTCAGACTGAGAAGACGACCATTTATAATGCTTGAAGTTCTGTCCCTTGTAAGGATTCCCTTCATCACTTTTTTTCAGGAACAATCCTAGTTGGAGTGGTAATGCTATAGCAGTTCACTTCCGATTAATTTCAGCATTTTGTGCAAAATCGTCATGAAACAAGCCCTAGTTTTTCTTCTTTAGTTAACTAGTTATAAGGAACTCTACATATGGACTGAGAGAGAGGAGGAAATGAGGCAAAAGTCGGTGCCATAGCAGCCTGAGCTACCTGCTCACACATCACACAACTTACTTATGCCTGCTCGAGCCTAGTTTTGTTTTGTTTTGTGTTTTGTTTTGTTTTTTTGTGTTTTTTTGTTTTTACTCTTGAGGATGGATTGCTGCTGTGCATATACAATACGATTATATAACATCTATCTAATGATGAGAAGTTCAGATTTTGTGGTCACTTGATGTCCCATGGTTAAGCATTCAATTTCCAATAAGACCCAGTAACAAATCAGATGCTACTTCTCAAAAGAAGAAGAGTTATCTCAGGAGTTATCTCTAGAAGAGAGTACATAGTTTTTGTCTAAAATCTTAGGACGCTATGCTGTAATTCTCCTCTCCTGGCTCCTCGGATGCCCCGTGCAACATCCATACTTGCCACAGTCATCTCAGGCAACATCAGATCTGCAGGACTGTACCCCTCCCATGGTTGAGCAGCTTCCATGGCAACGCGGACTTGTTGCAGACCCGTCTTTCGCCCTGGGCCTCACTCAAAACTGACAGTCGTCTGGGCTACGCAGTGATTGGGTCAGAGCAGTACACTTAAATGAGGAATACGTTGCCTCCAAAATAAAAAGGAAAATCTACCAAGGATTTTGCCTCTTCTTTAGTGATAAGGGGGTGTGAGATGCAATAATTGGCTTTGGCGATGTCCTGAAATGGGGGTTATAATATCATCTAAATTACAGAGGTTTCGGGAGGAGAACATGAGATACCTGGCACGATGTATGGCATTTAGTAAGTCCTTAGTAAGTATTAGCTCAGAGGATGATGGGGGTGATGATGATTCTGTTTATTATTTCAGCAAGACTGCATAGAGAATGCCTTTTCAGACTTTTAAAAACTTTCCTTCTTCCACTCCTCACCACCGCACACCGCAATCAGCAGAGTCAGAAAAGGGTAGAGATGACATTTGAAGTAGCCATAACTGTATTCATATCTATTATAAAAAGCAGCTATCAAATTCAAGAAGCCAGCTTAGATCTCTCCTGTAAAAAGTTAATGAACAGGAGCTGCGATTAAATAGAGTCAGAAGACCAGCAGGGGGAGCTCTCACACCCTGTGATAGCAGCAGAGCCGACCAGGAAGAAGAAAGACTTCTCTTTCAGCAAGGACTCAGCAGCTAATGAAGTCATGGACTCTTTTTACTGCAGCCCTCTCAGCTTCCTTTTCCCTCTAGAAAAGCATTCTCCTTCCTTCGCTGTGTGGGGACTTGCATGTGGCTAACCGTGGTTGCAGACCCTGAATTGTAATTCTCTGCTGATCCCAAATAATCCCACCTTTGCTGGAGAAATACCTGGAGGTCTATTTGTTTCAGGTCAACAGTACAAACAGCCGTTGTGTGTCTAAGTCATTTTATATGTAGCTATATTCCAGTGAAGTCCTAGACAATTTTTTTTACAGTTTTTAGCAAGAAAGTGACAAGAAGTATCCTTGGTCCATACTTGCTGTGTATGTTTGTGTAAATGAGCATCAGGGCAGGGGTGTGGGGAAGGACAGGGGGCGGGTACAGTGACCTCCATCCCCAGGAGGATAACAGGCCTTTGGGTTGCTAAGTACCAAACCCTCCATAATCCTAGAAAGAATAAACAGGTCTTTCCGGGTTTCTGTGGGCTAAGACCTTCCTAACAGACAATTCAATTTTTACTTTCAAGAGGAAAATGAATACTTTGAGTTCAAAAGGCAAAGGCAGTGGTAGAGCTGGTGTGAGAATAAGGGGAAGGAAAAGAAACAGAGGCTTTGGGTCAAGGAAAGAGGTAGTCATCTCCTCCTGAACAGGTAGAGCTCCTGAGCGTCTCCCTCACACTGTTTTCAGGATCTGTCTGTGTCCCAGGAAGTCCCAGGGTCAATCAACCATAGGCTCTACTACTGGGAGGGACATCTTGAAAGTGTCCAGCAGTGGTGGCTAAAACAGAGGACCCATCCCAGAGGTACTCTTTCCAAGGAAGCCCTCCTACCACATGAGTGATAACATTGTCACCCACGGGCTTCAGCGTACTGAGCACCACTTACTGTGGAACTGCAATAGGACACATCCCAGGACTTGTAAGATCTATGTGATCACTAAGACCCACTGGGTGGAGAAGGAGTTGGAGTGCATATGTGAGCAGCTCTTTGCAGGAAACTGCCCTCAGCAGGAAAACCCTTTTCTTGTCACTTTAGCAAAGCTATATTGTTACTAACTTTTAAACCAAGCACCCCCTTGCTCTACGCATCTCTGGCTCTAGCAGACCTTTCAAATCTTTTGATCACACAATACTTCGTTGGTTCTTTCCTAGATCAAAGAGGTAGAAATGAAGAATAAGTAATTAACAGATGACCATATCTCTTCCCTAGCTTCGTCTTCAGTAATATCGTGAACAAACTTTACGACCAAACTGTGTAAACAAGATAACATCTAGAGGACGATCACAAGAAGTAAATGGGCCTGCATGCCATGGGGGATAGCGATGACTCTGACCCCCATCTCAAAGATTAACTGAGATTATTTCCTTTTTTTCCTTTAAAACTTTCATGGTCGAGCAGAGTCTTTGGAGGTGATTTTTTGGGGAAGCTGAGTCTACCATCTCCCCAGATTGCCGGCATTCTGATTAAAAGCAACTTTCTTTTTTACCAACATTTGTCTTTCTTGAGTTTGATTTTTGAGCGGCGAGCAGCCGGACCTAATTCGGTAACACAGATACTCTGGAGGTGAACTGAAACAATTTGGTGCACGCCGAGTATGGGACAGACAGATATTCCCCTTTCATTCATTTATTTCTTGTATGTGTCAGATGCTAGTTTAAGTGTTTTCACATAGTAACATTTAATGGAGAAGTTGAGATTTCTGCTCAAGGTGAGAGCCAATAGGCCTTAGAGCACATGAGTGTGTTTGCAGGGTGTGAGCAGAGTAGAAACTACGTATAAGGAACCACATGGAGTATAAACAAGTGATAGATGAGAAGCATTCTGTTGAAAGACATCAAGTAAGTTTTTTTTTTTTTAACATCTTTATTGGAGTATAATTGCTTTACAATGGTATGTTAGTTTCTGCTTTATAGCAAAGTGAATCAGTTATACATATACATATGTTCCCATATCTCTTCCCTCTTGCGTCTCCCTCCTTCCCACCCTCCCTCTCCCACCCCTCTAGGTGGTCACAAAGCACCGAGGTGATCTCCCTGTGCTATGCGGCTGCTTCCCACTAGCTATCTATTTTACGTTTGGTAGTGTATATATGTCCATGCCACTCTCTCACTTTGTCACAGCTTACACTTCCCCCTCCCCATATCCTCAAGTCCATTCTCTAGAAGGTCTGTGTCTTTATTCCCATCTTGCCCCTAGGTTCTTCATGACCTTTTTTTTTTTTTTTTTTTTAGATTCCATATATATGTGTTAGCATACGGTATTTGTTTTTCTCTTTCTGACTTACTTCACTCTGTATGACAGACTCTAGGTCCATCCACCTCACTACAAATAACTCAATTTCGTTTCTTTTTATGTCTGAGTAATATTCCATTGTATATATGTGCCACATCTTCTTTTTCCATTCATCTGTTGATGGACACTTAGGTTGCTTCCATGTCCTGGCTATTGTGAATAGAGCTGCAATGAACATTTTGGTACATGACTCTTTTTGAATTATGGTTTTCTCAGGGTATATGCCCAGTAGTGGGATTGCTGGGTCGTATGGTAGTTCTATTTGTAGTTTTTTAAGGAACCTCCATACTGTTCTTCATAGTGGCTGTATCAATCTACATTCCCACCAACAGTGCAAGAGTGTTCGCTTTTCTCCACACCCTCTCCAGCATTTATTGTTTCTAGATTTTTTGATGATGGCCATTCTGACCGGTGTGAGATGATATCTCATTGTAGTTTTGATTTGCATTTCTCTAATGATTAATGATGTTGAGCATTCTTTCATGTGTTTGTTGGCAATCTGTATATCTTCTTTGGAGAAATGTCTGTTTAGGTCTTCTGCCCATTTTTGGATTGGGTTGTTTGTTTTTTTGTTATTGAGCTGCATGAGCTGCTTGTAAATTTTGGAGATTAATCCTTTGTCCATTGCTTCATTTGCAAATATTTTCTCCCATTCTGAGGGTTGTCTTTTGGTCTTGTTTATGGTTTCCTTTGCTGTGCAAAAGCTTTTAAGTTTCATTAGGTCCCATTTGTTTATTTTTGTTTTTATTTCCATTCCTCTAGGAGGTGGGTCAAAAAGGATCTTGCAGTGATTTATGTCATAGAGTGTTCTGCCTATGTTTTCCTCTAAGAGTTTGATAGTGTCTGGCCTTACATTTAGGTTCAAGTAAGTTTTTTGATCCTAACAGGAAAATAGATATGTCATTCTCTATCAAGGCTTTGATAGACTAGAAACTATATGAGGGCAGGGATCGTTAGCTTCGTTCAACACAACATGGCCAGGGAGATATAGGTCACCTATATAACTCAGCCCATGAGACACAGTAAATAAGCAATAGATAATTGTTAAAGGAATGAATGAAATCCCCCAGACACAGAAACTAGGGAGACTTGAACTGTTACAATGGGATACCAAGTCTTACAGTTCCTGGATGACTTCTTGACTATTTTAGCTACATTGTTGACCTATATTTAAGCAGATATATAAACAAGAGAACAATTTCACTTCCTTAGGACCCACAGCAGAGGAAATGGCAATTAGCAAATAGCAGTGTCCTCGGCTTCCCCTTTTCAAAATCTTCTGGACCATGCTTATTGGTGCCACTGTGGACAGCCTCTGTCCTCAGATCCAAGTACAACTGTCAGTTTCCAAGAGGAACTGCTTCTGAGTCTCCTGGAACAAGACTCCATGCTGCTGTGGATTTGCTGCTGGTTCTAGGTGAGTGGGCACCACAGAGCAAGACCTGGATGGGAGGGATTGTTCAGCGTCGCCAGAGCACTAGTCTCAGATGTCCATAAAAATTCCCTTGGGCTCTGCCCTCAGGCATTCTCTAGGGGTAAAATGGACTGGGAAAGCTTTCCTTGGAATGTGGGCCCCTATCTTCTTAAATAAGAATTTAGCAGCGTGTCAAAATAAAAATGATGACAATAGAAATGTTAATATTTTTTGAGTGCTCACTAGCAATTTGCTTGTGTTAAGTATTTTCATCTTACACTAACTACTACCGAGTAGAATTTGTGTCAGAATTGAAGAATAGATAAGTCGACAGTTATTATATATTAACCACATCAAAATGCTAAATAGGAGAAAAATTATGGTGACAACAGGTGCCAAAAGTATTAGAATAGGTATAAAAAATCAATATCTATTCCTAAAATAAGTATCACAGAACAGAAGACTACCTACTTAACATAACAAAGAATACCTGTTCTAGATTGACAGCCAATATTATACATAACAGAACAACACTAAAATTGCCATTCAAATTGGAGCTAGAACCAAGATGCTTGCTATCATTATTATTTGTAATAGTTTTTAAATTTTGCCAATACACTAACATTAGTAGCAAAAGTAAGAGGCATACACATTGGAAGGCAAGATTTAAAATATATTATTCATTCTTTATTCATTCCCACCACACTTATTTGGCATTTGCTTGTTTGCTATTGTGTTATGAACTATGCAGCCTCTATTCTTGATTATATCATTTATGTGGTATAGTTTGAAGTACATGAATATGAATTAATTAGGAAGATTCAAGATAAACAACCAAAACAGTGACATCTTTGAATATTATCAAATATTAGTTTGAGATTATAGCAAAGAAATTCCATCTAAAATAGCCATAAAAGTGAAAAAATAGGAGTGATAAAAATGTTTTCTGACTTATAAAAGGAAATCTATAAAACTGTACAAAGAAAACTTCAATGAATGAAGACATGTCATTAGTCTGGATAGGAGCACTAAGGTAGAAGTGTTATAAAGATGTCAGTTCTCCCCAAGTTGATTTATAGATTCTATATAATTTCAATCAAACTACCTGCAGAATTTTCCTTGGAATTCAATAAAATGTTCAAAAACTTATCTGGAAAAATCTATTGGTGAGAGTATCAAAGAATAGATTTTTTTTTAAAAGAGTAACATTGGAAATCTAATTCATATATTTTAAAAATAGATTCTAGAACAATATAAAAAGATTATGTTATGGGTACAAGATATAAATATAGATCAATGGAAGATAATAGGAATCTAGAAATACGTTCAATTACATATTAGCTTAATTTATGGTAAGTAGACATCATCACACAATAGATATTTACAGATTCCACTGTAAATTTTAAAGTAAACCAGATAATTAAGAAATAAGTATATTTTTTTAATTCTCAAAAACATGGAAAATGAATTAAAACTGTATTGGATTTTTATACAGATTATGTCTTCCTAAATATTGAAGTAGTAGAAAATTCAGAGAAGATTTTCTAAAATAAACATTTGATATTTCTGTATTATGATACTAATACAACTATAATAAAAATGAGTATTACCTTTGGAAAATATTTACAGCTAATAAGGCAAAGAGCTGAGATATGATGTAAAGAATTCATATAAATTGGCAAAAAAACTTGAAAATGTTTTGGGTAAATGGATAAAGATCATGATGATCTACTAAAAGACACTTCCTGCAGCAGCTGCTTACTTGATCATCCGCTTCACAAAAACCATTGTTTATCCCTAAAACCTAGCAGAGTGCCTGGCACATAGCTGCACTCAATTAATATTTCTTGTATGAATGAGTAAATCCATTCAAGAAACACAGATTAAAACATGGCGGTACAGTTTACAGTCAATAAATTTGCAACAGCAACAATAATCCCAGAAGGCTACATGCTAGTTTCCCAGTGCGGGAAGATTGAGTGAAGCAGATGCAGTCACATTGCTCCTGACAGCGGAAGTGGTAAAGCATATCTGGAAAGCCAGTTAAAAAATGGCATGTATGTTGACCTAGGAATCCCAGTTCTGGGAATCTAAAATAAAGGGGTGAGCATGGAGAAGAAAATATGCACCATGATGTTCACTGTATTCATTATAATATGATAATATCAAAGAAATGAAAACAGAATTCTAAACTGTATCTTAACAAGCACTAAAATTAGGTTAAGATAATACACATACACGAAAAATGTGTGGAAGGAAATAGTGAAATCTGATGGGCAGTGGAATTGAAAATATATATGGGCAGTTAGATTTTTTTAAATATAAATAATATTTAAAATATTTGAAAAATAATAGTTTCAAACTTCAATTCTGATAGTAGGCTTAGCATTTTTACTCTGATATATCCCTGTTACATTGCAAAACTACATAAATGGTCTTTTTTATTTAAAAAGGAGAAGTTTGATACCGACTTCTGTGTTCTTAACAATTCTCTCTCTTCCCACTGTCATAGCCCTATCACACTGTATTGTAATTTCTTATCAACTTAACATCTCCTCCATTAGACTGTAATTTTCTTGAGGGTAGGGGCAGTGTCTTATTCTTGGTAACTCTAATATTTAGACCCACTCCTGGCACAGTAAGTATTTACCAAACGCTTGTTGAATAAATGAGTGCGTGAACAAGGAAGTTGCTTCCACTGAGTGCCGTTATAAAGGGACAATCCCCCAGATGAGAACTTGGTGAGATCAGACTTCTGCTAAGCCCTTCTCTGGACAACAAAGTCAAACCAGAGAGCAGGTAAGGGAGACCAGTGCCGAGGAAAGGGAAGGGCTAGACGTCTTTCTCCACTGTCCTTCTTGCCTCTGGGCTATTCCACACTAGCGTCTGGGACCAAAAAAGAGAACTGCTGAGTAGCCAATAGGTCCTGATGATGAACTGCAGAAGTGTCCATCGGCTGTTTGGGTAGGGACAGGGCAACATAAAGAAGGCAAAGAAAGGCAGAGAAAGTGTGAGTGTGCAGCTGAGGACGGGATCCCTGTACTGTGCTAATTTCTCATGTCTCTCTCTTTTGCAGTTCCTGGCTGAGGAGAGTCCTGCAAGTTCCTATTTGTTTCTTCTTCATGGCCTTGGAGTTATAGTGCCCAGCACAGGAGCCTGGGGAAGCTTGTACCAATCCTTCTCCCCACAGCTGCAGGGAAGTGTCCCCCTTTCCCCTAGGCCGTCATTCTAGTCCTATCTACCTCTCTGTTCCTGGCACCTTCCTGCTCTGCTCTGCTCAAGAGTTTACTTTCTGACCTCTTCTGCAAAAGGAGGAGGACGCACATGACAAAGGAAAGGCAGGTAAGGAGACGGTGTCTTCACCTGGCTGCAGGTGCACGAAGTCTCCTGGGAGCACCCCAGCTGGAAGTCCATTTTAGGAACAAGGAGGCAGCTCGGACAGAAATATTCACAGGAAATGTCTCACCCAAATCTTTGATCCAGGCTCAGAACAAACTCCTGTCATTTCCATCCTTTTTACCTACAAACTCAATATTTCATATTGACCCTGTCTCTACTTGTTATTTCCTGGTCTGAGCAAGAGTCAGAGCTGTTTTGGGGTGTGAGAGGAGGAAATGTTTACTCATTCGTCTGATTCATTTCAGGCCCTGATACTCATAAAGAATCATATGAGAAAGTCCCATAACTACCCCAGAGCAATGTGGGCTCCTCACTTCCTTGGCACCAGCCAAGCAAGGGATGAGGGTTTTAGCAGCCAATCCAAACTTAGGGTCTCTTTCTCTTTCTTTCTCTGTCTCTTTCTTTCTCAAGCAGACAGCATGGTATAGTAGAAAGACTATGGCCTTAAAATTCAGCGAATGAGGTTCAAATCCTATCTTTGCTACATTCTAGCTCTGTGACCATGGGCAAAATGGCCTGATCCCCCACTGACTTACATGTTTACAAATAAGACATGATGATAATGACCCCACGGGTATTCGTGAGGATTCAGTGACCTCACGTAAAGAGTATAACTAGGTGCCTGGCGCCCAGTGGAAACTTGATTCATGACAGGTTCCTTCCATCTGCTGCCCAACCAAAAGCTGTGCTCTCTTCCATCCTCCATGGACCACCATCTTCCAAGGCACAGTGGTAACAATGACATGCAAAGCATCCCTCTACCCAGGAACAGAGAGAGCATGATGAGCCTATGAAAGAATATGGACTAAAAATTTCATTTCAAATGCTATTTAAGAGACACGTGCTGGAAAGCACCAGTGCTGTACCCTGAACTTGAGTCCCAGTGACCCTGTGTACCTGGTAGTCTCTTCAGGTGAGGGAGAGGAGAGTCAGTCTTCAGAAATCATCTGCTCCTGAGTGAAGGGTAAAATTCATGAGGAAAAAGCAAAACTGTCATTGAAGAAACTATGAATGGATAGGTTTTGTGGGGAAAGTGAGTGCAAGATATCAACAGGCACCCAGAGGATGGAAAATCAAGGAGTGAATTGAGTGTCTACTGTCTGTTGCAGACTGGCTGATTCTCCAGGTCCCACACTCTATCTTTGAAGGGGATAGAGTGATTCTGAGTTGCTGGGGAAGGGAGGGAGGGGAATTGAATGAAATGATTTACTACAAGGATGGGGAAAAACTTGCAGCTTGACATAGAGAATGGACTTGAGGACACGGGGAGGAGGAAGGGTAAGCTGGGATGAAGTGAGAGAGTGGCATGGACATATATACACTACCAAATGTAAAATAGATAGCTAGTGGGAAACAGCCGCATAGCACAGGGAGATCAGCTCGGTACTTTGTGACCACCTAGAGGGGTGGGATGGGGAGGGTGGGAGGGAGACGCAAGAGGGAGGAGATATGGGGGTATATGTATATGTATAGCTGATTCACTTTGTTATAAAGCAGAAACTAACACACCATTGTAAAGCAATTATACTCCAATAAAGATGTTAAAAAAAAAAAAGAAAAAAACTTGCTGCTTTTACAAGGAACTCAAGCTTCAGCATACCAAAAGCGGTCTCCAGATACAATGGCTTATATAATTGCGCTGCTTTCTGAGAAAGGTTATGTATCTCTGTGGCAAAGAACTTCAATCCTTGTAAGGGTCAAAATTCAAGGTAATGACTACACTCCAGGTATAGCAGGGTTGGGTGCAAACAAGGCTCGTCAAGGAGCGGGGAGGCAGAGGGTGTGCTCATCAAGCTTCCCTAGAAAGCCATGGGTAGAAATTATGATACTTCAGTTGCGCCAGGGAGTTGGGTGGTGATTCTATTGACTTGGTTTTGTAAGACTTATTTGATAGTGCTGAGAACATAGATGAGTCTCTCCAGGTGCTCTGAGCCTCGCTGCCCTGGGATTATGTCTGTTCTTCTCTTTAGAGCTGTTTCCGCCTCCTGTGCTGACAGCTAACACCGTCTGGCCCACCAAGGAGAGTCTAGTAACCCTAACCTGTGAGACTCCGCTCTCTCCACAGAGTCAGATGCCCAACTTCAATTTCACCTCTTCAGAGATGTCTAGGACCTAGGGTCATGCTGGAGCAGTTCCCCAAAGCTCCAGATCACTGCCAGGTGGAAAGAAGACTCAGGGTCTTCCTGGTACAAGGTACAGAAGTGACTTCCTGTGTCTGGAAACAGAGCCAGAGATTCCAAATTTATGTGCAGAGTGAGTTTTGGTGAAAAGGGACACTGGGGCTGCAAAAGGGGAGGTAGGGCAGGGCAGTATTCAGACCTTAGTTCCTTCTTTTCCCATAAGATGGGGATGGGGGTCTGTTCCAGAGAGATCCTGAGGCTATCCTGAGCTCCTCTCATTTCTAATAGTGCTTTAGGACTGGAAAGGTTACCGAGAGGCTTCAAGAATCATAAAACTTCAGAATGTCCACCACATTCCTCTTAACTTTACCTTTCCTATTGTAATATAATCAGATATATACTGGGTGCCTATTATTATGCTATAGAAGCTTTGCAGGGAGCTGACAGTCAGCTAGAGAGTAGCCTAGTACCAAATCCAATACAATAGGATTTGAGAGAACAGAGAGACCCATTTTATATCGGAGCAATTAGAGAAGATAGTATTGAAGCAGAGGGTCTTCAGGTAGGTCTGAAAAGAAGGGAGAGAAGCAGTTTATCATCTTGCGTGATGTCCCTTTAAAGGAGGGCTAATATTTTCCATTATTCTTCCTAGTTCTCAACACAAGACTTCTACCCATTGTCACCAAGCACAAGCCCAAGGATTTTTCCCTGGTGTTGCCCACCCTGGCCCCCTAGGGGAAATAAGCTCCTGAAATGAGTACATTATGAGATGAGGAACCTCATGTGACTGAAGGCTGAGAAGTAAGAATCTTGCTTCCCACAGAAATATACTCAGGATTGACACCCAGCATCCTCAATTCGTACTCTACAAAGATCTCTCTTTTCTGATCTTGCTCAAAATTTCCAACTCCATCTGCTGTCACTTTTAGGGTGATACCAACCACTTCAGCCTTGATGTTCTCAAGAGTCAAGCCTCACCTGCTGTCTCCTATTCACACAGGGATCCCTGTGTCTTGTGTCTCCATGGAAACTCTGCCCCCAAAGGGCAGGTGATTGAAAGGAAGACACTGGTCCTTGTCTGCTCTGTGTCTGAAGGCGCAGGGGACATCACCTTTTCCTGACACAGAGGGGACGTGAAGGAGAGTTTGGGGACAAAAACTTGGCATTTCCAGGGAGCAGAGTTGTAAATCCTTGTTATCACGGAGGGCCAGGCTGGGGGATACTACTCTACAGCTGACAACAGCTATGGCCTCATCCAGAGTGAGGCAGTAAATACCACTGTGAGAAGTGAGTTTCACCCACCCACAGTTCAGTCAGAGGTACTCAAACTGGGCTCAGGGACCCTTTGGGTCATGAGAACACTTTAAGGTGATCATAGGGACCAGAGCTATGAAGAGATAATTCTTTTCTGACAAAGGCAGACCTTCCAAAATGAATAGCTGCTTTCGGGGAACTACAAATTCGGTAGAAAAAAATAAGATAGTAAGATGAAAGAGATGAAAGAACACTGATGCTGTCAGCCAGCCGGAGAAAGGTTTCCTGGAATTCATCCTCACAGCTCTGGGGTAAATGCCTCTACAGCTGTGCTATTCAATACAGTGGCCACTCATCACATTTGGCTGTTTACATTTAAATTAATTAAAATAAAAAATTTTCTCTTTTATTCACACTAGTCACATATCAAGTGCACAACAGCCATATGCGGGTAGTGGCTGCCATACTGAGCAGCACAGATATAGAGCATTTCCACCATTGCAGGAAGTTCTGTTGGACAGCCCTGATCTAAGGATTAAATCTGGAATGTGGGAACAGAGGCAGGGGTAGGTGGTGAACTGTCAAGAGGAAGAGACCCTCTCTGACAGCCCGCGGTCCCCCTCAGGTCCTGTGTGTCGCCCTGTCCTCACCCTCAGGGCTCCCGGAGCCCAGGATGTGGTGGGGAATGCGATGGAGCTTCCCTGTGAGGCCCGGAGAGGCTCTCCCCCATCCTGTACTGGTTTTGTCATGAGGATGTCAGCCTGGGGACCAGCTCGGCCCCATTTGGAGGAGGAGCATCCTTCATTCTCTCTCTGACCACAGAACATGCTGGAAACTACTCCGTGAGGCTGACAATGGCCTGGGGGCCCAGCGCAGTGAGGCACTGCTATTCAATGTCATTTGTGTGTTGCTTGAGCCTGGATTACACGCTTCCCTTCCAGAGGAAAGACTCTAAGCATGCCGGTCAATGAGAAAGGGCATTTGGTTAAGATTGGGGCTCCTCGGGAATTCCCTGGTGGTCCAGTGGTTAGGCCTCCTCACTTTCACTGCCATGGCCCAGGTTCAGTCCCCGGTCAGGCAACTGAGATCCCACAAGCCATGTGCCACAGCCAAAAAAAAAAAAATTGGGGTTTCTCAGTGACTCATACTGGAAATAGAGACTACCAGAAATTGTGAAAGTTAGCAACCAGCCTCACACTAGCCTGAGAGGAGTGGACTACACTCCATGTCATTGGACAAATAACTGAACATCCACTTAACCATTTCAAACTAAGGCAAAACTCACTGGTACCCCTGCCCCATCCCCGACCTCACACCCCCTCCCCCGCAGTATCCGCAGATTTCCAGCCTGAGTCCCAGGCCTCTCTCCTCAGAACCTGCAGAGGACAAGAGCCATCTTCCGGCTACAGTGATGGCAGGGAGGTGGGGGGAGTCACTGCTTGGTTTCCTGGCAACTGCTGCTCTGTTTTTTACTTAAGGTTCCAGAGGAAGTCAGGTTTGTAACTTCTGCTTTTACTCTTCGTTGCTCTATCATTGATTATCACCAAAAATGCTGCTTGGGTGCAGCAGGTGGCATACACATAGTCTGGAAGCTACCACCCAGTGAGTGAGGCTGTCAGTTAAAGTAATTCAACCCTCCAAGAAAGTGCTTTACATATGTGAGTTCAAGTGAGACTGATTGCCCATTTACATTTGTTTATTCAATAGAACTCTGACAAAATATCTATGGGTTAGAAACAATCTCCATGAAGATGCATAGACAAGAGAAATACAACAGGGTACTAGATTTTAAAAGAAATAATCTGAGTATTCTAAGTACTATAGAATATAATACAATGGGTATATTAAATACAGTATAACTGGCATATTAATTGTAATATATTATAATATACTATATTATGCATAATTATATATGATAATGTATAATATAATAGAAAGAGCCTTGGATTGGAAGTAAAGAGATGAGTTCTAGCCACAGTTCTGCCACTTGCTGGGTGGGATATATTAAAAACCTACCAAGACAATGATTTTATCTCTCTGACCTTCATTTTCTTTCTCTGAAAATGGGGATATTAACGCATCCTCTCCTTGCCCTCATAGAGGCATTCTGAGGATAACATGAAGTACACAATCATTTTATATAAAATGTCTTACTTCATTTACTCATTTAGTTATACCTCTAATTCATTCCATGAAGGACTTGAGAAAGCTTGTGACAAAAACATTGACAATTAGAGAAGAATGAAATGCAAGTAGAGAATCAAGGCCCGTGGAAAACATAAGTAGATAGAAGTCAGCCACAGCTTGCTTACCTCAGCTTGTACTCACACAGAGACAGGTCCTAGGCTGCCCTCTTGGTAGCAGGAGGGTGCTGGCTACTCCCAGCCTGCCTCTTGTTTAATGCTCAGGATCCAGATGGCTCCTGCAGAAGTCTCAAGGAGAACTTGGGACGAGCCAGCCTGGAGCATGAATGGCACATGTCCCACCCTTCACAGGAGTAAGGAAGGAGGAGGCAACCTCACCCAAACCTCATGAACCAAACACAATTGTCATCTAATAGGTGAGGGGTGCCTCCCCCCAGAAGAAGACTTTATTGGACACACAGAGCCAGCTAAAATCTTGACAACAGACAATCAGATATCACTACCTTGACTCCAAGAAGTCACTTGTTCCAAAATTAATATAGGCTAGGTCCTTTACCCACAATGGAATAATCACATTTCCTCTCCCAATTCAGCCCCCTTCCATCACCTTTTTCAATTCTTATGCCCTAAGAAGAGCTGTTAATCCCAAGAGAGGCTTTTGAAGTTTCTCTCTGGGAAGTCTTTCCACTACTTTTACCTTTTTTAAAAAAGGTTCTTGTAATATTATGCCATAATGCACTTACTAGATGGATTAGGGGCGCCCAGCATATTAGTGCCAAGGACAACACTTCCATCCTTAGGAGCCCTCCAGGTATCCAGCAAGCTCACATAAAGACAATGTCAAAATTAGAGAAAATCCTAACACAGGGAAGGAAAAGGACCCCGGCCCTCACTTAATATCCCCAGTCACAAAAGGAGCCTATTAAAATGCCCTGTGCCAAGAGACTGCAGAAGACCTTCAGAGCGAAATGTCCCCATGAAGATACTAACCAGAGGGACAGAAGGGAGCCCGGCACACACCAAACAAGTGGTTGCAGATCTCCATGGCCTTGAAGGGTATTTAGAGTGTTTTCAAGTGCCTTATTTTCAGGACAGAGGAAGGAAGAATATAGACTCCAGCAGGATGAAGACTACCCTGCCTGCTAAGGGTACCTCTTAAAGTTCATGTTTATTTCATTTAAATATTCACTTTTTAAACCTTCCAGGCAAGACTGTCTATTACTTGTGCAAAGCAAATCAGTGATGGCCAAATAATTAAAATCCTCAAGAATTCAAAACTGTGGGTCCCTTAATTTCAAAATCAAGTATGTCTTGAATGTATGCTATAGGATTACCCTGAACTGTGCCTGTCTAGGACACAGAACAGAATCACAACCTCTTAAGACTGGAAGAAACCAAGTCAGAGTCACCACACAGTACAGCTCCGGGGGATGCCATTCACGTTGTTGTCTATAGAGACAGCATCCCATAGGGTTAAGCAGCAGAGCCCTGGAGTCAATAAATCTGGCTGCACAACAGACTCAGCCATAGAATAAACAAATATCTGATCCCAGCCCAGACTTACTGAACCTGAATGTTTGGAAATGAGGATCAAGAAATGGTATTTATTTAATTCCCTGAGTAACTCAAAAGCACAGCCAGGTTTGGGCTAATTCGTAAAACTAACAAAATAATAATAATTAAAAAAATAGTAGCAATATCTTCACCGTGTGTCAAATGCTGTTAGCATCACTTTAGCATGCATTGACTAATTTAATCTTCATTTGAGAGATGTTATTATTATTACTGTTTTCCCCATTTCACAAATACAGAAACAAGAGGTACAGGAATGATGAGTAACCCTAAAGCGACCCAACTACAGGCTGGCTGAAGAAGTGTGGCCCCAGATCTCATGTTTAATGAATTACGCTATACTCATAAAGAGCACACCAAGGTCTACAGAAGCTAAGTGATTTGCTTAGGTTACACAGCCAGTAGGCAAATCGCTAAATTTTCCAGGTGTAAAGCACCTGCTGTCTGCCCCTGGGAAGACAGGCATTTCACATTTTTCATTCATTCCACTGACATATATTAAGCACTAATTCAATGCCAGGCACTGTGCCGGGAGCAGGGGGTCACGTAGAATATGGGATGCTTATTCTGACTGTAAACTTCCCAGCAAGGGGCCTTCCAGACCATCATCTACTGATACGTGAAATGAGTGGACTCCTTTTATGCCAAATCCATCCTCGAGAGAGCTTCCCCTTGGCAAACACTAGTTCTTCCCCGCCTCACAGGAGCAGGTTATGATGCCGACCCCCACAGGTGAGGTCTCTGTGTCTAGTCCATATTTATGTGTTGGTTCATTTATTCAACATCTAGTGTGCAAAGGATGCTGGAACTCTCCTTCTGACTTATTTAACACTCAAAATGGAGAACTTGGAAAATGGCTCAAAAATTGAAATTTGAACGTGTCATGTTCTGCATCCCTCCCCCTTTCTAGCCCTACCTTGCAACACTCCATGCCTTTCTGGGTACTGAATCCTCTGAAACTCTGTCCACACTTAAGCCCCCTGGCCAGCCTTTCTTCTCCTCCTAATTCACTGTCTCAAGGACCGACACATATTTCTGTGCTTTCAGAAACTTTCAGCCCAGGTCTCCCGGGATGCCTCTACTCTAGCTCACCTGCCCCAGCCAGGGACCAGGAGCCTGTGTATAGCAATGGTGAATACTGCTGTTAGGTCAGGGCTCCAGGTGAGGAAAGGTGTAGGGAAAGGGCCAATGAGGTGAGGCTTGTAAGGATGTCCTCGACATCCCAGGTCCTGCTGAGACTCATTTGGGGTTGTCAAGGTAAGTATGAAGCATGTGGTTGGGAAAAGCGCCTGTGTGAGTCCTTGACCACCACCACTTGTCTAATCTTGTCCCCTCTTTCAGTGAATCCAGTGTGTCCGTGAGTGGTTTATCCCCAGGTCTGGAGCACCCAGCAGGGACAGAAGGGTGCAGGTGAGCTTTGGGGCAATACTTTTGTCTTCACTGGAGCTGAGGGGGTAAGTGGGCTGCTAGGCACAGCAGAGCTTTCCAGAGCAGCAAAGTCTGTCCCTTGGCACTGAAAGCAGTCATCGCCCTGCACATGAGAAGACAATGTGGGTCTCTCCTGATGGCTGAATCTTTCAGAGCCTGCTGCTATTGTGTCTCTTTCCTGTCTTGGGAGAGAGGCTGAAACGCTGGGGGATGGTTTAAGGACGGCTGTAAGAGGCTTGCTGTTTTTCACTGCTCATGATTTTCTAATTTCCTCCCCAGCAGAGCACCTAGGAACACGTCTGGAAGGCAAGTGGGTCCATGTTCCTGGCTTGTCTCTTCCCAGGACTTATTCTCCCTCAATGAAGCACGTAGTTCAATGCATTAGACACAGTGGGCCCTCAACAAAAACAGTAACTTCCTTTCTCTCATGAGCTTTTTCCCCTCAGAATTCCTCCGTTGTCTGTCCTAAGGTGGGGAAAGGGCAGCCTCCAGAAGCCTCATCTGAGCATGAAAGGAGCCTGAGAGGCACCTGCAGTGAGTCAGAACAGGTCCTGCAGGCATGTCTTGACCTTGACTCAGATCACTGGGATCTTCAGGTACCCACCAAGAAAACCGTGTACTTCTCTCCCAGGACTCCTCAGCCATTATTTCAAGGAAAAGAATTATTTGCCAGGGACTGAGCAAGGAAAGTCAGGGCTAAGAAGTACGCCATGAGGATGCTAGAGAAGGTTATGAGAATATCCAGTCCCCATGACCTGCCTGTGACCCAGACCCTGCGTTTCCTTCAGGGACCAGGCGTTGCTGTTGGAGCCATCTTTCCAGTTTTCTTCATGCCCTCATCCAGACTATCCCTATCCCACCCTGAGGTGGAGCCAGAACAGGCCAGGGGCCCTCAGCCAGGAGACCCAGGTCACAGACAGGACACAAAGGCAAGGGGACCCTTGTGAGTAGGAGCTGCCCACAAATCCCCTGAGGGCCAGCTTTGCAGTCAGCACCTGCACACAGTAAGCAGAAGCCTTGGGCCTCCGTTAGCAAGTCGCAGGGCCCGTGGGGGAGACTTTGAAGAATCCTTGAGTTTAATTGTGAGAGAGGGCTCTCAACTTGGCAAGCAGTGGGAGGAGATGTAGCCTCAGCCACTCACACTGCAAAATTGGTGTCCCTGTCAGAAACTGTGATTCTGCTGTCCAGTGAATCCTCGAGCCAGAGCAAGATCTGATTTCTCTTAACAACATTCCTGAACAGCGTCAACTCATGATCTTGCCCTCTTTGCTTTGGTCACAAGAAACAAGGACCTGAACTTTCAAGCACTTTTACCATCAGGCAAGACCTTGCGGTATGCGTGTCATGTTCTAATTCCACTCCTGGCTTTGTTTTACTAGTTTACCCCATTTCTTCACCTTTCATCTTTCGACATACATTTAAGTCTTGATCGTCATATATATTTTTATATATATTCTAGCTTCATGAGGCTAGAATAAATCAATAAATTAAACATAATAAGGTAGCATAAGTAATTCTAATTGGAATAAAAAAACTAGTTGTGAAAGACAAACTCTCGCAATGACTTCCTGTATCAATGGTAATATATTTTTATATTCATCCGCTTCTACTACAGTAATGTAGTCAGACTACATTATATTACGTTAATGTAGCTTAATTATATGAAAAACTACCTCAAAGCCATTAAGTTCCTAGCTAAAGGGTTTCTTTCCTCACTCTGTACCAAAACCCAAATTAATTCTTAATACTGCTTCTAGATTAACTTTCAATTTCACATAAATTTAAAAGAAAAAGAAATGACTTTCTTAGGCAATTTAAGCGTAAATATTCTTTCCAGAATCGTTCTTTATATACCATCAGCCTTAATTTCATATCCATTTAATCCCTAGTCCTAGAGATTTCGAATAGTTATGAAATGAGGCTTTCATACCAAGAAATACAAAATAATTGAGACCAATATAAATCTGCCTTTACAGAAAGTTTACTGCACTGTCCCTGAAAGCAGAGACCTGTCCCTTTTATTCCAAAATTTTCAAAGTCCATGGTCCCCTAAATACCACAGACTGTCTCTCCTATCTTCCTTATCCCCACCTTTACTTCCTACCATACACTACCTTCAGCCTCTTTGCTCTGGATTGCATGAAAATTTTAAATCTTTGAAATGTTTCCAGAAACTTTAGGCAAATTAGACAAGGCATATATTTCTGAAACAAAAGGGAGGAAAATAAACTCTGAAAAGGAGAAATGATGAGTCAAACAGCCCCTGGTCACTGCAGAAATAATAAAAAGGTCATAGACAAAGGGAAGGAGAAAAAAAAAAAAGAAGAAAGGAAAACCTGACAACTACCTCCAGTGAAGTTGAGATAAGCAATGGTTAATTTTATTTGTCGACAGGACTGGGCTCAGGGATGCCCAGATCACTGGTAGAATATTAATTGTGGGTGTATCTGTGAAGGTGTTTCTGGGAGAGGTTAGCATTTGAATCAGTAGACTGAGTATAGAAGACCCAGCCTCATTAATGTAGGTGAGCATCATCCAATCTGTTGACTGCCAGATTAGAACAAGAATGTGGAGAAGGGGCTTGAGTTGGGACATTGATCTGCTCCTGCCTTCGGACATCAGCACTCCTGGTTCTTGGGCCTTCAGACTCAGACTGGTTACACCACTGGCTCCAGGGGCTCTCAGGCCTTCAGGTTTGGACTGGAACTACACCACTGGCTTTCCTGGGCCTCCAGCTTGCGGACAGTAGATCATGAGACTTCTTAGCTTTCTTAATCATGTGAGTCCATCCCTCATAATAAATCTCTTTTGATATACCTACATATATTCGACTGGTTCTGTTTCTCTGGAGAACCCTAGCAAAAATACAAAGCACAAAGGACTATCTAGGTCAACAAAAAGGAGGATGGTGTGTTTGGAATAAGAGCATGCATACTCCACCTAGCAGCACTTGCCTCTGTGCTCTGGAGCCAGCAATCCTGACATGCAACTGTCAGTAAGTTACAAACCAGTGAGATCTAAAAATAAAATGAGGGTCTGAGAATGTCTGGTTGACACGGTGGTTAAAAAAGATAACTGCAGAGACTTAGCAATATGAGGTTCACAAGGTATATTTTGGGCTAGAATCTTCCCCCCTCTGTTTTTGGAAGAGAGATGACCTTGTAGAACAAAAAGAGAACAAGATTTGGACTGGAGGGGAATGTTGACTGATTTTTTACCAGTTGTCTGACCTTGGGAAATTATTATCCTCTCTGAACCTCGGTTATCTTACCTATAAAATGGGAGTAAATGCTCTTATCTCATAGGGCTATTAAAAGATTGAGACCTTCTAAGAAATAAATGTCTTTTGTAAAGAAGGCATGTAATAAGTGGTAATTTTAATATTTGAATTATTGTTATCATCATTATTATGGGAAAGATTGTCTCTTACAGACATTCCAAAAACAATTTATCAAGAGGTTTCTAGTGAATTTTACCCATGTTGCTACTACCCCCTTTTTTCAAACATAGGCACATACCTAGAACCCTACATGCATTCTGCATACCCTTATGTATTCTAATCAATGGAGTAGACTTTGCAGAAAGCTCACGTCTCTTCTCCAGTCTTCAGGTAATATTTTAGTCAGGGTTCTTGGTTCTAGCAACAGAAATCAATTCTGGCTCTCTTTTCAAAAAGGGGATACTTTACTGAAAGTATGTCAGAGACTCAGAAAATGGGAGGACTGGGCTTCGGAAATGAATAGGAACAAGAGAGAGTGGGAGGCCCAAGCAGTAGGGACCACAGCAAATGTCATGCTACAGAAATGTTGTGATCCACACACGGACCTGTCCACCGCAGCAACCCCGCACCCTAATGCCACCAGCTCAAGCTGCAAAGTCCCGGGGCAAAGGACTGACTGACCGAGCCTAGGTCACACACCCATCTCTTGACAACCCAGGAATAGGGGATGGAATAATCTTGTTCCCTGGGCTTTTAAAAGGAGAGGCTGCCCTATTTCCCACCAAGACCATACGTTGGGTTAGTCCACCTAAAAGGAAATCAAAGTGATGATAAGAAGGGTGTGTTGTACTCAAGAGATCAAATAAGTAAATAACAAGAGTCTACTAAAGATAGTAACTTGGGCATCTTAGAATATGACTAATTGGGTCTATACCCTTATTTTTCTCCTTAAATTGTAGAGAATATCCATGGGGATATTATTCTTTGAACATCCACTTCTTATAAATTTTTCATCCTAACTTCATGAGAACCTCAATAACCACAACTCTCATAGCAGCTTTGGGGCATCGAGAGTTTGCAAGTCAGTGGTACTATTTATATTCCAGTATTTACCCCTGGACATCTTCATAAGAGTGCCAAGTTCTGCTGGTCCCAGCTCCACAGATAACTAAAATTATTTGTGTATGGCCTGCTTTAGCACCCCACACCTCACCCCTTACGGCCACGCATACCCACACTCACCAAGTTCCATTCCTGACTGGAAAACTAGGACATTAAAAGAACTTGCATCTCAGAAGTTCTGGGTTCTGTGTGTTCCAATCACAGATTTATTTGATTAATCAGAGTGTTTTCTTGACTCTACTTTCTACTATGAAATGGAAGATTTGTGATTAGAGGTGTTTTGTGATCCTTATAAAAATACCTTGCTGGTGTGACTTACCCTGATACAGAAGGATCAATTTCTTCTTGCTTTTCTCTCAATTTATACCACCATTAACTCCCACACACCAACGTTAACCTCAATCCAGCTCTGGCAACCACACATATGCTGAGATTTTTTTTTCTTTTTTTTTAATAAATTTATTTATTTATTTTTGGCTGCATTGGGTCTTCGTTTCTGTGCAAGGGCTTTCTCCAGTTGCGGCGAGCGGGGGCCACTCTTCATCGCGGTGCGCGGGCCTCACCGTCGCGACCTCTCCTGTTGCGGAGCACAGGCTCCAGACGCGCAGGCTCAGTAGTTGTGGCTCACGGGCCCAGTTGCTCCGCGGCACGTGGGATCTTCCCGGAGCGGGGCATGAACCCGTGTCCCCTGCATTGGCAGGCGGATTCCTAACCACTGCGCCACCAGGGAAGTCCTCTTTTTTTTTCTTTCTTTTTTTTTTTTTTTTTTTAATTCTGGAGTTCTTCAAGGTAGGAACTCCACCCAGTTGCCAAGAACTGGACCAAGAGATAAGCTTAGGAAATCCTCCAACTATCTGAACCTAAGAAATGTCTTCTCGGGCTTGAGAGATCATTATACTCAGAAGTAACTGGATGAATGGGGAAGGGAGAGAAGAAAGGGTCCTTGGATCCTGTCCTACTCCCCCAAGCAGAACCCTTTCTTGGAAAATTGATGGTTCAGTGTTCTTCATCTCTTTGGGTATCCCACCTTTTTTTTTTTTTTTTTTCCCCAACCATAACCCTTTCCATAATCTGGAGAGGATGCAAGGGGGCTTGCTTCAAAAGGAGTTCAGACTTTAGGATCCCATTAAAGAAGAGCATCTCTGTCAAAGAGGTAGAGTGTTTCATCGTGCAGAGCATGAGGAAGCTATGGGAGAGGGAGTTTTTTTCTTCTTTCTTGAGATCAAGTCTCCTTCAAAATGCCTCCTCAGTCAGCCTCCTGCTACTTTTGTCTTTCCTTTTTCCTCCCTGAATTACTTTACCAAATCCTGGAGCAAAACCCTGAAAAGGTTTTGTCCTTCCCTATTTTGTGCCCCTATTTTATACTATCCTATCATTCATTTATACATTCATTCATCTAGTCTGTGTTTAGGCCACTTTGCTTAATACTATGTATTGACCGGGAGGAGAAATGTAAAAATCCCACCATGCTCATGTTCATCTGGTGCACATCCTTGATTCACACAGTGTTTAAAGTTACGGTTTAAATCAGTTGTAATTTGGAACTCAGGATATTTCACACAAAAATCTGTATTTGGAGCTTCTCTTAAGAAGTTTGAAAAATCAGATAACAGATTTTCAGATTTGGTGACAATATTCTAGAGTTGAATATCAGCTTCCGCTTTCAAATGGAGCACATGCTCTCCAATTGACCAGAGTATCTGTTATTCCCTTTGTTTCATTGAATCTAAGCCAAGTGGCAGTTTCCATTTATTCTCTCAAATGTCCAACTGTTTACTTACAGTAGATTTAAGAAAAGAGTGACTTTTTTACCTATGTCTCTACCAAAAGTAGGAAAACAGAAGACAGAATGAGAAGAACTTGTGGTTTCGAGAAGAACTTGTGGCTTCAAGAAGAAGAGATCATTTCTTTATGAAAGTAAAAAGTAGTCCTACATATATATGCAAATAAAGTGTGTCTTTTTTTTTTCTTTTTTCCTTTTTGGCCACTACCCGAGGTTTGTGAGATCTCAGTTCCCTGACCAGGGATTGAACCCGGGCCACGGCAGTGAAAGCGCTGAATCCTAATCACTAGACCACCAGGGAATTTCCAGTGTGTCTTTTTTTTATTAAATGCAAATAAAGGTACCATTATCAAACAAATTATAGCAAGAATTATGACAGGCTAGAGAAAGATGCACATTGAAGAACTTAATGAACTAAAAAAATAAAGAACTGAACTTTAAAGAGGACCTCTTTTTAGTGTTCATAAATTAAATACTACCACTATAAAATGCAGTTATGTGCTCAGTAAGTAACAAAAAGTTTCCAAGTACAAAAACTTTCACAGAGGGTAAATCTATAAAAGAATGTCCCTTGAGGGCAAAAATATTATGTTTCCTGAAGAGAATCAAGCATTGGCTGATGTTCAGGAAGTTGAAAATATGGTTTAAGAGCTGAAAGGCTAAGTGCGTGATATTTTTAACCAATGCATGGCATTTTCTACAGCAGTTTATAAAAGTATAAATACTACCACCTGGAATAACTATATTTATTTCAATATCATTAAGAATTAAGATGGAACTAAAAACTTTGGTCATGATGCTTATAGTGTATTGAGATGTCATATCAGATAGTAATTCTGTGTAAAAGACCACCTTAAAACTTAATGGCTTAAATCAACATCCATTTATTTATCTTATGATTTGGCAGTACGGTAACTCAGCCTGGATTTATCTCGACAGCTGTTCTGGCCTGGGCTGTGCTGGACCGTTATTGGCTGAACTCACTTATGCATTTCTGCCGTCACCTTATGGCTGGGTTTGGGCTGTCTGGTTTATGATGAATCAGTGAAAGCAGAAGCATGCAAAACCTCTTGAGACATTTATGTTTTTCATATCATTGCTTCTGCCACTCTTTATTGGCCAAAGCAAGACACAAGACCAGACTGTATTCAAGAGGTAAAGAAATAGATTTCCCCCTCTTTTATGAGAGAAGCTACCAAGTCACATTATAAGGTCACAAGTCTTGAAAAGTTGAAAGTAGCCTGGTCAAAATTAGTAAGACAAATATAAATGTGCTCCTACAGTGGCCAGTGTTAATGTTGAACTTGTTAGGTAAAGAACTAAATTCTATCATAGCACCATTCACGAGAAATCACTCTGTGCTGAAAAAGAACACATCTCAAATTCAGTCATTAAAACCATAAGCCAGATAAATTCCTAGGATTTAGGAACACAGACAGATTAGCACTTTACTTGATGAATAAAAGGCAGAGTATGGTGGTCACTTATACACGAATTTTAGGTGACTTACTTGTGACAGGGTACCAAGGAGAATTGAAAAAAATTAACTCGTTCATGTCATCGACCTTGGCTCCGCACCAAAGATTAGATCAAATACTTGGTCTTTTTAGTGAATGATACAATTCATTTAAACACTATTTTCTCAGGGAGGCATTCATTAGTAATTACCCAAAATTATGATCCCATTCACTGAAATCAGCTTCTAGAAATGAAAGGGATAGATTGAACTATCTATCCCAAATTATGGAGCTGAAAAGTATATTTGGAAAAAAAATGTAAAAATAAACCAGCATGGTTAGATTGGTCTTTTCCAATGAATGTGACAGTTGGGTTCAAGAGTTACAAATAGAAATAATTGAAGAGTAAAGCAATATAACTGAACAACAAATATGGCAATGTAGGAACACCAGAATTCCAAACATCCAAGAAGTAGTCCTTCTAAATATAAAAACCACTGTGCAAAGTTTCTACCCATGATCAGATGTGCTTATAATTGCAAATAGCTATTTGACCTTATAAAAAAACAAAACTAAATATTGTGACCATTTATTTATTTCTTCCAGTTTTATTGAGATGTAATTGACATACAGCACTGTACAAGTTTAAGGTATGCCACATAATGATTTGATTTACATACGTCATGAAATAATTACCATAAGTTTAGTAAACATCCATTATCTCATACAAATACAAAATTAAAGAAGTAGAAAAAAAAATTTTTTCCATTTCATGAAAGTTTGTACCTTTTGACTGCCTTCATCCAATTCCCCCTCCCACACCCCCACCCTACCCCCCTGCCTCTGGTAACTACAAATCTGATCTCATTTCTATGAATCTGTTTGTTTGTTTGTTTGTTTGTTTTTGAAGTATAATTGACATACAATACTATTAGTTACTGTTACAGAACATAGTGATTTGATATTTCCATACATTTCAAAATGATCACCATGAAAAATCTAATTACCATCTGTCACCATACAAAGATATTACATAATTATTGACTATATCCCCACACTGTACATTTCATACCCATGACTCACTTATTTTTTTTTTAACATCTTTATTGGAGTATAATTGCTTTACAATAGTGTGTTAGTTTCTGCTGTGTAACAAAGTGAATCAGCTATACGTGTACATATATCCCCATATCTCCTCCCTCTTTCATCTCCTTCCTATCCTCCTTATCCCACCCCTCTAGGTGGTCACAAAGCACCAAGCTGATCTCCCTGTGCTATGCGGTTGCTTCCCACTAGTTATCTATTTTACATTTGGTAATGTATATACGTCCATGCCACTCTCTCACTTCGTCCCAGCTTACCCTTCCTCCTCCTTGTGTCCTTAAGTCCATTCTCTACATCTGCGTCTTTATTCCTGTCCTGCTCCTAGGTTCTTCAGAACCATTTTTTTCTTTTTTTTAAGATTCCATATATATGTGTTAGTATACGGTATTTGTTTTTCTCTTTCTGACTTACTTCACTCGGTATGACAATCTCTAGGTCCATCCAACTCACTACAAATAACTCAATTTCATTTCTTTTTATGGCTGAGTAATATTTCATTGTATATATGTGCCACATCTTCTTTATCCATTCATCTGTCGATGGACACTTAGGTTGCTTCCATGTCCTGGCTATTGTGAATAGAGCTGCAATGAACATTGTGGTACATCACTCTTTTTGAATTAAGGTTTTCTCAGGGTATATGCACAGTAGCGGGAGTGCTGGGTCGTATGGTAGTTCTATTTTTAGTTTTCTAAGGAACTACCATACTGTTCTCCATAATGGTGGTATCAATTTACCTTCCCACCAACAGTGCAAGAGGGTTCCCGTTGCTCCACACCCTCTCCAGCATTTATTGTTTCTAGATTTTTTGATGATGGCCATTCTGACTGGTGTGAGGTGATACCTCATTGTAGTTTTGATTTGCATTTCTCTAATGATTAGTGATGTTGAGCATCCTTTCATGTGTTTGTTGGCAATCTGTATATCTTCTTTGGAGAAATGTCTGTTTAGGTCTTCTGCCCATTTTTGGATTGGGTTGTTTGTTTCTTTGATATTGAACTGCATGAGCTGCTTGTATATTTTGGAGATTAATCCTTTGTCCGTTGCTTCATTTATGAATACTTTCTCCCATTCTGAGGATTGTCTTTTGGTCTTGTTTATGGTTTCCTTTGCTGTGCAAAAGCTTTTAAGTTTCATTAGGTCCCATTTGTTTATTTTTGTTTTTATTTCCATTTCTCTAGGAGGTGGGTCAAAAAGGATCTTGCTGTGATTTATGTCATAGAGTGTTCTTCCTATGTTTTCCTCTAAGAGTTTTATAGTGTCAGGCCTTACATTTAGGTCTTTAATCCATTTTGAGTTTATTTTTGTGTATGGTGTTAGCAAGTGTTCTAATTTCATTCTTTTACGTGTAGCTGTCCAGTTTTCCCAGCATCACTTATTGAAGAGTCTGTCTTTTCTCCATTGTATATTCTTGCCTCCTTTATCAAAGATAAGGTGACTATATGTGTGTGGGTTTATCTCTGAGCTTTCTATCTTGTTCCATTGATCTATATTTCTGTTTTTGTGCCAGTACCATAATGTCTTGATTACTGTAGCTTTGTAGTATAGTCTGAATTCAGGGAGCCTGATTCCTCCAGCTCTGCTTTTCTTTCTCAAGATTGCTTTGGTTATTCGGGGTCTTTTGTGTTTCCATACAAATTGTGAAATTTTTTGTTCTAGTTCTGTGAAAAATACCAGTGGTAGTTTGATAGGGATTGCATTGAATCTGCAGATTGCTTTGGGTAGTATAGCCATTTTCACAATGTTGATTCTTCCAATCCAAGAACATGGTATATCTCTCCAACTGTTTGTATCATCTTTAATTTCTTTCATCAGTGTCTTATAGTTTTCTGCATACAGGTCTTTTGTCTCCTTAAGTAGGTTTATTCCTAGGTATTTTATTCTATTTGTTGCAATGGTAAATGGGAGTGTTTCCTTAATTTCTCTTTCAGATTTTTCATCTATAGTGTATAGGAATGCAAGTGATTTCTGTGCATTAATTTTGTATCCTGCTACTTTACCAAATTCATTGATTAGCTCTAATAGTTTTCTGGTGGCATCTTTAGGATTCTCTATGTATAGTATCATGTCATCTGCAAACAGTGATAGTTTTACTTCTTTTCCAATTTGAATTCCTTTTATTTCTTTTTCTTCTCTGATTGCTGTGGCTAAAACTTCCAAAACTATGTTGAATAATAGTGGTGAGAGTGGGCAACCTTGTTTTGTTCCTGATCTTAGTGGAAATGGTTTCAGTTTTTCATCATTGAGAATGATGTTGGCTATGGGTTTGTCATATATGGCCTTATTATGCTGAGATAAGTTCCCTCTATGCCTACTTTCTGGAGGGTTTTTATCATAAATGGGTGTTGAATTTTGTTGAAAGCTTTTTCTACATCTATTGAGATGATCATATGGTTTTTCTCCTTCAATTTTGTTAATATGGTTTATCACATTGATTGATTTGTGTATATTGAAGAATCCTTGCATTCCTGGGTTAAACCCCACTTGATCATGGTGTATGATCCTTTTAATGTGCTGTTGGATTCTGTTTGCTAGTATTTTGTTGAGGATTTTTGCATCTATGTTCATCAGTGATATTGGCCTGTAGTTTTCTTTTTTTGTGACATCTTTGTCTGGTTTTGGTATCAGGCTGATGGTGGCTCCATCACCACTATAGAATGAGTTTGGGAGTGTTCCTCCCTCTGCTATATTTTGGAAGAGTTTGAGAAGGATAGGTGTTAGCTGTTCTCTAAATGTTTGATAGAATTCACCTGTGAAGCCATCTGGTCCTGGGCTTTTGTTTGTTGGAAGATTTTTAATCACAGTTTCATTTTCAGTGTTTCTGATTTGTCTGTTCATATTTTATTTCTTCCTGGTCCAGTCTTGGAAGGTTGTAGTTTTCTAAGAATTTGTCCATTTCTTCCAGGTTGTCCATTTTATTGGCATATAGTTGCTTGTAGTAATCTCTCATGATCCTTTGTATTTCTGCAGTGTCAGTTATTACTTCTCCATTTTCCTTTCTAATTCTATTGATTTGAGTCTTCTCCCTTTTTTTCTTGATGAGTCTGGCTAAAGTTTATCATTTTTTTTAATCTTCTCAAAGAACCAGCTTTTAGTTTTATTGTTCTTTGCTATCATTCCATTTCTTTTTAATTTATTTCTGATCTGATCTTTATGATTTCTTTCCTTCTGCTAACTTTGGGGTTTTTTGTTCTTCTTCCTCTAATTGCTTTAGGTGTAAGGTTAGGTTGTTTATTTGAGATGTTCCTTGTTTCTTGAGGTAGGATTGTATTGCTGTGAACTTCCGTCTTAGAACTGCTTTTGCTGCATCCCATAGATTTTGGGTCATCGTGTTTTCATTGTCATTTGTTTCTAGGTATTTTTTTATTTCCTCTTTGATTTCTTCAGTGATCTCTTGGTTATTTAGTAGTGTATTGTTTAGCCTCCATGTGTTTGTATTTTTAACAGACTTTTTTCCTGTAATTGATGTCTAGTCTCATAGTGTTGTGGTTGGAAAAGGTACTTGATACAATTTCAATTTTCTTAAATTTACCAAGGCTTGATTTGTGACCCAAGATATGATCAGTCCTGGAGAATGTTCCATGAGCACTTGAGAAGAAAGTGTATTCTGTTGTTTTTGGATGTAATGTCCTATAACTATCAATTAAGTCCATCTTGTTTAATGTATCATTTAAAGCTTGTGTTTCCTTATTTATTTTCATTTTGAATGATCTGTCCATTGGTGAAAGTGGGATGTTAAAGTCCCCTACTATGATTGTGTTACTGTCAATTTCCCCTTTTATGGCTGTTAGCATTTGCCTTATGTATTGAGGTGCTCCTTTGTTGGGTGTATAAATACTTGCAATTGTTATATCTTCTTCTTGGATTGATTCTTTGATCATTATGTAGTGCTCTTCTTTGTCTGTTTTAATAGTCTTTATTTGAAAGTCTATTTTGTCTGATATGAGAATTGCTACTCCATCTTTCTTTTGATTTCCATTTGCATGGAATATCTTTTTCCATCCCCTCACTTTCAGTCTGTATGTGTCCCTAGGTCTGAAGTGGGTCTCTTGTAGACAGCATATATACGGGTCTTGTTTTTGTATCCATTCAGCCAGGCTATATCTTTTGGTTGGAGCATTTAATCCGTTTACATTTAAGATAGTTATAGATATGTATTTTCCTATTACCATTTTCTTAATTGCTTTGGGTTTGTTATTGTAGCTCTTTTCCTTCTCTTGTGTTTCCTGCCTAGAGAAGTTCCTTTAGCATTTGTTGTAAAGCTGGTTTGGTGGTGCTGAATTCTCTTAGCTTTTGCTCATCTGTAAAGGTGTTAATTTCTCTGTCAAATCTGAATGAGATCCTTGCTGGGTAGAGTAATCTTGGTTGTAGGTTTTTCCCTTTCATCACTTTAAATATGTCCTGCTACTCCCTTCTGGCTTGCAGAGGTTCTGCTGAAAGATCAGCTGTTAACCTTATGGGGATGCCCTTGTATGTTATTTGATGTTTTTCCCTTGCTGATTTTAATATTTTTTCTTTGTATTTAATTTTTGATAGTTTGATTAATATGTGTCTTGGCGTGTTTCTCCTTGGATTTATCCTGTATGGGACTTTCTGCACTTCCTGGACTTGATTAACTATTTCCTTTCCCATATAAGGGAAGTTTTCAACTATAATCTCTTCAAATATTTTCTCAGTCTCTTTTTTTTTCTCTTCTCCTTTGGGACCCCTATAATTCGAATTTTGGTGCGTTTAATGTTTTCCCAGAGGTCTCTGAGACTGTCCTCAATTCTCAATGTCCTCAATTCTTTTCATTCTTTTTTCTTTATTCTGCTCTGTGGTAGTTATTTCCACTATTTTGTCTTCTGGGTCACTTATCCGTTCTTCTGCCTCAGTTATTCTGCTATTTGTTCCTTCTAGAGAATTTCATTTATTGTGTTGTTCATCATTGTTTGCCGTTTAGTTCTTCTAAATCCTTGTTAAACATTTCTTGTATTTTCTCCATTCTATTTCCAAGATTTGGGATCATCTTTACTATCATTACTCTGAATCCTTTTTCAGGTAGACTGCTTATTTCCTCTTCATTTGTTTGGTCTGGTGGGTTTTTACCTTGCTCCTTCATCTCATTGTGCTTAACTTGCTGTGTTTGGGGTCTCCTTTTTGCAGGCTGCTGGTTCATAGTTCCTGTTGTTTTTGTTGTCTGCCCCCAGTGGGTAAGGTTGGTTCCGTGGGTTGTGTAGGCTTCCTCGTGGAGGGGACTGGTGCCTGTGTTCTGGTGGATGAGGCTGGATCTTTTCTTTCTGGTGGGCAGGACCATGTCTGGTGGTATGTTTTGGGGTGTCTGTGAGTTTATTATGATTTTAGGCAGCCTCTCTGCTAATGGGTGCTGTTGTGTTCCTGTCTTGCTAGTTGTTTGGCATGGGGTTTCCAGCACTGTACCTTGCTGGTCATTGAGTGGAGCTGGGTCTTAGCATTGAGATGGAGATCTCTGGGAGAGCTTTCACCATTTGATGTTACATGGAGCTGGGAGGTCTTTGGTGGACCAATGTCCTGAACTCAGCTCTCCCACCCCAGAGGCTCAGGCCTAACACCCGGCCAGAACACCAAGACCCTGTCAGCCACACAGCTATAGAAGAACAAAGAGAAGAATGACGTTCAGCTTCTCCTCAGAAACCATACAGGCATGAAGAGAATAGATGAAATATTTAAACTGCCGAGCCCCCTGGAGCTGTTGCCTGCCTGCTGCCTCTGGAGGTGTGGGGATGTCCCCTCGGAATCTGGTCCTTGTTCAGCAGCTTTGCTTCATGAGTTTTCAGACTCTGAGCATTTTTTTTTTCCCAAACTGGGTCCCAAAACCAACTGGAGTTGGCCTAGGTCCGACTTAGAAACCAGACTCACTTATTTTGAAACTGGAAGTTTGTACCTCTTAATCTCCCTCATCTATTTCTCTCCTCGCCCCACCCCCTTTCCCTCTGGCAACCACATTTTTGTTCTGTATATCTATGACTATTTATGTTTACTTATGTTTGTTCATTTGTTTTGTTTTTAGATTCCATATATAAGTGAATTATACAGTACTTGTCTTTGTCTGACTTGCTGCACTTAGCATAATACCTCTGGGTCCATACATGTTGTCACAAATGGCAAGATTTCGTTCTTCTTTATGGCTGAGTAATATTTCACTGTGTATTTATATGTATACATATACATATATACATAATACTTCATTGTGTGTGTATGTATATATATATATATATATATATATATATATATATATATATGTATGTATATATACATCTCACATCTTCTTTATCCATTCATCTATTGATGGGCACTTAGGTAGTATCCATATCTTGGCTACTGAAAATAATAGTGCAATGACCATAAGGCTGCATATGTTTTTTTGAATTAGTATTTTCATTTTCTTCTGATAATATCCAGGAATAGAATTGCTGGATCATATGGTAGTTCTATTTTTAATTTTTTTAAGGACTCTCCATACCATTTAAAGGTTACAAGGTTTACAAAACTGAATCTTATGTTGCATATACAATGTGAAATGTAAATTCTGATACTGATTTCTTGGTGCAGAAGAAAAGATGTCAAGTTTCCAGTTCCCAATGGAGAAATAATAAATAATGTAAGAGAAAAATAATGAATTATGTCTGCATTCCAATTTGTAGTTTTCAAGTTTGGATTTATAATATAATCTCTAGTTTCACACATGCTTATATTATGTTACACACATATCCAATAGTTTGGTAAGATAATTAAACTTTTATTGCATTATGGTAATTGATTTTTCTCACACCTGACTTTCTTCACTCTACACTGCCTGCCTGACTCCCATAGGCTTTGAATTCACACCCCTTGAAATAGGCTGAGTCAGATTAAAACATGCCAAAGGCACCAATCTATGAAAAGCAATTAAAACAGAGTAAATTGGTAAAATGTAAACTTGCCCCACTCCCATAAAGTAGAGAGCACCCTCCCATGTAATTTTTTAAGACTATGCCTCTTGAAAAAGCAGCCTTCTCTCTATCAAGGTTTTTGTGATGTGCAGTTGCAGCTAAAAATGGGTAGTTACAGACAAAATTTAGAACCAGATGCATAGTTTAATGTTGTTTACCAGTGATGGGTGATTTTACTTTGGTACCTAAATTTTAAATTCTTTAATATACAGCCTCCTAATGAGTTGCCTGGCTTGGAAAATTACAAAATCTAACTGAAAGTTATGGCTTTAAACTTTTTATTTTGTTTATTCTTTTTCAAAACGTTTTGGCCAATGGAAGTGAAGTAGTAAGAAAATCAATTTCTACATATAAACAAAATCATTGGAAAAGCAGCATCTCACTTTCCCTTCCAAATACATGTTAGAGAACCCCTAACATGTGTGGTCCAAGACAAGAGTAGAAATGGAGGCCTTCATTGTATATATCCAGAGGTTTAAAAGTTATCAATCAATCTAGTGAACTAATAAAATATTTTTATCCTACAACGTGACAAATATACCTTTATAATGATCTGGTAGTCTAGGTTCAAATATAAAATTCTTGGATCTTTGGAATTCCATACTGGAACATAGAACCATAAGAAATGCAAGCTCTGGTTGCAGGTCCCAAGCCTGCAGCTTCCTCCTTCTCTCCCCACACCCAGCTCCATCCCACAGCACAATCCATGTCAAAGGGAAATAGAGGCTCAATTGAAAGAGCTCCCAATGGCCAAAGCTGAAACAGTTTAAGCAATGAAGTAGCACTGGATTATTACCTAAAGTATAAAATAAATGCACATGAGCCCGTAGGGATATAAACAAAGATTGAATGAATGAATGAATGAATGAACAAATGAACACACACAAACAGACAAACAGTAAATAAATGGGGGAGAAAAGACAAATCTTCATTACAAAGGAACTTAATCTCGTCCCAGCCCCACTTCCTGAGTGTGGGCTGGAATTAGGGACTTGCTTCCAGACATTAGAGTATGGAAAGGGATAGATAGTAACTTTACATTGAAGAAAGCTGACAAACACTACCATAACCCAGTGATTGAGATAAATAGTACTTGCAGTAAGGCATGTTGATATCACGTATCCCTTGACATGATGAGATGAGAAATGCACTCCACCTCTGTGGCATTCTCTCTGCAAACCCATAACCCCAGTTGAGTCGTGAGAAAAACATCAGACGAACCCAAATTGAAGGGCATTACAGAATATCTGGCCAATGATCCTTAAAGCTGTCAAAGTCATGAAAAACAAAGAAAGACTGAGAAGCTGTCACAGACCAGGGTAGACTAAGCAGAAATATCTAAATGTAATGTGGTATTTTAGATGGGATACTATAAGAGAAAAAGGATATTAAAGGGAAAATTGGTGAAATCTGAGTAAAGCATGGAGTTAGTAGTTGACAAATATACCACTATAACATGACACGATACCATTACAGGAAACTGAAATGGGGTGAGGAATACATAGGAACCCTCTGTACTGTATTTGCAACTTTTCTGTAAATCTAAAATTATTCCAAAATTAAAAATTTATTTTTAAAATGTAGAGTTTTAAATGCTTCTTTTTTCATATATGAAAAAGGTCGGACTTTTCACAGTTTCTTACGCTGTCACTAAATACAAGTATTACTTCCCCTCGTTAATATAAAATCTAAAATTTGTCCCTGATTAGTTAAGCAATTGCCTAATAAATTGTGGTATATGCTGGTGTTCTGAAATGAAACTACAGTTTTGATACCAATAACTGAGGCATTTATATCAGTGACTTAAACGCAACAACAAAAATAGTACCTGACTTAAACTATTTAAAATTTTACACAGTGGTTGCCAATATGATTTTTGTGTTTGGACATCTTATATAACGTCATAAATATAAAATTTTATTTGCTAATTGAAAATCTTTCATTCAACAAAATTTATGCCAGAAACGAGAAAACAGAAGATGTAATTTCAACTTCCTCTCAACCTTTACTCAATCAATATTATTAGTGCTTAGTCTAAAATACTCTTTGTAGAATACTGCATCAATTATAAAGTGCTCTCCAGCCCATGGTCCTAAAATAATAATAGTGATTTATTGAGTGTTTACATGGTGCCAGGCACTGGGCCACGAGTTCTACATCATTACTGCATTCATACACACATCAATAGCAACATCGCCTTAAAGTGGATATTATTTTTTTTTTTTTTAATTTACTTATTTTTATTATTTATTTATTTATTATTATTATTTTTTTTTTTTGGCTGTGTTGGATCTTCGTTTCTGTACGAGGGCTTTCTCTAGTTGTGGCAAGAGGGGGCCACTCTTCATTGCGGTGCGCGGACCTCTCACTATCGCGGCCTCTCCTGTTGCGGAGCACAGGCTCCAGACGCGCAGGCTCAGTAGCTGTGGCTCACGGGCCTAGCTGCTCCGCGGCACGTGGGATCCTCCCAGACCAGGGCTCGAACCCGTGTCCCCTGCATCGGCAGGCAGACTCTCAACCACTGCGCCACCAGGGAAGCCCTCGTGGATATTATTTTTATCTTCTTTATACCAGGGTTGAAGTTGAGGCCTAAAGAGGCTAAGTACTTGACCAAAGTCACACAACTAATAAAAGTTGGGGCCAAGATATGAATCCAGGTTCATCATGTCTCACCCCTCTGGAGCTGAAAGATGATAGAAAGGTCCCAGGGCTAGGTGACAAAGGACATAAGTGCCACCTTGACACTCTTTATGTTCCCATTGTGCCTCATGTCTATGTCTACTTTGGCCCTTACCACATTTTACAAAGTCTTTAAAGGAGATGCATTTTATTTATTTTATGATACTTCTAAGTTCATGGACATTGCCTGGAATTGATGTTCAATACAAACCCCTAATTAGAGAAAGAAACTATTATAGATATATAGAAAAATGTTGCTGTAAGAGAAGAATACAGACCATTCTACATAATTCATCCTATGTCTGTTATTTTCCCCTCCTAGGAAGGCCAAGGGTCATTTATTCACAGATATCATGAGTATGATGATGACAGTGATGTGACAGCATTCACCTTTGTCCTTGCTCATCTCTCAGTCAACTTGGGTGTCTCTTCCACAGGGATGCCTCTCCTGATTCCCCAGAACTGGGTCAGATTTCCCTCCTACTGAACTCTAGGAGCACTTTTCACTCTGTATTTAACTCCCTGTTGGCTTTTCTGTCTCCCCACTAGAATGAAAGCTTATAGAGTCTTGCTTACCACTGTGTTCCCATCACCTGGCACCATGCCTAACATACAGTTATATAATCAATATGTATTTGTTGAGACATTCCTGTAGCAAATTTTGGATTCTAGGACCTTAAGCTAAAAATTTCACAGTCCATTCTCCAGGAAGAACGTGATGGGACTATAATTTGTTCATTGCTGCCTACTCAGATCAAAGTTTGTGGCTTCCTCTGAGACAAATGAGTCAGGATATTTTCATATATGTCAGACAAGGTGCAAGTTGTCTTATGATTCAGATACTTCATCATATACAGATGGTCATCTGGAGGTGGTCCAGCAGAGTCTGTCAGGGGTCAGAGAAGGGCATTTCTGTATTGAATGAGAAGATTTCCAGCTCAGGAGTGATTTAGACACATCCTTGGATTATGTGAATCTCAACAGAACTGCAGTCTTGCCTGATATCTGGTAGCAGAGAGAATAAGTTGCAGTTTCCTTGGAAGGCAGAGACTGGAGCTTTCTGAAAATAAGACAACTAAAGCCTTGAGGAACTATTCATACCAATATATCAGAGCAGTACTTAAATATTTTTTTATCAAATGTTGACTTCCGTCATTGAGATTTTCTTACACCAGGTAACGTAACTGTTCGGTATTTTAAGAAAGATTCCCCTACTTCCCCCTTTCACTTCATTAACTTCATTAACTCAACCAGCTATACTCAGAGGAACAACTTGCTGAACTCACTCTCCAGCACTGGGAACTGGCCTGTCTCCTATGAGATGCTCCTCAGGATCCCAGAGCAGATTTCCATGCTACTGTGGGCATCCTTGCTGGTCCTCGGTAAGTAGTGGGGGGAAGCCTCTGTTTGCTGGGAAAATTGAGCCTCTCCACAGGCAAAAGACCTCTCCTCTGTGCTGCTGAAAAAATGGATTTTAATCCCATTTAGAACAGCAGAAAATGAACAAAGGGGAAAGATATTGATATAATGGAATGAGAGGGAACAAAAATATTTCTAATAATGTGTTCCTTGTTTGCTTTTAATTGCCTATGAAAAATTCCTCTTACCCCCCCCAAAAGTGGGCTTATTTTTCCATGCAGAAAACTACAATTAAATTTGGTTACCTTTCTAATCACAGATCATGAAAACCAAGAGTGAAAGATGAACTGAGTCCCTTGTGAAAGGACCATGTTCTGACCGTGAGCTGATGTAGAATGATTTTCTGCTGAGAATAGTTATTTCTTTCTTGTATTCTAAGATCAAACCTGCTCTGATGTTTGCAAAGAGCCTGAGAAGAGGAGAACTAAGACAATTTCCCTTTGATTTTTCTTCCCTGCTTGCCAACATTTGTCCAAATGAGACACTGATTTTCTAGTAGCTCAAGCTTAGGGAAATAAAGTCATTTGTACACAGAATTTTGTTAAATGTGTTTGCCTTGTTCTCAGCTATATCTCCAGACTCCAATTAAGAAAGGAAGAGTTATTAGTGTGACTGGCACATTATGGGAACTCAGTAAATAGTGAATGAATGGCTATATGGGGCATAGCATGGTGCTGGGCAATGCAGAGGATGCAGGGACATGGAGGACATGGCCTCTGCCCTCAAGAACTGACATTCTGATAAGGAAATCAAAGGACAAATGAAAGAGCATTTGACTTGGCAATACAAGAAAAATATTACACAATGGATCATAGGATAATGATAATTAATTCTTGCTGATAATAATTAATTCTTGCTGAGCCCTATGTCAGACAGTCTTCTAAGAATATCCCATTGTATTAATGTATCCAATCCTCTAACAATCGATGAGCTGGAACTTCTATAAATCCTGTTTTACAGATAAGGAATCTAAGGCATAGAGACGGTCTCTTGCCTTAAGTTTCATGCAGTAGTAAAGTGGCAGAGTCAGGATTCAAACCCGTAATCTGACACTGGAGCTGTGCTTTTAACCACTGCCCCGTACTGCATGTCCAGTTATGAGTTTCAACTAAGCTGGAATGGGAGGGGTTCTGAATCAATAGAAAAGTGAGGGTGCTGCAGCCTAGAGGCATCTCAGAGGGCTTCGTGGAGGAGGTGGGATTTCATCTGGGTTTTGATGCATGGGTGTAACTTGCTTTTACTTCATAATGAAGGAGGAGAATAACACTCCAGGCAAGAAGATAGTGAAGCCAAGCCTCAGCAGCAGCCACAGTCATGTCAAAAAAATAATTACAGCAACGCTTAATTGACGACTTACTAATTTAACTCATTAAAATACGGCCATGAGGTCAGTTTCATGGCCCCCATCTTACAGATGAGAAAACTGAGCCTTGGAGGTTTTGTGTAGTTTGCCCAGGGCCACACAGCTAAAATTCAAACCTGTTTCTGCCTGAGTCTGCAGCCTGAGCTTTTGGCCATGGCGTTACCTTGTTTCTCCAGGGTGGGTGGAACTGGGCATGTTTCTCCTCCGTTTGGCTGGAAGTCGAAAATGGGCGGGTGGACTCTCACAGTAGAATGGTTTGGGACTTGTGGTTTGCCTTGTGCTGATGCCTGGCTCTTGACTCTCTTGCAGCAGCTCCAGTCAGTGGACCACTTGGTAAGTCCCTCTTTTCCTTCCCTTTCTCTTTTATGTTTCTGGATCTCTTAATAACCATCCTGTATCTCAAATTCTTGTAAAAAAGAAGCCTTGTTGTGCCCGCATCATTTTCTTGAGGACTACGGGCAGGTGAAAACATGTCTTAGGACTCTGACCCTAAGAGTTTGGGAGTCACACTCCTGGATGAAACCTGGCATCGTGCTGGATGATCTTGGAGGCGGGGCTGGGATACATGTCACAGAATTCAAGGAAAGGGGGTGTCCCCACCTGATGTGGGATTCTAGCCAACTTGACAGAATGCATAGAATCCTGAGAGGGGAAGGATAGAAATAAGCCATTACCTCATTAGGGGAGGCTGAGGTGCAACCAACTTGCCGGCTTCCCCACGTCTCCCCCAGCTTGACAGAGCCACGTGCAACCAACTCATCCCAAACGTCAGCATTCTGTGTAGACATTTCTCTATTAATAAGCTCAGATCATGATAACTTTGAGCCCCCATCCTACGGGTCAGCAGAAAGTCCAGCCTTCTATTGGGAGCTGTCTCCACGAGTTTTGGCAATCCCTGCGGATTTGTCCAGCCCACCTCCCACCCCCCCATCCAGGGAGCTGCTTATGGTCAGCCAGCTCCAGCCAGTGGGAGCCACTGCCCCTTGATGCACACCGTCCCCTGCAGCTTCTGGGCCTGTGATTCTCCCCATCAGTGCTGTGGCTACAGCCCATTTCCCACAAATCTCTGCCTAACTGGGAGGAGATCTTAACTTGACTAGGTTTTGTTAAACATTCTAGGATGGAGAAATAAAATACAGAGAGTGTCAGCTAGTAGATGTGGCTAATCTCAGAACCCATTGACTCAGTCCCAACCTCATAAAGATGCTGGCAAGATGTGTCTCCCCCTGACCACCGGGCCACCTGCACATAGCAGGGGCAACTTACTTGGACCAGCGAGGAATAAAGCTGCATACACCAAAGAAGTTCTCCCTTCCCTCCAGTGCAAGACTTACTGCCCAGTCTCCATTTCCCTAACCCCAGATGCTTCCCAGGAACATAGACAGCGCAGATTTCTATTCTCTTCAAGAGAAACAAAACCCCATACTCACTGGGATGTAGTATATCTGTATAAACCTCTAGAGAAAGAGAAAGGAAAAAAGTCTGCAGAGACACATGAATGTTTCTATAACCAAACAGAACATTTAATTTACTTAAAACAAGCGTTCAGGTTACTCTACAGTTTTTGCCCCCAAACAGAGTATTTCCATTACATTTGGGCACAATTCTAAGGCGTATTTGGGGCAGTTCTTACAGAAAAAGGTAAGAATATTTAAAGTCTCAAGCTTTAAAAAAACAATTGCTTGTACACCCTTGAATACAGACAGTCCTCCTTACCTGAGTATAAAAAGTACTAAGATAAAAACACACTTAATTGATTCCACTTATGATTTTATGGTAAATTGCATATCCCCAACAGTGAGATTTTATTTTTGGAAAAAAGACAATACAAATGGAAATAATGTGTTTTATTTTCTACATCACAGAATTTAGATTACCAAGGCAATTTGTAGAACAAAGCATGAATCAAATGTTGTTTTTTGTGTGTTCTTTTTTGTTTTGTTTTGTTTTTTTGTATGTGATAGCTGTAGGAAACTAAAACTGCAAAAGAGCTCCCCTGCTATGCTTCTCTCCTTTCATCATAAAGGAAAAATCTTCCCCCAGAATCCTCACCCCTTAGTTCACTCCTAGCTTTATTCCTCTGACATCTCCTTACTCAGAACTGTGTCACATGGCTGGGCAAGTTAGTGCTTCAGTTTTTCAAACCCACTGGTGGGCAACAGACTCAATAGAAGGGCATTGGGACTAACTTTCAGGAGCCAAACAAATATTTTCTCTATCATTGTTTGCTCCTCTTCAACTGTTAACAGATCTTGCTCTACTACACTTGTCAGTGACTTTGGGAGCCATCAGAGCAGTGGTCCCACAACACTTTTACCACCTTCATGAATTACTGCATCTTTGGCAGAATCTGAAGTATCACTTTACAATCAATTTTCATTGTATACACAATGAAGGATTAGCCTATCAAAGCATTGATCTTTGTGCAGGCTAGAAAATAGTAGTGTTAAAGGGGTAAGAATGTTTGAGTGGGTGTTTCCAATAGTGAATAATTTGGTCTGTGATTACTTTTATTATGTCAAGGAAGAAAACTTTTTTTTTCTATCCTCTTAGCTTTTCTAATGAGGGCCTGCAAATTAAACTGACAAAAGGCAGACTAGCAAGAGAAAAGACAAATTTTTTATTCAAAACTTACGGGAATACACAGAAAAATATAAACTAAGGAGGCAGTTAGAATTTGGGACTTATATAACATCTGGATAGGGAAAGGGGCAGGTGAGAAGGCCACTTACTGGAAAACAAATGATTTTTAGGAAAGATAAATTGGCCCTTAAGAGAATAGATGGGAGCTATGCTAGTTTTGTGACAACTTCTGCTTTAGGTGTGATGCCAACTTCCAGTGTCTGGTGATAAGAGCTGATCATTCATTTGCTCCTGGAGAGGTGATTTATGACAATTGAACTCTTCAGAGGCTTTGCTTTTAGGCAGATAAGGGAATTCAGAATTAAAAAAATAAAATCTATTCTCAAATGCCTTCAGCTCAAAATAATTTTTATGCCACAGTGGTGGATTCACCCTTCAGTTACTAACTCTCACACCTTGAAGCTACAAAACTTAGGAAATAAACACTCAGATAAGAAAGAGCCACAGTAACGGCTGCAGGAAATAAAGTTAGAAACAAAATCTCCCAACCGAGAAATCCTCTCCACAAAGGTAATAAAGAAAGCAAACACTTTTAGTATTGAATAAGCATTAAACCATATGCTTAATAATAAGCATGCCCATCACAGGCAATCCACCAAGAGATTGCAAAGACAGAAAAGGATCTCCCACTCTTATATTGCCAAGGGGATTCAGCCCATTACATACATGTTTTCAAGATTAAACAGTAACTAGTTCTCAAGTAGGAGGACTTGACAGCACCTTTTGTCACACATAGTTTATCCTAAATTTATCATGGTTATTGGTTTTTATCCAGAGGAGGAATAAACATCTCATATCTTTAGGACTGGAGGTAGTCTTGCATACTGCAACAAGGTACCTACCAAAGGTAAATGCTTACCCTTCCGCAGGAATGGGGAGACAGGGTCCAGGGGAGCTATCCCCCTAGATGTCTGCATTTCAAAAAGATGGCTCCTTCTTGAGAAAGATGTTCCTGAGTTATGAGACTGGCAAGAGGCTTTTTAGCCATTGTACATATTCACGTACATTTGAAAGAAATTCTGAAAGAAAAAAAGAGAGGGAGAAGTTGTTTCCCTTATTTTCAACCGGGAGAATTAAACCTCTTACCTTTAATTTGTATTGATATTTACCCTTACATTCTCCAGCTTCTGTCCATCAATAATTCAAAGATCTTAAGGCCTGATTTTATGCAGTGCCCACATTTTATTTTCATGAAAGAGTATCTTTGGGGTGTGGAGAGTTAGAAGCACCTAGTTCCCAGCACTTACACTCTTTGTAGTTATTTCAATATAATTTTCACTTTAGACAACAGCCTGCTCACCCCTCCCCTACCTACTTCTTGCTGGAAAAAAATACTATGGACCCTTTTCCATAACTGCGTAATTGACCCCAAATTCCTATACTCCCTCCCTCTACAATCCCTCACCCCACCATATGGCCACGCCACACAAATGCTCATCCTAGAGAGGTGTGTGTAACATGAAGAACCCCTGGTGGGAGGGAGTTCAGGAGGAATCTACTTGAGGACCTGGCCTGTTGGAAAAGGTAAGGGGGTTTGCGAGCCTCCCATCACTGATCTTCTGTGGTGAGTAGGTCCTGCTGGGGTTGCCCTCCGAAAGGTTAGTCTGTTCCCGTAGACCACAGAGCAGTTGCTGCACTCCTGGGTAAGGTGAACACAGCTGGAAAACTTGAAACCTGGGGAAACAGCAGCCTCGCCAGGGGGCCTTTCAGAGACTCTCCAAAGCTGGGTGCTTCAGTCCATTCCACACAAACCACTGCAGTGGGGACTGCAGACACCTCCACCTCAGACTCATTTCTCTTCTCCCCAGCTGCTGTACCCAGATCCATGATTTCCCTCCAGCCTCCGTGGACCACTGTCTTCCATGGAGAGAGAGTGAATCTGACTTGCAACGGATTTCACTTCTATGCACCAGAGAAAATAAAATGGTACCGTTGGTACTCTGGGAAACAACATCCAAGTGAAACCCCAGGAAACACCCTCGAGGTTCGTGATTCTGGACAGTACGGTTGCCAGGCCCCAGGCTCACTCCCGAGTAGACCTGTACGCTTGCTCTTTTCTACAGGTGAGAAAGAAGGTGAATTAGTTAAAACATTGGAAGTGGTTGCAGTACATCTTAGCTCCCTGGATTGTCCAAGAACTGAGGCCCTTCATTCTACTCTAACTTTGATCTTTCAGGTTCATGTCCTCTCTCACTGTCTATAAGTGTTTTTCAAACTACTATTGACATTAGAGTTTAAATGTCTAATATTAATCAACAGACATTCTTACACACACAATTAAAGAAAGAAGTTTTAGTTTTAGGGGATTCAAAAGTGAAGCTGTCTTAGGTCCTGCCTTCAAGGGCTTTACAGCCTCCTTGGGGAGAACTTATGTATACATGAAGGTACTAAGCACAAAATAGAAAGTGAAAAGTTCCATAAAATAAGAATTCAGAGGTGGGAAATCTCCAGCCTCAGGGCTTGGGTCTTCACCTGTCTTAGGATCTGTCCCTTCTCTATTTCAGAAAATTTAGATTACTCCTCAGGCATTGGTCTATAGGAGCAGGCATTCACTGCATCATCTCAGAGAGAAAGGATGGAAATAGCCTCTAATCAGAATCTGAAGAGCATGACAGTTTCATGAGTGGACCACATTCACTGTCCCTTGACCCTGAATTTGTATCTGTGACCATAAGCCCTCTGCAGAGCGCACTCCAATGCACTGTAACAATTCCTAGTGTATTTCTCCAAGAACTACGTCTTTGATGACTCTTGTTCTGTTATTTGGTGAGCAAGTTGGTGTTGATCTTCTCTGTAATCAATGACATCAGAGATTTCGGTCACACCTCCTCTCAGCTTTTCCTCTCCACATTAGAATCCTTATATTTTTGAATCTGTCCCTGAATGGTTAAATAGATGTGTTTAGGATTTATTTAGGAATTGTATCTGAAGCAGGTCAACTGATTTGGAAGGAAATGAGTGAACTTGAGTCAGGAGACTAAATCCTGGGGAAGAAAAAAAATCTCTGTAATTCAGGATGCACAGAGGAAGGAGTGCCTCAATGACAATGTCTTATCTGTGTGTGGTTTCCAGCCTCCTTCATCCTCCAGGCCCCACATTCTGTGTTTGAAGGTGATGAGTTGGTTCTGAGATGCCGGAAAAGGGGGAAAGAGAAACTGACTGCTGTGAGGTACTTTTGGAATGGAAAAGTTATTTCTGATTCTAATAAAAGCTTGGGTCTTCTGATATCACAAGCAAGATTAAACAACAGTGGCTGTTACCAATGCATTGGCTCCTTGGAAAACAATCATGTATTGAGAACAAGTCTCACAAATATTCGAATTCAAGGTAAACACTTCATTTCATACAAATTTGCTTAGCAATGTCAGGGCAGGGTAAATTGGGCACATCCGCGGGGATCTATGTAAGTGGTGTTTTTTGGTTTTTGTTTTTTTTGGCTGTGCCACTCGGCTTGTGAGATCTTCTTAGTTCCCTGACCAAGATCGAACCAGGGTCCTCGGCGGTGAAATCACAGTGTCCTAACCACTGGACCTCCAGAGAATTCCCTATATAAGTTGATATCATAACAAACTCTGGAAATATTTGAGACCTACGTCCTCTAAGAGGCAGAGAAAGTGGAGCAATTTGACTTAAATAATCCTGGGAAAGAAAAATGTGATAGAGGGGTCAATAATTTGTCTTGCTGGGTGTCTGAAGTTTTCCAGAACCGAGAATCCAAGCCTGCCTCATACTGAGAACTTGATTCACCTCTTTTCTCCAATCAGAGCTATTTTCACGTCCAAAGCTGAAAGTCACAGACTCCCAGCCTACAGAGGGGAATTCTGTAAACCTGAGCTGTAAAACACAGCTTCCTCTAGAGCGGCCAGACGCTCGGCTTCACTTTGTCTTCTTCAGAGACCATGGGGTCATCCTCTCAAACTGGAGTGCGTCCCCGGAACTCCAGGTCACAGCCATCTGGAGAGAAGACTCAGGATCATACTGGTGTGGGGCCGTGACCAGCGGCATCCACAAACGCAGCCTCCCGCTTCAGATTGATGTGCAGAGTGAGTGCTGGAGAGCCGGGCTGTGACGTCTCCCCTGACCGCTCCTTCTGGCCCAGTGAGGGTAGGGACTGCCCAGTACAGATGGATTTTGTCATCCTGACAGAGGCACCAGGCTTAGACTGAGAAGTGAGGTGGATAATAAAGGAAATACAGGATTTCGTTTCCACCTCTATTTCTCTAAAATCTTAGTCTTTCTTTGAAATTCTAGCACCTTGAAATGACAGAGGTGATTCATGGAGGCAGATACAAGAGTTGGGCAAAACAAAATGAAAACAAGGAACAAAATTCTCGGCTACTGAATCGACAGATTCTAGGATGTCAGATCTTGGGGCAAACTATTTAGAAGACACATATCCACAGAGCTGGACCCTAACCAGAAACAATAACAGTGTGATGTGTAAAGCAGAAGAGAAGGACGTACATACACACAAAGATAAATACAATAAATATCAGCTTGTCTTAGGTACCAAAGCAGGACTTCTGGAAACGGATGTGGTCTAGGTCAGTGTGACGATAGCCACTATTGTTATTACTTCTCCCAGGTCAAAATAATTCACACTGACAACTAAGACATGACATAAAACCCAAATGCTTTATCAGGGAGACCCAATTTATCTCTCCTGGAGCCTGTGCATCAGGATGGAAAGGTTACTACATTTAATGATACTCTAGGTCCCAAATCCACAGTCTACGAGCTACAGTGCTAACACCTGCAGAAGAGTATATCTTAAAGTCTCATAAAAAGTGACCCTGTCCAACATCCCACCCCTGTCCTCCTCTCATCATGCCCTCACCTGTTGTCTGTGTTCATACAGGAATCCCTGTGTCTGGAGTGTTCCTGGAGACCCAGCCCCAGGGGGACCCAGTGCTTGAAGGGGAGATACTGGTCCTTGTCTGCTCTGTGGCTGAAGGCACGGGGAACACCACATTCTCCTGGCACAGACAGGACACGAGGGAGAGTCTGGGGCAGAAAAGTCAGCGTTCCCAGAGAGCAGAGCTGGAGATCCCTGTTATCAGGGAGGGCCACGCGGGGGGCTACTACTGCACAGCTGACAACGGCTATGGCCTCATCCAGAGCGAGGCGGTGAACATCTCTGTGAGAAGTAAGTTTTAACCCCCATTGACCTTATTTATTCTCAGATTTCTCAAATTAGGGGTGGGCATAGCCAACACTATCTTTATGATTCTCATTTTTCTATTTCCATTTTGCCATTTTCCACTGCGACGTTCACTTTTTTCCATTAAATGTCAATAATTCAGGTTATAAAGAGGTACTACAGTGAGGTAATGCTGGCCAGGGACCATTTCATCTCTTGGGGATGATTCTGTGTGCCTGTACGCTGATCTATTGTGTGTCACTCTCAAAGAGCAGTCTTATGTCATCAGCAGTGTTTTAGGGTAGGGTATAGCTCGTTCATCCTAAGCGTCAACTGTACTCTCCTTTTGGTAATCCTCCACAGGACCAAAGACATAAAACATCCCTTTACTCCATTACTGTAGGTCTAAGAGTGTCTCAGTACCAACTTGTATGCAGGTCAGGAAACTTACAAGTACCAAGAGCGAATACAGAGCCCCATTATGTCCACAGAGGAGATAACCCTTGCTTTGAGATAGCACAGTCATAGCTTATATCTTTACCTTCCTCTGTCTCCAAGGAGTCATACTAGGTCAAGCCAGGTTCCCACTCAGCTCCCCTGGCACTAAAGAAATGGTTTCTATGGGGCTTCAGTTCATCCTCTATCTCAGGTTCAGTTGCATCCCAGGCTATCCAATAAAGCTAGCTTTTATGGAGGAACTACTGGAAAGCTAGATTTCCCTGCTTTCCTTTACAGTAAAACCCCTTAAAAGAGTTATCTCTACTCACTCTCTTCACTTCTATTTTCTCTCAAACCCATCACCCTGAGGCTTGCCTCACTCCAATGGTACTTCTATATCTATTCATCAGATACCTCTTTTAAGGTTTTCTGTTTTTTTTTTTTACTGGATCCCCATCATATTTTTTTTAAATAAATTTATTTATTTTAATTTTGACTGCGTTGGGTCTTTGTTGCTGCGTGCGGGCTTTCTCTAGCTGTGGTGAGGAGGGGCTACACTTGGTTGCGGTGTGGGGGCTTCTCATTGCAGTGGCTTCTCTTGTTGCAGAGCACGGGATCTAGGTGCGAGGGCTTCAGTAGTTGTGGCGCGCGGGCTCAGTAGTTGTGGCTCGCGGGCTCTGGAGCGCAGGCTCAGTAGTTGTGGTGCACGGACTTGATTGCTCTGTGGCACGTGGGATCTTCCCGGACCAGGGCTCGAACCCATGTCCACTGCATTGGCAGGCGGATTCTCTAGATCCTCCAACTCTAATACACCTGCAAGTCCAGATAACTCTACCTTCAAAGTATCACCAGAATATGACTAATTCCCACCACTTCCACTGCTACCACCTGATCCAAGCCACCTGGATGACTGCAATAACACTCTGATTTTCTGCTTCACCTGTTGCTCCACACAACCTATTCTCAACACAGTATCAGAAGGAACTCTCTAAATCATAAATCAGATCATGTTACTCTTCTGCTCAATATCCTCCCATGGCTTCCCATCTCCTTCAGAGGGAGAGCCAACGTCCTCTCAACGTCCCACCAGGTCCTGATGATCTGGCTGTCCTGCTATTCTGACCTGATGGCCCACCACTCTCTCCTCACCTTCTCCACTCTAGCCACCATGGCCCCCTGTCTCTTCTTCAAAACTTCCAGTCACACTCCAACCTCAGGGCCTTTGCACTGCTCTTCCCCAGTATCTTCATGCTCATCCCCTCACTTCCTCCAGGACCTTACTCACCTTCTCAATGAGACCTTCCCAGCCACCCTATACAACATAGCAGCTCTTCACCAAGGCCCTCCCTCTCCAAGTCTTGCTTGATTCTTCCTAACAGCACGTGTCACCAACTGCCATGCCATGCAGTCTTTTTCTGTCTCTTTCCACACCTCCCATAGTAGCCTCATAAAAGTAAATCTCTATTTTGACCATATTTTATCCCAGGTGCCTATTCTACTGATTAGCTCATATTAGGCATTCAGTAAATATTTGCTGAATGAATAAGTTTTACACATATCATTTTTGCTTATCGTGGTAATAATCCTAGAAAATAAAGATATTATCATCTCCATTCTACAGAAAAGGAGTGTGAAACTCAGAAAGGTTTGGTAATTTGCCTCTGGTCACAAAGCTTATACCTGGTAGCCCAGATCTGAACCTCGACACAATCTTTTAGCTCAAAGAGACAGAGACCTTTCCCTCTGTCTGACTCGTCATACTTAGCATAATGCCCTCAAGCTTCATTCATGTTGTTGCAAATGGCAGAATTTTCCTTCTTATGGCTGTATAATATTCCATCATATTCACATTCCATCATGATGGAATATTATATATATATACTAGATTTTCTTTGTCCATTCATACATCAATGGACACTTAGGTTGCACATGTCTTGGTTATTGTAAATGCTGCAATAAACATGGGGATGCAGATATGTCTTCAAGACAGTAATTCCATTTCCTTTGGATATATATGTAGAAGTGGGATTGCTAGATCATATAGTAGTTCTATTTTTAAAAAAATTTTGAGGCTCCTACATACTGTTTTCCATTGTGGTTGCACAGGTTTACATTCTGACCAACAGTGTACAAGGGTTTTCTTCTCTCCACATCCTTACCAACACTTGTTATTTCTAGTCTTTATTTTTTTTAAGTTATAGGGAATAAAGTTTATTTTGGCAGAGAGTGTTAAACAAAATTAAAATTGCATACATTAGTAATATAACTCAACGTCCTTAATTTAGTGTAAGTGTGACACATTTTCTTGCTTTCCTATGTCCTGCTAAATCACCATAACATAGACTGCTTTATTAAACTGAAATGCTGAAATTTAATTTTACTGTTTTTGCTTACGCTCTGATTCTAAACAAACTTTATAAAAAAGCCATTGTAACAGGTGTGAGGTGCTACCTCACTGTGGTTTTGATTTGCATTTCCCCAATGATTAGTGAGGTTGAACACCTTTTCATGAACCTGTTGGCTTTTGCATGTCTTCTTTGTAAAAATGTCTATTCAAATCCTTTGTCCATTTTTAAATTGGATTATTTGAGGGTTTTTTTGCTATGGAGTTGTATGACTTCCTTATATTATTATATATTAACCCCTTATCAGATACATGATTTCCATGTATTTTCTCCCATTCTATAGATAGCTTTTTCATTTTGCTGATTATTTCTTTTGCTGTGCAGAAGCTTTTTAATTTGATGTAGTACTATTTGTGTATTTTCACTTTTGTTGCTTGTGCTTACGGTATCGTATCCAAAAAGTCATTGCCAAGGCTAATGTCAAGGAACTTTTTCCCTATGTTTTCTTCTAGGAGTTTTATGGTTTCAGGTCTTACATTTAAGTCTTTAATACATTTCAAGTTAATTTTTGTGAGTGGTATAAGATGGAGGTCCAGTTTCATTCTTTTGCATGTGAATATCAAGTTTCCCCAGCACCATTTATTAAGAGATTATCTTCTCCACTGAGTATTCTTGGCTCTCTTATCCACTATTAGTTGACGGTATATGCATGGGTTTATGTCTGGACTCTTGATTCTGTTCCACTGATTTATATATCTGTTTTTATGCTAACACCAATTTGTTTTGGTTACTCTAGTTTTGTTATATAGTTTGAAATCAAGAAGTGTGAAGCCTCCAACTTTGTTCTTTTGTTGCAGGATTGCTTTGGCTATTTGTTGTCTTTTGTGGTTCCATACAATTATTTTTTTTAAATTTCTGTAAAAAATGCCATTGGAATCTTGATAGGGATTGCAGTGGATCTGTAGATGACTTTGGATGGTACGGACATTTTAACAATATTAATTCTTTCAATCCACAAACATGGGATGTCTTTCTATATTTGTGTCTTCTTCAATTTTTTTCAACAATATCTTATAGTTTTCAATATACAGATCTTTCACCTCCTTGGTTAAATTTACTAGTAAGTATTGTATTATTTTTGGTGTTATTGAAAATGGGATTGTTTTCTTTATTTCTTCTTTGGGTAATTCATTGTTACATAGATAGAAACACAGCTGATTTTTTTTTTTTTTAAACATCTTTATTGAAGTATAATTGCTTTACAATGGTGTGTTAGCTTCTGCTTTATAACAAAGTGAATCAGTTATACATATACATATGTTCCCATATCTCTTCCCTCTTGCATCTCCCTCCCTCCCACCCTCCCTATCCCACCCCTCTAGGTGGTCACAAAGCACCGAGCTGATCTCCCTGTGCTATGCGGCTGCTTCCCACTAGCTATCTATTTTACATTTGGTAGTGTATATATGTCCATGACACTCTCTCACCCTGTCACATCTCACCCCTCCCCCTCCCCATATCCTCAAGTCCATTCTCTAGTAGGTCTGTGTCTTTATTCCCATCTTGCCACTAGGTTCTTCATGACCTTTTTTTTTTTTCCTTAGAGTCCATATATATGTGTTAGCATACTGTATTTCTTTTCCTCTTTCTGACTTACTTCACTCTGTATGACAGACTCTAGGTCCATCCACCTCACTACAAACACCTCCATTTCATTTCTTTTTATGGCTGAGTAATATTCCATTGTATATATGTGCCACATCTTCTTTATCCATTCATCCGATGATGGACACCTAGGTTGCTTCCATGTCCTGGCTATTGTAAACAGAGCTGCAATGAATATTTTGGTACATGACTCTTTCTGAATTATGGTTTTCTCAGGGTATATGCCCAGTAGTGGGATTGCTGGGTCATATGGTAGTTCTATTTGTAGTTTTTTAAGGAACCTCCATACTGTTCTCCATAGTGGCTGTATCAATTTACATTCCCACCAACAGTGCAAGTGTGTTCCCTTTTCTCCACACCCTCTGCAGCATTTATTGTTTCTAGATTTTTTGATGATGGCCATTCTGACCGGTGTGAGATGATACCTCATTGTAGTTTTGATTTGCATTTCTCTAATGATTAATGATGTTGAGCATTCTTTCATGTGTCTGTTGGCCATCTGTATATCTTCTTTGGAGAAATGTCTATTTAGGTCTTCTGCCCATTTTTGGATTGGGTTGTTTGTTTTTTTGTTATTGAGCTGCATGAGCTGCTTGTAAATCTTGGAGATTAATCCTTTGTCAGTTGCTTCATTTGGAAATATTTTCTCCCATTCTGAGGATTGTCTTTTGGTCTTGTTTATGGTTTCCTTTGCTGTGCAAAAGCTTTTAAGTTTCATTAGGTCCCATTTGTTTATTTTTGTTTTTATTTCCATTCCTCTAGGAGGTGGGTCAAAAAGGATCTTGCTGTGATTTATGTCATAGAGTGTTCTGCCTATGTTTTCCTCTAAGAGTTTGATAGTGTCTGGCCTTACACTTAGGTCTTTAATCCATTTTGAGTTTATTTTTGTGTATGGTGTCAGGGAGTGTTCTAATTTCATACTTTTACATGTACCTGTCCAATTTTCCCAGCACCACTTATTGAAGAGGCTGTCTTTTCTCCACTGTATATGCTTGCCTCCTTTATCAAAGATAAGGTGACCATATGTGCGTGGGCTTATCTCTGGGCTTTCTATCCTGTTCCATTGATCTATATTTCTGTTTTTGTGCCAGTACCAAACTGTCTTGATTACTGTAGCTTTGTAATATAGTCTGAAGTCAGGGAGCCTGATTCCTCCAGCTCCATTTTTCGTTCTCAAGATTGCTTTGGCTATTCGGGGTCTTTTGTGTTTCCATACAAATTGTGAAATTTTTTGTTCTAGTTCTGTGAAAAATGCCAGTGGTAGTTTGATAGGGATTGCATTGAATCTGTAGATTGCTTTGGGTAGCAGAGTCATTTTCACAATGTTGATTCTTCCAATCCAAGAACATGGTATATCTCTCCATCTATTTGTATCCTCTTTAATTTCTTTCATCAGTGTCCTATAATTTTCTGCATACAGGTCTTTTGTCTCCTTAGGTAGATTTATTCCTAGATATTTTATTCTTTTTGTTGCAATGGTAAACGGGAGTGTTTTCTTAATTTCACTTTCAGATTTTTCATCATTAGTATACAGGAATGCAAGAGATTTCTGTGCATTAATTTTGTATCCTGCTACTTTCCCAAATTCATTGATTAGCTCTAGTAGTTTTCTGGTAGCATCTTTAGGATTCTCTATGTATAGTATCATGTCATCTGCAAACAGTGACAGCTTTACTTCTTCTTTTCCGATTTGGATTCCTTTTATTTCTTTTTCTTCTCTGATTGCTGTGGCTAACACTTCCAAAACTATGTTGAATAATAGTGGTGAGAGTGGGCAACCTTGTCTTGTTCCTGATCTTAGTGGAAATGGTTTCAGTTTTTCACCATTGAGGACAATATTGGCTGTGGGTTTGTCATATACGGCCTTTATTATGTTGAGGAAAGTTCCCTCTATGCCTACTTTCTGCAGGACTTTTATCATAAATGGGTGTTGAATTTTGGCAAAAGCTTTCTCTGCATCTATTGAGATGATCATATGGTTTTTCTCCTTCAATTTGTTAATATGATGTATCACGTTGATTGATTTGCGTATATTGAAGAATCCTTGCATTCCTGGAATAAACCCCACTTGATCATGGTGTATAATCCTTTTAATGTGCTGTTGGATTCTGTTTGCTAGTATTTTGTTGAGGATTTTTGCATCTATGTTCATCAGTGATATTGGCCTGTAGTTTTCTTTCTTTGTGACATCTTTGTCTGGTTTTGGTATCAGGGTGATGGTGGCCTCGTAGAATGAGTTGGGGAGTGTTCCTCCCTCTGCAATATTTTGGAAGAGTTTGAGAAGGATAGGTGTTAGCTCTTCTCTAAATGTTTGATAGAATTCGCCTGTGAAGCCATCTGGTCCTGGGCTTTTGTGTGTTGGAAGATTTTTAATCGCAGTTTCAATTTCAGTGCTTGTGATTGGTCTGTTCATATTTTCTATTTCTTCCTGGTTCAGTCTTGGCAGGTTGTGCATTTCTAAGAATCTGTCCATTTCTTCCAGGTTGTCCATTTTATTGGCATAGAGTTGCTTGTAGTAATCTCTCATGATCCTTTGTACTTCTGCAGTGTCAGTGGTTACTTCTCCTTTTTCCTTTCTAATTCTATTAATTTGAGTCTTCTCCCTTTTTCTCTTGATGAGTCTGGCTAATGGTTTATCAATTTTGTTTATCTTCTCAAAGAACCAGCTTTTAGTTTCATTGATTTTTGCTATTGTTTCCTTCATTTCTTTTTCATTTATTTCTGATCTGATCTTTATGATTTCTTTCCTTCTGCTAGCTTTGGGGTTTTTTTGTTCTTCTTTCTCTAATTGCTTTAGGTGCAAGGTTAGGTTGTTTATTTGAGATGTTTCCTGTTTCTTGAGGTAGGCTTGTATTGCTATAAACTTCCCTCTTAGAACTGCTTTTGCTGCATCCCATAGGTTTTGGATCATCGTGTCTCCATTGTCATTTGTTTCTAGGTATTTTTTGATTTCCCCTTTGATTTCTTCAGTGATCACTTCGTTATTAAGTAGTGTATTGTGTAGCCTCCATGTGTTTGTATTTTTTACAGATCTTTTCCTGTAATTGATATCTAGTCTCGTAGCGTTGTGGTCGGAAAAGATACTTGATACGATTTCAATTTTTTTAAATTTACCAAGGCTTGATTTGTGACCCAAGATATGATCTATCCTGGAGAATGTTCCATGAGCACTTGAGAAAAATGTGTATTCTGTTGTTTTTGGGTGGAATGTCCTATAAATATCAATTAAGTCCATCTTGTTTAATGTATCATTTAAAGCTTGTGTTTCCTTATTTATTTTCATTTTGGATGATCTGTCCATTGGTGAAAGTGGGGTGTTAAAGTCCCCTACTATGATTGTGTTACTGTCGATTTCCCCTTTTATGGCTGTTAGTATTTGCCTTATGTATTGAGGTGCTCCTATTTTGGGTGCATAGATATTTACAATTGTTATACCTTCCTCTTGGATCGATCCCTTGATCATTATATAGTGTCCTTCTTTGTCTCTTGTAATAGTCTTTATTTTAAAGTCTATTTTGTCTGATATGAGAATTGCTACTCCAGCTTTCTTTTGATTTCCATTTGCATGGAATATCTTTTTCCATCCCCTCACTTTCAGTCTGTATGTGTCTCTAGGTCTGAAGTGGGTCTCTTGTAGACAGCATATATATGGGTCTTGTTTTTGTATCCATTCAGCCAGTCTGTGTCTTTTGGTGGGAGCATTTAATCCATTTACATTTAAGGTAATTATCGATACGTATGTTCCTATTCCCATTTTCTTAAATGTTTTGGGTTTGTTATTGTAGGTGTTTTCCTTCTCTTGTGTTTCTTGCCTAGAGCAGTTCCTTTAGCATTTGTTGTAAAGCTGGTTTGGTGGTGCTGAACTCTCTCAGCTTTTGCTTGTCTGTAAAGGTTTTAATTTCTCCATCAAATCTGAATGAGATCCTTGCTGGGTAGAGTAATCTTGGTTGTAGGTTTTTCTCCTTCATCACTTTAAGTATATCCTGCCACTCCCTTCTGGCTTGCAGAGTTTCTGCTGAAAGATCAGCTGTTAACCTTATGGGGATGCCCTTGTGTGTTATTTGTTGTTTTTCCCTTGCTGCTTTTAATATGTTTTCTTTATATTTAATTTTTGATAGTTTGATTAATATGTGTCTTGGCGTGTTTCTCCTTGGATTTATCCTGTATGGGACTCTCTGTGCTTCCAGGACTTGATTAACTATTTCCTTTCCCATATTAGGGAAGTTTTCAACTATAATCTCTTCAAATATTTTCTCAGTCCCTTTCTTTTTCTCTTCTTCTTCTGGGACTCCTATAATTCGAATGTTGGTGCGTTTAATGTTGTCCCAGAGGTCTCTGAGACTGTCCTCAGTTCTTTTCATTCTTTTTTCTTTATTCTGCTCTGCAGTAGTTATTTCCACCATTTTATCTTCCAGGTCACTTATCCGTTCTTCTGCCTCAGTTATTCTGCTATTGATCCCATCTAGAGTATTTTTAATTTCATTTATTGTGCTTTTCATCGTTGCTTGGTTCCTCTTTAGTTCTTCTACGTCCTTGTTAAATGTTTCTTGCATTTTGTCTATTCTATTTCCAAGACTTTGGATCATCCTTACTATCATTATTCTGAATTCTTTTTCAGGTAGACTGCCTATTTCCTCTTCATTTGTTAGGTCTGGTGTGTTTTGACCCTGCTCCTTCATCTGCTGTGTGTTTTTCTGTCTTCTCATTTTGCTTATCTTACTGTGTTTGGGGTCTCCTTTTCACAGGCTGCAGGTTCGTAGTTCCCGTTGTTTTTGGTATCTGTCCCCAGTGGCTAAGGTTGGTTCAGTGGGTTGTGTAGGTTTCCTGGTGGAGGGAACTAGTGCCTGTGTTCTGGTGGATGAGGCTGGATGTTGTCTTTCTGGTGGGCTCGTCCACGTCTGGTGGTGTGTTTTGGGGTGTCTGTGGCCTTATTATGATTTTAGGCAGCCTCTCTGTTAATGGATGGGGCTGTGTTCCTGTCTTGCTAGTTGTTTGGCATAGGGTGTCCAGCACTGTAGCTTGCTGGTCATTGAGTGAAGCTGGGTCTTGATGTTGAGATGGAGATCTCTGAGAGATTTTCGCCATTTGGTATTACATGGAGCTGGGAGGTCTCTTGTGGACCAGTGTCCTGAAGTTGGCTCTCCCACCTCAGAGGCACAGCCCTGATGCCTGGCTGGAGCACCAAGAGCCTTTCATCCACACGGCTCAGAATAAAAGGGAGAAAAAATGGAAAGAAAGAAAGAAAGAGGATAAAATAAAATAAAATAAAGCAATTATAATAAAAAATAAGAAAAAAAATTATTAAGAAAAAATGTATTAAGAAAAAAAATTTTTTTAATTTTTTAAAATAAAAAATATGAAAAAACTTATTAAAAATTTTTTTTTAATTTTTTAAAAATAGAAAATAAGGAAAAAAGTATTAAGAAAAAACATTTATTAGGGAAAAAAAAATTTTTAAGTAAAAAAAAAAAAAAAAAAAAAAGGACAGACCTAACCCTAGGACTAACAGTGAGAGCAAAGCTATACAGACAAAATCTCACCCAAAAGCATACACATATACGCTCACAAAAAATGGAAAAGGGGAAAAGTTAATATATCCTGCTCCCAAAGTCCACCTCCTAAATTTGGGATAATTCGTTGTCTATTCAGGTATTCAACAGATGCAGGCACATCAAGTTGTTTGTGGAGCTTTAATCCGCTGCTTCTGAGGCTGCTGGGAGAGATTTCCCTTTCTCTTCTTTGTTCGTACAGCTCCCGGGGTTCAGTTTTGGATTTGGACCCGCCTCTGCATGTAGGTCGCCTGAGGGCGTCTGTTCCCCGCCCAGACAGAACGGGGTTAAAGGAGCAGCTGATTCGGGGGCTCTGGCTCAGTCAGGCCGGGGGGAGGGAGCGGTACGGAGGAGGCGGGGCGAGCCTGCGGCGGCAGAAGCCGGCGTGACGTTGCAGCAGCCTGAGGCGCGCCTTGCGCTCTCCCGGGGAAGTTGTCCCCAGATTACGGGAGCCTGGCCGTGGCCGGCTGCACAGGCTCCCGGGAGGGGCGGTGTGGAGAATGACCTGTGCTCGCCCACAGGCTTTTTGGTGGCGGCAGCAGCAGCCTTAGCGTCTCATGCCCGTCTCTGGGGTCCGCGCTGATAGCCGCGGCTCGCGTCTGTCTCTGGAGTTCGTTTAAGTGGCGCTCTGAATCCCCTCTCCTTGCACGCCGCGAAACAAAGAGGCAAGAAAAAGTCTCTTGCCTCTTCGGCAGCTGCAGACTTTTTCTCGGGCACCCTCCCGGCTAGTTGTGGTGCGCTAGCCCCTTCAGGCTGTGTTCACGCCGCCAACCCCAGTCCTCTCCCTGGGATCCGACCGAAGCCCGCGCCTCAGCTCCCAGCCCCCGCCCGCCCCGGCAGGTGAGCAGACAAGCCTCTCAGGCTGGTGAGTGCTGCTCGGCGCCGAGCCTCTGTGCGGGAATCTCTCCGTTTTTCCCTCTGCGTCCCTGTTGCTGTGGGATCCGCGCTGATAGCCGCGGCTCGCGCCCGTCTCTGGAGCTCGTTTAGGTGGCGCTCTGAATCCCCTCTCCTTGCGCGCCGCGAAACAAAGAGGCAAGAAAAAGTCTCTTGCCTCTTCGGCAGCTGCAGTCTTTTTCCCGGACTCCCTCTCGCCAGTACCGAAGCCCGAGCCTCAGCTCCCAGCCCCCGCCCGCCCCGGCGGCCGAGCAGACAAGCCTCTCGGGCTGGTGAGTGCTGGTCGGCACCGATCCTCTGTGCGGGAATCTCTCCGCTTTGCCCTCCGCACCACTGTGGCTGCGCTCTCCTCCGTGGCTCTGAAGCTTCCCCCCTCTGCTACCCGCAGTCTCTGCCCACGAAGGGGCTTCCTAGTGTGTGGAAACTTTCCTCCTTCACAGCTCCCTCCCACTGGTGCAGGTCCCGTCCCTATTCTTTTGTCTCTGTTATTTCTTTTTTCTTTTGCCCTACCCAAGTACGTGGGGATTTTCTTGCCTTTTGGGAGGTCTGATGTCTTCTGCCAGCGTTCAGTGGGTGTTCTGTAGGAGCAGTTCCACGTGTAGATGTATTTCTCATGTATCTGTGGGGAGGAAGGTGATCTCCGCGTCTTACTCTTCCGCCATCTTGCCCCTCCTCCCACAGCTGATTTTTGTATGTTGATTTGGTATCCTGCAACTGTAGTGAATTTTTTTTATTAGCTCTAACAGATTTTTTTGTGGAGTCTTTAGGATTTTCTTTATATAAGATCATGTCATCTGCAAACAGAGACAATTTTTCTTCTTCCTTTCCAATTTGGAGGCCTTCTATTATTTTTTTCTTGCCTGATTGCTCTGGTTAGGACTTCTAGAACTATGTTGAATAGGATTGGTGAGAGAGGACACCCTTGCCTTGGAGAATGGATCCAATGGAAAAATCAGAATTCCCCAACAATTTAGTTCATTCCTTCCATCAGTTTCTTTCCCACCTCCCCTTCAAAGCACGTAAGACTCAGGCTTCTATGAGGAAGGAAACTGGTGGCATTTCATTGTGGTGTCCCAATATATATATTTTTTTTTTTTTTAATTTTATTTATTTATTTATTTATTTATTTTTGGCTGTGTTGGGTCTTCGTTTCTGTGTGAGGGCTTTCTCTAGTTGCAGCAAGTGGGGGCCACTCTTCATTGCGGTGTGCAGGCCTTTCACTATTGCGGCCTCTCTTGTTGCGGAGCACAGGCTCCAGACGCGCAGGCTCAGTAATTGTGGCTCACGGGCCTAGTTGCTCCGCGGCATGTGGGATCTTCTCAGACCAGGGCTCGAACCCGTGTCCCCTGCACTGGCAGGCAGATTCTCAACCACTGCGCCACCAGGGAAGCCCCCAATATGTTTTCTTAATGGAGAGCAATCTCAGAGTTACTGCTGGTTCAGCTAGTGCCCTAATCAGTGGTGATATTTGCTTTCTTTCTCAGGCAGGCTGCTGTTCCAAAGTTAGGTGCTGCCAAGCCGCTGTTGCATAACATCTGTCCAGATGTCTAGGGGAAATTTCCAAAAGGCCAAAGTACAGAATAGATAGAGAGATAGAGAGGCAGATGTAGATTCTCCCCCAAATATTAATTTCTGAAATGATGTCTGGGGGTCGGTGGAGGGAGCTGTCTACCTTTCTCCCCTTTGCCACAATCCACCCAGGCTCTTGTCTTCTACCCCTTCACAGTGAGTCACTTCCTGTCACATACAGGCTCGGGGCTGTGCTGCCCACAAGTAGAAACCTGCTTCCTGTGCCACACCGGTCCCAGCCTAGTCCTCAAAGGCCCCCATGAGTCCTCATCTTTTAGATTCTTCCCTCTACCAGGGCTCAGGACCCCAGCCAAGGCGAGGAAAGGTTCCAGGGCTCCAGGCCCTAGACCCCTCCCCCGGAGGCTCATACAGGCTTTTCCCCTCCAGGCACCCTAGGGAAAAGAAGAGGCCTTGTTGCGGCGGGAACAACTGTGGGGACATTCAGCGTTCTCCTGGCTGTGGCCCTGCTGTTTTACTGCTGGCACCAGAGGAAACTAGGTTTGTGTTCTCTCTTACCTTTTGCTGGAGTCCATGCCCTGTCCCTGCCTCAGACACCCCAGCTCACCCCAACCTCAGTAACAGCCACAGCACCGTCCTCCACCTCCCCACCCCAGCGCTCACAGACACACTCATACTCTTTCTTGAAATGGCAGTTTCCTTAATAGGTATCTACTCTAATTTACTAAGCCTCAAGTGAAAGGTAGGGAGGAAATAAACATTTTAATGTAAAGTTTTAAAAACTTTAAATGGTTTCCTTGGGTGGTTTCTTTGGTCCAAACAGACTGGTCAGCTAGATGCTTCAGCCCATCCTACATCCCCTATAAGTGGACAATCAAAATAAACTGAAAGCCCCTATGAAGAAATGACTGAGAATGGGAGCTGGCTAATCTTTATCCTTCTTCTTCCTCAGAGACTTCCCAGAGCCAAAGCCTGAAACCAGCACCTTGTGCTCCAATGGCTCTGCTCTCCACAGGTCAGGCCGCTGCCTCCCCCTCTACCTGGTGGAGAGAGTTTTTCCCTGGTACTATCTGCCATGTGCTTCCAAAGGCTTCTTGCTTTAACCCAGGTCAGGCTAGTTTCAGATGCCAGGAAACCTGGTGTAGAAGACAGGCACAGAAACTTTTTCAGCTCTAGTATAATTACCCATCCTTCATCCCTGTCTCTTAATTTAATTCAATTCAACTCAACTCACCAGATCCTTCTGAGCACCTGCTATGTGCCCTGCACTGGGCTGAATGTAGGGAGATTTGGACCTTTGACCATGAGTCTCCTTAACGAGCTTGAGCCTGAGGTTCCTCTGAGCATAACCACAGATGCTCCTGGAAATCCATCTACAGTCCCTCACTACTCTGCAAGAAAGACAATTTGGCTATATTTAGTATTTCCTGAGGTATATCAACACAGCCTTGAACCTTAATCAAGTCTCAAATAATTGCATATTCAACATAGAAATGTATAGCCCTGTCCCCAGCAAGTTATATGTTCTGTTCAGTTCTTTTTCACATCGTTTTCATGAGAATATCGGACTGGGCCCATGTTTAAAATAACTTTCTGATGACCTCTCTTAGGCAGTGCATGTGTGTGAAATATTTGAGAACGAGCTCCCTCTGCTGACACAAATCTGCCTTCGTTTTATTTTGCAGGAGATGGTTCTCTGGGAGACACAACCAGGTGAAGCCTCAGCCTTCTGGTTTCCCAAGAATAAAATGTGCAGAACTGTGGGGCTGCAAGTTTATGCCAAGTGATTTCTCTGTGTCCCTGTGTCTAGATACTCCCATTTTCACATTCCTTGAAATGGCCACAATCACAGCTTCTTAGAATCCTTTTAATAGTTTATATAATGGATTTTGCATGTATTTAGATCAGTTTCTTATTTGAAATTTATCCATTTATCTGAATGGATGATACCAAAGGTTATAGATTTTCTAGGTTGCCACAGAATATTTCTGGTGCAAATAGTCCTATAGTTAGGCAACGTGTTACTATAACTATGTATAAAATGACTATTAATTCTAGACTTTCTAGAGGAAGCTCAGCTTCTAGGAATCTTCTTTTTGCCCCACATGTGCTCATATACTTACCAGATTTTGTGTTTTTAAATTTGGTTTGGAAAATATGGTCTTCTTCTGTCTGTGTCAGTGCCTCAGTCTTATAGTCAGGGACTTGGAGCATGGATTATGTCTAATTTCTTCTTGAATTGTCCAGATAGAATGCTTTGAGGACACTTCCTCCTTATGATGAGGCTGGATTTTTTTAACCAACTGAGAGTGACCATTCTATCTATGAGATCATCATTCCTATGATGTTAGAGACTCTTCTGGCCTTGTTCTGCTGACTTCTCCCCATTCCTTTTTGTCTCTGTCTATCCCACTCTTGTGCATATTATAATGTTCCAAGGACGATCGTGTGTTTCTGTGCCTCACAGGAGACCCTTGACCCTAGGCCCAGGAGTGTCCTTCCATCCCATGTGCCCTGCCCCAGTGGAACTGCAGCAGTTGTGTGGCAATGGTAAGGATTTCCTGGTAGGAAACTGCTCCCAGCCTGAGCCAGGGAGAGATACTTTGTTTTGAGGCCTGGCAAAGGCCCCTGGTCTCCCTAACTATCCCAAACCCAGACATTCCCAATAAATAATTGCTTAGGAAGAAGCATCTGCAGCATACCTCACTGACTGGGACAGCTTAGAAAGTGTTGCTTTTTTTGTTCTCAGTGCACCCCAGAGAAAGAGACCTGGTATATTCTGAGGTCCAGATTATTCAGCCTGGGGAAGAAGGAGAAGGTAAGTCACTGGGGAGAGATTCTTGTTGCAAACTATATTCATTCATTTGACACATATTTACTGAGCACCTCCTATGTGATGGGTACTGCTTTAAGTAAAGGGAGTAAATCAGTGAACAAGGCAGATAAAAATCCCTACAGTGTGATGCTTAGATTCTGAAAAGAGAAGACAAACACAGAAAACTACATAACGTATCTTTGCTGATGATCAGAACAAAAATTAAACATCCTTCTAACAGATATTGTAATCATGAAGGCGTATGTACAAAGATCTCCCTTAAGTAATGAATGAATGATTGCAAAGCACCTATTATGTGATAAGGATATATATGCACTATAATATATATAAATATACATATGTATGTATATGTTTAGTTAATCCATATAACAACCTTGTGTAACCAGTGTACTGAACAAGCAAGACTCATGACTTAATTACAAAAATCTTCTGTCTCCCACTGTCTCTTTAAACTTTCTTCTGTGAGAGATCTTCTCGGGCACTCAGGATGAAAATTCTGGCAGCCAAAGTCTTTACAAAACATTATCTTAGACAATAGACAGTAGGTGGACACTTTATGTCATAGTCTCTATTAAGTAACTAGAACACCTAGTTTGAAGATGTTAAGAAAAACTTTCCCCTCTCCTAGTTCAGGCAAATTTCAGAATGGAAGCTGGCAATGCTAGGGATGAGGGGGAGGACCAGGCAGAGTTGGCTTCTCTGTTTCTTTGGTTGGCTTCCCCTAATTAGCCTGGAGAAAGGAGTGGGAAAGGAGTTACTCCAGCTGGTATTTTGGAAGTTGGCTTCTGCCTCTCTGGGATGGCAGGTCGTTAAGGAGGCACTCCCCCGTATAAGGTCCATGTGTGGTCTTTTGAGGTTTCCTGCTGGATCCCTCCTTCCTAAAATTCCTTTGGCACAGCTGGTGCATTTCTAATTCCAGGAGTTGTTTGTGACTCATTCACTGGCCTCACCTCCAGTCAATCACATCCAGCTTCCTGCTGCTGGATTCCCTTGGTACCTGGAGGCCCTATTGAACAGGACCCAAAGTGACCATACTCCTGCTTGTTCTGTCTCCCACGTGGACCACATCTGTCCTTGGGGACACCTGGGAGTTTCAGGTCCTTGCTGACCCAGCAGCTTTCTTCTGACCCCACCACCAGTCATGAGTCAGAACTCTCAACGCTCTTGATAAGGGTGTTAAAGTATTTTTTATTGTTATCTGCAGTAAGAAATGCAAATTGTACTGTTAAGCAGTGTGAATGTGCACACACTCACACACACAAACACACACATAACTGAACTAAAGTTTTAGGAGGCAATACTTAGTGTGATGCACTCTGTTTTCTATTCCACTCATTGATTTGTTTAATCAGCTTTATTGAGGTATAATCGACATACAATATAATTCTCTACATTTAAACATACAGTTCAAATTAGTTTAATAAATGCATCCATTCACAGAACCACCACCACAATCACGAGGTCGAACATTTCCAACAGCCCAGAAAATCCTTTCATGCTCCTTTGCAGTTAATCTCCCCCCAGCTCCACCCCTGGCAACCACGAATCTGCCTTCTGTCCTATAGTTTTGCTTTTCTATAATTTCATATAAATGGAATCTTATGTAATGTAGTCTTTAGGTCTGGATTCTTTCACTTAACATAATGTTTTGCAATTCATCCATATTCTAGCATATTATAAGTAGTTCACTATTTTTTTTGTCATGTAAAAAGCTATGCACATTTAATGTATACAACTCATGAGTTTGGAGATAAATTAACACCAAGGAAACCATCACCACTATTAAGGCCACAGATATATGCATCATCTTCCAAAGTTTCCTTCCACACACTTGATGATGAGGATGATGATAATGATAATGATGATGATGATGATGATGTGTGGTAAGAACACTTAACATAAGATTTACCTTCTTAGCAAACTTTAAGTATACAATAGAATATAGTTAGCTGTAGGCACTATGCTGTATAGTAGATCTCCAGAATTTACTCATCCTTTGTAACTCAAACTTTGTACTTTTTGAGCAATACCTCTAGTCTCCTTTCCCTCAGCCCCTTGGAACCACCATTCTACTCTCTGCTTCTATGAGTTTGAGAACATACAGTATTTGTCTTTCTGTAACTGGCTTACTTTCTTAGAATAATGTCCTCCAGGTCCATCTGTGTTGTCACAAAAGACAGGATTTCCTTCTTTTTTAAGGTGGAACAATATTCCATTGTGTGTGTGTGTCTGTGTGTCTCTGTGTGTGTCTGTGTGTGTATCATACTTCCTTTATGCATTCATCCATCAATAAACATTTAAGTTGTTTCCATATCTTGGTTATTATGAATAGTGCTGTGATCTCTTCAAGATCCTGATTTTAATTCCCTTGGATATGTACTCAGAAGTGGGATTGCTGGATCACATGAGAGTTTTATTTTTAAATTTTTAAGAAACCTCCATACAGTTTTCCATAGTAGCAGTACCAATTTACACTCCCACCAACAGTGTACCAGAATTTCTTTTTCTCCACATCCTTGCCAACACTTGTTATCTTTTGTCTTTTTAATGATAGCCATCCTAACAGGTGTGAGGTGATATCTCACTGTGGTTTTGATTTGTGTGATTACTGATGTTGAGCACCTCTTCAATAACTGTTGGCCATTTGTATGTCTTCTTTAGAGAAACATCTATTCAGAGCCTTTGCCCATTATAAAATTGGGTTATTGTTATTGTTGTTATTTTAGCTATTGAGTCGTACGAACTCCTTATATATTTTGCATATGAATCCCTTATCTGATATATGGTTTGCAAGTATTTTCTTCCATTTTGTAAGCTGCCTTTTCCACCTGTAGCACCTCTCCAGTATTTTTGTGCCTAGTAGAAATTTCAGTTGTAACATGATCCTGAACTTGGTTGACAAATGAGGTTAAGGACTTTTACAAGGTCATAAGCCAGTAAAAGACTAAGTCTTCTGTTTTGCTATAATATTTGCTGCATAAAGTGCCTATTGCTATATTTGTCTAACATGCATCATCTGAACACCTGCTTTGTCTGTTACTTTGATTTCTCAGCCATCCCCACTAATCAGGACCTTTTGAATGATAGAATTAGAACTGCCACCAATTTGATTGGGTTAATTGGGTACATCTTATAGAGTCACCTTGATCAGTTGCTGCTCTTCACACTCTGTCCTTGACATATTTGTCAAAACACCACTGAAGCTGAGCACTCTGTTGGTGGACGAGTTATATTTTAAGCACTTTATGTGTTGGTGATCTGTAGCAAGATTTCTTCACCAGTGCCTCAGTGTTTGCATGAAGCCCCTGAAATTGTATGCAAATTTCCGTGCATATGTCTATTGTTCTGGGGAGGGAGTACATAGCTTCTATCAGGTCATTAAAAAGATCTGTAAACCCAGAAGGTCTATGGTAAAAATATAATGAAAAAGAGAGAGTTCCAGGATGTATCTTTTTTCCCAAGCTCTATCTCTCCATAAAATTACTATATAAAGCTCTCATGATTCTAGCTTCTCTGAGATTCTTAATTTCTAATATGCAGGAAGTGACAAATCACACCTGCTAAACTTTTCTCTCACTATGGCTCCATCTCTAAGAAACTTTGGCAATAAAATCAATAACCAGAACATGCTAATGTAGGAGAATTTTTCTCACAGGGCATACATTTGAAGAGGTCTAGTGGGAACGTGCAGAACAAGCAGGGGTTAGACTTCAAGGTCGGTAAGATGGAAGTTAAGAGAGGCAAGAATTGTAACTAAGAGAGAAATTATCTCTTAACATCTGGTAAAGGAAGGGAGTGAGGTTCCTTTCTGTGGTATTGAGGGAGAACATTATAGATCAAGGGAGCCTGACAAGGACATGCAGAGGGCTGAGTTAAGAAATGGTAAAACAAAGTCACACGTGTTGTAGGACATGTTGGGGGTCAGGGAGGAGAAAACATGACAATCAATGCAAAAGGCCCAGTGACTCCCAGATTCTGGGAAATAAGCTATAAGACTGAGTTCTGAGTGGATCCAAATACTCATAGTTCAGTGGTTTCCGTTTCTTCCACAGGAAATACCTTCAGAACATCTCTAGAGGACCAGGTGAGTTTCGTTTCCTGACTGTTTTCTCTCCCACTACTGCTTATGGCCCCATACGCCTTCTCCTTCCAGTTCTTCTTCTATCTTCTTTCCACCCCAGAATGCCTCCATTGTCTACTCTGAGGTGAAGACACAGCTCCAAGATGATTCAGCTGGAAAGGTCAGCTCTAAAGATGAAGATATCATGGAAAATTACAAGGATGTCCTACTCATGTGACTTGTCCCTGATCCCAAGACCCAGCTCAGTGCAGTCCTTGAGGTCTCTAGAGTGACCAACTAGTTCCAACTTTCCGGTTCTTCTTGCCCATGTGCATTCACTCCCAGGACTTCTGATTCACCCACTCTGATGCCGTGATGGGAAAGCCCCTCAAAGACGTCATTGAAATGACCAGGGTCCATGATTAAAAGAAGAGCCTGTGTACCTGCTCTGAGCCTAACCTAATGTGTTCCCTAGGGTGTGATTTAGGGGAAAGGAATAAGGAGGGAGAAGGACTGCTGCTGAAAAACAGAAGCACAAATTTTGGAGAACTGGGATTTGCATCTAGACAGAAAGGACCAAGTGACTCAGGTCTCTGTTTAATGCATCTTCAACAATTCTCCCACTGGGGAATCAGCTGCATCAATTAGTTTCACTATGAGTGACTGCATGTATACTTTACAAGCAATGCATAACCCCATCCCTCCTGCTTACACTGTTTACACTGTCAAGATTCAGTTGCAGACAGAAGAATCCATTCCAAGTGGTTTACAGATAAAGGACTTTAAAAGTTTATATTAACTACTTCGGAAAATCATTAGAAGAGTTGAAGAAGCAGGCTCTAGACTGAGTTTCCAAAAGCAAAAGCTAATTATGTTAATGTTATTAGGGACAAAGATTTTTAACATTGGAGACAAGAAATACAAATATAAAATTAAAAAGTTAAGTAAGTAACTTTAAGTAACCCCAAAAACCTAAATTTGAATTGGAAATGTTAGTACAAATTGATGACAAAACCTGCCTTTTAAAAAAATTATTTATTTCCTAGTCTGTCCACTGGAAATGTCTAGAAATAATTAACAACTCAATAACAATGAGCACCCATTGCACATGTTGTAGTCTCTAAATACTATTCCCTACTCAAAGGATACAGAGCTGCCTTTCTTGTAGGAGCTGTATCTTTGAGTTATCAAATAGGTGACGTTAGAATAATTCTTCCAATAGATGAAGAAAGACTGAAAGAAATAGAAAACGACTATTTTGTGTGAATGTTTCATGTTACTGATCAAGTTGACATACAAAAACCAGCCTAATATTATGTGCCTCCTGACGGAAGTATCCAATACCACCTACAAAGTATTTATGCCTGAAATATCAAAACTGAATCCACTCAAGTCTCTAGGTCTAACTACCAGTTTACAGGAAATAAATGGGACAAAGGACTATGTTAAATAGTACCATGGGATTGCAATCAGAAAAATCTAAACTATGGAAAAATTCTACAGGACAAATGACCTGGTTTCTTCAACAAACAAATGACTGAAGGAAAGAAGGAAAAAAGGAAGGAAGGAAGGAAAGAAAGAGGGAAGACCTATAAATTAAATGAGACTTGAGACATGTCAGTCAAAAGGAATAAGTGAGGCTGGACTCAAACAAATTAAGTTAAAAAGGAATTACTTATGAAATACTAAAGGAAATTTGTACATTAATATAAAGAAATTATGTTTGGATAATTTATGTGTTTGAAGAATTTATGTGTTTGGGATATAAATGATAGTATTGTGGTTATGTTTTTATTTAAAAAATTCATTTTTTACTTCATACTGAAGTATTTGTAGATTAAATGATATGCTTTTGTTTGAAATAATCCAGTAATGAGAGGGTGGGTAGGAAGTGGATAGGGGTATAGATGAAACAAGATTGGTCATGTGAGCACCGCTTCTGAAGCTGGATGGCAGGTACATTACAGGAGGAAGGAGGGCTTATACTGGTCTCTGTTTTTGTATGTTTCAAATTTCCATGATAAAAAGTTAAGCACTCCCAATCTCCCTTACTCTGCTTTACTTTTTTTCTCCACAGCACTTATCACCTTAAAATATACTATACAATTTGCTTATTTATTATGCTTATTGTATGTCAGCCCTCTAGAAAGTAAGTTAAGGGCAACAACCTTTGTCTTTTTTGTTCACTGATATATCCCAAGCACCTAGAACTGTGCCTGGTACACTGTAGGTGCTTAATAAATACTTTTGAATGAATGAATTACCTATTTCATTGAGGAGAATAACCACCCTCTCCAGAATGGAAGAGATCTAATGTAAACACTCTACTACCATGTAACAAGCTGGCCTCCCATGGATCTGGCACTTTATCAAACTCTGTCTGGCCTCTGTATCTGTCAGGCTGGGCACTTAAGAGTGGCCAGACTGGCCATGGTGAGCAGATGCTTATACAACTGAGTCCATACTTAACCTCTGCATCTTCCACCAATGCCACTTTTTACATGAACCCTTAAAACAATCAGTGGAGTAGCCGGGGAAAGAGCTGACTGACATTCACCTAGGGCAAGTTATCATGTTCCTCAGATTATTGAGATCCTCTTCTGCAGCAAGGCCTTTGGTGAGCATTCATATGAGACACAAATACTCTCATGCTCTGGGTCCAATCAGAGAGGTCCACCCATGTAACTTTTTCCTAACCTCCTAACTTTTTTATTTCCAACCCCCAGACCATATGGCCCCTGTTCATGAATCAGAGTAGACATCCATCTCTGGATATCTCATCTTCCAGTCAAAGTGGGCCTCTAGATGTGCCACTAAAAGTTCTGCCACTGGAAAAACTCTTCTTCACAGTCCTTCAAGTACTCCCCAGATGGGGCTACAGTGTTGCAACAGTCACCTCCAGCTGATGCTGGCATATTTAAGCCAGGATAGACTTTTTCCTCCTCTGTCAACTGGCCATAGGGAACTCACCACCAGGTCATAGTTGTTGGTTGAGAGAGAAGTTGGAGAGAGGAATGTGAGCCAGTCATTATTTATTCAACTTACTCATGCCTTCAGGTGTCAGATCTTCTGTAATCACTTCCGCTTGGTGATGGTATGAGTTCTTGATTAGTGGATCAGACATCTTCCAGCTAATGATGAACAGCTCAGGTCTCTGGTGTGTCATGTTCAAGTGTTCAGTGACTACCTGAGCAAGGTTACCCAAGAGCTTTTGCAAAAAGATGGTAGTTACTTGAAGAGGACATAGGTTTGCTCCAAAACCCTAGGGTCATTGACTGTGATTCTCCTGTCTAGGCTTGCTATAGCATCCACAAAACATCCTAATCAGCCTCATCACTTTTGGACCCTTTGGGTATACTGGGTCATAAAAACCAAGGACAGAACTGATTGTACTCTAGCCTAGACCAGCTGAAGAACTCTTCCTTCCTCAGGGACTCTCTCAAAGATAACAGCTTTATGGGCAGTTCAGTTATTGAGTCAGAACAGGGCAACCAATGTGATATATGTTGCTTCCAATATCCGGAGGTCTGGGTTGGGCTTCTTTCTTAATAGAATGCAGTAATAACTAATCTTACTTTGAGAGGACTATCCCAATATGTTGCAGAGGGCCAATAATACTGCAAAACCCTGAAAAGGAAGGATAACATATTAAGAGAATTTTTTACATTTATGAATTTATAATAACAAAAACCTGGATATTTTGCTGAGGATAGTAGACTAGGGAAGGAGGAAGATAATTTTCTTTGGGGCTAAATTAATTGATATAGTTTCAATTGGTAGAGATTCTGGATTCAGTGTATGAACACAAGCAGCTAGGAGTGGTCCTAAATAGTTGCTCTCTTGGAGGATCAAAAATTATTCTCAACAGTGGCCTGGGTTAAATGAGGTTGAGATAGCAACTATTTATTGGTATAATATAGTGGAAAGATTCAAAGATTAATATAAATGAGATTGCTGAAGTGGATTTATCACACATGACCCACTCACATACACTCTGACTATATCTCCCAAGAGGGCCTGGAGGACACCCCTTTCCACACATAGCAGTGAAAAATACATTAGTGATAAAAGTCCAAGCATCTTTGTGAAGCATAATAGAAATAGGCAAAGGAGAAGATACCACTTCTGAAATAAGCTCCCTGATAATGATGGAGTTCAGTGTAGCAGAGTCCAAGGAAGTTGTGTCTACTATAATAGGAAGCAAGGTCAGAATGGTAATTAGAATACTATGGCTGAAAAGGACTTTGAATCATGGTACCAAAATAGATGAGCAAGCTATATATGTACAACTTAAAACAAACTGGACGCCTGAAAGGGATTTAATATAGGGTATTAAGGGGCAAGCTGGAGAATGAGGCTCTAGGCTGAGCCTCCAAGAGCAACTCCCAGAATAAAACTGCCAATTTGGCCTGGCAAGAGAGCAGCCACTGCAAGATCCACAGGGTCTCAGCTGCTACTGGCAAAGTTCCTAAACTGAGAAGCTGCTATAACTTCCATTCAACACGAAAGCCTCTCCTTCTGCAGCTCAGAAAAATCAAAACATCCAGCTCTATCATGCAGTTACCAGAAGAGCTCACAGCTGCAATTTCATTACACCAAAGTCCACTTCTAAGTCTGGCAGGTGATCTGTTTAGTGAAGGAGAGGCTACATGCAGAAACCCTAGCTTCACCCTTCTAGTCTCTATTGAATAAAAGTCACATAGAAAGCATTGGTATTAGGAAAGCCATTCATCATGACCTGCCATGACAGTTCTTTTAGAATGGTGTGTGTGTGTGTGTGTGTACTTTTAGTGTAACTAGTAAAAGTCACAGGCTGGAGAGTGTATCAGAATGAATATGGGCTTTTAAATCCAAAAGATTTCAGTTCAAGCCTTGAATGTGCCACTTATAAGTTCTTTGATAAGTTACTTAAATTTTCTGGGTTCAATTTCTTTCTATGCAAAATGAAGATACTATGTACCTTGTACAGCCATTGTGAGCACATTCCTACTCAAGGCTTTTGTCCTTGCTGTTCCCTCTGTAATGATTTCCTCCTGATAACCACAACTTGTTTCCTCTCAACCTTACTCAAATGTTATAATCCCCACAAAGTCTTCCCTATCACCCATTTAAGATAGCCACATCTCCTAACCCCCATTAATTCCTCTTCTTCTTATGCTACTTCATATTTCTCCAAAGCACTTTTACCATCTGACATTCTAAGAGTTTTTCTTATTTGTTTATTATCTGATTACCCAAAGTATAATTTATGCTCTATGCAAACAGGGACTTTGTTTTGTTTACTAATGTATCCCCAGTGCCTCTTTCAGAGCCCAATACACAATACATGGTAAGCACTTAATTAACATTTGTGAATTATTAGAATTATATAAAGCAATGCATATAAGTGCTTGATAATGTGCCTTTTGCATATAAGCATTTAAAACATATTAATTATCAATATTAGTATTTAGTAAGCCATTGATATATTTTCTAGGTCAACAAATATTTATTGTGTACTTAATATACAAAACATAAAGATTGATCAGAAAAAGTGTTTCCCCTTAAGATGTTTCCAAAGTAGTGTACTGGAAGAGATAGATACATAAAGAGATAATTCCCATATAATATGAAAGTAACATTAGATGGAGCACTTAGCCCATGTGCTAGGGAAAGTAACATTAACAGTGTTAACAGCACTTCCCTGGTGGTGGAGTGGTTAAGAATCCGCCCGCCAATGCAAGGGACATGGGTTTGATCCCTGGTCCAGGAGGATCCCACATGCCGCAGAGCAACTAAGCCCATGCATCACAACAACTGAGCCTGCACTCTAGAGCCTGCGAGCCACAACTACTGAGCCCATGCACACGATTACTGAAGCCCTCATGCCCTAGAGCCCATGAGCCGCAACTACTGAGCCCACATGCTGCAACTACTGAGCCCACATGCTGCAACTACTAAAGCCCACAGGCCGCAACTACTGAAGCCCACAGCCTAGAGCCTGTGCTCCACAACAAGAGAAGCCACCGCAATGAGAAGCCCGTGCACCACAATGAAGAGTAGACCTGCTCACCACAACTAGAGTTGTGGCACGCAGCAATGAAGACCCAACGCAGCCAAAAAAAAAAATTAAAAACAAAAAACAGTTCTAACTGATGATCCCAGAAGTCTTAGGAGCTTTCCAAACAAAGCATCACTTGCTCTCAGGATGACGGGCAAGGCTGTGCTCCACCCAGACATTCAGGAACCTAGGCTGCTTACATCTCATGGTACTGTCATCTTCTGGGCTTCCAATTTCTTTGCAAAAAGAGAGAGAGTGTGGAAGGTCACCAGAGAGACTTTAGGGGCCAGCCCTGAGAGTGGCATGCACTCATTCCTCCCATAGTCCATTGACCAGAACTTAACCACAGTTTCCTTGCCTAACTCAGGGGTGGGAAAAGCAATCCAGCTGTGGCCTGGGAAGCAGAAGACACAGATCTGGTGAGCATCCCAGCCAGTCACTGCCCGACTCAACCAAGGGAAATTTTTCTGGAAGAGATAGTACACAGTGATTAAGAGAGTATTAACATGTGGGAGCCAACCAGATCTGAGTTCAGATCCAGGTCACAGTTCATAGCTATGTAACCTTAGTTAAATCACTCAAATAACTCCTTAGAGATTAAAAATAGGAATAACTGTAGAATCTAGTTCATAAACTTGCTGTGAGGATTAAATGTGTGGAGTCTTAAGCATAGTGCCTAAACACAGTAAACATTTAATAAATGTTAGCTGTCAGGAGGAGGAAGAAGAAAGAATAGAAAGAAGAAGAGGAAAAGGAAACTGAGTTGGAAAACTAGACACAGAAAGGATGGGCTAGGGAATGAAGAAAAGGACTTAAGCAGACATAGAAAATGTGCACAGGCATAAAACAGAAAAATGTGTTCAGGAACTTACAAGCAGTTTAGTACATTTGCAAAATAAAACTCTGTTTACTGGAAAATTGTGTCAGTCTGGAAAGGGAGAGATCCCAGTAGCCTTGGTGCCATAAAGAGCTTTATCTTGTAACCACAGGGAACCACAGATGTTTTAGTCAAACCATGTGTCTCAGATTTGTCCTCCAGAGAGATCTTTCTAGTGGCTGTGTCAAAGACAACTTCATGGTGGGAGAGCCTGGTGACAGGGAGAGTGGTTAGGTACTGTTACTGTCATCAAGGTTAGATGAGCAGGGCAGAGCCACAGATGTAGTAGAGGGGAGGGGCACACACCTTGTTTTGTAGGAAACTCAGTAAAAGCAGTGATTGGTTGGAGGTGAAGGAAGGCATCTAGGACAAGTCCCAGGAATTTAGCTTAGGCAACCAAGGGAATGACGATGCCATAGATGAAGACAGACTGAAGTATCGTTCAAAAACTCCTTGGCAGAGATGCATACCCCAAAGGAGGCCTATTCTCTAGGCCAAGGAGTCAGCTGACTTCCCACATCTGGGTGACCAGCTGCTCTCACTCGAGCTCCATGACGTGCACTGAGATTCATAGTCCAGTGAAGCAGCAGCCAACGTAGAACTTCCCCTTCTGTTTCACTCCTATTTCTTCCAGCTGGATAAATTCTGGCGTCGGGATATGCCAAAATGGAGTGAGTTATAAGATGCTAATGGAGGTTAGCAAGAAAATAGAAAAACATAGAGATGAGGTCAAAATCAGCGTTTCTAGATTTGGAATCCCCCCATAATTTCTCAGAGATAGCAGTCATCCTGGGAGCATTCTAGGTCCCCAAGACTTAAAATGGTCCCATGAAAATGAATGGATTCTCTCTCGGCTACACAATAAAATCTATAGACTTCAGCTTAGGTTCAGCTCTTGTATGACTTGGGCCCATCCTATACTAGCCAACCATTAAATGCCTAACCTTCCCTACTCCCTGTATTTTTTCTTATGTTTTTGCTCTCACATTCCTTCCAGCTGAATTGTCCTCCCTCCAATAAGCTCCTAACATCTATCTCTATTTTTGGTGTTCTAAATCAGGGGATAGCAAACTACAGCTTGTGGGCCAAATGTAGCCCACTGCCTGTTTTTGTCAATAAAGTTTTATTGGAACATGAGCACACCCAAAAAAAAAAAAAAAAAAAACTCCTTGGCGTAAGTGCAGTCTCACCCAACTCCTCTCAATGTTGCATTTTATGTGCCAGGATTTTATTTACCAAAAAAACTTGAAGAAAATTTGAGATTCACATTCAGCTTTCTCTCCTCCTGGCCAATCACTTTGTGGCCTAGACTTTTTTTTTTTTTTTAAAGAATTTGAAATTCCTTGCCTTCACTCTTGAGTCATTAAAATGTTTACCTAGATAATCTCTACAATACTTCAATCTTATATATTTGGTGATTCTGCTGTGCACACCATCAGCCTTCAGTTCTCATTAGCTCCATCCCAGTTTCTTGCTTATTATATTTAATAAAATCTCTAAAGCTAAGCATGACCTTGAGATAAGATGTAAAAACAGCCCCCACCCAAACATCAGTTCAAGAGTCTCAGAAAGAGGAACCCCAAGATAAATATATCATTTATGTTTATGCAAAAAATGTGTTGTGTCTTCGGACTTCCCAGAGGCATGGAAAAATAACACCTCAGAAATTTACATAGCTGGAGGGGTAAGGGGAAAGCCTCAAACCAGTTGGCTTCTATTATTTTCTGGCTAAAAAAATGAGAATTTTCATTACGAAAAGAAGTCAGCTCATTTGCATAGGGCCTCCTTCCCTAAGAGCACAAGTAGCCCAAGTTCTCCCCAGGAAGTTATTCAGGACCACCAAGAAGAGAGCAGAGCTAGATGCAGGATGTTACATAACTTTTGTGGCCCAGTGAAAAGTGAAAATGCAAGACCCTTTGTTCAAAAACCAAGAGAAAAAAAGTGATGCTAAAGGTACTAAAATATAAAGCTTTTTTTTTTTTCTTTTTCCCATGGTCTTTGCCTCTTCTTGTCATGATGCTTTTTATTTGCTATTTAAGGTCATTATAAGAAAAGAAAAAACAAAATTTTAAATCATTAGCATGAATTTTATGTTTCAACCTTTATATTTTGCAATGCCAGCTTTAACTGCAAATGTGAGAGTATTTCACTCATATGTAGAACCACAGAAATTAGACAATTTGTATTTCATAGTTCACTCACGCATATGTATTTTGTTCTTTTGAGAACAGTGGAAATTCTGCAAAAAAAAAACCTCTCAATTTTTAAAATTTCATTTCTTAATATGAGCACATTACGCCAACACTTTCTATCTTTAGATTACTGACAAGTAAGGAAAGACTGAAATATAGAGATTGTCTTATCTTTCCTTTTCCTTTTACGTTATTTTCAGCTTACTTGATTAGCTAATATAGGGAAGTACCTTATATTAGGGTTCCTTGCTTGTTGAAGTTTCTTAGAACACGATTGCCTTCTTACTATGTTTAAAGCAAGTTCTGGTTCAAATGGAAAGCATGGCTTCTCGGGGCTGTTAGTCATTGATGTAATATGTTTACTTTGTACTCCCTTTGAGTCTTGCTGACTCACACATATTGTGGATCCAACAGGAATTCTGTGTTCCTGGGGTATTTGAATGCTATTTGCATTTGGGCAGCAAGGAAAGTGGACACACCTATAGCAAGTATCTTCTCTGCTCATGTGCTGACTTCATTGTTCCATCAGACTTCATTTACAAAACACAATTTAAAGATAAAATTATTAGAAATTTCAAGACAGCAACAGCAGAGTATTAGGCCAGGCTCAGGGTCTTTATAAATGTAGGGTCCTGTGTGACTGTACAGGTCATATGTTCATGAAAGCAGATGTAGTTGTGATGCTTCCAGCAAGTCATAAGTGGCTAGTCAGAAGTCTTCTCCAATGGACCTTCCAGAATCAAACAGGCCCAAAACAATTTCTCTCTTTTTCTAAATGCTTTCTAACTAAATATTTGAACCTGTCATTGGAATTTGTGATTATGCTAGTGCTGGGATTAGAAGGCAATTGGATCTGAAAGCCCCGGGCTGAGGGCAGCCTTGGAGAATGTTACCTAACACAAGTTCATGTGCCCAACACACAGTGAGGCCAAACAAACTGAAACGTCAGAGTTTGGAGTAGTGAAATGTTTATTGCAGGGCCACGCAAGGAGACGGTTGGCTCATGCCCCACCCCAAAACCCGAACTCCCCAAAGAGCTTCAGCAAAGCATTTTTAAAGGCCAAGTTGGGGGATGGGGGTGGTAACAGGGTATGTGATCAGCTTGTGCACAATTCTCTGATTGGTTGATGTTGAAGTAACAGGGCGCTTAACTTTACCAGTCCTTGGGCACCAGTAGGTCTGTGTGCTATGTGCTCATGACCACCAAGTAGTTAATTTCTTCCCTTTGGTGGTGGTTTTTAGCATCTGAAAAACTCAGGAAATATGCATGAGATACTGTTATCTGGGCACTTCGGAGAGGAGTTAAAGCCAAAGATATGGGGGAGGGGTCTGTCATGGGAAAGCCCCATAGGGTCCTGCTCGGTTACATGAATGGAAAAAAGAGCTGAGTTCAGGGTGTCAGGCTAATAAACTTCATAACTGCCATTTATGCAGCATCTACTATGTTCTTGTGACATATACTTTGCAAACATTTAATGCTGAGAGCAACTAGAAGGCAAGTATAATTAATACCTGCTTTATAAATGAGAAAACTGGGACTCAAAATCTTGCATTGTTTGCCCAAAGTCCCCCAGAGGGTAACTGACAGAGCTAAGATTCAGTTTCATGTCTATCCAATTCGAATACCAATGTTCTTCCCATACAACAAGCTTCCTCCCTGGCCAATGATCAGAGTCTGAAAACACAAGGCAGTTGGTGTATTGGGATGGCCAAGTTGGAAAAAAACCACAGAAAGGAGAAGGGTCTTTGTGTAGAGATTCACTTTGGCAGGTCCAGCATGTATCTTAAGATGGGGAGAGATTTGCTTGACAAACCCAATGATGGGTGCCTGTTTCGATTACTTTTTCTAAATGTAACCAGGTAGATAAATTAATAAGAAATAAAAATCAATGTGAAGTAATGAATAGAGGGTATTCAGAAGTTGAATTAGGTGGAGGAATGGACATAGATTGGAGAACTAGCAAAAAGTTGGAAAGCTGGGGAGCTTTTGTTCTTTGCTACCTATTCAAGGTAGCAAAGCCACAGCACACAAAATGAATGTCCAGCATTCAAAGACAGAGGTCAAAAGCAGCCTAATCTGACCTAATATCCCTTCTGGACATGGTCAGGAAAATGGTAGCAAGTATGCAACGTGACCCACAGGCATGGGTATCTCACCTGAGAACCCTAGAAAGTTTAACGGGGGATATCAGACATGTCCTTTCTTTATTATCTCTGGCTGTTGCTCTTGTTTATCAAACTCAGGTTGATGTAGTGCCCTCAAGGAAACTGTGAAACATTCAAGGAGATTCTTAACAAACCTTGTTATCCTAGCCAAGAAGATTCAAATAACAAAGCATACATTCACAAAGTACTGATGAATGCTAAAACACGGATGAGCCTTGGAAGCATACTAAGTGAAAGAAGCCAGACACAAAAGACCACATATTGTATGAATCAATTTCTATGCTCAGAATAGGCAAATCTATAGAGAAAGAAAGTAAATTAGTAATCTGTTACCTGGGGCTGTGGGTGGGAATGGAGAGTACAAATGGGTGCCAAGTTTCTATTTGGGGTAGTGGAAATTTTAAAAAAATTAGATTGCAGTGATAAAACAAATGAATTTTATCTTTGAAAATTATACTTCAATAGAGTTATTAAATATATATGCATTCACCCTGATTTTTAATAAGCATTAATTACCACAAATAAAGGCAATTTGGTAAAAAGGCTGTAGTGTAGAAAGTGAATAGAAGTTTGAAAGAACAGCAGATTTTGGTTTCATGTAGGTCTGGGTTTTGAATAGGCTGGCACCAACATAATAAGATGGGTGGTGTTGTCTCCTTTATAAAGATGAAGAAACTTGGGATCAAATTTGATAATTTGCTCGAGGTCATCCCTCTGGTAAGTGGCAGAGCTCCGAGTCTCTCTAGTAACAGAGCCTGTGCTCCTTTACCTCTCTGTCATGACAGAACATTGCCGGTTAGATTTGCCTTCAGGAAAATGACCTGATGGTAATATTTAAATTCTCCCTTTGTCCAGATTTGTTTATGCTGCCAACACTCCATCTTCATCTCTGTCAATCCTCTCTCATCACTGTATCTGACACTTTTCCTCCAGCTGCTTATAGCAAGAGCACCTGAGAGGTTCCAACCCTTTTCCATATTGATTGACAGAGCCCTTGAACTGAAAGGCTTATCCAGTGATCATGAGATTACTGTGGTTAATTCCTCATGTCCTACTTTAAATATGTCTCTCCCTTTGTCCTCCAAAAGCCTTTGGTTCTAATCTGTACTGTTATAGATAGTACAGTGCTTACTTATAAACTTCAGAATACCAAGTTTCCATTTCCTGCCATCAGGAACCCAGAATAGGTCCTTAATATTGCCCTTGAGATAACCATTTAACCATGGAAACTGTTGCTGCTACAGATGGCTTTAGGGCAATGCTTTACCTAGATTCCTATTCAAATGTTAATGACTGTTGAATCTCTTTATTGAATTGGTTATGCTCATTCTCAGACAGAGCTGGGTTCCAGACCTGGCTCTACTACTTACTGTCTGTGAGTCTACTTACTGTCTGTGAGTCTTTGGGCTTACCAGGTACTTGAAATTAAGGTACTTAATTTCTTTGAGCTTCAGTTTTCCTCATCTGTAAAATGAGGACAATAATACCCACCTGACAGAACATTTCCTGTGTTATTTCACTGTTTAACTGTTTTATTGTTGATGCAACGATTAAATAAAGTAATATATACATAGTACCTGATGTGACGTTGTATTACAGTAAGCATCCAATATATGGTAAGCTATCAGGATAAACATCACTTTCAGTTCAGAATAAAAGCATATCTACCACATTTTACTTTCTGAGACAAACCACATATGACTAAAAGAGTGAAAAACAAAACTCCATCTTCAATGAAACTTTTTGGGGGAGGAGGAGTTTTAACAAAACATTTTCTCCAAGCGTATTTTTCGTTGGTATTTAAACTCATGTGTATTTCAAGGGAAAAAAATCCATTTCTTTCTCACTCATTTATACTTAACTCATCAGGATGTTACTAGAGAAGGGTTATTGGGTGTCCAGGTCACTCCCTTCCACCCTCCTTATACTTCTGTTACTTCTCTTCTTTCTTTTTTTCATCTTGAATTTGTTGATTAATGTGGTAAGATTTAAGGTCATTATGTTATTGTGTTGCTATCCACAAATATGATATAACTCTCCATTTATCAATAAATTTTACAATTTTCTTAAAGTATTACCAAATCAGGTCCAGCTGCTCACCACTCAAAAATCAATACTCAAGAGAGGCAAATGTTGGTAGAAAGGAAAGTTGCTTTTAATCAGAATGCCGGCCGTCTGGGGAGATGGTGGACTCAGTGTTCCCCAAAAACCGCCTCCCAAGATTCTGCTCAGCCATGAAAGTTTTAAAGGGAAAAGGGGAAGTTATCTCAGTTAATCATTGAGATAGGGGGTCAGAGTCGTGGCCATCCCCTACTGCATGCAGGTTTGTGTGCAGGCTTGTCAAATTCTTGTGATCTTTCTTTTGATACTGTCTTGTTCACACAGTTTGTTCATGAGATTACTGAAGGGGATGCTAAGGAAGAGATCTGGTCATCTGTTAATTACTTATTCTTCATTTCTACTTCTTTGACCTACAGAAAGAACCAACAGGTTAAGCAAGGTATTGTGTGATCAAAAGATTTGAAAATTGTGCTAGGGCTAGAGATGAGTACAGCGTAGGGGTGCCTGGTTTCAGTTTAGTGACAAGACAAAAGGGGCCTCCTGCAAAGAGCTCTTTCCTGCCAAAGGCTGCTTACAAAAAGACTTGTACATTGTTTTCCTTTTTTCTTTTCATTCCCTTATTTCTACCACCCCAAACCCCCTGTCTCTTTCAGATTCCACACCTAAGAGAGGTCACATGGTATTTGTCTTTCCCTGTCTGACTTATATCACTTAGTATAATGCCCTTGAGGTCTACACATGTTGTCACAAATGGCAAGATTTCATCTTTTTTTGTGGCTGAATAATATTCCACCATGCGTACGTACCACAAGTCCTTTATCTATTTATCCATCGATGGACACTTAGTTGTTTTCATATCTTGGCTATTGTAAATAATACTGCAGTGAACATATGGGTGCATATATTTTTGAGGTAGTGTTTCTATTTCCTTCAAATAAATGCCCAGAAGTGGAATTGCTGAATCATATGGTAGTTCTATCCTTTTCTCAACATCCTCACCAACATGTTTTTTCTTGTCTTTTTGATAATACCTATCCTGATAGGTGTAAGGTGATATCTCATTGTGGTTTTGATTTACATTTCCCTGATGATCAGTGATGTTCAGCACTTTTTCAGATACCTATTGGCCGTTTGTGTGTCTTCTTTGGAAAAATGTCTATTCTGATCTTCTGCCCATTTTTAAATTGGATTTTTTTTTTTTTTTTTTTTGCTATTAAGCTGTATGAATTCTTTATATATGTTGGATATAGGCTTCTTATCAGATATATCATTTGAAAATATTGTCTCCCACTCTGTAGATTACCTTCCCGTTTTGTTGATGGTTTCCTTTGCTGCGCAGAAATTTTATTATGATGAAGTCCCACTTCAAAACCATACTGTTTTAATTACTATAGCTCCACAATATAATTTGAAATCAGGGAGTGTAATACCTCTAGCTTTGTTCTTCTTTCTCAAGATTGCTTTGGCTATTCAGGGTTTTTGGTGGTTCCATACAAATTTGGGGATTATTTGTTCAATTTCTATGAAAATGCCTTTGGAATTTTGATGGGGATTGCATTGAATCTATAGATTGCTTTGGGTGGTATGAACATTTTAAAAATACTGGCAGAACACTCTTTGACATAAATCACAGCAGGATCTTTTTTGACCCATCTCCTACAGTAATGAAAATAAAAACAAAAATAAACAAATGGGATCTAATTAAACTTAAAAGCTTTTGCACAGCAAAGGAAACCATAAGCAAAACAAAAAGACAACCCTCAGAATGGGAGAAAATATTTGCAAATGAATCAATGGATAAAGGATTAATCTCCAAAATATATAAACAGGTCATGCAGCTCAATAATAAAAAAAAAAACAACCCAATCAAAAAATGGGCAGAAGACCTAAATAGACATTTCTCCAAAGAAGGCATACAGATGGCCAAGAGGCACATGAAAAGCTGCTTAACATCACTAAAAATTAGAGAAATGCAAATCAAAACTATAATGAGGTATCACCTCACACTGGTTAGAATGGGCATCAGCAGAAACTCTACAAACAACAAATGCTGGAGAGGGTGTGGAGAAAAGGGAACTTTCCTACTTTGTTTGGTGGGAATGTAAATTTGTATAGCCACTATGGACAACAGTATGGAGGTTCCTTAAAAAACTAAAAATAGAACTACCATATGACCCAGCAATCCCACTCCTAAGCATATACTCAGAGAAAACCATAATTTGAGAAGATACGTGCACCCCAACATTCATTGCATCACTATTTACAATAGCCAGGACATAGAAGTAACCTAGATGTCCATCAACAGATGAATGGATAAAGAAGATGTGATATATATATATAAAATATATATATATATATATATATATATATACACAATGGAATATTACTCAGCCATGAAAAAGAACAAAATAATGCCATTTGCAGCAACATGGATGGACCTAGAGATTGTCATACTGAATGAAGTATGTCAGACACAGAAAGACAAATATCGTATGTATATATATATAACTGATTCACTTTGCTGTACATGTGAAACTAACACAACATTGTAAATCAACTATACTCCAATACAAATTTAAAATAAAATAAAAATACTGATTCTGCCAGTACATGAATATGGTATATATTTCCATATGTTTGTTTCATTTTCAATTTCCTTCATTAGTACTTGAACTTTTAAATATACAGGTCTTTCACCTAATTGGTTAAATTTATTCCTGAGTATTTTATTTTTGATGCAGTTGTAAATGGGACTGTTTTCTTTATTTCTCTTTCTGATAGTTTAGTTTATTAAGGTATAGAAATGCAGCAGGTTTTTATATATTGATTTTGTATCCTGAAACTTTACTGAATTCATTTATTATTTCTAACAGTTTTTTGATTAAGTCTTTAGGATTTTCTATACATAATATCATGTCATCTGTAAAGAGTAAAAGATTTACTTCTTCCTTTCCAATTTGGATGCATTTTTATTTCTTTTTATTGACTATTTGCTCTGGCTAGGACTTCCAATACCATATTGAATAAAAGTGGAGAGAGTGGGCATCCTTGTCTAGCTCCTGATCATAGAGGAAGGCTTTCAGCTTTTCAGTGTTGAGTATGATGTTAGCTGTGGGCTTGTCATTTATGACCTTGATTATGTTGAGGTACTTTTTCCATGCCAACTTTGTTGACAGTTTTTATCATAAATGAATGTTGAATTATTTCAAAAGCTTTTTCTTCATTTATTGAGCTTATTAACCTTCATTTTGTTACTGTGGTATATCACATGACTGATTTGTGGTTGTAGAACTTGGAACTGCTCTATCCCACAAATTTTGGTACATTTCAATTTTTGTTTGCCTCAGAGTTTTTTATTTCTCTTTTGACTTCCCTCTGATCTACTGATTGCTCAGTAGTATGTTGTGGGTTTTGTTGTTGTTGTTGTTTTTAACATCTTTATTGGAGTATAATTGTTTTACAATGGTGTGTTAGTTTCTGCTTTATAACAAAGTGAATCAGCTATACATATACATATATCCCCATATCTCCTCCTTCTTGCGTCTCCCTCCGATCCTCCCTATCCCACCCCTCTAGGTGATCACAAAGCACTGAGCTGATCTCCCTGTGCTATGCGGCTGCTTCCCACTAGCTATCTACTTTACATTTGGTAGTGTATATATGTCCTTGCCACTCTCTCACTTCGTCTCAGCTTACCCTTCCCCCTCCCCTTGTCCTCAAGTCCATTCTCTACATCTGCATCTTTATTCCTGTCCTGCCCTTAGGTTCTTCAGAACCATTTTTTTTTCTTTTTTTAGATTCCATATATATATGTGTTAGCATACGGTATTTGTTTTTCTCTTTCTGACTTACTTCACTCTGTATGACAGACTCTAACTCCATCCACCTCACTACAAATAACTCAATTTTGTTTCTTTTTATGGCTGAGTAATATTCTATTGTATATATGTGCCACATCTTCTTTATCCATTCATCTGTCAATGGATACTTAGGTCGCTTCCATGTCCTGGCTACTGTAAATAGAGCTGCAATGAACATTGTGGTACATGACTCTTTTTGAATTATGGTTCTCTCAGGGTATATGCACAGTAGTGGGAGTGCTGGGTCGTATGGTAGTTCTATTTTTAGTTTTCTAAGGAACCACCATACTGTTCTCCATAATGGTGGTATCAATTTACATTCCCACCAATGGTGCAAGAGGGTTCCCTTTTCTCCACACCCTCTCCAGCATTTATTGTTTGCAGATGTTTTGATGATGGCCATTCTGACTGGTGTGAGGTGATACCTCATTGTAGTTTTGATTTGCATTTCTCTAATGATTAGTGATGTTGAGCATCCCTTCATGTGTTTGTTGGCAATCTGTATATCTTCTTTGTAGAAATGTCTATTTAGGTCTTCTGCCCATTTTTGGATTGGTTTGTTTGTTTTAAAAATATGGAATGCTTCACAAATTTGCGTGTCATCCTTGCACAGGGGCCATGCTAATCTTCTCTGTATCATTCCAATTTTAGTATATGTGCTGCCGAAGCAAGCACAGTAGTATGTTGTTTAATCTCCACATATGTGAATTTTTGTTGTCTTCATGTAATTAATTTCTAGTTTTAATATTGTGTTCAGAAAGACGCTTGATATGATTTTAATTATCATAAATTTATTAAAACTTGTTTTGTAGCCTAACATATGATCTATCCTGGAAAATATTCCATGAGCCCTAGAGAAGAACGTGCATTCTGTTATTTTTGGGTGTGACATTCTGTATATATCTGTTAAGTCCATGTGGTTAACACGTCCTTTAAGGCAGATGTTTCCTTATTAATTTTCTTTCTGGTTGATCTATTCATTTATGTAAGTGGGGCATTAAAATCCCCTACAACTATTACTGTCTATTTCTCCCTTTAGGTCTGTTAAAATTTGCTTTATATATTTAGATGCTCCTATGTTGGATGCACAAATATTTATAAATGTTATATTCTCTTGTTGGATTGACCCCTTTATCATTATGTAATGCCCATCTTTGTCTCTTACTACAGTCTTTGTTTTAAAGCCTATTTTTTCTGATATAAGTATAGCTACTCCAGCTTTCTTTTGGTTCCATTTGCATAGACTGTCTTATTTCATCCTTTCACTTTGAGTCTGTGTGTGTCCTTACATCTAAAATGACTCTCTTGTAGACAGTATATATATGGGTCTTGTTTTCTTATCAGTCAGTCACTCTGTGTATTTCGGTTGGAGCATTTAGTCCATTTACACTTACAGTAACTATTGATAGGTATGTACATATTGCCACTTTGTTAATTCTTTTCTAGTTGTTTTTGTAGTTCTTCTGTGTTCCTTTTTTTTTCTTCTCTTGCACTCTTCTTTTTTTAATAGACTTTCCAAATTTTATATTATTTTTATTCATTAAGTGAATAATTATTTTAGCTACAAAATATTTAAATATACAAGCAAGTGAAATTATATGTTCAACAAAATTAAATTGCAATCATTGATGTGTTTCCAAACATGTTTGTTCTTTTAAATTTATCACGCCAAATTTACAAGGGTTAGTTTTTCATCCTAAACAATCTTCATAATTTTTTAGAAATTTAAATGTTATCTTTCAGATAAGTTTTAAAATCACCCTTGGTGTCTCTGTAAGAGTGTACCAGTTTAAATTATAATTATTTTTAATTGAAGCATAGTTGACTTACAATATTATATTGGTTTCTGGTATTCAACATACTTATTCAATATTTTTATAGATTATACTCCATTTCCAGTTATTACAAAATAGTGGCTACATTTCCTATGCTGTAGAATATAATTATTTATTTTATACATAGTAGTTTGTATCTCTTAATTCCCTACCCCAATCTTGCTCCCCGCCCTCGCCTTCCCTCTCCTCACTGATAATCACTACTTTGTTTTCTATAGGTGTGAGTCTTTTTCTGTTTTGTTATATTCGCTTGTTTTGTTTTTAGATTCCACATATAAGTGATAACATACAGTATTTATCTTTCTCTGTTTGACTTATTTCACTAAGCATAGTACTCTCTAGGTTCATCCATGTTGCTGCAATGGCAGAATTTCGTTCTTTTTTTTTGGTTGAGTAATATTCCATTATATATATATATATTCAATATATATACCACATCTTCTTTATTCATTCATAGGTTGCTTCCATATCTTGCCTATTGTAAATAATGCTGCTATGAACATTGGGGCACATGTATCTTTTTGAATTAGTGTTTTTGGTTTTTATAGATGTATACCCAGGAGTGGAATTACTGGATCACATGGTAGTTCAATTTTTAGTTTTCTGGGGAACCTCCATACTGTTTTCCACAGTGACTGCACCAATTTACATTTCTACCAACTGTGTACGAGGGTTCCCTTTTCTCCACATCCTCGCCAACATTTGTTATTTGTCTTCTTTTTGATGATAGCCATTCTGACATGTGTGAGGTGATATCACATTGTAGTTTTGATTTTCATTTTCCTGATGATTAGTGGTGTGCCTGTTGACCATCTGCATTTCCTCTTTGGAAGAATGTGTATTGAATTCTTTTGCACATTTTTAATTCTGTTTTTTGTTTGTTTGTTTGTTTTTGATGTTGAGTTGTATGAGCTTATTGCAAATATTTTCTCCCATTCAGTAGGTTATCTTTTCATTTTGTTGATGGTTTCCTTTGTTTTGCAAAAACTTTTAAATTTAATTAGGTCCCATTTGTTTATTTTTGCTATTGGTTCTTTTCCCTTAGGAGACTGATCCATAAAACTATTGCTACAATTGATGTCAAAGAGTGTTTTGCCTATGTTCTCTCCTAAGAGCTTTTTCACATATTACATTTAGGTCTTTAATCCATTTTGAGTTTATTTTTGTATATGGTGTGAGAAAATATACTAATTTCATCCTTTTACATGTAGCTCTCCAGTTTCCCAGCACCACTTATTCAAACAAAGAGAACAAATCTTGTTCTCTTCCTTTGTGATTTGATGACTTTTTAAATTTACTGTTATGCTTATATTACTCTCTCTCTCTCTTTTCGTATTTACTAAAGGATTGCTTTGTGGTTACCAGGAGGCTTTCATATAATAACATAACATTCTGTTTTAAAATGATAACCACATAAGTTTGATCCCTATATCTCAACATTTTTACTTTCCACCTCACAGTTTATATCTTTATGTCTTGTGTATCCCTTAACTAATGATTGTAATAGTTGTTTTTACTGCTTTTGTCTTTTAATCTTTATACTAGTTTTATAAGTGATTAAACCACTACATTTACTATATATTTACCTTTCCAGTGAAAGGTTTTCTTTCATATGTTTTCTTGTTAGAAATTAACCTTTTTTTTTTCAGTTTAAATAAGTCCTCCTAACACTTCTTGTTAGGCCAGTTTAGTGGTGAAAACTCCTTTAGCTTTTGCTTGTATGGAAAACTCTTTCTCTCTCCTTAAATTCTACCTGATAACTTTTCTGGGTAGAGTATTATTTGTTGGATTTTTTATTCTTTGTTTCAACACTTTGAATATATCATTCCACTCCCTTCTGGTCTGCAAAGTTTCTGCTGAAAAATCTACTGATAGTCTTATGAGTGTTCCTTTGTACATAACAAAATATTTCACTCTTGCTGCTTTTTAATATTCTCTCTCTGTCTTTAATTTTGACATTTTAATTATAATGTGTCTTGGTGTAGGTTTCTTTGGATTCATCTTATTTAAACTCAGAATTTCCTGGATCTGGATGTCTATTTCTTTACCCAGGTTAGGGAAGTTTTTGTCCATTATTTATTCAAGATTTCTGTTATTTTCTATCTCTCCTCTCCTTCTGGGACACCTGTAAGTTGAATGTGTGTCCATTGGGTTTTGCCTCATAAGCTCGTTAAGCTATCTTCACTTTTAAAAAAAAATTAATCAATTTATTTTTTGCTGCTCTGATTGGGTGAGTTCTACTGCCTTGTCTTAAAGTTGACTGATCCTCTTTTATGCTTCATCTAGTCTGCTGTTGAATCTGTCTAGTGTATTTTTCAGTTCAGTTATTGTATTCTTCAGCAGTGATTTCTATTTGGTACTTTTTCATATTTTCCCTCTTTTTGTTGAAGTTTTCCTGTGTCCATCCATTCTTCTCCCCAGGTCAGTGAGCATAATTATGACCATTACTTTGAACATTTTATCAGGTAAACTACTTATCTCTATTTCATTAAGGTTTTTTTCTTTCTAGGTTTTATCTTGTTCTTTTATTTGGAATATATTCCTCTGTTTCTTTATTTTGCTTGACTCTGTTATGTTTTGTATACAGTAGATGAAATGAAGGCCTCTCCCAATATTGAAGAGTGGCCACATGTAGGAGATAAAACTTATTATTCAACCCTGCTCCAGCTCTTTGTCATCTCTCAAATCTTTGTGCTTCCTCAAACAGCCTATTATATTTTTAAATGCTCCCAGTATTTGAGGATGTGCCAAGACCTCTTAGAGTTCCTAGGAGAAGTATCTCAGTACCTAGCTTCAAGCTGTTTGGAAGCTCTGTTCTTCTTTCTCAAAATTGTTTTGGCTCTTCAAGGTCTATTGTGTTTCCATACAAATTTTAAAATTATTTGTTGTGGTCTGGGAAAAAATATGCCATTGGTATTTTGATAGGAATTGCATTGAATCTGTAGATTGCCTTGGGCTAGTATGGTCATTTTAACAATATTAATTCTTTCAATCCAAGAACATGGTACAGCTTTCCAACCACTTGTGTCTTCAATTTGTTTCATTGGTGTTTTATAATTTTCTGTATACAGGCTTTTTACCTCCTTAGGTAGGTTTATTCCTAGGTATTTTATTCTTTTTGATTTGATGGTAAATGGGATTGTTTCCTTAATTTTTCTTCTGATAGTTTGTTGTTAGTACATAGAAATGCAACAGACTTCTGTGTATTAATTTTGTATCCTGCAACTTTACTGAATTCATTAATGAGCTCTAGTAGTTTTCTGGTGGCATCTTTAGGATTTTCTATCTGTAGTATCATTTCATCTGCAAAAAACTATATGCCTATAAAATAGACAACCTAGAAGAAATGAACAAATTCTTAGAAAGATAAAATCTCCCAAGACTGAACCAGGAAGAAATAGAAAATATGAACAGACCAATTACCAGTAATAAAATTGAATCAGTAATTTAAAATTTCCCAAAAAACGGAAGTCCAGGACCAGATGGCTTCACAGGTGAATTCTACCAAACATTTAGAGAAGACTTAACACCTATCCTTCTCAAACTATTCCAAAAAATTTCAGAGGAAAGAAGTCATTTTATGAGACCTTCTGAAGTCATTTTATGAGACCAGTATCACACTGATACCAAAACCAGACAATGATATCACAAAAGAAAAATTGCAAGCCAGATGAAATAAAATTTGTATTTTAAGGCAAGAAAAGAAAAAATGACCAGAGAAATTAAAAGAATATCCAATTCACCAATTAGAACATGAAAAGATGCTCAATTGCATAATTCACCAGGGACATGAAAATTAAAACTGCATTAAGATAATCCTAGCACAGTGGCTAAATTTTACAAGATTATAATACCAATATCAGTAAATATTTTACAGCAACAAGAACTCTCACACACTGGTTGATAAGGTAGGAATTAGCACAACCACTTTCCAAAATAATTTAGCAGTACCTTCTAAACTGAGCATTCTAAAATAATTTTAAGAGCCAGGAATTCTACTCCCAGGTATATATTCAACGGATATGCGTGCCCACATGCACCGAGAGACCTATACAAGAATATATGTAGCAGAGCTATTTGTATTAGCTTCAAAAGCAAGTAAAAGCTCTTTGTTCCCTTGAGGTCCTCCTGCTGGACTGAGATGGAATAATCTCTATTTACCCTTATATGCTTTTCTTATCTCAGAATGAAGTAGGTAGGATATAACGTAATGTATGTAAGGTGATATGCATTTGCAGATATGAGATTAAATGTCCCCTTAAGAAAACCAAGGTATGGACCCAGAAAGAAAGGGTGGGGAAAACTATTTAAAAATAAGGAACTGGCATTTCTCATGGCAGCTAATGTCTTAGGGATCTTTGCTGTCAGTATACCAGGATGGAAACTTGAGTTTTAAAAAGTCATAAAAGCAATTCACAAACATAGTAATTTTTTAAAAGTTAAACAGTTTAGAAAGACATAAAATAAAATGTCTCCTTCCCATCCATAGTTCTTCAAATATAACCACTATTTTAGGTATACTTTCCAGGAAATAAAAAAGGATACTTTGTCAGTTTATATACACATGTACTCTATTTTTTACATCTACCCCAATGTGATAATACTACAAATACCAATCTACTCCTCACTTTTTTCTCTTCACATTAATCAAGGTTGTCTTGCCTTCTTATATGTGCAAGTTTATCTCATTCTTAATGTCTGCATTTTATGTCATTGTTTAGATGTATCAGAATATTCTTAAGCAGTCCCATTATGTTGCTTCAAGTGTTTTGGCTATTATGAATAATGTCACAATAACATTATTTTAGAGCTATCTTCCATACTTTCCTTAAGGTATTTTCCAAGCAATAGAAATGTGGGGTCAAGGATATGAGCTTTTTAAAAACCTTAACATTTATTTTTTCACTTTGATCACTGGGCAGGAAACTTTGATTAGTAGTTGAGGATGGGTACTTCCACTTCCTTTTTTCTAATTTACTAATGCATCCTGCTCTTTGAAAAAGCTGTTTCTCAGATGTCTTCCTTGGGGCTACTGTGACAGTGTACAACTGTAAGATCAAAGCCAAACCTAGTATTCCTGAGAAAACCTCTCTTTTGGTCTCAGCCCTGGGCAGGCCAAGTCTTCATGCTGCTGTGGGTGTCACTGCTGGTCCTGGGTAAGTAGAACAGCTCAACGTGGGCCCTGGGTGGGGTTGGGACAGCATCTCTCTACCATGGACCTGACCTTTTCTTGGGGCTCAGCCCCTGCTCAGAGATTCTTTTCTGCCTGGGGAGATTATATTCTCTGGCTTCACTGTATAGCTCAGAGATTTCTCCCTTGAGGCTGAAAGCGTGGTCAGAGCTTCAACTTTACAAAGAAGGAAACCACAGTGACCACAACACTTAAGGGTTTATTCATTTTTTTCTACAACAAATATTACTTGATAAAGTCCAGAAAATGTATTACGTTTGCTTGTTCATATTGTCTCATTCAGAGAAGACCCTAGTTTTCTCTCTGCGGAGGAGGAGTGTTTATCCCTTGTATGACAATGCCAGACCATGGTGCTGGACATGGGAGGGAAAGTTTTCTAATACAAAAGATGTCTCCTTCTTTTGCACACAAATGCAAACCACAGCTGTGATTGTCAGATAAAGAACACAGGGAGGGGGAGATAAAGACCGAGACTCACAGGGGGAAGTGGGCAAGGCAAGGGAAAAACCTAAGATGCATGACATTCTTTCTTTTTCCCTCCAGGTTTATTGAAGTATAATTGACAAATAAAAATTGTATATATTTAAGATGTACGAGATGTTTTGATATACATGTATTATGCAGTAATAACCACAATCAGCTAGTTAACATTTCTCTCACTTTACATAATTACCGTGTGTGTGTGTGTGTGTGTGTGTGTGTGTGTGTGTGGTAAGAACACTCAGGATGAACTCTCAGCAAATTTCAGCAATACATTATTAGTCACCATACTCTACATTAGATCTCCAGTACTGCTTCGTCTTACAACTGAAAGTTCATTTCCTCTGACCAACATCTCCCCAGTACCCCTACATCCTACTCACTGCCTGGCAAACACCATTTTATTCTCTGCTTTTGTGATTTCAACTTTTTCAGATTCTACATGTAAGTGAGATCATGCAGCATTTGTCTTTCTCTGTCTGGCTTATTTCATTTAGCATAATGTCCTCTAGGTTTATCTATGTTGTCACAATGGCAGGATTTTTTTCCTTTTTTTAAAGCTGAATAATATTCCGTTGCATATATATATGCAACGGAATATTATTATACACCACATTTTCTTTATCCGTTAATCAGTTGACAGACACTTAGATTGTTTCAATATTTTAGCTACTGTGAATAATGCTGCAATGAATATGGGAGTGCAGGAATCTCATCAAGATACTGATTTTATTTCCTTCAGATACATACCCAGAAGTGGGATTGCTAGATCATATGATAGTTTACTTTTAATTTTTTAAGGAACTTCCATACTGTTTCTGCATAATGACTGTGTGAATTTATATTCTTACCAACAGTGTACAAGGGTTTCTTCATCAACACTTGTTATCTTTTGTCTATTTGGTAATAGCCATTCTAACTGATGTGAGGTGTTATCTCCTGGTTTTGATTTGCGCTTCCCTGATGATAACTAATGTTGAGCATCTTTTTATATACTTTTGGACACTTTTATGTCTTCTATTAAGAATATCTATTCATGTCCTTAACTGTTTTTTAATCAGGTTATTTGTATTTTGCTGTTGATTTGTTAGAGTTCCTTAGACATTTTATATATTAACCCCTTATTGGATATATGGTTTGCATATATTTTCTCCCATTTCATAGGTTACTCTTTATATTGTTGTTTCCTTTGCTGTGCAAAAGGTTTTACTTTTGATGCAATCCCATTTGTTTTAGTTATTACTTTTTTTGCCTATGCTTTTGGGGTTATATCCAAAACTCATGTCCCAGATCAATGCCAAGAAACTTTCTCCCTATGTTCTCTTTTAGTAGTTTTACAGTTTCAGGTCATATATTTAAGTCATTAATCTACTTTGAATTGATTTTTGTACATGGTGAGATATAACGATCCAATTTTTTTTTTTTCATGTGGATATTCAGTGTTTGCAGAATGATTTACGGAGAGAACTATTCTTTCCCCCTTGTGTGTTTTTGGCACCCCTTTTGAAGATCAGTTGACTGTAAAAGTGTGGACTTATTTCTGGGCTCTCTGTTCTGATCCATTGATCTATATGTCTATTTTTATACTAGCTTTGATTACCATAGCTTTGTAATAAAATTTGAAGTCAGGAAGTATAATGCCTCCAGTTTTGTTCTTCTGGTTCAAGATAGTTTTAGCTTTTGGGGGTCTTTGTATATCTATTTCAGTTTTTTTCTTTGTGATTACTATGGGACCTTATAAAATATAGCAGACAATTTAAGTTAAGAAATGTATTTCAATCACATATTAAAACTCTACACTTTTAGTTCTCCCCCATTTTGTTATAGATATCACAATTTACACATTTTATATTGTATATACATTAACAAATTGTTTTAGCTATAGTTATTTTTAATACTTTTGTCTTTTTAAACTCTTTTCGCTAGAGTTAAAAGTGATTTATATACCACTATATAGGATGCTATGGTCTGAATGTTTGTTTTCCCTCAAACTTCATATGTTAAAATTTTGACACCGAAGGTGATAGTATTAGGAGATGGTGGGGTGTTTGGGAGATGATTATGTCATGAGGGCAGAACCATCATGAAAGAGATTAGTGACCTTATAAATGAGGCCAAAGAGAGCCCTCTTATGCTTTCTTCCATATGAGATTATAGTGAAAAGATAGCTGTCTATGATGAAGTGCACTGTACTGGAGAAGAGTCTGCCGGTGCTTTGATATCGGACTTTCCAGCCTCCAGAGCTTTGAGAAATAAATTACTGTTGTTTATAAGCTACCCAGTATGGCATTTTTGTTATAGCAGACTGAATAGAATAAGACCCAGTATTCAGAGTAGTCTGAATATAACTATACAGATCTTCCTCAATTCATGATGAGGTTATGTCCTGATAGACTCATTGTAAGTAGAAAATACCATAAGTCTAAAATACATTTAATACACCCAGCCTACTGAATATCATAGCCTAACCTAAACTGCTTTAAACATGCTCAGAACACTTACATTAGCCTACAGCTGGGCAAAATCATCTAACACAAATACTATTTTATAGTAAAGTACTGAATAGTTCATGTAATTTATTGAATACTGTACTGAAAGTGAAAAACAGAATGATTGTATAGATACAGAATTGTTGTAAGTTTACCCCTTTGACTGTGTGGCTGACTGGGAGCTCTGGCACACTGCTGCTGCCCAGCATCACAAGAGAGTATCATACCGCATATTGCTGGCCCAGGAAAAGATCAAAATCCAAAGTTCAAAGTATGGTTTCTACCAAACACGTATTGCTTTCGCACCATCACAAAGCTGAAAAATCATAAGTCAAACCATATACATACTCACTTTTAACAGTGAATTTTAAAATTTCATGTGTTTTCATGTTGCTAGTTAGTGTCCTTTAATTTCAACTTGACGAACTTCCTTTAGCTTTTCTTTACAACAGGTTTTATGGTAGTTAACTTCCCCAGCTTTTTTTTATCTTGGGAAGTCTTTATCTCTCCTTCATTTCAAAGGACAGCTTTGCCATGTATTGTATTTTGGGTTGGCAGGGTTTTTTCTTTCAGTATTTTAATTATCCCACTCTCTCCTGATCTGCAATTTTTCTACTGATAAATCCACTGTGAGTTTATTAGGGTCCCTTGTGTGTGATGAGTTGCTTTTCTCCTGCTGATTTAAAAACTTTCTCTTTGTCTTTGACTTTTGAGAGTTTGATTATAATATGTCTTGGACCTTTGATGTCTAGCTTATTTGGGATCCTTTGGGAATCATGGATCTAGATGTTCAATTCCCTCCCCGATTTGGGAAGTTTTTAATTATTTCTTTAAACAATCTTTCTGCTCTTATTCTCTGCTCCTTCTGGGACTTCAATAATGCATATATTGATTGGTTTAATGTTCTCCCATAAACCACCTAGGTCGTCTTCACTCTTTTTTTGGTCTTCTTTCTTTTTGTTCCTCTAACTGGATAATATGAAATGGCTTGTCTTTGAATTTACTGATTCTTTCTCCTGCATGATCACTTCTGCTATCGAAGGTGTCTATTGAATTTTTCAGCTTAGTCACTGTATTCTTTAGCTCCAAGATTTCTGTTTGGTTCTTTTTTATGTTTTCTATTTCTTTGTTAAACTTTTCATTTTGTTTATGTATTGTTTGTGGATTCATTTACTTGTCTGCTTTTTCTTATAGTTCATCGAGCTTCTTTAAGACTATTATTTTGAAATGTTAGTCAAGCAGTTCATGGATCGTTAGGGTGAGTTACTGGAGCTTTATTAGTTTCCTTTGATGTTGTCATATTTGCCTGACAAATATGATCTGTGTAGCTCTGCATTGGTGTCTGCGAACTTAGAAAAGCAGACACTCTTTCTGGTATTTACTTGTTTGAACAGCTAAATACTCTTGCTTCTTCCATGAACTTATAGGACTGCCTCCAGTATCATGGTTGAGCTTGGCTGGAGCTGGATCTCATGATTATTGCTGGGTTTACATTTGGGTTTGCAGTTGGCAAGCCTGTTACCAAGGGCATGGATGGGTGTGGTTTCTGCTAGGTCCCTGAGCATTCTCTCGTTGGGTTGCTTGGCTGGTCCCTGGGAAGTCAGGACTGCCCTGAACTTCAGTAGAGTGGTACTGGAGTTTGGTCACAGGATGGCTTTAAGGACCACAGTCAAGTTCAAGACATGAAGTTCTCTTACCAGGGGTGCTTACAGGTGTGGCTTTCACTGGGTCCCTGGGTAGAACCCTGGGCAGGCAAGACTGCTTTGGACTACAGTAGAGTGGGACTGGATCTGGGTCACAGAACTGCTTCAGCAATAGAACTCAGGTCTGAGGCTGGTGGGCTTGCTACCAAGGACATGGATGAGCATGGATTCCTCAGCAGAAAAGGCTGGTGGCAGGACCATGGACAAGTGGAGCTAGAGTTGAGTTTACAGGAGAATAAGGCAGCTTTCAGTCTGTAGCTGGGATCATAGTCAGTGAGTCTTCTACCAGCGCATGTGCTTGTCTTCTCAAAGTGGCCCTACTTGGTCTTGGGCTCCAATGGGGTTTCACAATCTCTAGATCTCAAAGCTCTCAGTTTTTGTTTGTAGATGGCTGCCAAAACTTTGTTTCTGTAGAGGGTGGAGACAAAGACTAGAGACCTCCTCTTCTACCATCTTTCTCATATCACTCCCAACATGTGACATTCTCTTTGTGCCTGTGGGTGTGTATCATCTGTCAATTCACACATATCAACTGGTTGGTTTTTTACCAAAGTTGAAAATATTAGAATAAAACATATTTATTCATTTGTTCAACAAATTATTTAGTAACATTAATACACAGCACTATGCTAGGTGCTGAGAATGATGGGAAGACACGGGAGGCAGCATTTCTGTGCTTAGGCAGCTCATAATATAGAAGGGCCTTCAACAATGCCAATGTACAAGAAATATCTATGTAACAAGATCTCAGTTAAACAATTGTCCAAGCAAAGTTACCAATGATGGTAAAAGTGGTTAACAAACTATATGCCAAGTAGCTGGTAATGACTTCATGAAACAGATAGACAGTAGGAGCTGGAGGGGGCAGGGATGGGGTACAGCACAATGTGAGAAAAAAGGACCCCATAGTTGGAAGCTGCATGGAATACTCTAGAAATAGGAAGCACATCCTAGTGTGGCACCAAAACAAAGGAGCAGGATAGGGTAATGGCCAGGAGCATGTGCTTTGGGGTCAAACAGGATGGGTTCAAATAAATGGGTTAAAAACTCCATTCTACCCTTACCAGCTACTTAAACAGTTTCTGGTCTGTAAAATGGGGATAATCATAGAACTTTCCTCATAGGGATAGTTAAGAAGATTACATGAAATAATGTATGTGAATATCTACCACATAGAATACACTCAGAAAAATATTAACTACTTATAAAACAATACAAATCCATGGTGCCAAGATATTTAGAAAATGGCAAATAATCCATTGCTCTGATTATAACACTTAGGTTTGGATTACTTCGCATCAGACCCATGTGGACAGGGATAATATTCCTTTTGCTCACTGCTGGATTTCCATTGCCTTGTCCAGTTCCTAGATACAGTTGGTATTCCACAAATTTCTGTTGAATGAATGAATCAAATCTGTCCCTCATCTGGAATGTGTAATCAGTTTACAAACTAGTCAATTTTGCCTCCTCTGCCTCTCCAATACTCCTTTCTCAAACCTGTATCTTCCCAAGTAGAGATACTTACTAACTTAGTACTTTAATTAATTCATTATTCAATAAATGTTTATGAAATGTCTCTTATAAGCCAGGCACTGTTATAAATTCTGTGTGATATATGGTGAACATGAGAAGTCCCTGCTTTCACATAGCTTCTACTCTATAGAAGGAAAAGTAAGCAAACAAAGCAAACAAGCAAATAAGATAATTTCAGATAAACATTCTGAAGAAAATTAAATATCATCATCTCTTGCTCTGCATTCCCTCCAGTCCTTCTGTTTTACATCTGCCAGAGTGCTCCAATAAGTTACAACTTTTAATCTTGTCACTTTCCTACTTGAAACATTTCCATGGCTCCCTGTTACTTTTATGATGAAACCATAGCTACATACCATCCATAACTTAGGCCCTGCCTATCTGTCTAATCTGATTTCCCCTAAACTCTCTACCTTCCAGAACCACTCCCCCATTCAACTTCTGAACACCAGTGCTATTTCTTCACATCTGTGCCCTTTCTGTCTTAATTACACCCCCCATCAGCTCTTGCCACACACAAACACCTTTGCCTGGCTGACTCCTATGTTCTCATTCAGTCTTCTCAAGCATCACTTCCTTCAGGTATCTTTCATGGTCCACCCACCCTCTTTGCCACACACTGACTCACACACACAGACCCTACATACTGGGATGGGTGACCCTTCTGCCTTCAAGATGCCCCATGTGTATTTCTATTACTGCACTTATACCCTGCATTATAATTATATTATTTTGCTTCAGGTTTCTGTTTATCCCACCAATCAACTTCTTTTATCAGATACCATTTTTTATTCATCTTTTTTATTCACGCTTTAGTCCAAGCACAATGACCAGTATAAATAGACATTTGACAAATGACTATTACATTAAAAAATAAATTTTAATGAAAGAAATAATAAATGAATGAAAAAAAAAAACAAGCATTCCCTTTGAAAAGCCAAAGATTCCTTGCTCTGTGCTCATCTCTGGCTCTTTATATTTTTACAGCTCCTGTCAGTGGACAATTTGGTGAGTTCTCCTTTCTTATGTACTTCAGTGTCCATGGATAAGAGTGTCTCCCTAATAAATATGAAATATTTGTGATGATTGCCTGAGGATCTCTAATATCTCCTGTTTCTCTTGCTGAGGTCAGCAAAGATGTGAAAGTGTCACCTGGTCTATTGGCATTGCCCAAGAGCCAGGAGAGCCACGTGGTCATCCTCTGACCCTCCCTGGAAGAAGCAGCAAATGTACAAGCAACTCCTGGCCTTCACTAGGTCCTGCACTTACTCCTATTGCAAATGGACCCCAGATAACAAGGCAGAACATCTTAACTCCATATCAAATGTGCAGGACTTGGGATAAGATGTTCTCCAATCAGCAAGCCTGCAAAACTTCTCTGAAAACATCACACTGTGGAGATACCAGTGGGAATGTTGCATTCTCTAAAGTTTTAGGAGTAAAATCCTCCAGGAAATGTGTGGGGAGCATAAGAACATCCAACAAATGGGCCCTTAAAAGGAAGAAATGCACAAAAAGAGGAGATTGAGGGAGAAGACAAATTGTCTGTATCCCACATTTATTTTAAGTTCTGACACTTAATTGCCAATCTTTTGGGTCAGAGAGTATTTTGGATATTTGAGGACTGATAAATAGCAAGAACTCACTACCACCTCTCTCCTGTCCAAAATCAGCTGCCCAGTGTTTCATCCTTAATTAGATCACCTCTGGATTCTAGCTAACGACTTGTCCATTCCTTGCTCTACCACAATTAGCTATGATGGGATTTTTCTGGGCATTTCCTGGGCATAATCTATAAGATGAAGGTGTTAGATAAGTTAATCTCTCAAGCTTTTTCCAGTCCCAAAATCTTAATATGATTTTTCCTTTTTTGGAATGTGCAAAATTGTGATTTTAACAACTCCCTGGGAAGTTCTTATGAGTTTATGAACATGATGAAGTGGCAGGGGCAGGGGATGACATTTCCCAGGATCCAATTCCATAACAGACTAACCTACCATTTATTTCCCATTGACATTTGACAGTGGACCTTGCCTGCTATCACCCTCTTGAAATCATTTTGCTCATTGTCATCCCCTCAGCAATCACTTTCTGCTGGGTGAGTGCTTTGGTTGAAACACAGACTTGAGCAATCAGTGACCTTCCCAGGGGGATTTCTTAGGGATTCTCAAAAGCCAGGACCTCCAGTCTGAGCCTCACAAACCACTGTGATGGGGACTGCAGGCCACTCCACCTCAGATTCTTTCTCTTTCATCCACAGCAACTGAACCAAAGTCTGTAATTTTCCTCCGTCCTCCATGGACCACTGTCTTCCAAGGAGAGAATGTGACACTGACTTGCAAAACAATTCACTTCGATGCATCAGAGAAAATAAAATGGTACCGTTGGTATCTTCTGGGAGAAATACAAAGTGAAACCTCAGGAAACACCCATGAGGTCCATGAATCTGGAGATTACAGATGCCAGGCCCAGGACTCACTCCTGAGTAATCGTGTGAGCTTGCTCTTTTCTCCAGGTGGGAAAGAAATGAAAGAAAAAAGTTTAGAAATAATAAAGTTACCCAGAACTCAGCTATATTTACTAATTCAAAAGCTATAGAAATAGGACCCAGGAATTTATATATTTTACAAGCTGCTCAGGTAAAAGGAAATTTGAGAAGTAATTTATCTGAATGGTTTCTGAAACCATGTATAGTTTGAGGCTTATAAAATTTATTTGGAATAATAATCTACATGAGGATTTGTTAATATTTGACAGATAGATAGATAGATAGATAGATAGATAGATAGATAGATAGATAGACAGATAGATAGAAATTTCCATTTCTGTCCTAAAGCCACCTGTTTTGAGTTGAAGCAGTATCTTTCTAGTTATAATGCTCTTTAATTTAGTGAACAAGGAAGCAGTATAGTAGCAAAGAGCTAAGAGCTTCTTTGACCTGACAATTCCCCTCTTAAGAATTTACCTACTGAAATAATCATAGATATATACAAACAAAATTGAAGAACATTAAATGGTCAAGAAAAGAAAACTCATTAAATAAATTACCTTACTGCCATTGTAGGAAAACTTTGTGGTCATTGAAAACCAGATTAGGGAATGATATTGATGACATAGGAAAGTGTTCATAGCAAAGTAAGTGAAAAGCAAGTTATCAAGTAGATAAATATTTTAATTTCATAAAAAGAAAAGAAATACACACAGACTCTCATATACATGTACATAGAAAAAAGAACTGGAAAAAATCTGGGTGGTGAGATAATAAGATTAATTTACATTTCCATTTACAAAATTTTCTCAAACATATGTGTTCCTTTTAAAACCAGAAAAAAAGAGGGATTTCCCAGGTGGTCCAGTGGTTAGGACTCTGCACGTCCATTTCAGGGGCATGGGTTTGATCCCTGGCTGGGGAACTAAGATCCCGCAAGCCACGCATCATGGCCAAAAAATAAAATATAAAATAGATAGATAGATAGATAGATAGATAGATAGGTAGATAGATGATAGATAGGACCAGAAAAAAAGAAATGATAATTATTTTAAGAATCCTTTTTCCTAGTCCCTTTCTTATAAAATATATTGGAATAATAATGAAAAGAAGGGAGAAACAACCAGATGAAACAAACAACTGCCCTTGTGTTTCCTACAGCCAACCTGATCCTGCAGGCTCCACTTGATGTGTTTGAAAAAGAATCTGTGATTCTGAGATGCCGAGCAAAGGCAAACACAGTACTGAATACTATAAAGCTGTACAAGAATGGAAAAGTCTTGGAAGTCCTTGAAAAATCCTCTGACTTCCATATTCATCAGGCAAGTCTGAAGGACAATGGCAAATATCACTGTATTGGAGTTAAGGAAGATGATCAGTTGGTTTATTCAAACTCGGTCAAAATCGAAGTCCAAGGTAAAGCCTTCATTATTTTGTGAAATAGGTTAGTCAAAAGGAGGACCCCTGAGATTGTAGAGGATAAAGAGGGTGGACTGTAATACCATTGAACCTCAGGGCACAATCCTACAAGGAACAGAGAAAGTACTACTGTGCTTTGGGCTGAAGGATATTAGGAATCAAAGGTGGCATCTCTTCTGCCTGCTTTTGTATGTTCTGCTTGCTGGTGCTGAGGATGAACTGTGTTTTTCTCCAGAGCAGTTCCAAGCCTCACTGCTCCAGGGACTGTTGTGATTCTTCTCTCTAGAGCTGTTTCCAAGTCCTGTGCTGAGAGCCAGCTCCACCCAGCCCACCGAAGGAGGAGCAGTGACTCTGACCTGTGAGACCCAGCTCTCTCCACAGAGGCCAGATGTCCAGCTCCAGTTCCACTTCTTCAGAGACGGATGGTCCCGGGGGTCAGGCTGGAGAAGCTCCCCAGAATTCTGGATCCCCGCCATATGGAGAGAAGACTCAGGGTCTTACTGGTGCCAGGCACAGAGCATGACTCCCTCTGTCCAGAAACAGAGCCAGAGATTACAGATACAGGTGAAAAGTGAGTGTTAGTGAGGTGAGACTTGCTAAGACTGGGGGTGGGAAGAGCTGGGCAGAGTGGCACAACAGTTGTTTATTTTTTTTCTTTCAATTCCATGAGATACAACTCTTTCTTTTTCTTCTGAAGTTTCTCTTCCTTGACACCATTTTTTTTTCCTGGTAGGCCTATAGACGTAAGCCATGGGCTATGGCAGAGCCCTCCGACTGGGCTGGATGGACTCTGCTTAGCCAGATGGACAGATTCCTAGAATGCTAGATCCCTGGAGCAGAGCACTTAAGAATAAAAAAACAAAGGACAAGAGCTTGGGGACTAAATGGTTTCAACTTGCTGTCTTTAGGGATGGTGTTTTACCCACGATTACTTTTCCCTAAGTCTCTGAAACTGTGTAGGTCCTCAAGCATGACTGCTAACCAATTGTCAAATGCCTCTTCTAATTAAATTTGACCTGTCTCATAGGAGACGTGTTTGAGCATTAGGAAAGATGCAGATCTGGGGTGCATGCTTTCCTGAGTGAGGAAGGGGTGAAAGTGGTAGCATTCTCCATAAATTCACTCCCATTCCTAAGCAAAGAAGAAGGTTCTATGTTTCTTCTAAACTGTCCAGATTTTATTAATCTTTGTTCTCCAGTCACAGGCAACAGATTTTTCTTAGGTCCCTAGTTTGGACTGGAAAATTGAGAGGAAGTGGAGAGGGTGTTACCCAACAGTTGCAACATAGTAATTTCTAGTATAGGATCTCCCCCAGCATAATTGATGGAACCCCAATCTCAAACCCTACGCCCTCTCTGTTCCCAGGTATCTTCCCTTGTTCTTCAAGCCCCCAGGACGACTCAAAAAGGCACTGCCCTAAGCCAACATCCTAGTGTAAAACCACAGCCACCTGGAGTATAGAACACTTTCATCACAGATTTTCCCATTTTTAGGAGGACTGTTATGGGTCCACCTCCTCTGACCATCTAACTGACTGGCAGACGTGTTAAGAAGTGCTTATTCCAGGGCAAGCTTGCTGTATATGCCAATGATTGATTTCCAACTAGCCATTGCAGTTGTTACAGCTTCAGAACAAGCACCTCTGATGGCAGGTCTTCCTGTCCCCTTCACCATCCACCACTTCCCCCCAAGCAACACCACTGTTGGGCACCGGGTGTAATTTCCAGAATGATTAGTCCATGTTCTAACAGGTAGGGCATGAGGGGAGGGTGGGCAGGGTTGCCTCTTTTTCTTGTGCCAGATGCTCCACCAGTTCATTAAGGAGTTGAAGTTCTCCCAAACCATGGATGGACCACAGTCTCTCCACCACTTTCTCCCTCATCCCAAGGAACAAGCTCAATTCTATTCCAGGCCAACTTCCCATCGGGTCAGCAGACTTAGCCCTTCCCATTCTGAGACTCTTCTTCTATGACTTATTCTGTGACACCCCAATACCAAGAATCCCACATGTCATTTTTATTCATTTAGAAGTTGTTCCTGACATCCGTATATACACTCGCCCAAAGTTGGTGTTTGAAGGGCAGGAGCTGGTGCTCATCTGCTCAGTAAATGGAGTTCCAGGGCCCATCACAATTTCTTGGTACGGAAAATTCAAAAAGCCGAGGACAGAAAGAAAGCTTCACACTTACTCAGAAACAGAATTCAAGATCCCTGTGGTGAAAAACAGTCATGATGGAGAGTATTACTGTGTTGCCAGCAATAGTCGCTTCTCCTTCCACAGTGACCCAGTGACCATCAATGTGAAAGGTGTGTCTGCCAGATATTATCTGAGGGATGGCTTTTCAAACTTCGTGAAGACCACAAGGTGGTTGGGTGGGAGTGAATGTTGATAGTTGCCAATAATTTACTACTCAGAATAATCTACCAGAAGTTAGAGACTAACAGGAGTGGAATTTAAGGATAGAAGGAGTTGTGGGAGCTTTTGGAAACTCCTAGAAATGGAGGTCAGAGAAAGTGCTCAGTGGTTGGCACATGTCTGGATTCTTCATATTTACAAATTACTTTTTAGCTTAAATGCAGTGGCTCCTGGGATAAAGCCAGAACAAACAGAATTTTAGAACTGGAACAATCTGGGGCCATGTCTCTTCATAAGCCTCCTTGATTTAAGGATGTGCAGGGATTCCCTCCCTCCCACTACCTTGTTGTCTCTTTCAGTTCCAAATGACACATCCTTTCACCACCCTCAGGGCTCCTAGGGCACAGGATGTTGGGAAGAATGAGATAGAGTTCCAGATCTTCCCTGTGAAACCAAGGGAGCCTCTCTTTCAATTCTGTATCAGTTTTATCATGAAGCTGAAATTCTGAGGACCCCAGACCCCTATAGTAGAGGAACATCCCTAAATCTCTCTGCCCACAGAACATTCTGGGAGTGACTCCTGTGCTCAGACAATGGCCTGGGGACCCAGGCAGTGAGGAGAGGCCACTCTCCATCAGAAGTAAGTCTGACCACCAGAAGTCACAGGGTCAGGTTGTTTGTTACCCCACAGTCTAAAGACTGCAGCTACAGAAATTCACAGGCTTTTGGTTCACATGGCATCACGGCAGGTTCATTGCCTCTGCTTGGCAGATCTGGGCTCCTTCCTGTGACCACACTCTCAGGAATTCCTTACAGTGAATCATCAACAGTAAAATACACAGTCTGACCAAAACTCTCCTAACATAGCTGTGAAAACTTTTCAGGGTCCAGATTCTGTCAGAGTTCACCATTATTTGGTTTAGATGATACTCGGTCTTTGATTTTTCTGTCAATCAAAAAAAAGAAAATAGTCCAGCGATTCCTGGGTCTAATCTTCCTCTTACTGAATCCCAACAAATCTCTACTCCCTTACCTACTTCCTGCTTCTTCCCCAATTCGTCTATATTAGTCTGCTCAGGCTGCCATAACATAATACCACAGACTGGGTGGTTTAACAACAGAAATTTATTTTCTCACAGTTCTGGAGGTTAAAAGTCCAAGATCAGGTGCCAGTAAGATTGGTATTTAATCAGGGCTCTCTTTCTGGCTTGTAGTAGGCCACCTTCTCTGTGTCCTCACATGACCTTTCCTCTGTGCCCTGGGAGAGAGAGAGGCCTCTCTCTTCCTCTTCTATAAGGACACCAGTCCCATCTGATTAGGGCCTCACCCTTATGACCTCATTTGACATTTATTTCCTAAAAGGCCTTATCTCCAAATACAGTCATATTGGAGATTAGGGCTTCAACATATGTATTTAGGAGGGACACAGTTCAGTCAATAACACCATTCTAATATCCCCATTGGCTCCCAGGTCTTTGAACAACTGTCTCTATCTTGTGGGCCTCATCCTTTGACAAGTTCAACACACCCCTTAATATGTCTTCAGCATCTCTCTCTCCCCCCCCTCTTTGGTCCCTGGCATCTACAGAATTCACTGTTTTTCTCTTTTCTTTCTTTATCCTTCAAATCCCCAGATGCTTGAGTTTCCAATCAATCTTAATAGTTCTAAAATCATTTCTCTATCCCAGAGTTGTGGAGATATCTGTTGTTCCAATCAGCAATTAATTATTGGCAATAACCAATGTGCAAATCCATGTAGGATACAGACAGGTAGCAACATCACAGTTACTCCAGCCATGTAACTATGGTTACTACACCATACTACACCACCCCAAACTACACCACCTACTTTACCAGTATCTGATGCCATCTTACCCTGAAAGCTATTAAGGTAGTTGTGGTAGTGAGAGGAAAATAGCTTCAGTACAGCCCTGTGCTGTTCCCTTCATTGGTGGCAAACTCCAGTTCCACTTTCAAGGAGATGATATGATTCAGCATTAGACCATGAGTAAGGAGACAGACTCAGGTCCTATCTGGCCCTGAAAACAGCCTGCTGAGGGACCACAGGTGGATCTCCTAACCTTTTCCTGACTCAGTTTTCTCACCTGTAAATAGAGAGGGTCAGGCCGGATGCAGGGATAGTGTAGGAACAGAGGAGAGGGTCCTGGAAGAGTATGTGAATCTGGAACAGAAATGGGCTAAGGGCAGAGGCCTGAGGCCAATCCCAGCAAAGGGAGAAGTGTAGAGCAGGGACGGATAACAAGACTCAGAGAGGCTTGGCAGGTGAGGGAACAGATCTTCCACGGTCATATGGCAAAGGGAAGGGACAAGGTAAATCTGTCAGTCTGGTGGAAGCAAAATAAGGGACTTCTTCCCCAAGAACATCATTTCCTCTGGAAAACAGGAATGAGGTCACCGAACAAAGGGAGACAGGAGAGGAGAAGGGCCAGGTCTGATGGGAAAGGAGAAGACCAGCATGGAGAACAGGAGAGAGCTGGGGAGAAAAGCCTGGGAGGCACTGGGCTGCCCTGAGGACCAGTGGACTTGAGACTGGACATCTCACTAGCCACTGATTGAAAGCACCAGGAAGTGGCAGATGCACCTGTTGACTAAGTGTTTCTTTCCCTCAGTCCCCGTGTCTCAACCTGTCCTCACCCTCAGCCCTCCTGGGACCCGGACTCTTGTGGGAGATGAGGTGAGCTTTGACTGTGAAGCTCAGAGAGGTTCTCTACCCATCTGGTATCAGTTTTTTCGTGAAGGTGTGCTGCTCATGAAGATCGAAACTACCTTATGGAGAACAACGTCCTATAGATTCTCTCTGACTGCAGAGCATTCTGGGAACTACTACTGCACAGCTGACAATGGCCTTGGCCCCCAGAGCAGTAAGACCCTGAGACTCTCTGTCACCGGTAAGCCCTGGATTCCTGCCAGTGACCCATCCCTGACCCAGATCCTCTCGCACCAACCCCTTCAGAGGTCTGCATGGATCTTCCAGTTTCCTACCCCAATCAACCTCATGCCCATCTTGGCTCCCTTCTCATAGAACCAGCTATCTGTGGGCCTTAATCCTCATCTGCCCTGGCTCAGCCAGATCCCTATGATAGCTCAGCACCTTTCCCAGCTTTTAGCAAATGAATTTGTTTTCTCAAATTATCTTCTCAGGCCCTGTATGTTCAGTCTCCAAGCCAATTTCTCTTAACTCCATGCACAGAAGCATCTCATATTTCCTCAATAACACTTACATATTAATTTAGCTATAAGCACAGTCATATGGGCATATAGTGGACAAGACCTTACTTTCTCCAAAGGGTTCTCAAGAAGTTCAAGCTCTTCCAGTAGGTTTAAAGAGGGCTGAAGGTGAAGGGAAGGGAGGAAATGTCTTCCTGGAAACCAGCTCATTTGTTTACTGGGGTTTCCGTGATCCTTTGACTTAACCCAGTAAAATAAATGTCATTTCACTGTATTATGTTTTTAAAATTTTTGTTGCAGTATGACATACATTTATAAAGGTATACGAACCATAGGTGTACAGCTCATGGTTGCCCATGGAACCATGAAAAAGTGTCATTTTAGGAGCAAAATTGCTTCTGTTTACACTTGGAATCTTTGTTTAGTAGAGAGTAAAAGTTCAGTTTTCTTTTCAGAGAAGAGAAATATAAATAGAAAACTCTTGAATTTGGTGTATCAGATCATTTTAGATCAGAAGAAAAAAACCCCCATGTCTCCAGTGGGTGAGGGTTTGTTAAGGATATCCAGGGAGTAAAAAAACAAAAAAAAACAAAAAATGAAAAACAGGAAAGACATTATATTCAGACTCATGGAATAAGAACTGAGAGATCTCTCAGAATTCAACTTATTTCTCAAAAACAGATTATGCTGATGTTTGATGAGCTAGAAGTTTCATTATTCTCTACTCCTAGGCCCATCAGCTATTTCCTTTCTATGTTCTTCTGCCCCATTGTTCTTACTGTTCCTAAGTGCTTTCCACCCTCATTCTTATGACTCTATCTTATAACTTATCTTTACTCAAAACTCCTGTTAATTTCAGCATTGACTGCCTTGGACTTCTGGGCATGACGTCCTGCTCTGTATTTCAGCGTCTGCCCCAATTGCCAAAGCGGTGCTTCCAACTAGTCTAACTAGTCAAGCAGCCTAGCTCTAAGACACCTCATAGGCCACTGGCAAGTCTATACATAGAATGTTCTTAAACCAACTGCTCACCTCTAATTCAACAAATGATGGCCAAGAGAGCAGGGTCACTTGGGACAACATGACATGTAATGAACTACGTTTAAGAAAATACTTTTTCTAGGAATGATATGCACAGCAAGACCTCTGAGGTTTCCTAGAAAGAGCCAGTGTACATGAAAAACATCTTGCTCGGGTTGTCTGATGTCAGCGTGGGTCAGAAAACCTGAATTCTAGCCCTGGGTATGAAAATAGCTAGCTCATAATTTGGGCAAAACTTTTAAATTTTCTTTGTCTTGCTGTTTTCACCTTCTATTGAAAGTTAGATAAGACAGTAATTAGTGTCCCTTAAAGCCCCAGAATTCTGTGATTTGAGTTGGAATAGGAACCCAGAGGCCATGAATTCATGAAGCTCTGGAAGAGACAAAGTGAGGGAGAGGCTGAGCGACACTCGTCAAAGCCCCAGACAAGACAACCAGGGAAATCTGTGGGTGCCCCAGAGCTGGGCTCGTTTAGCTGGCAAAGCAAGGGAGAGCCTCAGTTTGACAGAGTCTCATCATCTCTCACAGTGGGGAGTTAGGGGAGGCACTTTTAGGGCTTTGGGAGCAGGAATTGGTCAGAGTGTGATTGTAACTGCAAGTGTGGTCTGGTCAGAATTTGTAAATTAGGCAAGTTTCTGTTATAGTCTGTGGTCTTAGGAACCCATGAGTCCATTTGGAGTTCTTATTACTATGGTCCTATCTTGGAACATATGGATCTGAAAGACCTCTTGCTCCTCGATAGCTCTTGTTTCAGATCATAGAAATAAAACATGGCCAAAGGAAGACATTACCCCAATATAAATTGTTGAGTAAAGAGATTATTTTAAAAATGTAAATGATCTGAGACCCAGACTCCAAAGCCTGAAGCCAATCTACCTAGGAAAGCCCCAAGCCCTAAGACATCCTCTTTCTCATTATGATGCTGTATTTTCTTCTCAAATTTAGCAATATCTGAAACCCCTTTATTTCCCGTTTCGTGTCTGTCTTCCTCAATGCCAGAGTATTAGCTTCATGAGAATGGAACCTTATCAGTTTTGGTCTGCATCTCATCCCTGTGCCTACTTGGTGTCTGGCATAGAGTAGGTCCTCAGTCAGCGTTTGTAATTTCATGAACAAAAAGGTCTTTGAGATGAGATGAGGAAAAAAAGAGCAGGGAGAGAACATTGATCTTTGCAACTGTTTATATCAACTGAACAGAAGTAAACGAGCCCTAAATTAGCAAACAAGTTGAGAAGCTTCACTGTGAGCCATGCAGACTTTCTGGCAGAATAATCTGGGTTTTTTTTTTTTTTTTCCTCCCAAGGGAATATACCCCAAAGAGAAGACACAGAAATTTCGTGGGAATGTGAGCTAATAAGATACACCCATTTTGAATCTATCAACAGCCCTGGGTCACTAAAACACTACCCGCCCCCCATACACACACACAGCTTTCTCAAGCAAATACAAAACTCGGAATATAACTTTATTCATTGAAGTAAAAGCCATAAAGAAAACAAGTCCAATATGAGAATTTTATATGTATAGCTGATTCACTTTGTTATAAAGCAGAAACTAACACACCATTGTAAAGCAATTATACTCCAATAAAGATGTTAAAAAAAAAGAGAGATGATAAGATAACAAAAAAGAAAAAATATATATACATATATATAACAGAACTCAGGAGAAAAACCAAACCTATGTTAGAAATAAAATCCAAATTTGAAGCAGTAAGAAGAGAATGCATACTTCCGAAATCTGTTAATGGAATGGAGAATTGGTTTGAGAAAATAATACAGAACGCAAAGTAGAAAGACACAGAAAAGGCAAAAAGAAAAAGAAAGTAAAATATGGAGATCAGACAACGAAGACCACAAGTGTGGATAATTAAGTGTCTAAAGAGAGAAACAAAACTCAAAGACATAATAAAAAGTTTCCTGAAGTGAAGAAAACTTGAAAATGTAGATCAAAAGACATATCCTGATGAGGTTATTGACTTTCAAGGCTAAAAATATACGTGTGTGTGTGTGCGTGCGCGCACGCGCACCCGTGTGTGTGTGTGATCACGGCAAAAAAAAGAAAAAAAAGCAGTCATCTCAGAAAGAAAAAATATGCAGTTGGTCTTAGTCTTTACACAGAAGTCAATACTAAAAGAGAGAGGAATGGTATTCAGACTTGGACTTTCAGAGGAGAAATGAGAACTGAGAATTTTATATCAAATCAGAAAAACATTTTCAAACATGCAAGAATTCAGGGTACTTAGTACCCATTAACGCTTCTTGAAAAATTACTTGATGACAAACTCTAGCCAGCCAAGGTATGAATCAATATAAAAGACTCAAAATGAGGAAACTATGATATGAAAAGTGAATACTGAATCTATTCAGATCGGTAGTTCTCAGCCTTGGCTGCATATTAGAATCACCTAGGAATTTTGAAAAAAAACTTTTTACTAAGCTCTCTCCAGACCAATCAAATTCTGAATCTCTCAGATGGGGTCTCAGATCCACATTTTTAACACAACCTCAGCTGAAAATATTGTACAGATATGGTTGAAAACCACTGATTCAGACATAAAAACAAAGGCTAAGCAATATGAGAGTTATGGTTACAGAATAGAAAGCAACTATTCTAAATGCTGAAAAAGTAAAAAATATATGTAACAAAGGAAAATCATTCAGAGGGAGAAGAGGAAATTAAAAAACCAATTTTCTTATGATTATTGTTTCATAATGGAGGATAAAAATTGACTTAATAATTTAGAAAAATTAATGACAGATTTCAAGGTTTTCATTTTGTAAATAATTTCTGGATACTTTATAGAGAACAACTCGTCATTAATGAATTACAGCTCACTAACAGTCCATAAAAAATCAAATAATAAACTGTAAGGTCCCATAGGATAGAATAAGTCAATTCTTCAGATGGAACAACTGTAGAGTTTAAAACTAGGAAAAGAGAAATGATAAGAAAAATAAGCCTGTGCATTTATATGACTATAATTGATCAGAGGGTGGGGAAAGGAAACTCTTACATACCATTAGTGCAAGTGTAAATTGGTTGAAAGTTTTTGAAGAAAAATTTAACATTATATATCATTATTTGAAATGCCCATATCCCAATCCCAGAAATCCCACTTCGAAGAATTTTTCCTAAGAAATGCATTGACAAAATACAATGATATATATACAGAATTGTGTAATGCAGCCTTATTCAAAATTAGAAAACAATAACAACCTAAAGTTCCATAATGGGGAATTGCTTAAGTGTATTACAGTAAATTCATACCATGGAATGCTTTGCTGTTGTTAAAAATAATGAAGCAATATTTACCCTAAATTATCAAATTTTAAAGTTAGAGGAGTTGCATTTTATGCATGTAAATTATACCTTAATAAAGCTGATTTTTTAAGTGACTGAGATAGATCTTTAGGTAATAACATAGAATGATGCTCATGATATTTTGTTAAGGGGAAAAATCAGGTTGTAGACCAGTATGTATATTGTGATCCCATGCACGTATGTGGGTATTTTATGCATTTGTTTACGTGTTGATAAGAATAAGAGTTCTTACACATAGAAAAGATCTCAAAAGTGTCACCAAATCATCAACAGAGGTAACCTCTGAAAAATAAAAATAGAGGAAATGGGAAAAGATCCTGGTATCAACTAACTCATTTTTGCTCTCAGTTCCAGTATCTCGCCCTGTCCTCACCCTCAGGGCTCCCGGGGCCCAGGCTGTGGTGGGGGACGTGATGGAGCTTCACTGTGAGGCCCGGAGAGGCTCTCCCCCGATCCTGTACCAGTTTTATCATGAGGATGTCAGCCTGGGGAGCAGCTCAAGCCCCTCTGGAAGGGGAGCTTCCTTCAACCTCCTTCTGACGGCAGAGCATTCTGGGAACTACTTCTGTGAGGCCAACAATGGCCAGGGGGTCCAGCGCAGTAACACAGTGTCACTCAGTGTCAGAGGTAAGTGGATCCAACTACAGCACAGCCAGGGACAGACTATCTCCCCCACCTTCCCCTGTAGCCGAGATTGGAGGTACCCCAGGGTCATTTGCATCATTTCTACACAGCCTCCAACTAAGAGTTCTACATTTTCAGGAACTTGCACCTTCCCTTTGCTTGCTTTGCCTCTCCTGGTAACAGCAGTGCAAGACATTGTGAACAAAAGTTTCTTAACATAGGAATAAAGGCTTTTAAAACACAAATTGCATCCTGGCCAACAATGATCAGCAAGAAAGGAAATTATAAAGTTCAGCATGTCTCACCTCAGAAGAGATTTAGTTGGGGTTTCCTTTGTCAGTCAATCAATAAAAAGGCCAACTCATCCTTTCACTGGCTCATGAATTTCTCTCTAGCTTCTCCTGCCCCTGTCCCAGAGCATCTCAGATCTCCAGCCAGAACTCCTGCTAAAAGACCTTTCAACATCATTCTCCTGACATCTTACCTCTCATTCAGCTATAGCACTCTGTCTCCTACCTGGCCTGTCATGGGCTGACCTCCTAGTCATGCCCACTTTCAGTGCAGGCTTGGCACCTCACTCATAGTCTTCCTGTCTACCCTACACTCTGCCATCATTCCATAACTCGTCCACATGGATGACCCACTCAACACCATGTCTTGTCATTCTTTCCGCCACCCACTGCCCCGTACATACACTACTCCAATCACCTGACCACAACCTCCTATCCCTCTACTTGTTTCTTCAAATCCTCCAATCACTAGGGGCAGGACAGGAATAAAGATGCAGATGTAGAGAATGGACTTGAGGACACGGGGATTGGGAAGGATAAGCTGGGACAAAGTGAGAGAGTGGCATGGACATATATACACTACCAAATGTAAAATAGATAGCTAGTGGGAAGAAGCCACATAACACAGGGAGATCAGCTCGGTACTTTGTGACCACCTAGAGGGGTGGGATAGGGAGGGAGAGAGGGAGACGCAAGAGGGAGGAGATATGGGGATATATGTATATGCACAGCTGATTCACTTTGTTATAAAGCAGAAACTAACACACCATTGTAAAGCAATTATACTCCAATAAAGATGTTTTTTAAAAAATTTAAAAATACAGGAATTAAAAAAAATAAAATCCTCCAATCATTATTGTTCTCAGACCTCAACAGAACCCCCAGTTCATTAACACCTTTACTTCCTCCCAGACAATCACACCCTCGACTCCCACCACCATTTGAGTGTTTGTCTCTGTATCCATCCAGTAACTCATCCCTCCTCTTCCTAAGGTATAGAAGACTGCTTCCTATGAAAGGTGAAAATCTCCATCTCACCTCTAGAGTCCATCCTTTCTTGCATTCTCCGACACTTTGAACAACTTCCTCTCCTGCTTTATAGGATCCTTCCCATTGACATTTAACGTGCTATGTCTGTCCCATGTCTAAGAAAAAACCCTAACTTGGTCCCACTTACATCTCCAGCCACTGCTCTATTATGGCTAAACTTCCGAGAAAGAGTCAGTTGCACAGATTGTCTCCATTTCCTCCTTACCCACTAGGATTTAACACTTGGTTTCTTCTGACCTTTATACAAAAAATGATTCTCACAAAGGTCACCAATGACCTCCATGGCTTTAAATCCAATGGCCATTTTCCAATCCTCACCTTACTTGATCTCTCAGAAATAGTACATACTGTTTGCATTTTCTTTCTTCTTGAAACCCTCCCTTCCTTGGCTTCAATGACTTCACCTTCTCCTGGATCTCCTTTCTCTGCCACTCCTTCTCAGTTCCCTTTACTAGTTCCTCCTTCTATAGACAAACTATAAAAGCATTGGTGTGTCCCAGAGCTTTGTCCTGCATGTACCCTCTTCCCTTATATATGTTCTTTCTCTGGATGATCCTGGGGGTGTCGTCTATAAATGATTCTTAAACTTTTATCTCCAAAAGAGACCTCCTACCTGAGCACCTGCTTATGCCATATCTCTTAAAGGCTCATGAACTTGAACATCTCTAAAACTGAACTCATGGAATTCCCCCCAGATCTGGTCCTCCTCCAAGTGTCCCTAGCGCTGTGAAAGACACATCCATTCATCCAGATATACAAGGCAAAAACCCAGGAGGCTTCCTTGCCATTTCTCTCCCTTGGTCTCCATAGCCAGTTAATCATTGACTCCTATTGATTTTATTTCCAAAATATTCCTTGGATCTTTTCTTTCTGTCTTTACTGCCACTATCATAGTCAAATCTACCACCATTTCAATTACTGCAATGCCACCGCTCCACCCCTAATAACCTCTCCATTCCATTTCTGTCCCATTACAATCCATTTTGCACACTGAGATCAAAATTGTCTTTAAAAAAGACAGGTTTGATCATCTCATGCCCCTGTATAGAGACACTTACAGGTTTCCCATTGCTCTGTGAAGAAGGACCAAAATCCGTACCATGGCTTGTGAAGCTCTGCCTAGCTCTCCAGCCTCCTATTTCATGGCACTCTTCAAACCCTTCTCTTAGTGCTGCTGTCACCTCATTTCAACAGCTCAAAAGCTCAGGGAAGAGATATGGGAACATATGTATATGTATAACTGATTCACTTTGTTATAAAGCAGAAACTAACACACCATTGTAAAGCAATTATACTTCAATAAAGATGTTTAAAAAAAACACAAATACATAAAGTACTACAACCTGGTACTAGCAAAAAAAAAAAAAAAGCTCCAACCTTCTTCCCAGCTCAGGGCCTTTGCACACACTGTTTGCCTGCCTGTGCAGTCTTCATTCCCTTCCTCACTTGGTTAATTCAGATGTCACTTTGTGAGGAAGCATTACCTGACTAACCCATACTAGATCAGGCCCCATTATTATACATTTCATAGCATCCTATTCTTTACTTTGTATCAATTATCAATGTTTTAATTATGTATTTGTATTTCTATTTAATTACTCTATCCTCTCATCTAGATTGCAGGCTTCATGAGAGCAGGGACTGTGTCTTTCTCACTATTGAATCTCCAGCATATTGTGTAGTTACTGAGACTTTTAAACTGCTCAAATAATTTTTGATGAATGAATAAATATGAAAATGAGCCAATAACTTGATCAATATTTATTCTCTCTGGGGTCTTATTTTTGATGCGGCCAAGGCTCAGTTACGTCCCTGACTATGTAAGCAGCAGTCTCCCCTGTTTCTCATTTTCTATTGAACTGATTTCTCCTTTTCTCCAATTGTCTTTTGACTTCTCAGATACTTGGGTTTCCATTTAGTCTCTGTTTTCAGATTCCCCAAACACTTTTGAGATTGTATAATGAAGTATTCCAGACTATATATAACACTACACAAATGGTTTGTTTCTTCAGATCTGAATAAATTATAGCTGAGTTCTGAGTGATATCACAAGGTCATTAAAAAAGAAAAATATTTTCCTATTTGAAATGTCTTTTCTATGGAGGAACATATTTAAACAACATGAACTGATGGTTAACTATCTTTCTTCCTTCAGTTCCAGTGTCTCACCCTGTCCTCACCCTCAGGGCTTCCAGGGCCCAGGCTGTGGTGGGGGACATGGTAGAGCTTCACTGTGAGGCCCAGAGAGGCTCTCCCCCGATCCTGTACCAGTTTTATCATGAGGATGTCGCCGTGGGGAGCAGCTCAGCTCCCTTGGGAGGAGGAGCATCCTTCAACCTCTCTCTGACCACGAAACATTCTGGAAACTACTCCTGTAAGGCTGACAATGGCCTGGGGGTCCAGCATAGTGAGGTGATGCTACTCAGTGTCATAGGTGAGTTGGTCCTGCCCGCAGGCAGCACAACCAGGGACTGACCGTCTTCTCTCCCCGGCAGCAGAAATGGAGCTCCAGCACTCCTGTTTGCTGGTGTGACCCCCCAGCATATTTCCTGCACATAGAATCTCCAGTTGAAAGTCTGGGATCCTTCCTGTGGCTGCGGTTTCAGGAACCTGGACCCTCCCAGCAGCACAGTTCAAGAAGTCTTCTTGAATGTGATCAAAACTCCTCACTAAAAGTGCAAAGAAGGTTTTTAGAACATTGACTATATTTTGATCTGCAATTATGATAAAAAAGGGAAAATAACGAATTCTAAGTATAGGTTTCGTTGCCCCAAAAAAGGTTGGGCCATTCTTTGTCCTGGTTTTTCTCTCTTTGACTTCCAACAAACTTCTACTCTTGAGCTTCTTTCACTACCAGGGATATAAACATGCCTCACATTTCCATATTAAAAATTCTATATTAATATTAGCTAGGTACATAGCCTTTAAGGATATACAATCACAACCAATCCAAGTTAGTTTACAAAGTGATTCTTAAAGTAGCGGGGACACAGAGGTGAAAGCAGGATGACATGGAATGAAAATGGTCACCCATTAATCAAATTCTTTCATTCTCTAAGCTGTCTGACATCTTGCCATTAGGTATAAAAACCAAAGGAAAACTGCTTCTTGTCATCTCTGAATCTGCTTTGTGATGATCCCCTACAGGTCAAACTTATGGTAGAGCAAAAGTATGCTAAGGGCTGTTGAGATGGATGTTCTAGTCTTGGTTCTGAAGATACTAGCTCTATGAACTTGGCCAAGCATATTTCCTTATATTGACCTCAATTTCCTCATTCATAAAGTGAGAAAATTGAACTAGATGAATACCAAGGTCATCCTCAACCCTAGAATTCTATTATTTTGGTGCACAGGGAATATGGCGTATGTCAGACTCAAAGGTTCCTGGAAGGAGACATGCTAAAGGAGAAGCTGGGAGTCCCTGCTCCTGGGATACAACCCAGAGAAACATGAGACCATGAAATAGCATGCAAATGCTTTCTGAAGTACATAAAGCAAAATACAGGCTGATACTCTTAGTCTCCCTTAGCTGGGTCCCTGAGTATCATAAGAAATACAGACAAAATCACATGAGCAGGTTGATTTAGGCATACCAGCCCAGGAGCCAACATCCCATCAAGGTGGCTGGGGCAGCCATCTCTCTGGCATCTAGCAGGCAACTTGATTGCAGATTTGATTTTTTCCGTTCAACCAGTCCATTCTTCTTCCCCCAGTAGCAGGCAGCACCTGCCTCAGCCAATTTTCCTCTAAGGTTCACAGGGACTCTTACTCTTTACACACTCACCTCTTAGATCCACCACACAAGCACGTACTTCTGACCAAATGCCACTCCCTCCCTCTTCACAACACAGTAGACCAGCACATCATACCCCTCACACTCTGTATTCGTGATTTTATACACATCCTCATTCCTTTGTTTCTATGATCCCTGGTGCAAATGTCTATTATTTATGCTGGTGTTATCACACCTAAAGGACTTCTTGCTAGATGATTGTGTCTGAGTCCTAGAACTAGGACACAGATCTTAGAGAACTGCAAGAAAGAGGAATACTTATTATCATTGTCACTACCATCATCATCATCACCATCATCAATACTTACTGAGTCCTTGTATGTGCCAGGCCCTGTGCTTAGTACTTGACATGCAATATCTCATTTAATCTTTAAGATAAACCACTGAGGTTAAAAATGAGATCATTTTTATCCTCAGTTTGCAGGAGAGGAAACTGAAACTTAGAGAGGTGAAGTAACTAGCTTAGAGGCACAGCTAGCAATGGTAGAGCCAGGTTGAAAAATGAGTCTATCCAACTCAGTGTAAATCTACATTATAATATCTCTCATCCTTTGTGGCCAGGTTTAACACAACTTTTTAATAATTTATTATTCTGGAAGAATACATAAACTTTCACGACAAAAAATCAAATGGAGCAAAAGGGTACTTTCAGGTATATTTTTCTAGAAATATTAAAATATATTATAAACAAAGGCATAGAATTTTTTTAAAGTATAATCATATTACACATATAGTTATGCAACTTGCATTTTTTACTTGATATATCTTGGATATCTTTCGTGTTTTATTAGCAAGTCAACTAGGTTGTCTCCAGTTTTTAGCTATTATAAAAATTCTACAATAGAAACCTTTGTGCAAATATATTTGCAAATACTTCTTTAAATAGAAGTTTAGTTACAATAGTATAGTTACAATGTGTAGAGCAAAGTGATTCAGTTTTATATACGTACATATATATATATTTGTTATCAGATTCTTTTCCATTGTAGGTTATTACAAGATATTGAGTATAGTTCCCTGTGCTATACAGTAGGCCCTTGCTGGTTATCTATTTTATATATAGTAGGGTATACATGTAAATCCCAAACTCCAAATTTATCTCACCCCCACCTGCTAGCCCCCTTGGTAACCATAAGTTTGTTTTCTATGTCTGTGAGTCTATTTCTGTTTTGTTTGTTTGTTTGTTTTTGTTTTTTTGTTTGTTTTTTGTTTGTTTTTTTTAAAGATTTATTTATTTTATTGATTGATTGATTGTCTTCGTTTCTGTGCTAGGGCTTTCTCTAGTTGCGGCAAGTGAGGGCCACTCTTCATCACGGTGCGCGGACCTCTCAGTATCGCGGCCTCTCGTTGCGGAGCACAGGCTCCAGACGCGCAGGCTCAGTAGTTGTGGCTCACGGGCCCAGTCGCTCCGCGGCATGTGGGATCTTCCCAGACCAGGGCTCAAACCCGTGTCCCCTGCATTAGCAGGCAGAGTCTCAACCACTGCGCCACCAGGGAAGCCCTATTTCTGTTTTATAAATAAGTTCATTTGTAACATTTTTTTTTAGATTCCACATATAAGTGATATCATATGATATTTGTCTTTCTCTGTCTGACTTACTTCACTCAGTATGGCAATCTCTAAGTCCATCCATGTTACTGCAAATGGCATTATTTCATTCTTTTTTATGGCTGAGTAATAGTCCATTGTATATATATACCACATCTTCTTTATCCATTCATCTAATGATGACATTTAGGTAGCTGCCATGTCTTGGCTATTGTAAATATTGCTGCTATAAACATTGGGGTGCATATATCTTTTTGAACTAGAGTTTGCCCAAGAGTGGAATTGCAGGATCATATGGTAACTCTATTTTTACTTTTTTGAGGAACTTCCATACTATTCTCCATAGTGGCTGCACCAATTTACATTCCCACCAACAGTGCAGGAGGGTTTCCTTTTCTCCACAGGCTCTCCAGCAATGTTTCTTGACTTTTTTTTTTTAACGTCTTTAGTGGAGTATAATTGCTTTACAATGGTGTGTTGTTTCTGGTTTATAACAAAGTGACTCAGCTATACATATACATATATCCCCCTATCTCCTTCCTCTTGCGTCGCCCTCCAACCCTCCCTATCCCACCCCTCTAGGTGGTCACAAAGCACCGAGGTGATCTTCCTGTGCTATGCAGCTGCTTCCCACTAGCTATCTGTTTTACATTTGGTAGTACATATAAGTCCATGCCACTCTCTCACTTCGTCCCAGCTTACCCTTCCCCATCCCTGTGTCCTCAAGTGCATTCTCTACTTCTGCATCTTTATTCCTGTCCTGCCCCTAGGTTCTTCATAGCCTTTTTTTTTTTTTTTTTAGATTCCATATATATGTGTTAACATACGGTATTTGTTTTTTTCTTTCTGACTTACTTCACTCCGTATGACAGACTCTAGGTCCATCCACCTCACTACAGATAACTCAATTTCGTTTCTTTTTATGGCTGAGTAATATTCCATTGTATATATGTGCCACATCTTCTTCATCTCTTCATCTGTCAATGGACACTTAGGTTGCTTCCATGTCCTGGCTATTATAAATAGAGCTGCAATGAACATTGTGGTACATGACTCTTTTTGAATTATGGTTTTCTCAGGGTATATGCCCAGTAGTGGGATTGCTGGGTCGTATAGTAGTTCTATTTTTAGTTTTTTAAGGAACCTCCATACTGTTCTCCATAGTGGCTGTATCAATTTACATTCCCACCAACAGTGGAAGAGGGTTACCTTTCCTCCACACCCTCTCCAGCATTTATTGTTTGTAGATGTTTTGATGATGGCCATTCTGACTGGTGTGAGGTGATACCTCATTGTAGTTTTGATTTGCATTTCCCTATTAAATAGTGATATTGAGCAGCTTTTCATGTGCTTCTTGGCCATCTGTATGTCTTCTTTGGAGAAATGTCTATTTAGGTCTCCTGCCCATTTTTGGATTGGGTTGTTTGTTTCTTTAATATTGAGCTGCATGAGCTGTTTATATATTTTGGAGATTAATCCTTTGTCCATTGATTCAGTTGCAAATATTTTCTCCCATTCTGAGGGCTGTTTTTTCGTCTTGTTTATGGTTTCCTTTGCTGTGCAAAAGCTTTTAAGTTTCATTAGATCCCATTTGTTTATTTTTGTTTTTATTTCCATTTCTCTAGGAGGTGGGTCAAATAGGATCTTGCTGTGATTTATGTCCTAGAGTGTTCTGCCTATGTTTTCCTCTAAGAATTTTATAGTGTCTGCCCTTACATTGAGGTCTTTAATCCATTTTGAGCTTATTTTTGTGTATGCTGTTAGAGAGTGCTCCAATTTCATTCTTTTATATGTAGCTGTCCAGTTTTGCCAGCACCACTTATTGAAGAGGCTGCCTTTTCTCCATTGTATATTTTTGCCTCCTTTATCAAAGATAAGGTGACCATATGTGTGTGGGTTTATCTCTGGGCTTTCTATCCTGTTCCATTGACCTATATTTCTGTTTTTGTGTCAGTACAATACTGTCTTGATTACTGTAGCTTTGTAGTAGAGTCTAAAGTCAGGGAGCCTGATTCCTCCAGCTCCGTTTTCCTTTCTCAAGATTGCTTTGGCTATTCGGGGTCTTTTGTGTTTCCATACAAATTGTGAAATTTTTTGTTCCAGTTCTGTGAAAAATGCCATTGGTAGTTTGATAGGGATTGCGTTGAATCTGTAGATTGCCTAGGGGATTATAGTCATTTTCACAATGTTGATTCTTCTAATCCAAGAACGTGGTATGTCTCTCCATCTGTTTGTATCATCTTTAATTTCTTTCATCAGTGTCTTATAGTTTTCTGCATACAGGTGTTTTGTCTCCTTAGGTAGGTTTATTCCTAGGTGTTTTATTCTTTTTCTTGCAATGGTAAATGGTATTGTTTCATTAATTTCTCTCTCAGATTTTTCATCGTTAGTGTATAAGAATGCAAGAGATTTCTTTTTTTTTTTATTCAAACAGAAAATCACAAAAATTATAATCATCCTCATTAGTTCACTCAGTCCCATGTAATTAATTTTTTTTCATCTTGATCTTTTGTTACCACTTTTATGAATTCATTAGTTTTGCATTAGAGTTCTGAAAATGCTTATTCATTCAGTTCAGCAGTATAGTCAGTTGCCAGAAACCTGTACTTGTCAGAGTCTTTTCCATGAATTCCTTGAAGATGAAACCTTTTTATAGGAACATTTTTGCAAAAGCATCAGAGTACACCCAGAACTGTCTGTAAATGACAAAAGACTTAAAAATGACCACGGTTAAAGATTTGATGAAAGTTCATAATAATGCAATTAGCAAGGAAATTTAGTTATTTCTGAGATATACATTTTAAAGTAATAACTAGAATAATGACTTATAACATTATACCAGAACATATAAGATTTTTAGGAATTTCATGTAATGTAATTAATTTCATGTAATGTAAAATGAAACATTTATATTAACATATTTCCATACAAATAACCCGAAGAAAGTTTAGTATTAGTTTTTTTTTTTGAATTTGGTTTTATTTATTTTTTTATACAGCAGGTCCTTATTAGTCATCAATTTTATACACATCATTCTATACATGTCAATCCCAATCGCTCAATTCAGCACACCACCATCCCCACCACCACCACCCCACCCCGCCATGGCTTTCCCTCCTTGGTGTCCATACGTTTGTTCTCTACATCTGTGTCTCAAATTCTGCCCTGCAAACCACTTCATCTGTACCATTTTTCTAGGTTCCACATACATGCGTTAATATACGATATATGTTTTGCTCTTTCTGACTTACTTCACTCTGTATGACAGTCTCTAGATCCGTCCACGTCGCAACAAATGACTCAATTTCGTTCCTTTTATGACTGAGTAATATTCCATTGTATATATGTGCCACATCTTCTTTATCCGTTCATCTGTCAATGGGCATTTAGGTTGCTTCCATGACCTGGCTATTGTAAATAGTGCTGCAATGAACATTGGGGTGCATGTGTCTTTTTGAATTATGGTTTTCTCTGGGTATATGCACAGTAGTGGGATTGCTGGATCATATGGTAATTCTATTTTTAGTTTTTTAAGGAACCTCCATACTGTTCTCCATAGTGGCTGTATCAATTTACATTCCCACCAACAGTGCAAGAGGGTTCCCTTTTCTCCACACCCTCTCCAGCATTTGTTGTTTGTAGATTTTCTGATGATGCCCATTCTAACTGGTGTGAGGTGATACCTCATTGTAGTTTTGATTTGCATTTCCCTATTAAATAGCGATATTGAGCAGCTTTTCATGTGCTTCTTGGCCATCTGTATGTCTTCTTTGGAGAAATGTCTATTTAGGTCTCCTGCCCATTTTTGGATTGGGTTGTTTGTTTCTTTAATATTGAGCTGCATGAGCTGTTTATATATTTTGGAGATTAATCCTTTGTCCATTGATTCAGTTGCAAATATTTTCTCCCATTCTGAGGGCTGTCTTTTCGTCTTGTTTATGGTTTCCTTTGCTGTGCAAAAGCTTTGAAGTTTCATTAGGTCCCATTTGTTTATTTTTGTTTTTATTTCCATTACTCTAAGAGGTGAATCAAAAAAGATCTTGCTGTGATTTATGTCAAAGAGTGTTCTTCCTATGTTTTCCTCTAAGAGTTTTATAGTGTCTGGTCTTACATTAGATCTCGAATCCATTTTGAGTTTATTTTTGTGTATGGTGTTAGGGAGTGCTCTAATTTCATTCTTTTACATGTAGCTGTCCAGTTTCCCCAGCACCACTTATTGAAGAGACTGTCTTTTCTCCATTGTATATCCTTGCCTCCTTTGTAATAGATTAGTTGACCATAGGTGAGTGGGTTTGCCTCTGGGCTTTCTATCTTGTTCCATTGATCTATGTTTCCATTTTTGTGCCAGTACCATATTGTCTTGATTACTGTAGCTTTGTAATATAGTCTGAAGTCAGGAAGTCTGATTCCACCAGCTCCTTTTTTTCCCTCAAGACTGCTTTGGCTATTCGGGGCCTTTTGTGTCTCCATACAAATTTTAAGATGTTTTGTTCTAGTTCCGTAAAAAATGCCATTGGTAATTTGATAGGGATTGCATTAAATCTGTAGATCGCTTTGGGTAGTATAGTCATTTTCACAATATTGATTCTTCCAATCCAAGAACATGGTATATCTCTCAATCTGTTGGCATCATCTTTAATTTCTTTCATCAGTGTCTTATAGTTTTCTGCATACAGGTCTTTTGTCTCCCTAGGTAGGTTTATTCCTAGGTATTTTATTCTTTTTGTTGTAATGGTAAATGGGAGTCTCTCCTTAATTTCTCTTTCAGATGTTTCATCATTAGTGTATAGGAATGCAAGAGATTTCTGTGCGTTAATTTTGTATCCTGCAACTTTACCAAATTCATTGATTAGCTCTAGTAGTTTTCTGGTGGCATGTTTAGCATTCTCTATGTATAGTATCATGTCATCTGCAAACAGCGACAGTTTTACTTCTTCTTTTCCAACTTGAATTCCTTTTATTTCTTTTTCTTCTCTGATTGCCGTGGCTAGGACTTCCAAAACTATGTTGAATAATAATGGTAAGAGTGGACATCCTTGTCTTGTTCCTGATCTTAGTGGAAATGATTTCAGTTTTTCACCATTGAGAATGATGTTTGCTGTGGGTTTGCCATATATGGCCTTTATTATGTTGAGGTACTTTCCCTCTGTGTCCACTTTCTGGAGAGTTTTTATCATAAATGGGTGTTGAATTTTGTCAAAAGCTTTTTCTGCATCTATTGAGATGATCACATGGTTTTTATTCTTCAATTTGTTAATATGGTGTATCACATTGATTGATTTACGTATATTGAAGAATCCTTGCATCCCTGGGATAAATCCCACTTGATCATGGTGTATGATCCTTTTAATGTGTTGTTGGATTCTGCTTGCTAGTATTTTGTTGAGGATTTTTACATCTATATTCATCAGTGGTATTGTTCTGTATTTTTCTTTTTTTGTAGTATCTTTGTCTGGTTTTGGTATCAGGGTGATGGTGGCCTCATAGAATGAGTTTGGGAGTGTTCCTTCCTCTGCAATTTTTTGGAAGAGTTTGAGAAGGATGGGTGTTAGCTCTTCTCTAAATGTTTGATAGAATTCACCTGTGAAGCCATCTGGTCCTGGACTTTTGTTTGTTGGAAGATTTTTAATCACAGTTTCAATTTCATTACTTGTGACTGGTTTGTTCATGTTTTCTATTTCTTCCTGGTTCAGTCTTGGAAGGTTATACCTTTCTAACAATTTGTCCATTTCTTCCAGGTTGTCCATTTTATTGGCATAGAGTTGCTTGTAGTAGTCTCTTAGGATGCTTTGTATTTCTGAGGTGTCTGTTGTAACCTCTCCTTTTTCATTTCTAATTTTATTGATTTGAGTCTTCTCCTTCTTTTTCTTGGTGAGTCTGGCTAATGGTTTATCAATTTTGTTTATCTTCTCAAAGAACCAGCTTTTAGTTTTATTGATCTTTGCTATTGTTTTCTTTGTTTCTATTTCATTTATTTCCGCTCTGATCTTTATGATTTCTTTCCTTCTGCTAATTTTGTGTTTTGTTTGTTCTTCTTTCTCTAGTTCCTTTAGGTGTAAGGACAGATTGTTTATTTGAGATTTTTCTTGTTTCTTGAGGTAGGCTTGTATAACTATAAACTTCCCTCTTAGAACTGCTTTTGCTGCATCCCATAGGTTTTGCATCATCGTGTATTCATTGCCATTTGTCTCTAGGTATTTTTTGCTTTCCTCTTGGATTTCTTCAGTGATCTCTTGGTTATTTAGTAACGTATTGTTTAGCCTCCATGTGTTTGTGTTTTGTACGTTTTTTTCCCTGTAATTCATTTCTAATCTCATAGTGTTGTGGTCAGAAAAGATGCCTGATATGATTTCAATTCTCTTAAATTTACTGAGGCTTGATTTGTGACCCAAGATATGATCAGTCCTGGAGAATGTTCCATGCGCACTTGAGAAGAAAGTGTAACCTGCTGTTTGGGGATGGAATGTCCTATAAATATCAATTAAATCTATCTGGTCTATTGTGTCATTTAAAGCTTCTGTTTCCTTATTTATTTTCATTTTGGATGATCTGTCCATTGGTGTAAGTGGGGTGTTAAAGTCCCCCACTATTATTGTGTTACTGTCGATTTCCTCTTTTACAGCTGTTAGCCATTGCCTTATGTATTGAGGTGCCCCTATGTTGGGTGCATATATGTTTATAATTGTTATATCTTCCTCTTCGATTGATCCCTTGATCATTATGTAGTGCCCTTCCTTGTCTCTTGTAACATTCTTTATTTAAAGTGTATTTTATCTGATACGAGTATTGCTATTCCAGCTTTCTTTTGATTTCCATTTGCATAGAATATCTTTTTCCATCCCCTCACTTTCAGTCTGCATGTGTCCGTAGGTCTGAAGTGGGTCTCGTGTAGACAGCATATATATGGGTCTTGTTTTTGTATCCACTCAGTGAGCCTGTGTCTTTTGGTTGGAGCATTTAATCCATTCACGTTTAAGGTAATTATTGATATGTATGTTCCTATGACCATTTTCTTAATTATTTTGGGTTTGTTTTTGTAGGTCCTTTTCTTCTCTTGTGTTTCCCACTTAGAGAAGTTCCTTTAGCATTTGTTGTAGAGCTGGTTTGGTGGTGCTGAATTCTCTTAGCTTTTGTTTGTCTGTAAAGCTTTTGATTTCTCCATCGAATCTGAATGAGATCCTTGCCGGGTAGAGTAATCTTGGTGGCAGGTTCTTCCCTTTCATCACTTTAAGTATATCATGCCACTCCCTTCTGGCTTGTACAGTTTCTGCTGAGAAATCAGCTGTTAACCTTATGGGAGTTCCCTTGTATGTTATTTGTCATTTTTCCCTTGCTGCTTTCAATAATTTTTCTTTGTCTTTAATTTTGGCCAATTTGATTACTATGTGTCTCGGCATGTTTCTCCTTGGGTTTCTCCTGTATGGGACTCGCTGCACTTCCTGGACTTGGGTGGCTATTTCCTTTCCCATGTTAGGGAAGTTTTTGAGTATAATCTCCTCAAATATTTTCTCTGGTCCTTCCTCTCTCTCTTCTCCTTCTGGGACCCCTATAATGCGAATGTTGTTGCATTTAATGTTGTCCCAGAGGTCTCTTAGGCTGTCTTCATTTCTTTTCATTCTTTTTTCTTTATTCTGTTCCACAGCAGTGAATTACACCATTGTGTCTTCCAGATCATTTATCCGTTCTTGTGCCTCAGTTATTCTGCTATTGATTCCTTCTAGTGTAGTTTTCATTTCAGTTATTGTATTGTTCATCTCTGTTTGTTTGTTCTTTAATTCTTCTAGCTCTTTGTTAAACATTTCTTGCATCTCCTCCATCTTTGCCTCCATTGTTTTTCCGAGTCCCTGAGTCATCTTCACTATCATTATTCTGAATTCTTTTTCTGGAAGGTTGCCTATCTCCACTTCATTTAGTTGTTTTTCTGGGGTTTTATCTTGTTCCTTCATCTGGTACATAGCCCTCTGCCTTTTCATCTTGTCTATCTTTCTGTGAATGTGGTTTTTTTTCCACAGGCTGCAGGATTGTAGTTCTTCTTACTTCTGCTGTCTGCGCTCTCAAGAATGCAAGAGATTTCTGTGCATTAATTTTGTATCCTGCTACTTTACCAGATTCATTGATTAGCTTTAGTAGCTTTCTGGTAGCATCTTTAGGATTCTCTGTGTATAGTATCATGTCATCTGCAAACAGTGACAGCTTTACTTCTTCTTTTCCGATTTGGATTCCTTTTATTTCTTTTTCTTCTCTGATTGCTGTGGCTAAAACTTCCAAAACTATGTTGAATAATAGTGGTGGGAGAGGATCACCTTCTCTTGTTCCTGATCTTAGTGGAAATGGTTTCAGTTTTTCACCATTGAGAATGATATTGGCTGTGGGTTTGTCATATATGGCCTTTATTATGTTGAGGTAAGTTCCCTCTATGCCTATTTCTGGAGGGATTTTATCATAAATGGGTGTTGAGTTTTGTCAAAAGCTTTTTCTGCACCTATTGAGATGATCATATGGTTTTTCTCCTTCAATTTGTTAATATGGTGTATCACATTGATTGATTTGCATATATTGACGAATCCTTGCATTCCTGGGATAAAACCCACTTGAGCATGTTGTATGATCCTCTTATTGTGCAGTTAGATTCTGTTTGCTAGTATTTTGTTGAGGATTTTTGTATCTATGTTCATCAGTGATATTGGCCTGTACTTTTCTTTCCTTGTGACATCTTTGTCTGGTTTTGGTATCAGGGTGATGGTGGCCTCGTAGAATGAGTTTGGGAGTGCTCCTCCCTCTGCTATATTTTGGAAGAGTTTGAGAAGGATAGGTGTTAGCTCTTCTCTAAATGTTTGATAGAATTTGCCTGTGAAGCCATCTGGTCCTGAGCTTTTGTTTGTTGGAAGATTTTTAATCACAGTCTCAATTTCAGTGCTCATGATTGGTCTGTTTATATTTTCTATTTCTTCCTGGTTCAGTCTTGGAAGGTTGTGCTTTTCTAAGAATTTGTCCATTTCTTTCAGGTTGTCCATTTTTTTGGCATATAGTTGCTTGTAGTAATCTCTCATGATCGTTTGTATTTCTGCAGTGTCAGTGGTTACTTCTCCTTTTTCATTTCTAATTCTATTGATTTGAGTCTTCTCCCTTTTTTTCTTGATGAGTCTGGCTACTGGTTTATCAATTTTGTTTATCTTCTCAAAGAACCAGCTTTTATTTTTATTGATCTTTGCTATTGTTTCCTTCATTTCTTTTTCATTTATTTCTTATCTGATATTTATGATTTCTTTCCCTCTGCTAACTTTGCAGTTTTTTTGTTCTTCTTTCTCTAGTTGCTTTAGGTGTAAGGTTAGGTTGTGTATTTGAGATGTTTCTGGTTTCTTGAGGTAGGATTGTACTGCTGTAAACTTTCGTCTTAGAACTGCTTTTGCTGCATCCCATAGATTTTGGGTCTTCGTGTTTTCATTGTCATTTGTTTCTAGGTATTTTTTGATTTCCTCTTGGATTTCTTCAGTGATCTCTTGGTTATTTAGTAGTGTATTGTTTATCCCCCATGTGTTTGTATTTTTTACAGATTTTTACCTGTAATTAATATCTAGTCTCTTCGTGTTGTGGTCGGAAATGTTACTTGATACAATTTCAATTACCTTATATTTACCAAAGCTTGATTTGTGACCCAAGATATGATCTGTCATGGAGAGTGTTCCATGAGCACTTGAGAAGAAAGTGTATTCTGTTGTTTTGGGATGGAATGTCCTGTAAATATCAATTAAGTCCATCTTGTTTAATGTATCATTTAAAGCTTGTGTTTCCTTATTTATTTTCATTTGGATGATATGTCCATTGGTGAAAGTGGGGTGTTAAAGTCCCCTACTATGACTGTGTTACTGTCGTTTTCCCCTTTTATGGCTGTTAGCATTTGCCTAATGTATTGAGGTGTTCCTATGTTGGGTGCATAAATATTTATAATTGTTGTATCTTCTTCTTGGATTGATCCCTTGATCATTATGTAGTTTCCTTCCTTGTCTCTTGTAACATTCTTTATTTGAAAGTCTATTTTGTCTGATATGAGAATTGCTACTCCAGCTTTCTTTTGATTTCCATTTGCATGGAATATCTTTTTCCATCCCCTCACTTTCGAACTGTATGTGTCCCTAGGTCTGAAGTGGGTCTCTTGTAGACAGCATATATGTGGGTCTTGTTTTTGTATCCATTCAGCCAGTCTATGTATTTTGGTGGGAGCATTTAATCCATTTACATTTAAGGTAGTTATCCATATGTATGTTCCTATTACCATTTTCTTAATTATTTTGGGTTTGTTTTTGTAGGTCTTTTCCTTGTCTTCTGTTTCCTGTCTAGAGAAATTCCTTTAGCATTTGTTGTAAAGCTGGTTTCGTGGTGCTGAATTCTCTTAGCTTTTGCTTGTCTGTAAAGGTTTTAATTTCTCTGTCGAATCTGAATGAGATCCTTTCTGGGTAGAGTAATCTTGGTTGTAGGTTTTTCCCTTTCAACACTTTAAATATGTCCTGCCCCTCCCTTCTGCCTTGCAGAGTTTCTGCTGAAAGATCAGCTGTTAACCTTATGGGGATGCCCTTGTATGTTATTTGTTGCTTTTCCCTTGCTGCCTTTAATATTTTTTCTCTGTATTTAATTTTTGATAGTTTGATTAATATGTGTCTTGGCGTGTTTCTCCTTGGATTTATCCTGTATGGGACTCTCTGCCCTTCCTGGACTTGATTGACTATTTCCTTTCCCATATTAGGGAAGTTTTCAACTATAATCTCTTCAAATATTTTCTCAGTCCCTTTTTTTTTTCTCTTCTTCTTCTGGGACCCTTATAATTTGAATGTTGGTGCATTTAATGTTGGCCCAGAGGTCTCTGAGACTGTCCTCAATTCTTTTCATTCTTTTTTCTTTATCCTGCTCTGTGGTAGTTATTTCCACCATTTTATCTTCCAGGTTACTTATCCGTTCTTCTGCCTCAGTTATTCTGCTATTGATTCCTTCAAGAGAATTTTTAATTTCATTTATTGTGTTGGTCATCATTGTTTGTTTGCTCTTTAGTTCTTCTAGGTCCTTCTTAAATGTTTCTTGTATTTTCTCCATTCTATTTCCAAGATTTTGGATCATCTTTACTATCATTACTCTGAATTCTTTTTCAGGTAGACTGCCTATTTCCTCTTCATTTGTTGGGTCTGGTCGTTTTTACCTTGCTCCTTCATCTGCTTTTTGTTTCTCTGTCTTCTCATTTTGCTTAACTTACTGTGTTTGGGGTCTCCTTTTCGCAGGCTGCAGGTTCATAGTTCCCGTTGCTTTTGGTGTCTGCCCCCAGTGGCTAAGGTTGGTTCAGTGGGTTGTGTAGGCTTCCTGGTGGAGGGGACTGGTGCCTGTGTTTTGGTCAGTGAGGCTGAATCTTGTCTTTCTGGTGGGCAAGACTGCGTCTGGTGGTTTGTTTTGGGGTGTCTGTGACCTTATTATGATTTTAGGCAGCCTCTCTACTAATGGGTGGGGTTGTGTTCCTGTCTTGTGAGTTGTTTGGCATAGGGTGTCCAGCACTGTAGCTTGCTGGTCATTGAGTGGAGCTGGGTCTTAGGGTTGAGATGGTGCTCTCTGGGAGAGCATTTGCCATTTGTTATTACGTGGAGCCGGGAAGTCTCTGGTGGACCAATGTCGTGAACTCCGCTCTCCCACCTCAGAGGCACAGGCCTGACACCCGGATGGAGCACCAAAACCCTGTCAGCCATACTTTTGGGAAGTCTGAGGTCTTCTACCAGTGTTCAGTCGGTGTTCTGTAAGAGTTGTTCCACGTGTAGTTGTTTTTCTGATGTATTTGTTGGGAGGAAGGTGATCTCCACATCTTACTCCTCCGCCATCTTGAAGGTCTCAGTCCTGTTGACTTTTTTTTTATTCAAAATATAAAATTTATTCAAAAGCAATAAAATAACAGTTTCTATGAAGTATGAACTGTATATAATAAGTAAACACAGCACAGTACCAAACCTGTTGACTTTTTAATGATGGCCATTCTGACTGGTGTGAGGTGATACCTCACTGTAGTTTTGATTTGCATTTCTCTAATAATTAGCCATATTGAGCATCTTTTCACGTGTCTGTTGGCCATTTTTTACATAACTTATATTAGTAGCCTTAAAGGAAATAGTCTTAGAAGTAGATTTGCTGGATCAAAGTTTATGTGTGTTTTAAATTAGATATATATTTCCAAATCACCATTCAAGGAAGTGTCTCAAATTTGCATTCCCACCGAGAGCATATCAGGGTGCCTCTTAATCCACAACCCCATCAGTATTATCTGCCTTTTTAAGCTTTGCCAGTCTGATGGGTGTTTTTATTTGTATATACTTAATTAGTAACAAAGATGTTATCTTTATATATTTATTGGCTATTTGAAGTTTTTAGTGATTCATGCCCTTTTCACACTTTTCTGTTGGATATTTTTGTGCATTGAAAGCTATTTGTAGATTCAGGTCATTAACTTTGCTTGTCATATGTGTTTCAATATATTTTCCTTGATTGAGATATGACTTTTATTATTTCTTTATATTATTTTTTGTTCCTTTCTGAATATATTAGAAGTAGGAACTTCTATTGACTTTTTGTTTTCCCTCAGTTCCAGTGTCTCACCCTATCCTCACCCTCAGGGCCCCCAGGGCCCAGGCTGTGGTGGGGGATGTGGTCGAACTTCACTGTGAGGCCCAGAGAGGCTCTCCCCCGATCCTGTACCAGTTTTATCACAAGAATGTCACCCTGGAGAGCAGCATATCCCACTCTGGACAAGGAGTGTCCCTCAACCTCTCACTGACTGCAAATCATTCTGGAACCTACTCCTGTGAGGCCGACAATGGCCTGGGTCCCCAGTGCAGTGAGGCAGTGACACTTTCCATCACAGGTAAGTTTCCTATTCTCAGGCCACAGAAGTGGCCAGAAGATTTCCTCCTAGGATACTCTGATAATCCTTGTGACGCCTGACCAGGACAGTGTTTCTCAGGGACAGGTACACAAAGCTAGATGTTCTCCAAACTGTTATTTTCATTAAGTGTTTCTGAAGGCTTGTCATTTGGGTGGGAAAGGGGGCTAAAGAAGACCACTGAATTTAATACTCTTCAGCTAGCATCATCCATCCTGACCCTCAACCCTTGCATCAGCCACAGACATGAGCTTCCCCACCAAGAGAAGTGCCATCCCCTGTGCCACACCTGCACCTGATTAGCCTCAGGAGTCCTGGTCCCCTCAGTTCATCCTCTCTCCCAGGCATCAGCTCCAGGGATCAGGGCAGTTCAAGACCACAAGCCTCTCCCTCTGGCTCATGCCTGGGGTCTCCCCCTCAGGACTGACAGGGAGCAGAAGTGGCCCTGTTGCCACCGGTGTCACCGGGGGGCTGCTCAGCATGATGGGTCTCGCTGCCGTGGCACTGTTGTTCTACTGCTGGCTCCCGAGGAAAGCGGGTGAGTAACTCCCTGGTTAACCTTTGCTTGAGTCCCTGTCCTTCCCATCTCCATTCCCTCAGGCCCATGCTGCCTTTGGAACCACCCCCAAGCTCTCAACATCTCTTTTCTGCACAATTCCACAGCTCCTACATTCCCCTCTAGTTCCTCCAGAATTTGTCTTCATCAAATGCAAAGTTTCCAGAACAGCCCTATTGGGTGTAAGATGTCTTCACAAGATGTAGTTTATCTGACATGACAAATTACAGTGTATTTCCCTCTCTACCCTTGCAAGACCCCCAAGGAATGGAAGAGGAGAAGAAAAACTCTGAGAAATAGTAGTGAGAACAGAAACCAAATGGAATTTGATAACTTACTGATTTTGTAAATGTATGGTACTTTCATAGCCGATCAAGTCTATTTTCCCACATTCAGCTATTGACCATTGTTCTTCACAAACTCCACGTTAAAGATTATGGATTGTGGGCTATGCTTTTGTATTATAACTATACCCCTCTGGAATCCAGGATCAGTAGTTTTTGCCCAATCTGCCACCTTCCTTGGACATAGCAAAGGAGGGTTCACATATTAGAGACAGTGACTCCTGGAAGGTTCTAGGTGAGCCTCCTATGAGCTGTGCTCCTTGTGAAGTCTTCCTTCTCCTGGACTCAATGTCTCTGTGCTTTCCTTTGCAGGAGGAAAGCCTACATTTGACTCCTCCAGGTAAGACCTGCCTATATTGCCATATGGTTAATGAAATGCCCACCAAGTATGAAAATGGAATTGAATCTGGTTACTGCTGAGAGCATGGTCACTGCTTCATGTCACTGAGATGGGTTGTGCCAATTTCATGTTGCCACCTCCCTTGGGATATCTCAATTCCCGGGACCTTCTCACCCATCAGCTTAGCTAAATAGGCCTTTTTCTTGCAGCAAGTGTTAATTGCTTTTTATTTATTAACTTACATCCTTGGTCCAATGTTGCCTTGGTTGTTTGAGTGACACTGTGACCACTGAATCCATCCGTTTCCCAAGATGGTCTTAGCTTAATCAGCCTGGAAAGCTCTGGTCATGGCCAACCCAACCTAACCAACACCTGTTGTGATGACAGCCAAGAAGATGGAGTCACGCAACTTGGCCACCCCGAGAGACCTCTCTGCTAACAGGAGGTGGTGCCTGTGAAGAAGGGGCTGCCATCTTGGATTCCAAAGACTGACTTTAGGAGTCACACCACAGCTCACAAACTATCCCTGGGCAAGCTTATGGTAGCAGCATCCAAACCATCCTGAGTTCCTCTGAGCCTTTTTGTTTGTTTGTCTGTTTGGCCGTGCTGCACAGTTGCAGGATCTTAGTTCCCCCACCAGGGATTGAACCCGAGCCCTTCTTAGTGAAAGCACCAAGTCCTAACTTCTGGACCGCCAAGGAATTCCCATTTGAGCCTTTCTAATTATGGATTTCACTCAGATACTGATGTCTCTGGGAGTGTAGACCTTGGAGCCAGGTTTGAATGGCTCCTGGCTCTTTCCCTTTCTAGTTACATAGTCTTGAGTAAGTCATTTTACCTTTCAGAACCTCCATTTTCTCCATCTAAAAAATAGAGATAATAATAGAATCAACTTAATATTGTTATAGGCACTAGCACAGTGACATACCAGGTGGCCGTAAAGTCTGGATTAATATTATGATTTATAATATAATAGTCCATAACAATAGACCATTGTTATATGCTCATCTATGTTTCCAGGCTTGGCAACTATCCTGTGGTAAAGACTCACTAACAGGGAATGATCCTTATAGCTACTTCATCAGGATTTCTGGGAAACATCAATGCTTCTACCTTACAGGAACCCGTCAGCTTCAGACCCCCAAGAGCCCACCTACTACAATGTACCAAGCTGGATAGAACTGCAACCAGTGTACAGCAATGGTGAGGACTGAGGACCCTCCATTTGGGCAGGGACCCCAGGGTTGGTCCAGGAAGTGGTGGGACAAGAAATGAGGAAGGGATGGTACAGAGGCCCGGAGGGCCCTGCTCCCTCCAGAGAACAAACTCTATCTGGGAGAGGAGGAAGTAGCAAGACAAGGGGCAAGAACCTTAGAGTCCTCTCAAACTTCAACTTCTCTCCAAGTAAATCCTAACAGAGGAGACGTGGTGTACTCGGAAGTCCGGAGCGTGAAGGTGGAGAACAAACAGGCAGGTAAGACCCAAGGACCCTTGATTTTGGCGGTCTATTGCTATGTGTGGCTCAGTCTCCACCCCTTCAGTGGGTCTGGGCCAACCAGACACAGAACTGCCCCTCAGGCTGGGTCACTGGGCTTCTTACTTTGTGCCCACCTACCCTGCTGCGATTAACCCAAGCTCACCATACAGAGCTGCTTTCTCCATTCTCCACGGATGGCCTCAGCATCACTTGAGTAACAAAGTCATCACCCTGGGCAGTCAGCCCCTCAGAGCTTCAGTGTCCCATCTGTGAAATGAGACAGGACTGTCTATCATTCCCTTCCTACCTGTACCTGTTTTCTACTGCTGCTGTGGCAAATGACCATGAGGGCTTAAACAATACAAGTTTATTATCTTACTGTGCTGTAGGTCAGAAGTCTAACACAGGTCGCACTGGGCTAAAATCAGTGTCGGCAGAGGTCCTTTCTGGAAGCTCCAGGGGAGAATGTATTCCCTTGCCTTTTCCAGCTTCTAAAGGACACCCTTTTCCTTTCTGGGGCTCATGTCCCATCCCTCCATCTTCAAAGCCAGCAAGTGGCACCTCTCTAACCATTTCTTCCATAGTCAGTGCTCCCTTTGACCACAACTAGAAAAAGTTCTCAGATTTTAAAGTTCTCCTTAAAATTCCACCTGGATAATCTAAAATAACCTCGCCATTTGAAGGTCCTTAATCTTAATCACATCTGCAAAATCCCTTTCTCTCCATCTTAGGTCACATATTCACAGGTTCCAGGTATCAGGACATGGACATCTTTGTGGGAGACATTATTCTGCCTATCACACTCTCTCACAGGGTCATTGTGAGGATCAAACGAGGAAGTAGATGGGGAGATGTTATTACAGCAGCAGAGTTTAAGCAGCTTTTATGATGAGTATATGCTGGTTGTCTGTCTGTGTCATTAGTCCTCACTCATGGTAGATGGTCAGCCGTGAAGGATTCCAGCCTGGTTTCCTCCTGCTCAGAGCAGGAAAGGGAAAGCCTTTGGGGCTATTCTAACTTTGTTCTGTAAAAAGTGCCATGTGATTTTTAGCCATTCTGCTTCCTTCTCTGGTTTTTTGATTCTTCTTGTATAAAATCAAATGAGCTCCATTTTGTTCCATTCTTGGTTCAGTGGCCCACCTCTAAAACCTATGAACTCATTCACACTTACAACCCCCTTTGATGTGAGTGTTGTTATTACCCCATTTCACAGATGAGAAAACAGAGGCAGAGAGACGTTAAATGACCAGCCTGAAGTCACAGAGCTAACAAATCACAGAAGAGTCTGTCTCTAGAGTCCAAGCCTTAGGCCAAGCTCTGCTTCTCAGGGCAGTTCCAGGGAGCCTTGAGGCTCATTCCAAGCCAAAAAGAGAAAGCCTTGCTTGATGAATGCCATATTTCATTCCAGCTTTAAGACAATATAATAATAATAACAACTTCTATTATCATATCAACATGTGTTGAGCAGTTCCTATGTGCCTGGTACAGTTCTGAGTACTGTAAATAAATACGTTAAAAAAAAAAAATATATATATATATATGCAATAAATATATACACACACACATATATTTAAAGTTTGTTTGTTTATAACCCTCAGAAGTGTACCTGCACATTGGAACTGCTCGGCACATAACAGATGTTAGAAATCAAACACACACACACATAACCCTACAGGTAGGTATTATTATTCCCAACATACAGATGAGACACCCGAGGCAGGAGATATTGAGTGACTTGCCCAAGGCCACAGAGATGGCACGGCTGACCTGGGGCTCAGTCTGGGGTGGTCTGGATGAGAAGTCTGCTCTAAACCACTGCACTGCCTCTGCTCCAGGCCAGGCTGCTTCTCCATAACATATACTATGAATCTATGATCAAAGCATGAACAAGATAAAAAGTACAGTTCTTTCTTTTGAGAGTCCCTGGGGAGCTCAGCATGAGGAACAAAGAGTGGAGTGATGCTGAGGAGAGAGTTGCTCGAAGCTGTGAGGTTGAGGTTCTTAGGAAAGGTTCAGTGCAGCCCCATGGAGATGGCTGTGGCTGGGCTGGTGGCACAGATGCAAGGAGAGAGTTCTGAGTTCACAGCTGAATGCTTCCCTTCTTTCCACAGCAGCCTCTGAACCAGAGCTTCTCAAGAACACGGTGAGTCCCGTGACCTGTGTACTCTCCCACTTCGGGCCTGCTGGCCTCTGGCCCTCACCTATGTGCTCCTTCCCCCAGGATTCCAGTGTCATCTACTCCCAGGTGAAGGGGGCTTACACCGCAGCCCCTAAGCCCCAGCTCTTGGCTGCATCCACTCCTCACAGATGAGTCCACGCAGCTCCCGACTGCTGTCTCAGCCTCTGCACCCAAAGCCACCCTTGGGGGAGAAGGGACATCAAAGTGGGAAGATTTAAACCACCCAAGGCCACACCCAGCAACCTGTGCATCAAGTGGCCACACCCTAGTCTGAACAGAACACAGGGCCCCGCAGGACTCCCGCCTATTTCCAAAGTGACAGCCCTGGCCCAGTGGTCTTTTTCTTAATGACGTGTTGCTCCCAACCCAGGGCCCATGATGTTGCCTGGCTTCCTTAATGAGCTTCAGCTTTGGTCACTATTCCGAGTCCTACTCCCATACACATCCCCACCATTCCTCCATGAGGACTGCACCTAAACTCTGCCACGGATAACCTGCTTTCAGTGGGTGCTTTTCTCAGTTGCAGTCAGTCTGGTAAGGCTACAGTGGGCTCTGCCAAATGGGACAGCACACACCCCTGGAGACATGGACACTGGGCTCATCATGAACCTCCCCATGATGGGACTGCATTCCACACTCCCACTGTCTGTCTGAAACTCTAAGCTCAGAATCTGACACCAGGATAACTTCTCTCCTGCCCAAGTAAGTGGATTTCACACCCTAGGTCCTAGATCCTTCCCATCCTGCCAGAAGTAACCCAGGACAGTCAAGACCAGGAGGACCAGAGATGCAGATAGAATACATATTGAAATATAGGAGGTGCTCTATTACTATTTGATTGATTGAATGAATGAATGAATGAATGAGGAAGATATTATGGGTCATTATGGTATATTCCTACCCTCAAACTGGCATCTGATCCAGTGTGCTACCTAGGAAATCCAGGAAGTACTCTTTTCTCTTCCCTGAGTAGGAAATAAACTAAGAGAAGGAGTTTGAGTGAGGAAAGCTGTGTTCAGAAAGCAGGAAGCCTTCTCAAACTTTAAAGTGCTTATGTAGGGAGGGTGGGAGGGAGATGCAAGAGGGAGGGGATATGGGGATATATGTATACATATAGCTGATTCACTTTGTTATACAGCAGAAACTAACAAAATATTGTAAAGCAATTATACTCCAATAAAGGTGTTTAAAAAATAATAAAAGAGTGCTTATGGGTAACCTGGAGATCTTGTTAAAATGCAGATTCTTATTCACTGAGTCTGGGTGGAGGCTAAGATCCTGCATCTATAATAAGCTCCCACGTGATGCTAATGCTACTGATCCTAGGAGCATACTGAGTGCCCAGGACCATGAAGAAGTAGCGTGGGCTCTGGCTGCCCACTGCCCAGCTCCATGGGGGCCACTCACGTAGATCACGTGCTCCCTGCACCATCCTTCCACTAGAACACCATCAGATCCTGCTGCTAAGAGGACTTCTCAGCAACATGCTGGGTTTCATCAGCCTCCCTGGTTCAGTAAAAAGTAGCTGCCATCATCTTCGTTTCCCCACCTCAGGCCTCACACTTTCCCATAGAGGAAATGAATACACTGTGAATAAATATACCTCTTAGCTTTCTCCATTCAAAGTTGATCTATCTCGCCTCTGAGCCATGGGATGTTTTGATCCATTTTTATGATGTCCATCACACCTCATCTTGATCTCCACACTCCAGTGGATTGTACAGGGGGAATCATTTCCAAGCCACGTTGCCTGGATTAATAAAATCCTTGACGGGGCATTCATGGCTCTTCTCCACGTAGTACCACCTACTTCCCTCTCCAGCTTTTTCCGTGGTCGTTGTGCTCCACACCCTACACTCAATCACCGGGTGATCTTCCCCATTTTCTCACATAGCCGCTCTGCACTTCCTCCTCTTAGCCTTTTCCATCATTTGCATATGCTGGAATCCTGCTCATTCATTGAGCCCCAAGTCAAATGTCAGCTGCTACTGGAAATGATCTGTCTTTGGACTCCCATAGCACTTGTATACCGTGAGACATGGCATCACTAATGGTTGATGTTTGGAGGGAACTTAGAGTTTATCTAAGCCACTTCTTTAATTTTGTGGTTGGAAATTGAGAACCAGAGAGGAAGAGCAACTAGCTGAAAATTAAATAACGAGTTAGTGGCAAAGCACATACTAAATTAAACCCAGGACTCCTGGTACCCAGGACGGTGCTCTTTCCTTTACATGGCTCCTCTGCTACAGAGACATGTGCATTTTTGTGTTTCCCCAACAAGACTGAGAGTTCCTTAAAAGGAAAGCCCGAGCAGCCAGCATGGTACCTGGCATTCAACTGGTGCTCAATGAACTGTTGTTGAATTGGATGTCTATTAAATCCCCCTGATGAATAAACATCACCTCTACAAATTTGTCTATATCATTACCTGCTCCCTCTTAACCCAGAGAAGTGCAATACATGTCCTTCAATCTTAGAGTTTTTAATAATCCCAATAAAATCGCTACGAGGTCCACCTGTCAATTTGAGATGAATGCTGTGTATTGTTCAAAACAAGAACAAGATACTTGCATGAACTGCAGATATCTAAAACACCACATAAAACCCAATCAGTTGTCCCCACAAAACTTGCTCTCCTTACTGTGTTCTCTTTCTTCCTTCCTTCCTTCCTTCTCTCCTCCCACTCCTTCCCCTCTTCCTTCTCCCCCCTCCCCCTTCTTCTCCTTCTTCTTCTTCTTTTCTCTCTCTCTCTCTCTCCCTCCCTCCCTCTCTTTTCCTTCTTCTTCTTCTTTTTCTACTTGAAGATAGCACTCTACCCAGTCACCCAAGACAGAAGATGCATAGCCATCTCTGAGTCTCTACATTGAATTGGTCACCCAAGCCAATCCAGTCAACTTTCTTTTCTTTCTTTCTTTCTTTCTTTCTTTCTTTCTTTCTTTCTTTCTTTCTTTCTTTCTTTCTTTCTTTCTTTCTTTCAGCTGCACCACACAGCATGCGGGATCCTAGTTCCCCTACCACCAGGGATCAAACACGGGCCCCCTGCAGTGGAAGCTTGTAGTCCTAACCACTGGACCACCAGGGAATTCCCCGTCAACTTTATTTTTGAAATATCTCTCAAATCACATCCTTCTTTTAGTTCCCACTGCCACTTTCTTAGTACAGGCCTTCGTCACCTACCACCAGGATTACATAATAGCCTCGAAACTGGTTTCCCAACTTCCAGATTCTCTCTTTGCATAACCATCCCCAACAGATTTGCCAGTTGGACCTCCCAACAGAGTTGCTAATGTGACCTTTCTAAAAACCAGCTCTATTTATTCCTCTGTTTGAAATCCTTCAATTATCCATATTTCAGGCTCTATCATTGGACACAAGGGTCTTCATGATTTAGTTCCAACTTACACTTTCAGCTCCATCTCCCAATATCCCCTTTAACAGACAAGAACACGCACCATGTTCTCCTGCCACGCGAACCTCTTTTCATTTCCTACACGCACCACCTTCTTTCAAGCAGCCATGGCTTTTTTCCTAGTAACTTTCCCCTTTTTGTTCTGTCAAACTCACTCATCTTTCAACACTTAGTTCAAATGTCAATATTCAGTGAGACCTCATTTCTCTCTACAGGTTTCTATAACCTTTGGCATCTATGTTTCTTGTAGTCCTTACAAAAGTGTGTGTGCGCGCGTGTGTGTGTGTGCACCCACGTGCTTCTCTCCCTGGACTACTTAAAGCCTCTCTAGGGTTGAGTGTTATGGTTAGTTCTATTTTATAACCCTCCCCTCATCCTCGCATCACGCCCAACACACAACACAGGGCCTGGTGAATCACAGATGCTCAATTCATAGTGAATAAATGAATGTGCAACAGTGTTGAATGGACTTTTCCTGTTTCCCTCAGAAAAACACTTAAGCCCCAAAGCTGAGCTCAACAGTTGATAGTAATTCACATGTTCTGAAGAGGAGCTTCTGGACACATCCCACAGGATTGACTCAGAAGTGGCCACACGACCCTTGGGTACTCCCCTGGCTCCTCACACCTCCTCTATCAGCTGAGATCAGAGTTCATTGAAAGGGGTGACGGAGGAGATGGGTGGTCTGGTGAGGGGCACTGGGTGTTTTACTTTCCCTCCCAACTCCAGCCAGGGGAAGGCAGGACTCCTAGATGATGGCTTAAAGAAGGGAAGACAGCCCCTCATCTCACCACTCAAGGGGAACTGTTGAGCCTCAGGTAGAGAGCAGAGCCCAGGGAGAGAGCTTTTAAGAAATCTTAACACAAGTGCCCTGGGGTTTGGGGATGTTAGAGAGCACACTATTTCCCTCTCCTCTCGTGGGAAGGGAGTTCCATTAGCACCACACTCCTGGCCTCTAGTGGTCCAGCCCCTCTGTCTTCTTTTCTCATAGCCAAGAGCAGCCCACAGCAGCATTTGTTCCCCTCTGCCTTAAGTTTTAAAAGACCTGCCTCTATAGAGGGATACTTACAGTTTCACAACCCCAACCTCAAGGTTTAGCATAGGAGGCTTCAAACCCTGAGAAACAAAAATAGAGAATTCAGGGGAGCAAAATGCATAGCAAGAGATGGAGGCTTCTGCTTGAAGCAGGGCAGATGGCTCTATGCCTTGGTGCTGCTTACCAGGCAGAGATCATATGGGTTTCTTACTGTGGTTTTTAATGACAGTGTATTGGAGTTGGCTTTTGGCTGCTGAACTTGAGACAGGAGCTTTAAGTCTTAGGCCGTGGTGTTTTGTGGCAGGTCACTAGAACTTAGACGAGGTTTTGACCAAAGGCTGTAGGGCTGGGGATACACACACTGACCATTAAGCAATGGTGAGCAAGTGCACTGGACTCTTCTGGGTGCAGTGGCCCTGGACACGACTTACACTATTCCCATGGTTGTGAATTCAGGCTGCTGCTTCTGCCAGTCAAGGGTTCCAGTTCCTTATGGCACTTGGGGGCACGACTTGACAACACCTCCCTCACACACATTCCATGAACCTTCCACCTCCACTCCGGGGCTCCCCTATTGGACTGAAGTGCAAATGTGCAGGGAAGTTAACTTTGGAATATTGAAGGCAATGGATAAATGCTGCTCCTTTTCTCCTCTCCACAGCCCCCTCCCTAAATGCACCATTCAGAGATGTAAAAGCTTTATTTATATGACCTCTCCGAGGACTCCTTGAGTGACCAAGCGATCAACCTATTGCAAAACTGTGGCCAAGTTGGGTCTACACATCTTAAATGTGTTCTTCTTTCCCAGCCTCCCTCCTATTCCCTCTCCCTTCCGCTTCCCTGGGATTATACTCACCCACAGTGTGTTAGCACATGAGCTTCTCCTTCAGGCTATCTTCTAGGTGAGAGTCAAGGGCCCCAGCAAAGCCAGCAACCTTGAAAAAGGGACCACTGTCCTTCAACAGATTGCCTTTCTTGAACAGCTGTGGCTGTGACCAAGCTTCAGCCATAAAACAGAACCTTTTCATTCAAGGCCTTTGATATATTGGGAGCCAGGGCAATATTTTCTGCTTTCAATGCAAGGCAGCTGACTTCCATGTGTGTCACAGAGCTTTTCAAGCTGTTAGGTGTTAGGGCCTTGCCAAGGTAGGAAGGGCTGGGTCTGCTGACCCAACCTCAGCTGAGCTTTTTAACAAGGACACCAGAGATATGAGCCTGAGCTGTAGCCCCGTGTTGCCTTACAGAGCAAGAGAGACATTTGTCTCCACTACAGAACTGCAACTAACACAAAGACAGACAAGGGGAACGCATTCCCTAGGAGGGGGGATTTTAGGCCTAACTGCAAATCGAGAGATGACAACAGCGAGAGCAGCTCAGGACTAAAGGAAAAGATCTGCTCACCATCTGTGATGGAGGCCACGTTACCCAACAAAGCTCATACCCAATGCCGCTCTGAGAAGGTGGTAGCACCAGGCTCAAAAAAAGGAAATTTTAAAATTCTTCAGTGGAAAAGAAAGGTACCACTTAGGTGAATTCTATCCCTTTCCCAGTATGGTGAATTCTATCCCTTTCCCAGTATGGTGAATCCATAGTAGCAAAACAAAACTTAAGATTTCTTCCACTTTAGTTAAAATTACAGACTCTAGACTTTATAACAATTTCATTATGGTGAAAAGATCTTTTCCATTTACCCTCTGTGATTCAGACACCAGTTTCTTTGGCAATGCTAAATGCTGGTCTCTGGGGACATAATTTTGTTAGGATAAATGTTTTAGGACCTTGAGATTGGCTTCTCTTCTAAAGTCAGTAAGTCTGGGGCCCGTGCTATGATACACTGACCTGTCCTATTAACTCTCTGGATTCTTTTAAATAGTGTCTTAGTCTGCTCAGGCTGCTATAACAAAAATACCATAGACAGAGTGGCTTAAAAACAACAGAAATTTACTTCTTACAGTTCTGGAAGCTGAGACGTCCACAATCAAGGTGCCAGCAGATTTAGTGTCAGGTGAGGGCCTGCTTCCTGGTTCTTAGACATGTCCCCACATGGCAGAAGAGGCAAAGGAGCTCCCTGGGGTCTCTTTTATAAGGGCAAAATCCCCTATGAGGGATTGTGTGTTGGATTTGACATGGATGAAGATGCATTGGAAATATTTAATAGGAATGTAGAAGAGTTTGAGTTAACAAATGTTGACATGGTTCAGTGTGATGTGTGCTCATTATCTAACAGAATGTCTAAGTCATTTGATACAGTAATTATGAATCCTCCCTTTGGGACCAAAAATAATAAAGGGATAGATATGGCCTTTCTGAAGACTGCTTTGGAAATGGCAAGAACAGCAGTATATTCTTTACACAAATCCCCAACTAGAGAACATATTCAAAAGAAAGCTGCAGAATGGAAAATCAAGATAGATATTATTGCAGAGCTACAATAGGACCTGCGAGCATCCTACAAGTTTCACAAAAGAAAATCAGTGGACATTGAAGTGGACCTAATTCAGTTTTCTTTTTAAAAGCCTCCAAAGACAAAAGCAGCTTAAAATCTAATTAAAATGAATTAAAAATATGTTTACTAAAAACAAAACAAAAAAAAAGCTGCGGCCTCAGCCGTCTTCTGCCCTCATGGTCCTCTGCCCTCATGACCTAATCACCTCCCAAAGACCCTCACCTCCTAATACCATCACATTGGGGATTAGGTTTCAACATATGAATTTGGAGGGGACACAAACATTCAGCGTATAGCAAATAGTAAGGTACATCATCTATGAGTTTGCCTTAGGATAATTTGAGCATGAAAAATAATATTACTAGTAATAAACGATAACACTTAAAAGAATTTATGAGATAATTATTCTCAAAGGAAAAAAAAGAGCAGTCAAAATCTCTTATTTACAGAAGACAACAAATAATAAATGTAGAAGGAATGTTGACATTAGGAAATCACCACTCTGCAATCCCATGGTAACAATTGATTCAGGCAAGGATCACCCATGGATGTTAAAATTACTGGGTAAGAGGTTGCTAGGCAACAAGAGATCCACAGGGTCTCAATGCATCACCACCTACAGTACAAAAGGGGAAACGTACCTTTACAACGGAGAGATCTGGCAGCTCCAGTCCTCAGTAAGTGATCAAATGTGGCATCACTAGTAGTGGGGGAAACTGACCCTCGGTGATCTCTAATGCGGTGTAGTGGGAAGTCCAGTCTCACCTTCAGAGTGCTCTTATCAAAGAAGCTAACCCAGAATCTACTTGAGGAGACAAATTCAGAATGTGGGCCATTCTGAGAGAGATTCCCCAAAACTGTCAATGTCACAAAAGATGAAAACAAAAGGGCAGTGAGACAAAGGGAGACTGAAAAGACACACCTAATAGGAACCTTGATTGGATTCTTGATCAAAAAAAAAAAAAAAAGCCATAGGAGAAATTAGGGAAAATTTAATATGGACTATATATTATTGATAATATTGAATCAATAACCTGATATTACTTTATAAATATTTTTGAAAATATTCAAAATACTTTCAGATGATTCAGTAAATATTTTTTAAATTGTGTGTGTGTGTGTGTGTGTGTGTGTGAAAGAGAGAGAGAAAGAGAACAAATTTGGCAAAAAATTGGTGAATGCAAGGAAGGGCATGCCAGTGTTCATTGTACTATTCTCTCTTCCAGCTTTTCTGAGGTTTGAAAACTTTTAAAATAAAGCATCAGGTAGGGGAGAAGCACCTCAGACACTTGGCATTGAATTGATAGGTGCCCTGAGATGCTGATAGAACTTCACCCAGCCCTGTGAGCCACCCTCTCCACTACATGTGTCGCGAGAATCCTGCTTGGCTCAGGCACTGAGACACCCTGGCCAAGGATAGAGCCACACAGGACATTGAGGATGATGACTGGGGTTTTTAACTTAAAATATTTTACTTTAATTTCCTTGGGAATTTAATTTTTGAGCTGTCATTCTTCCCTGGGGATTTCCTAATGGAATGGAGTTTGTTTTCAACATCAGAGTATCTTTGTGTTGGCGTGTTATGATTGGAGAAGTAAATGATGTCATCAGACCTCAATGCAGAACCTCTAATAGACGGTTAGGAAATACAGATGAAATAACTAGGGGCGGCGGGTAATAGAACAGAGAGGAAACTCTCAGCTTCACGTACACTGTGAGCTGGAGTGGACTCTAGTTAGTTCACTGTTCTGACCCACTTCAGAGCTCTCTACAAAACCTGAGCTGCTCAGCTCTGCTCCCAGAAGACTGCACAGAGGAGGAATATTTGGTTTGGGGATGCAGCTTCACATAGATGGCATCAGTAGATATTCTTTCTGCTGCCCACACCCGTGATCGACCACAGGCTTAATGGATAAGCACAGTGAGCTGAACAAAAATCTAGGGAACATTAGAATTTTCCCTAAACACCGCTTATTCTTCCCCAGTTAGTGGATAATGGCCCTTTGTTCACATCTTCACTGGTGAATCTATTCTATCCAAGTTATAGACATGGGGATTTGTTCCCTTTCTCCTTCCTCTTTACTCAGGACCAGTATAAGCCTGCAATCTAGATAAGTGTGTCTTCTCTGAAGACTGAAACTTTCCCTCAGGTGGGTTGTCTCAAGTTCCAGCCTGGGGAGGGGTAGTTGGCCAGCCCATTTGGTTCTCACTCCTCAGCTTTATTAATAATTGCATTAGGATTCTCCAGATAAACAGAACCAAGAGATGACCTATCTATCTATCTATCTATCTATCTATCTATCTATCTATCTATAAGAGAGATTGATTTATTATAAGGAATTGGCTCATGTGATTATGGAGGCTGACAAGTCCCCAGATTTGCATTTGGAAAACTGGGGACCCAGAAGAGCTGATGGTGTAATTCCAGTCCAAATGCCAGCAGGTTAGAGACCTAGGAAGAGCCAAGATTTCAATTTGAGTCCAAGAAAGGAAGAAAACCGATGTCCTTGCTTGAAGCTAGTCAAGCAGGAGAAATTGTCTCTCACTTGGAAGAGGTCTGCCTTTTTTTTTTTTGATCAGGCCTTCAACTGATTGGATGAGGCCCACCTACATTAAGGAAGGCAATCTGCTTTACTCAGTCTATCAATTCAAATGTTAATCTCATCCAAAAACACCCCCACAGATATACCCAGACTAATGTTTGTACAAATGTCTGGGCACCCTATGGCCCAATCAAGTTGACGTATAAAATTTATCATCACGATCATAAAGGTCGTCAACTGGCTCCAATATATCTTTTGGTTTGTTTCTCAATTGGTTCAGAGCTCTGACAGAGAAGAGTGGTGTTATTTGGGGGGTGTCCTCAAAGAGGAGAGGTACCTGTCTGGCCTCCCTCACTTTGGTAGTTAAAAGAATGTCAAACATTTCAAGGGCACACCTGTTTTCTCTTTCTGTTTTGTGCTTTGTTCCTCCTCAAGGTCCGTCTTTCTCTTTGACATCTGGCTGGCCTGCACAAAATCTCCAGATTTAACTCTTTCTACGTCAACTAGCCAACCTTGTTGTCTTTCGCCTCTTCCAATCTCCTCTGATCAATACAGCCCACTCATCAGAGACCTAACTCATAAGAAAAGCTACTATTTATTGAAGAATTGATAAATATAAGGCAGCATGCTAGGCATTTTGCTGGATATGGAAGCAACCTAGATGTCCATCAACAGATGAATGGATAAAGAAGATGTGGTATATATATACAATGGAATACTAGTCAGCCATAAAAAAGAATGAAATAATGCCATTTTGCAGCAACATGGATGGACCTAGAGATTATCATACTAAGTGAAGAAAGTCAGACAAAGACAAATATCATGTGATATCACTTATATGTGGAATCTAAAAAAATGATACAAATGAACTTATTTACAAAATAGAAACAGATGCACAGACATAGAAAAGAAACTTATGGTTACCAAAGGGGAAAGGGGGAGAGGGATAAATTAGGAGTTTGGGATTAACATATACATGTAACTATATATAACATAGATAACCAACAAGGACTTATTGTATATCACAGGAAACTATACTCAATACTTTGTAATAAACTATAAGGGAAAACAATCTGAAAAAGAATATATATGTATAACTGAATATATATATTATATAATGTATATATAACTGAATCACTTTGCTGTACACCTGAAACTAACACAGCTTTGTAAATCAACTATACTTCAATTTAAAAATTTTTTAAATAAATAGATAAATAAATTTTAGCCGTAACAAGAAAAGAACACACATTAGTAAGTTGGAACTAGCATCAAAGTCCATGCTCTTAGCCTCTTCACCCAATGTCCTTGCAGGGTTTCATGGGTCACTAGTCCTGTTTGGAGAGAGACATTTGTGAAGAAGCAGAGGGCGGATGAGAGCTGAAGTCAGAGGCCTGGCTCCTGTATGGCCCTACCGCCCACTATCCAGCCTCTCCAAGCTCTGCTTACCTCACCTGTAAAACAGGAAAATAATATCAGCTGCTTGCCTGGAGTACTTATTGAAAGAGATAATGTTTGTATAAACCCTGTGCAGGTGTTCTCAGAGCAGGTGGCAAGGTACTTGCATTCATTGCAAAGTTTGCATTGCTGTCTGCCTTTATTGGTCCCTACTCCATCATTACAGTGAAGCAGCTGCTGAACTGCCAAAAAGACACTCCAGAAGAAAATAGTGGAAAATAACTTGTTAACCTTTTTAATGTGAAAGGAATGGGATAATTAGGTGGGAGGTGTGAGAATACATATATTTAGCATTTCAGGGACTGACCTATGTAATTTGGGTTTTATCTGGTCATTTAGCAGAGAAATAAAAGCAAAGGGGTGATTTTGCTAGATATACTCTCCCAGGTCTCTGATTGACAAAAGATCATGTTGTTTGCTCACAAGAGGGCTTTGAATAAATTCTAATTCCTTGGGCCAGAGCCCAGCATACCCTGTAGCTCTAGGTTTTCTGGTACCAGGCTGCTGAAGAGATCAAGGGCTGGGGGGTGGGAGAAAATGAGAGTGCTTAGGCTCATGGGTACTTCAGGGCTGTTTCTCCATGCTCCAGCCCTCAGCCTCCCTTCCTGCCTGACCATCGCCATTCTCATCCAGATCTCTCCTGTGCTTATTCCACACCTCTGAACTCACATGTCTACCTGCGTCTCCAAGCGGAGAACCACAGTGCAAACCTGATGGATAAGTCTGGTCCAGAGCTGGCCATGTGGCCATGTCAGTGAGAAGGGGCAGAAATTAGAAGAAGAGATGAAAGAGTAAGGTTGAGAGGAAGGTGTCCCTCACTTACCCCCCTTCCATTGGTCCAGGCTGCTCTCTCTCAGTCAAGGACACTACATTGCCTTGGCAAAAATAGAATACGTTCTGTGGGGGAGGGGAAAGAGGTTCTGTGACCATAACCATGGAGTAATAGGGGTATAGGGAGGGTCAGGGAATGGCCCAGAGGGACCCAGCAGGACCAGGGATTCCAGGGCTGTGACTCAGGCTTTGAGGGATGGGAGAGACCAGGGGGAGGTCAGTCATCTAATTATCAAATCTTATTATTAGAGGAGAACTTGAAGGTCATCCACTATTAATGTTTTTCTCATGCTTGGGTCCCTCTGCATTATCCTTCCTGAGACATCATCCAACCTATGCTGGAATACCTCCAGGGAACTCAGCACCTCATATGGTCTGAAATTACAGAAGGTTGGAGCTGGAAAGAAGCCTTGAGACCAGCAGGTCCAGTGAATGCTGGGGTGGGAAATCCTCATGCTACCTGATAGCCTTGCACTCTGGAAGTCACCGCCCTGTAACTCTTAACTTTAAGGAGATTCTGCTCCCTGGGCGTATTAACCAAATTGCCTCCTCCTGGTGTCACCTTCAAATAGCTGGGCCAGCGGAGTATGCCAGTGTGGGAGAACCCCAACTCTCCTCACTGCCATTCATTCATTCATTCATTCACCAAATTTTACTTTGTGCCTGCAACTGAGTCAGGCACCACACTAGGCACTTGGAATACATCAGTGAATACACCAGATCAAGACTCTGCCTTCAAGGAGCTGACAATCTAGCAGAGGAAAAGATACTAAACAATAAACATGAAAAATAAGTAACACGTGTAGTAATTTAGAGGGTGGTATGTGCCATGGAGAAAGAAGAAGAAGTAGAGCAGAGTAAGGAGCATCAGGAGTGGCCAGGGCAGGCTGCAGTTTTAAGTAGGGTGACCATGGAAGTCCTCCTTGGGAAGGTGACGTCTGAGCAAAGGCGTGATAGGTTCATCGGACAGACAATGGGTCTCTGAGGGAGGAGGGTCCTGGGAAGAGGGCATAGGCTGCAAGGCAGGATCATACCTGACAAGTCTGAGGATAGATGACAGGGAACAATGGTGGAGGCGGAGAGACCAGTTAGGAGGCTGTGCACGGTCCAGGTGAGAGATGATGATGGCTCCCACAAGGGCGGAGACGCTGGTGGTGGTCAGAAGGGGTAGGATACTGGGGACATTTTGGACATAGAGTACACAGGATTTCCTGATGGCTTGGATGCGGAATACAAGAAAAAGAAAAGAAATCAATGTGACTCTGAAATGGTTGACCTGAGCAACTAGAAGGATGGCAACTCCATCCTGAGCTGGAGAATGGTGGGAGTGAAACAAGTCTGGGAGAGAAGATGAGGAGTTTAGTTTTGAACAGGTTGCATTTGAGATGTGTATTGGACATGCAAGCGGGGATGTCAAGTAGACAGTCAGGGATGGAAGTCTGGGCTTAGAAGAGAGGTCTGGAAACACGCACATGGGAGTCATTGGCATAAAAGACAGCACAATATCATCAAGGGAGTGCCCAGTGGCAGAGGGTCCTTCAGGTCCTTCATGACCACTTTAGAAACATGTTTTGGCTGCCATGTTTCAGGATGGTCGAGTGGTCAATGAGCACACTAATATATGCCTCTCCCTCTCCAAATCCACCAAATATTAATTTTTATCATTTATTGGTGACTGACCTAACAGTTCCACATGTATTATCTTAGCCCATCCCAAAATAACCAGTGAGGGAGCTGTATTATGCCCATTTTATAGAGGAGGACACCAAGACCCTGCACACACAGTTGTTCAAGACCACAGAATGATAAACAATGAAGCCAGGTTCCAAACTCAGGAGGCCAACTCTTAACTGCTATGTTATATGGGAGTATGTGCTCTAGCAAATCTGTACGTTAGCAATAAAAATAAATCCAAAAGAGAAAATGACCCACATCCAAGAAAACGTGGGACTCAGGTGTGCAGTGAAAAACTCCTAAGCTGACAACAGCATAGCAACCCTAGAAAGTAATTGGTCCAAAGACAGAGGGCTCTGTGAAGATTGTGTTCAGAAAGCAAGCCACTTCTACTATGCAAATTATATGAATAAGAACTCAAAATAAATATCCTAAGCAGGTCTTAGTTAATTCTAAACAATAAGATGAAGATATGTGATTCTCCAATAACAACAAGTAAAATGACAATTAGAAACCTTGGGAAAAACCCAGTCTAAGAAAGTCACGGTTCAAATTTGGTGCAAACTAAACTGTGGGATAATTGTGAGTAAACAACAGAGTGGAAGGAAATAGGACTTCATTCATAGAACATTCCCCTTTGAGTGGCCAAGGTTTAATTGCATGTTACTTTCTTTCCTTTTCTGTGGGCCTAATCACAACACTTGATTCTGCAGTGAATAGTGTTTACATAATCAAAATGCCGTAATACTATTTAAGGGGTTTCAGTTTTCAGAATCAACCCAAAGCATAGAACACTTAATTATGGTTACTTTAGCATTTAACTGTTATAAACATGCTCAATATAAAAATGATAGTATGGCTGACAGAAATCTGGAGGAGGAGAGCAGAGAGACATCTACATGCACTGATTTCCTTGTCTTGTGTAGTGGAAAATCAGTAGATTTTGTCTAAAGATGATACATCAAGAAATAGAGATTTAAGTACACGCTTAAATCATATATCTGACCACTGGAAAACCTAGTAACATTACAGATCGAAACCAGGAAGTAGAGGGGGCAGGAAGAAAGGAAGCCCATATAATGCCCTAAATTCTTTACCTTTCCTGCAGGGTAGTTAATAATAGATACTACCTAAAGTTGGCAAATCAAGAATTTACACATATTGCCATGTTATTTACATTTGTGTGCTAGTAACCAGATGACTCAGAAATTGTTCATTTCAGTAGTAAATGTGGAGCAATAAGGAAGAGAAACTTTAGTTTCTTTAATTGAATGCCTTTATCTATTGATTGAGTTTTAAACACGAGCATGTATCCTTTACACATGAATATGTCTATTTAGTATGGAGCTTATTACGGCACACTGAAAATTCAAAGTAAAGCCATAGTTCTAGCTAGTGACCACTAGTCATCACTGGTTTCCTGGCTGGTGCCAGGCCTGGGAGCAGAGCCCCCAGTAACAACCTGGGGGAGCTGCCTCCTGTCTCCTTGGGGCCTGGATAGGGAAGCAGGACAGAGGGAGGCAGCAGCTGGAGGCCAGTGGCTTTGCCCGCAGCAGGAGCTGGCATTCTGTGCACAGCCAGTGGTGCCTCAGACATGGGTAGCCTCAGGCTGGATAGTGGGGAGCACACAACTCCCCTGTGTGATAAGGGTCCTTTCCGGGCCAACGAATTCAGCGCTGCTGATAGGGGAACAGGGATGCAGAGGGACAAGTAGGTCTCCTGATTGTTCGCTCTCAGCTCCCGCCTAAATACAACCCATGGTCTTTCTGTCCATCCTTAGCCTCTATGCACATTCCGCTCACCCACCCAGCCACCCCCTAACACACACACACACACACACACACACACACACACACACACACCCCTATCAGTGGCAAATCTGAGCTTTAGCATCAAAAGGTTGGCACAGACTGCTCTTCAGGCAGCTTAGGTCGTAGACGGCTGGTGCCCGTGAAGGAAGATAGACCGCGGGACTTCAATAGTCAGACTCGCCACCAGGAGGAGCTTTATTAACATTTAGATGAGTTTGTGCGGAAATGTTTTTAGACAAGTTATTTAAGTCACAAAAAATAATTAGGGTAAAAATAAAAGATGATTTGGAAATTTTCACAGGTTGATACAAACAATTCAGCAGTTGTTTGGGTCAGCTAATGCTCGCAAAACCTGAACTCCCAGATGGGCTTCAGGGAGGCATTTTTAAAGACCAGCTGAGGGAGGGGAGTCGCAGGGTGTATGATCAGCTTGTGCACAATTCTCTGATTGGTTGATGGTGAGGTAATAGGGTGGTGCCACAGGGTTAACATTATCAATCCTCAGGCTCCACTAGGTCTGGGGGTTACATGCTCATGGTCATCAAGTAGTTAACTTCTTCCACTGGTGGGGGTTTTAGCATCCGTAAAACAGCTCAGAAAATGTGCATGAGATACTGTTATCTAGGTACTTCAGAGAAGAACTAAAGCAGAGGACATAGGGTCCTGCTTGGTTACACATGCTCCCTGGGCTCAAGGTCTCAGTGTCACTTGATCCTGAGGAAAACATGGTCAAGTTCAGTCAGGTCACACACATTCTACAGTTGATTGTTTGCAGGCAGGAAACTAATCATGGAGAGGATGGTCGGGTCACCCAGTGTAACAGTTGGATCTCAGAGCTTAGATTAGGTAGATTTTCCAGGGTGGGCAGCATCTCTCTCAAATAGCACAGATCCAGGGCCTGCAACACAGGGGCTCTGCGGCCAGGTATCCAGTTCCAATGAAAGTGCTTGGGGCATCGCTGAGAAGGGCTTTGTAGAAACTCTTTGCATCTGATCTCTCCCCAATTCTGAAGAACCTGCAACAGCGAGGCCTTCACGCTCCTCTTAATGTGTTAGGCAGCCTCCTTCATTTAATGAGAATTCTCTTATTCTGCCCCCACTCTCCAGGTCTGCAGGGACCTTGGCAGTTCCTTTGTTTTGTTTTGTTTTTAACATTTCTTTAGAGTACAAGTTCTTCTTGTCTCAGGCTCCCTGTAACTCTCTTCTGTATAAATAGGACCTTGGTCATAGCAGTACTTGTGATGAATATCTCATATCCTTTTAACTGCATTTTGTCCGTGACCTTTCTAAATTTATCACATTTGTTTTAAACAACCTTATATTGTCATCACTCTCCTTCTCAGACTTTGTGGATTTTCCCCTAAGGCGCCATAGTTGATGGGCCTTCCACTTATGAGGGGGTTTGGGGTGTTGTGCCTACCGTTCTTATTGGGATCACTCTATAAATCTACAGCTCTGACCCCTGCGTCTCCACTGCACACATTGTCACACATTAAGCCCATGGCCACCTTTGATCCTTTCATAGTGACAAAGGCATAATTCTTTCCCTGGTCTGTTGGCAATTTAGAGCACATCAGCTCTTTTCAAAAAGAGCTTTAAGAACCTTCTTAAGGCAAAGTGACTTCTAGGACACCCAGATGTCCTAGAGAGGGCAGTGGCAACATTTTATTCAATTGACCCTAATAAGAGCTCAAGTGATGTGGAGATGGTGAAGGTGGAGACTTGAATGGACACTTTTCAGAAGGGCATGGAGCAGAGTGGGCTTAGGCCCACGACCTGGATCAATGGGTCCTGCCCACCTGCTCTGAGGCAGCCCCTTCTTTCTCATCCTACCTGCATAGAGTCACTGAAATCAGATTCAATTCTGAGCCCATAGAACCTCAGGGTTGCAATGGGGCCAAGAGGCCTTCTAATCTATCTTCCCACCAAGTTCAGGAGACCCTTCAATAGAATCCCTCCCTGATCGATGGTCATTAGCTGCTTGTTAAACACTTCAGGTGGTGGGGAGCTTATTACCCAGAGGGCATAAGGTCAAGGAATGTTAGAGTCACCACAAAAAAAACAAAAAAAAAAACAAAGAGAAGAGAATTTCTAGCCAAATTATGTACATTGTTGGACCATTGTAATTGTTAGAAATGCCTTCCTGAAGACTTCCTCACTCTAAAAGTCACCATTTGTTTTCACATTCTGTTCCCAGCACATTAAATATAATTCTCTCCTCCATATAGTTGCTCCAAATAGCTGAAGAGCCACAGGGAGAGACCAGGCACTGGTGGTCACCTCATTTCAAGACTCATTTCAAGACCAGACGAACCCTGAAGTTTACCCAAGAGAAGGCTGTTTAAACCATCAATGAAGTTGCAGTTCTGCCTCACTCCACTAGGTGTCAATGACATCAAGTGTGACAGACGTTACTTGTGTTCAGGCTGAGAATCAGAGATCTCTTTTAAAAGTAAAACTCACCACGCATATTTTGAACTCCAATTTTCGCTAACTTATTTTATTATTACATTACTCAAAGGTATACAAATACGAAATGCATACACTGTATGCTTATCTAATAACAATAAAAAATTTTAAGTATAAAATTAGAAAGAGCAATAAAATTCAAGTTAAGGTTAATTTAACGTGGTGGGTAGTGTTATTTTGCCGGAACTAAGTTGGTGATTTTGAATTTAATCGGACTAATGTGCATTCACATTTTTTTGGTCCACTGGTTATGGACTTGAGTCTATTTACTACAAACATGATGGATGATTATCAGAGTCATTTTAAAATTCCTATTTAAAAATTTACTCATTTTAAACTATCAACCAATTCTTTGATGAGCCAATAATTTGAAGAATGCAATCTCATTAATTCAATTCACTCATGCCTCATTTTACACAATCCCTTGCAGTTTTGATTCATTATAATGCTAATTACCTTTGAAATAGTCTCCTAAAAGAGTTATATATAAATACAAACCATTGCAGTTACTGGTTACTATCAACATTTTCCTTGTGCTCCTCAGCCAATGAGAGCTAGTCAGACCCTGGGCAGCCAAAACTACCAGATCATCTCCATCCTTCCTGACACCCCACCCACGAGGTGCAGCCTGAGCTGAGATGTGCAGTTGCGTCACCCCTCCTTTGGAGGTCCTAGCAGCCTCAAGACCCCACCATAGCTGCCTCCACCAGTTTTTGCTTCAAAGACCACTGACTCCAGAGCTATGAGCCTCTGCAGCTGGTCTCATCTGTGAGGCCGAGCATCTGGGTTCCCCTCCTGGCTCAGCTCGGCTCGGCTCAGCTCCGCAGCCTCAGCTCTGAAACTTAGGATGCAGGGTCCAAAAGGGGCTTTGGCAGAAAAGCATCAAATGCTGGGAAAACAACTGGAAAGCTAGGAATCCATGTCAGAATTCCACTCACTCTCAGCCTCTAACAATTAAAGGATAAGGAGAGGAGCCCCATCAGCTCACCTGAGCTATCAATTCTTTCCCGTGGCACTACTGTACACAAGGAAACACATGAGGATGTGGCCAAGCATCTGTTGAAAACAATTCCCCAACATTCCACTGTAACTTCAACCTTCTTGCCAATCTTTTGCAATGGGAGCTTGTCTGCACCAACACCGATGAGTGTCTGAAGTGTGAGAAACTGCTTAACTCCAAGTGAACCCAAATATCAGTCCTGCAACAGACAAGATACCCCTGCTATTCTTTTTGCTCCAGTTTTAAAAAAAAATCTTTGTAACTTCTGCAAAGCTCTTCATCCTCATCCAAGAATTTCTCCCAGAAGGGATTTCCAATGAGCAGTGTTTACCAGCATACTGTTTTCTCCAAGCTCAGCTCCTAGAGATAATAATACTAGTAATGATGGTTACCAAAGTGGTTGGGCCATGCGGAAATGGGAACACACACACACACACACACACACACACACGTACACACATGCATACACACACAAAACTCAAAGGCGCGCTCCTCTCACCATGGAATAGAACCAGCTCATAAGCCCAGGGCACTGGCCTGAAGTGCAAGTGTTCTAGCAAATTCAGAGACAAACCACAGAGACTAAGCTCTCAGAATGGCTGCCCATAGTCCCTTGTCTAACCCCACCTGTTTCAACAACTGAGTAGCTACGCAGACAACACCTGGCCCTACCAGTTAGGTTCTAAGGGGGAGATCCAAACAGAAAGGGGGCACAGTTTTACTCATAATATCTTGAGGCAAACACCAGACCCAACTGTCCCCACTCCACCCAAGAAGTAAAAAGCTGAATGGATCTAATACACAGTTGTAGAAAAGTTAAAACTTTTCTCTAGGAAACACAAGAAAATCTTGTTGTACACTTAAAATCGACAACTTTTACTGTATGTAAATTACAACTCAATAAAAACTAGTCAGCCCTGAAAAATGAACCTTGCTCCCTTCTACCCCTACCCCTCCATTCCCTTCCAACTCCCAGCTTTTTCCTACTAGATCTGGCCTCTGGCATCCTTTACTTTGCCTCTGAAGCACGTATTATTTGTAATCAAGGACACGTGTGTCTGTTTCTTTACCACATGGCCCTCTCTTTAGGTGTATCTCCATGGGAGATTGCTTGCGCATCACTGATGAGCCCAGTATGCTACCTCTCACCCTGTCCTTGGAAGGTGAAAAGCAGAGGACTCTGAACAAATCCTGGTCTGGCATTTGGGTCAGTTCCCAGAAGGGTCTGTGTTGTCCTTGAGACTCAGGTCTTCTAAGCCCGTCAAGGGGATTTGACAAACTCTGTTTGCCTTCAAAGGATGTATTCATTCACACATTTACTCAAATGTACACAGTGAGGTAGCCCATACCACAGTCAATAAACAGATGTTTCCATCACTTCAAAAAAATTCCCTTGTATCCGTTTGCAATCAATCCCCTTCCTCTGGATCCCCCTTGATCTAGGCCACACTGATCTGCTTTCCGACACTATAATTTTGTCTCTTCTTGACGTTTATGTAAATAGAATCATACAGTATGTAGTCTTTTGCGTCTGACTTCTTTCATTTAGCATAAAGCCTTGGAGAGTCCATCATGTTTTTCTGTGTACTGGTTGTTCATTTCTTTGTGTTGCTGTGTAGTATTCCACAGTGTGGAATGGATGTACCACAATGTGATTATCCATTTACCAACTGATACACATTTGGGCTGCTTCCAGTTTTTGGATATTACCCATAAAGACACTATGAACACACCCGTCTTTGTGTAGACATGTTTTCTCAGGGCTGGGACTAGCTTGAGGCAAGGAAGTCATCTAAGGTACAAAATTTAAGGAGACACCGACTCTTAGGTCCTACTAGTGCAACCCCGAGAGTTAAATTTTGCTTTCTGGGTTCCGATGTTGCTTCACATAATCTCAGCCTTGTTTTTCATTTCCTTAGGACTGTTGAGTCAATATCTAAGAATAGAACACTGAGTCGTGTGGTTAAGTGTACATTTAAAATTACAAGAAATTGCCAAACAAATTCCCAAAGTGGATGTGCCATTTTCACTACCTCCAGCAATGTGGGAGAATTCTAGTTGCTCTAAATCCTCTCCAACAATTGGTATTTTCAGTCTTCTTGTGTTAGCCATGGTAGGGTTGTGTAGTGGTATCTCAGTGTGATTTTCATTTTCATTGCCCTAATGATAAATGATGTTAAGCACTTTTCCACCTTTCATGTGCTTCTTTGCAATTTGTCCTTTAGTGAAGTGTCTTTCAAATTATTTGCTCATTTTTTTAGAGGTTGTTCATCACTGGTTTCCTTGCCTCTCAGTATTCCCTCATTTTTGCCAGTTGCTCTGTCAGATTTGGACTCTGTTCTTCAAGCCCATCTGGCTTCAGCTTTTTACCAACAAGCTGTACAACGTTGGGGTATGAATTCAGTTTTTTTTAAAAAGATTCACAGTTCTAATTTTTTTGTATCTCTATCAATAACAGATTTCTCTTTGCTATACACCTACTTTTCTACGAGGCCCCTTGGTCTTTCTCTCATATGTATAGTCTAGCTGCCACCCAGGGATTTAGACAATTTATTTTGTGACTTGGATCTCACTCCTTCTAGATTGTCATGCTTCCAGATTTTTCCCCTTTAAACTTCCAGCTGCTTGACAGCCCTGAACTCTGATCTCTGGTACCTTTAGCTGGCAAGATGGTGGTTTCTCTTGATGACGTGTTCCATAGTCATAGCTGGGGAATGGGGCTGGGGAGGGGTGTTGGCAGTGCCCTTGGGGGCACTTCTCCCCTCCACTCTGATGACAAATTGAAATTATAATAAAGTAATCACAGTTCACACAAAAATGGAGTCAGGAGGCCATTGAGGATCTGGTGTCAGACACATCTCTGCACCACAGAGAACGTGAACTTTCTTTGAACTGTACCAGACCCAAGGACACCACCAGGGCATTCAGAACAACACCTGCCAGCTGCAACCTTATGGTCTCAAGATTTCCCCTTGTAACTATGCAACAATTTCGGACCCCAACCAATACTTGCTTAACCAGCACCCTTACTTCCTGCCGTCTTTGATTATAACTCTTGAGAACTCACGTAATTAACTGTAACCTTGCAGGTTTTGCCCTCATAAGCCTCCCCCATTTTGTAGTCCCATGGAACACAATTCAAGTACTTCTTGAATCTGTGTCTCCCGGGCTGCAGTTCTAACAAGCCCCCAATAAACACCTTTTTATTTCAGTCAGGTCTCCATTTCTAAAGTTTTGATTAACAACTCTTTCACAGCTTCTGCATCTACCAGCCCAGGCCCAGCATCTTGGTCTGAGGCTCTGAGAGGTGGAAGCCTTGGGAACGCAGGTTAAGCAGCTGCCAATACAGAAGGGTAAAGCCCCCCACTCCTCTTCCTGCTGCTGCATCTGATGCCATGGCCTCATGGTGAGTGACCTTGGAAACTGACAGCCTCCCCTCCTCAACCCAGCCTGCAGCTCTCTGTGTGCCCCGTTCCCAAAGCTGAGCTGAGGTCGGGGCAGGAGAGGAGCTCCTGGTGCCTGTGACTGATTAATAAACCAGCTTTTTCTCTCAAACCCAAACCTTCTATAAACTTCAGCTGTAGGCTAGGTAGGTTCCTCTTAGACAGACTTGGCTTTGCAGGGAACTAGCTGTATGACCTTGGACATTATCTCATCTTTCTGAGCCTCAATTTTCTCAGAATTTCAAAGAGTAGTATCTACCTGTTAGGATGGTTCTAAGGATTAAATGGAAGTAAAGCAATCAGCACAGAGCCTGGCACAGTGTAGTGCTCAAAAAAGGTTACCTACTAGTACCACTATTTTGAAGATAAACTTACATGGATGAGTAATACCTGATTATGAAACAGTGTCTTACATCAAATCCTGGCATCAGTCCTTTTTAGTTGGACTCACTCAGGCAATGTACTTAACCTCCCTGAGCCTCAGTTTCTTCATCTAAAAATAGGGATGACTCTGTCCCCTACCTCACAGGGTCTGCAAGGATAAAATGACATGTTACCTATAAAACACTTAGGAGAGGGCTTGGTACCTAATGAGAGCTAATAAATGTTAGCTATTATTACAGTTAATCCTCTCAAATCCTGCAAGGGTTTTTATCATTCCCCTATTATTGTTGAGGAAACAAAGGCTCAGAGCTTAAGTAACTTGTCCAAGGCCACCCAGCCAGTCACTGGTGAGTCCAGACTGTCTTCCTCATGTCCCCAGTGGAAATGCATCTCTCCAACTCCAAAGCTCTCTGTGCTTCCAGTATAAGACTTATTATAGTGCGACTAACACTGTGGTGACGCCATCGAGGGCAAGGCCTGGGCCTTACTCATCTTTTGTGTACCAGCACCTGACACCAGTCAGGCCCTGGCAGGTGATCAAGAATGTTTGCTGACTTGAGATGAAGTGAGGTGACTGGAGTTGGAGCGCTGGAAAAGGCAGGGCTGGATGTGAGCCTGTATCTGGGCTGTCGGAGGAAGGAGTCAAGATGACTCCAGGTTTCCAGCCTGGGTGGGTGGGAGAAGGGTGGACCTGTTAACTGAAAACCGGAAGTTGGGAGAGGCTGATGGCTTGGGTTTGAGAAGAAAGTGGGGAAAGGGGAGATGCAAAGGTCAGGCTTAGGCAGGTTGTGAGGGAGAGATGGGGACCCTTTAATTAGGATTCGGGGCTGTGAAAATCCACTGGCGGCTCCCCCACACCCTCCCCACATGGACTGGCTTGTGACCTGACGTCAAGGTCCCTGCCCTGGACTTGTTACTAATGGGAGACCCGAGACGCACCCAGGAAACCACAGTGCTTAGAACACTTACACAGCCACCTATCAGCGCCCAGGAGAGAAAAGGGTGTCTGGCCATTGTGGTCGGATTGAAGAAGAGCCTGGAATGAGGGGGTGTGGGGAGGTCAGTCTAGGAGAGCTTCCTGGAGGAGGAGGCTCAGCTTGGTCAGGAGGGCAGTTAGCTGCAAAGGAGGGAGACAGAATGTGGGGTGGGGGTGCTCACTGCAGGGAAGACAAGGCTTCCTGCCCTTGGCTGGGATTCTGGGCCTGGTCCCCTAAGCCGTCAGCAGGGGAGCTGGAGGAGGAATACATCACAGCTGTTGTGAGGGGGCCTGAAGGAGATCTCTAGGGAAACAGGACAAGAATAACCATTCTAATGCCCAGCACCACCCCATGCACTCTGCCTTCTCTCCTGCGGGGGCTTCGCTTTCTGCCACGTGGACACCCCTCTTTCTCACTCTCTCCTTCCTCCCTTCCCCATCTTCCCAGCCCAGCCGACTGTGAAGGGGGGAGGGCGGGACCACCAGTCCCAGCGCCTGGGGAAGAGTGGGCCTTGCCAGCTGTCTCCTCCCTCCCCTTAGCCCATCACGATCCCTTCCTCCTGGTTCTGACAGACAAATCCGGCACCCGCCCCTCCCTGTCTCCAAGCCCCCTCCCCCTCCCTCCACTGTCCGGCCAGCCGTCAGCCCCTCCCCTGAGCGGGATGACAGTGATGCAACCCCATACCCAGAAATGAAGGGGTGAACGAGGTCCCCTCTCCCTCCCTCTTGGGCTTCTGACCCTGTTCCCTGACGTCCCCCCAGCCCCTCTCTCACCCGGTCCCGCCCCAGCCCCTCCCCCCGGGCCCTCAGCCCCTCCCCCCGCCCCCGCCCCCACTCTGCTGTGGGAGGGCCCAGCAGCTCCCCGGCCTGGCCTGGCCGGGTGTGAGTCCCTGGAGGGCAGGGGAAGCTCGGCTTCTGGGACTTCCCCGGCCTCTGGCCAGCAGGAAGTCTTCCTCTGGAGAGGGGAAACCTTGCCCTTGGCCTCGGGCCAGCTGCTGAGCAAGACCAAGGTTCAGGGGAGAAGCCTGTTTCCCTGGTCAGCTGGGGACTCCCGCTGACCTCTGCTCTTCAGGTCTGGGGGTTTAGGCCTCAGAGGCCCAGAGAGCGCGGTCAGGGTGGGGGAAGAGGACGAAGGAGACGCTGGGGACAGTGGGGCAGAGAGACTCGGCGTCGACCCCCCCCTGCATCAGCCGTCCTGGCTTTCCCTCCCGTCCCCGGCCTGTGCAGCGGTGGGGTAGGGGCTCTCTGGACGTTTCTCCTCTCCCCGCTGGGTGTGTGTGCCAGGCGGGTGTGGCCTGGGCACAGGGCGTTGATAAGGGGCCGCGGCAGCACCGCCCGCCGCAGCCCTGCAGGACCCAGGGTGGCCTGGAGCAGAGCGGCGTGCGGGCACAGTCCACCCCGGCCTCGTCCTGACACATCGGGAACCGGGGGCAGGGAAGGAGGGTGCCTGGAAGTTTTTCTCCGGTGCCTCTGTCTCCGCCTCTCCGAGGCTGTGGAAGGCGATAAGCCCTGCGAGTGGGGCTGGGGGGGAGCGGCCTCCTTTCCCAGGGGCTCTGGCGGGCAGAGGCCCCGCTCTCCTCTCCGAATCTCGCCTCTGCCCTTACTCCCCGGTTGCCCTGTTCCCGGGCTCCAAATGAGCCCCTGGGGACCCCTCAGCAGCAAACACAACCGGGAGAGAGCAAGAGCCAGCCCCCGGGGAGCAGGGCAGACAACACTGGTGACCGTGCACATTCCACCCCGCCCCGCCCCGCCCTCAGCCACCCCCTCCTCATCTCCCACTCCTCCGCCCCTCAAAAGCCAGGCGGGGTCCCCTTCTCAGAGCTCTTCTTGGGGCTGGGCTGTCCCACCCGGTAGCTTGGGAAGGGGGGGGGGAGGGGGAGAGGGAGAAGGAGAGGCAGGGAGGTTGGTTGAGACAAAGGGGGCAAGCCTGGGTGGGAAGGAGCCGCTGCGTGGGCTGGAGGTGGGGACAGAGCCAGGTGGCGACAGCCCTGCGGAGCCAAGATCAGGGAGTTTCCGGGGACGAAGGGAGAAGCTGCGCGCTGGGCCAGCGCCCCCTGGTGGACAGTGCTGCAGCGGCAGCCACCCAGTCTCCCTGCCCTGCTGCTGTGGCCACCGGGGTGGTCTCTCCTGGACCGAGTGGAGAGCACAGCCCTGCACAGGACCCAGGCAAGGTCCTCACTAGCAAGACCTGGCTTTGAGAAACTGTACAGGAACCAAGTTCTATTCCAGTGCCCATCGACTCTGTCCACCTCATTTTCTCACCTGACCAGCAAGTGGTGGGTTATCATGCAGTCTTTGAGGCCCCTTCTGGCATGGGCACCCTGAGATTCCAGGTCAGGATGGATCTGATCTGGCTCCTCGTTACCTCTCTGATCTCAGAATCTCCTTCCCCTCTTGCCTACACTCACATCTGCTCCAGCCACGGTGGCCTCCTGTTCCTGGAACACACCAGGCACGGTCCCCCGTGAGGGCCACTACAAGGGTTGTCACCTCCACCAAGAAAGCTATTCCTTAACATGTCCACTCTGTCACCTCCTCCCAGTCTTTTCTCAAAAGTCTTCTCTTTATGTGACAGGGTGAGAGAGTGTCATGGACATATATACACTACCAAATGTACAATAGATAGCTAGTGGGAAGCAGCCGCATAGCACAGGGAGATCAGCTCGGTGCTTTGTGACCACCTAGAGGGGTGGGATGGGGAGGGTGGGAGGGAGGGAGATGCAAGAGGGAAGAGATATGGGAACATATGTATATGTATAACTGATTCACTTTGTTATAAAGCAGAAACTAACACACCATTGTAAAGCAATTATACTTCAATAAAGATGTTTAAAAAAAATAATAATACTCTAAAAAAAAAAAAAAAGTCTTCTCTTTGATGAAGCCTGTTCTGACCTTCTGATGTAAAATTAAAACCACTCTCCCAGGTCTGGATCCGCCCTACCCTGCTTTTCCCAGAGCCCTTATCACCTTCTAACACACTATACCACTTCCTTATTTATCATGACTATTGTAGTGTCTTCTCCTTCTAACAGCATAACAAAGGTAGAGGGTTTGTTGGATACATTCATGGGTGTATCCTAAGCACCTGGAGCAGTGACTGGCACACAGTAGGAGCTCATTAATATTTGTGGAAGGAACGAGTGTGCCACTGAGGAGGGTCTGGGCTGGGGGCAGACGGGTCTACCTCAACCAGCTCATGTTCAGTGCAGAGATGTGGTTGTGCTACTGGCAATAAAATGGGGTTTCATAGAAAGGACCGCACTGCTGATGAGCTGCCATAGGTGGGGAGATGGAGAGGAAGGTGAGGGCTCGTGGGGAGAACAGAGCATAGCTTGGCTCCTGCACTCACTGTACCACAAACTGGCACCCAGTTTACCTACATCAGAAGTTCTCAGTGTGCTCCATGGACCATCAGTTCTGAGAAATGCTCCTCAAAAGGGGGATGGGGCACAAATTCAGAGAAATTTAGGAAATGTAGAGACTGATCCCTTCTGAGATATTCATAGCCCCTACTCCAGTGGGAACACTAATTTAAATTCTTCAGTCTGGTATTTCACAACATATATGACCATGGGATTCTGCGTTGCCTCTTATTTTTTCAAGCCAAAGCCCTGAGCTTCTACTAAATTAGTATCTGGATCATGACATGCTTTGGGAAATGCAGACTAACACGATAAAGCTTAACTCTGAGCATGACATCCAAGCCTAGTCTCAAACGTGCGCAACGTTTCACCCATTCCATGCAGTTCTCTATTTGCTCATAGTTCTTTCAGCTTCCCCCGCCCCCATCCCCCCCCTCCACACTCCTTCCTGGCCCAGCTCAAGTGCTCGTTTCCCCAACGCTGCCTGTGTGTATTGTCTACCCTCCATCACCATGTGTGTTCCATCCAGCCCTGTGTCTCAGTTGTCTTGTTTTCTTTTGTCTGGACCTGCTCCTCTCAGGCAGATATGATGTCTGCTCACTGCATCCCCAGGGCCTGTCCCATGAGCTGCTTCAGGGGACACAGGATGCGCGGAGCCAAACAGAAAGGATTCTCACAGCTCTGCGTCTGCAGCCTGGGGAAGGGCCACCAGCTGCTCCCTCCGGTGACCCCCACCCCTTTGGTATCTTTAGTATCTTCCTCTCCATGGACACCTCTCTGCCTTCAAACTGCTCTGAGTCAGCATCCTAAACATGACTGGATTTGCTTAATGAATAATTTTCAAAGATATGTATAAATAGTTCAGAAAATAAAAATACAAGCAGTTAATGAACATTTGGGCACATGTTTGAACTTACCTGTGCTTGTAGAAATGAAAATGTAATGTGTATCAAGAACTAGAAAACTTTCATGCCATCTGCTTCATTACCCATATCTGGGAATAAATCCTAAGGAAAAAACACCAAAAATATTGGAAACACTTTATGCTCCAAAGTTGCTCACAGTATTCTTTGTTAAAGACCTTCTTAATTGTCAAAAACAACATAGAAAGAACATAACAATTAATGTATAGCTTAATAAAGAAACACCCAACATCAGCACCACGGGTCATGAGATGGCACACCCCAGCACCACAAAGGTCTCTGTGTGTGACTTACAAATCACAAGGTCCTCCTCCCCAGAGATAAGCACTTCCTTGCTTTTCTCCAAAGTCTGACCACCTCAGCAGGCATTCACAAATGTGATGGTTTACCTTGCCTGTTTTGGGGTCCACACAAGTGAAGGCAGAGTTTGTGTTCTCTCCTCTCTGGCTTCTTTCACCCAACATTACAAGAGCCTTTTTCTCATGCCTCTTGGAGGCAGGTGCATGCGTTTGTTTAGACCAGGTAGTTAGGATCCGAATCAGAGTTATAGGGATCGCATGGAAGAACGTATATAAGCTCCTGTCACAGTGGCCTGCACGTGGTGGAGACTTAATACAGTTTCATTCTTTCCCCTCCCTCTATGACATGGGCCCAACTGCATTTTGAAGCAGGATTCTATCTGCTCCCATCCTCAGTACTGATCTGCTTCCCATCCTGCTACCACCACTTCTTACCACCACCCTGAAATTGAATTCTGTCCCCCTGGCCACCAGGGACAGAGCTGTGTCAGCATTTTACCCTCTGTGGTTCACACAGTTCCCACCCTGTGAGGGTTCCTTCAGGTTTTCTTCCAGGAACAGGACAAAGCCGACCCAGGCAGAACCCACCCCCCTGTCTCCCACTCCTCATTCTTCACTAATATCCTTCATCGACAAGACGGTGTTGCTTCACATTTCAGCAAAAATTGTAATGATTTAATGTAGTGATTAAATTTAAATGATTTAATTAAATCATTAAGTAGTAATGATTTAATCTGTATTTCAGAGGAAGAGAATACTCAGGCTTTCGGGACATTTTTTCAAAGAAGTGGAGGCAAGAGAAAAAAATCTGGAAAGTGGAACCAGGTGAATGTGTAGAGGTGAGGCGCAGGGGAGGTGAGGAAGCAGGGAAGCTGCCTGGCTGGGGAGGGGCACTGGTGGGCAGGGTGGGGCCTGGAGAAACAGCCCTGGTGCCTTTGATTCTCTGTCCTTTAAGAAAATCACCGTTGTGTCCCTACTGCTCAGTTTCCAGGGTCTTGTGCCCTTTTGCAAGGTGGGTCTTTTGTGATTGCCACTATTGTATACCAGGTCTCAGGAAGAATTCCTGAAAATTCCTGTGGGTTAGGGAGCAGGCTTTATCATGGAAACTTAGCAAGAGAGGTTGGCAAGAAGGGGAGAGGAAGTGACCCTGGTTCTCTCATCATCACATGGAAAAGAGTGGCCAGGCCTCAGAAATTTGCTGAACACACAGATTGGGGCTGTGCTCCAGAGGAAGGACCCTGAGTCATGTCATTCTCCCTTCTTACAGGGCAAAGGGTGAGAGCAGCCTTGACAGTGAGGGGATAGGCAGTAAGAGTCTAGGTTAGGTGCCAGAAATTTATAAGAGTTTTCTGGGATTGCAGGAAGCCCAGCACCAGTGACTTGGGGGATGTGGGACTTTTGTAAGCCCTCTGCCCCAGGGATAGAGCTAAGGACCTCATGGGATGTTGAGTGTGGGTGCAGACTGTCCAACTGCAAGTTCAGATTGTCATCTGTGCTTCTGACCAACTGGCTAGAAATTGGAAGATCCCATGACCCACTCTTTGGATTCAATTAATTTGTGAGTGGCTCACAAAACTCAGAGAAACATTCTAATTACTAGATTACCAGTTTATTATAGAAAGCTATAACTCAGAATCAGCCAGGTGGAAGAGATGCACAGGGCAAGGTATGTGGGAAGGATGCATGGAGTTTCCATGATCTTGCTGGGCATGCCACTCACCCTGATTTCAATGTGTTCGCCAACCCAGGAGCTCTCTGAACAAGTTTTATTTTGTTTTGTTTTTAGTGGAAGCTTCATCACGTAGTCATAATTGATTAAATCATTGGCCATTGGCAATTGATTCAACCTCCAGTCCCTCTCCCCTCCCCCGATGTTGGGGGGTGGGACTGAAAGTCTCAATGCTTTAATCATATGGTTGGCTCCCCTGGAAATCAGCCCCATACTTAGGTGCTTTCTAAAAGTCACCCCATTAACATAAAACGCCTTCAAAGCTCTCCATACTTAGGAAATTCCAAGGGTTTTAGGAGCTCTGTGCCTGGAATGGGGATGAAGATTAAATATGTACTTAAGTATGTATTATAAATCATAATATCACAGTAATACATCAATACAACAGAATGAAACTAGTATCAATCTGAAGTACAAAAACACATGATCATCTCAATAAATTCAGAAAAAAGCATTTTACAAAATCCAACAGCCTTTCATGGTAAATACACCCAACAAACGAGGAATAGAAAGAAATCCCTCAACCTGATGAAGTGCATCTATGAAAAATCCACAGCTAACATCATACTTAATGATGAAAGACTGGATGATTTCCCCCTACAGTCAAGAACAAGATAAGGATATCTACTCTCACCACTTCTATTCAACATTGTCCTAGAGGTTCTAGCCAGGGCAATTTGGCAAGGAAAAGAAATATAAAGCATCATAAAGGAAGAAGTAAAACTATCACTATTTGCAGATAACATGATTTTCTATACAAAAAAATCGTAAACACTCCACTTAACTATTATAACTAATAAACGAGTTCAGCAAGGTCAGAGAATGCAAGATCAATACACAAAAATTGTGTCTCTATACACTAGTGATGAATAATCCAGAAATGAAATTAGAAAAAATTTAATTCACAATAGCGTCAAGATGAATAAAACACTTAGAAATAAATTTAACAGAACAAGTGCAAAACTTATATCCTGAAAACTACAAATACTGTTGAAAAAGTTAAAGATCTAAATAATGGAAACATGTTCATGTATCAGATGTATATTGTTGTATATTCATGTATATTGTTACGATGGCTATACTCCCCAAACCGATCAACAGATTCAGTGCAATCTTTATGAGAATCCCAGCTGACTTCTCTGTAGCAATTGACAAGCTGATTCTGAATTAGTATAGAATGCCAAGGGACACAGGATAGCCAAAATAATCCTGAAAAATAGGAGTAAGTAGGAGAACTCACACTTTCAGATTTCAAAACTTATAACAAAGCAACAGTAATGAAGATACATGGTACCAGCACAAGGATAGACATATAGATCAATGGAATAAACTGAGAGTCCAGAAAAAAACCCACACATCTATGGTTGACTAATTTTAACAAGGGTGCCAAGACCATTCAGTGGGGAATGAATAATCTTTCCAACAAATAGTGCTGAAACAATTGGAAAGTTTTATGAAAAAGAATGAAGTTGGACCCTTACCTCACACCATGTACAAACATTAACTCAAAATGGTCAAAGACTTAATTTATGAGCAAAACTATCAAATACTTAGAAAACTTAGAGGTAAAATTTTATGATCTTAAATTTGGCAATTGATTCCTAGTTATAGCACCAAAAGCACAAACAATAAAACAAAAATAGATAAATTGGACTTCATTCAAATTCAGAATCATGATGAGATACCACTTCATACCCACAGGGATGGCTAGGAAAAAAGTCACATAACAACCAGCGTTGGAGAAGATCTAGAGAACTTGCAACCCTCATACATGGCTGTATGAGATGTAAAATGGTGCAGCTGTTTTAAAATGCAGTCTGGCAGTTCCTTAAATGATTTCTATGATGAACATAGAGTTACCCTGTAACCCAGCAATTCCACTTCTGGGTAGGTACCTAAGAGAAGTGAAAATACATGTTCTCCAAAACTTGTACATGAATGTTTATAGCAGCATTATTCATAATAACTAAAAGGTGGAAACAACCCAAATATCAAACAATGGACAAATGGATAAACAAAATGTTACATACTCTCTCTCTCTCTCTCACACACACACACACACACACACACACACACTTTGCCACTGCTACCCACCATCTCTAAGTCCTAGAAACTCCAAGGGCTTAGAGATAGTTGGGGGGATGCATGGCAACCTAAATAATTCAACACAGCAAACATAACCACCCGGAAGTCAGCTAGAGACTGAAGAAGAATGAGGAGGTGGACCCCTCTGTTTGGGGTTCTGCACACCCTGGTGGGATGCATCCAGCTTGGCTAAGGACAGGTCTCTCTGGCTGAGTTCTTCACAGACACTCCCATGACACATTTCACAGACCTTGAGCGATAGCTTCATTTCAGTTGGAACAAAGCAGCTTCTTTATGGGGGAGCTGTAGAGGAAATCAATCATTCAAATATATTTTTTAAAGTCCATTCTCACTGAAGGCTTATTTTTATTTACCACATCATCTGAAAAAGAAGTCTCTTAATCAGTTAAACATATTACTCTTGAATATGTAATTCCTGCCTGTGTACACTTTAAATAATCTCTTCCGAATAATTTGCTTACAGCCGTCAGTCTTATTGAAGGACCTCAAAAATGTGTTTCTTGAGGAAACATATGGACTCCTTTTGCCAATGTCAAACTGACCACAAGAGGACATTTCCAGCCCTTTCCCAGCAAAATATTATAGGTGCTGGAGGTATAGTGGTAAACAGAACAGACAGGCATATTCACAGCAACACAAAGAAAGGGAAGAAAATCTAAACTGGAGAAAAATGCAGTGATATGACATATTTTAAGATGGGCCTTAAAAGAAAGCGAATTTGCCATATTATTCTCAAGAGAGTTATGATTTATAATGCACTTTTTAAATTTGCTTTATAGGTTTGCAAAAATATACAGAAAAAATTCTGCTTCACCTCTGCTGAGTGTTCAACAAAAACCAGCTTTAAATTCTAGCATCAAATTCAATTTCAGAAATTATGGGTTTCAGCCTTGGAAGTGTAGGAAGTTCAGCCTACCTGCTTGCATCTTCTATTAAAAAGGGGAATTATATGCACTTTCTGTGACAGGCGAGAGTCTCCTCCTCTTGATTCAGAAAGGGGGTTTGACATCACAAGAAGTTTTTGCTATACTTTTCCCCAAATTCCCCTTAGGCTTGTGCTCAGAAAGAAGGAGCCTCTCTTGGCCTTCTATTCCCCTTTCCAATGGCCCTAGAATCTTTGTCCTTTACATTTTGGTGGTGACCAGCTGCTGAGTTTCCTGTGCATCTTTGTGAAGGCAGGAAACACAGAGGAGGTGCCTTGGAGACTGAGTGGCATGGCCTCTGATCCACCCCACCCAGCCCTCTGCCAAGGGCACTGGGGCAGCCTTGTGACCAAACGTGGTCCTCAGACACACAAAAATCTTCCTTCACACTGTCTTCTTTAAGCTAGTGCTCTCAACCAAGGGAGTTTCACAAAACATCTTCAGCTTTTAATTGCCTTGTTGTGTTCTTAGCCATGGTCTCAAATGAAATAGCAGAAGGTATGAACGTATCTGTTAAAAATTAGTTTGGTTGTATATAGCAGAAATACCTCCAATGATAGTGGCTTACACATAATAGAAGTTTAGTTTTTGCTCAGACAAAACAAAACAAACCCAAGATGTTGTATATCCATACAGTGGAATATTATTTAGTCATAAAAAGGAATGAAATACTGACACATGACATAGCATGGATGAACCTTGCAACATTATACTACGTGAAAGAAGCCAGTTCACAAAAGACAACGTACTATGAGATTCCTGTCAAATGAAAGTCCAGAATAGGAAACTCTATAGAGACGGTAAGTAGATGAACAGTTGCTTAGGGTTTGGAGAGGGTAGAGAAAAGAGGGGAAAGGAGTGATAGCTGAAGAGTGCCAAGTTTCCTTTTGGGGTGATGAAAATGTTCTAAAATTGACACTTCTGATGGCTGCACGTATCTAAGAATATACTCAAAATCACTGAATTGTGTCGTTTAAGTGGGTGAAATGTATATCTCAGTTTTTAAAAAGTGATTGTATTGGAAGTATAGAACAAGAACAAGTGCTTTGGAATCAGGCTGACCTGGGTTTGAATCCTTACTCTGCTATATATCAGCCTTGGATTGTGGACAAGTCATTCTACTCCTCTCAGCCTCACTTTTCTCATCTGTAAAGTGGATATAATGATCGTACTTACCTCATAGACCTGTTTGAGGATTAATGAGATAATGCATAACAAGAGCTTAGCCTCAGTGCCTTGTACATAGGAAGACCTCAATAAATATCAACTGCCTGAAATATATCAGGGAGCACCTGGGCAGGGGAAAACACGTAGAGCAGCTGTCTGAGGCTTACAAGGCCTATTCAGACACCTGAAAATAATCTTTGTTAGAACAGCAGATTTTAGCCTTTAGTGTGGACAGCTATAGGAAATGGGTCAAAAATATCTCAAGGCCCAAAATGTAGTGACACCCAGGCAGAGAAGTTAGAGGTAAATATTTTTCCCAGGTGGAGGTGGGGAAGCTGCTATATTGTTCAGATTCTAATAAACGGGTCTCCCTAGATCTGCCAGCCCTACAGAGAATGAGGAGAGTGAGTTGCCCCACTCCTGCACACATTTCCTAAGCAGAAGGCTCAGGGGGAAAGGAAGGGTGAACAGAACAGCAGAATTATTACATTAATGGAATATGCAGAGGCTAGTTGTCCTTCCAGATCTTGATGAAAATCAGAGGAAGATCTAAGTCAACAGATGGGTTTAGCCTATGGGACAGCCATCTCTGGGAAAGAGAGGTTCTTCCATCACCCATGTGGAGAGATTTTGAGGAGTCTGGCACTAGATACCAACATCATTTGTGGGGTCCCATGGACTCTGAGGGCCAATGGAGAAGAAAGCATTCACTTCTTGATGGAGCTGGTATCAGGTGGTGGTAGAAACAAGACTTCTCTCTCTAAACGAATCCCCAAGTGGGATGGAGTGGACTCTGCCTCATTATTAGTCTATTTTTCTCTGATTGTTGTTTCAGATGGTGAGGCCGGGGGGAAGTATGCATTCACTTAAAACTCTATACCAGAGACTGCAACCCTACAGGCAAGCATATCTTCCATTACCACATTTTTTCTACTGTACATGTGAAACCATTGCAATTCTTGTTTTGTCACCTGTTTATCCCCATCCTTTGACCACAAATATACAGACACATCTTGTTTTATTGCACTTCACTTCATTGCATTTTGCAGGTACTGTGTTTTTTACAAGTTGAAGATTTGTGGCAGCCCTGTATTAAGCAAGTCTATTGGAGCCATTTTCCCAATAGCATTATTTTTTAAATTAATGTATGTACATTGTTTTTAAAGATGTAATGCTATTGAACCTTAATAGGCTACAGTATAGTGTAAACATAACTTTTATACACACTGGAAAACCGAAAAATTTGTGTGACTTGCTTTCTTGAGATATTGGATAGTTGCTTTATTGCAGTGGTCTGATACCTAACCCGCAATATCTCCAAGGTATGCCTGTATAATTCATTTTGCTTATCCATTTGCAAATGTTTAATAGCATTTCTTTCTGGTGAGTGAAGAATCCAGTGTTTGGGAGAGCAAGTGAGTTATTGATACATATCTACATTTTTATTTCATTGTAAACAACTTTCAGTGGCTCAAATTTAAAATGTAGAAATGAGTTGGTGAAAAAATTAGTATCTATCCTCAGTTATTTTCTATCCCCAAGGACAGTCTTACTTTTTAAAAGAAAATTAGAAAAATGTAGTGCCACAAGAGGGCGCTCCTGGAAACCTGGTCTAGTGGTAAAGCCAACCATTCATAAGAGGAAGTATCTCCGGCAGAATGGATTCTGGACAGTAGGCGTGTTTCTTGAGCATTTATGGTCTCACTGGGCACATGCACAGGATCCCACTTACTAAACCCAGAGACTCCTGAAGTAGGAACACACCCCCAATGCTTTGACAGCTCACGGGCTCAGAAAAGTTCAGATATTTATCCAGAGCCACTCAGGTAATAAGTAAATAAGATGAGATTCAGACCTAATGAGTAAATAAGACGTGGCACTGGCTCATCAGGGAGGATTTATAACCTCAAGAACAATGGTCAGCACTGAAACAATACTGGTCACTGTGTGTCCTCAGAATCAGGGTCACAGCAACCTGCCCACCAGCCAGGTGTTTCCAGTTGGGTCAGGAAGTTTCAGGAAGTTCCTGAATGTGGGAGAATAACCCCCACCCTGACCATCGTGGGGTCTTGTCCAGCAAGCCCCCTTGTTGTTAGGGAGAGACCTTGTTAATGGGAAGGGGATATCTAGGGTCCCTGGTTTGACACCCATCCCCAGACTAGGGAGTCTTTTATTACAAATAAATAACTTGGCATTTTATTCTACATATCATCCTTAACATAATACTGTCAGCATGAGTGTATCACCAAGAGTCTGAATGTTATTGAAATACTGTTGCACATGATGCAACCGACAAGGGATTAATTTCCAAAATATACAAACAGCTCATACAGCTCAATATCAAAAAAACAAACAACCCAATCAAACAAATGGGCAGAGGATCTAAATAGACATTTCTCCAAAGAAGACATCCATGTGGCCAAACAGGTACATGAAAAAAATTAGCGGTGCTCAACACCGCTAATTATTAGAGAAATGCATATCAAAACTACAATGAGGTATCACCTCACTCTGGCCAGAATGGCCATCATCAAAAAGTCTACAAATAATAAATGCTGGAGAGGGTGTGGAGAGAAAGAAACCCTCCTACACTGTAGGTGGGAATGTAAATTGGTGCAGCCACTATAGAGAACAATATGGAGGTTCCTTTAAAAATTAAAAATAGAGCTACCATATGATCCTGCAATCCCACTCCTGGGTAAATATCCAGAGACAACTATAATTTGAAAAGATACATGCACCCCAATATTCACTGCAGCACTATTTACAAAAGCCAAGACATAGAAGCAAACTAAATGTTCATCAACAGAAGAATGGATAAAGAAGATGTGGTATATATATACAATGGAATACTACTCAGCTATAAAAAAGTATGAACTAATACCATTTGCAGCAACATGCACGGACCTGGAGATTATCATACTAAGTGAAGTAAGCCAGACAAAGACAAATATAATATTATATCACTTATATGTGGAATCTAAAAAAAAAAGATACAAATGAACTATTTACAAAACAGAAATAGACCCACAGACATAGAAAACAAATTTATGGTTACCAAAGGGAAAAGGAGGGCAGGGATAAATTAGGAAGTTGGGATTAACATATACACACTGCTATATATAAAATAGATAACCAACAAGGAACTACTGTATAACACAGGGAACTATACTCAATATTTTGTAATAACCTATAAGGGAAAAGAATGTGAAAAAGAATATATATATCTATCTGATTCACTGTGCTGTACACCTGAAACTAACACAAAATTGTAAATCAACTATACTTCAATAAAAAATTATATATATGGGTTTCCCTGGTGGCCTAGTGGTTGAGAATCTGCCTGCCAACGCAGGGGACACAGGTTCGAGCCCTGGTCTGGGAAGATCCCACATGCCGCGGAGCAACTGGGCCCGTGAGTCACAATTACTGAACCTGCACATCTGGAGCCTGTGCTCCGCAACGAGAGGTCACGATAGTGAGACGCCCGCGCACCGCGATGAAGAGTGGCCCCCGCTTGCCACAACTAGAAGGAAGACATCGCACGGAAACGAAGACGCAACACAGCCATAAATAAATAAATAAATAATTTTTTAAAAAAAATTATATATATATAGAAAATAAAGAAATATTCTAAAAATTTAGAGTTTGGGGGCATGAAGTACTGAGGATAAGACTGTGGACTTTGAGATTTCCGCCTTAAGAGGTGAGGATCTTTAGAGAAATTAGGCAACATTCCTGAAAACAGCGTTGAGAAAATGTGGCTGGGGAACCACCAAGGAGTTATAAGAGGCAGTGAGATGATATTTATTAGGATCTGGGAAGGGGGGCAGGAAGAGGGGTCAAGAGCAAGGAGAAGGGCAACAAACACTTATAAGTATTTATCTAATGACACAGAAATCATTATGCCCATTTTACAGATGAGGAAACTGAGGCTTAAGAAGCTAAATAAGTTGCCGAAGGTCAAGCAGCTAATATCTGGCAAAACCGTTACCTGATCCTGGTGCAAGTGCCCCATGTCCTTCCATGATACCAGGCAGCCTCTCGGAAACCGTGGTCTTGATTCTCAGCGGACCCCCACCAACCCTTCCCTTCTCTAAGCAGTTTCTCTCAAATCCAGGAACAGCTGCATGCCTTTTGGGCAATTCTAAGCTCAGCTGGTTGTTGATCATTTGTGATGGGACCAGGTCACAGGCTCTTGCCTCCCCCTCTTCTGATGCAGGCCGCAGGCCCTGTGAACAGGGGAGGCAAGGAGACCCCACTCTCAGGCTGGTGCAAGTGCCAGGTCAGCACCTGAGAGTGGGTGTCCTGTTGACTCACCCTGGTCCCAGCCCTCCTAGGAGGACACTGGGGTGTCACGTATGCTCTTGAACAAGACAGGCAGCTCTCAGCTAAGCTGCACATGGCAGCCATGACTGGTTTCCACACAGCAAATATTGACTGAGCACACCTGTGTCTCGGCACAGCCAGGGCCCTCCTTTCCTGTCCAGCCACCATCTGCTGCGGTCACTGAGCCCCGAGATGAGCATCACGTGTGTGCCCTCCCTCCGCAGCTAACCCCACAGCCACTCTGCCCCGTGTGGGCGCCCCACCTCTTCAGGGCCTGGGCAGAGTCCATCACGGGCTGGGTCCAAAGACACAGTCTGTGTTCGCCATCTTGCTTCCAGTGCAGACACAGCTTATGCATGTTTTCTACTCAAAGTCTGTTATTTGCTCTCAGTAGCAATAAAGAAGAGAGAGGAAAATAGCAACTTAAATTGTGCAGCGATTCCACTCTAGGAGAATCTACTCTCTTCACAAACTGAAGGCCTGGAGTGAGCTTGAGATGGAAGCTGTAAATCCATGGGTTCCCTTGGGTCCCTTGGTCCATCTCTCTGCTCCCACCCACCTTCCCCGGGGGCAGGGCTGTGTCAGGAACTGTTTAACAGCTGGCTCTTCAGGAGGACAAGGCCCTGGTCTCTAGCATTTGCCAATCCCTGTGGTGTGGATGCTCCCTCCATGGCTCATTTCAAACCACCACCGTGATGACCCTGAGCACAGACTTGGGAAAAGACGCGTAAAACCAGCTCTCACAAGCCAGCTCCAGGTGTTTCCAGCACATCCCTGTCTGGGGGGGAATCTAACATTTCAATCTGCAGACATACTTTCATGTAGCCTTGCTCGGAAACACAGCCAACTGTCTACCAGGAGGAAAAGGCAGTCTCTTCCAAAGCAGGAGGACAAGTTGCTGAGGGTGATACGCAGAGAGCACCTAAGTCATCTGGGGCAGATGGGGCAGGCTCCCAGGGGGCCATCTGAGCTGCATCTGGAAGCGTCATCGGGCATTGGATGGGAGGGAAGGGTCTTACTCCAGGGAGTGGGAGCTGGTGTGAAGGCTGGAGGCTGATGGGGGTTCTTTCTTAGGCCCATAAGGGATGGGGATTGACCCCTAAAGTGGGGAGGTTTTCCCAGTTATCTGTTCCTCCTGGAGCTCTCCCTCCCTTCTGTGCTCCCAATGGGAGGGTCTTAAAGGTCAGTGGGCACGTTGTCAGGGGTCATGAGTGGGGACCTATCTCTTCCCTGTGGGGAGGTGGGTGTACCCTGAGCCCCTGGGGTGGGTAGAAGGTTGTGCTGGATGTTTTGCTCTGTCTAAACCCTGTTGGTTGCAAGAGAGATGCTGAGAACTTGTCCGGCCAAGAACCACAAGGGAAACCAGTGACAAAGGAAGCCCAGCAGAAAGAGGCCGACCGATGTGGCTGGGGAGAGAGTCACCCACAAACTGAGGTTGGGCAGGAGCCATGCATGGGGGCTGGGCACAAGCTCAGGGTAGGAGCAGTCCCTCCACCAGGGGGGCTTCTCCAGCTTTAAAAAGTAATGTACTTGGCGTGACTGATGGGATGGTTAAGACTAAGGTGAAAAGACCCTGTGAAAGCTGGACCATGAAACTCCCTAGGAGGACAGTTCACTGCCCCAGGAAGAAGGGCAGGTCCACCAGCCTGCAGCTCACAGACAGTGAGGGTCCCCGGGCCCTGCTGGGAGACCAGCTGAGGCTTCCCAGGCCAGCAGCCTTTGCAGGTCTGGGTTGCGGCTGGGGGTGCACGCCTGTTTGTGACACACTGAGTGCAGGGGGAGGCGGCTGTGGTTGACCAAAGGTCACCTTGATCTCAGAGGCTGCTGAGATGCAGCCATAGGTCTTAGCATCAAAGATGGAGCCGCAGAGTGGTGAAGGGTGCAGGAAAAAGGCTCCTGAATGGCCTCAGTGTGACCCCGACAGCCAGAACCCACATCACATACAGGTCCTGGGTGTGCTCTTGACAGGGGAAAATCTTTGGTGTTTGTGAGTGATGGATGTTCCCACCTTTGGGTCACTTCCTCACTGACTTCCACCTCTTCTGATCTCTGGTGGTCCTGCAGACCTCTCACACTCAGGCCCCCAGGCTGGGCTCCCCTTCCTGCCCAGGGTCTCTAAAGGCCCAGCATCCTCTCCACTGGACAGCTGGGTTCCTTCTTGCCTTCACCCCTCACACCCAGTCCTTTGCCAAGTGATTCTACCGCAGCCGTGTCTCTCTATCCTGTCATCTTTGCCCTCCATCACTGCCCTGACTTAGCCCCTCATCTCTTGCCTGGATTTTGCAATGTCTCCTGTCTGGCCCTGTGCCTCCAGTGTCTCCCGATAAGCCATGCTGCCCTGATTAATCCACTTAAAGCATCCTCTGATCCTGCCTCTCTCTTGTTCAAAGAGCTTCACTGATTTCCAATTATCCACAGAATTTACTTCAGATGCCTCAGCCTGGCCTTTAGCATCATATATGGGCCTGCTACTCAGAGTGTGGTCCTCAGACCTGAGGCTTCGGCATCACCCAGGAGCTTGTACGAAATGCAGACTCTCAGCCCACCCAGAGCTACTGAGTCAGAACCTGCTATTGAACAAGATTGCCAAGTGAATCATGTGCATGTTCAAGTTGGACAAGTGCTGCTTTATGGTCTGGTTCTTTTTAATATATATGTAATCATGTATATATTATGTATATTATATGTATAGCATCAGTATATATATCATCAAGTCATACATATATACGGTTTTTAAAAACATACTGAGAAGTCTGTCTCCTGCTGGCCCCAATTCCTCTCCCCAGAGGCAACCACTTCTATTATTTCTGATTTTAGTTTTTCTGTGGTTATTTCTGTGTCTCTAGGTAATGCATCTGATGATTTCTGGAGTTTTCAAACTGAAACATCACCTAATGACTTCCTGTTAATCTAACAGGAAGATTTAACTCACCGCTTCCCCCTCCCTCCCCAACCTGCCTCCTGTTCCACCTGCCAGTAGTTGGAATTGATGCTCATGCTGTTGGCTTTCCTCATGTGTCTGGTGGATCCTTGGTTTTCCTCTTATGTTTAAAAAGGAGCCAGGCAGCTCTGTGGGCAATCAGGCTTCACCTTAGGGTGGGGGCAGGGAGCTGACCTTTATGCTGGGGGACCCTAAATGTCAGAATAAGGAGGCCTTCCTGAGGCCCCAGTATCCACACAAGATGTCAAGTTTTCTCCAGGCCACTCATTCAGGGTTTTGGGGTTTTGTTTTTGTTTTAGAAGAGCCTTCTTGGCAGTGAGGCCCATAGCTGGTTTGCTGGAATTGTGGCAATCAGAGCTCCTAGCACATCACAATCATGTCTAGTATGACCTATAACTGAGGGGCTGTCATGGCCACAAAGGAAAGAACTGTGTGGCCATTGCTTCTGACAGGCTCTTCGGGATCCAGGCCCAGATGGTGACCACAGAATTTCAGAAGATCTTTCCCACAGGCGACCCACTGTACATCTGCCTGGCCAGTCTTGGCACCAATGTCCAGACAGCTGCCAGGTGCCTCAAGTTCTAGCTGAACCTGTATGAGCTGAAGGAAGGTCAGCAGATCAAGCCTTACACCCTCATGAGCATGGTGGCCAACCTCTTGTATGAGAGACGGTTTGGGCCCTACTACACTGAGCTGGTCATTGCCAGGTTAGACCTGAAGACCTCTAAGCCCTTCATTTGCTCTCTAGAACTTATCTGCTGCCCCATGGTGACTGATGACTTTGTGGTCAGTGGCACCTGCACTGAACAAATGTGCGGGACATGTGAGTCTCTCTGCGAGCCCAACATGCATTGAAACCATCTCACAAGCCATGCTGCATGCTGTGGACAGGGAGGCAGTGTCAGGCATGGGAGCCATTGTCCACATCATTGAGAAGGACAAAATCAGCATGAGGGGCTTCCCTGGTGACGCAGTGGTTGAGAATCTGCCTGCCCATGCAGGGGACACGGGTTCGAGCCCTGGTCTGGGAAGATCCCACGTGCCGCGGAGCAGCTGGGCCCGTGAGCCACAATTACTGAGCCTGCGCGTCTGGAGCCTGTGCTCCGCAACAAGAGAGGCCGCGATAGTGAGAGGCCCGCACACCGCGATGAAGAGTGGCCCCCGCTCGCCGCAACTAGAGAAAGCCCTCGCACAGAAACGAAGACCCACCACAGCCATAAATTAATTAATTAATTAATTTTTTTAAAAAAATCACCATGAGGACACTGAAGACCTAAATGGACTAACTCTGTTCCCAGAGTCCTTTTTTTTTTAAATAAAATATTTTCTTTCACTCCTGAAAAAAAAAAAAAAAAGAAGAGCCTTCCTTTGTTGACATCCAAGAAAAAAATGCCTGGCCCCTGGATGGTCATGCCTGGGCTGGGTAAGTGTTGGGAGTTGACTATTTCATGCCCAGACCCTCCAGCAGGCTCCCTGTTTCAGCCCTGTTCTCACCCCACCCTCCTTCCTACCTGGCCGTCTGAGTTCAGAGACCCTGCGGTTCCTCTGGGCAGATGGCTCCATCCTCCGCTGTGCCCCTAGGTGTGTGTTCTAGGTCATTGGTTCTCAAACTTGGCTGCACGTTGGGCTCAGCTGGGTCATTAACAAAGTCCTGTCCCCTGGGCAAGACCCCAGAGATTCTGATGTAATTGGTCTGGGGTCTGGCTCTGCCTTACTAGGCAGCCCTCTTCCTTTTCTCTCTGAGATTCCAGGCATCTCTGGTCTGCTGATTAGTTGCCTCCCTGTCTCTCTTTGATGTGATTGATACACTTAAACAAAATACATTTACTATAGTTTTAAGGTTCCAGGGAAGGAGAGGACACACATGCATTTACTTGGTTCATGAACATCTTGAACAAGAAGTGCAAAACCTAATTTCAATCTACGTGTCCAACTTCATCTCCAGCCTCTCCTTTGCACTCTGTAGTTTAGCAAATACAAACAAACTCCAAAACCATTCCCTTTCACCCATCTTCACGCTGCTCTTTCCCACATCTGTGACATCACTCATGCTGCTCCCCTGGTAACATCTAAGCCCAGAGACAAGCTGTGGATCAGCCTCTGCATCTCCTGATCTTCCCTCTCCTCTGAAATAGTTTCAAGCTCCTCATTCTCACACAGCCACAATCAGAGGCAAGAGCCAGTGGGCAGCGAGAGTTTCTCCTCTCCCTCCTTCCTCTTGTCAGGTGGAAGTCATTCTCAGAAGCTCCCAGGAAACTTTTCTTACCTATCATTGGCCAGAATAGGTCCACATGCCCACCACCAGAGAGCAGGGGAATATCCCCACCTACATCCCTGATCCAGGTATCTCGTCTTGACAGCAGAAGCAGTCAGGGCTCTGTTAGTAAGAAGAGGGGAGGCTCTGGGAGAGGAAGTGGATGCTGTTGATCACAGTATTTTATTTCTCTGTTCCTTCTGTGTCCTCTTTGGGGAACTAGTTATCTACATGTTTGGTCCCCATTGTCAGTCCATTTTGCTCTAATTGCTTCCCTCTTGTTTTCTACGTTATTTCCTCACCCTGTCTTTCCCATCACTGATGGAGTTTTCTGTAGTGTTGATTCTGTTCTTTGTATTTTAAGTTCTGCAAAAGAATTAATTTTCTCCTCGATTATTTTCTTAGATGCCCCACCCCCAACCCCCATGATATTCTGATATTTTCTTTCACCTCTGGTTTCATCAGTCTTTTGCAAACTGCTGTTTCTTTCCTTTATTTTGGAAGGCCAAATATTTGTGTAGGTCTCGTTCGGTTTTTTTTTTCCTGCTTTTTCATCTTTGATTGGAGTCTTTCTATCTGTTCTGCTATTTGCCTCAGCAAACCTGTGTATTTGGATTCCTTTTGACTTTGCTTTCTGTCGGGACCCTGAAGTCTGAGCACATGAGTTAGGGAACTAGATGTGATGCCTTGTATTCTTTGCTTGGTCTCTCAGCTGCCTGGGGAGGGTGGGAAGAGAGCTTGGGCTCTGGGCAATGGGAGCTGGAGAACCCTGTCTGCTCTACCTGCTCCAGTCCTGTGAACACCACAGAGAAACAGTTTCCTCTGAGTGGGGTCTTCCTGTTCCACGAGGAGCGCCCTGTGGGATTGCATTCCCTTCCCCTCCACCCCTTCTGCCTGGGCCGGCCGTGTGGTGTGGCATCGTGTGGTTCATGAGCTTTCCGTCCCCTCACCCCTCCTGCCCCTTTGTCTGCTGCCTTTCCCATCTGGGTCCATTGCTCCTGGGATGGTGTTTCTCAGCCTGGTGTGCTTTGTAGTCTCGGGGTCCTGCAGGTGCTCTGTTAGAATGTTTACATTTCATGCCTTCATTTCAATAATAATCTGACAGTTAATAATCTGGTAATTCATTCTGTGCATATTTGGATCCTACAGGTGCCCACCTTATAACAAAGGCATTTTCAGGGCTGCGTTTGCTTTTGTGTTACAGCATCTTCACGGGGGGACCAGATAACGGCACAGAGCATCGTCCTGATGGGGACCACCTGGTGCAGGGTTTATGTGGAGGAGACAGGTGGGAGGACCGGCCATCAGGCAGGACAGGGCAGAGTGACAATAATAACCTGTGCTTTTGTTGCCGGCCCCGCTCTGAGTGCTGTGAGTGTGTTAAGTCAGTGACTCTGCCGACAGCTCTGTGAGGGAAGACCCTGACTACTGCCCTCTCACAGCTGAGGAGACGGAGGCGCTGGGAGGTCAAGGCCCTGCTTGAGAGTCTGCAGCCGGTAAGTGGACTGAGGGTTTGACGCGGGCAGCTGGGCCCCAAAGCCTAATTTCTTAGCCATTAAGCTGTAAGGCTCACGTACGTTCAACCAAAGGTTAATTCAGCTAAAACCAGTTTGCTGAAAGACAGTTTAGCTAAAAATCCATTTTCTAAATGGGTAAACCACTGAACAACCAATTTGCTGAATTTGATAAATTTATAAAATATTTATTTCTATCAATTCTTGATAAAATTTACAATGCTTTGAGTCAGATGGGTTACCAGAGCCTGTGAGGACTTTGGGGAGCAAAGGCCCCCAGGATCTGGCTTCAGACTGCCTCCCTGGCCTCAGGCCCCCTCCCTCTGCCTGTCAGTCTCCTCATTTCTCTGCCCTCCAGTCTCCCCTCTCAGGCCGTCTTGTGAACTGACTTCTCTTTCTGTCTCCAGCAGGGAGCTGGGTAGAGAGACATGGAACATTGCTTTAGGTGCTCTTAGGAAGAAATAATGAAACCTGTCTACTAAAATGACAGAAATCTTCAAAAGCTGTTAAACCATTTATCCAAAATGAATTGCTTTAAACTTTATACGTAGTTAAAAGAAAGAAGTTTCTGGTACATGGATAGATTTGATAATTTCGATGACTTGATCGATCATTCACTGAATTGGCATTTGGCAAATTGACCGCCTTCCGCCCCTCAGCACCTCTCAAACAGGCATGTCATGTTCAAAAGTTCCTGCCCTATAGCTGTCAGGGGCGTATCTGACTTGTAAGCAGAGGTATGGGATTCTATCCCTGTAGCACCAACTTATAAAAATTTATTAGCAGTAATGTAGTAAATACCCACTATAGGTGCAAATACCCAATGAACAACTTTCTTGTTGTATGATTCCAGTAATAAGTAGATCAGTATTTATTCAATGGAGATTTTAATAATGGTGCAATGTTATTTTTTTTCAGGTCAATAAAGCAATTTACAGATGTATCAATTGTCACCTGGTTGAGTTTTGGTTAAAATGAGCTTGACTATTTTGAATTAGTGAACAAAGACTTTAATCAAGTGTTGTACAACAAATGTATATGAGGTAGCATTCTTTGTATTAAAGTTAAAAAGTAAATTAAACATATAACCTGATGTGAAGCTACAGTTTTTTCCGCCTAACCCCAGCATCAGTGATTTAATTTCAGCAAAACAAAAACACCCATCTCATTACATTGGAGTTGTGCTTGTCTTTTCTCCCTCAAACTCCCAGAAGAGGAATACATTCCAAGAGGGAGAAAGTATGAAGACTCTGGGGTCACCAGACCTCAGAGCATGTTCTACTCTCTGTTTGGGGTGTCCTTTCTTTTCCATTCTCACAACAGCCCTATGAAGTAGATACAATTATTATCTATACTATAGAAAGGCTACAAAAATTAAGTAAGCTGTCCAGGGTCACACAGCCAGCGTGTGGTGAAGTCCACTGCAGTGTAAGTTCCTTGAGGGCAGGGGCTTATCTTATTTTTCACTGAGCCTTCCCCCCATCACCAGCACCTAGTAGGCACTCAATCCAAATGTGATGGTTGAATGCTGAGTTAGTGAGAAACTGAGAAGGAAGATACTGTTCAGAGGAGAACCCCATGTGAGCAAGCAGAGGTCAGGAGGGCATTGGTGGGATGGGGCAGTTGAACTGGTAATTGCACCTCTTTTTTTTTTTTTTTAATTTTATTGGAGTATAGTTGATTTACAATGTGTTAGCTTCAGGTGTACAGCAAAGTCAATCAGTTATACATACACATATATCCACTCTTTTTAGATTCTTTTCCCATATAGGCCATTACAGAGTATTGAATAGAGTTCCTTGTGCTATACAGTAGATCCTTATTAGTTATATATTTTATACATAGTAGTGTGTATATGTCAATCCCAGCCTCCCAGTTTATCCTTCCCTCCCGTCCCCCGCAGTGGAAACCATAAGTTTGTTTTCTACATCCGTGATTCTATTTCTGTTTTGTAAATAAGTTCATTTGTACCATATGATCTTTGTCTTTGTCTGACTGCACCTCCTTTTTAACATCAGTTGTTCCTGCTCTGTAGCCCTCAGGATAGTAGGGGATTTGGTATTTTATGACACCAGGGCCTGGAGTTCTTTCGTAAGGGTTCCCACCCCTGTAACCTACCCAGTACAGTCCCTTTATGAAGCTGAGGTGATGCTCTAGGCTGATGGGGAAGGGTGGTAACTGGGTGTAGTGACCGCAGGTTCTCACGCTGCTCAGAGGAGGGCTGAACTGTGGTTTATGTACTCAGAGGTGGTAGCCATCCTTTGAATGGGCAAGTCTGGTATGCAGCAAAAAATGGGCATCTATCAGCCTGAACGTGCTATGCAAGTCCTGCCCATCCAGGGTTGGGGCCAGAGTCTGGGGCACAGGAGAAGTCCAGGGCTGGGGGCAGGGTACCCTGAGTTCCTCAGTCTTTACTCCTCGAAACCTTCTCCTCCCCTGCTTGGATTCTTATGTGTAATTCAGCCTCCCAGGCTCCTTGATGCTGGGAAAGGGGGTGCACACAAGCCAGTCCCACATTTGTGTTCTGGGTGACGCATTGGTCTCCATATATTGGTCCAACTTCTGGACTTGCAGGTTTGAAGACTACAATGAGACTATGGCCATTCACTGAGGTGGGGACTTTTTGGTTGCATCACATAAACTGCCTTAAAATGTTCCTCAGTCCCCCTGTTTTCCCCAAGTCCTCCCAGTCTTGCTCTCCCCTAGTCTCAGCTGGCCCATTTTCATCACCTTCCTTAGCAGATCGCACTCACCCCTCCGTGGACAGATGTCCTCCAGGTGTAAGGTTGCGTTCTTCTCATCCGCGGGGTTGCTGACCACACAGGTGAGGCGGCTGTTGAAGTGGCTGAGGGGCAGGCTCAGGCTCAGGTTCCTGGAGCTGGGGGCTGGCCCCAGCGTCCCTCTCTGCTCCAGCTCCCTGGGGAGGCCCTGGCTCAGCCAGGTCACTGTCAGGTTCCCTGTGTTTCCTGGGGTCCCACACTCTAGACTGACATTGCACCAGCCTGATGTGTTAGATGATGAATGAATCTGGATCCTGGGGTGGGAGATGCGCTCTGGGGTGAGAGGGGACAGAAGGGGAACTGAGCTTCAAGGTTAGAGACTCATCCAAGTATATCACCTCTCTCACCTATGTGATGCAGCTCTGGGAGGTTTCTAACTACAGACCTGGGGAAGGAACCTACGCTCCCTGCCCTAAGAGGTTCTAACACCCAGCCCACAGCCAGATGGTTGAGTCCCTTCCATGCTTAGTCCAGATAATTAAATAATCATGATTTATATAAAAATTATATAATTTTACATATACATGAAAATTATATATGGCAATTATATAATGTATATAATATGATGTATATAATAACCACAACATGGGATGGGTTGAGAATATAGTGGAAATATATGTTTAAGTTCTTGTTTTGTACAAAGGAAAAACATAATACTGATTATCTTTAAATGTTGAAGTAAAAATTGAAGTTTAGTAACCAGTAGGGTAAAAATACAAGGTGGTATTATTTACAAACTACTAGAGAAGTTTGTGTTGAAGAAAACACTATTAATCTAACAAAAGGCAAGAAAAAAAAGAAGACACTATGGTAAGTAGAAAACATTTTTTAAAAGTCTATTAGGTACCTACATGTAAAAACGGAAATATTTTAATGAATTTCATCCCCCTATTAAAAGGCCAAGATTCTCAGATTAGGTAAAGTCAGCCGTATGCTATTTACATGATCTAATGACACAGAAGGATTACAAGAAAGAGAAGGGAAAATATAGACTAGGAAAATTATCTGTTACAGTTCTTATCCTTAATTTGGGTGCCCATCTCAGGAAAATACAATTCTCCTAGTTAACCTCTTAGTGCTTGGCAGAACTAAAATTTGGATAGTCAGCTAAATAAAGACGTTTTCTGTCTCTGGAGGGTTCTAAGGCCATTCCTCTACACACAGGTTCATGTGACAGAAAGAGGCAATATAATACGTATTTTACTAATTCATATGAAGGAGGGGTCACTGAGCCTTGAGGCGGACTTTGAACTGTTATGCAGAGAGGTTTTTGCACCTTCAGTGCTCAGTCACCTCAAGGGTGAGCTTTTGTTAAGAGCTCAAGTAAAAAAGATTCTGCACAAGTCATTTACAACAGGACTGAAAGCAGTTTCCTCTAAATTTTTGAAAATAAACATAAAATCCTTGAAGCCAAAGCTATTGGATGAATATGAAAATAAACAATCAATAGACCTTCATGAGTGCAGTGAATGAGCCTGGCCTCACATGACATTTTGTTTATAAATTACAGAGTGTAGAAATGATACATGTTGGCTAAAATAATTAAAAGCACCTTCACTGTGAAACAAGTTTCACCACATAGAAAGTAAAGTACACTCGTTCCCTTTATTGTCTAGATATAAAACTCTCAATGCTGGGCTCATAGAAATCATAGGTTTAAATTTTGTTTTAGAGGAAATGTTCCATTCTCTCTTCAGATACAACTTTTAGGTTTGTAGAACAATTGAATTTATGCCAGTAGTTTGGAGCATCTATGTCTGTAGTAGAAAGACAGCACTGTTGTTTGAGCTCAGCATTTGTATTTGGGTCAATAAAATTGTTGGTGAGTCCACTTAAGAAAAAAAAAAGATAGACTAGGAAAATGTCAACAAAATGATTACAGGTGTCGCAATAGTGACTACAGACCAAATAAAATTTAAGAATCTTGTGGCTTTGTATTATTTGTTTTCTAAGTCATATCTTTTTCCCCTCAATTCCTTCAATACAGCTTTCTTTCACGTTTGACTAATTTTTTTCTAGTGTACCATTTTGATTTCATTTAATTGCCCTTTCTATACATTTTTAGTTATTCTCCTAGTGCTTGCCCTGGGGAAAAAGTAAACATTCAAAATATTAACACCCTAAATTTATAATAGTATAAATTGGTAGATTTATAGCATCTTAGCTTCAATAGCATGCATTAATTCTGTTCCTGTCCAGTTCCATCAACTACTTTATTTTGTTATTGTCATGAATTACAGCTTTATACACTGTGTGCTCATTAACATAGGTTTATAATTTTGTTTTATGCATTTTCTTATATATCACATAGCAAACAAAAAGAGGAGCTACATATCAAAAATACAATAACACTAGCTTCTATATTTAACAATACAGTTAAATATAGAAAAGATCACTTTTACTGGTGATCTTTATTTCCTCCTGTGGCTTCTAGTGCCCTTTTGTTTCAACCTGAAGGATCTACTAGCGTTGAGTTCCCTCAACTTTGGTTTATCTGGGAATTTCTTAATTTCTCCTTCATTTTTGGATAGTATTGTAGATAATAAAATTCTTGTTTGGCTATAATTTTACCTTCAGAACTTTAACTATATCATCCCACTATCTTTTGACCTACATGGTTTCTTACGACAAATGAGCTGCTCGTCTTATTGAGGAGCCTTGTAAATATATGTATGTGACAAGTCAGTTCTTTCTTGCTGCTTTCAAGATTCTCTATTTGTCTCTGGTTTTCGATAGTTTGATTATAACATGTCTTGATGTAGGTCTCTGAGTTTATCCTATTTGGAGTTCTTTCAGCTTCTTGGATGTGTAGATGCATGTCTTTCATCACATTTGGGAAGTTCTTGGCTGTTGTTTCTTCAAATATTTGCCTTTTTCTCTCTCTTCTCCTTCTGGGACTCTCAAATGCATATGTTGGTACACTTGGTGATGTTCCACATGGCCCTTAGGCTCTGTTCATTATTTTTTTCATTCTTTTTTCTTTCTGCTCCAGTTTGGGTAATTTCAATTGCCTTATCTTCAAGTTTGCTGATCCTTTCTTCCACCTGCTCAAATTATTGTTGAACCCCTCCAGTGAGTTTTTATTTCAGCCATTGTACTTTTCAACTTCAGAATTTCTGTTTCCTTTCATTTTATAATTTCGATCTCTTTATTGATATTCCCTATTTTTCATACATAGTTCCCTTGGGTTCCCTTAGTTTTTTCATAGTTTCTTTCAGCTCTTTGAGGATATTTAAAACAGCTAATTTAAAGTTGTTGTTTAGTGAGTCCAGGGTCTGGGCTTCCTCAGGGATGTTTTCTGTCAATTTTTTTTTTCTGTGAACAGTCCCACTTTCCTAAGTCTTTGTATGCTTTGTAACTTTTTTGAAAACTGGGCATTTTTAATGCTGTAATTGGGTAATTCTGGAAAGCAGATTCCACCCCTTCCCCAGGGATTGCTGTTGTTGCTTGATGAAAGCTGCAACTGTATGTTTGTTTAGTGAGTTTTCCAAACTATTTTTTCAAATATTTTTTCCATTCCATTATTTCTGTAGGCATCTGGTGACATGACAAAGATTTCCTTAAATGCATGGATCCAATAAAAAAGGAGGGTGGAAAGGTGTTTTGTTTCTTTAAAGCCCCTCAATGGAAGTCACTAGGAAATCTGATTTGGCCTTGCAGGGGTTGAAACTATGGCCAGCTTCTATGATACCACTCAGAAATCTACCAGACAGATTAAAAAATGCAACCAGGAGGACAGTTTCCTGTTGCCCACACTGGCACCAGCAAGTCTCATCAGGAATGTGTATCATGTCCTTATGGCTGCCTGCCATGGGATTTTGGAGTGGGAGATGGTAGCCACTAAAAAACACTAAAATTTACCAGCTTCTTTCTTTATCCCTCCCATGAATGCTGCGTGTTTGACTAGACTTCACAGTTTTTAAAATAGCTATTCACAGAGTTCTTGTCATACAGACAGTTCTTGTCAGCTAAATAGATTTTTTCTGTGTGTGTGTGTAAGGTCCAATTTCTGAGTTCCTACGCTGCCATCTTTTGTGATACCACTCCAAGTGCATGTCTTCTTAATTTAAAACATTCTATACAGATTTGGTGAGTATGAGTTATTTTGTTATTGTCAAAAATTACAGCTTTGTACACTGTGTGCCCATTAACATAGGTCTATAATTCTCACTTTTTATTCCTTTTTCCTCTACCTTTTGAATATATTCTATCCACATGCAAAGAAAATGTACACATAATTGCCCTCCTTCTTTACACAAATTCTAACATACTATGTACTCTTTTTCTTGTGACTTCTTTTTGCCTTAATAATGTAGCTTAGCAATTATTTCATAACCTCACATAAAGAACTACCTTAATCTTTTGTATGGTTACATAGAATTCTACTGTATATCAATATCATACTGATCCTCTATTGTCTCCAATGAACATTTAAGTAATTTCCATATTTTTTGCATTTTAATATCTTTCATAATTTCTGATTTTTTTGTATATATAGCCAATTTTGCCATGAAGAAAAAATTTTTAGTTTTATTTTGTTAAATATATCAAACTTTTCTGGTTTCAGAGGTTTTTGATTGTCTGTGCTTTTGTTTTTCTCATAGTTAAGCTTTTCCTACTCTTGGATATTAAAAATATCATTCTGTGATTTTTTTTTCATTTTTTACATTAAAAATTTTTGTGTGTGTGGTGTATTTTTTATTGTGGAAAAATATATGTAACATAAAATTTGACATTTTACCCATTTTAGGTGTACAATTCAGTGACATTAAGTATATTCACAATGTTGTGCAATCATCAGCACTATCTATTTCCAAACACATTTAAATCATTCTTCTTTGTGAAATTTATTTTGGTATGAAGCATGTTGTGTGAATTCAATTTTTTTTCTTGATGGCTAGCCAATTATCTCAAAACAATTATTGTGTCTTTTCTTGGACTTTCTATGTCTATTCAAGTGTTGATACCATGCTACTTTAATCATTGTAGTTTCATGGTAAGTTTTAATTTCTTAGGACTAGTCTCCTGCTTATGCTTATTTTTTAGAATGTCTTTGAATGGTCTTGCCTCTTATATTTTCATATAAAAAAACCTGCTTGAAAATTATAAGACACTGATGAAAGAAATTAAAGATGATACAAATAGATGGAGAGATATACAATGTTCTTGGATTGGAAGAATCAACATTGTGAAAATGACTATACTACCCAAAGCAATCTACAGATTCAATGCAATCCCTATCAAACTACCACTGGCATTTTTCACAGAACAAGAACTAGAACAAAAAATTTCACAATTTGTATGGAAACACAAAAGACCCTGAATAGCCAAAGCAATCTTGAGAAAGAAAAATGGAGCTGGAGGAATCGGGCTCCCTGACTTCAGATTATACTACAAAGCTACAGTAATCAAGACAGTATGGTACTGGCACAAAAGCAGAAACATAGATCAATGGAACAGGATAGAAAGCCCAGAGATAAACCCACACACATATGGTCACCTTATCTTTGATAAAGGAGGCAAGCATATACAGTGGAGAAAAGACAGCCTCTTCAATAAGTGGTGCTGGGAAAACTGGACAGGTACATGTAAAAGTATGAATTTAGAACACTGTCTAACACCATACACAAAAATAAACTCAAAATGGATTAAAGACCTAAATGTAAGGCCAGACACTATCAAACTCTTAGAGGAAAACATAGGCAGAACACTGTATGACACAAATCACAGCAAGATCCTTTTTGACCCAGCTCCTAGAGAAATGGAAATAAAAACAAAAATAAACAAATGGGACCTAATGAAACTTAAAAGCTTTTGCACAGCAAAGGAAACCATAAACAAGACCAAAGACAACCCTCAGAATGGGAGAAAATATTTGCAAATGAAGCAACTGACAAAGGATTAATCTCCAAAATTTACAAGCAGCTCATACAGCTCAATAACAAAAAACAAACAACCCAATCCAAAAATGGACAGAAGACCTAAATAGACATTTCTCCAAAGAAGATATACAGATTGCCAACAGACACATGAAAGAATGCTCAACATCATTAATCATTAGAGAAATGCAAATCAAAACTACAGTGAGATATCATCTCACACCGGTCAGAATGGCCATCATCAAAAAAGCTAGAAACAATAAATGCTGGAGAGGGTGTGGAGAAAAGGGAACCCTCTTGCACTGTTGGTGGAAATGTAAATTGATACAGCCACTCTGGAGAACAGTATGGAGGTTCCTTAAAAAACTAAAAATAGAACTACCATATGACCCAGCAATCCCACTACTGGGCATATACCCTAAGAAAACCATAATTCAGAAAGAGTCATGTACCAAAATATTCATTGCAGCTCTGTTTACAATAGCCAGGACATGGAAGCAACCTAAGTGTCCATCATTGGATGAATGGATAAAGAAGGTGTGGCACATGTATACAATGGAATATTACTCAGCCATAAAAAGAAACAAAATGGAGTTATTTGTAGTGAGGTGGATGGAGTTAGAGTCTGTCATACAGAGTGAAGTAAGTCAGAAAGAGAAAAACAAATACAGTATGCTAACACATATATATGGAATCTAAGGGGGAAAAAAAAGGTCATGAAGAACCTAGTGGCAAGACGGGAATAAAGACACAGACCTACTAGAGAATGGACTTGAGGATATGGGGATGGGGAAGGTTAAGATATGACAAAGTGAGAGAGTGGCATGGACATATATACACTACCAAACGTAAAATAGATAGCTAGTGGGAAGCAACTGCATAGCACAGGGAGATCAGCTCTGTGCTTTGTGACCCCCTAGAGGGGTGGGATAGGGAGGGTGGGAGGGAGGGAGATGCAAGAGGGAAGAGATATGGGAACATATGTATATGTATAGCTGATTCACTTTGTTATAAAGCAGAAACTAACACACCATTGTAAAGCAATTATACTCCAATAAAGATGTTAAAAAAAAACTAGCAGAAAAGATCTTCTACAACTAAAGATACAAGGAAGGAACCACAGTGAGATGGGTTGGAGGTGTGGATATGTGGTATAGTCAAGACCCACACCCCTGGGTGAGTGACCCACAAAAGGGCGGATAATGACAATTGCAGAGGTCCTCCTCAAGAAGCAAGTGGTTGGAGTGAAACTGAGCAGGACCCTGCAGGCCCTTCCTGGGAACAGACCCCCTGTGTTCCCTGCCTCTTGTTAGTAGAAAAGCTTTAGACTCCTAGGCCTTCCCTAAATTCCAAAGAACAAATGTAATCAGAAAAATAAGAAACAAAGGAAAACAGTTATGCAAGACAAAATAATTTAGCCATAAACAAAGTCAAGGACATTCAGTTTCTCCTCAAGGGCTATAGATAATATTCTGAGTCACATCCTTGAGTTGTTTTGCAGATATTAAAACCCCCATTACGTGGAAGAAGTTAACTGCTGACCAGCAACACCTAGACTCCAGACTGGTTAGAATCAGAAAGTTGATGATGTTGACTCCTGAGATACCACCTGTTACCTTACCACCAACAAATCAGAAGAATGTCCACTATCTGATCAGGCACCCTGCAATGATCTCCCTAACCTTGCCATTAAAAACCCTTCTCCAAAATCCATTGGGGAGTTTGGATCATTTGAGCATGAAGTGCCTGTTCTCCTTGCTTGGCCCCGTGCTGGTTGCCTTGTAATAAGCACTGTATTTTCCTTCACTGCTTCTCAGTGTCAGTAGATTGGCTTTGCTGTGTGTTGGGCAAGTGGACCTAAGTTTGGTTTGGTAACAAGAGCCCCACTTCAGGCTACCCAGTCTGGGGGTCCTGCACCAGAAAGACAAGCCCATAACATTTGGCTTTGAAGGCCAGCAAGGCTTATTTTCAGGAGAGCCAGAGGGCTGTAGGAAACAGAGACTCCACTCTTAAAGGGTGCACACAAAATCTCACACACTCTAAGACCCAGGACAGGGTAGTAATTTGAAAGGAGCCTGGGTTGGAACTACCTATTGAGCTTGGAGAGCCACTGGGAGAGGCAGGAGACAACTTGAGCTCACCCTGGGGACATTGATGTTGGCAGAAACCTTTTTGAGAGCTCGTTCTTCCATGAGGACATTGGTGCTGGCAAACACCATTTTGGAATCCTCCCTCTAGCTTATTAGTGCAGGGACCCAGCACCACCTACAATCTTGTTGGCCCCAGTACCATCCTGGGATGCCTTAGACCAAGCAGCTAGCTGTGGGGAGAGGAGTTCACAGCCCTACCCACCAGCAGGCCAGCTGCCTTAGGTCAGCTGTTCTCTGGAGGGCCCAGGAGCTGAGCCTGCCAACCAGTGTGCTGGCACTAGCCCTGGGACCGCCTTGTTCTTGGCCTTGTCTGGGCCGTGGCCCCTCCCACCAATAAAAAGACACCAACTCTGGGACACCCAGGGCCCTGCAGCCAGAGACCCTGAGACCTGGCTCTGCCCACCAGTGGCCAGCAAAGCCCAGGAACCCACTGTACCCCAACACCCAACACCAGTGGGCTGACGCCAGCTCTAGGAGCTCCAGGACCCTGTAGCCAGAAACCTGGAATCAGGCTTTGCCTACCAGTAAGCCAGCACCAACCCCCCAACTCCCTTGGTTCCATCACTGCTTACCAGTGAACCAACACCAGCTCCAGTACCCACCAGCCCTGCAGCCAGAGATACCAGTAATCAAAGCAATATGGTATTGGCATAAAACAGACACATAGATCAGTAGAACAGAATAGAGAGCCCAGAAATGAACCCACACTTATATGGGCAATTAATCTATGACAAAGGAGGCAAAATATACAATGGGGAAAAGACAGCCTTTTCAATAAATGATATTGGGAAAACTGGACAGCTACATGCAAAAGAATCAAACTGGACTACTTTCTCACACCAAATACAAAAATAAATTCAAAATGGATTAAAGACTTAAATGTAAGACCTCAAAGCATAAAACTTCCAGAAGAACACATAGGCAGTATTGCAGTATTCTCTTTGACATCATTCTCAGTAATTTTTTTTGATTTGTCTGCTCAAGAAAGGGAAACAAAAAATAAACAAATGGGACTACATCAAACTAAAAATCTTTTGCATAGCAAAGAAAACTATCAACAAAATGAAAAGGCCTATTGAATGGGAGAAGATATTTGCAAATGATAATATCCAGTAAGGGGTTAATATCCAAAATAGACAAAGAATTCATAGAACTCAACATCAGAAAACACAAAAAAAAAAACCCAATTAAAAATGGGCAGAGAATCTGAATAGATGTTTTTCCAAAGAAGACATGCAAATGGTCAACAAGCACAAGAAAAGATGCTCAACATCATTAATAATCAGGGAAATGCAAATTAAAATCACAATGAGATCTCACCTCACACCTGTTAGAATAGCTATTATCAGTAAGACAAGAAATCAGTGTTGGTGAGGAAGTAGAGAATATGGAACTCTCGTGCACTGTTGTTGGGAATATAAATTGGTGCAGGCACTATGAAAAACTATATGAGATTCCCAAAAATTTAAAAATAGAACTACCATACAATCCAGCAATTCCATTCCTGGGCATTTATCAGAAGAAAATGAAAACACTAATTCAAAAAAATATATGTACCTCTATGTTCATTGCAGCATTATTTATAGTAGTCAAAACATGGATGTGACCTAAAGTGCCCATTAATAGATAAATGGATAAAGAAGATGTAGTATACATATACAATAGAATATTATTCAGACATGAAAAAGAATGAAACCTTTCCATTTGCTATAACATGGATGGACCTGAGTGGTATTATGCTAAGTGAAAAAAGTCAGACAGAGAAAGACAAATACTGTATGATTTCACTTATATGTGGAATCTAAAAAAACATAAGAAATAACCAAAACAACTAAAGAGAAACAGAATTGTAGATACAGAGTACAGTGGTTGCCAGAAGGGAGAGTGGTAGCAGGAGGAGAGAAATAGATGAGGGAGATTAAAAGGTGCAAACTTCCAGTTGCAAAACAAATGAGTCATGGGTATCAAATGTACAGTGGTCGATGTAGTAAATAATTATGTAATGTATTTGTTTGGTGACAGGTCATACCTAGATTATAGTGGTGATCATTTTGAAATGTTTAGAACTACTGAATCACTATGTTGTGTAACATGAACTAACATAGTGTTGTAGGGCAATTATACTTCAAAAACAAACAAACAAACAAACTTACAGAAAAAGAGATCAGCTTTCTGGTTGTCAGAGATGGCGTGTGGGGCTGGAGGAACTGGATGAAGGCAGTCAAAAGATTCAGTCTCGTTTATAAGGTAAACAAGTACTAGGGGTATAATGCACAAAATGATAAATGCAATTAACACTGCTGCATATTGTATACAAAAGTTGTTAAGAGAGCAAATCCTTAGTTCTCATCACAAGGAAAAAATCTTTTTTTTTTATTTCTTTAATTTTGTATGTTTATGAGATAATGGATGTTCACTAAATGTAATAATTTCATGATGTATGTAAGTCATATCTTTATGCTGTACACCTTAAACTTACACATTTCTATATGTCAATCATATCTCAATAAAACGGGAAGGAAAAAATTAATGTTTTGTAGAATTTATCTCTGAAGCTGTCTGGTCTTGGATTTTTGTTTGTTGGGAGTTTCTAAATAAAATTCTCAATTCAATTTCATTACTTGTAATTATTCTGTTCATACTTTCTATTTCTTTCTGATTCAGTCTTGGGATATTATATGTTTCAAGGAATTTATCCATTTCTTCTAGGTTTCTATTTTATTGGTGTATATTGTTCACAGTAAATTCTTATGATCCTTTGTATTTCTGTGATGTCAATTTTAACCTCTCGTTCATTTCTTATTTTACTTATCTGGGCCCTTGGTTTTTTTTTTTTGGTTTTTGGTTTTTTTTTTGATGCGTCTGGCTAAATGTTTATCAATTTTGTTCATCTTTTCAATGAAATAACTCTTTGTTTCATTGATCTTTTCTATAGTTTTTAGGCTCTAGTTCATGTGTTTCTGCTCTGATTTTATGATTTCTTTCCTTTATTAAATTTGGATTTTGTTTATTCTTCTTTTTCTAGTTCTTTTAGGTGTAAGGTTAGGTTGTTTGAGATTTTTTTCTTGTTTCCTGAAGTAGGCTTGTATTATTATAAACTTCTCTCTTAGAACTACATTTACTGTGTTTCATAGATTTTGGATCATTGTTTTTATTTGACTCAGGTATTTTTTGATTTTCCCTTTGACTTCCTCAGTGACCCACTGGTTATTTAGTAGCATATTGTTCATCCCCCACATTTTTGTGTTTTTTGCAGTTTTTTTTCTTATGGATGATTTCTAGTCTCATAGTGTTGTGTTCAGAAAAGATACTTGATATGATTTCAATCTTTTTAAGTATATTGAGACTTGTTTGGGGGCCTAGCATGTGACCTATCCTGGAGAATGTTCCATGTGCACTTGAAAAGAATGTGTTATGCTGCTTTTCAAGGGTATATTCTATTAATATCTAATATGTCATTTAATTTCAGTGTTTCCTTATTGATTTTCTGTGTGGATGATCTGTCCATTGATGAAAGTGGATGTTAATGTCCCCTACTATAATTGTGTTACTGCCAATTTCTCCCTATATATTTGTAATATTTGCTTTATGTATTTAAATATTCCTATGTTGGGTACATATATAGCATCTATATTTACAATTGTTATATCTTCTTGTTGCATTGATCTTTTTATCATTACATAATGTCCTTCTTTATCTCTTGTTACAGGCTTTGTTTTAAAGTCTATTTTGTCTGATATATGTATTGCTACACAAGCTTTGTATGTCTGAATTTGTCCTTCAAAGGACAGTTTTGCTGGATAGTCAATATATGTTTGAAATTTTTTTTCTCTCAAAACTTTGAATTTGTCATCCCAGGGCTTTCTGGCCTTCATGGTTTCTGAAAGCAGATGCTAATCTTTTTTTCTTCTTTCTTTTTTAACATCTTTATTGGAGAATAATTGCTTTACAAAGGTGTGTTAGTTTCTGCTTTATAACAAAGTGAATCAGTTATACATATACATATTGGGGATTCTTTATGAGATGAGTAACTTTATTTCTTTTCAAGATTCTCCATCTTGCTCTTTTAATAATCTAATTATATGACTAGATGTGGATATCTTTGAGTTTAACCTGGTTGAATTTCATTGACTGTGTATTGTTTTTTAAAAAAATAAATTTTAGGAAATGCACTGCCAATATTTTTTCACAATTTTTCCTCTTTCTCCTCTATTTCTAGAAATCCATTATGTGCATCTTGATATGATTGTTGGTGTCCTATAGGTCTCTGAATGTCTTTCTATTTTTTCTTCATTATTTTTTCTTTCTCTATTTCAGTTTGGATAATCTAAGTTGCATATCTTCAAGTTCACTGATTACTTTTATTTCTACTCATATCTGTTGTTGAGCTCCTCCAGTGAATTTTTCACTTCAGTTATTGGATTCTTCAACTCCAGAATTTCTACTTGGTTCTTTGTTATAATTTTTATATCTTTATTAATATTCTCTGCTTCGTGATTCATTGATCTTATATTTTTCTATAGTTCTTCACACATGATTTTCTTTCGTTCTTTGAAGATATTTAAAATAGCCAATTTTAAGTTTTTTCAGTAAATCCAATATTTATGCTTCTTCAGGGATATTGTATTTTTATCTTTGGGAATGGATCACATATTCTTGGTTCTCTGCATATCTTATAAGTTTTTGTTGAAAACTGGTCATTTAAAATAATATAATATGGCAACTCTGGAAATCAGATTCTCCCCCTTTCTAGGGCTTGTTGCTGTTGTTTATTGTACTTTTTCTTGTTTGCTTAGTTACATTTCTGAAGTAATTCTGTTCATTCGCATTCTTTGTTGTGTTTGACTACTGAAGTTTCTGTTTGTTTAGCTTAGTAGTCAGCTAATGTTAGGTAGAGATTTTTTTTTTTTTTTGGTCGGGCTGCGTGGCTTGCAAAATCTTAGTTCCCCAACCAGGTATCGGACCCCAGCCCCCCTGCAGTGGAAGCTCGGAATCCTAACCACTGGACCACCAGGGAATTCCCAAGATTTTTTTTTCAATGCCTGGACTCTTATCTTCTTTGCTGAGAATCTCTGTGTGCATATTGGCTTTATCTTCCATACTCATCCAGGTCTTTGACAACTGTGCCTTTAGGCTTCAATTTGTGCTTGCACAGAGGCCCAATGTTAGCCAGGGCCTTCTCAGGCCTCTTTGCAAATGCATACAGCCATATTCATATGCCTATATTTCTAGATTCCCAGAAATATATCAGAACTTTTCAAAACCCCCTCATTCCCCAGCTCTCCCTTATAAGATTTTAATTAGTCTATAGTTTGCATGAACTATTATTCAATACTGTAGGCAGCCCAAAATTAAACAATTGCCTGTAATTGCTTTTGTCAAACAGTAGGAGAATTCCATGTTAGGTCAAATACAGATTTTGTTGAAGTGGGGTCTTCAGAGGTACCACCAGATATGTCAAATCATGACAAATTTATTGGGAATGAGGCTTTGAAATGGCTTTCTCTGGTGGCTGCAAGGTTGCTGGTGTTCACCAAGAATACAGGCTATTGTTTTTCAGGTGTATTGTGCTGTTGGAGAGCAGAGACTTAAGTAGGGAAAGTTAAAACACCACAAACCTTCCTGTCCTTATTGTAATTCAGCTGTTTTTCTTGAATAAATGCCTGTCAGGTTACTGTGTGTCATAGTTATTTTCCAGAGTTCTGAAAAAGTTCTCTGAAATGGAAGCCGCTTCTCTCACTGATTTTAGAAAGGAGAGAATTTTTGAAGGTTCTTACTCTGACATTTAATACCCTTCACATTTTAACATGCATGTTAAATTATTATGACTATAGTTGCTCAGTATTTACCTACTTTTCACTGAATGACTCATTGAAACCACCCATCATCCTCTTATTATTTTTTAAAATTTTATTTTTGCTTATTTTTCATTAAAAATATTAAATGTATTTTTTTAACTGGCAAATTATTAGTTCTATTACAAAGGAAGAGGAGAGGAAGAGAGGAAGAATAGTTATGGCTAGTCTGCACCTGCTGCTGTCTGCTTCTCCCTCCAGCCCAGCTCTGGGTCTTCTCTGCTGCTCTGCAGTAAACCACGCATGGCTGGCTTGGTGGCTCTAGTCTTTCACCCAAGAAGGGTGATCATGGAAAAGACCATAATTCAGATCCTCTCCCCCCAATTTTTCTTTACCTAAGCACCTAACACTCCTCCCAGGCCTGCAGTTTCTTCTCACGTAAGGCAACAGTCAACTTCTATCTCCCCAGGCCTTTCACAGTCATGACTTAAGTTTCTCAGAAACTATATTCTCTTGAGCATGTCCATGGCTGGGCTGATGTGGAAGCTTGTAAGCATCTTGCCAGTTACTTAAAATACAACCTTGAGCAAGTTATTTAATCTCTTTGTACTTTCAAGATGATCCTTCATTAGATGCATGTAATGCTTAGGAAATATCATGTTTTAAGGATTTAATTAAGCATATATTGTAGATTAATTGAAAGAACACATAGAACAGATATTCAATAAATGTATTCTTCACATAACTAAGCACTCCACTGGGATATTTTGCTCTTTGGAATTCAAATAAAATAGATATGACCACCCCTAAAGTCCCTTGGACATCCAGAGAGTTCCCGACAATTTCTGTGCATTCTCGGGAGCTTACTTTCTCCTGGTCACCTCTCAGATCTCCTCTTCCTGGACTCTCCATATCACTGGACTCTACATTTCTCTCCTATCTGACCTTCCTGACACACACATTATGGTGCTGTAGATCCAGGCCTGCCTTCCTTCAATTCCCCAAAGATTCCTGGCACCAAGTGTTTGTGTTTGGTAAACCCTTTCCAAAGTTTCTGCAGTTGGCGTGTGTACTTGTTTATGTGTTATGCCTTAGCACAGGATGGTTGGTATGTTGAAAATGAGATAGATTTTTTAGAAGTCCCAGCTGTTTTGCCAGCATGTAAAATCTACTGTCTGGCTTTCTCCCAGTGTCCCTGGTCTGCACCACATTGCTGGTTCCCTCTCTCTAGGCTCCTCCTCCCCACTGCCCTTAAGCAAATGATCTTCAAAAACCAAACAGTTCTCACACAAAAATTGCTCACAAGAGGTGCAGGGACATGGGGAAGGGGGACATACCAGACTTGTTTCCCATCACCCTGAGGGTGGCCAGTGGGTGAGCTGCCTGTATGTTGACTCCATACAGAAGTGTCTGACCACAGGATTCATTACCTTTTGAGGTAATTCCCCCATTACTAGATGGGGTTGGAGGGAATAAGCCAGTGCTAGATATTCTCTCATCTGAGATGCTGCAGAGCACTTTAAGGGAGCACAGAATGGACTCATGTGAGTTGTTTGAGGCCACAGAGTGGGATGGGACATTGGCTGTAATATTGGGAAAATTTTTTCTAGAGTTTGTTGTTGAGAGTCCAGACCCTACACTTGCTTCACTGTGTGACTTTTTGCAGGTCATGCAGCCACTCTTGGTCTCAGGTTTCACACCCATAAAATGGATTTAATATGCAGCACCCTGAATGCCTTGAGTGCATGGTCGTGGGGCCAGTCTTGCGGATGCAGCATTGGGGTCTGGGCAGCTGAGGAGAAAGCCTCAGTGGGCAGGAGAAGGAGGCACGGACCAGTAGTTAGGTAGATGGTGCTGATTCTGTAGGGTGTGGGCCCAAGAGTTCTCCGATGTTGTGGGGTATTCAGTCTGGTGAGAAGAGGCCAGAGCCTGAGCCTCAGGAGGTGGGAGTGAGTCTGAGGCAGCTGAGGCTGTGGCCAGGAGGGGTGTGTAGATATCTATCCCTGCCCCTCTGTGATAGCAGGAGCAGGCCTGGCAGTGGCTTAAAGGGAAATGGTGGGTGTGATGCAGACAAGAGTCTATCAGATACTGTGGGGGTCTGGCTTTGCCCTGTGTGTAGGGCGGATAACTGGTACTAGTGGCAGCTAAGAAAGCCAAAAGAGTGCAAGCAATTGATAAATGCCAATATTTGTACTTGGCATGTGGTGAGTTGACACTTTCCACAATGGGCTTTATTTTTTTGCTAACAGCTTCTTACTTAGGCAATGGACAGTTGAAGTTTACAGAAAATCAAGAAGGAAATATATCTCATTAAATGGTGTAAAGACAGAGGACAATCGACCAAAGCAGGAGAGGTCTTGCCCACCTTGGCTGTAATAGTGTGACTTCTGTGTCCGACCATAGGCTGACATTTGTGAGCAAGGCTGCCTGGGCTGAGCTGTTAACCAGGGGAAACTAGTAAAGGGATTACAATGGGTGCAGGGGTAAGGAGTTGAGATCACCACACTAGCATGACCACAGAAATGGGGCCTCTCCAACATAGTACAGGCATATCATAGAGTGGGGTTGTTTATATATTTTATTCTGCAATTGTTTATTGAAGTCCTACTGCAGGTTCTGGGGATAATATGAAACATCTGAATGGCTTATTCTAGACCTGTGAGCTGACATCCCAGAACTAACATACTAGCCCCACCCTTAGGGTAGGGAAGAGCCCAAGAGCTCTCAGGAGTGAAGCTTTTCCTCCCCCTCTTGCTCTTGCCTCTTAGATGTTTCCTTTGCAGCTGAACAGACTGGCAGGCAGCATTGATGGGGCCCTGCTCAGAAGACCCCACCTCTGCTGGGCCTCCTGGTCCCTGGGATTCGCCAGCCTCCTCCTCAGTGAGTAGCCTGGCTCTCTGGGGGTGGGCAAGCCAAGATACAGGGTCTCCCTCTCTGTCTGATGTCTTAGGTTGTGTTGAGGCTGGGAACCCTGAGTGGAGGCAGCCTTGGCTAGAGTAAGGGATCCGTTACTAGGGAGATGAGGTAGCTACAGCTGCAATAACAGGGAAACCAGGAGAGTCTGGAGCCACTTGGGGAGAGGGATGGAGAGAGATATAGAAGCCAGCTCCTGGGGGCCGAGGGAGTGAGAACAAGGCTCCCCTGACCTGACAGAGGTGACCTGACAGCCTCTGCCACTGTCCTACAGAGAAAGGGGCGGACCTAGAACCCTGTGTCTGAGCTGAAGGAAGCAACTCTAGTCTGGTTTTCTTGGGCAGGATGCAAGATATTGAATACAATAAAATTCTCATTTTGTAAAAGGAGGGGCAGCCTCCAAAATTTAAGTGTGTCTGTAGAGCCACATGTCATAAAAGTATGGAGAAACCATGGAAGGAGCAGTAGACTGCTAAGTGGGCTCCAGGAGGGGGTGAACTTGGGGAAGAGAGAAGGGAGGGTGAAGCAGAGAGGACTGGGGATTAAGCAAAAAGGGAACTTAAAGAAAGACTATCCTAAGGAAGGCGGTACACCTCATTTATGACTTCATCAGAGATTATATGTTTATAATGAAATGAAATAAAAACTAATAAGAAGATAGGAAGACCTAGGGAATTATGAATTCTGAAGAAAGCTTGGAAAGCTTTTACAGTTTTAATTTTTGGTTTTAGTATCCCAGCCAGTATATGAACTTGTAGGAGTTATATAAAATTCAGTGGATTAGAGAACATTTGTAAACAGATGTCTTGAAATAACAATGAGCTTTGCATGGTATTACATCCCATTTAACTAGGTACCTTTGTGTCAACAGTAAAATGTAAGCTTTCTCTTGTCTTCAACTTTATTTAACTAGAGAGATATGTTAGAGTTTTTTTCTATAGTTCCTGGGGTTCAAAGATTACATGAGAAGGACAGACAGACAGACAGACATGGAGAGAGAGAGAGAGAGACTTCTCTCTTTCTTCTTCTTCTTACTATATAGGCACTAATCTCTTCATGAGGACCCAAAATCGAGATGGCATAAAAGAACAGAAATTTATTGTTTCAGTTCTGGAGTCCAGAAGTCGAAAATCAAAGGGTCAGCAGGACTATGTTCTCTCTAAAACCTGTAGGGCTGTGTTACTCAACTTGGGCTTCCAAAACAAGATACCATAGACTGGGTGACTTAACAACAGAAATTTGTTTTCCCTTAGTTCTGGAGGCTAGAATCCAAACTCAAGTTTTGGGCCAATTCTGTTTCTGGTGAGAGAGGGATAGAGCGCTGTGTCATGGGGACCTGCTGGTCATGGCATTTGTGTCCTGACTTGTTTAGAGGGACCTGGTAGCGCAGTCTCATCCAGCTCTTCTCAGTCGACCTTCTGTGGGCTATGTCGGGGAGTCCATCCTGCACCCCAGGGTGTGTGCTCTACAGGACAATGTGTCATCTGCACCAGACCTCATCCTGCACTAGGGTCTCAGAGGGGAGTGTGGTGTGGAAAGAAGGGACAGAAGAAGAGCTGTGAGGGGCCAGACAGGAGACGGATGAGTGAATACCTTTTACTCTCGTGGACCACTGCCCCCACTGCTATAGGTCATGAAGGCTTTTGGCTCGGGGCTAAAAGGCTGTTAAGCTCAGTGTGAGGGTCACAGTCCTGTGAGGGGAGCTGAAGGAACTGGGGTGAAGGCCTCACCCCGAGGAGATGCCTGATTAAATGAGTTGGTGATTAAACGAATACAAAGAAATATCTGCAACACTTGTGCATATGAACACTGGCACGAGCTATTCTCTGCTTCCAGTGAGAGCCAGGAATGGGTATAAGTACAGCAGGAGAAAAGCAGGCTTGAAATGAGAACTTACTGACTTGGAAAGAGGACTGGGTTCCCAGCAGGCAGAGGCCGACCCTGGAGAATCCTGACCTGCTGGAAGAAGGAAATTGTTTTTCCTTTCAGGAGAAAGTCATTCTGTGGCACTTTCCCTGGTCCTGTTCTGTCCTACCCTGGTCCCCAAAAGGACAGAGGGTATCAGGTCCTTGGAGCTTAAGCCTCAAGGGGGAAGATGGGCTCTGGAGGAGGTGGCCCTGAGGGGAATGTGCCCACTGGCCACAGCTCTGCAGGAAAGTGACCAAGGAAGGCCCATTGCAGCCTCTCGGGGCCTGGCTAGGGAAGTGCTGTCTTGGTGGCAGGGACAGCAGAGCTCACTAAATGATCACACTTCCCCTCATATTCTAGTCCCTGGCAGTTAGTCAGAGCCTTGTGACAGTGCTGGCCAAAAAACATGAGAGGAGATCACGCTAATTCTGGACAGATGCAGTGAAACTCCCTGTGTGATTCTCCTGTCTCCCCTCCCTGCTGCGGGGCTGGGAGCCTGTGAGGATGCTGTGAGTTCCATGGGTGCAGCTACAAGGAGGTAGAACCTCTGCCATGTGTGACAGGACCCCCTCCTCACTGTCTCATGGAACCTGTGGTGGGGGATATAAACTCCCCTTGTTCTAAGATCCTGAGGTATTGTAACTGTTTGTTATGCAGCACAGCCTAGCCTGTCCTGCCTACTACACTGCCTAGGAGCAGGAAAGAGAGCAGCCTTCATATCTGTATTAGATATCTACTGCTGTGTAACCTGTCACCCCAAAACTTAGTGCCTAAATATCACCAGGTATGGTCTCACAGTTTCTGTGGGTCAGGGCCCAGGGGTGAATCAGCTGAGTCCTCTGGCTCAGGGTCTCCTAGCCTGAAATCAAGGTCTTGGCTGGGGCTGCAGCAGCTCAGGGTCAGCTGGGCAGGATCTGCTTCCAAGCCTACTCATGTGATTGCTGATGGGAAGCAGTTCCTGTGTCTGCTGGACTGAGGGTCCCTGTTCCTCCCTGGATGTTGGCCAGAGGCTCCCCGGTTCCTTGTCACATGGGCTCCTCCTTAGGACAGCTGACAACACGGCAGGTGTGTTTCTCAGAGCGAGCAAGAGAGAGAGTGAAGGAGAGAGAGAGAGAGAGAGCAAGAGGGAAGTCACAGTCTCCTATAACCTAGTATCACTGAGTGACATTCATCAAGTCTGCTGTGGTCCATTCCTTAGAAGCCAGTCACTAGGTGCAGCCCACCCTCTAGGGGAGGGCATTACACAAGGAGATGAACGTGAGGAGACACGTAAGAAGCTCCTCCTACAGTTATGCATTTAATATATACCTGAAAATCTGATTTAGACACATGATCTCATATAATTCACACCATCATTATCAGGCAAGTAAGGAAAATGTAAGTTAGCAAGTTTAAGTAACCTGTTCGAGGTTATGCTCTCCCAGAACCAGGACGTGATCCCAGAATTACTTCAAATTCATTGCATTTATGTTCCAAGAATCGAGGGAGTATATTGGATGGATGGATTTCATGAAAAAGATGGGTTCTGTTGTTTTCTCCTTTATTCTTAACTGAGAAAACACTCACATTTCCTGTCTCTAATGTCCTAGGCGTCTGCTGCACTGGGGTCAAGAGTTCTGGGACACATGGTTCTGGAGTTCAGGATTCTGGAGCCCATGTTCATCTGCACAGGGTTCGAGGAGGTTCTGTGTTGTTTCATGTGATCAGGAAGCAAGAAGCTAACCTGGAGGAGGTCACATGGGGCTTTGGCCCTGACTCAAACTACAGAGTCCTGCTGCGAGTCTATGCTGGGGTAGACACTCCCACTTGGGTCAGCCTCCAGGACAAGTATCAGCAGAGGGTCCATGTGCCCAACATCTTGTCCCTGAAGATTGAGAACCTGACCTCTGAGGACAGTGGACTGTACCGGGCTCGAGCCAGCTTCACTGGAGGAATAGAACTTAACCAAGTTTTTCCTCTCACTGTCTATGGTAAGTGACAGCACCTGACTCCATCCCATGGCTTACCTCCTTCTTTTGTCCTAGGAGTGTCACATAGGTCCCATTTTTCAGGATTACTTCCAGACACCAGCCTTCATATCCTATTTTCTCCTTCAAAATTAGGGTAAGTAGTTTCACCACAAATGGTGAGCAGAGCTGAGATTCATACCAGGGATAATTTTGGGAGAGGAGAATGAAAATTTGAGGGAAATGTATTTGTCATAATAATTATTGTTCTTTATAGGACTTAGTTTACTTGATTTGTGTATTAGTTTTCTATTGCTGCTATAAAAAATTACTATAATCTTAGTGGCTTAAAACACAAAAGTATTATTTTACATTTCTGGAGGTCAGAAGTCAGACACAGGTCTCACTGGGCTAAAGTCAAGGTGTTGGCAGGGCTGTGTTCCTTCCTGGAGGTTCCAGAGGGAAAAACATTTTCTTTTCCCTCATACCTTCTAGTGGCTGCCTGAATTCTTTGGCTCATGGTCACATTTCTCCATCTTCAGAGCCAGCAATGGAGGGAATGAATCCTTCTCACATTGCATCCCTCTGACCTCCTCCTCTTCTTCCTTCTTCTACTTTTAAGGACCCTTGTGATTACACTGGTCCCATCCAGATAATCTGGAATAATCTCCCTATTTGAAGGTCAGCTAATAAATATCCTTAATTCCATCTGTTACCTTAATTCCCCTTTGTCAGGTAACCTAACATATTCACAGGTTCTGGCGATTGGGATGTGGACACCTCTGGAGGGGGTCATTATTCACCTACCACAATTTGGAAATCCAGATGTAGGTGGTCCTCCCTGCCCTCTCTCTTCTTACCAACCAGAGACAGCATCACTCACAAAGACTCCCCAAATCTAGCTCCCAAATCCTGGATAGATATAGGAGAAAATTTACACTGCAGTACTTCTTAAGAACCTCATTTAGTCAACACTTTGTTTCCCTAAAATTCCTGTTGCATAGGGAAATATCTGCTATAAGAGAGTGACTTTGACAGTCTTAGGTCCCCATGTGCTTTCTACCACAGACTTGTTAATCAGTGACTTCCTGTATGGACCTCTCAAGTTTAGTATCACGTTCTAACCACACTTGGAGTTGTCCTTCCTGGGCACTACCACTGCATCTCTCAGAAATGTCTCTACTTTTGGCATCCCAGCACAGGCCAGATGTCAATCCTCCACAAGGGCTGTGCAGTCCCAGGCATCCTCTGAGCAGGATAAACAGGGCAAGGTCCTGGAACAGGACAAGTCCTTCATTCCCAGGCTTCTTCTCCTTCTAGGAAACATCCCAACTTCTTATATATAATGGGTTCTAGAAGATGAGGTCTAGCATTTACATTTTTATGAAATAATTTTAAGGCTTGCTAATCTAGTGAGATCACATAGGGCTTACCTCAGTGGTTCCCTTCCTTACTGTCATTGCTACATATTTGGGTTTTGGGAAAATTGTGTGTCTTCTGGAAAATGTGTTTACCACCCTGAGAGGGAGGATGCCAGAGCTTTAATGAGATAATGGATAAGAAAACATGAACTGCAATGTTCTTCAATCATGTGAGGCTCCATTGTTTTGTCCCTCCTGCCCCAGATCCTGTTTCCTTTCCCCAGATCCTGGTCCGCTCACCATTCATCACACCAGGCTGGTGCAGTGTCACTCTGGAGTGCAGGGCCTCAGGGGACACGAAGGACCTGAAGGTGACCTGGGAGAGCAAGGGCCTTCCCAGGGAACTGGAGTGGAGAGGGACACCGGGACCAGCCCCCAATTCCTGGACCCTGACTGTGAACCTGTCCCTGAGCCAGCCCAATGCCAGTCTCACCTGTGTGGTCAGCAATCAGGTGGACCAGAAAACTGCCACCTTAGACCTTGGGGAAGTCTGTGTCCATGGTGAGTGTACCTGCCAGAGGGGAGGGGCATTCTCAGAGCTCAGGTGCACTGGGATGAGGGTTCTGGGCTTTTCTCCCCACTGTGTCATGAGCACCACCTTCCATCGGGTCACCCCATACAAGAGCCTGGGAAGCACATCCAATTTGCTTCTGCTTTTAAATGTCTCTCACATCTACGCTCTCCTTTCCACCCCTTACCATGGCTGGTCCATGCAGCAGACTTCCAGTACCTCTCCCCACACTCATTCATCATTCATTGTGTGTCTAGAGTGGTCTTTAGGAAAAGCAAATTGGATTGTGTCAATCGTCTGTGTCATCTGAGGGATTTGACCTCCAGTGGCTCCCTGTAGGATTCAGGGCTCAGATGCTCCTCTGCCCAAGTTTCTTGCCTCACACACTTCACACTGAACTGTTTGCCTAGAGTCCCTGAATGTGTCCTGCTATTGCAAGCTTTTGAGCCTCCGGAAATACTGTTTACTCTACCATCAGCCCTCCCAAGTCAAGAGCCCCTCACTTTCTTACCTACTCCTGTTAAAGGATGTCTCTCAGTTAAGGCCAACTTCATGGGTGTGTGATCAATACAGTTACACAGGGCCCTCTGCTTAGTTATGGTCCTGCTTTTAATAAATTTTGACCAAAAGGGACCTCAATCTCATTTTGCAGAGGGCCCTGCAGGTGCTGTAACCTTCCAGCTCAGGCATTACCTTTTTTAAGGAGTGTTCCAGTGGCCACCCCACGCTAAGTAGCAATGCTCTGTTTGTGGATTTGTCTCCTGTGTAACCTGAAACACCTTGGGGGCAAAGGCCGTGTCTTGTCTTCTTTGAATACATGTCCCAAGCAGAGCTTCTGGCAAAGTTGGCTCACATTCAGTGTTTCATTGAATCATGAATGATCTGGTGTGCAGCTCGCCCCTCTAACCCATCCTCCACTGCGGAGACCTGCAGGGGGGATCTGATGTGTCAGCATCACTTAAACCCCCTACTACCCTCCCCTCAGCCCCATCCTGGAGTCTCAGATGAAGTTCAACAGTCAGCATGACCCACAAGAGCCTCAAGAAAGACACTCTTCTCCCTCTGATCCTCCTCGCCTGGCTCCTCCCTGCCCTGTCCCTCTCCTTCCTGCTGCAGTTGGGGTGATGGCAACCCCCGGGGCTGACGATTTGACACAGCCATTACCTGAACATGGTGCTACTCCTTCCTGAAATGCTGTGCTCACCCTGAATATCTGGGAAACTCCTATTCCTCCTTCCAGATTCAGTTTATGCATCACCTCTTCTGCAAAACCCTCCCTGAAGACCTGTGTGCAAGGTGTGTACTGCAGTCCCTCTGGCGAGCCGACTTTGATATTTTCTCAGTTCGTTCATGAATGAACCTGCTGTACTCCTTCCTCTTCAGCTTCTAAACCAGGACGTCAGATTTCTCTTTCTATCTGTTCCCATCTGTTCTCTATCTGTTTCCATCTGTTCTCTCTCTAGCTCCCCTTGGCAATGGGTATTTAAAATTCTGTCTTTCCTTAACCTTTCTTAACCTTTCTTCACCCTCTCTGTGTGAGGGAAATAGGTTCACATGGACAGGCCATTAATGGTCCTCTTGGAGGCATCCTATGGGCCGTCGTGGTTGTGCTAGTCTTCCTGGGAACTGGACTGTACCTTTGGAAGACATGTAAGAAGAAAAAGAACATGGAGACTGGAAGAGGCAGGTTGCCCTTCTCCTTCCTCCTCAGATACCTCCTGTCTTCCACTGGAGCCTAGGCTCCCTTTCTTCTTCATTTTGCTGCTCAGGGATTGCCCCTGTGGAGGGGCTTGTAGGTGTGAACACTGGGGTTCATAACAGTGGAAGTGGGTACAGGTTTTTGAGACTGAGATTCAAGCTCCACTCTGTGTATGACTCAGGAACAACATTGCAGAAGGACCACAGGGACCATGATGATGGCATCGACTGGGCAGAGCTGAGCCAAGAAGTGTATCAAGAAGGCATGTACAAGGTGAGAGTTGGGAGCTGTGCCCAGCCTGGGCTGTCCCGGGTCCCTCCTTGCCTGCACTCGTGCTTGTCAAACCCAGTTACTGCTGTTTCTGGCCCCACTGCCTATTTTATTCTTTCTGGACAATCAATGGTATTAACTAGGAAAATTTATACGTGAGGCCAGTGTAGTGCTGGGTGCTTTGGGGAAATACATAAACAGTGCATGTCAGCAGCATTGGTTCCATGTGGGTCCCTCTGGGTCTACTCTACACTTCATCTGCTTTAAGAATGCTTTGTCTTTCATTCCTAGGGTATCAGTGAGCAACATCTGGAAGAAGACTGGCCTCTTAGCACTGTCTACTCTAAGATCCATAACACAGGCCACGGCATGAAGATAATTTAATTGGAGGAAACAGGAGAATCTTGGGACATCTCCACCCTGATCCTGACATTCTTCAGACACCTGCTTCTCTAATTTTGTTTCAGCTCCAGCTGCCCCTGGTCTCTTTTACTCTGACCCATGTGACCTCAGCTCAACAGGGGTGGAGCTGGACTTTCAGAGCCTATAATGGGTCAGGTTTTGTCCTGGGCACTTTACATATGTCCTGGGCATATTATCTCTTCCAATTCTTTCAAGGACCCTCTAGGGTAAGTATCATGTTCTTTATTTTACAGAACAGTAACCTTTGTCTCCAAGCTAGCTGGTGGCAGAGGAAAGCCTTAAATCCAACTGGGTGACTCCAGCTTTCATATCTTACCCTTTCTCTATATGGTCACTGAAGACCTTGGAATCCTGGAGTATTCAGATGGGAATATCCTTCATTTGTTCCTCTCCCAAGGACCTAGCCTCTGATGCTGGTGCCCTAATATGGACTGAGTTCATTTTTGATGGATCAGCTGATGGCTGAAAGAGAAATTACCCTTTAATTGGACAATGGGGACTTGGTATGTGGGAGACATGGAAAGAGGGAGCTTGCCCTCTGTGCAGAGGACACATTCTGAGAGGACATGCTTCTCACTTTTGGGTCTTATAAGAGTTCTTCCTGTCTTTACAAGGTGTGTCGTGGATTTCAGCATCCCAGTCTTCAAACCAGCTCCCCTTACATTGTTATTCAAAAGTCCACTCAATAGGCTTTACATGAGTTTTTCATTTAAACCTTCAGCAGTTCTGTGAGGCAGAAGTTCCCACTGCACAAGTGGAAAAATAAAATTTACAGATGTTAAATACCACATTTAAGTTCCCCAAGTGATGTGTCTGATTTGGATCCACAGAGGATCATAATTTCACTCATTTTGACTCCTTTTGCTCCATCATTCGAGACCCCCAACCAATCACCATCTTCCGTTGGGTTATCCTTCAAAATGCTTTTTGTAGTCCATCCTCCCCTCATCCTTTCATTCCTATCTTCCACCTGCAGTGTCACCTTTTCTACATTTCCACCAGCAATATATGAGGATTTCTGCACATAACTCTTGTAAATTTTTTATTGTAGCCCTCCTAGTGCGTGTGATGTAGTATCTCATTGTGGTTTTGAATTGCATTTCCCTAATGATTAATGAAGTTGAACATCTTTTCATGTGTATTGACCATTTGTATACCTTGTTTGAATTAATCCATTTCTCTCTCTGAGTATCTCTCGTCATGCTTTGCTCCCACCACACCAAAAGAACTGCTCTTGTTCAGGTCACCAGGAAACTTCATGTCATTAAATCTGATAGACATTCTGTTTCCTCTCCCTTGAATCTCAGCAGCAATGGACCTGTCCGTGCTTGAATCACTGTATCACTTTGCACTCCACAATCACCATTCTTTCCCTCCTATACAGTGGTAGCTCCCTAGTTGCCTTGACTAGTTTCTTTCTCATCTCTCCAATCTCTAAATTCTGGAATCTCCCAGGGTTCAGACCCAGACCAATCAGATGACCTCTCTTCACTATCTACACTCATTATTTTCTGATGTTATGCCCATGCAATAATCCCCAAACGTGTGACTGTGTGAATTTACCTGGCAAGAACGTCTTCCAGATGTGATCAAGGTTAAGGCCCTTGAGATTGGGAGATTACCCCAGATTGTCTAGGTGGGCCCATTTTATTCATGGGAGTCCACAAATGTGGAAGAAGAGGGAGCAAAGTGGGTCTGAGAGATATGACATGAGAATTTGACATACCATTGCTGTCTTTGAAGATGGAGTAAGAGGGCCATAAGTCCAGGACATGTGGTGGTCTCTAGAAGCTAGGAAAGGCCTTAATTAACAACCAGATGAAAATGAGGACTTCAGTCTTATAACTGCCAAGAACTGAATTCGGACAATAACAAGAGCAAGCAGAAAATGGATTCTCCTGTTGAGACGCTAGAGAAGATCATAGCCTGAGGACACCTCAATTTAATGCCAATGAGACTCACACCAGACTTCTGATCTTCAGAACTGTGAGATAATAAATTTGTGTTAAGCAACTACACTTGCAGTGATTTCTTATGGCAGCAATAGAAAACCAATATAGGTATCGTACCATCTCATGGTTTTAAATACACTGACTGCTCCAAAATTTCTGGTCTGGATTGCTCCAATGGAGTCCACATTGTAAATATCCAACCCTTTACTTGACATCTCCACTTGGATGTATGATAGGCACCTCCAACTTGATATGTCTATGTTTAAACTCCCTAATCATGTTCTCGTAGAGTTTTCCAGTCCCAATAAATGTCACCTCCATACTTCCATTTGTTTTGGCCACATAACTTTGCTGCCATCCTTGATTTCATTCATTTTCTCATAACCCACATTCTATCAGCAAATAGTGTTATCTTTTCTATCTGTCTATATATCTAATCTATCTTCTACTTATCTATCATCTGTCTATATTGATAATATAACTACCTCTTACCACCTACCAAATCCAATATGACCACCAGTTTTCACCTGGACTATTTCAGTAGCCTCACGGTGAGTCTCCCTGTCTCTGTACCCCCTTAAGCTTATTCTCAAATAGCATTCAGAGTAGTCCTTTCAAATAATAAGTTACATCATATAGGCAGGGTGGGTTTAACAGCACATGTCAGGTTGTCTTGGTATTATAAATAGATATTCATATATGTTTATGTGGGCCACAGGGAATACAAAAGTTGACATGTGAAGTTGTTAACAGTGGTTATCTTCTGGGGTCTGTCTCTTTTTCTGTATCATCACATTTTCCATAAAACTTATCAGAAAAAAACATCATCTATTTAAATTTTGGGGCATGGGAGCAACATGACCAGAGCTGATATTTGGAATAATAAAGCCACATACATACTGAGAGGAAGTTTATCATTTTGAAAAATGCTGTTATGGACTGAATTGTGTCCCCTCAAAATTCATATGTTGAAGCTGAATCCCCAATGTGACTGGATTTTGAGATATGGCCTTTATGGAGGTAATTAAGGCTCAGTGAGGTCATAGGGAGTGGGCACTAATTTGATAGAAGTTATGAGAAGAGAAAGAGCTCTCTCTCTGTCCTGACAGAGAAAGAGCCACACGGGTGCATGGTAAGAAGTTGCTGTCTACAAGCCTAGGAGAGAGGCATCACCAGAACCCAACCTTTATTGCACCTCGTTCTTGGACTTTGAGCCTTCAGAAATATGAGAAAATAAATTTCTGGTGCTTAAACCTTGCAGTCTGTGATATTCTACTATGGCAGCCACAGAAGACTAATACATCAGTTCAAGTATTTATTCTCATGTTCTTACCTTTTACTTTCTATTGTGTTCAAATGGCTCCTTCAGTGTCTTTATTGAAATCACCCATAAACATACTTGGATCTGTATAGACAGTACAGGTAAACATGAACATTTTGTTCTAATTGATGCTAATGGAAAATCATTATTAATTGCTCACAACTCTGGCTGTTCTTCAGATCACCTACAGAGCTTTCAAAAACACAGTTGCCTGGAACCCCTACCCAAACTACGAATCGTCTGTGTTTTAAAAAAAACCTGAATAGATGATTATGAAGCATTATGGGTGTTAAGAATTGAAAACCTTTGGTCTATACAGAGTCTTCATAAAGTTCAAATGGGAAGGCAAAGAGAGGTTGCCTTCCAAGATGGTGCTTAATGTGTGTGCTCAGCACAAAGTGCAGTAAATATTGGTTGAGTGAAGGAATGAGTGAATGATGAGGCTCCTCAAATTGGCATTATTTGGGTGTGTTCACCAAGGTTTAGAGAGTCTGACCCTTAGGCTCAGCCTGAGTCCAGAAGCTCCATCTCATCATTGGCCCAGAAAACTGATTAACTTGGAGATGAACAATCTTGATAACAAACATCATCAGAGAGTGATAGACAAAATCATATTCCTTATTTATAAAGTAACAGTAAAAATTATACTTGTCGATTGGGCTGGATATTCCTGTTAGGGCATCCTCTTCCCAAAAAAGGCCACATGGGAAACCAGGGTACCACTGAGCTGCTTGGGGAGCTCTGAGTCAGAGTAGGCAAGCAGATGCTGCTGGCATGGATCCCAGTGGCCTTCTCATCTGAGCTCTCCATCTCCATGGTAGGACTTACCTGACCAGGGTATGAGATTCTCCTGCCAGCCTGACGGTGCACTTCATTTGTCTTTGTCCCTCATCTCTATTTATGCTGCTTTTCTTTTTAACCATCTATCTGATTAACATATTCTTTCTTCGGTTATGTGCATATGTGAGATTAAGTCTTGCTCTGGTCTGAAATGGAATCTCTATACTTCTCATGGAATCCAGATATGTGGCATTTTATTTAACTTTTAAACAACAACAACATGAAACATTTTTTTTTGAAAAACCCTAAAAATACCCACCAGCCCTATTTACTTATTTCCAAGTTCTTAGTAGAGAGTATGGAAAGAGAGGACACCTTCTCAATACACCACATACCACCAGCTGAACCACCAGTGTGATTTTGCACACAGACCTCACAGAAATGTTGTGAACTGGTTAATGAACACTGCAACTCTCAAGTTTGGAATCTTCACCTATTTTATCACTTAACCTTTCAGTAAGGTCTTCTCATATTTAAAACAGCAAAATACAACACGACAACAACAACAGAACCCTAAGAGAATGTAATGTATAATTAATATCTATTAAATTAAAAAGCTTCATGATGGGCAATTTCTGGAAAAATATAAATCACTAAAATTTATTTATGTGTGTGGATCAATCTCAGAAAACCAACACAGAAATTACTGTAAAACTTATAAGTACATAGTTCTCCTTTGAGGGAGTAAGGGCCAAATTCTATTACCAGTGAGTTCCTTCAAATCTTTAGAGAGGGGCTAACTTTTATGTTAACAAATATGTCTTAAAGCTCAGCAGATGATTGAAAGCTTTCATTTACGATTCTGAAGACTTGACAAGGCACTAATAAGAAAATTAAGTCCCAACCCATTTCTCAAGGTTGCCTGGGCACCTCTCACTTTTCTTCTTCTGAAAGAAAAGAAGCTCACCTCTTCTTATGAGCTAAACTTTCAGCTTCCCAAGGAGCCCAAGGAGCAGAAAGCCCTTCAGCAGCTTCATCCACAGTCATGGTAATACGAATAGAATTCTGGTCTCTATTGGGTAGAAACAGAGCAGGAAGAAACAAGCTTCTGGATGACGGATACCGGACTGGCCGCGCTCCCTGCAGTGGGCTGGCTCAATGTCAGGAACTCTACTCCATTTGATGGTTATGGGGAAATGGGGACTTTGGGATCAGAATTATCCTATGTTATTTTGGTAAAGAGAGTTTCCAAGAATCTAAGGCTGTCTCATTGGAAGTAAACTCACCACGGAGTTCTACCCCATCCTGTGCTTTATAACTACCCATCAACTGACTGAGCCTGTGGTTATGATCTACCAGTGATGGGCGCTCACTGCGTCCCAAAGCATCCATTCCATTTTTGTGTGACTCTGACTATAGAAAGCTCTCCTCTAATGTTGTAAGTCAAAACCTGTCTCCCTCTATCTTCTTCCTCTCATGCTAGTTTCAGTCTTGAGGTTGTTCATTACAAATATGGTTTCTTGTCGACTCAAGGGTCCTTCAAGGGGGACTTCGAGCAGAGACAAACATCAGTGTCCAGTATAGTTGTTTCTTCTTTCTAAAAATCCTGACTTTTTCCCCGCCCACTAGTTTCCTGGGGCTCACAGTAGCCTCTCCTGTCTCTGGTATCCCACTCAGTGTTTTGCCAAGGCCTGGGGAGATTGGGTATCACATTTCCTGGGGATGGTGAGTGTCTCCTGGGAAAGGAGTGTGCGCTGAAGCGGGCACCATCACCTGCCTGGACACTTTCTTGATCCTAAAAGATTCCCAGGGTCCAACGGGGCAGTTTTCTTGTCCCTGGAGTTCTGACCACACAGGTGGGGCTGGTGTTGGGAAGGCCCTGAGGTTGGCTCACAGCCAGGATCCTAAAGCTGGTGCTGGCCCCAGGTCCCTCTCTTCTTCAGCTCCCTGGGGTGACCCTAGCTTTCCCAGGTCAGGTTCAGGTTCCTTGAGGCCCCTGTGGCCCTGCCCTCTACAGTTAGTTTGCCCCAGCCTGGTGTAATGGAGAGTAAACACAGGATCTGGGGAATGGGTTTGGGATCTGGGGCAGGAGGTAACAAATGAATGCTAGTGGATGAAAGGGCAGAGCACAGAGGTTGTTTTGTGTGTGTTTGTTTGTTTGGTTTTGGTGTGCATGTAGTTAAAATACTATGTATGATACTATGATAGTAAGCACATGTCATTTTACATTTGTCCAAACCCATAGAATGTATAATACCAAGAATGAACTGCAGTGTCAACTATGAACTTTAGGTGATAATGATGTGTTAATGTAGGTTCATTGATTGTAACAAATATACAACTCTGACTAGGGATTTTGATAATGGGGGAGGCTATGCATGTGCTGAGGCAGGAGGTATATAGGAACTTTTTGTACTTTCTGTTGGGTTTTGCTGTGAACCTAAAACCTAAAACTGCTCAAAAATAAAGTTTATCAAATAAATATACCCAAAGTCCATATAAATAAAAAAATATAAGAAAAAATATATATATAAGAATGTACATATAACAAGAAAACTAATGAAAAAAGGGACTCTAACAGCTATTTCACAGGACTATTTTGAGGATTCATTTAGGTAATTTATTTCAACTGTCTCATATAGTACCTAAAACAACAGAGTGGGCACTTCAAGAGTGTTTTTTTGAATAAATGATGAAAGATATTTACTATCATTAATAACAATAGTAACAATCAGAAAACAAATTGAGAACATCAGACAGTGCTTCATTTGTGCTGAGTTTTTTTTAAAATATTTTAATTTTGTTGCTGTTGTTTTCTAAGCCTTTAAGCCCATTGGTCATAGCGTATAAAACTGCATCTCTTCTTAGTATCTTCATTCTTTCAAAGAGTAGGGAAGGATGATGGTTACCACTGTTGTATTCTATATTGCTTTTTTCCAGAATTTTCTGGTTCTATTTTCTTAGCAATCCTATAAATGTCTACAGCAACCAAAGCTCCTCTTTGGAGCAGCAACATCTCACCTAAAAAAGAATTATTTTTGCATCTGTAGAGCACATTGCTCCTCCGTTACCTTGTTTAGTTTCAGAGCACCCTGCTAGGAAGGCAGGACATTTCACAGAAATGAAGAAACAGAGGCTTGGAGAGTAAAGCATTTTTGCCCAAAGTCATATAATGAGAAAGGGATACAGAATCTCAGTTTTAGAGAAGGAAAAGGGACTAGAGTCTCTCAGCTCCCCCCGCCATGCATTATCTCCTGCCCACACCACACAAACAGCTGAATTCACCACTTGGCCTCTACACATATCGCCAGATCCTTAATGAGACCCATAGCTCTTGGGAAGGTAAAATCAAATCTCTTGAGAAAATACCTCCATATGCAGAATTTGCATATGAGTGTATGAAAAGTGGTTTGAGACTCTTAAGCTCTCACATATACTGAAGGCATAAAAAAGTAGGATTGGACATAAGGGAAAAGGAAATCTATTTGGAGAGAGCTATGTTGCGGTTCCCCTGCTCCCCTCCAAGGGTGCCCAAAAACTACAAGCTGGCGAGACTGAGCTTTAATGCGACTAGTCAGAGAGCTTGAGGTGTCTCCTGCACTTTGAGGATGCACTGGACAGATGACTGTCTCACACTTGAGAAAGCCAAAGGGAGAGATGCCACTGAGACAGCCTATACTACCTCCCGTAGTGAGATCTGTGCCCTCTGATCTTCCCTTTTCTCATCTCAGGCATATTCTGCCACATGGCCTCTCTCAGCCCTTCCTTCCTCCTAGTGGGACCCATGAGAACCTTGAGTCTCTCCATCACTGTGCAAAGGTTGATGGGAACTTGTAGCACTTTAGAGGTTCTTCTTATGCTGAAACTCACCGTGCCTTGATTTCTACCCATGAGGACTTCGTGGGAGAGGGCACTACTATCCCAGGTGAATTATGAAAGGCACTGAAGCCCCTGCTCCTGTGCTCCCTCTGTCTGGAGTTTCTATCACCCGGCTTGTTCCACATCTCAGCCCCTCAGCTTGCCTGGCATTTTTTTAGTTTGTTATTTTTTGAAAGATATCTTTCCTCCGAATCTACAATCCTTGGTTTGGGGAAACACAAATCTCTCTCTCTCTTAATCAATAAAATATGGTCTTGGCATATTCTGGAAGTCAAAAGATGACATGGAGTTTCACCTTCTTAGTGGGGCTCTAGCCTCTGCCTGGAGTATGGCTGCTTCAGCCCCAAGTGTTGGAAGCTGTGGGGAACAAGGATTACAGGAGTGGAAAAATACTTTGGAATCCTCCAGACAAGTCACGTGAACTGACTCAGGAGCCCCTCCTCAAACTCTGACTATACGGTAATGCTTGATAGCTATATAATAAAAAGTGTTTTAATTATGTAACTTACGTTCGGGAAACTCCAGTTACAGAAACAAGAGAGAACTCAGTGTTAAAGGGGTGAGTGAGATTTAAAGTTTTGGTATCCCAAGGGATTGTCAGAACCTTATATGTACCTTAGAGGCCAATGTCATATGTCCCTAAGGAGGGATGGAGTCTAAGTGCGACCTTGACTTTTAGAGATGCTGCACAAAGCCAGATAAGGGGCTGGGGTGAATATAGGGTGAGAAAGTGTCTGCCTTGTGGGAAATCAGCTTGAGGGCTGCCACCTGCCTTGCACCATGGGAGGAATCTGGGAGAAATCTGTGAGAAACTGGCATCCAAGACTGCACTATGTACAACTGTGAGTGTGATTTATCACAATGCACTGGAACTCAAAAACTGCCTTAAAATAGGGCCTATAGGGCCTTGATAGGAGCAAACACTAAACAGACCAGTGAGGAGACTTCCACATCAGGGCACATGTGTGGACTCATAGAGAACAATTACTGCTGAATACATGATAACAGTAAAAAAGTTACCAACATGTTAGGAAATGTATATGTCTCTGAGAGAGAGTCAGCAGAGGCCACCAACAGGCCACCTCAGCCTAAAAACCATAGTTAACTGAGGAATCTGCAAGGGAACTTCAGAGAACTATGTTTACACTTTTCAAAAGGTATGGAAAGGAATTAAGCCTATAATGCAGAACCAAAAAAGTTTGAAGAAAGAACAGAGAGGAAGGGATTAGGAAGGAGAAATTTAGAGCAAAATAATAGGTAAAAGACATTGGTAAATCTGAGTTAGTATTGATAAGATACATGTAAAATCAAATAATATTACAATAAGATTTCACTTATCTGCAGACTGCTCTCCAGTGAAGTGTCTGTGTGAGTCAATCCAGGGTCATTACCCTTGGAGCCCAAGACATAACCAATCCAAGTTATAACCTAGGGAGCTTGTGCCTGTTTGGAGTGACCTCCTTGACTGAGTAGTATTACACTAAGGGCCACTGCAGGATCATACTGCCTCCAATTCACTGGGGTAGGAGGTGCTCCAGCCTCCACCAGTGGTGCTCCTTCCACAAGTGGTGAAAGCAGTGTGCTGTTTATGCTAGGTAACTTGCTCTAGGCAACAGGTGCCCCAGTTTCCCCAGTGGCTTCTTAATCCTTTCCTGTACACATCACGTTTACTGTAGGCATTGAATATAACATAGTCTGTGTTCATTTTGTTCTTTTAAATTTATTAAGTGGTCTAACTCTATTAGACTCTCATTTGGTACTAAATTTGCCTAGACTTGGGGCATTTTTCCACCTAATCAAATTGCGTTAAAGCTTAGCACACACCATGAACAAAGATAAAATTTTATAATAGTCAGAGGTAGAAAAGACAGATAATCTACAAAGAAATGACAGCACAGCAGTAATGTTTAATGTATAATATCTTCCAAGAGCTTTAGAAAATAATTTTCAGATTACAGTTGTATACAGACTAAACTATCATTCAAGAAAAGATTAAAATAAAGACACTTCCAGTTCAAATTAAAACTGAGAATGTTTACCACCAATAATCACTAAAGATTACGTCATTAAAAAATGACCTAGTAGAGAAGTTTGGAAACAAAAAGGAATGGTGAGCAGAGAAAGCAGTAAACAGGGAGTAGACCTTAACACTGATTGTATAAAAATAATAAGAATTTAAATTTTTTTAAAGTAATTTTTATTGGAGTATAGTTGATTTACAATGTTGTGTTAGTTTCTGCTGTACAGCAAAGTGAATCAGTTATACATATACATATATCCACTCTTTTTTAGATTCTTTTCCCATATAGGTCATTACACACTTATATGGGAAAGTAGAGTTCCCTGTGCTATACAGTAGGTTCTTATTAGTTATCTATTTTATGTATGGTAGTGTGTATATGTCAATCCCAATCTCCCAATTTATCCCTTCCCCTTCTTTCCCCCTTGGTAACCATAAATTGGTTTTCTACATCTGTGACTCTATTTCTGTTTTGTAAATAAGTTCATTTGTAGCCTTTTTTTAGATTCTACATATAAATGATATCATATGATATTTGTATTTCTCTGTCTGACTTACTTCACTCAGTATGACAATCTCTAGGTCCATCCATATTGCTGAAAATGACATTATTTTGTTCTTTTTTATGGCTGAGTAATATTGCATTGTATATATGTACCACATCTTCTTTACCCATTCCTCTGTTAATGGACATTTAGGTTGCTTCCATGTCCTGGCTATTGTAAATAGTGCTGAAATGAACATTGGGGTGCATACATATTTTTGAATTATGGTTTTCTCTGGATATATGTCCAGGAGGGGGATTACAGGATCATATGGTAGCTCTATTTTAGCTTTTTAAGGAACCTCCATACTGTTCTCCATAGTGGCTGTACCAATTTACATTCCCACCAACAGTTTGGAGGGTTCCCTTTCCTCCACACCCTCTCCAGCATTTATTGTTTGTATATTTTTTGATGATGGCCATTCTGACTGGTGTGAGGTGATACCTCATTATAGTTTTGATTTGCATTTCTCTAATAATTAGTGATGTTGATCATCTTTTCATGTGCTTCTTAGCCATATGTATATCTTCTTTGAAAAAATATCTATTTAGGTCTTCTGCCCATTTTTTGAGTGGGTTGTTTGTTTTTTGATATTGAGCTACATGAGCTGTTTGTATATTTTGGAGATTCATCCCTTGTTGATTAATCTCCAATTTTGCAAATATTTGTAAATCTCCCATTTGCAATATTTTCTCCCATTCTGAGGGTTGTCTTTTTGTTTTGTTTATGGTTTCTTTTGCTGTGCAAAAGCTTTTAAGTTTAATTAGGTCCCATTTGTTTATTTTTATTCTTATTTTCATCACTCTAGGAGGTGGATGGAAAAAAACCTGCTGCAATTTATGTCATAGAGTGTTCTGCCTATGATTTCCTCTGAGACTTTTATAGTGTCTGGCCTTACATTTTGGTCTTTAATCCATTTTGAGTTTATTTTTGTGTATGGTGCTAGGAAGTGTTCTAATTTCATCCTTTTACATGTAGCTCTCCAGTTTTCCCAGCACCATTTTTTTTTTTTTTAATTTATTTACTTATTTATTTGGCTGTGTTCAGTCTTCGTTTCTGTGCGAGGGCTTTCTCTAGTTGTGGCGAGCGGGGGCCACTCTTCATTGCAGTGCACGGGCTTCTCACTGTCGCGGCCTCTCTTGTTGCGGAGCACAAGCCCCAGACGTGCAGGCTCAGTAGTTGTGGCTCACGGGCCCAGTTGCTCTGCGGCATGTGGGATCTTCCCAGACCAGGGCTCGAACCCGTGTCCCGTGCATTGGCAGGTGGATTCTCAACCACTGCGCCACCAAGGAAGCCCTCCCAGCACCACTTATTGAAGAGACTGTCTTTTCTCCATTGTATATTCTTACCTCTTTTGTCATAGATTAGGTGACCATAGGTGCATGAGTTTATCTCTGGACTTTCTATCCTGTTCCATTGTCTATATTTCTGCTTTTGTGCCAGTACCATACTGTTCTGGTTACTGTAGCTTTGTAGTATAGTCTGAAGTCAGGGAGCCTGATTCTTCCAGCTGCATTTTTCTTTCTCAAGATTGCTTTGGTTATTCAGGGTCTTTTGTGTTTCCATACAAATTGTAAAAATTTTTGTTCTAATTCTGTGAAGAATGCCATTGGTAGTTTGATAGGGATTGCACTGAATCTGTAGATTGCTTTAGTAGTATAGTCATTTTCACAATATTGATTCTTCCAGTCCAAGAACACGGTATATCTTTCCAACTGTTTGTGTCATCTTTGATTTCTTTCATCAGTATCTTATAGTTTTCTGAGTACAGGTCTTTTACCTCTTTAGGTAGGTTTATTCCTGGGTATTTTATTCTTTTTGATGCAACGGTAAATGGGATTGTTTCCTTAATTTCTCTTTCTGATTTTTTTCTTGTTAGTGTATAGGAATATATGAGATTTCTGTGCATTAATTTTGTATCCTGCAACCTTACCAAATTCATTGATTAGTTCTAGTAGTTTTCTGGTGGCATCTTTAGGATTTTCTATGTATAGTATCATGTCATCTGCAAACAGTGACACTTTTACTTCTTCTTTTCCAATTTGTATTCTTCTTATTTCTTTTTCTTCTCTGATTGCCATGGCTAGGACTTCCAAAGCTCTTTTGAATAATAGTGGTGAGAGTGAACATCCTTGTCTTGTTCCCGATCTTAGTGGAAATGCTTTCAGTTTTTCACCATTGAGAATGATGTTTGTTGTGGGTTTGTTGTATATGGTCTTTATTATGTTGAGGTAGGTTCCCCCTATGCCCACTTTATGGAGAGTTTTTATCATAAATGGGTGTTGAATTTTGTCAAAAGCTTTTTCTGCATCTATTGAGATTATCATATGGTTTTTACCTTTCAGTTTGTTAATATGGTGTATCACATTGATTGATTTGCATATACTGAAGAATCTTTGCATTCCTGGGATAAAAACCACTTGATCATGGTGTATGATCATTTTAATGTTGTTGGATTCTGTTTGCTAGTATTTTGTTGAGGATCTCTGCATCTATGTTCATCAGTGATACTGGTCTGTAATTTTCTTTTTTTGTGATATCTTTGCCTGGTTTTGGTATCAGGGTGATGGTGGCCTTGTAGAACGAATTTGGCAGTGTTCCTCCCTCTGCAATTTTTTGAAAGAGCTTGAGAAGGATAGGTGTTAGCTCTTCTCTAAATGTTTGATAGAATTCTCCTGTGAAGCTTTCTGGTCCTGGACTTTTGTTTGTTGGAAGATTTTTAATTACGGTTTCAATTTCATTACTTGTGATAGGTCTGTTTATATTTTCTAATTCTTCCTGGTTCAGTCTTGCAAAATTGTACCTTTCCAAGAATTTGTCCATTTCTTCGAGGGTGTCCATTTTATTGACATATAGTTGTTTGTAGTAGTCTCTTGTAATACTTTGTAATTCTGCGGTGTCAGTTGTGATTTCTCCATTTTCATTTCTAATTTTATTGATTTGCATCCTCTCCCTTTTTTTTCTTTATGGGTCTGGCTAATGGTTTATCAATTTAGTTTATCTTCTCAAAGAACCAACTTTTAGTTTTATTGATCTTTGCTGTTGTTTTCTTCATTTCTATTTCATTTATTTCTGCTCTGATCTTTATGATTTCTTTCCTTCTACTGACTTTGGGTTTTCTTTGTTCTTCTTTCTCTAGTTTCTTTAGGTGTATGGTTAGATTGTTTATGTAAGATTTTTCTTCTTTCTTGAGGTGAGATTGAATTGCTATAAAATTCCATCTTAGAACTGCTTTTGCTGCATCCCATAGGTTTTGGGTCATTGTGTTTTCATTGTCATTTGTTTCTATGTATTTTTTTATTTCTTCTTTGATTTCTTCAGTGATCTCTTGTTTATTGAGTAATACACTGTTTAGCCTCCACGTGTTTGTGTTTTTTACAGTTTTTTTCCTGTAATTGTTTTCTAATCTCATAACATTGTGGTCAGAAAAGATGCTTGATATGATTTCAATTTTCTTAAGTTTTCCAAGGCTTGATTTGTGACCCAAGATGTGATCTATCCTGGAGAATGTTCCATGTGCACTTGAGAAGAAAGTGTATTCTGCCACTTTTGGGTGAAATGTCCTATAAATATCAATTAAATCTATCTGGTCTATTGTGTCATTTAAAGCTTGTTTTTCCTTATTTATTTTCATTTTGGATGACCTGTTCATTGGTGTATGTGGGGTGCTAAAGTCCCTTACTATTACTGTGTTACTGTCGATTTCCTCTTTTATGATTGTTAGCATTTGCCTTATGTATTGAGGTGCTCCTATGTTGGGTGCATAAATACTTATAATTGTTATATCTTCTTCTTGGATTGATCCCTTGATCATTATGTAGTGTACTTTGTTATCTCTTGTAACAGTCTTTATTTTAAAGTCTATTTTATCTGATATGTGTATTGCTACTCCAGCTTTCTTTTGATTTCCATTTGCATGGAATATCTTTTTCCATCCCTTCACTTTCCGTCTGTATGTGTCCCTAGGTCTGAAGTGGGTCCCTTGTAGACAGCATATATATGGGTCTTGTTTTTGTATCCATTCAGCCAGTCTGTGTCTTTTGGTTGGAGCATTTACTCCATTTATATTTAAGGTTATTATTGATATGTATATTCCTATTACCATTTTCTTAATTGTTTTGGGTTTGTTTTTGTGGGTCTTTTTCTCCTCTTGTGTTTCCCTCCTAGAGAAGTTCCTTTAGCATTTGCTGTAAAGCTGGTTTGGTGGTGCTGAATTCTCTTAGCTTTTGCTTGTTTGTAAAGCTTTTGATTTCTCCATCAAATCTGAATGAGATCCTTGCTGGGTAGAGTAATCTTGGTTGTAGGTTTTTCTCTTTCATCACTTTAAGTATATCCTGTCACTCCCTTCTGGCCTGCAGAGTTTCTGCTGAAAAATCAGCTGATAAATTTATAGGGATTCCTTTGTATGTTATTTGTTGCTTTTCCCTTGTTGCTTTTAATATTTTTTCTTTGAATTTAATTTTTGTTAGTTTGATTAATATGTGTCTTGGTGTGTTTTTCCTAGGGTTTGTTCTATATGGGACTCTCTGTGATTCCTGGACTGGGGTGACTGTTTCCTTTCCTATGTTAGGGAAGTTTTCAACTATAATCTCTTCAAATATTTTCTCAGACTGTTTTTCTTTCTCTTCTTCTTCTGAGAGCCTTATAATTCAAATGTTGGTGTGTTTAATGTTGTCCCAGAGGTCTCTGAGACTGTCCTCATTTCTTTTCATTCTTTTTTCTTTATTCTGCTCCTCAGCAGTTATTTCCATCATTCTATCACCCAGCTCACTTATTTGTTCTTCTGTCACAGTTATTCTGCTATTGATTCCTTCTAGTGTATTTTTCAATTCAGTTATTGTGTTGTTCATCTCTGTTCCTTAGTTCTTCTAGATCTTTGTTAAACATTTCTTGTATTTACTCAGTCCTTGCCTCCATTCTATTTACGAGATTCTGGATCATCCTTACTATCATTACTCTGAATTCTTTTTCAAGTAGATTGCCTATTTCCTCTTCATTTGTTTGGTCTTGTAGGTTTTTACCTTGCTCCTTCATCTGTGACATATTTTTTTGTCATCTCATTTATTTTTCTTTTGATGGGTGGGATTGTGTTCCTGTCTTACTTGTTGTTTGGCCTGAGGTTTCCAGCACTGGAGTTTGTAGGCTTTTGGGTAGAGCTGGGTCTTGGTGAAGAGATGAGGACCTCTGGGAGACCTCAGTCTGATGTATATTTCCTTGGGTCTGAGGTTCTCTGTTAATCCAGTGGTTTGGACTCAGAGCTCCCACCACAGGTGCTCATGCCTGACCCCTGGCTCATGAACCAAGATCCTGTGAGCCATGCAGGGTGGCAAAAAAAAAAAAAAAAGAAAGAAAGAAAGAAAGGAGCAGAACAATAACAAAGAGTAAAAAATAAAATAAGATTAGAAAACTAACAGATATATTAGAAAAAATTTTTTAAATAAAAATATAAATGAAATAACAACTGGAAGGTAAAATAGAACCATGATAGCAAAAAAGAGGAGGGGGAAAAAAAGCCAGAAAAGGCCTTGGCTGTGGGGAACAGGGCTTAGGCAGGGGAGGGGTTTAGGCGGTGAGCAGGGGGCCTATGCTTAGGACCCACAGGGCCAGAAAAGGCTCTGGGGGGGTGGGGGGGTGGGGCTTAGGCTCAACACAGCAGGAGGGACCCAGGAGTGACTCTGGCCTTGGAGGGCAGAGAACCATATCCGGGACCCCAGCAGGCTCCCTGGTCCCAAGTGGGTGGGGGAAACGCTAGGCACATTCCCCCGATCCTCTGATCCTGGAGCGTTCCTCCCTGTTGGCCTCTCTTTTTTCCCCTACCTCCCTCTTATGCCCCTAGGACCCACAAGGCAGGGGACCAGACCCGGAAGCCCAACATGCTTCCCAGGGCCGAGTGCGCAGGGGAAATGTCCCACAACACTTCCCCTGATCCTCTGGTCCTAGAGGGTCCCCCCCCATCCGTCTCTCTTCCTCTTCCCCCCCTCCTCCCTCCCTCCTATGTCCCTAGGATCCACGAGGCCGAAGGGGGCCCAGAGAATGGAGGACCAGACCTGGGAACCCAGCAGGCTTCCCGGGGCTGATTGGGCAGGGGAAACACTAGTACGTTCCTCCCTGATCCTCCGAGCCCCCAAGGGTCCCTCCAGGCATGGGAACCCCTCCCCTCTCCCAGCCACCCCTCAAGGGCACCAGTTCTGACCAGCTTCCACTTCTCCTCCCCCCTCACTCCCCCCCACATCCTACCCAGTTGCTCAGGGGGTTCCTCACATCTCCTTGGGTGTCAAGGTCCCCCACCAGCATCTGGCAGGTGCCCTAATTGTGGGGAGGCACAAACCCCACGTCCTCCTGTGCCGCCATCTTGGCTCTGCCCCATCATGTGGTTTGTATTCTTCAATTTGTTAATATGGTGTATCACAATGATTGGTTTGCATATATTGAAGGATCCTTGCATCCCTGTGATAAATCCCACTTGATCATGGTGTATGATCCTTTTAATGTGTTGTTGGATTCAGTTTGTTAGCATTTTGTTGAGGATTTTTGCGTCTATGTTCATCAGTGATATTGATCTGTAATTTTCTTTTTTGTGATATCTTTGTCTGGTTTTGGTATCAGGGTTATGGTGGCCTCACAGAATGAGTTGGGAGTGAAGAATTTATAATTGTTGTAATGAAAATACAGAACACAAACACTGGATAAAAATAATATTTAGGACTAGAGAGAGAAGAGAAGAATGAAAGTGCTCTAAGGTCCTTTTCAGTTTCAGGAGGTGGGCAGAGGTATTGATTTAGGATTTGGATCAGGTGTGCATGTTATAATATTAAGTCAAATCTCAAAATGAATAAAAATGAAGTGGGGGGGAGGAGGAGACAATGGAAAAAACTTCCAATTTAATTACATGAAAGAAATAAGAAACCTAGACAAAACAAAACAAATAAAAGGACATAAGAAGATGATAGAAATAATGCCATATATACCAGTAATCACAATACCAAATGGAAAAATACTTCACTCCTCAGACATTGGACAGGGACAGCCTGGATAGAAAACATAATGCAACTGAACTCAGTCCAGCTATTTATATATGTAAATCCAGTGTTTCCAAGAGACATTATTAGGGAGATGGGGGATCATATGACAATTCTAAGTATACTGTCAATCTGTGAAAATGTTGTCAATAATATAACTTGATAATATAAAAAGCAAAATTTACATAACTTAAAGAAAAATAGACAAATTCATTTTCACTGTAAGAAATCTTGGTACAACTATCACAGTAATTGAAAAAGTATACAGAAAAAAATTCATATGGAGAGAGATTTAACAACACAATTGACTAATTTGATGTAATATTTGAATATAAAATCTAATATTCAATAATTAGAGAATTCATATTATTTTCAAGTTCACATAGAACCTTGAAAAAACTTGACTGCATACTAGGTCAGAAAGCAAATTTCACTGACTATTAAACAGGATCTTTCTTCTCCAGTGTCAATGCTAGTTGTGTAGAAATCACTAAAAGATAACTTGATAGGTCCACACTTTGGAAATTATAAAACAATATTCTAAATATGAATGAAAATTGTATATGTATAAATGTGTGGACTATAGCTAAAGTAGTATTGAGAGGAAATTTTACATTTAAAATATTTATGTTAGAAAATAAGAAAGGATGAATATTACCAGCAAATTGTCCAGTTGATAAAATTAGAATAAATGAATGAATGCAGAGACTGGAAAAGGAATCAAATACAAGGATAAAGGGAAAATGAATACAACTGAAATAAAGATATAATGAAAATGATCAACAAAACTAAATGCTAATGTGTCAAAAAGACAAAATTATCAACAAAACTCTGGCAAGAATGACCACAAGAAAGGAGGAGGAGGCCCACAAACAAAACAATTTGTGTATGAAAGGGTAAACAGCTATGGAAGAAGTAAAGATTAATACATAGGCTAAAATATCTGAACACCTAGGTTAAATGGATAATTTCCTCAAAAATGTAACCCTCTAAAACAGTCTCAGAAGAAATATAATATCACAAAGTATGATTATTAGAGGAATTGCAGCAAAAGTTACAAGTCTAAATCAGGGAAAACAAAACCCAAGAAGATGCTGACAATTGTAAAAGTGAATTAATTTAATTCACTTAACAGCTATTACCTGAACATCTACAAGGATACAGTTTATGTTCATCAAATCATTTCTTTTGTCTTCTACTAGTCGAACAGGAAGATTACATGCCCAAGACTTTCCTGCAGGTAGGTGAACTATGTGATTGAGTTTTGATCAATGGCATGTGATTCCTTATCTCCTGGGCTGAGATAATTAAGCACAGTGTGCCTCTCCCTGCCCCAGTGGCTTGAAGCAAAGTTCTCCAGTATGTTAGAGCCACATGATGGAAACTGCCTGGACCCCCAAGTCACTGTTTGGAGGTGAGCTGCCAACGTGAGTTGTGAACTTGTAGCAGACACTGATGTGATTGAGAAATATGCTTCATTGTATTAAAGGCATGAGATTCTAAGGCTGTTTGTTTCAACAGATATTTTTACCTGTACTGATGAATACACCTGGGTTAGGTATTCTTCTAGGGTCTTGGAATGCGTCATTGTATAAAACATATAGAACCTGCTCCCATGGAACCTAGTGGAGGGAAGTGAAAGACAGACATTTACACAATAAAGAAATAATTAAACACCATGTTAAATGTGTGAGGTACTTTGGAAAAAATACAAAGTAGAGTAAGGTAAGGAGGATGAGGAATTCTGGAGATGGGTAGAAATTAGCATGCTGCTCTTTTAAATAGGGTAATCAGGGTGGGCCTCATAAAGACGGTGACATTTTCACAGAGATGAAGGAGGTGAGCGAGTCAGTCATGCTCACTTCTACAAATTGTTCAGGAACAGAAAAACCACAATTATATCAATACAAACTAATATGTAGAATAGAGAAAGGAGGAACACTCTGCAATCACTTTATGAAGCTTGTTTCAACTTGATAAAAAAAATCCAGTCATAAAGGAAAGTGCAAGAAAAGGAAATTATAGCTCAATCTCACTTATGAACATAGATATAAAAATCAGAAAAAAAAAAATACTAGCAAACCAAATCTAGAAATGCTTAGAAAAGAAAACCCAGTACCGTATCTGAATTGGACTTATCCTTGAAATGAAAGGATAGCTTAACAACGGAAAAATCTATTTGTGATCTTCACCACATTATCAAGTTAAAGGAGAGGAATCACACAATTATCTCAATAGCTCTAGACAGACTATTCAATACAATTCAATTTCCATTTATGTTAAACAATCATAGAATCTAGGAATAAAAGGATGCAATATTAGTGGAAATGTTAGTAAAAGTATTGTGAGCTACCTCCAGAAAGTGTTCTTAAAGGAAGATGTCTGCCCTTTTTTGTTCTTCCTTCCTTTTGCTTCTTAGAATATGACATGATGGGCACAGCTCAATCTGTCATTTTGGACAACAGCAAAAGACAGAAGAAACCAGTTTTCAAGACAATAACTTGTAAGACACCTGTGCTTCAGTGGTTTTTGCTACGTCCTGTGAAAACAACCTTTAATCTCTACAAAATGACCTGGACTTCTGGCTAGTTTTCTTATCTAATAATTTTTAACCCTATAACAATATTTAAATTAGCTTCTCTGCTCTCTAAAAGAAATAGATACTTGTGAATCTTCTAGAGGGAGATCACTGGTACTTCCTTCATTTGCTCCATGCATTGTACAAAAAGAAACTCATGACTTCCCTGGGTTTCTTACTTAAACAAAGAGTTTGAGAGTTTCATTTCATCTATATTAAATAACTCTAATGAATATGTAGTTAATAACATATATAAACACTCTGAAGGAGAAGAACTCAATTTCATGAGAGTTTCTGACATGGGACTCTTAACTTTACATGGGGATTAGAGAAGGTTCTCTGGGATGTGGATGCTTGAGCTAAGATTGAAAAAGGTGAGCAAAATTAGGTAAAAAAGAGGAGGGAGGTCTTTCCCGTGATAGGAAATAACATGTGCAAAGGCCCTGTGGTGGGAGAAAACTTGACGTGCTTGAGAAACTGAAAAGTGGTCATTGTGATTGCAGTAAGGTAGCGCGACAGAAGACAGAGAGAGATGAGAGTGGGTGATGGATAGGTCAGACCTTGCAAGGCATTACAGTGCATGATAAGGATGCAACACGGAATCATTCAGACATGATAATATGTGCTTTTTAAAATGATCCCTCTGGCTTCAGCAGGGAGGATACACTTATAGCGGGAGCCAAGAATATGTGGGAAACTGAAATTAGTTGGCTATGGATAATTATGAGAAAATAGTGAGAGACAATGGGTTGAACTAGGGTGGTGGCAGTAGAGGGGGAGGGAAGTGGGTGTATTTAAGAGATATTTTGAAAATAAAATTAAGAAGACATTGTTGGGTTAGCTATGGAGTTGGTGGAGAAGAAACTATCATGGATGACAGCATGGATGGTGGCATCATTCATTGTGGTGGGACATACTTAAGGAAGATCAGGCTTAGGTACTCAATCTTGAATATATTCAGTGTGAGGCACATTTGAGACATGCAAAGGGAACTGTCAAGTCATCAGTGGGTTTCAAAATTTAGAGCTCAAAGGTCTCAGACCTAGGGGTCAAAAGGCCTGTAGTGGAGAAATAAATTGGGGAGTTATATGTATATGAATGAATTATTCAATAAACAGTGTTGGGTTAAAGAACTAAACCTTTGGGAAAAGATAGTTATAACCTCACAGAGGAGTGATGTCACCAAAATGATTGACTAAGATGTCCTCACACATTTCCCCACCTCAGCAACAGCAGTTGAGCATCCAGCCCCATACAGATTGCTTCCCTGGAGCCTTGGGATTCAGGTAGGAGATTGTGAAACCCTGGGGCAATCCACGACTGAGAAGAGCTGTGTTTTGAACAGGCAAGCTCACACCCAGGAAACTGACTTGTCAACTGTGGTCCTGGCTACAGAAATGGAATCAGCTCTCTACCTCTGAGTAGTCAGCTAGAGCCCCTTTTGGCTGTGGGCCTGTCAACAACACCAACTGTTTTACCTAATTTCATAGAGACAGAGGAAATTAGACAAAATGAGAAGACAGAGGAATATGTTTCAAAGGAAAGAACAAGAAAAAAGAAGCCTAAAAAAAAAAACCCTAATGAAACAGGGTTAATTTACCTGATAAAGAGTTCAAAGCAATAGTAAGAGAATGGAACTGGGGAAAATAATAGATGAACAAAGTGAGAATTTTAACAAAGAACTAGAAAATATAACAAAGAACCTGTCAGAGCTGAAGAATAAAATAACTGAAGTGAAAAATACTAGCGGGCATTAACAGCAGATTAGGTGATACAGAAGAATACATAAGTAATCTAGAAGATAGAATAACAGAAATCACCCAATCAGAACAGCTAAAAGACAAACACATTTAAAAAATGAGAATAGTCTAAGGGACCTCTGGGGCAACATCAAGCACACTAACATTCATATCATAGTGGTCCCATGAGGAGAAGAGAGAGAAAAGGGTTGAAAATGTATTTAATGAAATTATGACTGAAAACTTCCTGAACCTGAAGAAGGAAACAGAGATACAGGTACAGGAATCACAGAGAGACTCAAACAAGATTAACCCGAAGAGACCCACACCAAGACATATCATAATTACCCTGATACCAAAACCAGATAAACACACTACAGAAAGAGAAAATTATGGCCAAAGTCCCTGATGACTAGAGATGCAAAAATTCTCAACAAAATGTTAGAAAACCAAATTCAATAATATCATCATACACAATGATCAAGTAGGATTTATTCGAGGAATGAAGGATGGTTCAAATCCACAAATCAAGCAATGTGACTAACCACTTTAACAAAATGAAAGATAAAAATTACATAATAATCACACAATAGATGCAGAAGAAGCATTTGACAAAATTCAACACCCTTCATGATAAAAAATCTCAACAACTTTGGTATAAAAGGAACTATCTCAACATGATAAAGATCATATACAACAAACCCAGAGCTGACATCATACTCATTGTTTCATTGAAAAGCTAAAAGCTTTTCCTCTGAAATCAGGGGAAAAAAAACAAGGATGTATAAAGAATAGAAGAATATTCTTGTATAAAAGAATAAAAATGCTACAAGAAAGCAGTTTAATGTTATTATAAAGATAGGGGTGGAAAATACCTTTTTAAGCATGTCTCCAAAGCCAGAAATCATAAGGATAAGGATTCAGTAGAAATGAGCACAGAGAAATATTAATTTCCTACTGGCAAAGAATGCTATAAAAAAAAAAGTTAAAAGGAAACAATGTATAGAAATTTGCCACATTTATGACAGCAGCTAAACTATCTAACTGTAGAGAGGTGAAGCTCTGTGCCCCATTTCCTGCCTCACTTCCTATCCCAAAGGACAGACTATTAGTTTGGGTGAGTTGCAGGGTATATTTTCTAGCTGCTTCAGTGTACCTGTGGTTTCAAGGCGAAATGTCTGGATTTGTCCATTGTTTCCTTATTAGTCTTGTGGCTTCTGTATCGTTTCTCCTGTGTAGGAAGATCCTGAGCTCCAGGTTTTTCCTTAAGGAGAGGAATGGGGTCCCATAGTAGTCAATTACATTCAGTGTTGCTGTGAGTGGAATGAAACAGTGGCTATTTAATTTTTTTTAACATCTTCGTTGAAGTATAATTGCTTTACAATGGTGTGTTAGTTTCTGCTTTACAACAAAGTGAATCAGCTATACATATACGTATACCCCCATATCTCCTCCCTCTTGCGTCTCCCTCCCACCCTCCCTATCCCACCCCTCTAGGTGGTCACAAAGCACCGAGCTGATCTCCCTGTGTGATGCAGCTGCTTCCCATTAGCTATCTATTTTACATTTGGTATTGTATATATGTCATTGCTACTCTCTCACTTTGTCCCAGTTTACCCTTCCCCCTCCCCGTGTCCTCAAGTCCATTCTCTACGTCTACATCTTTATTCCTGTCCTGCCCCTTGGTTTGTCAGAACCTTTTATTTTTTTAGAAAATTAAATAAAATTTAAAGTTCATTTCCTCATTGATATTAGCCAAAATTTGGGTGCACATGTGGCTAGCCGCTACATCATTTCTACCACTGTTGCAAATTTTATAGAACAGGTCTCTGTTAGATGATGTTAATGGGTGATTTTTTATTCTCTTTTTTTCCTTCCTTTTAAAAATGTTAGATATTTTTAATTTGCAGTGGAAAGCACTCAAATTTAGCGTCAAAAAGATCTGAGTCTTGTTGTTAACTCTACATTTAAAAGCAGCTTGACTTTGAGTATATTGTATCCATAGCTATAAAAATAACTTGAATTGTGGAATCTTATTTTAGAAAATTATAAATAATAAATGTAACATACCTTCTGAAGTGTTCACAGTGGGCACTTAAAAAATGGTCACTATATTATTTCTTCCCTGAGCAAATGTTTCTTTGGTAAAGACGATCTTACTTAGAGACTACTCCAAATATACTTGTTAAAGGTTTATGTAATTTAAAACAATCAGTTTTCTTTTTCTTTTCTTAACGTTAATGGAGCAATGTTTTAAAGATTATTGATAGCCTTTTTCTATTTGGTTGTCTGAATACACTGAATACATAGCCTTTACCTAGTAGGGTGAAGCCAAAACATGTACCTTGAGAGGGTAGGATCTGATATAGAAGAAATGTGAAGGGGAAGAAAAGGGGATAATCAGCTTCTGGGAGGCAAAGTAGCAAAATAGGATATTGCAGCAAGCCAAAATGTGGGGGATGAGAGAGAGAGAGAGAGAGAGAGAGAGAGAGAGAACTGTGTTGGCCTGAGCTCATCATGATGCAATGGGGAAGGAAAGGAAGGGGCAGCAGCAAGAGTAGGAAGCAGCTGAGGTGCACTCACCCCTGGAAGGTCTAGTCATGTCAGAACTGGGGAAGGCAGGCTGGGGAGGGGTGTAGAGTGGACAGGGAGGGTGGCGTTATATTTTTTCCTCAAGTTAAGCTTGCTCTAGTCGAGTATTGCCCTCTGTGCTTACAGGTCAGGTTTTCAATCCTCAGGACCTCATGCTGGGCCCATGGACCCTCTGCTTGTATTTTGTCCTGCAGGCTGACCCAGGTTGGAGTGTCTGCCCCTGTGGGGACTGGCAGCATGACTCCGTACCTGCCACACCTGCCCCCCCCCATCCCCTTCCTCAGTTTCCTCGTTTCGTTTGTCTGCTCCTTGAAACACAGGCTGAGGTCTATTTTTCCAGGGCTCTCCTTAGGGGTTGGGTCCTCCCACCTCATAACCTAGGAAAGAGAGACATTGAAGCAAAGGGAGCAAGCACCAGTTGGAAGGCAACACTGGATGGGCTGCAGTTAGCGTCAGAGTCAGTTGGGGGCAGCACTGAGGAGCCAAGATCAGGAAGTTTCCAGGGAAGAAGGGGAAACCTTCGCACTGGGCCAGCGCCCCCTGGTGGAGAGTGCTGCAGCGGCAGCCACCCAGAGCTAAGTCTCCCTGCCCTGATGTTGTGGCCACCTGGGTGGTCTTTCCTGGACATGTGGAGAGAGTGGAAGGCACAGACCTGCACGGGACCCAGGCAAGGTCTGCATCAGCAAGAGTTGAGTTTGAGAAAGACTGTTCAGGAACCAGATTCTATCCCAGCATCCCTTGGGGAGTGCCCCCATCCTATCTACCTCATTTTCTTACCTGACCAGCCAGTGGTGGGTTCTCATGCAGTCTTTGAGGCCCCTTCTGGCATCGGCATCCCGAGATTCCAGGTCAAGATAGATCTGATCTGGCTCCTCGTTACCTCTCTGATCTCAGAATCTCCTTCCCCTCTTGCCTGCACTCACATCTGCTCCAGCCACACTGACCTCCTGCTCCTGGAGCACACCAGGCACGGTCCCCCCTGGGGACCATTACAAGGGCTGTCACCTCTGTCAGAAAAGCTATTCCCTAAGATGCCCTCACCTCCTTCCAGTCTTTTCTGAAAAGTCTCCTCCTTGATGAAGCCTGTTCTGAACCCCTGATGTAAATGGAAACCACTCCCCAAGGTCTGGATCCTCCCTACCCTGCTTTTCCCAGAGCCCTTATCACCTTCTAACATACTATACCATTTCCTTATTTATTATGACTATTGTAGTGTCTTTGTCCTTCTAATAGAATGATGAGGGTAGAGGGTTTGTTAGATTCATTCATGGGTGTATCCTAAGCACCTGGAGCAGTGACTGGCACACAGTAGGAGCTCATTAATATTTGTGGAAGGGACGAGTATGCCACTGAGGAGCGTCTGGGCTGGGGGCAGACAGGTCTACCTCAACCAGCTCATGTTCAGTGCAGAGATGTGGTTGTGCTACTGGCAATAAAATGGGATTTCATAGAAAGGACCGCACTGCTGATGAGCTGCCATAGGTGGGGAGATGGAGAGGAAGGTGAGGGCTCGTGGGGAGAAAAGAGCATAGCTTGGCTCCTGCACTCACTGCATCACATATGTGACCATGGGATTCCACGTTCCTTCTTATTTTTTCAACCAAAGCCCTCCTGAGCCTCTGCTAAATTAGTGTCTGAATCATCACATGCTTTGGGAAAAGCCAGCTTATAAGATAAAGCTTAACTCTGAGCATGGCCTCCAGGGCCTTCGTGGTCTCTTCCAGTCTCTCCAGACTAGTCTCAAACGTGCCCGACGTTTCACCCATTCCACACAGTTCTCTATTTGCTCACAGTTCTTTCAGCTTCCACCACCCCCTCTTCAAACTCCTTCCAGCTCAAACACCACTTTCCCCACCCTGCCTGTGTGTATTGTCTACCCTCCATCACTGTGGGTGTCCCATCCAGCCCTGTGTCTCAGTTGCCTTGTTTTCTTTTGTCTGCGCTCCTCTGGACCTGTTCCTCTCAGGCAGATATGAAGTCTGCTCACTGCATCCCCAGGGCCTGTCCCATGAACTGCTTCAGGGGACACAGGATGGGTGGAGCCAAACAGAAAGGATTCTCACAGCTCTGCGTCTGCAGCCTGGGGAAGGGCCACCAGCTGCTCCCTCCGGTGACCCCCGCCCCCTTGGTATTTTTAGTATCTTCCTCTCCATGGACACTTCTCTGTCCTCAAGATGCTCTGGAGTCAGCATCCCAATCATGACTGGATCTCCCCAATGGATTATATTCAAAGATATGAATAAATAATTCACAAAATAGAAAATAAAACCAGCTAAGAAACATTTGAGAACATGTTGTAATTTACTTGTAGTCATAGAAATGCAAATTAAGCAGTGACATCCCATAGGGTCTGTAATGTGCATCAGGAAATGTAAAATATGTCATCTGCCTCATTACCCACATCCGCGATGAATCCTAACAGAAACCCCCAAATATTGGAAGTACTTTATGCTCCAAAGGTGTTCACAGAACTTTTTGTTAAAGACCTTCTTAGTTGTGAAAAAACAATACAGAAAGAACATAACAATAAATGTATAGCTTAATGAATTATTATAAGGAAACACCCAATATAAGCACCACGGGTCATGAGATGGCACACCCCGGCACCCCAAGAGTCTCTGTGTGTCCCTTACAAATCACAAGGACCCCCTCACCAGATATAATTACTTCCTTACTTTTCTCCATAATTTGACCACCTCTGTAGACCTCCACAGACGTGGTGATTTACTTTGCCTGTTTGGGGGGTTCACACAAGAGAAGATACAGAGTTTGTGTCCTCTCTCTCTGGCTTCTTTCACTCAACATTACAGGAGCCTTTTTCTTGTGTCCCCTGGAGATAGGTGCATGCATTTCTGTAGACCAGGTAGTTAGGAGCTGAGCTGTAGGGATTATCTGGGAAAACGTATATAAGCTCCTAGCACAGCACCCTGAACGTGGTGGGCACTTAATACAGTTTCATTCTCTACCCCCCTCTATGACATGAGCCCTGCTCCATTTCTGAAGCAGGATTCTCTCTGCTTCCATCCCCAGTACTGAGCTGCTTCCCGTCCTGCTACTACCACTTCTTACCACACCCTGAATCTAGATTCTCTCCCCCTGGCCACCAGGGACAGTGCAGTCTCAGCACCAGGGTTTTATTCTCTCTGCTCCACACAGCAAGAACCCCCACTCCTGTGAGGGCTCCTTAGGATTTTCTTCCAGCAACAAGACAAAGCCAATCCAGGTGGAGCCCACACCTCTGTCTCCCACCCCTCATTCTTCACTAAGAACCTTGATTGACAAGATGGTGCCGATTCACATTTCAGAAGATGGGTCTTCACATTACCAATGGGAATGATTTAATCTGTATTTCAGAGGAAGAGAATACTCAGGCTTTTGGGACATTTTTTCAAAGAAGTTGAGGCAAGAGAAAAAAATCTGGAAAGTGGAATGTGTAGGGATGGGAGACAGGGGTGGTGGGGAGACAGGGAAGCTGCCTGGCGGAGGAGGGGCACTGGTGGGCAGGGTGGAGCCTGGAGAAACAGCCCTGGTGCCTTTGATTCTCTGTCCTTTAAGAAAATCACCGTTGTGTTCCACTGCTCAGTTCCAGAGTCTTGTGCCATTTTGCAAGGTGGGTCTTTTTTTTTTTTTTTTAAGTGAGTGAGGTTTTTTTGGTGTGTTTTTTTTTAATTAATTAATTTATTTATTTTTGGCTGTGTTGGCTCTTCGTTTCTGTGCGAGGGCTTTCTCTAGTTGCGGCTAGCGGGGGCCACTCTTCATCGCGGTGCGCGGGCCTCTCACTGTCGCGGCCTCTCTTGTTGCGGAGCACAGGCTCCAGACGCGCAGGCTCAGTAGTTGTGGCTCACGGGCCCAGTTGCTCCGCGGCATGTGGGATCCTCCCAGACCAGGGCTCGAACCCGTGTCCCCTGCATTGGCAGGCAGACTCTCAACCACTGAACCACCAGGGAAGCCCCGGGTGGGTCTTTTTGTTATTGCCCCTACCGCATATCAGGTCCCAGGAAGAATTCCTGAAAATTCATATGATTAAGGAACAGACTTTATCAGGAAAACTTACCAAGAGAAGTTGGCAAAAAGAGGAGAGGAAGTGACCCCGGCTCTCTCATCATCCCATGGAAATGAGTGGCTGGACCTCAGTGATTTGCTGGACACACAGATTGGGGCTGTGCTCCAGAGGAAGGTCCCTGCTCCTAGGTCATTCTCCCGTCTTACAAGGCAAGGGGTAAGAGCAGCCTTGACAGCAAGGGGACAGGCATATCACTGACCTCAAGAGTACGGGTTAGGTGCCAGCAATTTATAATAGTTTTCTGGGAGTGCAGGCAGCCCAGCGCCAGGGACTTGGGGGACGTGGGACATTTGTAAGCCCTCTGCCCCGGGGATAGAGCTAAGGACCTCATGGGATGTTGAGTGTGGGTGCAGACTCTCCCAGGAGAAGGAACCCCCAACACCAGTTGGGCTGGTGTCTAGGAAAACCAGAATGAGCTCCAGAATGTGCAGTTTTGTTCCTGGCTGAGAGGCCTGGGTGACAGGCAACCAGTGCTCACTGAATCCGTGGATGAAGTCCTGTGCTCAGGTTTGAGAGAAACACCAGGCTCTTAGCCCGCAATCGCTGTCTCCAGTCCTGAGCCTGCACTGGTCCTGGGTCTGGGCCGCGCTGGGGCAGGGGTGAAGCTGGTGCTCAAGGGGTTAGGTCAGGAGAAGTGGGCCGAGGCAGCCTTGGCTGTTAGGACCTCTGGGAGCTGGGTGGTTGGCAGGCCGAGGAGCAGGGTTCAAAGCAGGCAGGCGCCTCTGAGCACTGGCGAGTCAGGAATTCCTTTGGGGGAAAGGTGAGCTCGGAGGCCAAGGGGCCTTTATCTTCAGTGATGCCTGTTACAGGAATTCTTTGGTGGTTTCAGGCGGAAGCTGCATCATCCTCACATCCAGGAAACATTTATTCGGCACCCGCGACCTGAAGGGCCTGTGGGAGGTCTGAGGACACAAGTGAAAAAGGCTGTCCTGGCCTCAGGGCTCCCTTTCCCATGGAGGCCACAGACCCCGCCTGCGGCCGGACCGGGACCACAGTCTTCCTGGTGGAAGGTATTGGTCTTGCTGCTCTCCTGCGTTTTCATCACGTGGATGTGGCTGCGACACTGGGCTCTGTCCACATTCCCTGGGTCCTGCTGGCCCTGCTCTCCTGGCCTCAGCCCCGGTCTGCTTGGCCCGGCTCTGCTGCCCTGAGTGTGGGGCTTCTCCACACCCCTCCTCTTGGCTGGCGGAGTCTTGGTCTGAGCGGTCGGTTCACCGGGAACTCACTGCGGCTGATTCTGCCCATTACTCTTGCCTTGACTCCTGCTGTGAAAGTCCATCCTCTTAGCGCCTGGCCATGTGACCCACCATCCCCCGCATTCACATCAGCCCTCTGCACACTGAGTTGTATGGCTGGAAGGGGCCGTGGAGGGAGTCATTTCTCCCCCACCCAGTCCCGTTTGTTTCCCTCCCCTACACTGAGACCCCCAACCTTACTTGAACACCTGGAGATGTGTGAGGAGGGATCTGGGGAAAACCTAGGCAGGCAATAGGCTCACTTACTCCCCTTTTGTCCTTTCCCCCTCAGACTGTCATGCTCCTGGTAAATTTTGATGCATGAGAAGCTGATTTTTTTTCTTTTTAAATTAACTTTAAGTCCATTGCTTTGGTCATTTCTAACATCCCTAGAGCACATGTTGGACCAGTCTCCTCCAGTTTACACCTGCCTTGGCCTCTGTCAGGAACAGAGACCCTGGGCCACAGGATCCCCAAGGTACATCTCTTTCCATTCGTGCAGCCCCTTCCCCTCCTGGTTGGTGGCTGTGTGTGCTTCACCTGTTTCCTGCAGGTCATCTTGCATTCCTCCTCCAAGAGGCCTTCCTGCTTTATTTCAGTTTTCACATGTTCTGTTTTGTTCTCCTTGATGAAAGAAAATGCTTCTTAAGAGCCTCTGTACTGTAGCACATACAACCTGCACTGAAATGATTTCTGCTTCGATCTCCCCCGCTAGAGTTTGGACTCCGCTAGTACAGTGACTTTGCCTCCTGTCTTTGTATCCCAGTGGTTCTGCACACAGTTGACACTTATTACATGTTTGTTGAATGTTGACCTGATGTTGGAAGACACCCTTTCAGGAAACCTCTAGGACAGTTTGACCTTCAGCCGCCAGGTGGCACTAACGCCCAGGCGCTACAGGTGGGCAGGGAAGGAGGATGCTTTGAGGGAGGCTTAGGTGCTGGTTGCAGGTGGTGCTGGTGGGTCATGGAGTCTTTTCCTTTTCTCCTCCAGACTGTCTTGGTCTTCTTAGAGTTTTATCACAAAGCGCCATAGACTAGATGGCTTAAACAACAGACATTTATTTTCTTATAATTCCAGAGTCTGTGAAGTCCAAGATCAAGGTGCTGGTTGATGCCCTTCCTGGTGAGGGCTCTCTTCCTGGCTTGCTGTCTCCTTGCTATTTCCTTACACGGTGAAGAGGGAAAGCTTTGCTACCTCTTCCTCTTCTTATGAGGGCACTAATCTCTGCATTGTATCTCACAGCTTCTACCTGCATATTCGACTGTTTCTGGCAACACTGAACACATCCACTGCTGAAGGAATAGCACACTGCAGCCAGCATCTGTCCCTGGGTAAGTCAAAATGCTGACTATTAAAAGCACCTTAAAGAACATCACGTACAAAAGCAGGGAATGACTGCACAGGAGTTGCAAGCTGCTGTGCCACGTCTGCGCAGCTCCTTTATTCTGCAGAAACCTCAATTATTTGTCTCAGATTTTAAGAAAAGATTGCCTTAACGCTACAGGAGAGAAGCAAGGAAATAAACTGCTTTAAAGGAGAAACCAGCACAGAGTTAAAGCCAAATTTTTCTTTCTTTTTGTTTATTGAAGTATAGTTGAATTATAATGTTATGTTAGTTTCAGGTGTACAACACAGTGATTTGATATTTTTATAGATTATACTCCAAACAAAGTTATTGTAAGTATTGACTATATTCCCTGTGCTATACATTACATCCTTGTAACTTATTTATTTTATGCCTAGTAGTTTGTGCCTTTTAATCCCCTTCCCCATTTTGTCCTTCTCCCTACCCCCTTCCCTCTTGTAACCACTAGTCTGTTCTCTATGTCTGTGAGTCTGCTTCTGTTTTATTATATTTGTTCATTTCGGGGTTTTTTTTAGAGTGAACAGATGATATTTCAGATAGCCACTCTTCCAGATGAGTCAATTTCCTTGAAAATCCAATCCATATATGTTCATATGCTGTGCTGGCAGGAAGACTGACTGAAACGGCCAAAACCCAAGAGCCAATATTCTTTTGGCCAGAATAATGGAATTATTATTTTCCTAGCTATCAATCTAAGCAAACAGAGCCATCTGTCAGGCAAAGCAAACACACACACCTTAATAACAGAAAGTGCAGTTGCCTTGACAGAATTTGGATTATACTACTAACCAGGGCTGTAAGATGTGTTTTGACCTAGTATATAATGGATGCTTTTGAGGCATTCCCTAATTAGCATTTACCTACTTAAACTAATTGCTCATATTTCTTCTTCACTAGTTTATTAAACTTTGTTGGATATTCTGCACAAAACAGATGAATGTGGGCATTGCAGAACAACAAACAGTGGTGTTTCCAGTTCAATACAGTGTTGACACGGTGACACATCAGTTTCAAAATTGGATATTCTTGATACTAGGTCCCAAACAGATTAAGACAAGGCTGAAACTCTATTAAAGGCTATTACAAAATCAGAGATTTCAATGAGATACAAGAATTCTAATACTGAGTTGACAATAGCCCAGTTTCTATCGTTTGATTTGCTAAAGTCCACATGAAATAGAACTACTCTATAAGTGACAGCCAATAGCTTCCATGTTCTTCAAGGAGGAGTTAGTGGACTTGGATTTGGATTCTCAACAGTGAGCAGTCATATTGGTCAGTGTTTCTCATCCTCCCTCAACCTTCCTCAAATGCCAAATATCTCTATTATTCACCAATACCTTTCTTGATTTAGCTATTAACCAGCAAACCCACTAACAGCCAAAAGGTTCCAGCTGCTCTGGATTCCCCCTTAGAGGAGTGCCAGCTCTCAGAAGCAACAAGTCTGGGGTAGGTCCTGCTTAAGAGGGGACAGACAAATCTTATCTCCATCTTTAGCTCCAAGGGACAAGGTAGGTTATCCAACTTGGCAAATCATCACACAAATACAAAATCCCTCTCACTATGGGAATTCCCTGGCTGTCCAGTGGTTAGGACTCAGCGCCGTCACTGCTGTGGGCCCTGGTTCGATCCCTGGTTGGGGAACTAAGATCCCGCAAGCTGTGTGATGTGGCCAAAAAAAAAAATCCCTCTCACTAAAGCTGTGTTTTCCTCATGCCGAACCACTAGATGAAAAGGGTCAAACTAAGCCAGTCACTTGCAAGAGGGGCAGGTAGATGGAGACTGTTGGAAATGTACAAAATTTTCCTTCTTCATTTAGTGCCAATGCAAAGCCATTCTAGGGACTGCAAAATGTGACTTCCCAAGTGTGCTTCAAATACGTCAATGGCTGGTGCACTGGGGCTTTCCTTCATTGTATACCTATAACTTTTACTAATGTGTTAGGTAAGGGGCTTTCCATTCGCAAATTCCACGGAGGGTCCTCCAGGTTCATGAAGGCCCTCATTTTCAGATAGCTAAATAATTCGAACGATGGAGGCCTTGTCATGCTGGCTAGTGATGGCTTCAGGAAGAGACAACAACTTGGCCAATTCACAGAACTAAAAATGTTCTTTTCCCTGGCGGGGGAGAGCTGCATCTTGGGATTTCTGCTTTCTCAACACTTGTAAATCAGAAAAATAAAATGTGGATCCATGGCCTTGTCTCCTCATGCACCACATGCTTTATTATAGGTGCAATTAAGTGTACACTATGGTTACATGACAATCCAGTAATCATCTTCACTAAAATTCACAACACCATTAATCATCTCAGCGACAGCACTCCAATTTAACATCTTGGGGATTTCCTCCCCTTCTTCATCATTTATTTGCCAATATTTCCTTGTTATAAATATCCCCCTAGTGATTTTCCTTGGCAGTAACACCTGTGCTGTCTACTGTGTCTACCTTGACTATAAATAAGAACAATTCTTTAAAAAGAAAGCCCTTGAAATAATTCCTTCAGTTAGAAGGAAAGCCTTGCTATGGGGTGAATTCCTGGTCGTATTCAGTAAGTATTGGCTGTGCTGGAAGTGACCCAAGGGGCTCCTGAGCCAACCTTGTTAGGGTCTTGACATCTCTTTTTTTATTATGCAAACTTTTGAGAATCTGATGATTTAGGAACCCCCTTCTAGAAAAATGCGTCCACCTAAAACAAGCAATAAAGAAAGAAACTATCTCAAAATGAGAAAGTTCTCTTAGAAATAGAGATAAGAACTCAAAGCAGGAATAAAAAATTACTGAAAGGCATTACCCAGGACAGATAACAAGGTCAACATCACCAGTGATGTCATGTCGACAGTGTGCACTCTTGAGATGATATAATAAGAAGGGCATGTTACCTCAGTTGTCTTCCTCCAAAAGCCTGTAACCTCAGAAACATCACACAAATTCCAATGAAGGGCTTCCCTGGTGGCGCAGTGGTTGAGAATCTGCCTGCCAATGCAGGGGACACAGGTTCGAGCCCTGGTCTGGGAAGATCCCACATGCCGCGGAGCAACTAGGCCCGTGAGCCACAACTACTGAGCCTGCACGTCTGGAGCCTGTGCTCCGCAACAAGAGAGGTCGCGATAGTGAGAGGCCCGCGCACCGCGATGAAGAGTGGCCCCCGCTTGCCGCAACTGGAGAAAGCCCTCGCACAGAAACGAAGACCCAACATAGCCAAAAATAAATAAATAAATGAATAAAATAAATTTAAAAAAAAAATCCCAATGGAGGGACAATGTACAAAGTACTTGACCAATACTCCTTAAAACTGTCAACATCAAAAATTCTGAGAAACTGTCACAGCTAAGGGAGTTGAAGGAGACATGACAACTAAATGTAATGTGCTGTCCTGGATGGGATCCTAGAACACAAAAAGGGCATAAGAGAAATACTAAGGATATCTGAATAATGTGTGGACCTACCAATAACAGTTCCTTGATTGTAACGGATTACCATACTAATGTAAGATGTTAATGACAGGGGAAATGGTGTGTAGGGGATATGAGAACTTTATTATCTTCATTATTTTTCTGTAAATATAAAACCCTTCTAGAAAATATCTATTAAAAATTAATAAAAGTTTTAAAACATGAAATTGAAAAAAAGCTTCCACAAAATGAAAGAAAAAGAAAAAGCAACTGGATCTGGAGGTGAGTGGGTGGGACACTGGGCAGCAGGGGTTTCATGCCCTTTGGCTCTTCCTGGGCAGAGATGGTCAGAGCTGGCAGGAACCAGCCTGTGGGGTGGACCCACTCCATGTCCTCAGGTGTATTCAGCCTGGGGGAAGTTGAAAGCAAAACAAGGGAGACCTATGTGGAGATAAGTAACTTCCTTTGGGTCTCCTGACTCTTTCCTGGCTCCCCTGACTGACATGAGCTGTTTCCTCAAAAATGTTTCCCAAACACTGGCCTGTGCTAAAGGCAGCTGGGGGAAAATCCATGGGGCTGGGTCTGTGAGGCAGAAGGTGACCCTGAGGCAGGTGCACAGATGCCAGGAACCCACATGGCCGCAGTGGCCTTCCTAGGTCCCCTTCCCATCCCCTCTCCAAGAAGAATCTGCCCCTGGACCTAGGTGCTAGGTAATCTGACTTCTGGTGGAGGGTGTGCATGGGCACGTATGGGGGGACGGGGGCATTTTCTGGTCTCTTTTGCATCCTTAGATCTCTGATGAAGAGTGAGTTCCTCTAGGGCCTGACTCCACCAGGAGTCCTTCCTCCCACCCCTCCCCCCAGTTTACAGGCTGGGAGCTCTGGACAGTGGGGAGTGGGGAGAGGCCCTCTGGGAGATAGGGGACTTTGACCCCGGACTCCCAAGCTTCTCCTTACTCCAGGTGGTCTCAGCAATGCTGAAAACCCCTGCTGAAGACTTCACAGGAGCTTCAAGGGTAGAGGTGGAGGCCTGTTCAGGATTCCCTGGGCTGAGGGGCCCTGACAGATCACCAGAGGCCCTGCCCCTGTGACTTCCTGCTGCTGCAAACTAGATGTTCCTTTTTCACTTTTGATTTAATTTAATGTAAAAAATTTTTATTGAGGTGTAATTGACATACATCATTATATTAGTTTCAAGTTTATAACATAATGATTCAATATTTGCATATATTGCAAAATGATTAAGTCAATAAATCTAGTTAATATCTGTCACCATATATAGTTACAGAATTTTTTTTCTTGTAGTGAGAACTTTTAGATCTAGTCTTGGCATCTTTCAAATATGCAATACAGTATTTTTAACTATAGTCTCCATGCTGTATATTACATCGTTAAAACTTATTTATTTTACAACTGGAAGTCTGTACCTTTTGATCTCCTTCCCCATTTCACCCACTTCCCTCCACCCCCCGCCTTTGGCAACCACCAACCTGTCTTCTGTATCTATGAGCTTGTTTGTTTTTTTTTTAAGATTCCACATACAAGTGAGATCATACGGTACTGGTATTTCTCTGTCTGACTTACTTCACTTAGCATGATGCCTTCAAAGTCTATCCATTTTGTAGCAAATGGCAAGATTTCATTCTTTTTATGGCTGAATAATATTCCACTGTGTATGTATATATATCACATTTTCTTTATCCATTCATCCATTGATGGACACTTAGGTTTTAGGTTGTTTCCATTTCTTGGTTACTGTAAATAATGCTGAAATGAGCATGGGAGTGCATGTATATTTTTTCAAGTTAGTGTTTTCATTCTCTTCAAATAAATACCCCATAGTGGAATTGGTGAATCATATGGTGGTTCTATTTTTAATTTCTGAGGAACCTCCGTAGTGCCTGCAACAATTTACTTTCCCAAAAACAATGTACAAGGGTTCCGTTTTCTCCACATCCTTGTCAGCATTTGTTATTTCTCGTCTTTTTGATAATAGGCATTCTAACAGATGTGAGGTGATATCTCGTAGCGGTTTTGACTCGTATTTCCCTGAGGTTGGTTATATTGAGCATGGTTTCATGTACTTGTTGCCCATCTGTATGTTTGGGAAAATGTCTATTCAGATCTTCTTCCCATTTTTAAATTGGATTGCTTGTGCTTTTACTGTTGAGTTGTATGAGTTCTTTACATAGTTTAGATCTTAACCCCTTTTCAGATATAAGATGTGAAAATATTTTCTCTCATTCAGTAAATTGCCTTTTCCTTTTGTTGATGATTTCCTTTATTGCACAGAAGCTTTTTAGTATGACGTAGGCTCACTTGTTGCTTTTTGCATTTCTTGCTTTTGCTTTTGGAGTCACACTTAAAAAATCATTGTCAAAACCTAGGCGTTTTATGGTTTCAGAATTTACATTCAATTCTTTAATCTATTTTGAGTTAATTTTTGTGTATGGTATAAGATAGTGGTCCAGTTTCATTCTTTTTCTTTTTTAACTTTTTATTTTATATTGGAGTATAGTTGATTAACAGTGTTGTTTTAGTTTCATGAGTACAGCAAAGTGATTCAGTTATACATATACGTGTATCTAGTCTTTTTCAAATTATTTTCCCATTTAGGTTGTTACATAATATTGAGCAGAGTTTCCTGTGCTACACAGTAGGTCCTTGTTGGTTATCCATTTCAAATAGAGCAGTGTGTACATGATAGTCCCTAACTATCCCTCCCCTGAACCCTTCCCCCTGGTAACCATAAGTTTGTTCTGTAAGTCTGTGTATATGTTTCTGTTTTGTAAATTTTAGTTCATTTGTATCGTTTTTTTTTTTAGATTCTGCATATAAGCAATATCATATGATATTTGTCCTTCTCTGTCTGACTTACTTCACTCAGTATGACAATCTCTAGGTCCATCCATGTGGCTGCAAATGGCGCTATTTCATTCTTTTTAATGGCTAAGCAACACCCCAATGTTCATTGCAGCACTGCTCACAATAGCCAAGACATGCAAGCAGCCTACATGTCCATCAACAGAGGAATGGATAAAGAAGATGTGGTACATATATACAATGGAATATTACTCAGCCATTTTCATTCTTTTGCATGTGGTTATCCAGTTTTCCCAACACCATTTATTGAAGAGACTGTTCTTTCCCCACTGGCTCCTTTGTCATAAATTAATTGACCATATATGTGTTGGTTTATTTCTGTGTTCTTTATTTTGTTCCATTGACCTGTGTGGGTTTTTTTTTTTTAGCATCTTTTTTGGAGTATAATTGCTTTACAATGTTGTGTTAGTTTCTGCTGTATAACAAAGTGAATCAGCTATATGTATACATATATCCCCATATCCCCTCCCTCTCGTATCTCCCTCCCACCCTCCTTATCCCACCCCTCTAGGTGATCACAAAGCACCGAGCTGATCTCCCGGTGCTAGGCAGCTGCTTCCCACTAGCTATCTATTTTACATTTAGTAGTGTATATATGTCAATGCTACTCTCTCACTTTGTCCCAGCTTACCCTTCCCCCTCGCTGTGTCTTCAGGTCCGTTCTCTACATCTGCGTCTTTATTCCTGTCCTGCCCCTAGGTTCATCAGAACCTTTTTTTTAGATTCCATATATATGTGTTACCATATGGCATTTGTTTTTCTCTTTCTGACTTACTTCACTCTGTATGACACACTCTAGGTCCATCCACCTCACTACAAATAACTTAATTTCGTTTCTTTTTATGACTAATATTCTATTGTATATATGTGCCACATCTTCTTTATCCATTCATCTGTCGATGGACACCTAGGTTGCTTCCATGTCCTGGCTATTGTAAATAGTGCTGCAATGAACATTGCGGTACATGACTCTTTTTGAATTATGGCCTTCTCAGGGTATATGCCAGTAGTAGAATTTAGTTTTCAGACTTGAATTTCTGAGGATAACACTGCGGACTTTGAGACTGTCCTTCTGAGGGGTGGATGCTCTTGGGGTGAATTAGCACCCCTGAAACAGGTCTGGGAAGGTATAACCATGGAGGAGCTCACCTTCGTTTTCCCACAGAACACAGCACCTTGGGCCCTCGGGGGCCAAGTGTCTATCAGAAGGGGAGGTGCTGGGTGAGGTCACGCTGCCCCTGAAGCCACCTCAGGGCTCAGACCACAGCAGATGGTGACCTGGACAGGAAATGAGAACCTGGCTCTGCCGACACACAGGTGTGCTCAGTCAATATTTGCTGAGTGGAAACAAGTCATGGCTGCCATGTGCAGCTTAGCTAAAAGCTGCCTGTCTTGCTCAAGAGCATATGTGACACCCCAGCGTCCCCACAGGAGGGCTGGGACCAGGGTGAGTCAACAGGACACCCACTCTCAGGTGCCGACCTTGAACTTGCACCAGCCTGAGAGTGGGGTCTCCTTGTCTCCCTGGTCACAGGGCCTGGGGCCTGCATCAGAAGAGGGGGACAAGAGCCAGTAAACTAGTCACATCACAAATGACCAACAACTAGCTGAAGTGCTGTGGGAGCCCAGTGCAGAGAGCACCTAAGTCATCTGGGGCAGATGGGGCAGGCTCCCAGGGAGCCATCTGAGCTGCATCTGGAATGATCGGTGGACATTTGACAGGGGGCGAGAGGGAAGGGTCTTACTCCAGGGAGTGGGAGAAGGTGTGCAGGCTGGAGGCTGATGGGGGTTCTTTCTTAGGCCCATAAAGGATGGGGAGTGACCCCTAAAATGGGGAGGTTTTTCCCAGTTATCTGTTCCTGCTGGGGCTCTCCCTCCCCTCTGTGCTCCCAATGGAAGGGTCTCAAGTGTCTGTGGGCACCTTGTCAGGAACTGTGAGTGGGGATCTGAGAGCCCACTCAGCTCCCTGTGGGGTAGAGTAATGTGGTCTGAATGCCTGGCGTGGGTAGAAGGATGTGCTGTGTGTTGTGGTCTGTCCTCCCCCGCTGGACAGAAGAGAGATGCTGACAACCAGTCCAGCCAAGAATCGCTGGGGAAATCTAGTGAAAAAGGAGCCCAGCAGAAAGAAGCCAAAAGATGTGGCTGGGGTGAGAGTCATGGACAAACAGGAGCCTCCCAGGAGCTGGGAACAAGCTCAGGGTGACAGCAATGTCTCCACTGGGGTGGGGGGGGGCGCTTCTCCAGGTTTAAAAGGTAATGTCATTGGTGTGGCAGATGGGATGGATGTTAAGACTAAAATGAAAAGGCCCTGTGAAAGCTGGACCATGAGACTCCCTAGGAGGAGAGTGTTCACTGCCCCAGGAAGAAGGGCAGGTCCGCCAGCCTGCAGCTCACAGACAGTGAGGGTCCCCGGGCCCTGCTGGGAGACCAGCTGAGGCTTCTCAGGCCAGCAGCCTTTGCAGGTCTGGCTGGGCTGGGGGCACAGACCGTTTGTGATGTACTGAGTGCAGGAGGAGGAGCTGTGGTTGGACAAAGGCCACCTTGATCTCAGAGGCTGCTGAGATGCAGCCACAGGCCTTAGTTTTCCTGCCTGGAATGGTGCTAGGGAGGAGAGAGGCTGCCCTGGGACAGGCCTGGCCTCCCCCTTTCATGTGGCTTCTCAAAGTCTGAAACCATCTTGTGTGGGAGATTCACTGCACTGAGAGGGACTTGGATCTGGAAAGACCATTGGTATGAAAGGACAGGGACCTGGTCCCAGGCCAGGCTCTACTACATATTGGGTTTATTCATTAACCTCTTTGGATCCTCAGTTTCTACATCTGTAAAATGGGAAGATAATTGTAATAATATCTATCTGTCTCTCATAGACGAAAATGCTTTGTGAATTTGAAAGAGGTAGACAGGTTGGGGGTGGTGATGATGATTTAGCTTTCCAGCTGCTGAGGTGGCTGAGAAGCTGACTTAAGAGATTTCCAAAAAGTCCCTGGTGTTCTGCCAGCATGGAATGTTTATTGTCTGGCTCTCTTCCGGTGTCCCTGGCCTGTAGCTGCATTGCTGTTTCCCTCTCTCTAGGCTCCTCCTCCCTCCCCAAATCCTGAGCAGATGGTTTACAGACCCAAACACAAGAGGACTAACACAAGAGGACTTATAGGACATGGGAGAGCGAAAATATGAAGCTTGCTCCCCATCACTCTGAGAGGGACCAGTGGGTGAGCTGCCTGGATTTTGACCCCAGACAAGAAGTTTCTGACCACAGTCTCATTACCTTTTGCAGTAATTTCCCCATTACTAGAGGAGGTTGGAGGGAATAAGCCAGCGTTGGATATTCACTTGTCTGGGATTCAGCAGAGCAATTTAAGGAGCACAGAATGGACTCAGGTGACTTGCTTGAGGTCACACAGTGGGATGGGACAGTGGCTGTGATGTTGGGGTTTTTTTTCTAGAGTTTGTTGTCGAGAGTCCAGACCCTATGCTTGATTCACTGTATGACCTTTTGCAGATTACACTGCCTCGCTTGGTCTCAGTTTTCACATCCGTAAAATGGGTTTAATACACAGTGCCATGACTACCTTGAGTGCATGGTCATGGGGCCAGTCATGCATGGGGCTCCTCAGCCTTGGGACAGCTGAGGGGGAAGTCTCAGCGGGGATGAGAAGGAGGCACTGCCCAGGAGTTAGGTAGATGGTGCTGCTCCCCTAGGGTGTGGGCCCAAGAGTTCTCCGATGTTGTGGGGTATTCAGTCTGGTGAGAAGAGGCGAAAGCCTGAGCCTCAGTAGGTGGGAGTGAGTCTGAGGCAGCTGAGGCTGTGGCCAGGAGGGGTGTGTAGATATCTATCCCTGCCCCTCTGTGATAGCAGGAGCAGGCCTGGCAGAGGTTTAAAGGGAAATGGTAGGAATGAAGCAGACAAGAGCCTATCAGATACCGTGGGGTCTGGCTTTGCCCTGTGTGTAGGGAGAATAAGTAACACTAGGGGCAGCTGGAAAGCCATAAGGGTGCAAGCAATAAATGCCAATATTTGCATTTGTGATACGGGGAGTTGACACTTCCCCCAAAGAGCTTTGTTCTTTTGCTCATAGCTTCTTACTTAGGCAACTGACATTTGAAGTTTATGGAAAACCAAACTCATTAAACAGTGTAAAGACAGAGGAGACAGCACCCAAGGCAGCAGAGGCCCAGCCTACCCTGGCTGAAATAGCATGACTTCTGTGCCCAACCATAGGCTGACACTGAAGAGCAAGCTGTCTGGGCTGAGCCTAACCCCAGGGAAACAGGCAAGGGAATTATAGAGAGTGCCAGTGTGGGGAGTGTGAGATCAACAAGCTGGTGTGACCACAGGGATGGGGTATCTCCAATAGTGAAGTTGTTTATATATTTATTCTGTAATTGTTTATTGAGGTCCTACTGTAAATGCTGGGGATCGTAATAGGAAACATCTGAGTGGCTTACTACAGGCTAGTGGGCTGGCAACCCAGAGCTAACATGCTAGCCCCGCCCTAGGGGTGGGGAAGAGCCTAAGTGTCCCTTTGAGTGACACTTCCCTTCTCTCCTGCCCCTCCTCCTATAGACCTTTCTTCCACAGCTGCACAGGCAGGCAGGCAGCCTGTGATGGGGCCCTGCTCAGAAGACCCCCATCTCTGCTGGGCCTCCCGGCTCCTGGGATTCACCAGCCTACTCCTCAGTGAGTGGCCCGGGCTCCTGGGAGGGAGGACCTTTGGGGGGAGCAGGGAGGCAATGTCCCCTTTCCACGTCTAAAGTCTTTGGTGAACAAAAAGACAAAACAGCTCTGTAATTATTTAGCAAATACAGTGCATTTGGTTTAGAGCCCTGGGGTGAACAGAAGAACAAAATGGCCTTTTGGTTGTGGCGAGCCTGGGACCCCTGTGCTCAGGCAGCCTTGGCTGCATTAAGGGAAACATTTCCAGGGAGGCGAGGCTGTTTCTGTGCAATAACAGAGAGACTGGGAGAGCATCGAGCTGCCTGGGAAGAGGGAGGGAGACAAAGAAACCCTCTCCTTGGCGTGGAAGGGCTGGGGAATGAAGCTCCCCTGGTCTGGACTCAGGGGGGAACGCCTGGCAGCCTGTGCAGTTGTCCTATGGGGGAGGGTGCCAACCAGAACCCTGTGTCTGAGAGGGAGGAAGCAACTCTAGTCTGGGTTTCTTGAGCAAGATGTAAGATGTTGAATACAGTGAAATTCTGCTTTGGTAAAAGGAACAGCAGCCTGTAAAATTTAAGGGTTTCTGTATACCCATGTGTCGAAAGAATATGGAGAAACTACAGAAGGAACAGTAGACTGGTAATGTGGGCTCCAGAAGGGAGTGAACTTGGGGAGAAGAGAAATGGAAGTAGAAACAATAGGGAGTTAAGTGAAAATGAGCTGAAGACTGGACAACACCGTAATCACATACAGGACTTCCTGGGAGATTATATGATTATGTCTAAGGAAATTAAATAAAAACTAATGAGAAAATACTAATACCCAGTGAATTATGAATTCTGGAGAAAGTTGGAAAGCTTTTATTGTTTTAATTTTTTGTTTTAGTAACCCAGCCACTGAATAAACTTGCAGGAGTTATATGAAATTTAATGAATTAGAGACCTTTTATAAACAGATGTCTTGAAATAAGAATGAGCTTTGTAAAACATGACCTCTTTTTTAACAAGTTAAATTTATGTCTACAGTAAAATGTAGGCCTTCTCTTCAATTTTACGTAACTGGAAAATATGTTCTGTTATTTAGAGTTTTCTCCGTAGGCTCTGGGGTTGGAAGATTACATAAGAGAGAGAGAGAGAGAGAGAGAGACAGAAAGAGAGAGGAGGGAAATGGACAAAATTTTAAGTTGATTTGTAAGTGTTAAATTTTATATTATTTACATAAACTTTTACTCTGTCTTGTTTGTAACCACACCCCCCAGCTTTATTTTCTTCTTCAGGATTAGATCTTTTGTAGATCACAGCTCTTGCTGCCTTCCTTCTCTTTCCCTGTCTTCTTTTAACTTCCTCACAGCTGGGCTCACCAGCCCCTTCTGGGTGGGTCCTCCCTGCAGCCTGAGGGCTGAGCCTCTTCTCTCCCTGGTTCCCTCCTTTCCAGCACATGGGGAGTCTGGTTAGGCTGCTGTCTAACTCTCAGCCAGCCAGAAGTCCCTGCCCCGCTAAACCCCTCTAAGTACTTGCTTCCCCTTTCCCAGGAGAGGAAAGCTGGAGGATGAGCCTCCAGGAACTGCTCTGATCCTGGTGATGAGAGAGCAGTGCTGGGAGGGGAGCTCCTGCGGAGGACAGGCACAGAATGGGGAGGTGATGGGCGGCTCCTGCAGGGGAGAAGCACTGGGCTGGGAGACAGGAGCCCTGGCTCCAGGCGTGGCTCTGCCCTATGTGACCCAGGACAAGTTCACCCCCTGGGGCGCCTCCTTCTCTGTGACAGGAGGGGCCTGGGCAGATCCCCCCTAAGACCTGACCTGGAGGAGATGCCTGGTTAAGTGAGTTAGTGATTAAATAAAAACAAAGAAATATCTGAAATACTTGTGCATGTGAAAGCTGGCGCGAGCTATTCTCTGCTTCCAGTGAGAGCCAGGAATGGGCATAAGTACAGCAGGAGGGAGGCAGGCCTGAAATAATGAGAATTTATTGAATTGGAGAGAGGATTGGGACCTTGGAAGCCAGAGGCCAACCCAGGCAGATGGATCTTGACCTGGTGGAAGAAGCAGATTGATCATCTTTTCAGGATAAGACACTTTCCCTGGTCCTGTTCTGTCCTACCTTGGTCCCCAGGAAGGAAAGAGGGTATTGGGTCCCTGCGGTCTGTGTCTGAAGTGGGAGGGTGGGCTCAGGAGGAGGTGCCACTGAGGAGAATGTGCCCACTGGTCACAGCTCTGCAGGAAAATGACCAAGGAAGGCCTAATGCGGCCTCGTGGGGCCTGGCTAGGGAAGTGCTGTCTTGGTGGCAGGGACAGCAGAGCTCACTAAATGATCACACTTCCCCTCATATTCTAGTCCCTGGCAGTTAGTCAGAGCCTTGTGACAAATGCTGGCCACAAAGCAAGAGCAGGGATCATGCTCCTTCTGGACAGATGCAGTGAAACCCCCTGTGTGATTCTCCTGTCTCCCCTCCCTGCTGTGGGGCTGGGAGCCTGTGAGGATGCTGTGAGTTCCATGGGTGCAGCTACAAGGAGGTAGAACCTCTGGCCTGTGTGACAGGACCCCTCCTCACTGTCTCATGGAACCTGTGGTGGGGGATATAAACTCCCCTTGTTCTAAGACCCTGAGGTATTGTAACTGTTTGTTATGCAGCACTGCCTAGCCTGTCCTGCCTACTACACTGCCTAGAAGGAGCAGGAAAGAGAGCAGCCTTCATATCTGTATTAGATATCTACTGCTGTGTAACCTGTCACCCCAAAACTTAGTGCCTTAAACACCACCAGGCATACTCTCACAGTTTCTGTGGGTCAGGGCCCAGGGGTGAATCAGCTGGGTCCTCTGGCTCAGGGTCTCCCAGCCTGAAATCAAGGTCTTGGCTGGGGCTGCAGCAGCTCAGGGTCAGCTGGGCAGGATCTGCTTCCAAGCCTACTCATGTGATTGCTGATGGGAGGCAGTTCCTGTGTCTGCTGGACTGAGGGTCCCTGTTCCTCCCTGGATGTTGGCCAGAGGCTGCCCGGTTCCTTGTCACGTGGGCCCCTCCTTAGGACAGCTGACAACACGGCAGCTGGGTTTCTCAGAGTGAGCAAGAGAGAGAGTGAAGGAGAGAGAGAGAGAGAGCAAGAGGGAAGTCACAGTCTCCTATAACCTAGTATCACTGAGTGACATTCATCAAGTCTGCTGTGGTCCATTCCTTAGAAGCCAGTCACTAGGTGCAGCCCACCCTCTAGGGGAGGGCATTACACAAGGATGTGAACATGAGGAGACACTTAAGAAGCTCCTCCTACAGTTATGCATTTGGTATTGACAGAAACTCTGCTAGGTGCTTTTTTTTTTTTTTAATAAATTTATTTATTTTATCTTTGGCTGTGTTGGGTCTTCGTTGCTGCGCATGGGCTTTCTCTAGTTGCGGCGAGCGGGGGCTACTCTTCGTTGCGGTACGCGGGCTTCTCATTGCAGTGGCTTCTCTTGTTGCAGAGCACAGGCTCTAGGCGCGCGGGCTTCAGTAGTTGTGGCACACAGACTCAGTAGTTGTGGCTTGCGGGCTCTAGAGCGCAGGCTCAGTAGTTGCGGTGCACGGGCTTAGTTGCTCCGCGGCATGTGGGATCTTCCCAGACCAGGGCTCGAACCCATGTCACCTGCATTGGCAGGCAGATTCTTAACAACTGAGCCACTAGGGAAGCCCCTGCCAGGTGCCTGTGATCCATGATCTCATTCAGTTTATACTGTCATTATGAAGCAGGTGAGGAAACCGCAGGTTAGCAAGTTTAAGTAACCTGTTCAAAGTTACAATTCACTAGAGCCAGGACTTAATTCTAGAATTGCTTCAGATTCATTTTACTAGGCTTCATCCTAAGAATCAAGGGAGTATATTGGATGAATTTCATTTAAAAGATGGGTTTTGTGGTTTTCTCCTTTATTGTTACTGAAAAAAAAATACATTTCCTGTTTCCAATGCCCTAGGCATCTGCTGCACTGGGGTCAAGAGTTCTGGGACACATGGTTCTGGAGTTCAGGATTCTGGAGCCCATGTTCATCTGCACAGGGTCCGAGGAGGTTCTGTGTTGTTTCATGTGATCAGGAAGCAAGAAGCTAACCTGGAGGAGGTCACATGGGGCTTTGGCCCTGACTCAAACTACAGAGTCCTGCTGCGAGTCTATGCTGGGGTAGACACTCCCACTTGGGTCAGCCTCCAGGACAAGTACCAGCAGAGGGTCCATGTGCCCAACATCTTGTCCCTGAAGATTGAGAACCTGACCTCTGAGGACAGTGGACTGTACCGGGCTCGAGCCAGCTTCACTGGAGGAATAGAACTTAACCAAGTTTTCCCCCTCACTGTCTATGGTAAGTGACAGGACCTGACCCCATCCCATGGCTTACCTCCTTCTTTTGTGCTACGAGTTTCACATAGGTCCCATTTTTCAAGATTCCTTCCAGACACCAGCCTTCAGACTCTATTTTCTCCTCTGAAATTAGGGTAAGTGAGTTTACAGCAAATGGTGAGCAGAGCTGAGATTCACAGCAGGGATAAACCACTTCAGTGTTTTGGGAGAGGAGAATGGAAATTTGGGGAAATGATATTGCCTAAACAATTATTGTACTTTATAGGTCTAGATTTACTTAATTTGTGTATTAGTTGTCTACTGCTGCTAGAACAAATTGCTATAATTTAGATGCTTAATAAAACACAAATTTATGATCTTACTGTGCTGTAGGTCAGAAGTCAGATATGGGTCTCACTGGGCCCATGTCGAGGTGCTGGCAGGGCTGTGTTCCTTTCTAGAGTTTCCAGAAGGAGATTCATTTATTTGTCTTTTCCACCTTCTAGTGGTTGCTTACATTACTTGGCTCATGACCACCTTCCTCCACCTTCAAAGCAGGTAATAGTGAGACCAATTCTTCTCACATTCTTATCCCTCTGACCTCCTCCTCTTCTTCCTTCTTCCACGTTCAGGGACCCTTGTGATTACATTGGTCCCATCCAGGTAGTCAGAACAATCTCCTTATTTAAAAGTCAGCTGATTAGCAACCTTAATTCTACCTGTTACCTTAATTCCACTTTGCCATGTAACCTAACATATTCACAAGTTCTGAGGATCAACATGGACGTATCTGGGGTCCATTATTCACCTACCACAATTCATAAGCCCACGTAGTTAATGCCTCCTCTCCTTTTACTCAGCACCACCCAAGGCCAGCCTCACTCACAGACTCCACAAATCCAGCTCTAGAAACCTCAATAGATGTAGGAGAAAGGTTGTACTGCAACACTTCCAAAGAACCTCACTTAGTCAACACTTTCTTTCCCTGAAGTCCCTGTCTGCATAAAGGCCGTTATAGCTTTAGGTCCCCATGTGATTTCTAAGACCAACTTATCAATATGTCACTTCTCAAGTTCAGCGGCATATTCTAACCAGACTCAGACTCATCATTCCCAGTTGCTACCACCGCATCTCCTGCAAATGTCTCCTATTGGGAGCACAGGGCCTTTCTCTGGGCTCCCAGTGCTGGCCAGATGTCCTCCTTCTCTACGGGCTATGCAAACCCAGGCATTATCTGAGCAGGAGAAGAGAGCAAGTCCTGATCTGGGACTAGCCTTTCTGTCCCAGACTTCTTCCCCTTCCAGAGGAAACCCCATTTTCTTAGAAATAACGGGCCTTGGGTAGGTGAGATCCAGGTTTTATTTTCTTGTTGGAGATTTTTAAGGCTTACTCAATCTAGTGAAATAACATAGGACTTAACTCAGTGGCTCCCTTCTTTATTGTCACGTGCTATGTATTAAGTATTGGGCAAATTGTATTTTACTTGTAAAATGCATTCACCATCATTAAAGGGAGGATGCCAGGATTTCAATGAGATACTGGATGAGAACGTGCAGACTGTATTGTTCTCCATTCATGTGAGGCTCCATTGTTTTTTCCCTCTTACCCTAGAGCCGGTGCCCCTTCCCCAGATCCTGTTCAAGTTACCATCCATCACACCAAGCTGGTGCAATGTCACCCTGGAATGCAGAGCCTCAGGGGCCACACAGGACCTGAAGGTGACCTGGCAGAACAAGGGCCTCTCCAGGGAGCTGGAGCAGAGAGTAACACCGGGACCAGCCTCCAATTCCTGGACCTTGCCTGTGAACCTGCCCCTGAGCCAGCCCAATGCCAGCTTCACCTGTGTGGTCAGCAACCAGGTGGATCAGAAAACTGCCACCTTAGACCTTGGGGAAGTCTGTGTCCATGGTGAGTGTACCTGCCAGAGGGGAGGGGCATTCTCAGAGCTCAGGTGCACTGGGGTGAGGGTTCTGGGCTTTTCTCCCCACCATGTTATTAGCACCACCTTCCATCGGGTCACCGCATACAGGAGTCTGGGAGGTACAGCAAACTCATCTCTGCTTTTCATTGTCACGTCCATGCCCGCCTCTCCACCCCCTCTTTTTTCCCCTAAGATACAAGCGTTTTGTTTTTGATGCAAATCTTGCCCACGCAGCTCCAGATGAGCAGCTCCCAGTCCCAGCTGGCCCTGGAGGGAAAGCAGGGGTGGGGTGGGGGAAGTGAGGAGAACTAGGGCTGCAGCCCGCAGAGGTGTTCCCTAGAGATGTATTTCCCTGAGGGCCCACACCTCCCCTGACCCATGCTCCCTGCTGCCTGCACCTGCCTGCCTGCCTGCCCACCTGCTTGCTGCCTGCTGGGCATCTCCCTCCTTCCCAGCTGCTGTGGTGCAGTGTCAGAGCTGGTCCAGGGCAATAGCTTTCCAGTATTCTCCCACCTCATCCATTATCCATAGTGTGTCCACTGGAATCTTTTGAAAAGAAATTGGATCTTGAAATTGGTCTGTGTCATCTGGAGGAGTATGACCCGCTGGCTCCCTGTAGGATTCAGGGCTCAGATGCTCCTCTGCCCATGTTTCTTACCTCATACACTTCACACGGAATTGTTTGCTTGGAGCTCCTGAATATGTTCTGCTATTATAAGCTTCTGAGCCTCTGGAAATGCTGTTTCCTCACCATCAGCCATCCCAAGTCAAGAGTCCTTCACTTCCTTGCTTATTCCTGTTCAAGGATTTCCCTCAGGTCATGGGCATGTGACCAGCACCATAACGCAGGATCCTGCGCTTGGTTATAATTCTGTTATTAATAAAGTTTGAACAAGGGTGTCTCAATCTCATGTGGCACAGGGCCCTGCAGGTGCTATAACTGTCCTGCCCTCAAGCACCATCCCCTTTAAGGAGTAGTCCGTAGCCACCCCACACTAAATAGCAATGTTGTTTATGGGTTTGTCTCCTCCGTAGCCTGGAACACCTTGAGGGCAGAGGCCATGTCTTGTTCTCCTTTGAATTCATGTACCGAGCAAAGCTCCTGGCACTGTTTGCTCACAGTCAGGATTTCATTGAGTGAATGAATGACCTGGTATCCTGAGTGTAGTCTTACCCCTCTAACCCATCCCCCATGAGCTGCTGGGAGGAACTGATGTGTCAGCATCACTTAAAATCCCGCGTTACCCTCCCCTCAGCCCCATCCTGGAGTCTCAGATAAAGTTCAATGCTCAGCATGACCCACAAAACCCTCTGGAAAGAGACTCTTCCTCCCTCTGACCCTCCTCACCCGGCTCCTCCCTGCCCTGTCCCTCTCCTGCCTGCTGCAGTGGGATGATGGCAGCTCCCAGGGCTGGCAATTTGACACAGTCATTTCTCACATGTCGTGCCCCTCCTTCCTGGAATTCTGTGCCCACGCTGAATATCTAGTTAACTCCTATTCCTCCCTAAAGACTCAGTTTACACATCACCTCCTCTGGGAGGCCCTCCCTGAAGACATGTGTACAAGGTGTAAACCTCTATTGCACTGCAGTCCCTCTGGCTGGCAGACTTTGGTATTTTCTCAGTCTTCCCCCACTGGGTGACCCCGTCTTGTTCATCTCAGTACCCCTGGCACCAAGCAGGAGCTCAGGACCTGGTTGAATGGATGAAACTGACATGCTCCTCCCTCTTCAGCTTCTGAACCTTGACCCTTCAGACCTCTCCACCTGCTCTCTCTCTATCTCCCCTTGGCAATGGGTATCTTAGGTTCTGTCTTTCCTTAACTTTCTTCATTCTCTCTGTGTGAGGGAAACAGATTCACAAGGACAGGTCAGTGCTGTCCCCCTGCCAGGCATCCTAGGGGCTGTCGTGGCTGTGCTGTTGACCCTTGGAGGAGGACTGTACCTTTGGAAGACACGTGAGAAGAAGAAGAAAATGCAGACTGGAAGAGGCAGGTTGCACTTCTCCCTCCTGCCCTGATACCTCCCCTCCCCCACTGGACCCTTGGTTCCTTTCCTTCTGCATTTTGCTGCTCAAGGAATCTCTCTGCAGAGGGAATGGTGGGTGTGGCCTTGGCCTTGGGGTTCGGAACAGTGGGGGAGCGTACAGGTTTTCAAGGCCCAGGTTCAAGCTCCACTCTGTGTATGACTCAGGTACAGAATTGCAGGAGGACCACAGGGACAATGATAGTGGCATCCAGTATGCGGAGCTGAGCCAGCAGGAGTCTCGAAAGGGCACGCACAAGGTGAGAGCTGGGAGCTGTGCCCAGCCTGGGCTCTCCTGGGTCCGTCCTCACCTGGGTCTGGGCCTGTCAACCCAGTCATCTGCCTTTCCTGGCCCCACTGTCTCTTTAACTCTTTCCAGGTGGTCAGTGGTATTTACTGAGAAAATTTATAACTGGGGCCAGTGCAGTGCTGGGCGCTTTGGGGGAATTCACGTGCAGCTCATGTCAGCAGCATTGGTTCCATGTGGGTCCCTCTGGGGCCTCTCTCAGCTGTTCTAGGAACTCTCTGTCTTGCATTCCTAGGGTATTGGTGAACAACATTTAGAAGAAAAGGAGCCTGTTAATACTGTCTACAGTGAGGTCCATAAGCCAGAAAGTGAAGCCATGAAGATAATTTAATTGGAGGAGGTAGGAGAACTGGAACTCCTAGGACACCTCCACTCGGAGCTTGATCCCTGCAGACACCTGCATCTCTCAGCTCTGGTCCAGCTCCAGCTGCCCTGGTCTGCGTTACTCTGACCCTCCTGCCCTCAACTCCCTGGGCACACATGGCCTTGTCATAGCCTCTGTCACCTCTCCAAGCTGCCTTCCCACTCAGGATCCTCACCCTGCAGGATGCGTGCTCTTTTTCCATCATTGACTCAGCTCCTGACCACTCTCCTCCTGAGGCTTCCCAAAGAGAACCTTCCTGCACATGATAATCCCCACAGCCTCTGCTGTGTGTCTTTCTGAGAACACAGCCCAGGCATGGGGACCGTGTAGAAGATATTGACCACGCCGCAGAGGAAGGGGTTAGGACCTTGGTGCTGGAAGCTGAGTTGGGGGTCCGTGGAGGCAGCATGGGTAGGTGGGATCCCACAAAGGGCTGGCCTGAGGCTTCCTTTGCACCCTGTATAGGGCAAAATGTTTGTGTCGAGCGGTGTGTTTGTGTGTGTGTGTGTGTGTGTGTGTCTGTGTGTATGTTGGGGGAGTATCCAGTGTATATTATACATTGGGCCACAGCCCTTTTCCCTGACCACTAGTACTAACCTCAGCTTCAGCTCGTAGACCTCAAATCCACCTCTTGTGGAGTGGGAAAAGGAATGTGTACTGTTTCTGGACCTTCCAAGACTTCTGTTTCTCAGAGAGGGACCCAAGTCGGGACCTGTGTTCTTAGGAAAACAGCCTCGGCCCTTCCTTGTCTGGGGTCGGGGCACTTGGTCATTAGAATGGAAGCGCGGCACGCTGCTTCCGCCTCCCCTTGATGAGGCTGCTGGGAGGGGTGAGGGGTGAGGCTTGTAGGAAGGTCTGAGCCAACCCTCTCCTGCCTCTTCTACTGACCCTCAGCGCCCCACAGCCCTGCTGGCCTCAGATCCTAGGTCAGCCTCCTCTTTGCTCACTCACATCCCTCTGCCTGAAATGATGGCTCCCTTTCCCTATCCCTTCCTCCCATCCCTGCCTGTTGGAATCCTACCATTCCAACCCAAAACCCCCTTCCAAGTCACATGTTCTACATCTTCACATGGGTTTGAAACTAGTCTCTCCCACATCTGTCCTTTTCAGACAACTTGGACATAATCAAGGCCCCTGCCATAGGTTTGCTTTGGGTTGGTCATGAGTCTTCCCTGCTAGCCTCACCTGGGGCTCCCTCAGGAGGGTTCTGGGGCTTTAGGAGGCCAGTGCCAAGGAGACAAGCACCTCTTTCTGTGAAGGGTCTGAGCTACTCTTACTCCCAACTCCCACAGAGACTCAGCAGACAAGACCCAGAGCACAGAGGCTGCTGAAGGTCTTTGTGGTAGTGACTCCACAAGGAAGCAAAGAGGACATGATGAACTCCAATGACACGGCCTGGTTTCCCCAACCCACATCCAGCTTCACGTTGCCTGAGGACCTAATGTAGCCAGCACTGTATTGTGTGGAAGCTTCTCCTCTCCCTGGGGGTCCTCACCTCCTCGAAGCCTCTGCCTTCCGCCTTGAGTCCCAGCTCTTGAATCGGAGATGGACTCACTCTGATACTATGATCTGTGGTCCTTTGTCTGCTGGCCTAGACTCCTAGGTCTCTTGGTTCCCCTCCCAGCTCAGCAAGCTCAGCTGCTTCACTTCTGACCTCAGAAAGCCAAGTTCTGAGCTAAAGGCTTGAGCGTCATGCTAGGATCCTGCTAGATGGTGCATGAATAAGAGAGGAGCAGAGTTTCCATAATAAGGCTCTTTCTAACCTCTTTCTGCTCAGGCTGAACAGAAGGCTGAGAAGGAAAAAGATGACATCTCTCACTGGCATCCCAGGTGACCGGTCATGGCTGGGTATCAGTGCCCATCAGTCCAGAAGCAGTGTAAGATGTGACCACCCATTGACCCCTCCCCCCCACCTAAAGCAGAAGAGGAAAAAAATGAAAGAGGAAGGGAACTTGACTTTCCAAGCCTATCATGAACCAGGTTTTGTCCCAGGCATTTTATAAATATCATTTCTTCTTATTCTTACAAGAACTCTCTAGGGTAGGTATTACTATCCCCATTTTGCAGGACAAGTAACCAATGTCCCAAAATAGTTGGTGGCAGAGCAAAGCCTTAAATCCAACACCGGACAATTCCAGCATTCATATCTTATCCTTTGCCACATGGTCACTGAAGACCTTGTAATTCTGGAGTATTCAGAGGAGAATATCCTCCATTTGTTCCTCTTCCAAGGATCCTGGTCTTCTGACTCAGGTGCCGCAACTTGGAATGAGTTCATCCTGATGATGGATGGAGCAGTTGGTGGTTGAAAGAGGAATTGTCCCTTAAGTGGACAGTGGGGTAGGAGATGTGGGTGGGAGACATGGAATGAGAGACCCTGCCCTCTGGCTCAGATGAGACATTCAAAGCAGAGATGCTTCTTCCTCTTGGGTCTTGTGGGAGACCCTCTCATTCTCATTACTTCCTCTCATTCAATGTGTGTTGTGGCTTTCAGCATCCCTATTCTCAAGCCAACTTCCTTTTCCATTATTATTCATAACTTCATTCAACAATTATGTGAGGCAGAAATCCTCAGTGTACAAATGGAAAATTTAAATCCAGAGATGTTAAGTATCCTACAGAAGTCCTCCCAAGTGTAAGTGATGTAGGCATATCAGGGGATAATAATTTCACACACTGTGATTCCTTTCTCTCTGTCATCCCAGACATCCAACCAGTTACCGTCTTCCATTGGGTTATTCTTCATAAAGCTTCTTGTACTCCATTCTCCTCTTATTCTTTCATTCCCATCTTATACCTGCAGCTGCACCATTTTTACATTTCCACCAGCAATGTATGAGAATTTCTCCACATCATCTCCAACTCTTGTTATTCTTTGATTGTAGCCAACCTAGTGCTGGTGAAGTGGTATCTCATTGTGGTTATGAATTGCATTTCTCAAATGATTCATGTTGAACATGTTTTCATGAGCATATTGACCATTTGTATACTTTATTTGAAGAAATTTCTTTCTCTCTCGAATTGTCTCTTGTCATCCATTGCCCCTACCTCTCCATTGAGTCTGCTTTTGTCCAGTCACCAGGGAACTTCATGTTGTTAAATCCAGTGGTCAATTCTCAATCCTCATTTCCCATAACTTCTCAGCCGCAGTGGACCTATATTTTCTAGAAACACTGTTTTCACTTTGCATTCACTATTCACATTATTTTCCTCCTACTGGGTGGTTGCTCCTTAGTTTCCTTTATCAGTATCTTTCCGTTATCTCCAACTTCTAAATTTTGGAATAACCCAGGGTTCATACCCAGACCACCCAGACCACGTCTCTTCACTGTCTACACTCATTTCTTTTTGATGTTACGGCCATGCAGTAATCCCATGACTACATGACCTTATGTGGCAAAAGGGACTTAAAGTTATGATCCCTCCCCTGGACTCCACATTGTAAATATCCAACTGTTTACTTGACATCTCCACTTGCGTGTATAACAAGCATCCCCATCTTGACATGTCTAAATTCAAACTCCCCAAACATGCTTCCTATACAATTTCTGATCCCTCCAAATGTCACCTCAATCCTTCCATTTTTTCTGGCCACAAAACCTTGGTGTCATCCTTGACTTCATTCTTTTTCTCACACCCCACCCTCTATCTCTATTAGAAAATACTGATATCTTTTCATTCTATATATATTCAAATATTTATTTTCATATACCTATATGAAAAAATTATATTTATAATAAAATACCTCTCACCACCTCCCTAGTCCAATAGGGTCATCATTTCTCACCTGGATTACTGCAGTAGCCTCCGAGTCTCTTACTTTCGTCTTTAATCCTTTAGTGTCTATTTTCATAATATCACCCAGATTTATCTTTTCAGAACCTAAGTTACGTCACATTACTCATTAGCTCAGAACTACCCCATGAGCCCACTTTATCTGGAAGGCCCTGTATCAGCTGACCTCATCTCCCATGCTCCCCTCCTTCCTAATCCACTCTAGGACACTGGGCTCCTTGCCATTCCTTCAATACTACATGCATGCTCCTTCCACAAGGCCTTTGCTCTCTAGAATTCTCTCCCTCTAGGTATCCACATGTCTCATCTCCTCACCTCCTTCAGGTCTCTGTACAGATGTTAACTCTTCAGTAAGACCTACCCTGACCTCCCTATATAAAACTGCAAACTCTTCCTGGTGCCCTCCTCCCTCCTCCATGGTCTATTTTTCTCCATAGTACTTTCACAAGGCTGTGTGACAGGGTACATTTATTCTGGGCTGTAGTTTAAAGACAGGTGAGTATTGAGGCCTCAAAGTATAAACTGCAGTCCTATTACGCAAATACCATTATTATTCCCAGGAAACTGCAATACTGATAAATTAATGAACTTACTCAAGGTCATATAACTAATAGGTGGCAGAGCTGGAATTGAAATCTTGGAGTTGGATTCTAAAGCTCTTGACCACTGTATACCAGTTAAATAAAGTATACTCTCTCCACATGAGGGAATACTATTTATGTAATAAGGAGAATAAGTTACAAATTACATCTTTATATATTTGAATGGAAAGTTGCCCATGAAATATTAAATGAGTTATGGAACATGCATAGTGTTATCCTATATTGTAAATATATATAAATATGTTTATGTGGGCATAAAATAGTCTAAAAGCTAGTAGGTTAAGAAGTTAACAGTGGTTATCTTCTGCGGTCTGTCTCTTTTTCTGTATCATCAGTTTCTTTATAACACTAATCAAAAAAATTACCTATTAAAAATTTTTAGCAGGACAGTGACATGATCAGAGCTGTGCTTCAGATAGATAAAGCCACATATACACCAACAGGAAGTTTATCATCTAAACCAGTTAACGTACTTATGCTTATTTTTACTTTCTTTTGTATTGATTGATGCCTTCAGGATCTTTGTTGAAATAACCCCAAATATGTCTAGATCTGTCTATATAGTACAGGCAAAGTGGTCTGATTGATCCAAATGGACGCTCCCCGTGAATTGCTTACAATCTGGGCTGTTCGTCAGATCAACTGGAGAGCTTTCGGAACAGATACTTGGACTCTATCCTGAAACTGGGCACCATCTATATTTTTTAAAAACTCAATAGGTGATTCTGATTCATGATCAGGCTTGAGAACTGAAACCTTGGGCCTACATGAACTCTTCATAAAATTCAAATGGGAATGTACATGGCAAAGAAAGGCTGTGAGTTTGTCTTCCAAGATGTTTCTCAGTGTGTGCTAGTATGTAGGTCAGTAAATGTTGGTTGAGTGAAGGAATGAGTGAATGACAAAGCCCTACAGTTTGGCATTACAGTTGACTCTTGAACAATGTAGGGGGCTCCCACCCCCTGAGCAGTCAAAAATTCACATATAACTTTACAATCAGCCCCCTGTATTCATAGTTCCACATCCACGGGTTCAAGCATCCATGGATCATGCAGTACTGTTGTACACGTCTATTGAAGAAAATCAGCATATATGTGGACCTGCACAGTTCAAACTCATCTGGTTCAAGGGTCAACTGTACTTTGATGTGTTCAGAGTCTGACATGTAGATTCTTAGCCAAAACCCAGAATTTCCATTTCATCCATTGCCCTTTTGCCTTGGGGATGCAAAACCTTGATAATAAATGTTAAGAGACACTGGTAAACAAAACCAGAATGCATATTTATTCATTTACAGTGAGAAGTATACTTGCTAACTGGGCTAGATATCCCTGTTAGCCTGACCAGGGCATCCTCTTCCCAAAGATAGGCCACACTGGAAGCCGAGTTACCACTGGACTACATGGGGAGCCCTGAGTCAGGGCAGGTAAGCAGATGCTGCCGGTATGGATCCCAGTGGCCTTCTCATCTGAGCTCTCCATCTCCATGGTAGGACTTACCTGCCCAGGGCATGGGATTCTCCTGCCAGCCTGATGGAGCACTTCATTTGCCTCTGTCACTCATCTCTCTTTATGCCCCATTTCTTATTAACCATCCTTCTGATTGACATTCTTTCTTTGGTCACGTGCATATGTGAGATTAAGACTTGCCTTGATCTCAACTGGCATTGCTATATCTTTCCCATGATCCAGATACATAGCATTTTATTTAATCTCCAAAAGTAAAAAAAAAATCCCTCCAAAACATCTACCCTTATTTCTCTCATTTCCAAATTGTAGTAGAGGATGTGGAGGGTGAAAACACTCCCTCAATACACCACCTGCCACCAGGTGAGCCACCAAATAACTTTTGCAAATAGACTAAAAGAGAAAAGCTATAAACTGGTTAATGGAATTCTGTGGCTCTCAGGGCTGGAAACATCATCTAATTTATCACTTACCCTTTCAGCAAGATCCTCTCACATTTAAAACAGCCAAACAACAATAATAACAAGAAAAACTCTTAAGAGAATGTAGTGCATAATTAATGTCTATTCAATTTTAAATCTTTATTAAATGGACAATTTCTAGAAAAATATGATTTGATAAAATTGATCTACATGTGTGTATAAACCTCAAAAAATGAACATAGACAATATTATAAAACTTACATAAGTATTTTCTCCTTTGATGACATAAGAGGCAAAGCCTATTCACAAAGCCTAATGTGAATTCCTCACATCTTTAAAGAATAGATCATTTTTGTGCTAGCAAATTTTTTTTTTTTAAACTTGGCAGAAGATAGAAAGCATTCATTTATGATTCAGAAAACTTGACAAAGCATGAGAAAGGAAATAAAGTCTCAACCTAGTTGTCCTGGCTGCTTGGACACTTGTAACTTCCCTTCTTCTGCTGGAGATTTTCCTTGGTGAGCTCAGTTTCCAGCTTCCCAAGGAGGCTGAGGAGCAGAAGAGCTTTTGCCAGTATCATCCACAATAATGGAAATAAGAATAGAGTTGTAGTCTCCGTTGGGTCAGAAACAGAGCAGGGAGTGAGAAGCTTCGGGGTGATGGATCCTGGGCTGGCCACACTCCCTGTGGGGTGCTGGCTCAGCACAAGGCACTCTACTCCAGCTGATGGTTCTGGAGACGCTGGGACTTTGGGGCTCAAAATAATCTGATTTTGCCAAGAAGTTTTCCTAGAATCTAAGAATGTCCATGTTGGAAGAAAACTCACTATGGAGTCTGACCCCATTCTGAGCTTTATAACTACCCACCAAGTGATTTTACCTGTAGTTTCACTCCACCAGTGACATGAGGTCACTGTGCCCCAAAGCATCCATTCCAGTTTTGGATGACTGACTATAGAAAACTCTCCTCTAATATCATGAGTCAAAACCTGCTTCTCCTTATTTGCTCATTACAAATATGATTCCTTGTCTACTCAATGGCCCTTCAAGTGGGATTTAGAGCAGAGCAGAGATAAACATCAGTGCCTGGTACAGCTGTTCTACCTCCTCCCATAATTTCCTGGGTCATATGCCAACCTTTATTATCTTTGATTCCCATCTCATCTGGTACTGTCCCAAGGGTTGGGGAGGTTGGAATCGTACTTCTTGACAATGGTGAGCACCGACCTACCATACCCCCAATCTCCTGGGAAATGAATGTCCGCAGAGATGGGCACACTCACTTTGCCAGGCACGCTCTTAATCCCAAGAGAGTTCCCCAAGGTCTATGGTGGCAGTTTTCTGTCCACATGGTTGTTGACCACACAGGTGAGGCTGGAGTTGGGCTGGCTTAGGGGCAGGCTCACAGCTTGGTCGCAATGTCCCTCTGTTCCAGCTCCCTGGGGAGGTCCTTGCTTACCCAAGTCACCTTCAGGTCCTCTGTGGCCCTGCACCCCAGGGTGACATTGCACCATCCTGGTGTGATGGATAGTTAGTCGGCCTGGATCTAGGAAAGGGGCACAGGCTCTGGGGCAGGAGGGAACAAAAGCTTATTACTGTATTTGTAGAGCATGTTACTCACCCACTATCATGTAGTTTCTGAGCAGTCAGCTGGGAAGGCAGGGCATTTCACAGCCAAAGAAACTGAGGCCTAGACATGTGAAATAGTTTGCAAAATTATATAATGAGAAAGTGATACTGAATCTCAGTTTTAGAGAAGGGAAGGCAGCCAGTCTATCAACTCTCTTCACTATTCGTACCCCCAACTGTCACCACACACGGCTGAAATCACACCTGCTTGCCCTCCACATGCGTTATCAGAGCCTTCACAATCTCCATAGCACTCAGAGGGTGTAATGAAACTTCTTGGGCAAATACTTCCCATGGGTAGAATTTTTAAAGAAGGTTCTGAAAACTGGTTTGAGAGTCTTAACCCTCTCTCACCCAAACTGAAGACATACAAAGTTTAGGATTTGGAGATAAGGGGAAAGAGATTTTATTTGGAGAGAGCTGTGCTGCTTTGAGTCCCTTTCTAACCTGATGGGTGCCTACCTCTCACCTCAACATGGTGATAGGGGCTTCAGTGAGACGATTCTGAGAACTTGATGTGTGTCCTCTGCAGCTTGGGGATGCACTGGACAACTGTCTGATTTATACCTGAGAAACTGAAGGGATAAAATGCTGCAGAAACAGCCTATAGTAGTAAAATATTGGCTGCCAATAGGGAAGAAATTGCAAAGGCACTGATGAGTCAAATGAACATGCTTTTTATCAACTAGAAGTAGGGCCTTAAAAGAACTTTGACAAGAAGGGCATCTGGAGAGGCAACAGATTCCCAACAAAGAGAATCTTGGCTGGTCCATGTGGAAATGGACCAGCCAAGACCAGCAACCAAAGAGAAAGATATAGGTGGTCATTCTGAGTGTCACCTATGACAGGATGGGTGAGATCCCCAACAGGGGAGAGGAGAGGTATCCAAGGAACCTATGAAAATGCCCCGTGAGAGGAAGAACCAGCAGCCTAAATGCTATCACACCCAGAGAACCCAAGTGCTAGATCTCCACAACAGGATGAGTCAAGGAAGGTCCTTCCTGTTGCCTCCAACTTCCATCTTCCTTACTGCTCCTCCTTCCCTCCCCGTCCCTGTAGAGTGGGGAAGAGAGCTCAGTTTATTTTGCTGTTCTCTGTGATCCTTGTGGGCCTTTGCCAAGGAAATTTGCCCTGGTCTTTGGATCTCACTCTCTGCCCTCTGCTGCATCTGCTGCTGATGTGGCTGTTCCTGCTTGTCTTGGGCTTGTGTGGGCAACACTGGGGACGTCCTTGGTCCCTGCGACAGCCTCCCCTGTAGTGAGGTCCCTGCACTCTGACCTTTCTTATTCTGAACTCAGGCACTTTCTGGCCCATGGCCCCTCTCAGCACCTCATCTCCCCTCTAGGAGCCCACGAGAACGTCTGAACCTCCCCAACATGGAACACAAGCTAAGGGGAACCTGTAGCACTTCTAGAGGCCCTTTAAACCCCAAACACACATGGCGCAATTTACTAAACATGACTCCCTAGGAGGAGGTACTACCCTCCCAAAGAAGAAGGAAGTAGGACCGAAGCTTCTTCTGCTTTTGCATTCCTGCTCATCTTATCTGGAATTCCTATCACCTGGCTAGCTCCTCACCCCTGCCACATAGCCTTCTTCTGTTGAGCCCCTAGGGAATGGCATGTCACATTCTGTTTAAGTTTTAATTACAGTCTCATCCTTTATGCATTTTTTTAAAATAAATTTATTTATTTTATTTTTGGCTGCATTGGGCCTTCGTTGCTGCGCATAGGCTTTCTCTAGTTGCAGCAAGCGGGGGCTACTCTTCATTGCGGTGCACGGTCTCTAGGCGCACGGGCTTCAGTAGTTGTGGCATGCAGGCTCAGTAGTTGTGGCTCGTGGGCTCTAGAGCACAGGCTCAGGAGTTGTGGCGCACGGGCTTAGTTGCTCCACGGCATGTGGGATCTTCCCGGACCAGGGCTCGAACCCGTGTCCCCTGCATTGGCAGGCAGATTCTTAACCACTGTGCCACCAGGGAAGCCCCCGTTATGCATTTTTAATGATTACTTAATATCAGAGAGATATATAAAACAGCTCTCGTGTCCTGCCTGGCGTCTTTTTAGTTTGTGACTTGCCAAATGAACTCTCTTCTCTTAGTCTATAATCTTGGTTTGGGAGCACACAAATCTCTTTTGTTCTGTCAATAAGATATGGCTCTTGCCTATTTTGGAAGTCAAAAGATGAACACGGATTTGCACATTCTCAGCGGGGTTCTGACCTCTGCCTTGAGCATGGCTCTCTCAGCCCCAAGTGTTGGAGGGTGTGGGAGTAATGATTACAGGAGTGGAAAAATACTTTGGAATCCTCCAGAGGAGAAGACACATGAACTGACTCAGGAGTTCCTCCTTACAGTCTAACCACACAACAAAACTTGATTAAATGTAATTAAAATGTTTTAATTATGCCACTTAAGTTCAGAAACAAAAGGGAACTCAGTGTTGAAGAGCTGAGTGGAATTTGAAGTTCCAGTGTCCCAGTGGGTTATCAGAACCAGAAATATACCTTAGAGGCCAATGTTACACGTCTGTAAGTGGGGATGAAGTGTAAGCGTGGCCTTGAGCTTGTAGAGATGCTGCAAAAAGATAAGAGGCTGGGTGAATTAGGGTAAGAAAGTGTCTGTCTTCTGTCATTGGAAGCCAACATGGGGGCTGCAACCTGCCCTGTTCCATGAGAGGAATGTGAGAAATTGGAATCCAAGCCTTCATTGTGTGTGGGTGTGGATGTGAATTCTATCTACATGCTAGAAATCAGAGCCCAGAAACTATCTTAAAAATAGGTGGTGCTTATAAAGACCCAAGCTGGGGCAAATACTAAACTGATTCATGGGGAGACTTCCACATCAGGGTACATGTGTAGACTAACTGCTCAAAAGGATTAAGGAAGGAATCAAGCCTATAATGCAAAAATAAACACTTCGAAGAAATAACAGACATAAGGGAGTGGGAAGAAGAAGAAATTTTGAGCAAATAAATAGGTAAAAGACATTAGTAAATCTAATGTAGTTAAGAGATATTTAAAAAATAAAATTGACAAGACTCACTGATGGGTTGGCTATGGACTTGAGGTAGAAAAAGATGTCAAGGATGATAGTATGGATGCATCATTGACTAGGGTGGGAGACACTCAAGGAAGACCAGGCTTAGGTGCTCAATTTTGAACCTATTGAGTGTGAGATGACTTGAGATACACAAAGGGAACTGTCAGTGCAGTTGGGTTTAAAAATTTAGAGCTGAAAGGTCTCTAGACCTAAAGTTCAAAAGAGTCTAGGGGACCATGCCCTAGGGAATCACATTCACATTGATGGGTAGAGACCCAATATGGAGCTATGTCATCACAAGGCTAAAATGCCCGAAAGCTTTATGTAGAAAAAAAGATAGAATGAAGTTCAGAGGAGGGAGAGGTCACTTCTGGCTGGTGCAATCAGGAAAGACTTCATGAGGGAGGTGTCTTGTGGACTGCTTCCTCAGGCTGAAGCATCCCAGTCCCTTCAGCCCCCCTGGATATGATCTGAAGGGGTCACCTTCAGGACCTACATCAGTGGGGTCGGCACAGTGCCCATTTGTACCTGGGCTATCCAGGTCAGCCTCCTTCCAAATTCAAGGCTCTTCTTTATGTCTGTTCTTGTCCACATCCCACAACTTCCTGCTGCTTGTGCAGTCCAGGAGACAGTTGTATCAGTGCTTTCATCATGCTGCCAGGCAGAGCATGCCCTCAATAAAAGCTCTACACCCTGACATGGGTCCATGGAGATATAGACTGAGAAGAAATGGATGAGATTAGCTGAATGCGAATGGTCCCTCCAAACTAGTCATGACACAAATGGCCCAGCTGGTCCAAGGCCCCAGCGCTCACATATCAGTAACAGGAGGGGACAGAAGTCCACATTTACCCTCTCTGAGCTCCAGCTCCCTCCATTATGTATCCGCGGGATCCTGAGTATATTAAAGTCACTAATGTCTTGAGGAAGAGGAATTCAAGCTAGCCTGTCCCAGTTTTATGTGTTGACTGAGGTGGGATGTTCTGTCTGCTGAGGGAATCTTTCTGGTGTGCAGAAGCCAGATTAGGTTGCAAGTTCTGTTGCAGCCAGGAGTGACTCTTGAGTCATGAGTAGCAGCTGCCCTTTCCAAGAGTCACACCCAGGGGCTTCCCTGGTGGCGCAGTGGTTGAGAGTCTGCCTGCTAATGCAGAGGACACGGGTTCGAGCCCTGGTCTGGGAAGATCCCACATGCCGCGGAGCGGCTAGGCCCGTGAGCCACAACTACTGAGCCTGCGCGTCTGGAGCCTGTGCTCCGCAACAAGAGAGGCCGCGATGGTGAGAGGCCCGCGCACCGCGATGAAGAGTGGCCCCCGCTTGCCACAACTAGAGAAAGCCCTCGCGCAGAAACGAAGACCCAACACGACCAAAAGTAAATACAAATAAAATAAATAATAAAAAGGCAGCATAGTGTTTAAAAAAAAAAAAAATAGAGTCACACCCAGGAAGTGCCCTCCCTCCCACATAAGTCTGGCCAGGGCCCTCCAAGTGAGAGCTCTTTCTGCCCCCATTGCGCCCCAGCCCTTGTCCCATGGCAGACATGGGAGAACAGTAGGCTTGAGGCAGAGGAGGTCTGGCCGTGGTGGGTAGTGTTACAGCAACCCCACGGAGTCACGTGGGTTAGGAGTCTCGGTCTCTCTTCTAAGGACAAAGAGTAGGGAGGTGAAGCAGCAAAGGTGGTCTGAAGGTGCTCATGAATTTCTTGCAGTCTATGGTGGAGGGTAAGGATGACAAGGCTGTCCCTGAAGGCCAAGGCCTGGGCATGGTGGTGAAAGCTGAGGTCCCCGTGCAGCTGCTCCAGAGCCCTTCCCTACAGCGGAAAAAAGCCAACTCCTTGGACACACTCACTGGCAACTCCCTAAGAAGTCATTACTACAGCTATTACCGGAGCTCTGAGAAATCACCTTCTGGTCCACACAGGGCCACTTTCCCGGGCGTGGCACAATCGTGGAGGCTGAACAGGACCCACTCCTGTGCCCACCACCATAGACCAAGACTTTGTCCCACCTCTCAGCAACTAACTTTTGCCTTTTCTCAAGCAGGAGTAAAGTACCTTTCTGATTAGTCTTTCTAAGCCTTGAAGGACCCTGTTGACGCTGCATTTACTGCATTTACATGACTCAGGAAGGCTACATACATGACTTTTAGCTGAAGATTTTCTGTCAGAGCTCATACCAAGGAGCAGCCAGAGCCTTCTTTGGGCTAAGAAAGAGCAGGGGGTTTTAACCTCCCCTGTAATAAAGAGTCTGACTCCATTTTTGATGTTTGACTTCCCCCTCTGCCAGCTTTACTGAGGTAAAATTGATATTAAAAACTGTACATAATTAATAAATACAAATAGGTGAGTTTGATCATATGTATACACTTGTGTTACCTTCACCACAATCCAGGTAATGTTTATTACCAAACATCACCTCTAAAAGTTTTCTTGTGCCCTTTTAGTGTGTGTGTGTGTGTGTGTGTGTGTGCGTGTGTGTATGCATGGTAAGAAAGATGAGATCTACCCTCTTAACAAATTTTCAGTACACAATACCTTCTTGTTATCTATAGGCACTCTGTTTTACAGCAGGTCTCTGGAACATACTCATTTGTGTAACTCTAACTTTACACCCACTGAAAAACAACTCCCCATATTCTCCTACCCCCAACCCCTGATAACCAACATTCTATTGTCTTCTTCTATACTTTTTGACTGTTTTAGGTACCTTATAAGTGAAATCATGCAGTATTTGTTATTCTGTGACTGGCTTATTTCACTAAGCATAATGTCTTACAGGTGCATCCATGTTATCACAAATAGTAGGATTTCATCCTTTTTTAAGGCTGAATAATATTCCAGTGTATGCATATACCACATTTCCTTTATCTATTTACCTGTTGATGGACACTTGGGTCATCTCCATATTTTGGTTATTGTGGAAAATGCTGCAACGAACACGGGAGTGCAGATATCTATTCAAGGTCCTGATTCCAATGCTTTTGGATATATACCCAGAAGTGAGATTGCTAAATCATTTGACACACTCATTCAGGACCTACAGATCCTCACAAAGGAGCTCACAAAGAGGTGGGCCATTGCCCCACACACATTACAAGACCTTTCCACTTTGGTTAAGTTTCTAAACATTATTTGGGAAGTCAAGGGTTGCTCCATCCTTGGCACTATCAAGAAACAACTATTTACCCTTTCAGTACTCATGACATTAAAACAAGCCCAGAATCTTTTAGGCCTTTTTGGGTTCTGGAAGCGATGTGTAATGTCTTCACAAATTTTACTTAAGCCCATTTCTGCTGTTACTCACAAACCAGCCCACTTTGAATGTGGCCCCTTACAAGAAACTGCTCTAGAGTCTGTCCAAACTGCAATACAACAGGCACTCCTATTAGTGCCCCCAGACTCTCCTTCACTGTAGAGACTTTAGCAAACTTCCCTAAGGCCTCTAAGAGTCTCTGGACCTCCCATGTGGCCAAAAGCTGCCCATGAATTTCTGATGCAAATTGTCCTCCACTGGCCCCATTCTGTACGCCATTAGAGCAACATAGAGCAATTGCTGGTTGCATCCCAGGCTCTCCTGGAAATAGAGACTCTCACAGGCCCCAGGCCCATAACTCTTCACACCTAGGTATTCATCAGTTCTTATGTCATGTAAACAGCACCTGCATGTTTGGCATGGTTGCCAAAGCCTCTTTTCTAAAATAAAAATCTTTATAAATCTTTGAGCACAGAGTCTAGTCCAAACAATACTCAATAAAGCTATTACTGTTATTATTACTTGACAAAGACCATAGACCTAACCAGTGTTCCCAATTCCCCAGCCAGTGCCCTTTCTTCTCCACCAAGCACCCCTCTCAGGGGCTCCTCCCCAGAGACCAGGGGACAGAATCAGAAGGAGGGTTCAAATCCAGGGAGCCATGCATCTGTATATTCTGTTGCACAGGAAGGAGTTGTGGTGCCATCAGAACCTTTACGTTCAACAAGTTACTGACTTTAAGAAGACATTCGTTGTATTGTGTTGAGAGCAGCTGACTTTCCCAGCCACTGTCAGGTACCAGCTAGCTACCTGAGCACATGGGTGCAGCTGCGGGGAGAGTGGCAGAGGGAAGACGGGAAGGATATTCTGCATGTTTTTGTAGTTCTTGTGTAGAAAAAAATTAAATGTTTAATGTAACATAAATACAAATATAAATATAAATCATATATATATATATATATTTCTAAATTGGCTCCCAAGACTTCTCACTCTAATCCCCACAACTGTGAACATGATCGATTTCACTTCTTGATTAGATTATGTAGCTTTAAGGAAGGGAGATGATTGGGAGGGCCTAACCTTATCACAAGAGCCCTTCATAAACAAGAGTTTTCTCCAGATGGTGGAAAAAGAGGAACAGAGAGATCAAAAGCGTGAGAGGTTCTTCATTGCTCCAATGGAGGGGTCCCTGGGGAAGGACTTGAGCATGACCTCTAGGAGTTGAACGTCATCTCTGGCTAACATGTAGCAAGACCTATAACCACAAGGAACTGAATTCTTCCAACAGTAAGAATGAGCTTAGAGAAGGACCCAAAGCTCCAGATGAGAATGCTGTCTGCTGAAACATTGATTTCAGCTTTGGGAGAACTTGCCAAGATGTGTCAAACTTCTCACCTTCAGAACTGAGAGATAACAAATGGGGGGCTACTTTAAGTCACATAGTTTGTGGTCATTTGTTAGGAAACCACTACATGTTTAAGTAAATAACACTTTTTAATGAAAAAATAACTATTTTCCAAAACAAAAAAATTTGGTGCAATAAACATGCTTTATGAGATATATGATTTATAAGTAGGTATCCAATTTTGTGGCAGCCTGATTGCAGATTTCCGTTCTAAGGTGGAAGCTCATTTCTCCCTTAAATCCTAGATCTGAAGGGGGTCCAGGACCCCACTATAGCTATTTGGGCAGTTTTTTCAGAAAGAAAGGCTGAATAACAGAGTGGATTCAGAATTCTGTGTACAGAGCAATTGTTATTCCCCAAAGGCAGGAAAGAAAGGGAGGCACCCTTCCATTTGCCAGCTTTCTGAGAAGATTGCTGCTGGGAAGAGAGTCTTTTGGAAGACGGGTGGGAATCAGAGTGACCGAGATGAAACACGGTGGGTGCAATAGTGAGGGATTGTCAGAGTGGATCATATTGTCTCAGCTGTCCACTGTGGCTCAGCTTCCTAGGCCCTGGCAGCTTAAACAGCCCTCTGGATGGTCAGGACCCTGTATCCTGGCTCCACTCAGTTGCCATGCATTCCCAGGGATCCTGAACCACTTACCCTGCAGGAGGCAAATGCAGCCCAGAAGCTGGGAGGCCCAGCAGAGGCCTAAGCCCCTGAGCAGGGGTCTCATGTCAGGCTACCTGCTCAGCTGCAGATGACACAGAGAAGAAAAATGCTATCCAGACAGGCCTGGAAATAAGGAAACTGTGACCACATTTGCTGATCATTGGCTAAGAAGTTAGTTCTGGAGAAATGACCCCGGCAGAGAGCCAAGATGACAGGCTAAAATGAAACCAAAACTCTTTCCAAAGCATGTCAAGGCTCTTTGTCACTTCTGGTAACAGAGACTTACTTCCTCTGCCTTCTTGAACATTCTGAGCTGTTTGCCCTTCTGTGTCTCTGTGTGCTATTTTCCTGCCGAGAGCACATTCTTCAAACTGGCTCTCACTAGCAAACTTGTGGTGACCTGTCAACTGCCTTCACATTCTTTACTTCTGAAAACTTCTCTGAGTGTTCAGGCCAATGGAGGTTGCTTCTACGCTCACAACTGCATTTTGTGTATAACATCAGTATAGCAATTTTCTTTTTCTAATAGGGTCATCTGAGTTTCTCCCTGAAGACTGTCAGCCCCTTGAGGGTTGGAATTGAACTTTGTCATCTCTGTGCTCCCACTATCCTCTTTGCTGAATCATAATAAGCGCTGAGCTCCCAGCACCACAGTAGGCACTCAATAATAATTATAGACTAAATGAACAAACAGCATCACTTTAGGACCTGCCTGGCATCATGTTGGGCAGTCCACACTCTGTGTTTTTACACACATCATCCGCCCACACTGTGCCGCTTTCCTGGATCAACAGCTCTGCCTCAGGCAGCCTTGCTCATCGACGCCAGCCTGTGGTCAGGCACAGAAGTCATGCTTTTATAGCAAGGCTGGGCTAGGCCCTCCTGGATATAGTGGTTGTCTCCTCTTCCTACTCTCTTCAGTGAGTCAAATTTCCTTTTTCATTTTCAATAAATGGCAACTGTCAGTTGCCTAACTAAGAAGCTGCGGGCAAAGAACAAAGCTCTGAGTGAAAAGTGTCAACTCCCCACATCCCCAATGCAAATATTGGTATTTACCTTGTCCTGGGAACCAGTATTCAAGGCCTTGTAGCCTGCAGGTTTGACTTCACTCCCACACACTCAAGAAAGTTGGGTCACTGCATACAAAACCATATTACGGATGTGAAACGTGAGTCCTAGAGGGATTATGTGACCTATAAAAGGTCACGCAGCTAATCAAGGGACAGAGTCTGGACTCATGAAACAAACTCAGGAATTATCCCCCAGCATCACAGCCCCTCTCCCATCCCACTGTGTGGCCTCAAGCAAGTCACCTGCAGTCCAGTCTCTTCTCTCCCCAAAACTGCTCTGAAGCATCCCAGACAAGAGAATATTCAGCATTGGCTTTATTTCCCCTCTGCTCCACATACTAATGGGGAAATATCTTGCAAAGGCAATCTGTGCAGCCTGTGGTCAGACACTCCTTCTTACGTGGAGTCAAAATCTAAGCAGTTCATCCCCTGGTCTCCTGCGTGGTAATGGAGAGCAAGTTCCATCTGCCGCCACTCCCTCTCATGTCCCTATACCTCTCTTGAAAGGACTCCTTCTTTGGGAATTATTTGATTATGAGAATGATTTCCGTGTGGGAGGGTGGGGAAGAGGGGCCTGGAGAGGGGAACCAGTAATGCAGCTGGAGGCCAGGGACATTGGAAAGGAGTCAGCCAATACACATTCAAGGTTGACTTTTTATATGCCAAGGACTTTTTAAAGAAGTCTCATCTTAATGTTCCATCCATCCTGTGTGAAGGCATAACATATAAACAAGCACATGTGTACCAACCACAGTACCTTTGGTAAGAGTTTGCTATACACAATGGTCTTATGCCAATAATATTTGTGGAATTAAAGGAAAGCAGACTTTGATCTGCAGCAGCAGATCATGCGTGTGTGTAGGGAGTGGCGGGAGTGGGGGCAGGTGCCATATAGGAGAGAAATATAGAGTTGAGTGAGATGGGGAGTTCAGGAAGAACAAGAGATCTGAGCTGTAAACCCCTGGGAATTCACAGAAATTGTAGGAGAGTCTCTGGATCTCTATAGCACTTGGGATGCAATGATACCTACTTTATTTGACCCATTTCCCCTACCCCCCACCCCCATCTCTGGTCACCTCCAATCTTTTTTCTCTTTCTATGAGTTTTTTTTTTTTAGATTCCACATATGAGTGAAATCCTACAATATTTGTCTTTCTCTGTCTGACTTATTTCGCTTAGCATAAGCCCTCAAGTTTCATCCATATTGTTCCAAATGACAGGATTTCCTCCTTTTTTATGGCTGCGTATATTTCATTGTGATATAAATATATATCACATCTTTAGCCATTCATCTGTCAATGGACACTTAGGTTGTTTCCACATCTTGGCTATTGTAAGTAATGCTGAAGTAAACATGGGGGTGCAGATATCTCTTTGAAATGATTATTTCATTTCCTTAGGATATATACCCAGAAGTGGACTTGATGAATCATATGGTAGTTCTATTTTTAATTTTTGGAGAAACCTCTGTTCTGTTTTTCGTAGTCGCTGCACCAATTTACATTCCCACCAACAGTGCACAAAGGTTCTCTTTTCTCCACATCTACACCAGCACTTACCTCTTGTCTTTTGATAATACCCATTCTAACAGGTGTGAGGTTATATCTCATTCTGGTTTTGATTTGAATTTCCCTGATGATTAGTGATTTGAGCAACTTTTCATGTACCTATTAGTCATTTGAATATCTTCTTTGGAAAAATGTCTATTCAGGTCCTTTGCACATTTTTAAATTGTATTATTTGTGTATTTTTGCTATTGAGTTGTATGAGTTCCTTGTATATATTTTGGATATTAACCCCTTATCTGATATATGATTTGCAAATATTCTCTCTCATTCCATAGGTTGCTTATTCATTTTATTGATCATTTCTTTTGCTGAGCAGAAGCTTTTTAGTTTAATGTCACAGTCAGTATGTCTTATGTTATATAATAAGGGGATAAGAGATGGAAGAAAACAAAGATATTGGAGATATTATATATGTAATATAAATATATACACACACACACACTACACATACAAACACACAAACACACACAAATGCACTCATAACAAAATGAGAAAAAAATACTCTTGACAATTACAGTCCTTGCTTCTGGTTTCTGTAACTGGTATATGGTCATAGCTGGTATTTATAACTACTTTCTTCAATAACCTATTTTGTTTTTCCTTTGCTTTCAGCATGGTAGTTTGGTGGCCCATTGTTAAGCGTCAGTCTTTACTAAGGCCTAGTAGTAGGTCAAATGCTGTTTCTCAGAAGAAGAGTAATTATCCCCAATGACAGGGCTGTGCTCCAAAATCCTAAGGACCTTCACTGTGATTCACATATAGGGAGCTTCCAAGTCTCCAATCAGCATCATTATTTGCCACTAACACTTCAGGCACCACTGGATCTGTTGGATCACATGACTCAAGCAGCAAAGAAGCTTGCGCAGCAGCCTGGACCTATTGCACAGCCTTCTCTTGTTCTAGGCCCTACTCGAAACTCATAGCTTTTTGGGTCATCTGGTAAATGGGCTGGAGTAACATACCCAAATCAGGAACATGCTATTTTGAAAACCCAAAGAGACCCCCGAGGCATTATGCCTAGGTTTTTTGTTTTTTTGGTTTTGGTTGTAGGAGGGACCAGATGCAGCAACATAACATCCACCTTAGAAGGGATATTTCACCATGCCCCACACCATCAAACCCCTGGAGATTTCACTGAGGTAGAAGGTCCCTGAATTTTTGTTGGATTTATTTCCCACCCTCTAACATACATATGTCTTAACCAGTAAGTCTAGAATAGTTGCAACTACTCGCTCAGTAGGTCCAATCAGCACAGTGTCATCAATATAATGAACCAACGTGATATCTTGTAGAAAGGAAAAGTGACCAAGATCCTTGCAAATTAAGTTATGGCATACAGGTGAGAGTTGGTATACCCCTCAAATAGGACAATGAAAGTGTATTACTGGTCTTGCCAGCTGAAAGAAAACTGCTTCCAGTGATCTTTCTTAAAAGGGATGGAGAAACAAGGATTTGTCAGATCACTAGCAGGGGAGGAGTTAATCTGCTCAAGCAATGAAACCACATCTAGTACACCAGCTGCAATTCGAGTCACCACCTGGCTAAGCTTACTGTCCACTGTAAGCAAGCCTAACTCTGAGAATCCACTGTCATTCTCCAAGACCCATCTGTCTTCTGCACAGGTCAAATAGGTGAGTTGATTGGGAATGGGAATCACCACCCCGGCATCTTTCAAGTTCTTGACACTAATCTATGTAGTTCCTCTGTGAAAGCAGAATTACTCATGGTTTACTATTTTTTTAGGTAGAAGTGGTTCTAGTGGCTTTCACTTTGCCTTTCCTATCAGAATAGCTCTCACTTCACAAGTCAGGAAACCAATGTGGGGATTCTGCCAGTTGCTGAGTATGTCTATTCCAATTATACATTCTTATTATAAATTTATATATTTATTTACTTACTTACTTAAAGCAAAGTAAATATATATATTTACTTTAAGGAATTGGCTCATGTGATTGTGGAAGATGGGTGCATCCAAAAGCTCATGGGGTAGGCCAGAAGTCTGAAGACTCAGGGAAGATTTGCAGCTTGAGTCCAAAAGCAGTCTGTTGGAAGAATTTCTTCTTGCTGAGGGGAAGTCAGTCCTTGTTCTAGTAAGACTTTCAACTGATTAGAAGAGGCCCACCCACATTATAAAGGGTAATAAGCTTTACTCAAACTCCACAGATTTAAATGTTAATCTCATCCAAAAAATACCTTCACAGAGACATCAAGAATGTTTGACCAAATAGTTGGGTGCCATGGTCCAGCCAATTTGACATATAAAATTAACCGTCACCATCAGTATGGAAATAGAAGACGTGAGCAATACTCTAAAACCAACTTGTCTTAACAGAAACACATAGACTACTTCACCCAACAACAACAGAATACGCTTATTCTCAAGTGTGCATGGACCATTCTCCAGGACCTTGTATTAGGCCACAAAATAAGTCTCAATAAATTTAAGTAGAATAAAATCATATGAAGCATATTCTCTGACCACCATTGAATGAACCTAGAAATCAATAACAGAAGGAAGACTAGAAACTTCACCAATATGTGGAATTTAAATAACACACAATAAAACAACCTGTGGGTCGGAGGTGAACTCACAGGGAAATCAGAAAAGAATATGAGAGGCTTTCAGCCCAAGATGGCAGTGTAGGAAGACCCTGAACTCAACTCCTCCCATGGACACATTGGATCTACACATACATATAGATCAACTCCTCCTAAAGAAGAACTAAGGGCTGATTGAACAGCTTCTGTACAACAAATGATAGAGGGACCACCTAACAGTGGGTAGGAAAGATGAAGATGTGTTACAGACAGGAACCCCGCCCCTGATGTGGCAAACTGCAGTAGGGAGGGATATCACTGAGGACTCCATGCACGGACTAGCCCACCCTGGGGAGCACAATGATAAAACAGTGGTTTAAAGGTCACCTAGACTATACATTAAGGAAATCAATTTACTAAGTGTAGAGAATCTGCCAAATGAGTGGGGCACTGCTGTAATTTTCTCCAGAGTTGGAGGCACGAGAGAGTGCCATTTTTGCATTTCCCTTCCCCTTGATAGCACAGGTGGGAACATGGTCTAGACACTCTAGCTGGCCTGCCAAGGCCACCCCAGCACACCCCAGACACTTGGCCCCCACCATCTACAACTTCCCCCAAAGTTGGCCCGGCACCATGTACTTTGGGTTCCCCCATCTGTGTCTGCCCCAACATCAGCCATCCTTCCAAGGTGGCCCCAGTGTAGTGTGCCCCAGGACAATCCCCTCCCCTCAGGCCTGCACCTGTTCCAGCTCTAGCAGTTCCACTGGGATGGTCCCAGCTCAGTGCACCCTGGGATCCCTGGCCTGTGCTCACTCCTGTTACAGCCATCCCTGGTGTGGCACACTCTGGGACCCCACCCCCTGATCCATGCCTGCTCCAATTCCAGCCATCCTGCAACGACAGTACTGGCATGGCACACCTCAGGAACCACCCAGCCTGTGCCCCCTCCAGCCCCAGTCATCCTGCCAGGACAACCCCAATGTGGTGCAACCCAGGATATTCCTGCTGGCACCCACTCCAATTCCAGGCAGGCTGCCAAAGCCTCCAAGCACACATAGTCTACTCATGGGACATGCCTTCAAGACCAGGATAGGTAGCTGCTTGGCCTAATTCATAGACACAAACACAGAAGTCATACTAAATGAAGAGAAAGAAAAATATGTTTTAAATGAAAAAACAAGATAAAACCCCAGGGAAAAACCCTAATACAATAGAGATGAGTACTTTACCTGATGAGGAGTGTCAAAAAAATGGTCGTAAAGAGGCTAACTGAACTTGGTAGAAGAATGTAGGAACACAGTGAGAACTTCACAAAGAGTTAGAAAACATTAGAAAAAAACAATCAGAGCTGAATAATGCAATAACTGAAATGAAAAATACACTAGAGGGAATCAACAACAGATTAGATGATACAGAAGAATGGATGAGTGATCTGGAAGACAGAATAGTAGAAATGACCTAATCAAACAGCAAGAAGAAAAAATAATTTTAAAAAATGAAGATAGTTTAAGGGACTTCCGGAATAATATCAAGTATACTAACATTTGTATTACAGGGGTTCCAGAAGGAGAAGAGAGAGAGAAAGGGACAGAAAAATTATTTGAAGAAATAATGACTAAAAACTTCCCTAACCTGGGGAAGGAAACACATATCCAGGTCTAGGAATCACAGTGAATTTCAAACAAGATGAACTCAAAGAGATCCACAGCAAGACATATCATAATTAAAATGAAAAATGTGAAAGATAAAGAAAGAATTTTAAAGGCTGCAAGAGAAAAACAACTAGTTGCATACAAGGGGACACCCCCCCATAAGACAATCAGATGATTTTCAGTAGAAACTTTGTAAGCCAGAAAGGAGTGGAATGATATATTTAAAGTTCTGAAAGGAAAAAAAACAACAACAAAAACTTGCAACCAAGAATACTTTGCTTGGCAAGGTTATCAATCAGAATTGAAGGAGAGATAAACAGTTCCTCAGACAAGCAAAAACTAAAGGAGTTTGTCACCACTAAACTGGCCTTAAAGAAATGTTAAAGGGTCTTCTTTAAGCAGAAAAGAAAAAGCCATAACTAGAAATAAGAAAATACATAAAAGAAAAAAATCTCACTGGTAAAGGCAAATATGTAGTAAAGACAGTGGATCAGCCGCTTAAAAACTCGTATGAAAGTTAAAAGACAAAAGTACTAAAATCAACTGTAACTTCAAGAAGTATTTAATATGTTTACACAAAATTAAAACATGTAAAATATGCCATCAAAGACATAAAATGTGGAGGAAGAGGAGGAAAAATGTAGTGCTTTTAGAATGCATCTGAACTTAAGTGACTGTCAGCTTAAAATAAACTGCTGTATATATATATGTATGAACCTTATTGTAACCACAAACCAAAACCTACAGAAGATACAAAAAAATAAAGAGAAAGAAACCCAAACATAACACTAAAAAAAAATCATCAAACCAGAAGGGAAGAACCAAGAGAAGAAAGGAACAGAGAAGACCAGCTAAACAACCAGAAAACAAGTAACAAAATGTCAATAATTACATACTTATCAATAATCATTTTGAATGTAAATGGACTAAATGCACCAATCAAAAGACGTAGGGTGGCTGAATGGATTAAAGAAAAAACAGCAACAACAGAAAAACAAGACCCATCTATATGCTGCCTACAAGAGACAAATGAAAATGAAAAGAAAGCTGGGTTAGCAATACTTGTATTAGACAAAATAGACGTTTAAAAAAGGACTGTAACAAAAGACAAAGGAAGGCATTCCTCTAAGATCAGAAACAAGACAAGGATACTCAATCTAGCCACTTTTATTCAACATAGGATTTGAAGTCCTAGCCATGACAATCAGAAAAGGAAATTAAAAAATCCAAATTGGAAGGAAATAAATAAAATGTCATTATTTGTAGATGACATGACACTATATATAAGAAACCCTAAAGACTCCACCAAAAAATATTAGAACTAATAAATGAATTCAGTAAAGCTGCAGTATACAAAGTTCATATACAGATATCTATTGCATTTCTATACACTAATAACAAACTATCAGAAAGAGAAATTAGAAAGCAATCCCATTTAAAATTACATCAAAAAGAATAAAATACCTAAGAATAAATTTAACCAAGGAAGGAAAAGACCTATACACTGAAAACTATAGGACACTTATGAAATAAATTGACAATGAACAAATAAATGGAAAGAGAATTCTGTTCTCATGGATTGCAAGAATCAATATTGTTAAAATGTCCATACTACCCAAAACAATCTACAGATTCATTGCAATCTCAACTGAAATTCCTGGTAATTTTCAAAGAAATAGAACAAATAATCCTAAAATTTGTATGGAATCACACACACACACAAAAAAAACAAATATCCAAAGCAATTTTGAGAAAGAAGAACAAAGCTGGGGACATCACGCTCTCTGATTTCAAACAATACTACCATGCTATCAAAGCAATCAAAGCAATATGATACTGGCATAAAAACAGACACATAGATCAATGGAACAGAATAGAGCCCAGAAATAAACTCCCATTCATAAAGTCAATTAATCTACAACATAGGAGGCAAGAATATACAATGCGGAAAGAGAGCCTCTTCAATAAATGATTCTGAAAAAACTGGACAGCTGCATGCAAAAGAATGAAACTAGACCACTTCCTTATACCATATACAAAAATAAACTCAAAATGGGTAAAACAGTTAAACATAAGACCTGAAACCATGAAATTCCTAGAAGAAAACATAGGCAGTATGCTCTTTAACATTATTCTTAGCAATAATTTTTTGTATCTATCTCCTCAAGCAATAGCAATAAAATAAAAAATAAACAAATGGTACTACATTAAACTAAACAGCTTCTGCACAGTGAAGAAAACTGTCAACAAAATGAAAAGGCAACCTCCTGAATGAGAAAAGATATTTGCAAATGATGTATTTGATAAGGGATTAATATCCAAAATTTGTAAAGAACTCATACATGTCAGTATCAAATGAAAAACCCAAACAATGCAATTAAAAAATGAGAAGGACCCGAACCGAAATTTTTCTGAGGAAGACATATAGAAGGGCAACAGACACATGAAAAGGTTTTCAAGTCACTAATCATTAGGGAAATCAAAATCAAAATCCATATGAAATATTGCCTCATTCCTGCCAGAATGACTATTATCAGAAGACAAATAACAAGTGTTGGCAAGTATGTGGGAAAAGGGAACACTTTTGCACTGTTGGTGGGAATGTAAATTGGTGCAGTCACTATGGAGAACAGTATGGAATTTCCTCAAAAACGTAAAAATAGAACTACCATATGATCCAACAATTCCACTTCTCCGTATTTAGCTGAAGAATATGAAAACATTAATTTGAAAAGATATGAGCAGTATTGTTGCAGCATTATTTACAATAGCCAAGATATGGAAGCACCTTAAATGTCCATTGATAGATAAATGGATAATGGAAGATGTAGCTTATATATATAATGGAATATTACTCAGCATAAAAAATAAATAAAATCTTGCCATTTGCAACAACATGAATGGACCTAGAGAGTATTATGCTAAGTTAAATAAATCAAACAAAGACAGACAAATACTTTCTGATTTCACTTATATGTGGCATCTAAAAAACAAAACAAATGAACAAACATAACAAAACAGAAACAGACTCACAGATACAGAGAACAAACTGGTGGTTGCCAGAGGCAGTGTTGGTGGGGCGATGGATGATATAGGTGAAGGGGATTAAAAGCTACATACTTCCAGTTATAAAATAATTAAATCACAGGTATGTAATATACACCATAGGGAATACAGTGAATAATATTGTAATAACATTGTATGGTGACAGATGATAACTAGGGTTATTGTGATGATCAGTTCATAATATACAAAATTACTGTAATATAATGTATCAAATCACTATGTTGTACACCTGCAACTGATATGATATTTTAAGTCAATTATACTTAAAAAGAGAAAAGAAAACACTTTGAGATGTAGGAAAATGGAAACAGAACTGCCAAAATATGGGATGCAGCAAAGGTAGCACCCAGAGGGAAATTTATGGTAGTAAATACCTATATTTAAAAAGAAAAAAGATTTCCAGTTAATGACCTAAATTGACACCTTAAAGAACTAAAAAGAAGTGCAAACAAAACCCAAAATTAACAGATAGAAGGAAATAATACATATTTGAGATGAGATAAATGAAATAGATAATAGAAAAACAATGGGAAGAATCAACATAACCAAAATTGGTTTTTTGAAAAAAACTCAACAAAATTGACAAACCATTAGTGAGACTGAAAAAGGAAAATTAGATAGAAGACACAAATCATTAATCAGAGAAGTGAAATTGGGAACATTAATACCAACCTCACAGAAATAACAGGATTGTAAGAGAATATCATGAACAATTATACATCAACAAATTATGTAACATAGATGAAATGGACAAATTCCTAGAAATACAAATTAACAAAACTGACTCAAGAAGAAATAGAAAATCACAACAAACCTACAGCAAATAAAAAGATTGAGTTACTAACCAAAAAAAACATTCCGACAAGGAAAAGTCCAGGACCAGGTCGTTTCACTGATTAATTCTATCAAACATTTAAAGCATTAGTATCAATCTTTTTTAATTCTTCTAAAATTAGAATTAAAAGTAGGTAAGAGAACACTTCCTAACTCATTCTATGAGTATAATATTACACTGATACCAAAACCAGTTAAGGAAACCACAAGAAAAGAAAATTATAGACCAATATATCATATGAATACAGACAAAAAATCATCAACAAAATACCAGCAAACTGAATCTAATAATGTATTAAAAAGATTATAAATAACCAAAGAGAATCTAATGTTAAAATTATTAATCTAATGTTTAAATAAAAAATTCTTAGTATAACAATGGACACTAGCCATAAGTGCTCCATTTAATCCGGGCTCAAGAAACAGCCCTTGTTCCAGTAAGGGAAATGTGGCAGTTGGTCTTACTGAGGAACAGTATTTCCGTCTCCAATGTGGTACCTTCCTAAGAGGTTTTCACAGGTAATTCTGGCCAAAACAATGTTTGTGTCACTCCCCTTAAGCATTGGTAAGAGGGCTCACCACTTGGGATCAGCAAGGGGGAAGCTAAATATTCTGCTAAACAAACAGAAACTGAAACACTTTGGCTGGAATTATTAGTTAGCTGCTTCTAAATGGCACCGCTGTAACATGCTTTCCGGAGTGTGGTTTGCCGACCAAGTTTCCACACACTGTGCAGAAGGAGATGATGTCCTTCAGCAGGTGGTGTGAGGACACTGAGTCCCAAGACCCCTCCCCAGAGCAGAGGCAGAGAAAACAGAGGTCCAGGCTGGATTCCCAAGGGGAGGCTTGAAGAGGAGCATCTCCTCCCTCCTTGAAGGACTGAGAAGTGACCACAAGAACTGCCAGGGGTCTTCTCTTTGAAGGTTCCCTAAACAGGCTCAAAAGCGGTCAGTCCCTGTCAGGACACAGGAATAGGACAGGACAGGATGAAGAGACAGAGCAGAGGCCTTGAAGTCCCCACAGGAGAGTCCGGTCTGGGTGGAGGCACCGAATCCCAGAATGTCACAACTGGGAGGGGTCTTCGAGGAGATCTGCCCAGACCCCTCCTTTCACAGAGGAGGAGGCGCCCCAGGGGATGAATTTGTCCTGGGTCACACAGGGCGGAGCCACGCCTGGAGCCAGGGCTCCTGTCTCCCAGCCCAGTTCTTCTCCCCTGCAGGAGCCGCCCATCACCCCCCCCCCCATTCTGTGCCTGTCCTCCACAGGAGCTCCCCTCCCAGCACTGCTCTCTCATCACCAGGATCAGAACAGTTCCTGGAGGCTCATCCTCCAGCTTTCCTCTCCTGGGAAAGGGGAAGCAAGTACTTAGAGGGGTTTAGCGGGGCAGGGACTTCTGGCCGGCTGAAGGTTAGACAGCAGCCTAACCAGACTCCCCATGTGCTGGAAAGGAGGGAACCAGGGAGAGAAGAGGCTCAGCCCTCAGGCTGCAGGGAGGACCCACCCAGAAGGGGCTGGTGAGCCCAGCTGTGAGGAAGTTAAAAGAAGACAGGGAAAGAGAAGGAAAGCAAAGTGCTCAGATCTACAAAAGATGCTAATCTTCAAAGAGAAAAAAAATGTACTAGGGGTGGATGTGGTAGTAAACAAGATTGAGTTTAAAATGTATTTAAATAATGTAAAACTAAAAACTTTCATACATGTTAACACAAAATTTTGTTCATTTTTCTTACCCTATCACCACATTGTGCAATCAACAGTAGTTCCCTCTGAACTTGTCCTGGGTCACACAGGACATCAGAGGGCATCAAATCCAGCCTCCATTTCTTTTTGCTGTTTCCACCGTCTGGAGCCCATAATAACAGGGACCCTTTCTTCCCCCACTCCTTGCCAACAGTCACAGGGACATTCCAGATTCTAGTGGTTTCTCTGCTAATGCAACAGAAATAGCCTCCCCTCCCTGGTAAATGATTCCCTCTATGCAGCCTACCACGCCAGAGCTCAGGGTTCTCAGACTTGTCACCACCAAAAGGCCATTTTGTTTTTTCTGTTCATCCCAGAGCTCTAAACCCAATATACAATTACCACATTTACAAATTACAAGACTGTGTTTTTCTCCTTTTGTTCACCAAGGACACCAGAACCTGAACCTAAGGAGCCCTGCTAGTGGTCAGCCACTCCCCTCCCTGCCTCACTGCAGCTCCACACAATTCCCTCCCTTCCCAGGAGCCCAGGCCACTCACTGAGGAGGGGGCCGTTATATCCCAAAGCCAAGGAGGCCCAGCAGAGGTGGGGGTCTTCTGAGTAGGGCCCCACTCCCTTCCAGCCTGTTCTGCTGCAGAGGAAACATCAGAATGGGCAGAGGCAAGAGAAAAGTAAAAGCTTGAGCTCTAGGGGCATTTTACACAATTCTTCCAGGGTGGAGCTGTAAAGCCAGTTCTTAGCTGATCTCTGGCCATCAAGTCAGTTCTAAGGAGACAGCCCCACCACGCTAGAGAAAAGTCTTTCATCTCATCTCCAGCACCTATAGTATGGACTGAGCAAATAATTGTAGAATAAATGTGTAAAGAGCCCTGGTCTATGATTTGCCTGCACTATGTTGGACAGGCCCCATTCCTTACAGTTGTGACTACCTTGGTGTTTTCACACTCCCCAGCCTCATATCCACCTCTTACTCTTAGCGGCTTCCTCAGGTTAACAGCTCTGCTCCAGGCAGCCCTGACCACAAGTGGCAACCTGTGGTCAGGCACAGAAGTCATGCTTTACAGAAAGGCTGAATTAGGCTCCTCCTGGATTCTGTCTCTACCCCATTTAATGAGTCAAGTTTCCTTTCTGACTTTCCACAAACTTCAACTGGTTGATTGCCGACATAAGAAGCTATGAGCAGGGCTTCCCTGGTGGTGCAGTGGTTGAGAATCCGTCTGCCAATGCAGGGGACACGGGTTCGAGCCCTGGTCTGGGAAGATCCCACATGCCACGGAGTAACTGGGCCCGTGAGCCACAACTACTGAGCCTGCGCGTCTGGAGCCTGTGCTCCGCAATAAGAGAGGCCGCGATAGTGAGAAGCCCGCGCACCGCGATGAAGAGTGGCCCCCGCTCGCCGCAACTAGAGAAAGCCCTCGCACAGAAACTAAGACCCAACACAACCAAAATTAAATAAATAAATAAATTTATTTATTTAAAAAAAAAAAGAAGCTATGAGCAAAGAATAAATTTCTTGTTCAAAGTGTAAACTCCCCACATCCCCAGTGCAAATATTGGCATTTACCTTAGGCTGGGAACCAGTATTCATGGCCCTATAGCCTCCAGGTTTGACAATATTTACTATTCTCTATGGGTTTACATGCATTATTTTAATTAATCCACAATATACATTGAATTGAAGCCTCAGACTAACCATATTATCTAAGAATTACACACACTTTACTGATAAGCATCTCAGATGTCCATAGGATTAAGTAACTTGTCCAAGTTTATACCTTATAGTAAGTGGCAAGGTACTCATAAGGTTTCAACACCAGCCCAACCATAGACATGCCCAGGAAGGGAAGGAGAGTGTTGATTTTGAGAAACTCAAGTCAGAACTGTGAGAGGCCTGGGGAGAAAGAGGATGGCTGTTTCCTGCTGGGAGGGGGGGGGGGGGGGGCGGGGGACTGCAACCCGGGAGGATAAGGGGTAGGATAAGGGGAAGACTTGGAGTAGATGCTCTGAGTTACTGTCTTTTTCATGACCAGTGTGCCCTTGGCAGCCCCGGTCTGGGTTATGAGGAAGAATAAAGAGCTACAGGAGCAGGCTGACAGTAGGCTGATCTCTGAATGTCAGTTCCTCTTTCCCTCAACCTCTAGACCCAACTATTTTCTATTAAAAATATTTTTAACTTAAAAACTTAGAACAAAATTTCATAAAATAATAATAGGATGATGGGTGGTTTCAATGGGTCATTAAAGGGGGAATATATAAACACTGAAAACTTTAGCTTTAATAAGAAAAAAGAATATAATTCAACATGTATGCTAAAATGTAAAGTGTAGAAAACGGTGGGGTAAAAGCCTTCAGAAATTCTCTCCTCCATAAAAGCAATGAGAAAATCTGTTAACTTTAGAGTACTTTTTCAGAACTCTGAAAATTAACCTTGCAGCAACCCAAGGAGAATTTATTCAAGAGAAACAGCTTAATCTCAATAAGAACAGAGAACTTCGTGGTGTTTTAACTTGCCTCAGTCCCACCCCCTACTCCCTACCTCCATTGTAGTTTTGAAAAATAGCAGTCTGAATTCATGGTGAAACTAGCAGTCTAGCAGCCACTTGAAAGAGCAGAACAGGGCTGGACTTCTTTTTAAAGGTTCATGTGCAAAGAACTGTCATTGTTTGCCTCTCTGGTGGCTTCCTGGAAGACCCCATTTGCAATGATGCCTGTATTTTACCTAACTCAGTGCTCTCCCTTTACTTGAAGGGAGGTATTTGTTGAAAGCAACTGCAAGCAAGTGCTTAACTTTGTGGCTATATGCAGTAGTAGATAATAGTTGAAGCAAACAATAGGCTCACCAAAAAGCTTTAAAGGAAAAACTGGGGAATTAGATGTCCATAGGGGCTTTTGAAAGCTCTGACATATTCCCTGGAATCTAGAAGGCCCTTGCATGCATAGGGCTGTGTGTATCCCCAGTACCATATTGATGTTTGTGAAAGGTCTGAGAAAACCCTAAGCGCTCATCTCTTGCTGACGTTGAGGATCTGCACAGGCAAGCTTTCCTGGTTGGCGTACTGTGCGTATTTGCTACACATTGATGCCAGGAAGGTAAGGCTATCCTGACTCCATGGTGAGGTGGTACATTTTCTGAACTTTGCCCTGTGTATTTTTCCTTTGGCTAATTTTATTCTGTATCTTTCCCTGTAATAAACTGTAACCTTGAATATAAGAGATTTCAGTGAGTCTGTGAGTCCTGCTGATGAAAAAAAATTAATCAAAGAGAGAAATAGAAAATTTTTTTATTTTATTAAAGTATAATTGATTTACAATGTTGTGTTAATTTCTGCTGTACAGCAAAATGATTCAGTTATACATAGGTATACATTCTTTTTCATATTCTTTTCCATTAATGTTTATCACAGGATACTGAATATAGTTCCCTGTGTAGAAAATTTTATTCAAGCCAAATTGAGGATTATAACCTGGGAACAGCTTCTCATAAGGCTCCGAGAACTGTTCTGCCCATTAGAGCTCAAAGCACAGTTACACAGGTTTTTGAGACAGAGAGCTGTACATTAAAAGATGTCAATAGGGCTTCCCTGGTGGCGCAGTGGTTGAGAATCTGCCTGCCAATGCAGGGGACACGGGTTCGAGCCCTGGTCTGGGAAGATCCCACATGCCGCGGAGCAACTGGGCCCGTGAGCCACAATTACTGAGCCTGCGCGTCTGGAGCCTGTGCTCCGCAACAAGAGAGGCCGCGATAGTGAGAGGCCCGTGCACAGCGATGAAGAGTGGCCCCCGCTTGCCACAACTGGAGAAAGCCCCCGCACAGAAACGAAGATCCAATACAGCCATAAATTTAAAAAAAAAAAAAAAAATTAAAAAAAAAAATTAAAAGATGTCAATAGTTTGCAAAATCCAGATATGTAAGTACAAAGTGATGGGTCATCGTGACCTCTTACAAGATCAAGAAGGACTGTCATCTTTTAAGGAGTTGTCTTGGTGCTAGGAGAATGTTGCTCTTTATGGCTGAGCAGGTATTTCTGCCAATGGGGAGGTTTGGTCAATGCATAATGCAGATACACAATGCATAGTAGAGGGGAGAGAGGAAGCCAAAAGGCAGAGAAATTTTTTTATGTTTAAATTTTTCTTGTCTTGCCATAAAATATGGATTTTATTTCACAGTCCTTATAACAAAGGAGTTCTGTGATTACCACAATTTAAAATTAAAAAAAAATTCTTTAAGGAAAAAAACGGAGTTCTGTGAGTCCTTCTAACAAAGCTATCAAAACTTGAGGTGGCTGGACTTGCAGTTAGTGCCAGAAGTGTGAGTGTGTAACAGGGAAGAGCAAAATCTGACTCCATGTTGGATCATTTCTTTGACTTTAACCTTTGCTTTTCATTGCTTTTGTTATTATAATCATACAAAATGGCCTGCCTCAGGGAACCCTGCCCCTCTGCCTGAACGTTAAACTAAAGTGCTTTTGTTCAGCTCACAGGGAGACAATCTGACCCTGTCCACAGGTGAATGGCTGTAGAAAAGAAGAAATCCACATCCTCTCCCTGATGCTGGTCAAGCCATGCAAAACTAATGGCCTTTTTACTTTACTTCCTCACATCCTCCCCCTCTCTGCTCTATAAAAGAAACTGTCATCCAGACCCCAATAAGATGTTTTTTGGGAGACACTAGTCCACCATCTTCTCAGTCTGCTGGCTTTCTGAATAAAGTTGCTATTCCTTGCCTCAGCGCCTCATCTCCTGATTTATTTGCCTGTCATGCAGCGAGCAGAGCAAGCTTGCACTCGGTAACAAGTGGTCTTGTGTGCACAGTGCCTCCTAACTTTATAGTGAGCCCAGCTCTTACATTTGGTGTCAGAAGAGGGATTCCCTGCAACAATCCTTGCTCACTGAAACATGTGGTTTGAGAAAAATAAGAACAAGAGGCAGAGGGTGAGAAATCTTTGATTCCCGTATGTACTCAAGGTCACCCCTAGTATGGAATTACAGCTGTGCTGCAATCAGTTATTAGAGGTTGAAGTTATCAATTAAATTTAGAAATGATGGATCCAATTCCTGAAGAGTTGTTTTGTTACATGCATAAGAAAATTCAAAGTAACAAGAAAAAAGCTAGATATGCAATCCATTGGTAATTGTTATCTGTAATAGCTAAAATAAAAGTTATAGAGAATGTTAAGGTGGATCCTGATGCTGGGCCAAGCTTGAATTCCAACAACTTCACACCACAGCTGCTAGCCTCAGGGTTGCTACCTAAGAGAAAAGAACAGATAATGAACAGAATTAGACTGATTTACAAGAGATTGGGGAATGGGAAAGGGGAGAATCAAGGGAGTCATCTTAGGAGGGTAGACATCTATAAATGGTGTTTAAGAAGTGAGATAAATAAAGCAGACATTAATAGTGTCAAAAATGTCTTAATGCAGCTTTCTTGGAAGTTAGGTGGACCAATGAAACCCCTGCTGGTCCCACAACAATCAGGGGTCTCCAAAAATCTGCTTTATTCATACTAGTTGGGAGAAATTTTAAAATCTAGAGGGCAAAGTTGAGAATGAGAAATTTAACCTCAAAGCACCTGGGGCAACGATCCTACAGTCTAGTTAAGAGAAGAACTGACCAAAGGAGACCCATGGGCATGTGCACAGGCATTGGAAAAATGGTCAGGGAGTAAAGAAGAGCTGTTTCTGGAACTCTGATTGGGATTCTCATGAACTGTCTTCCAAAACCTGTTGACGAAGTCCTAACAGGGGCTACAGTTAGATTGGGAGGATATAGGGATGTAACAAGTGATGAGATTAAGGTGAAAGTTTGGATGAAAATTGAAATGTTTGAACAGATTTAATGAAAAGAGGTTTTATCTCCTTTACTTGAATGTATTATGGGGATGAATATTGTGTCTGAGTTGGGAATGATTCCCCTATTAATATTGTAAAATAGAAGACATGTAAATATACCATTCAGTCAATATTGATAGAACATGCTAACTGAGAAGCAATAAGATTGCCTGAGCCCACAAGTCATTAACTTGAAACAGTATAGAATATCTGGCAAAAAGAGATTAGCACTTTAATTAACACTCTATTGGTATCTAGCTGGGGTGATAGTACAGACGTATTTTATGTACAGTAGCCCTATATTGAGGAAAGACTGGGGGCTTATGGCAAAAGCCAGTGGGTACTACCTAGCAGTGACTGCTGACTGCTGGCATTTCGGACCAGAAGTTTGAGAGGAAACTATTTGGGAGACAACAAACTTGCTATTGGATGCTAATTAAGATTAGTCTTATGACTGGAGTATGTAAAATTATACTGAAATACCCAAAATGTCTTGAGTGATGTCAGAGAAATGTTCTAATGGGGAGGACAGTGCCAAGAAGAGTTCCATAATAAAATGGAAATGATTTATATAGGAATATGCTACTGGGGCAGTGCAAGGAGAATTCAGGAGCAGGGGTGCTCTTTTCCCCAGGGGTCAACTTTGGAAATACCTGAGGAGTTGCTAAATCCTACAGCCACTTGGGCCACTTGGGAAGTGGCTTATGAACAACTCTCTATTGACCAACAAAGATTTGCTTGCTTTATGGAAGGCAGCTGCACGATGAATAAATGACATCTTGCTTGGAAAGGCAACAGCTTGATTAAAGAAAGTAAAAATAAAATGGTTCATGCTGATTAATGTTAATTGCATGCTGTTTGCCCCATGTTTGAATTTTTATTGACTCATGGGCAGTGACCATTGGCCTAGCCATATAATCAAGCAGAAGTGTAATGGAAACGGTCCTAATGTGATATCTTTATGGAATGTGGCCCCACGGGAATGACTATGGGAATATAAGGAGTGAATTAAGGAAGGATATTTTTTTTTTTTAATGCACATCAAAAGAACCCCTTTCCAGCAAGGGTGATTGGAACCAGCAAGTATATATCTTGGTGCAACTTACTTGAGGTGGCCGCCTGGGTCCATGAAATTAGTGGATATGGAGTTACTACAGCAATGCAGAGATGAGCTGAATCTAGGCATGTTCTCTTATACCCTCTGAGGCACAAAATGCCAACAAGAACTTTTCCATCTACAAACAAGAAGGATATTCCCCAGGGAGTAGGCCCTTATTTTTCAGGTTGTATATACCACTATACTGAGATATGGTGTAACACTGGTTATTAGTCTGCTAGGGCTGTCATAAAAAGATACCACAGAATGGGTCACTTAAACAACAGAAATTTTATTTCTCACAGTATTGGAGGCTGAAAGCCCAAGATCAAAGTGTTGGCAGGTTTGGTTTCTCCTGAGACCTCTATTCTTGGCTTTCAGAAGGCCACCTTCATGCTGTGTCCTCACATGGTCCTTCTCCTGTACATGCATACATCACTAGTATCCCTTCCTCTTCTTATAAGGATGCCAGTCATATTGGATTAGGGCCCCATCTTTATGACCTCATTTAACCTTAATTACCTCTTTAAAGGCTCTGTCTCCAAATATAGTCACATTGGAGTGGCTTCAACATATGAATTTTGGGAAGACACAGTTAAGTCCATAACAACTGGCATTGTTGGTAAGATTATAATACTGATATTGATGGTCAAGTATATTGGCAATATGAGTTAAAGCCTCCTCAGCATAATACTAATGGAAAGTGACCGTTATGAGGAAGAACTGGATTTATCTAACTATCAGCTAATTTCTGTGCTAAAACATTCTGCACAAATTTATCATAAGACACAAATAGTGGTAGGTCAAGGGGGAAATGACTAACTAAATTAGAACAAAAATATGTTCCAGTACTATTTAGTCTCACCTACTTGGCAACCCTATATTGGTCCAACTCTCCCCCACCTTTGTACCACACTCAAACTGCCTGGCAGAATCATCAACCTTCCTTGACAAAGCCATTATAAATTCACAATATCTAGCCTCAGCCAATCTTTAACACCACCCAGCAATCAGCTGTTGTGCATGATAGCTATTTAAAGATAATAACATAAATTAATAATAGCTAACACTTATTGAGTGCTTGCCATGTGCCATGTACTGTCTTAATCATTCTGTTACCAAACACAAGTCCGTGTGCCCAACGCACAGTGAGGCCAAACAATACCAAAATGGAGTCTGGAACAGAGAAAGGTTTATTGCAGGGCCATGCAAGGAGACAGGCGGCTCATGCCTTAAAAACCCCAAACTTCCTGAAAACTTTCAGCAAAGCCCTTTTATAGGAAAGGTGAGGGAGGGGCGTGGTTAGTTGTTGCAAATTCTTGGTGTCAGATCCTTTGTTTGTTTTATTTTTTTAACATCTTTATTGGAGTATAATTGCTTTACAATGGTGTGTTAGTTTCTGCTGTATAACAAAGTGAATCAGCTATACATATACATATGTCCCCATATCTCCTCCCTCTTGCATCTCCCTCCCACCCTCCCTATCCCACCCCTGTAGGTGGTCACAAAGCACCGAGCTGATCTCCCGGTGCTATGTGGCTGCTTCCCACTAGCTATCTATTTTACACTTGGTAGTGTATATAAGTCCATGCCACTCTCTTACTTCATCCCAGCTTACCCTTCCCCCTCCCTGTGTCTTCAAGTCCATTCTCTATGTCTGTGTCTTTATTCCTTTCCTGTCCCAAGGTTCTTCAGAACAATTTTTTTTTCTTTTTTTTTTTAGATTCCATATATATGTGTTAGCATACGGTATTTGTTTTTCTCTTTCTGACTTCACTCTGTATGACAGACTCTAGGTCCATCCACCTCACTACAAATAGTTCAATTTCATTTCTTTTTATGGCTGAGTAATATTCCATTGTATATATGTGCCACATCTTCTTTATCCATTCATCTGTCAATGGACACTTAGGTTGCTTCCATGTCCTGGCTATTGTAAATAGAGCTGCAATGAACATTGTGGTCCATGACTCTTTTTGAATTATGGTTTTCTCAGGGTATATGCCCAGTAGTGGGATTGCTGGGTCGTATGGTAGTTCTATTTTTAATATTTTAAGGAACCTCCATACTGTTCTCCATAGTGGCTGTATCAATCTACATTCCCACCAACAGTGCAAGAGTGTTCCCTTTTCTCCACACCCTCTCCAGCATTTATTGTTTGTAGATTTTTTGATGATGGACATTCTGACTGGTGTGAGGGGATACCTCATTGTAGTTTTGATTTGCATTGCTCTAATGATTTGTGACATTGAGCATTCTTTCATGTGTTTGTTGGCAATCTGTATATCTTCTTTGGAGAAATGTCTATTTAGGTCTTCTGCCCATTTTTGGATCGGGTTGGTTTTTTTTTTGATATTGAGCTTCATGAGCTGCTTGTAAATTCTGGAATGAAGCAACTGACAAAAGATCCTTTGTTCTTGAGGTCAGGTCACGACGTTCCTATAAATCTCCACCAGACAAATGTTATTCTCTGTTCTGACAAGAAAGGGCAGGTCCCAAGGCACAACTTTCACCCTCCGAAGTCCAGGTCCTGGCTAAGAGGAGGGGGTCCCTGCGGGGGTCAGTTACCCTCCTGGGAGCATTGGTGCAGCACCCAGTCTGGGTCTTACCGCGGGTGCCCAGGTCGGGCTGAAGGGGCAGATCTCAGCTGGAGGTGCCCTCAGGGCCAGGTCCCCAGACCCTGCCCAGCCGTCATCACTGAGGGAGCCAGGGGCCCAGGACCCAACTGGCCTTCAGTCTCCTCAGGCCACCCAAACGGTGGGGCCGGGTCTCGAAGACAGCGACCCATGCAGACTGCCATTGCCATTAGGGTCGCAGAGGCGGGGATGGGGGAGAGGTTCACTGCCGCCTCAAAGCCTGGGCCCAGCCAGTGGCGGCCATGGAGAGGGCGTGAGCTCTGCAGGACACAGCCTTCAGCCTGTCCCCGGGCCCCACAGCTCACCCGCCAGCCCTCCTGTCCCTGGAGGGCCCCCAGGAGAAGGCCACATCTGCCTCTTACCTCACTCTCCGCTGGAGGACCACCACCCCGCCCTTAGCCGAGGGGGACCCCTCACCACCGCTCTAACCTTCTGGCTCTCGGTCTGCTGATAATGGTTGCCTGGTAATGGCTCACAGCAACGGGCCACGTGCCAAGGGTTGCGCACCGACCAGCTCCACCCCAGGATCCCAGGCAGGCTCAAGGGCTCCGGTCTCCCCGTGTTGGGGGCGGGGTGCCTCGGGGCCTCCCGAGTGCCCGCTTTATTACAGTTCTCCACGCTTTAAATTCGTTTAATCCTCATAAACACTCTGTGAGCTAGACGTCATTATCGTCATTTCACAGATTAGTAAAAGGAGACACAGAAAGACTAAATCATGTGATCAAGTCGCGTAGCTGGGACGTATCAGAACCAGGATTCAAATCCAGGTAACTGAGCTCCAGAACCCACCTTTTCATCACACTGCTGACCTTTTCTCATAGCCTTCCAAACCTCCATTCTACCTTATCACCCTTGGGAAATGAAAGAGCCTCCTATTTCTCAGGAAACAAAAATAGAAGTCAAAAAGCGATGCCTTCTGCAACCATGTATTTGAAGCAACAAAGGATGAAACTTTGTTCTGTTGGCTTAGGATGTGAAAGATATGTGCTTGATCTCTCCATTGAATGATAGAAGGACCAGATGAGGTGCCACTTCCCAAAACCTCAACTCAGAAGTTTCAATTAATATTTTATACTCTTGTAAATAACATTTCCCCCAAATTTTAAAGACAATAAAATACTTTCTTTGCAAACAGAAAAAAAGAAAGAAAGAAGAAAAGCGATGCCTTCAAGTTCCTGTCACTTAACTTTTAACTGACCTGCATTTATTTACATCTGTTCTAACTTTCTCTTCTGTCCCCACAAAAGACACTGAGCTCCTAGAGTCTACAGTTGGTGCTTTCACCTATGCTTTAACCCCTCCTTCTCCCTGCTTTTCAGGAACTTTACTGTCTAATGTACTTTCTCTTTCTCTGGCATATTTCGCTGAACCTGCTCCCTCCTTTCCTGTAGCCCTTAATCATTCTCGGTACTCTCCCTTCTTAACACCCTCTTAAACTCAGACCTCCAACTGTTGTCCTATTTCTCTCTCTCCCACATCACAGCCACTACTACACTTGCTCCAAGACACTCAGTCCTCGGCCTCCCTTTACCCTGACTCCTTAGAGCATCATGAGGGGACCAGGAGCTGCTCCAGCATTTGACACTGTTGACTCTTCCTTCCTAAAGTCTCTTTTCCCTTGGTTTCCTTGATATTATGCACCCTAGGTCTCCTCATTCCCCTCTGCCATCATCCTCAGGCTCTTCCTCTATCTCTAATGCTTTCCTCAAATGTAGGTGCTTCCAGTGGTTTTGTCATAGCCTCCCTTCAACTCGTTTTCATTCTCTTTCTAGGACAGCTACCCTGTGGGCTCCAAATATCATTCACATGCTGCTAATGCCCAAGTCTATATCTCCACCCCACACCCTTTGCTTCCAACTATCAGACCCTGCATCCAACTCTCTACTAGGTATCTCCACTGGGGCTCATGTTCAACACGCCCAATGCCCCATTCATTGTCTTCAACTTCCATCCTATTGCTGGGTTCCCACTCTCAGCCAATGACCCATTCCAGAAAACTGGGCCTTTTCCTTGGCTTCTTCCTCTCCCACTCCCTAGTGTAGTTGATCATGTGCCTGCCATATGTCAGGTCCTGTGCTAAGGATCTCACATGCAATGATTTTATTTTACTGGTATAACCTTCAGAGGTAAGAAAACAATAATTAAATATTAACTTTTTCTTGTCCTTATTGCTAAGGAAATCAAGGAAGAATTCCCCAAGCCATCACACTTTTTCTCAGCTTCCTACCCCACCCCCTCATTTTTTGAATGTCTGGAACAGTGCCCCCCCCCCCAATCCTCTCCCCTCTCTCTGGTTTCAGACCAGAGGACATGCTCCTTGTATGTCCTCCAGAGCTCTCTCATCACTCTATATCGCAGTGTGCCAAGTTCCTTTTTTATAACATGAAACTTGGTGAGAAAGAGGGTGGATTGTTCTTTTCCCACAGGAAATGAAAGCAGAAGCAATCATTACCTCTGTAATCTGGCAATAAATGTGTGTTTTGTTTCATGGGAAAGGCTAGAGTAATTTCAGCTGGTTTACCTGGGCCTATGGAAAATATTGTAAGGTTATCTTTTCTCATACAACATATTCTCTCTCCTTTTTCCTATTACCATCTTTAGCCTCATAGAAACAAAGCAGCCTCCTATTTGCCCAAATCATTAATTCAAACAGGACAAAACCGTGTCTCATATGTCACTCCCTTTAAATTTGCCCAGCTTGGCCGGCAAGCTCCACCTGTAGCAGTTAGACTCTCAGAGATCAGAGGAAACTCGCAAAGCTTATCATTACTAAAACCTTAGCTTCTGAAAAGAAACACACACACACGCACACACACACACAAACACACACACACATACACACACACACCAGTATACAGTCATGCAGTTGTGTGTGAATTATAACAAAGGCTACTCCAAAAACATGCAGATTGCAATTTAAAGGAGGATTCTAAGTATTTGAGAACATCATTATCTTCCAGATGGGAAGGGGAGCAGGGTTGTCTCTCCGAATTGTGCAGTAACTGTACTGAGCTAAGATCCTTTCCCTACAGGGTCCTAGAAACTCAACCTTGCTGGCAGGCAGGGAGCAGGTAAGAACCATTCCAGGGGACACTGAGATGCATTAACTATAGCAGGTGGTGATATTATTATTATTAACTACACTACACAAAATCTGTGGGAGAAATACCTCAAGTTGAATTAAGTATGATTCATATTTTCAATTTAGACGAAATGGTAAGGGGGATGAATCAGGTACTGCAGGTGAGTACACAGGCCATGATAATACCTACAAAGTCTAACGGGGCTCTATGCACTAGTGCCCTGCCCCACCCTCTAATTCATTTTGTAGAGCTTGACTAGATTAATCTCCATCTCTGAAAATCCCCTTCAAGAACCTCAAGGCACTTCCCACAACCTGGTATAAAAATTTATTAATCAGGCTTTAGGAAGTGTAATTTTTCCCTATTTTCCCAAAATTCCCTATGTAATTTTTCCCTACTGCTCTTATATCTGCAACTTTGGTAAGCTCAGTAGCTGTAGGAACCTGTATGTGTGTGTGTGTGTGTGTGTGTGTGTGTGTGTGTGTGTGTAAATTCCCAGGGATTTTCTATTTAGAAAAATTGACAGATAATGTCTATAATAAAGACAGGTCTTTTTCCCACTTTCGAATGTATATACCATTTTATTTCTTTTTCTTGTCATTGCACTGACTAGGACTTACAATAGAATGTTGAACAGGAGTGGTGAGAATGGCCATCCTTGTCTTATTCCCAATATTAGGGGAGAAATATTCAGTTTTCCACCATTACGCATGATATTAACTGCATCATTTTTTTTTTTTTGTACGTATGCTTTATTAGATCTTTTAATTTCATAGATCACTGCTCCTATTTTTCTTCCTTCCTTCCTTCTGCTTGCTCCAGGTTTACTCTGCTCTTGGTTTACTAGATTCATAAGGTAAAATCTTAAATTATTAATTTGAAACATTTCTTTTTCTGTAATATATGTCTTTATATTACTGCCTTAGCTTCCTCTAACAAATGTTGATATCTGTATTTTCATTTTCATTTGATTTGTGTATTTTCTAATTTCTCTTAAGACTTCTTCTTTGACCTGTGAATTATTAAGTGTTTTGTTTAATTTCTAACTGTTAGGAGATTTTTCTGTTATCTTTATGTTATTAAATTCTACTCTAATTCTGTTATGGTCAGAGAATATACTTTATATTATTTCAAATCTTTTAAATTTGTTGAGATTTGTTTTATGACCCAGGATAGGATATATTTTGATAAATTTTCCATGTGCACTACAAAACTGTGTAGTCTGGAGCTTCCCTGGTGGCGCAGTGGTTAAGAATCCACCTGCCAATGCAGGGGACATGGGTTCGAGCCCTGGTCCAGGAAGATCCCACGTTCCACGGAGTAACTAAGCCCATTGCGCCACAACTACTGAGCCTGCGATCTAGAGCCCAAGTGCCACAACTACTGAGTCCACGCACCACAACTACTGAAGCCCGTGTGCCTAGAACCCGTGCTCCGCAACAAGAGAGGCCACCGCAATGAGAAGCCTGCGCGCCTCAACGAAGAGTAGCCCCTGCTCCCCGCAACTAGACAAAGCCCACGCACGGCAACGAAGACCCAATGCAGCCAAAAATAAATTAATTAAATAAATAAATTTTTTTTAATTATTTAAAAAAATGTGTAGTCTGCTATTTTGGGGTTGAATGCTCTATAAGTATCAATTAGGTCAAGTTTTTTCAAGGTCATGTTCATTTCCTCTATATTCTTGCTGATTTTCTATCTACCAGTTCCACTACTGGGAGAGGAATTTAACAGTCCCTTATTGTAATAGTGGATTTGTCTATTTCTCCTTTCAGTTCTGTCAGTTTTTGCTTCATTTATTTTGGTGCTCTGTTGTTAGGTGCATACATATTTAAGATTCTTATCTCTTCTTGGTGAATTGACCCTTCATCATTATGTGATATCCTTCTTTATCCCTGGTAATTTTCTTTGCTCTGAAGTCTACTTTCTCTGATATAATTGCTTGGAAAGCCATTATAGCTTTCTCTGGATTAGTGTTTGCATGGTGTGTGGTTAATTTCATGAATATCAGTATATCCCCTCAAAGTTAAAAGCAAATTTGTTTTACCTTAATGCCCTGTCATGAGGAAAGAGACACCATGCTTTCTAGGCCTTTTTGTATTTGGAGGCAAATGCATTACAACTGGGTGTACTATGTTAGTACATTTACCAAGTAATCCATAAGGCAACCACCTTTGAATGGGCCCAGAGAAAGAGGATTCTCTAGCTGGTACAAGCTACAATGTAAGCAGCTCTGCCATTGACCACTGTATGAAGTGATCTTGAGCCATCTAATTACTCTTCGGGGCCTGTGGAAGACCATGACAGCAGAAAGCTAAGAGAGGGTCCTCTGATATTAAGCAGAAGCACATCTTCTTTGGAAAGTAACTCTCCTCTCATACAGCTTTAGACTTGATATTAAGATTCTCGTAGTCTTAATACCTGACCATGGGACACCACAAATGACCATGCAACCTGAGCTGACCATCCCTAACTGGATGGATGGATTTTCAATCCATGTAATCATACAATCAGGCATGTCCACTAGCATTTCATTATCAAGTGGAAGTTATATACAAGAGTAGGCTCAAGCAGGACCTGAAGACAAAATTACATTGCATAAGCAGTTCCCTTACAATCCCAATGCACCTATTCCTGCTGCCAAGCCCATCTCTAACATTTGTGGAACCTGGGACAAGAGGACAAATGAACATGCACACAGCATATGTCTACATATGGTTAATGTTAAATAAGATATGTTTGATTCTCCCACCTTGCAATATTGTCCTGTGAGCATAAATGAATGAGTAAATTCTAACAAATTACTCTGGAAGCTGGAAGCTGGAAGTTAATGTTAACCCAATGGAACCACAGTTCCTTAAGAAACTAGAAACTTTCTTGGAAGAGAAAGGAGGTCTGTGGCCAACACTGGGCTAACATGGGCTTCCTACCTGTTTCAGTTGATGGAACAGAGTTTCCTGAAGACTGACTCTTGCAGCTAAGGGAACGGCCATCAGGTAGGCTGTTACCAGAAATAAGAAACATTAGCAAGAAGTGCAGTGCCTATGACTGAAGGCATGCCACAGTGTGGCTTTGGAGGCAGAGAACTGACAGAGATTAGAGAAAGTTTGCAATATCTAGTATTATATACTATATCTGGGTTTAAAGCTGCAAATGTCTCTTTCTCCATGAAATCAATACCTGACAGGATTTTCACAGGTGTTTGGTAATGCTGACAGTCAGAGAGACTTGCGTGTTAGGTTTCTGACCACACATCCCTCAAAAGGAAGAAGAGGCCTCTACACATGTGTTGAGGTTAGAGAGATTTATTCAGTGAGACAACACAAGTGAGGAGGGCGTTGATTGCTAGACCAGGGCATTGCCGGAGAACCTATAATGAAATCTTACAGACGAGGCCTGGACTTCACCAGACGGGCCTCTAAATTATTGTTCTGGGTGAAGCAATTTGAAGAGGAAGAAGAGATAGTGGCAATATTGTCAAATATACCAAAAGACTGGGTTGGATGGGAGACATCAGTTCAGCTTTAGGGGATCTGGAGACCAGTGGAAAGTATCTTGAGTCCCTAAAGTTAGATATCTACAAAGCAACCTTCTGGGTAGGGGAATAAAGAGGCTCCCACCTCTAGCCACAGAAGAGACCTCTTGTGTAAGAGACCAAATGTGTAAGAAGCATTGTCATATATGGTCTCCACTAATTAATTTTCATGTGTGTGGGATGGTGGCAAGGAACTATCATACGTATGACCACCTGCCCTAAGTACCTAGCAGCCCTAGTGTATGTGGTGCAGATTCAGGTAAATGGAAACACTGCCTGGATCCTGGGAGGCAGAAAATCCTACCCACTTGTTTCAGCTAAGGCAGGAGGTGGTATTTTGTTGCAGACTGCACCAGAAGCAAACCCTACCCTGGGAGTCCAGAAATTAAGATCAAGAAATGAAGGGAATCAGAGTGATGTGTAGTTTTAGATCTACAGCTGAAACACCTTGGTAGATAAAGTATTCTGCTCCTCTTGTAAAAAGGAGGGCATCCACCAAAAGATACTCTCTTCCAGTGAGTAGATACCAGGCTGGTCCCTGACTCTGAACAGTCAGGATATGTGGCAGATCATCTCTAAACCTGAATGCTGTCAGATTTGATCAAACAACAGTTGCATATTTGCCAGTATGAACCCCCTAAAACATCCTAATGATGCAGTGGGACCCGTGCCTGGGTTGGATAGAGAAAGCCAGATTTGATGATCTCATGTACCCAAGGAAAGGGCCAGATCCATAAAGGACCATAAAGTTCCAAATCATTAAAAGCACCCACAGAAGAGTTCTTCCACAACCATTATAAAAAGTAAGGAGTGTGATATTACACAGGATGGAAGAGCTCAGTCCCACAAGTAAATGTTGTGATTTGTTTTCTCCTTCCCAACTTGTAGGAGAAAATTTGCAAGGAGTTATGAATATTTTTTCTGAAAAAATGTAATGAGATGGAGAAAATTTTATTCACCAAAATTCCAGGGGTTGAGGAAGGCAGCATGAGGAAGACTTGAGACAAGCAATTGGAGTGAAGAGGCTGGAACCCCCTCTGAGGGAAGAGCCACTTGTCTGGAGAACCTGACTTTGAAAGGAGACAGACAGTGAGGGGAGTGCCAACAAGAGTGTAGTTCCCTGTATGACAACCTCCAGATATTCAGTGAAGTTATTAGGCCAATAAGATGACTAGCTCAAGTGGATAGTTTCAGCGGAATGCAAACAGGGCAGATCTGAAACATCAGGAGGGATTTAGTAATGGAGAAGGCCCTGGGAGGAGGCTATGAGGATATAGAGGTCAAATATTACTGAAGACCAAGGAGGACTTTTGATAGTTCAAGGGTATAAAAGTGAATCTCAGACCATGTTTAATCAAGTTGACATCTGAGTTATGTAAATGTTCATTCCAAGGGATGCTGGACCAGATGAACTCTGTATCATTGGGTTATTCAGTGACAAGGGTGTCATTAATCAGTGGTGCATGTGGGGTTTCTATGCTGGGTAGAAGATCAAAAGGAGATCAAAAGTGTCTCCCTATTCAGGCTGGATGGATCTGTAACACCATGAGTCAACCAAGCCTTTGGTAGGGACTGAGCTGATGTTCTTCCTCTTCTCAGACATTGCCACTCCTCCCACCACGTGAGCAACCCCAGACAGAGACCCTCATTATGAGCCAAGTACGGGAATTGAATCAACAGCTTCCCAGAACATCCTAAACAACCACTTCTCTGTCTCTCTCCTCCCCCAGACCTCATGACTCTGATTAACAAGCATCTTCCTTGGCCTTTTCTTCCTCGTTAGAATTTTACTGTGTCCAGAAAGAAAACTCAATTTCTCCTTCAGATGCCATGTTGCAGAACTTATCTGTACTGACTCAATTAACTTTCTACACATCCCTAGTTCTGAACACTCTTTATAAGCCTAGTCTTGTTTTGGGTAGTTAGGAGGAGGGGGTGAAAGATGGCATGGATGGAAGAGTATTTTCTGTGGACAAACCCCTATTTGTAAAAGCCAATAAGTTAACTTGTAAAAAGATGCTCAAATTCACCAGTTATCAGGGAAATAAAAAGTGAAACAAGATACCATTTTTCATATATCAAATTGACAATCAAGATAATAATAGCCAGTATTGGCAAGGCTATGGGAAAATGGGAACTCTCATACACTGTTTGTGGGAATGTAAACATGCACAGCCTTTTGGGGAAGAAATTTGACAGTATATCAGTACTGTAAATGCACAATGCATTTTGATCTCGAAATTCTACTTCTAAGGAAAAATCTTAACAGGAGCAAAGCCATATAAGTGCTCAAAGAATCATGTTTAAGGGTGTTATGGATGAAACAGCTAGTTGCCTACCTGTTCGCTATCCTTTCTAACTATATATTTGGTGGTAGTGATGTGCCTAACTAAAAACTGACACTTCACAGACTCCTTTGTAAGACAGAGATAGGCAATGAAATGTAAGCAGAAGTAATTGGATGGGACTTGAGGAAAAACCTTCTCAGCTTTCTCCTCTTTTATTCTTTCTAGTGTCTGGAACTTGGACATGATGGTTAGGGTTCCAGCAGACATTCTGTGACCTTAAGGATGGAAGCCACACACCAAGGAATAGAAAAATATAAGAAGCCTGGGAATTTGATGCTTCATAGAATTACCATTGCTGCTCTGCACTGCTTCCTACCGATTTTTCCTGAACACAGGAGAAAAACAAGCCCACAATTTATTTACCATTATTTACCATTACTATTCACCATGATTAGATCTCTCTCGCTAGCAGTCAAATGTATTTCTAACAGACAGAAGTTTGCTGTAACACTGCTTTAAAATAGAGGGAATAATGTAAGCAGTAGAAATGCCCCTCGCTTCCACTTTCCTGGTTTTCTAGATCGAATTCCAGTCTCAGTATATGAGAATACTGACATTGAACCTCTTTTATTCTTAAAGCAACTTGAGCTTGGCTGCACTTCAGCACGTTCCTCTCGAGCCGCTAGAGAACCAAACTTGTAATGCAAATATTTTTAAATTTGTGGAAAAGAAGACATAAAGTAAACAAGATTCAACAGCTATATAAACTGTATATAAAACCCCAAATTATATCAAAAAAACTAAGAATTGGGAGAAAGAGAGGAAACATACTCAATTTTCATTGAACATGGGAAAGGAAATAGCATTCTATGCATATCATTGATGATAAGAGGAAAAATAGGTTCAAACTCATTTTTATCCATTTATAGAAAACCACTAGCAAAATTGAGAACAGGATGTTTATCATCAAAATCATTAGAAAGTAGCGAAGGTAAAGAAATAGAGTCTAGGGACTTCCCTGGTGGTCCAGTGGTTAAGACTCTGCGCTTCCATGCAGGGAGCACAGTTCAATCCCTGGGCAGGGAAGTTCTGCATGCCACACGGTGTGGCCAAAAAAAAGAAAAAGAAATAGAGTCTATATCGTGGTCTACAAACTTTATGGCAGGGTTGTGAAAAATAAGTTAAAAGCTTTTAAGCAGGCAATCCCACCATATGTATATTTATTAATTGTGAATTGCATTTTTAAAACCAGACACGAAAAGTTAAAATCTATAAAAATATGAGATCTCCATATCCATGAAATAAACAGTATTTTAATACTGGCTGTTCATGATGGTTCATACAACATTAGCTAATACTCAAGGCTCAGTATGCATTTAGAGTAAGGTTTATCATTAACAGTAGTGGAGGCAAATCCATATTTCATAGGGTATTCTTGATTTTTTTGTGAGTTTGAATTTTTAATTCAAAAATTAAAGCTAGGGACATTTAGACTATTTACATTATTCTTCTATTTTAAAGCAATGTGACAACAAACATTTGTGTCTGTTAGAAATACACTAGGCAGCTAGTAAGAGAGATCTAATCATGGTGACCTAAACAACTTTGAATTTTGGGTGAGTTTCTTGTCCAGGTTAATTGGGTCATCAGTTTTGCCTCATAAATGTGCTGACAAAGAACTTAATCAGGTGTAGGAGAGGGTCAGCTCTGTCTTTTTCTTGTTCTTTGCCTTACATGTGTTCTCTCCAGTCCACAAATGTCAGGAGAACTTTTTAAACAACTTGACCACTCTGTGCTGGTTAATTCAGTGATGCCCATGCCGCCTAGAGAGCGATCATCTGAAACTAACCCAACAAATGAGAGTGCCACTCTCAACCTTGGCCTTGGGACATCACACTTTCTCTTGGGGTAACTTATTCACACGCGACTGACAAACAGACCAAGACAGGGTGCCAGGGAAATTTTATTACACGTTATGAGTGGGACTTTTTTTCTTATCTTAAAAAAATATATAGACATTCTTCGTATACTTCAGTGGATCATCTCACGTAGCACACTTTGAAGACCACTACTTTATCTAAAAAGTTAAACTTTTTTTCATTTCATTTTAAAATGCACAGAAAAACATACCCAGAGGAACTATACAAGAGTGCTTATGATCAATTAAAAAATGGGCAGAGGAACTGAATAGACATTTTCTAAAGAAGACATACAAATGGCCAACAGGTACATGAAAGATGCTCAACATCCTTAATCATCAGGGTAATGTAATCAAAATTACAATGAGATATCATCTCACACCTGTTAGAATGGCTGTTGTCAAAAAGACAAGAGACAAGTATTGGTGAGGCCGTGGGGGAAAGGAAACCCTTGTCCGCTGCTAGTGAGGATGTAAATTGGCACAGCCGCTATGGAAAACAGTATAGCGGTTCCTCAAAATATTTAAAATAGAACTACTATATGATCCAGCAATTCCACTTCTGGGTATACATCTGAAGGAAGTGAAATCAGGATCTCAAAGACATATCTGACCCCACACCCCACCCCACTCCATGTTCATTTCAGTCAAGACATGGAAACACCTAAGTGTCCATCAGTGGATGAATGGATAAAGAAAATATTCTGCCATAAAAAGAAGGAAGTTTTGCCTTTTGTGACAACATGGATGGACCGTGAGGGCCACACATTAGGGGAAATAAGTCAGACAGAGAAAGGCAAGTACTGCATCATCTCACTTATACATAGGATCTGAAAAAGCTGAACTCATAGAAATAGAGAGTAGAATGGTCATTTCCAGGGCTGGGAGTTGGGGAGACGTTGGTCAAAAAGTACAAACTTTGGGTGATAGGATGAATAAATTCTGGGGATCTATTACACAGCAGGGTGACTATAATTAACAATACTGTATTACATACTTGAAACTTGTCAAGAGAATAGATCCTAAATGTTACCATCACACACACACAGAGTCACTGTGTGAGGGCAGGGAGATGTTAACTATCCTCATTGTGGTAATCATTTTGCAATACATACATGTATCTAATCATCATGTCGTGCACTTTAAACTTACATATGTTATGTGTCAATAATATCTCAATAACCTGGAAAATGTTTATGATGGTTAGATTTGTGAGGTGTGATAAGTGATTTTTTATTCTTCTGTACAATTTTCTATGTTTTCCAAATTTTATATGGATTATTATTACATTCTTACATAAATTATTACATGGATTATTCTCATCAGAAAAAAAACCTCTTGCTTTTAAAACTTTGTCCTTTGACTCATCAGGCAAGGAGAGGCTCTAGCTGTGCTGAGAGGATTTGAGAGGACAGTGGGCGCTGGGAGGGGCGGGGAGCGGGGCAGAGGAGGAGCCCAGGTCTAACGCAGTCACCAGGCAGTCATGGACTGCTTATGCAGCCGCTGGCTCCCCACCCAGACCCTGATGCTCCAAATCAGCCTCGTTCTCGGTGAGTAACAGGACACGGGGGGCTGCTCCTGGAACGACGCAGCTGTGGTAGGAGGCTGAGGAGACAAGTGTGAGGGAGACAGCTGGGCAGCTGGGGCTTGCATGGTATCAACATCCTGTTCCTCAAGCTTCTTTGAGGGTTGAGGGGGGAGGAAAGAGGGACTAGGGCCTTTCTGAGATGACTGCAAGTTCCTCAGGATGGGAAAATCACCGTCAAACCTTTACCTCAGAAGGCAGATATTTGCCCAGCTTTATTGGGCTGCCGCTGCTGAAATGGTTAGAGCAGTGTCTCATTTTCCAGCTTCCTGTTTGGCAGAGAAACCTCCACAATCTGAGGCCCTTCTCTCCAGCCCCTACCCATCCCCCAGCCTGCTTCCTTCCTCTCCTCCCAGGCTGGGGAGGGCATGTGGGGTGAGAGGCCGGCACAGCTTGCCATTGCCCCATCTTTCAGGGACAGCTGAGCTGTGGCACCATTTGCAGAGGTGGGGAGGCAGGGGAAGTGGGACCCCAGTCTCTCATCTGCCGGTGACCTTTATGTGTGGTTACGGTTGTTTCCAACTCTTCGTGGGGGGGCGGGGGTAATGCTGCAGGTGCTGCCTTGCGTGTGACTTGTGAGCTGCCCCCCTGCCTTTGCAAAGAAGGGCTGAGCTCTGCAGTCAGACCCACTGGGTCACAGATTATGCTCCTGCCCCATATTGGCCATAAAATCTTGGACAAACATATATACCCTGGGACAAGTGGCTTTACCTTTCTGAGCTTCAACTTCCTCGTGTGTAAAATGGATAGAATAACACCTAACTTGAGGTGTCATTTGGGAGATTAAATGAAACAGCACATGCATCCCTATGTCAGAGCAACGTCTGACATAGCGATGCAGAGTACTCATGTACGTAATGTGGTACTTTTCTATCTTGATGAAAGATTTGCAAATAGACACTGTAAAAGACACAAAAAATTATTGTTTCCTTGTTTTATAATTGACAGTTTTATCATGATCCAACAGTTTATAAAAGAGAAAAGGTTTTCCTCTGGGAATCAAGGGGATTGCAGCAACACAGAGACTGCACACTCTCCTAAACTCTCCACCCACCTCCACCTCCTACACGTGGTGAATATTGTGAGAACCTTTAAAAAAAGTCAGTTTCCCCTTACCAATCAATAAGAGAAATACGACCACCATTGTTGATGAGTGAGCAGAGAGTATGAATAGATGAAGCATAAAGAAAAAATAGATAAGATAAATAAGCATGAATGATAATGGTCTTCACAGGTAATCAAACAAATGCAAATTAAGAAGACTGGATATCGTATTTTGCCTATCAAATTAACACAGGTGTTTTTCTTTAATGAGACTACTCTGATGACAATGGAACAGTGTGACAGGTGCTCTCATATATTATGGTCAGCTTTTTAAATAAGTATAAAGCTTCTCTGTAATCCATCTTATGTGTCAGAAACATTTAAACATTTAAAACGTTCATACCTTTTCCTTGGTAATGTCACTTCTGGGATTTACCCCAAAGAAAAAAACCTTCATGCAGAAGAATCTTATGCACAAAGACATTCCTTTTGGTTTACTTATAATAACGAAGAAATTGGAACCAAACAAGAGGGTAAATTACAATGGGCAAGTTACAACACGAAGGTGGTGACAATGACCGCTATAGGTAGGCAGAGCTGTCTGGGTGAGTGAGAAGATGAAAAGGACTTGGTTAGAAGGAAAGACAAGAATAAATATGTGTTGAGCATCTACCATAGGATTTCTACCATACTAGGAATATTACATACATTATCTCATTTCAGCCTCACACAATACATGCTTCCTGTGGGGTTTCCTAATGAGGCAGGAAGGGTCAACACAATGGAAGACCCCCTGCTAAACACCAGGCACTGTGACATATGTCGGAAATCTGGCTTTATACATGAGCCCCATTAAGTAGATGACACTACCTTCGTTTTGCATTTGAGGAAACTAAGGCTCACAGAGGCTAATTAACTTGCCTGAGGTCTCAGAACTAAGAAACATCACTAGGTATCTAACAGCTCCAGGACCTTGTTGTGCCTCAGACTGCAGAGAGGTGGACACAGGCTGCACTGCCCTCACTGTCCTAACCCTCCCCCCCCACACACACACACACAGAACTCTGACCTCTTAATTAAGGGATAGGGGAACCTCTGCTATTTAAAAGAAATCACTCTTCTCTCGCTACTTCTGACCCTCCCTTCGTACCCCAGCCTCTAGGAAAATTATCCCATTTACATTTCTCAGTAAGGAAACAGCTGCTCCCTTAGTGCCTTCCCCCATCTGAATTCCTTTTCCTTTTTCTACTCAACAGTGCTATCATTTCCTGGTTAGGATCATAGAGTCTACTGGGAGCAATTCAGGGAGATCTGCTGGGGGTTTTCTTGAGATGTAGTTACATCTAGGCTGGCTCCTCTGCGCTCCCAGAGCACTTCTACTGCTCTGCCATTACAGCACTTGTCAACATTCTCAGAGAGCTGTGTAGGTGACAGGGTGGCAAGGGGTACACAGGAAGCTATCTGCCCATCTGCTCTCTGTTTGTGCACTTGTAGTTGCCTAACAACCACTGAGGGCCGGAAGTCCCCCATAGAAGATATAGCTGTTCCTGCCTTGCCCAAGCAGGCATCAGCCATGCCGAATTATAAGCAGATCGAGAGCAGTCATAACCAGGCTGCATGGAGTCCCACATGACAGGGGAGGGCAGGGAGCTGGATGGGTGCCAGTGACTCTAGCCACAATGTCCTTTTCATTCCTTAAACCGTGACAAAACAAGAACTCTTTCCTCTAAGTGCATCTTGGATTAAAGCAGATTCAGGCAATGCTGGGTTCACGATTAACTCATTTTTATTAAGAATTGAAGTTGATTGAACTAGTGAGCTTTTGTCCTTTATTTAAAATAATAATTTTAAGACATTTAAAGGATATGGTATCATATCATCATATTTAATTTCAGTTCCTTAAAAATTTGCAAGGGAAAAATTTTATGGACGTATATTTGCATGTGTCCTCAAGGCAGGGCACACAGGATGTGTTGGTATAGGAGAAATGGAAATGACCTTATTTATACTGCTCTTACACAGCCTTTCAGTCATTTTTGGATTTGGTCCCTTTTCTGTATGTTCTAATGGGTTCCAGAAGTGCACTAGGAAGAGAATTGGAAATCAGGAACTGGGATCTTGTAAAAATTGTGGCACCAGTTTCTCTCTAGCGATTTTTCTCAGTTTTCTTGTAAATTGTAACTTTATCTCCCTGTTCATAGTAAAGAATCTTTTCTGTAGCCCAAGAGAAATAGCTTAATAAATTTCTTTAAAAATGAAAGAGAGAGAGAACAAGCAAGAAAAAAAAAAAAAACAAACCCAAAACCCAGGAGTCAGGAAGCTTGCAACAACACACAGATCTAAGCTTCACAGCTGTATGGAGCTCCTGCAGCTCTCTTCATTAAATTGTCCGTCTTTGGAAATTCCCTCATTCCTACCTTTTCCTGAACTCTGACCAGTTGCTTTCTCTTTAATAATTTAATTCCCTGTTCAAAAAACCAAGCATTGCTTTGTGATCACAAACTGTCTCCTACTCTAGAGTGTTTTGTCTGAAAGAGAGTAAAATACTTGAATCACTGCCACCAGCACACAAGCATGATCTAGTGTCTCCAATCTTTCAAAACCGTCCCTTGAAAATCTAAATACCCAAAAGAAGAAATTAAAAGCAGGAAATAACCACACATACAAAGGAAGTTAAACAAAAAACTATTTTGCTTAACTTTATACAAATATATTGAAAACTGAGATGCAATGGATCATTTTCTAGAAAAATATAATTTACCAATACTGAGTCCAAAAGAGAAAGAAAATGTAAACAGATAAATTACCTGCTATGGAAACAGACTCTGGTGTTTCTCCCCTACTCTCCCACTACTACCACACTACTTCTGACACTAGATGTATGAGTTCTTTTCCCCACACCAAGCAATTTGGTCATTTTCCAGATACCAGCTGGGTGTCCTACAATTTAACACAATTATAACACTATCTACCTGCAGCTTGTGTCAGATCCCACAGGTTAAGGGTTCAGTCCCTTATTCTCCCCCAACTTCAGACACTAGTTAAAAGTCCAGGTTGTTAGCTGTGCTTCGTACAGACTGGCTATAAATCAGAGGTTCCCGTGACCTTCTTGTCAGGTTTGGTTAATTTGCTAGAGCAGTTCACAGAACAACGGGAGATCAGTTTATAGTAGATCACTGGTTTATTATTAAAAAAATGTAACCCATGAACAGCCAGATGGGCAAGATGCATAGGGCCAGGTATGTAGGGAGGGGGGCAGAGTTTGCACGCCTTCTCCAGGTGTGCCACCCTCTGAGCACCTACTTGTGTCCACCAACCCAGAAGCTCTCCTAACCCCATCCTTTTGGGTTTTTATGGAGACTTCATTACACAGGCAGAATTGATCAAATCATTGGCCACTGGTGATTAAATTCAGTTGCTAGCCCTTCTCCACTGTCAGGATGACAGAGTGTGGGACTGAAAGTTCCAACCTGCTAACAGGGTTGGTTCCCCTGACAACCAGCTCCCATCCTAAGGAGCTTTCCAAAGTCATCTTATGAACATAAATTTCAGCTGTGGTACAAAGGGACTTGTTATGAATAACAAAAGATACCCATTTCACATTTATTGCTCTGGAGCTATTTCAGGAACTGGGAAAAATATTAAATATTATAATGCCCCTGGAGAGCTTATGTAGGAAATTGCAAAGGCTTTAGGAGCTCTGTCCCAGGAGTAGTGGACAAAGACCAAATATATATATAATAAATAATAATAACACATTACCTGATTTTAAAAATAGGTTAAATTGTCTAAGACCTATTCTTTAAAAAGAAACTGGCACAGGTAGTTTCATAGATTACTTATAACCAATGTTTATAGTACAGATGATTTTACCTTCACCACTACAATTTAACAGTGTTTTAGACATACTGGTTAATACAGTTAGATCTGTGTTAAATATGATTAACAAAGGAAACTTAGGTGACACAAACTAACTTTATTTAACACTTCATGAAGTGGGCATTCTCCATTTCCAATGGTCCAGAGGACTGTAAAATGGGGTGGATGGCAGGAAGCTTTTATAGGATAAAGAATAAGGAATAAGGAAGAGGAAAATAGAAAATGAATAAGGAATAAGAAAATAAGTACAGAGCCCAGAATTGGCCTAGTGTTTGGGGATTGGCTGACTGGATATTGCAGTTTCTGGTCAAGTGGAACATTTACAAGAGCACAAAAGTCATCTCAGTTTGGGTTTGCTGACATGGCAATCCAGACAGGAGTGACTTAGTCTTGGACCTAGAAATTTATTTCAACAGACCAGAGAAAGAAATGAGGTATAAAATTTCAAAGAGGAGGGTTCTATTATCATTACTTATAGATGATTTAATTTTTTACTTGAAAAATCCGAAAGAATCTAGAGAAAAATTATTACAAATAATAGGAGAATTCAGGAAAAGAGTTGTATACAAAATTAATACAAAGAAATAAATGAACATGTTACATAGTACTAATAACCAGAAAGACATGACATCAGAAAAATAAAATGCCTATGTATAAACATAACAAGAAATGTGTCAAAGATATGTGACAAAAATATAAAATGCTATTGAAGAACACAAAATAATTCCTGAACAAATAGAAAAATACAGCATATTACCCAATAGGAAAATTAAATTGTAAAGAAATCAGTTATCCTGAAATTAATCTATAAATTAAATGTGATCCTAGTGAAAAATTACCAACAAAGTTTTTTTTTTTAATCCAGATTGTTTATATGGAAAATTATGAGGCAAGAACATTCAGAAACATTCTAAAAAATAAGCATAATCAAGGGAATAGGTCTACCAGACATTAAAACACATCATAAAACAGCAGAATATCAGCACATGAATAGACATGATAAGTCCAGACAAGACACAATAAATTATTTTGAGACAACTGTCTAGCCATCAGAGAAAAAAAAGGTTGTATTCATACCACATACCTCATACCAAAATAAATTCCACAGGGACCAAAGATTTAAATGCATCTGGAAATTTCCTCTGGAAATAGATAAGTGATAGTTGCACAATATTGTGAATATACTTAAGCCACTGAACTGTACACTTAAAATGGTTAAAATAGTATATTTTATGTTATGTATATTTTTACCACAATAAAAAATACATCACATAAAAGATTTAAATACAAAATGAAAAAAATCATGGGATGATTTATTTAATAACTAAGAGTAAGAAAGGCTTAAGCATGACAAAGACAAGGGCAAAATCAAAAACCTCTGTAAGCAGAAAATGTTGATAGATTTAACCTTATGAAAATTAACATTTCCTCATGGCAAAAATGACTACCCATGGTTAGAAAAAATGTCACAAATTAGGAAAAATAGTATAACTCATATATTAAAAGCCAAAAAAAGAGGAAGGTACTTAAATGTTCATCAGTTGAGGAAAAAAAAAGAGGATCAATAATAATTCAGGAGAATTCTATGTGACTATGCAAAAGGCTAAGTCAGTTCTTTATATGCTGTTATGAAATAATTACTAACCTACATCATCAAGGAGGAAAACAAGCACTGTTCAGAGAAGATTAAATAGTATGTTATCATTTATGTAAAAAAGAAGGGGAATTATGTATGTGTTTTCTATGCATATGGATGCATATGGGTAGAATATCTCTGAAAAGGTACAGGGAAAAGGAAAAAAGCATGAGAGTCTTTTCACAGTTTATCATTCTATACCTTTTAAATTTTGAACCTCGTGACTTTACTGGCTAGTCAAAAGCTTAATAAAGTTAAAAAAAATAAACTTCCCTGACTCACTGTAGACCTAAAGACACAAATATTTTGAAAGGGAAAGAATAGAAAAAGATCCACATAAGTCATAATGAAAAGAGAGCTGGGGTGACTATTCTGATATCATAAAAATAGATTTTAAGTAAAAAAAAATGTTATGAGACAAAGTGGGACATTTTATACTGATAAAGGGTCAATTCATCAAGAAGATATAATAAGTATGCAATACACATGTCAAACAACAGAGCCTGCAATTTTGAAACAAATATTGACAGAACTGAAGGGAAAAATAGACAGTTCTACAATAATAATTGAAGACTCCAATGTATTATTTTCAATAACAGATAAAACATCTAAACAGAAAATCAGTAAGTCATAGAGAACTTGGGCAATACTATAAACCAACTAGATCTAAAATACATATACAGAACACTCTACCCAGCAACAGCTGAATGCACATTTTTCTCAATTACACATGGACATTCTCTAAGATAAACCATGTTAGGCCATAAAACAATTCTCCATAAATTTTAAAACTTCAGAATTATAGAAACTATCTTTTGGACCACAATGGAATGAAGGTAGAAATCAGTAACCAAAAGAAAGCTGGAAAATTTGTAATTACATGGAAATTAAACAACATACTCTTATACAATCAATGGACCAAAGAAGAAATCACAAAAGAAATTAGAAAATATTTTGTGATGAATGAAAATGAAACAAAACATACAAAAATGTATAAATGTATTAAAAGTACTGCTCAGAGATTACTTTATGGTTATAAATGCCTACATTAAAAAATAAAAAAGATCTCAAATCAACAACCTAAATTTATACCTTAAGGAACTATAAAAAGAAGGGCAAACTAAACCCAAAACCAAAAGAAGGCAGGAGATAATGAAGATTAGTGCAGAAATAAATGAAATAGAAAGTAGAAAAATAATAGAATCAGTGAAATCAGTGAAATCAGTGAAACCACAAGTTAGTTTTTCGAAAAGATCAACAAAATTGACAAACTTCTACCTAATCTGACTAAGAAAAAAAGTGAGAAGATTGCAGTTAACTAAGGTCAAATATTAAAGCTGAGGTATTACTGACCTTATAAAAATTATAAAGATTATAAGAGAATCTCATGAAGAATTTATGCTAACCAATTAAATACTCTATGTGAAAAGGACAAACTCCTAGAAATACATAAATTATCAAAATTGTCTAAAGAAGAAATAGAAAATCTCAACAGACATATAACAAGGAATTGAATTAGTAATCAAAAACTTCCCCAAAAAGACAAGTTCAGAACTGGATGGCTTCACTGCTGAATTTTACTAAACATTTAAAGAAAAATTAAACTAATCTGACTTAAACTCTTTCAAAAAATAAAAGAAGAGGGGGGAACACTTCTCAATACATTCTTTTTGTTTTTGTTTTTGGCCACACCACATGGCTTGTGGGATCTTAGTTCCCCAACCAGGGTTTGAACCCAGGCCCTTGGCAGTGAAAGCCCGGAGTCCCACTGGACTGCCAGGAAATTCCCAATGCATTCTTTTTTTTTTTCAGTTTTATTGAGATATAATTGACATACAGCACTGTATAAGTTTAAGGTGTACAACATAGAGACTTGACTTACATATATTATGAAATGATTACCACAATAAGTTTAGGTAACACCTGTCATCTCATATAGATACAAAAAATGTTTTTTTTCCTTGTGATGAGAACTGTTAGGATCTACTCTCTTAACAACTTTTAAATATACCATAAAGTAGTGTTAACTATAGTTACCCTGTTGTACATTACATTCTATATGTTGTATTACATTCAATACATTCTATGAAGCCAGCAGTACCATGATACCAAAGCCAGACAAAGAGATCACAAAAAATATAGAGCAATGAAGATGGATATACGTGCAAAATCCACAACAAAATACTAGCAAATAGAATCCAATAGCACATTAAAAGGATTACATACACCATTACAAGTGGGATTAATCCCAGGAATGCAATGGTGGTTTAACATAAGAAAATCAGCCAGTGTAACACATCATACTGACGGATGAAGAAAAAAAAATACATGATCATCTTAATAGATGCAGAAATAGCATTTGATAAAATTTAACACTCTTTCATGACAAAAACTCTCAGCAAAATAGGAATAGAAGGGAACTTCCCTAACATGACAAAGGGCATTTATGAAAAACCCACAGTGAACATCATATCCAATGGTGAAAGACTGAACGCTTTCTGTTGAAGATCATGAACAAGAAAAGGTTGCTTGGAGAAATTAAAACCTTTACAGACAAGCAAAAGCTGAGAGAGTTCAGCACCACCAAACCAGCTTTACAACAAATGCTAAAGGAACTTCTCTAGGCAAGAAACACAAGAGAAGGAAAACACCTACAATAACAAACCCAAAACATTTAAGAAAATGGGAATAGGAACATACATATCGATAATTACCTTAAATGTAAATGGATTAAATGCTCCCACCAAAAGACACAGACTGGCTGAATGGATACAAAAACAAGACCCATATATATGCTGTCTACAAGAGACCCACTTCAGACCTAGAGACACATACAGACTGAAAGTGAGGGGATGGAAAAAGATATTCCATGCAAATGGAAATCAAAAGAAAGCTGGAGTAACAATTCTCATATCAGACAAAATAGACTTTAAAATAAAGACAATTACAAGAGACAAAGACGGACACTATATAATGATGAAGGGATCGATCCAAGAGGAAGGTATAACAATTGTAAATATTTATGCACCCAACATAGGAGCACCTCAATACATAAGGCAAATACTAACAGCCATAAAAGGGGAAATCGACAGTAACACAATCATAGTAGGGGACTTTAACACCCCACTTTCACCAATGGACAGATCATCCAAAATGAAAATAAATAAGGAAACACAAGCTTTAAATGATACATTAAACAAGATGGACTTAATTGATATTTATAGGACATTCCACCCAAAAACAACAGAATACACATTTTTCTCAAGTGCTCATGGAACATTCTCCAGGATAGATCATATCTTGGGTCACAAATCAAGCCTTGGTAAATTTAAAAAAATTGAAATCGTATCAAGTATCTTTTCCGACCACAACGCTATGAGACTAGATATCAATTACAGGAAAAGATCTGTAAAAAATACAAACACATGGAGGCTACACAATACACTACTTAATAACGAAGTGATCACTGAAGAAATCAAAGGGGAAATCAAAAAATACCTAGAAACAAATGACAATGGAGACACGACGATCCAAAACCTATGGGATGCAGCAAAAGCAGTTCTAAGAGGGAAGTTTATAGCAATACAAGCCTACATCAAGAAACAGGAAACATCTCGAATAAACAACCTAACCTTGCACCTAAAGCAATTAGAGAAAGAAGAACAAAAAAACCCCAAAGCTAGCAGAAGGAAAGAAATCATAAAGATCAGATCAGAAATAAATGAAAAAGAAATGAAGGAAACAATAACAAAAATCAATGAAACTAAAAGCTGGTTCTTTGAGAAGATAAACAAAATTGATAAACCATTAGCCAGACTCATCAAGAGAAAAAAGGAGAAGACTCAAATTAATAGAATTAGAAATGAAAAAGGAGAAGTAACCACTGACACTGCAGAAATACAAACGATCATAAGAGATTACTACAAGCAACTCTATGCCAATAAAATGGACAACCTGGAAGAAATGGACAGATTCTTAGAAATGCACAACCTGCCGAGACTGAACCAGGAAGAAATAGAAAATATGAACAGACCAATCACAAGCACTGAAATTGAAACTGTGATTAAAAATCTTCCAACACACAAAAGCCCAGGACCAGATGGCTTCACAGGCGAATTCTATCAAACATTTAGAGAAGAGCTAACACCTATCCTTCTCAAACTCTTCCAAAATATTGCAGAGGGAGGAACACTCCCCAACTCATTCTACGAGGCCACCATCACCCTGATACCAAAACCAGGCAAAGATGTCACAAAGAAAGAAAACTACAGGCCAATATCACTGATGAACATAGATGCAAAAATCCTCAACAAAATACTAGCAAACAGAATCCAACAGCACATTAAAAGGATCATACACCATGATCAAGTGGGGTTTATTCCAGGAATGCAAGGATTCTTCAATATACGCAAATCAATCAACGTGATACATCATATTAACAAATTGAAGGAGAAAAACCATATGATCATCTCAATAGATGCAGAGAAAGCTTTCAACAAAATTCAACACCCATTTATGATAAAAGTCCTGCAGAAAGTAGGCATAGAGGGAACTCTCCTCAACATAATAAAGGCCGTATATGACAAACCCACAGCCAACATTGTCCTCAATGGTGAAAAACTGAAACCATTTCCACTAAGATCAGGAACAAGACAAGGTTGCCCACTCTCACCACTATTATTCAACATAGTTTTGGAAGTGTTAGCCACAGCAATCAGAGACGAAAAAGAAATAAAAGGAATCCAAATCGGAAAAGAAGAAGTAAAGCTGTCACTGTTTGCAGATGACATGATACTATACATAGAGAATCCAAAAGATGCTACCAGAAAACTACTAGAGCTAATCAATGAATTTGGTAAAGTAGCAGGATACAAAATTAATGCACAGAAATCTCTTGCATTCCTGTATACTAATGATGAAAAATCTGAAAGTGAAATTAAGAAAACACTCCCGTTTACCATTGCAACAAAAAGAATAAAATACCTAGGAATAAACCTACCTAAGGAGACAAAAGACCTGTATGCAGAAAATTATAGGACACTGATGAAAGAAATTAAAGATGATACAAATAGATGGAGAGATATACCATGTTCTTGGATTGGAAGAATAAACATTGTGAAAATGACTCTGCTACCCAAAGCAATCTACAGATTCAATGCAATCCCTATCAAACTACCACTGGCATTTTTCACAGAACTAGAACAAAAAATTTCACAATTTGTATGGAAACACAAAAGACCCCGAATAGCCAAAGCAATCTTGAGAAAGAAAAATGGAGCTGGAGGAATCAGGCTCCCTGACTTCAGACTATATTACAAAGCTACAGTAATCAAGACAGTTTGGTACTGACACAAAAACAGAAATATAGATCAATGGAACAGGATAGAAAGCCCAGAGATAAGCCCACGCACATATGGTCACCTTATCTTTGATAAAGGAGGCAAGCATATACAGTGGAGAAAAGACAGCCTCTTCAATAAGTGGTGCTGGGAAAATTGGACAGGTACATGTAAAAGTATGAAATTAGAACACTCCCTAACACCATACACAAAAATAAACTCAAAATGGATTAAAGACCTAAGTGTAAGGCCAGACACTATCAAACTCTTAGAGGAAAACATAGGCAGAACACTGTATGACATAAGTCACAGCAAGATCCTTTTTGACCCACCTCCTAGAGAAATGGAAATAAAAACAAAAATAAACAAATGGGACCTAATGAAACTTCAAAGCTTTTGCACAGCAAAGGAAACCATAAACAAGACCAAAAGACAACCCTCAGAATGGGAGAAAATATTTGCAAATGAAGCAACGGACAAAGGATTAATCTCCAAGATTTACAAGCAGCTCATGCAGCTCAATAACAAAAAAACAAACAACCCAATCCAAAAATGGGCAGAAGACCTAAATAGACATTTCTCCAAAGAAGAGATACAGATTGCCAACAGACACATGAAAGAATGCTCAACATCATTAATCATTAGAGAAATGCAAATCAAAACTACAATGAGGTATCATCTCACACCGGTCAGAATGGCCATCATCAAAAAATCTAGAAACAATAAATGCTGGAGAGGGTGTGGAGAAAAGGGAACACTCTTGCACTGTTGGTGGGAATGTAAATTGATACAGCCACTATGGAGAACAGTGTGGAGGTTCCTTAAAAAACTAAAAATAGAACTACCATATGACCCAGCAATCCCACTACTGGGCATATACCCTGAGAAAACCATAATTCAGAAAGAGTCATGTACCAAAATATTCATTGCAGCTCTGTTTACAATAGCCAGGACATGGAAGCAACCTAGGTGTCCATCATCGGATGAATGGATAAAGAAGATGTGGCACATATATACAATGGAATATTACTCAGCCATAAAAAGAAATGAAATGGAGGTGTTTGTAATGAGGTGGATGGAGTTAGAGTCTGTCATACAGAGTGAAGTAAGTCAGAAAGAGAAAAACAAATACAGTATGCTAACACATATATATAGAATCTAAGGGAAAAAAAAAAAAAGAGGTCATGAAGAACCTAGTGGCAAGATGGGAATAAAGACACAGACCTACTAGAGAATGGACTTGAGGATATGGGGAGGGGGAGGGGTGAGATGTGACAGGGTGAGAGAGTGTCATGGACATATATACACTACCAAATGTAAAATAGATAACTAGTGGGAAGCAGCCGCATAGCACAGGGAGATCAGCTCGGTGCTTTGTGACCACCTAGAGGGGTGGGATAGGGAGGGTGGGAGGGAGGGAGATGCAAGAGGGAAGAGATATGGCAACATATGTATATGTGTAACTGATTCACTTTGTTGTAAAGCAGAAGCTAGCACACCATTGTAAAGCAATTATACTTCAATAAAGATGTTTAAAAAAAAAAAAAAGAAAAGGTTGCTTGCTTTCACCACTGCTATTCAACATTGTACAGGAATTCCTAGCCAGAGCAATGGGACAAGAAAAAGAAATGAAAGGCATTCAAATTGGAAAGGAAGAAGTAAAACTATATCTATTTGCAGATGACATGATTCTATACATAGAAAATCCTATAGAATCCACACACACGCAAAATACTAGAGCTAATAACTTCAACACAGTTGTAGGGTAAAAAACCAACCCACAAAAATCTATTTTGTTTCTATACACCAGCAATTAAAACTCCGAAATGGACATTAGGAAAACAGTTCCACTTATGATAGCACTGGAAAAAAATAGGTAGGAATAAATTTAGTCGAGAAGGTGAAAGACTTGTACACTGAAAACTACAAAATAGAGTTGACATAAATTAAAGAATACCTAAATGGATGAAAGACATCCCATGTTCATGGAATATAAGACAATATTGTTAAGATGGCAATACCAAATCCCAATAACCTTTTTTTTTCAGAAATGGAAAAGATGGTCTTCAAATTCATATGGAGAACACATGTTTCCCAATTTGAAAACTTGCTACAAAACTACAGTAATCAAAACAGTATGCTACTGACATAAGGATAGATCTATAGACCAGTGGAATAGAACTGAGTCCCTAAATAAACCCAAACATCTATTGCCAATTGATCTTCAGTGAGGATGTCAAGATCATTCAATGAGGGGAAAGAATAGCCTGGGATAACTGGGTAACCCATGCAAAACAATAAAGTTGTACCCCTACTAATATCATATACAAAAATGAACTCAAAATGGGTCAACAACCCATTGAAACTATAAAACTATTAGAAGAAACATTAGGGTAAATCTTCATAACCTCAGATTTGGCAAAGGATTCTTAGATTTGACATCAAATGCATGAACAATGAAAGAAAAATAGATAAAGTGGACTTCATCAAAATTAAATACTTTGGTGCCTCAAAATATATTATTAAAAATATGAAAAGACATTCTGCAGAATAGGAGAAAATGTTTGCAAAATCTTATGTCTGATAAGGATCTGGTATCCAGAATATATAAAGAACTCTTACAACTCAACAACAAAAAGACAAACAATACAATTTTTTTAAATGGGCAAAGGATTTTTTTTTTAAATACATTGGATCATTTATTTAACTGGTCTAGCTGGGAAAAAATAAAAGTTTAGATAAGTCCCAAGATTGTTTAAAAATGATTTTTTTTCCATTCCCAACAGAATGCATTAAAAAACAATGGGTACATTAAGATATTCATTTACTTGTAAGCAGACACTGCTTTACATAAGGTTTTGTTTGGTTTTTTACTTTTTTTTTAACATCTTTATTGGAGTATAATTGCTTTACAATGGTGTGTTAGTTTCTGCTTTATAACAAAGTGAATCAGCTCTACGTATACATATATCCCCATATCCCTTCCCTCTTGCGTCTCCCTCCCACCCTCCCTAACCCACCCCTCTAGGTGGACACAAAACACTGAGCTGATCTCCCTGTGCTAAGTGGCTGCTTCCCACTAGCTATTTTACATTTGGTAGTGTATATATGTCAATGCCACTCTCTCACTTTGTCCCAGCTTACCCTTCCCCCTCCCCATGTCCTCAAGTCCATTCTCTACATCTGCATCTTTATTCCTGTCCTGCCCCGAGGTTCTTCAGAACCTTTTTTTTTTTTTTTAGTTTCCATATGTATGTGTTAGCATACGGTATTTGTTTTACTCTTTCTGACTTATTTCACTCTGTATGAAAGACTCTAGGTCCATCCACCTCACTACAAATAACTCAATTTCGTTTCTTCTTATGGCTGACTGATATTGCATTGTATATATGTGCCACATCTTCTTCATCCATTCATCTGTCAATGGACACTTAGGTTGCTTCCATGTCCTCGCTATTGTAAATAGAGCTGCAATGAACATTGTGGTACATGACTCTTTTTGAATTATGGTTTTCTCAGGGTATATGCCCAGTAGTGGGATTGCTGGGTCATATGGTAGTTCTATGTTTAGTTTTTTAAGGAACCTCCATACTGTTCTCCATAGTGGCTGTATCAATTTACATTCCCACCAACAGTGCAAGAGGGTTCCCTTTCCTCCACACCCTCTCCAGAATTTATTGTTTGTAGATTTTTTGGTGATGGCCATTCTGACTGGTGTGAGGTGATACCTCATTGTAGTTTTGATTTGCATTGCTCTAATGATTAGTGACATTGAGCATTCTTTCATGTGTTTGTTGGCAATCTGTATATCTTCTTTGGAGAAATGTCTATTTAGGTCTTCTGCCCATTTTTGGATTGGGTTGTTTGTTTTTTTGATATTGAGCTGCATGAGCTGCTTGTAAATTTTGGAGATTAATCCTTTGTCAGTTGCTTCATTTGCAAATATTTTCTCCCATTCTGAGGGTTGTCTTTTCATCTTGTTTATGGTTTCCTTTGCTGTGCAAAAGCTTTGAAGTTTCATTAGGTCCCATTTGTTTATTTTTGTTTTTATTTCCATTTCTCTAGGAGGTGGGTCAAAAAGGATCTTGCTGTGATTTATGTCATAGAGTGTTCTGCCTATGTTTTCCTCTAAGACTTTTATAGTGTCTGGCCTTACATTTAGGTCTTTAATCCATTTTGAGTTTTTTTTTTTTTTTCCACACACACTGTATTTTATTTTTACAAGAGATAAATAGACTGACACCAAGCATTGTACATGGATGACCACAACAAAAGCAACAATGATTGCAATTACCAAACATGAAACACACTCATACTATGTCATAATATTGACATTCAGTCCAGTAATCCTCCACTGTAACAGCTCCTTTACTTTGCAGTGAAAATTGATTTGTATATTTTTTGCCTCTGAGTCCTTGTGGGATCCCTTGTGGGATTTTTTCTTTTTTTAAATTCAACCAGAAAGTCACAAAAATTATACTCATCCTCATCAGTTCACTCAGTCCCATGTAATTAATTTTTTTTTTCATCTTGATCTTTTGTTAGCACTTTTATGAGCTCATCAGTTTTTCATTAGAGTTCTGAAAATGCTTATTCATTCTGTTCAGCAGTACAGTCAGATACCAGAAACCTGTACTTGTCAGAGTCTTTTCCATGAATTTCCTGAAGATGAAACCCTTTTATAGGAACATATTTACAAAAGCATCAGAGTACACCCAGAACTGTCTGTAAATGACAAAAGACTTAAAAATGACCACGGTTAACGATTTGATGAAAGTTCATAATAATGCAGTTGACAAGAAAATTAGTTATTTCTGAGATATACATTTTAAAGCAATAACTAGGTTATGACTTATAACATTATACCAGAACATATAAGATTTTTAGAAATTTCATGTAATGTCTGAAACATTTATATTAACATATTTCCATACAAATAACCCAATGAAAGTTTAGTATTAGTTGTTTTGTTTGTTTGTTTATACTGCAGGTTCTTATTAGTCATCAATTTTATACACATCAGTGTATACATGTCAATCCCAATCGCCCAATTCAGCACACCACCATCCCCACCCCACCGCTGTTTTCCCCCCTTGGTGTCCATATGTCTGTTCTCTACATCTGTGTCTCAACTTCTGCCCTGCAAACCGGCTCATCTGTACCATTTTTCTAGGTTCCACATACATGCGTTAATATACGATATTTGTTTTTCTCTTTCTGACTTACTTCACTCTGTATGACAGTCTCTAGATCCATCCACGTCTCAACAAATGACTCAATTTCGTTCCTTTTTATGGCTGAGTAATATTCCATTGTATATATGTACCACATCTTCTTTATCCATTCGTCTGTTGATGGGCATTTAGGTTGCTTCCATGACCTGGCTATTGTAAATAGTGCTGCAATGAACATTCGGGTGCACGTGTCTTTTTGAATTACGGTTTTCTCTGGGTATATGCCCAGTAGTGGGATTGCTGGATCATATGGTAATTCTATTTTTAGTTTTTTAAGGAACCTCCATATTGTTCTCCATAGTGGCTGTATCAATTTACATTCCCACCAACAGTGCAAGAGGGTTCCCTTTTCTCCACACCCTCTCCAGCATTTGTTGTTTGTAGATTTTCTGATGATGCCCATTCTAACTGGTGTGAGGTGATACCTCATTGTAGTTTTGATTTGCATTTCTCTAATAATTAGTGATGTTGAGCATCTTTTCATGTGCTTCGTGGCCATCTGTATGTCTTCTTTGGAGAAATGTCTATTTAGGTCTTCTGCCCATTTTTGGAATGGGGTGTTTGTTTCTTTAATATTGAGCTGAATGAGCTGTTTGTATATTTTGGAGATTAATCCTTTGTCCGTTGATTCGTTTGCAAATATTTTCTCCCATTCTGAGGGTTGTCTTTTCGTCTTGTTTATGGTTTCCTTTGCTGTGCAAAAGCTTTGAAGTTTCATTAGGTCCCATTTGTTTATTTTTGTTTTTATTTCCATTACTCTAGGAGGTGGATCAAAAAAAATCTTGCTGTGATTTATGTCAAAGAGTGTTCTTCCTATGTTTTCCTCTAAGAGTTTTATAGTGTCCAGTCTTACATTTGGGTCTCTAATCCATTTTGAGTTTATTTTTGTGTATGGTGTTAGGGAGTGTTCTAATTTCATTCTTTTACATGTAGCTCTCCAGTTTTCCCAGCACCACTTATTGAAGAGGCTGTCTTTTCTCCATTGTATATTTTTGCCTCCTTTATCAAAGATAAGGTGTCCATATGTGCATGGGTTTATCTCTGGGCTTTCTACCTTTTTCCATTGATCTATATTTCTGTTTTTGTGCCAGTACCATACTGTCTTGATTACTGTAGCTTTGAGGTATAGTCTTAAGTCAGGGAGCCTGATTCCTCCAGCTCCGTTTTTCCTTCTCAAGATTGCTTTGGCTATTCGGGGTCTTTTGTGTTTCCATACAAATTGTGAAATTTTTTGTTCTAGTTCTGTGAAAAATGCCAGTGGTAGTTTGATAGGGATTGCATTGAATCTGTAGATTGCTTTGGGTAGTATAGTCATTTTCACAATGTTGATTCTTCCAATCCAAGAACATGGTATATCTCTCCATCTGTTTGTATCATCTTTAATTTCTTTCATCAGTGTCTTATAGTTTTCTGCATACAGGTCTTTTGTCTCCTTAGGTAGGTTTATTCCTAGGTATTTTATTCTTTTTGTTGCAATGGTAAATGGGAGTGTTTCCTTAATTTCTCTTTCAGATTTTTCATCAATGAATTTGGTAAAGTAGCAGGATACAAAATTAATGCACAGAAATCTCTTGCATTCCTATACACTAATGATGGGCAAAGGATTTGAATAGATATTTCTCTGAAGAAGATATATACATGACCAACAAGTGCAAGAAATAATGTTCAACATCATTGACCATTAAGGAAATGCAAATCAAAACCACAATGAGATACCACTTTACACCTACTAGGATGGCTTTAATAGGAAAATAAGAGGTACTAGTGAAGATGTGGATAAATAGGACCCCATGTGCATTGTTGGGACTGCAGAATGGTGTAGCAACTGTAGGAAACAGGCATTTCCTCAAAAAATTAAACTTAGAATTACTGTATGACCCAGAAATTTCACTCCTAGCTATATAGCAAGAGAAAATAAACCATATGTCCACACAGAAACTTGTGCACAGATGTTTGTTACAGCATTATTCATAGTATCCAAAAGGTATAAACAACCGAAATGTCCATCAATGAATGCAGGGATAAACAAATTGTGGTATATATGTACAATGGAATATTCAACCATAAAAAGGGACAAAATACTGGTACGTACTACAGCGTGGGTGACCCTTGAAAACATTATGTTAAGTACACGAAGCCAGACACAAAAGGTTACATACTGTATGATTCCTTTTATGTGATATATCCAGAACAGATAGAAAGTAGATGAGTGGTTACCAGGGGATGGGGGAGAATGATAACTTACTGGGTACCGGGTGTTTTTCTGGGATGATGAAAATGTTTTAAACCTGGAGAGAGGTAGCAGTTGCACATTGGGAATACACAAAATGCCACTGAATTGTATACTTTACGGTGTTAATCGTATGAGAATTTCACCTCAATGAAAAAAAAAGACATGCACCTAAGAGTATGCTGGTACAATTTTTGAAATACAACAACAAAAAAAAACTTAGAAAGCTTCCAAAGGTAAAATACTTTGAAATGAAAAATAATCAGACTTCTTATCTGCAATACTGGAAGCTTGATGACAGTGAAAAGACATCTATGTGCTACTTAAAGGAAAGGATAACAATCCATGCTATTCAGCCTCAATGCCACTTACTAGCATGGTAAGAGAAGACATTAGCATTTAAGTAAGGATTCAGAGAATATATCACTCACAGAGCCTATTTAAGGAAAATCCTCAAAAAAGTTGTCCATCAAACAAGCAGTTAATCGTAACAGTAGGGAAAGATAAAGAATAAGCAGAGGTAAGCGAAAAACCATACAACAGTTGTAATTATACTGCAGTGGATTATGGTAATGTGACTGGGAATTTGTGATTTAAGTGGTAGGTGAAGATTCTTGAAATAGAGTCATATTTTCAGAGAAAATCTAATAAATGTCTAGAAATAGAACACTTGACTATGTCAGTGAAACCTCCAAGTTGGAAGGATGTTGCAGGGAGAGGTGTAAGAATATTATAAGGCTGTGTAGTGAGCAGAGAATGTGGGCTAGTGAACGTTCTGCATTTTCATTCTACTTGGGGTGGTGGTGAGCACTGGGGAATAAAGAGCAGACAGGCATCATTTGAATCTTTTAATATAATAGTGAAGAAATATACATATTAAGAAGGTGAGTACTAATGGAACGAGAAGCACAAAAGAATTTTGGGAGTACTAAGGAGAAAAAGAAAAGAATGAAAGGAAGTCTCACCTCACCTCTCAGTAGCGCTGCCCTAGTCATCCACCCCTCCTTCTTGAACCACTTTCCTTCTTTAGTTTTTCTGACCCTGCACTCACCGGGTCTTCCCCACTGACTGCTCCTTCTCCACCTCTCTCAATGGACCTGAATCCCCTGGTGGTCAGTGCCATGCCCTCTTTTCTTCCCTAGCTGTAATCACCTAATCCCTAGGTGATTTTATCTAATCCCGTGGTTGTAAGTAGCATTACTGTGCTGAAGGCCACATTTCCAGCCTTGACATCTCCCCCTGGACTTCAGACCCTTCCCTATGGCCCATTTAACATCCATTCTTGGAAGCCAAAGTTAACATGTCTAAAACTGAATTCTTGTGTTATGCTTATCTTCACCCCAAACCTGCTCCTTCCCAGGCTTTTATGGTATTTACAGAGCAATAAATGTCACCCCATCTACCCAGTTGCTTAAGCCAAAAACCTAGAAATCATCTTTGATTCTTCTTTTCCTTCTCTCTGACATCCAGTCCATCAGCAACTTCTATCATTCTACCTCCAAATTTTTCCTGAATCTCCCCATTTCTCCCCATCCCCTACCACCATCCTTCTCTCACTTAACCTATTGTAAAAGCCTCTGAACTGGAATCCCTTTTCCTCCTCTTGCCCTCCTATAAACCATTCTGCACACAGTATCTATTCTAAAGTGATCAATAAAAATGTAAATTACATATTGCTCTGCTAAAAACCAGCTGGCAGCTTCCTGTTGCACTCCGAATCCGTCCAACCCCCCTACCCACCCTACAAATCCTTTCCTGCCTCGGCCATCTGTTTTCAGTTCTCTTCTTCACTTACTCTGCTCCAGCCATAGCTCTCACTTCATCCCACATGGAGGCCAAGATCATTTCTGCACTGGAAACTTTGCACATGCTCTTTCTGCTGCCTGGAATAATTCATTCTGTCCTGTCATCATTTAGGACTCACTTTAGTTGTCACACCCTCTTTGAGGACTTTCTTGATGAACCACCCACACCTCACACTTCCATCAAACCACCAGTATTCTATCACATTATCCTAAGTTCTTGGCTACAAGCAACAGAAATCAGCTGACTAGTTAAATATGTATACTAAAGGAGAGTAGGTGGCCCACAAAACTTTGAAGGATCCAGGTGAACAGGCTTTGAGATGACTCATCCAGGAACTGGTCCAGTAGAAGCTGGTCTGTCACTCCTGACACAGACACCACAGCTTACATCCCAACGCCACTGACTCTGGACACTTGACTTGCCCCAGAACTGCTGCCTCCATTGCCTTAGGCAATCAGGTGTCTGCTGCCATAACTGCCATTGTCAATAGCACATATACTATTGTCCTCCTCTCATCATGACACTAGCTTCTGTTTGGAAGTCTGGGTAGGTGCATCTGATTGGAGGAGCCCAGGTTATGTGCTGTCTCAGCTGCAAAGGTGGCTGGGAAAGTATCAGGCATTTTCACCTTCTATAGCGGGATATGGGCTTGCCTCATAAGATAGAAAATGCCATAAATATGAGAAGAGAGTTCAGATGCCAGGCCACAGATATGAAATCTGTGTCACATCCTTTTTTTTTATAGCACTTATAATTATCTGAAGTCATTTGTTTTCCCCTGCTTTTTTCAGCAGTCTCTCTCACTAGAATGGAAGTTCCATGAAAGCAGAGACCTGGTCTGCTTGCTCACCACCGTATCTCTGGCAACTTCAATGGTGCCTAGCTCATTAAGCATTTATTGAATGAAGGTGGGCTGAGGGCCCGAAGGAGTAAAAATTTGTATCAAATAAGTAGAGTTTCAAGAAAGAGAGAATAGTCATACGTCAAATGTGGCAAGATGGTCCCATAAGACTAGGATTGACGATTGACCAGTGACATATGGATTTGTTAATTTTAGGGAGTTATTAGTAACTCAGTCAAGAGCAGTTTCAGAAGAGTGGTGACCAGAAACTGTAATGCAGTGGGTTGAGTGAAAAAATGGTGGCAGCAGGGAAAGCTGAAATGATTTTCTTCTGGTATATACAAACAAATGGGGAAATTGTATTATGATTTATCATCTTCAATATTTTCAGTTTCTATTTCCCGGAATTAAACCAAAGGCCATGTTGGGTGCAAGTTGCAAGAAAAGGAAAGAGCGTGAGTCTAGGAGGGTGACAGACATGTGCTTGAATCAAAACTGCCAACTTCTAAGTAAGACCAACGCCTAAGCAAGTTACCTCTGCAGCTTTGTTTCCTTGTCTGTAAAAATGGAGATAATTCTCTTTTTATAAATATAAAATTAGTGTGATGTGAAAGCAGACAGTAGATACAGCATAATGTTTGCTCTGCTTCTTTCTCCCTCCAGTCTTAGCTCTTCCTTCACCAGATTCCCAGGCAATCAAAGACCCCAGCTCTTCCTGCACATTGAAAAAGATCTTGGGGGGATCTGTCCAGCTGCGACTGAACTCCTCTTTGGGTCCTAACATCCGAGAAATTGAGTGGAATTGGGATTCTGAGGATGATGAGAAACCACAGCTGCTGGTGTCCTGGAGGCCTAATACCTCTAATCCTGATTGGTATGACCTTGAAGAAAAACACAAGCACAGATTCAACGTAACAGAGATGGCTTTCTTGAGCATCAGGAACCTCACTCTGGAAATGAGTGGACTATATACAGCGAAAATCAAATTCCACTCAGGAAAATCCCAGGAGGAAGTCTTTAGACTCTGTTTATATGGTAAGGTATGGGACCATGCCCCAAGCAGGCATTCCAACAACCACTTTATCTAAAGTAAGTTAGAAATCAGGTTTTCTTAAAAAAAAAAAAAAAAAAAAAAAAAAAAAAAAACTCTTTTTTAGGAGTTTTTACATCTCTTCTGATGCCCTAAAAATAAAACTAAATTTTAAAAATTACGTCTTAGGAAAAACTAGCTACAATTTCTTAATTTCTTATAATTTCTTTTTGTTTGTTTGTTTGTTTAAAAGTATTTATAACAGGAACAGAAAGGGGCTTAAACTTCATCACCTTCCAGTTAATCCACCCCTAGCAGAACCATGGTAAGGCCTGACCACCACCATCCTCCCCTCCTGGGCTAGGCCCTCATCCAAATCCCACTGTCCACTCTCGGGGCCCACACACAGCTGGCAGAGGGAAGGTACAGGGTACAGGGTGGGTTCCAGGGCTACACATCTCATGAGAGGCAGCCCATAAAAGTTGTAAAGCAGAGGGATCACTTGAGAGCCCCCAGCAACCCCGGGAGTATAAAAGTATAGAGGCCCACCCACAAATATCAAAACAACTCTTCTTTCAATTGTAAAATACTACAAAGTTGATTATTAGAAATACACAATTATATCAGAAATATCCTTAGCCAGTTGGTTCAAAAACTGATTTAAAAAATTCTGAAGTGACAAAACACTTGGCAAAACCAAAACAACAAAACTGGATGAAGAAAAAACACTGAGTAGGAGACTGAATGTTAGAACTAGTCGTTAGGTAAAATGCTTTTAAACCAGTTGATCTGAAGTCCAGCTGGAGAGATTAGGACGAAACTCTGTCCTAGACACAAGTCAGAGATTCAGAAAGAGACCCAGCCCCTGTCCCATTCCATCACCTCTGCTTGGGTTATCACAGCAAGCCTCCTAACTGGCTTCCCTGCCTCTGGTCTCTTCTCCCTTCCAAATTATCCTGCATGAAGCTGATATCTTGATCTTTTTTAAATGTAGCACTCTTGCTGTTATTTACCTGCTTGAAACCAAACAATGTTCCTGGTTCCCATCCCCCACAGGATAAATGGCACTCAGGAAAAGAAGTTTAACTCCACACAGGATCAGGTCCTCCGCGGCTTCTTCAGCCTTGCTTCCTGACACTTTCCTCCATGTGCCATCCTCCAAATTTTCTACCTTTCACCTCGCCACCTGGCCCCTTCCTTCTTGACACATATCCATATCCCACACATTCCCTGCATACTTCACCTAGTGGGAGCAGGGGAGGGGTGAGGGTCTCTAACACAGGAGATTGGAAAACTTTTAAGAAGGGGCTGGGTTGACTATCCAAGCTGGGGTTTCCATTCGGTAAAGGATGGAGAACGTATCAGCTGTCTCCCTGGCCTCCAGCTTCTAATTCCTGAACTTGTCTCTCTCTCCTCCTTGGCTGATAAATTCCTGGCATAACTTTCTGAGTAACATCCTACCAACACAGTCTCATCCTATCTCTTTTGACAGCAAGAAATGAAAGCCTACTCAAATTAGATCAATAAGGAGTGTTTTCATGATAAAGATACATAGGTCTCTAGGAGGAAGAGAAATAAAGGAGTTCCTCTGGCCCTCATGCTCACAGGAACTGGAAAGCTGAAGGGCACTCTCTTCTGTCTGTCAGGGACCATGTACTCTCTCATCTTTTTTTCCAGTGTTTCCCTCTCCCTTTCCTGTCAGCTTTATTCTCCTGGGCTTCTCCACGTGGTTAGGAGGATGGCCTTGTACAGCTATGGGTCCCACTCAGCCAGAGAGCAAAGGGAGTTTCCTGGCTCACTCCACATGGAAAATTCTAGGGAGGGCACTTTCTGTTTGGGCTTGGGTCACAAGATAACCCTTAGATGGGTCACTGGCCAGGGAAATAACATATTCTGATTGTCAACGCCTGGGACTTGTGCCCTCCCCTATAACCAGGGTCAGGGTGATTTGACTAACAAATCATATCAAAACCACAAGGTTGGAGTAAAAGAAGAGTTGCTAGAAAAAGTACAAGTGCTACTAGCTGGTTTCTCTTTGTCTTGCTTTCCATTTTCTGATAATCCACCAGTGCCCATATTAAATCTTCCAACAATACTTGCTCACACCCCATCGCCTGCAGCACTAAGTACTCATCCCAGCATTAGAGATCCTCCATCAATTGACACCAGTGTTCCAGCCTTGTTTCTAGCCAAACACACTGTTCCTCAAATATAGCCTCTCTCTCTGTTACCTCATGGCTTTCAGAACTGCCATGTCCTATAAAGGCTTTTCTGATCCCTGTTCAATGAGTATTTCCATTTTGAAGTCTGAAAGTTCTTTTTCCTAATTCTTTTATGGGTAATGTTTCTCTCTGCCTTGGACTACAGTTATTTGCGTGTGTGGTCTGCTGTCCACTTGAGAGCAGGGTCCATACCCTACTCTTCTTGGCATCTGCCAGTGTTTTACACAGCTCCCAGGAGGCATTCAGGAAGTATTCCTTTAACCAAATAGATTTAAGCAATTTTTAAAGGCTACCTACAGAAATGCACCTAATTTTTCTAGGATTTTTTTAAAATAAATTTATTTATTTTATTTCTTTATTTTTGGCTGTGTTGGGTCTTCGTTGCTGCGTGTGGGCTTTCTTTAGTTGTGGCGAGCAGGGACTACTCTTTGTTGCAGTGTGCGGGCTTCTCATTGTGGTGGCTTCTCTTGTTGCGGAGCACAGGCTCTAGGCACACGGGCTTCAGTAGTTGTGGTGTGCAGGCTCGATAGTTGTGGCTCACAGGCTCTAGAGTACAGGCTCAGTAGTTGTGGCACATGGGCCTAGTTGCTCCACGGCATGTGGGAATCTTCCTGGACCAGGGATTGAACCTGCGTCCCCTGCACTGGCAGGTGGATTCTTAACCACTGCGCCACCAGGGAAGTCTGATTTCTAGGAATTTTTATTATTCAAGCCTGATTAATATTCCTTTACCTATTGAAAAGAGCTTAATAAAAATTCATAAAAACCACTTGCTGAGTGAATACTTTAAATGCCTAAGAGCATACACTTCCTAAACACCTGTCTGTGCTTCATGACACTTTGTAATAGACATTCCATTTGGTTTTATGTTTAAATTGTTATCTGTTCATTAAATCAGATCTTTTAAAGAAGTGATGTAAAAATATCATTTTCCCCAGATGAATGTTCAATGAGCCTTGGAAAGGACCCACAAATTTGCATTTTCAACAACTGCCCCAGATCAAGGGTTGGCAAACTACAGCCACTGGTAAATCCAGCCCAATGTCTGATTTTATAAATAAAGTTTTATTGGAACACAGCCACGTCCATTCTTTCACATGTTGTATTCGGCTGCTTTCTCCCCATAATGGCAAAGTTGCGTAGTTGTGACGGAGACCACCTGTCATATTTACCATCTGATCTTTTACCCTTTGCTTACCCCTGCCCTAGATGACTCTACTGACACAGCTAGTTCATGTAACTTTATAGGGTTATTATGAGGATTAGATGAGTTAATGTAAAGCCTTAGGAGTTATGCCTGGAAATATATACCTGTCAATAATTGCTAGGTATGGTTTTCTTTTCATCTGCTAGTGGTGTAAATTACATTAATAAATTTCCTAATTATACTATCCTTGCATCCCTATAATAAACCCAACTTGATCATGATGTATTGTGTGATTATATTTGCTAATATTTAATTTAGGAATTTTCAATTCTCTGTTTGTAACTGGCATTAACCCATGGATTTGTGTGTTTTGTCTTGTTTTGGTTTCGGTATTCTTGTCTGACGTGCGTATTAAAGTTAAACTATGCTTTCAGAATGACCTCAGAAATATTTTGCCTTTTTAAACTCTGGAACAGTGTATATAACACAGGAATTTTCTTTCTTTGGCCATTTGGTAGCACTCACCCCTAAAACCATATACACTTCATGACTTTTGTAAGGACAGATCTTTGGCCACGTTTCTAATTTCTTCTAAGACTGTGGGTGTATTCAGGTTTGCTGCCACTTCTTAATAGGATTTTGATCATTTACACTTTCCTAGAAAAACATTATTTCACTTATATTTTCAAATATATTGTTATGCATTTGGACATAGTGTTTTCTTATAATTTTTAATATCTTCTCATCTGTAGTTATGCCCGATTCTCATTCGTAGCGACATTTACTTATAGCTTTAATTTTTTAGTCAGACATCAATATTTTTTCTTTTGATTGGCCTTTTTTTTAATCAACTTTGATTTTGCTGATCAAGTCTTTTTTATTGTTATCTATGCACATAAGTCAGGGATATGTTTGACAGCAATTAGCTTTAAACTTGATTTTTAAAGGCTTAAGCAAATGGGGATTTATTTTTCTCACATCACCAGAAGTCAAGAGATAGCTTTTGCTGGCAGCCATCCATGTGCTCCACATTGTCTCCTGGGAAGGAGGCTCACTCTATCTTCCTGCTCTGCCATCCTTGGCACATGGGCTTTTGTCCTCATGCTGGTTGCCTTTTGGTTCAAGATAGCTGTTGCTCCAGATATCATTCTAGCATAAATAGCAAAAGAGAGAAAGACAGGGGAAAAAAATCTCTCTTGTGTTGAGGCTTTCTCTTTTCAGGAGTGAAGACCTTTCCTCTCACACAGGAGATTTCCCCTAAGTCACTGGTCAGAACCAATGCAACTGTAAGAAAGACTGAAATTGAGAATTTAGCTTTCTAGATTCTTCAAGAGACAAACTCAAGGACAGTGAGGGAAGTGGGACTGAGCATATAGTGAGCTACCTACCAGATTGGCCACCTGGCCATTAACATCTGTATTTACCTATATTACATCCTGTCCTCTAGTCCTTTTAGGTCCATCTGCTGTAGTAAACTCATCTATTGTAGTAATAGTGAATTTGATTTATACATTTCCAAACCATGTTGTTAGGTACATAGTAATCTAAAATATCTCTGTTTGACCTGCTTAATGTTTTTTATCTCAAATTTTATTTGGTCTGTAGTGACTATTGCCACCCCTGCAATCATTTTGTTGACATTTTCCACATCTACTGTTTTTCATCTCTTTCTTTTTAATCTTTCTGTTTCATTAGGTAATGTAAATAGCATACAGCTGGTTTTACCTAATCTGGGTCTTGGCTTTTTAATAGGGGGATATAACGCATTCAAATGCATTTTAATTTTTTACATGTATGGACCTACTCCAGACATCCTATTTAATGTTTTTTATCATTTTTTTCTTTTTTTTTTTTGCCTTTTGTTTAATTAATACAGTTTTCTTTGATCCAAACTTCTCTAGTAGTTAGGAAATTATACAACATTGTACTTTTATCCCACTGATGATTAAACGTACATTTTTACTTCAGCATTTAAACATAATCTGTATGTTTTTATTCCTTGAACAAAACAAGAACGTTATCATGTTTTTACACTGTATTCTCAATGCCTCGCATGTTTTATTTATTATATATACAATAATATATGGTGATCATATATATTATCATGTATACATATAATTATATAATTATCATATACATCATGATAATTTAGTTATCTAGACTTAACTGAGCATGGAAGGGACTCAACCATCTGTCTGTGGGCTGGGAATCAGAACCTCTTAGTCCAGGGAGAGTAGGTTCCTTCCCCAGGCCTATAGTTAGAAACCTACACAGATGCATCATATAGGTGAGAGAGGTGATATACTTGGATGAGCTTCTAACCCTGAAGCTCAGTTTCTCTTTTGTCCCCTCTCACCCCAGAGCCCATCCCCCACCCCCAGATCCAGATTTATTCATCATCTAACACATCAGGCTGGTGCAATGTCAGTCTAGAGTGTGGGACCCCAGGAAACACAGGGAACCTGACAGTGACCTGGCTGAGCCAGGGCCTCCCCAGGGAGCTGGAGCAGAGAGGGACGCTGGGGCCAGCCCCCAGCTCCAGGAACCTGAGCCTGAGCCTGCCCCTCAGCCACTTCAACAGCCGCCTCACCTGTGTGGTCAGCAACCCCGCGGATGAGAAGAACGCAACCTTACACCTGGAGGACATCTGTCCACGGAGGGGTGAGTGGGATCTGCTAAGGAAGGTGATGAAAATGGGCCAGCAGAGACTAGGGGAGAGCAAGACTGGGAGGACTTGGGGAAAACAGGGGGACTGAGGAACATTTTAAGGCAGTTTATGTGATGCAACCAAAAAGTCCCCACCTCAGTGAATGGCCATAGTCTCATTGTAGTCTTCAAACCTGCAAGTCCAGAAGTTGGACCAATATATGGAGACTAATGCATCACCCAGAACACAAATGTGGGACTGGCTTGTGTGCACCCCCTTTCCCATCATCAAGGAGCCTGGGAGGCTGAATTACACATAAGAATCCAAGCAGGGGAGGAGAAGGATTCGAGGAGTAAAGACTGAGGAACTCAGGGTACCCTGCCCCCAGCCCTGGACTTCTCCCGTGCCCCAGACTCTGGCCCCAACCCTGGATGGGCAGGACTTGCATAGCACGTTCAGGCTGATAGATGCCCGTTTTTTGCTGCATACCAGACTTGCCCATTCAAAGGATGGCTACCACCTCTGAGTACATAAACCACAGTTCAGCCCTCCTCTGAGCAGCGTGAGAACCTGCGGTCACTACACCCAGTTACCACCCTTCCCCATCAGCCTAGAGCATCACCTCAGCTTCATAAAGGGACTGTACTGGGTAGGTTACAGGGGTGGGAACCCTTACGAAAGAACTCCAGGCCCTGGTGTCATAAAATACCAAATCCCCTACTATCCTGAGGGCTACAGAGCAGGAACAACTGATGTTAAAAAGAGGTGTAATTACCAGTTCAGCTGCCCCGTCCCACCAATGCCTTCCTGACCTCTGCTTGCTCAGGTGGGGCTCTCGTCTAAACAGTCCCTTTCTTCTCATTTCCTCACTCACTCAGCATTCAACCCTCACACTGAGTGCCTACTAGGTGCTGGTGATGGGGGAAAGGCTCAGTGAAAAATAAGATAAGCCCCTGCCCTCAAGGAACTTACTGCAGTGGGGGCTTCACCACACACTGGCTTTGTGACCCTGGACAACTTACTTAATTTTTGTAGCTTTTCCATAATATGGATAATAATTGTATCTACTTCATAGGGCTGTTGTGATCATGAAAAGAAATAATCTACATAGAGCTATCAACACAGTACATGACACATAATATGTCAGTAATTATCAGAAAATAGCTCAAAGAAGGGGAGGAGTAAATTTCTAAACACAAAAGCAGATGTTAAAGCTAAAGTTGGAGCAAATACAAAATATATGGTTTGGGTATGAAAGAAAGAAGGAAGGGAGGGAAGGAGAAAGGATGGAAGGAAGAAAAAAGTTAAGTAACTGCTGCCCGAGTTGAGAAAGGCATCACAGATAAGGGAACACTTGAGATGGGCCTTGAAGGATGAATAGGAGTTTTCTTGTGGCGTAGTGGAAAAGACATCCCAAACAGAGAAAAGGACATACCCTGAGGTCTGATGACCCCAGAGTTTTTTATCCCTTCTTCCTCTTAGAATGTATTTTTCTTCTGGGAGTCTGAGAAGAGAAAAGGGGCAGGCTGAGGAGATGAGCAATGGCACACGCAGCTAATGGGAGCCTCTGAGGTTCCTGTGCAGAAATGGGACAGAAAGCCTGGTGAAGAAACATTAAAGTAACAGCGGCTAGTGTGTAGAGAGACTAGAAAGGAGGAAACCTGTCAGGGTTGCATCAAGGATGTACACTTGGGATACAGGCTCTGAGCCAGGGTGGCCCCACCTCCTCCCAATTGCCTACCCAACAGGCCCGACTGAGGCAGATCTGACACTAGCCTTTGACTCCAGGTTCTCTTCAGAGCAAATGGCTTTGGAGAGGCATCCTTCTCATGGTTCTGACGGTGAGCCTAGTGGCTGGAGTGTGGATCTGGATGAGAAAGAAGATGCAGACTGGGAGAGGCAGGTGCTGGGTAAACCCTGAGGGGAGCCCTGGGATGGGGGTGGATCTGGGGGAAAGGAGTAGATGGAGACCCCAGGGAAGGTGGCAGGGCAATGGTCAGATAGAGGCTCACTGACCTCTCTTGTGAATCATTCCTGGTAGAAGCCTGGGGTAGAGCAATGCTGGGGGTGGGAGCTGTATGCATGCCCAGAAAGGAAGGGTGGAGGAAGGCAGGGACAGGACAGGGGTCTGGGACCTGATGCTATGAACCAGAGAGCAATGGCTGCTCTCACCTCACCCAAGGGCTGATGGGGGGTCACCTCGAGTTCCATCCATTCTCATTAGCATCTGCTATATACAGGTGGGTCCACTCTCCTGCCAGTGGTGCCAGACTCAGCAGCTACTCCCCAGGTCCTTCTCACAGTGGAATCTGCTAACCTTCAGACTGGTGTGGCCAACAGCCATGACCCTCCCTATGAAGAGATCAGCTTCCTGAGACACCCTAAGGTGGGTCTAAGGGAATCAAATTAGGGTCAACTGATATGTGCTCAGAGACAGTGAGTCCTGGGAGGTCCAGAGTATTCTGCTTCCCATCAAGTTCTGGGTCCAGTCCTTGCTTTGGACAATATGGTTGCTGTGCCTGGGTGCCCACAACATGCTGGGAGCTGAGGGGCAAAGGGAGGAAACCACTGATGGGGAACATACCCCACTCATACGTCCACAGCCTCATCAGATCCTTGCTACCACCCAAGAAGGAGGGATGGCAAAGCGGAAGAAGCAAAAGTGTAAATGACCAGGTGTCTGGTAGACCCTGTCATCTGTGTAAGACCCAAGGAAATAGAAGTAGGGCACACTAGCAGGGCCTGGATATAGGGCAAACCCAAGAATCTGAGAAGCATCAGGAAAGGCCCGTTTCCTCCTCCCTCCTTCCTGAAGCCTCTCTCCCTCCTACCTGCCTGAGATCCTGCCATTAATATCACCTCTTTGCGTAAAGGCTTTGATACCTCTGCTGATGAGATGTCCCTGGGAGAACATCTCATATGGCTATTTGCCCTTAGTTGCAAATTGGTGCTATGGTCACAGCTGGAATGATTTCACCGGGGGGAAGACCCGGAGACAGGACTAGCAGGAGGAGGAGAGGACACCTCAGGGACTTCCCAGAAGCAATGGTTCTCAAATGGAGCTCGCATCGCGAACGCCTGAAGGGCTTGGTAAGATAAAGTTTGCTGGGCCCACTCCTGGAGTTTTTGATTCAATGGGTCTAAGGCAGACCTGAGAACTTGCATTTCTAACAAGTTCCCAAGTGATGCCGATACTCCTGGTCCCACCCGTTGAGAACTACTGGGCTAAAATGGTGAGCAGAGGAGAAGCAAGTAGAGCTGCTGTCAGGATGCCCAGGAGTAGCCAGTGGCCAGGTCCTCTCCTCTCTCATCCTTGACTTCCCTAAAGAGGGGACAATGCTAGATCATTGCTCCACAAAACATCAAGACCCAGTCCAGTCCCAGCAGGTTATAGTGGGGGAAAGTGAGACACAGAGGGAACACTTGGACTTATCAGAGAACCATGGCAAGCACAAGACAGGATAGGGGTGTCTTCATTCCCAGCCTAGTGTTCCGTGCAGTGTCCCCAACTGCCTCAGTGCCAGCCACACTGTGACTTCCCATGTCAGTCCCTCTCAGTTATGTCCCTATCTAACCTGGGCCTCTGGGGGACTCAGGATATCGTTCATTGTTACCCAAACCCTAATACCCCTACCAGAGAAGCACAGGAGGGGAGCAATATGTGGCTTTGGGATAGAGAAACAGATCAGGCAACGTCTGACCCAGACACGCAACATCTGACCCAGATACACAACCTTGTCCTGAAGCCCCTGCCACATCAGTCCCTGCCCTTGGGGAGCTCTCAGTCTGATGGAGAAAATAAATTCCCTACAAGGAGACAGGGAGTTAAGTGCAGAAATGGATGTGAGGCCCAGCTCTGACACAGATTTTTTTTTTAATCGAAGTATAGTTGATTTACAATGTTGTGTTAGTTTCTGTTGTACAGCCAAGTGATTCAGATATAGATAGATATATAGATATAGATATAGATATAGATATAGATATAGATATAGATATAGATATAGATATAGATATAGATATAGATATAGATATAGATATAGATATAGACAGAGACAGTGATAGAGATAGAGATAGATAGAGATAGATTCTTTTTCGGATTCTTTTCCATTATGGTTTATTACAAGATATTGAATATAGTCCCCTGTGCTATACAGTAGGACCTTGTTGTTTATCCATTCTATATATAGTAGTTTGTATCTGTTAATCCCAAATGCCTAATTTATCCCTCCCTCACCCCCTTTTCCCTTTGATAACCATAAATTTGCTTTCTATGTCTGTGAGTCTGTTTCTATTTCGTAAAATAAGTTTGTGACACAGACTTCTTGATCAACCCTAGAAAATCACTTTCCTCCCTGTGCCTCAGTTTCTTCTTTCATAAAATGAGGATTACAATAATAATAACTTACATTTATCTGATGCTTTTCAGTTTTTCAAAGCACTTTTGCAACGAGAGCAGTCAAGGTGATTTATAAATTTGTTCATCAAATATTCGTTGAGTGTCTGCTGTGTTCCCTGAATTGTTCTGATCTGGGCTACAGAAGTCTACAAAACAAGAAAAGTCCTTGGCCTCACAGAATATACATTCTAGATTGAGGGAGGGGAGAATGACGAATCAATAAGCAAACTATGAAGTGCTAGACGATGATAAGTGTTATGAGAAAATAAAGCAGAAAAGAGAGATGCATGGGTAGGGTGTGATTTTAATTAAGGCTGTCAGGGGTAACCTCACAAAGAAGAGAGACCCTGAAAGAGATGAGGAAGTGAGCAAAGTGGAAGTCTTAGAGTGGGGAGAGAGAGGTAGCATCCTGGGTAGAAGACAGAGCAGTGCAAAGATTCTGCAGTGTTCAAGAGAGAGGTCTGTGCTGAAGCTATATTTTGGGGAGTTATCAGTTTTGAGAGCCAGAATTACCCAGTTGAGGACAAGAAGCTCATGAAGAGATGTAGCTTGACTGACCCATCTGCCTAATGCTTAGAAATTGACCAAGACCGCTCCTAAACTCTGCTTGAATTGTAGAAAGACAGGGAGAAGGGCAGCTGCCATTCACATAACCCGGAGTGTACTTTGGCCATCCACACTGTCTACGAGAAGATCCGGACAAATACAGAGCCCCAGGGGGACGCCTAGACCACAATGACACTGGAGAATGGGGGGGCCTTGGCAAGATCTGCCCCATCCCACCCTTTTCCCCTGGGTCCCCACAGATCCCTCATTAAGGTGGAGCTGGGGCTAAAGCCTAGGTCTTCCTGACCAATTTCACCAATTTTCAGCATGAGCTGCTCCCCTGGGTTCTCCATCAAAATTTTCTCACATCACAGATGGTGGGTGGTGACTCTGCTACTCAAATAACCAAATATGAGAAGCAAACCCTTCAGCCTTCGGCCACACTTCTGACCTGTGAGCCACTTGACCCCATCAGGGAACACTCATGGTCAGGCAGGGCCTGCACAGGGATGGTTGGGGGAGAGAGATGATTCCTTGGAACAGGGTGCATCCTGGGGGCCCTGGGAAGGATGGGCCTTGGGTGGAGGACCTTCAGGATTTCACAGCCCAGCTCACTACACGTGAATAGAGAGAAGAATGGCCCTTGACTGTGGAAAAAAGAGACCTGCAGATACAAGATTCAGGGCCAGCTGTGTTGTAGAGGAGAAGGGTGGAAAGGGAAGGAAACATTTTTTTGAGCTCTGTCACCTACTAGGCTTAATTCTAAGCACAGGAAATGTACTATCTAGGTTCTCAAAATTCAATTAATTCACAGGCTTTTTAATTTTTATTCAATAATACATGCCTGCAGTAAAAAAGTCAAAAGGCATGTCCTGTTGAAATGATAATGCTTCATAATTTTGCTGCTATTAAAATAGGGTCTTGTTCCCAGTGAGTATTCTAACTCATTGATTAAAATAATACATGCAAAATGTATATTAAGCCGTGTTACTAAATTTCTCTACTGTTTGTAACAGTTTTTCATTTGATCCCTTTGAATTTGGGGGTAAATAAAAATATTAACAAGTGATTATAATTTTTGCTTCCTTCTTTCCAGTTTTTATGCTTTATTCCTGTCTCTTATCTAATTGAATAGGCTAATACTTCCAAAACCATGTTAAATAATGATGATAAAGAATATCCTTGTATTGTTCCTAACTTTAATGTAAATGCTCCCAGTGTTTCTCCATTAAGCATGATGTTCTTTTTTTGGTTAAGGCATATTGTTGTATCATGTTAAGAAAGTATGTATTTATTCCTACTTTATCGAGAGTTTTACCAAGAGTAAAATGGTCAATTTTATTGTTTCCTTTTTAACATCTGTGAACATAGCATACGGTTTTCTTTTTTATCTACTAATAATACATTAATAGATGTCTTAATATGGAACTATTCTTCCATTATTAGAATAAATCTCAGTTGGTGTATTATTCTTTAAATGTACTACTGTTTGATAATATTTTTACTTGGGATTTTTGCATCATTATTTATAAATGAAATTCTTCTGTACTTTTTTTTATGCTTTACTTCGTCAGTTTGGTATTTGTGTCATGCTTATCAGAGATCCCTTTTATTTTCATTTCTTGTAATAATTCAATTAAAATTCACTTTATAGTAAAAAAAAAAAAAGATTCCTTTTAAGAAAATAATTCTCGGGCTTCCCTGGTGGCGCAGTGGTTGAGAATCTGCCTGCCAATGCAGGGGACACGGGTTCGAGCCCTGGTCTGGGAAAATCCCACATGCCGCGGAGCAGCTGGGCCCGTGAGCCACAATTACAGAGCTTGCGCGTCTGGAGCCTGTGCTCCGCAACAAGAGAGGCCGCGATAGTGAGAAGCCCGTGCACCGCGATGAAGAGTGGCCCCCGCTTGCCGCAACTAGAGAAAGCCCTCGCACAGAAACGAAGACCCAACACAGCCAAAAATAAATAAATAAATAAATAAATAAAATTTTAAAAAACAGAATAGAAGGGAACACTTCCTAACTCATTGGATAAGACCAATATTAAAAAAAGAAAATGAAAATAATTCTCATTACTGAATGTTGATTTAATTTTTATTATGTTACTTAAAGATGTATAAACATGAAACTACGTATTAATGTCTGGTGCTTATAGCTTTTATATTATAAACAAAAAATGTATATAAAGTAAATAAATACAAAGCAACAAAATAATGAAGCAATGATTATTTGAACATATTCAAACATGCAACTTTAATGTAATGTGATGAATGTTTTTGTTTTGCTGAAACTAAACCATTGGTGTTGGTATTAAGAGAAAAAACTGCAGGCTCACATCAGGCTCTGTATTTCATTTATTTTTTTTAACTTCAATACAAAGAATGCTAGTTCACATACATTTATTGTACCAATACTTGATTAAAGTCTTTGTTTACCAGAACCTCATCTTAACCAAAACTCTGCCAGGGTGACAATTGATAGATCTGTAGAATTGCTTTATTCACCTGAAAAAAAATTAACATGACAACATTATTAAAGTCTTCATTCAACACGTATCTATCTACTTGCCACTGGAATCATAGAACAAGAATGTTCTTCAGGGCTTCCCTGGTGGCGCAGTGGTTGAGACTCTGCCTGCCAATGCAGGGGACACGGGTTCGAGCCCTGGTCTGGGAAGATCCCACATGCCGCGGAGCAACTGGGCCCGTGAGCCACAACTACTGAGCCTGCGCATCTGGAGCCTGTGCTCCGCAACGAGAGAGGCCGCGACAGTGAGAGGCCCGCGCACCACGATGAAGAGTGGCCCCCACTCGCCGCAACTAGAGAAAGCCCTCGCACAGAAGCGAAGACCCAACACAGCGAAAAATTAATTAATTAATTAATTAATTTAAAAAAAAAAAAAAGAACGTTCTTCATTGGGTATTTTCACCTGTAGTGGGTATTTACAACATTACTGCTAATGAACTTTTATAAGTTGGTGCCACAAAGATAGAATCCCATACCTCTGCTTACAAGTCAGATACACCCCTGACAGCTATAGGGCAGGAATTTTTGAATGTGACAAGCCTGTTGGAGAGGTGCTAAGGGGCAGAAGGGGGCCAGTTTGTCAGATGCCAATTTAGTGAATGTTCAAGTCATCAAAATTATCAAATCTATCCATTTACCAGAAACTTCTTTTTTTAAAACTATGTGTAAAACTTAAAGCAATTTATATTGGATAAAACGGTTTAAGAGCTTTCGAAGATTTCTGTCATTTTGGTTGACAGGTTTCATTATTTCTTCCTAAGAGCACCTAAAGCAATGTTTCATGTCTCTCTACCCAGCTCCCTGCTGGAGACAGAAAGAGAAGTCAGTTCACAAGATGGCCTGAGAGGGGAGACTGGGGGGCAGAGAGATGAGGAGACTGACAGGCAGAGGGAGGGGGCCTGAGGACAGGGAGGCAGTCTGAATCCAGATCCCTGGGGTATTTGCTCCCCAAAGTCCTCACAGGCTCTGGTAATCCATCTGACTCAAAGCATTGTAAATTTTATCAAGAATTTTACTTTATTTTATTTTTAAATAAATTTATTTGTTTATTTATTTATTTATTTATCTTTAGCTGTCTTGCTGCGCACAGGCTTTCTCTAGTTGCGGCAAGCGGAGGCTACTCTTCGTTGCGGTGCGTGGGCTTCTCATTGCGGTGGCTTCTCTTTTTGAGGAGCACGGGCTCTAGGAGCACAGGCTTCAGTAGTTGTGGCATGCGGGCTCAGTAGTTGTGGCTCACGGGCTCTAGAGCGCAGGCTCAGTAGTTGTGGTGCTTAGTTGCTCCCTGGCATGTGGGATCTTCCTGGACCAGGGCTCGAACCCGTGTCCCCTGCATTGGCAGGCGGATTCTTAACCACTGCACCACCTGGGAAGTCCAAATTTTATCAATAATTGACAGAAATAAATATTTTATAAATGTATCAAATTCAGCAAATTGGTTGTTCAGTGGTTTACCCATTTAGAAAATGGACTTCTGTGTAAACGGTCTTTCAGCAAACTGGTTTTAGCTGAATTAACCTTTGGGTGAACGTACGTGAGCCTTACAGCTTAATGGCTAAGAAATTAGGCTTTGGGGCCCAGCTGCCCGCGTCAAACCCTCAGTCCACTTACCGGCTGCAGACTCTCGAGCAGGGCCTTGACCTCCCAGCGCCTCCGTCTCCTCAGCTGTGAGAGGGCAGTAGTCAGGGTCTTCCCTCACAGAGCTGTCGGCAGAGTCACTGACTTAACACACTCACAGCACTCAGAGCGGGGCCGGCAACAAAAGCACAGGTTATTATTGTCACTCTGCCCTGTCCTGCCTGATGGCCGGTCCTCCCACCTGTCTCCTCCACATAAACCATGCACCAGGTGGTCCCCATCAGGACGATGCTCTGTGCCGTTATCTGGTCCCCCCGTGAAGATGCTGTAACACAAAAGCAAACACAGCCCTGAAAATGCCTTTGTTATAAGGTGGGCACCTGTAGGATCCAAATATGCACAGAATGAATTACCAGATTATTAACTGTCAGATTATTATTGAAATGAAGGCATGAAATGTAAACATTCTAACAGAGCACCTGCAGGACCCCGAGACTACAAAGCACACCAGGCTGAGAAACACCATCCCAGGAGCAATGGACCCAGATGGGAAAGGCAGCAGACAAAGGGGCAGGAGGGGTGAGGGGACGGAAAGCTCATGAACCACACGATGCCACACCACACGGCCGGCCCAGTCAGAAGGGGTGGAGGGGAAGGGAATGCAATCCCACAGGGCGCTCCTCGTGGAACAGGAAGACCCCACTCAGAGGAAACTGTTTCTCTGTGGTTTTCACAGGGCTCTCCTCGTGGAACAGGAAGACCCCACTCAGAGGAAACTGTTTCTCTGTGGTTTTCACAGGACTGGAGCAGGTAGAGCAGACAGGGTTCTCCAGCTCCCATTGCCCAGAGCCCAAGCTCTCTTCCCACCCTCCCCAGGCAGCTGAGAGACCAAGCAAAGAATACAAGGCATCACATCTAGTTCTCTAACTCATGTGCTCAGACTTCAGGGTCCCGACAGAAAGCAAAGTCAAAAGGAATCCAAATACACAGGTTTGCTGAGGCAAATAGCAGAACAAATAGAAAGACTCCAATCAAAGATGAAAAAGCAGGAAAAAAAAAACCGAACGAGACCTACACAAATATTTGGCCTTCCAAAATAAAGGAAAGAAACAGCAGTTTGCAAAAGACTGATGAAACCAGAGGTGAAAGAAAATATCAGAATATCATGGGGGTTGGGGGTGGGGCATCTAAGAAAATAATCGAGGAGAAAATTAATTCTTTTGCAGAACTTAAAATACAAAGAACAGAATCAACACTACAGAAAACTCCATCAGTGATGGGAAAGACAGGGTGAGGAAATAACGTAGAAAACAAGAGGGAAGCAATTAGAGCAAAATGGACTGACAATGGGGACCAAACATGTAGATAACTAGTTCCCCAAAGAGGACACAGAAGGAACAGAGAAATAAAATACTGTGATCAACACCATCCACTTCCTCTCCCAGAGCCTCCCCTCTTCTTACTAACAGAGCCCTGACTGCTTCTGCTGTCAAGACGAGATACCTGGATCAGGGATGTAGGTGGGGATATTCCCCTGCTCTCTGGTGGCAGGCATGTGGACCTATTCTGGCCAATGATAGGTAAGAAAAGTTTCCTGGGAGCTTCTGAGAATGACTTCCACCTGACAAGAGGAAGGAGGGAGAGGAGAAACTCCTGCCCCTCACTGCCCACTGGCTCTTGCCTCTGATTGTGGCTGTGTGAGAATGAGGAGCTTGAAACTATTTCAGAGGAGAGAGAAGATCAGGAGATGCAGAGGCTGATCCACAGCTCGTCTCTGGGCTTAGACGTTACCAGGGGAGCAGCATGAGTGACGTCACAGATGTGGGAAAGAGCAGCTTGCAGATGGGTGAAAGGGAATGATTTTGGAGTTTGTATTTGCTAAATTACAGAGTGCAAAGGAGAGGCTGGAGATGAAGTTGGACACGTAGACTGAAATTAGGTTTTGCACTTCTTGTTCAAGATGTTCATGAACCAAGTAAATGCACGTGTCTCCTCTCCTTCCCTGGAACATTAAAACTATAGTAAATGTATTTTGTTTAAGTGCATTGATCACATCAAAGAGAGACAGGGAGGCAACTAATCAGCAGACCCGAGATGCCTGGAATCTCAGAGAGAAAAGGAAGAGGGCTGCCTAGTAAGGCAGGGCCAGACCCCAGACCAATTACATCAGAATCTCTGGGGTCTTGCCCAGGGGACAGGACTTTGTTAATGACCCAGCTGAGCCCAACGTGCAGCCAAGTTTGAGAACCAATGACCTAGAACACACACCTAGGGGCACAGCGGAGGATGGAGCCATCTGCCCAGAGGAACCGCAGGGTCTCTGAACTCAGACGGCCAGGTAGGAAGGAGGGTGGGGTGAGAACAGGGCTGAAACAGGGAGCCTGCTGGGCAGTCTGGGCATGAAATAGTCAACTCCCAACCCTCACCCAGCCCAGGCATGACCATCCAGGGGCAGGCATTTCCTTCTCAGATGTCAACAAAGAAAGGCTCTTCTAAAACAAAAACAAAACCCCAAAACCCTGAATGCATGCATGGTCTGGAGAGAACTCAGCAGCTTGTGTGGGTACTGGGGCCTCAGGAAATCCTCCTCATTATGACATTTAGGGGTCCCCAGCATAAAAGCCAGCCCCTGCCCCCACCCTAAGGTGGAGCCTGATTGCCCACAGAGCTGCCTGCATCCTTTTCAAACAAAAGGGGAAAACCAAGGATCCACCAGACACGTGACAAAAGCCGGATCAATTCCAACCACTGGCAGGCAGAACAGGAGGCAGGTTGGAGGCGAGGGGGAATCAGTGAGTTAAATCCACCCTAGATTAACAAGAAGTCATTAGGTGATATTTCAGTTTGAAAACTCCAGAAATACCATCAGACACAATACCTAGAGACACAGAAGTAAACACAGAAAAACTAAAACCAGAAATAATAGAAGTGGTTGCCTCTGGGGAGAGGAATTGGGGCCAGCAGGGGACTGAGACTTTTCAGTACATTTTTTTAAGCCATATGCATGTATGACTTGATGACACATATACGTATGCTATAAGTATGTATATTATATATCTGATTATATATATATTTAAAAGGAAGAAATCAGATCCTAAGGCAGCACTTGTCCAACTTGAATGGACACACGATTCACTTGGCAATCTTGTTCAATAGCAGGTTCTGACTCAGTAGCTCTGGGTGGGCTGAGAGTCTGCATTTCGTACAAGCTCCTGGGTGATGCTAAAGCTTCAGGTCTGAGGACCACACTCCGAGTAGCAGGGCCATAGATGATGCTAAAAGCCAGGCTGAGGCATCTGAAGTAAATTCTGTGGATAACTGGAAATCAGTGAAGCTCTTTGAACAGGGGAGAGGCAGGATCAGAGGATGCTTTAAGTGGATTAATCAGGGCAGCATGGCCTATCGGGAGACACTGGAGGCACAGGGCCAGACAGGAGACATTGTAAAATCCAGGCAAGAGATGAGGGGCTAAGTCAGGGCAGTGATGGAGGGCAGAGATGACAGGATAGAGAGACACGGCTGCAGTAGAATCACTTGGCAAAGGACTGGGTGTGAGGGGTGAAGGCAAGAAGGAACCCAGCTGTCCAGTGGAGAAGGTGCTGGGCCTTTAGAGACTCAGGGCAGGAAGGTGAGCTCAGCCTGGGGGCCTGAGTGTGAGGATCCTATGGGACCAACTATTGTTGGTAATTTTGAGATAATAGAAAAAACGTATATTGGTCCCTGCCCTGAATTCCCGGCAAAGAGCTCCTAAAACCCTTGCAGTTTCCGAAGTGATAAGAGGACTAGGGCATCTTTTGTTCTAACATTGGGCCTTTGATTCTGGTTTCTGACACAGCATTCCTAAATTTCTGGGAATTTCCTGGCTGATAGCAGAGTCTTTTGTTCTAATGAGGTGACTCTTGGTGGGATCCTCAGCGGGGGCTGGTCACGAGAAAGACCAGGCTAGGATTAGAAGTTCCACTCCCATTTTTCCAGAGAGGGAAGAGAGGCTGGAAATGGAGTTATTAGTCTATCATGCCTACATGGGGAAGCCTTCATGAAAATCCCAATAGTATGGAGTTTGGAAAGCTTCCATGTTGGTGAACACACGGATGTGCTGGGAGAGTGGGGCACCTGGAGAGGGCACGGAAGCTCCACGCCCCTTCCCACATACCTCACCCTCTGCATATCTTCCCTTTTCATGTTTGTCTGTATCCTTTATCATATCCTTTATAATACACTGGTAAACAGTAAATAAACTGTTGTCTTGAATCCTGCAGGCTGCTCTAGCAAATTAATTGAAGCCAAGGAGGTTTTGGGAACCTCCGATTTATAACATCATCAGAAGCACAAGTGACAACCTGGACTTATGATTGACATGTTAATGGGGGGTGGGGCAGTCTTGTAGGGCTGAGCCCTTAACCTGTAGCATATCTCCAGGTGGACAGTGTCAGAACTGAATTGAATTGTAGGACAATCAGCTGGTGTCACAGACTTGCTTGGTGCTGGGGTAGCCCACACATCTGGTGTCAGAAGTGCTGTGAGTGGTAGTAGTAGTAGCAGTGTAAGAGTTAAGGAGGGACAAGGGGTGGGGAAGGAATGAGTTCTTCCCACACGGTAATGCAGACCAAGAGTTCAGAAGAGGCGGAAATCAGTGAGGAAGTGACCGAAAGGTAGGAACCATCCATCACTCACAAATACCAAAAATTGTCCCTTGTCAGGAGCATGCCCAGGGCCTGCCTGTGACGTGGGTTCCAGCTGTCAGGGTCACACTGAGGCCATTCAGGCAGCCTCTTTCCTGCACCCCTCACCGTGCTCTGGCTCCATCTCTGATGCTAAGGGCACATTTGCAAGTCCAGGGTCCAAGGCTGACCTGAAGAGCCAGGAGGACTCCGGCCTTTCCAGAGAAAGACCCCAGGACAGACTTCATTCTCAAGGAAACATGACCTGCCTCTATGACCTGGGCTCAGAGCTTCCTTTCACAGGCCCTCAAAAGGGTCAGGGTGGGACAGAGCAGCAGGGAAGATGGGGACACCCCTCAGGGTGACGTCTATCTCTTCACCTCAACACCACACACTTATAGAGCAGAGATAAAATGCTAAATACATGCATGGTCTCAGGATAGTCACTGACGAATCCGTTTTATGGCACTTCAAATTGTTAAGTCTTTTGCTTGTAGGGGGCTTTTTTTTTTAATCTGTAATGTGATTTGCTGTACGTTAGAATAAAAAAGAAAATTAAAACAGCTTCATGGTTCTCTGTGAGACAGTTGGAAAATACCTCCATTTTGTGAAGCTCAGCAGCCTGAGAGAAACTATTCTGGTGGGTGAGGGGCCCCCAAAGGTGGGAGATGGGAGGTCCTTGCTCAGGTCACTGAGACGGGCCCCTGTGCTGATGAGGTGGGAGCCCAGCCCTGGGCTAAAGGGCTAAGGATGGGAGAAGTCTGACCCCTGGACAAACAGGGCACTGCTTCATCTGTTCCTGCTGAATCTACACGACAGACATTTCTCCTGGTCTCCAGTACGTCAAGGGCATCCAAGGAGCTAAACCATCATCAACGCACCCCACTTGTCTAGCACTTTCCAGTGCAAAAGCACTTTTACCTATGAGAGGCAGATAAGTACCATTGTGATTACCTTCCCATTTTACAGATGAGTAAACTAAGGCTCCAGAGAGGTTAACTGGTAAACCGCAAGATGTGGAAAGCCAGTACAAGGCAGAGCCTGGCCTAAGACCAGGTCCCTGCCTTTTCAGACCAACGGTCTTTCCGGATCCAAGCCCCTCTCAGTGCAGTGAATCTCCCACACAAGATGGTTTCAGACCTTGAGAAGCCACATGAGGGGGCAGGAGGCCAGGACTGTCCCAGGGCAGCCTCTCGCCTCCCTCACATCAGCCCAGAGAGGAACTAAGACCTATGGCTGCATCTCAGCAGCCTCTGAGATCAAGGTGACCTTTGGTCAACCACAGCCGCCTCCCCCTGCACTCAGCGTGTCACAAACAGGTGTGCACCCCCAGCCGCAACTCAGACCTGCAAAGGCTGCTGGCCTGGGAAGCCTCAGCTGGTCTCCCAGCAGGGCCCGGGGACCCTCACTGTCTGTGAGCTGCAGGCTGGTGGACCTGCCCTTCTTCCTGGGGCAGTGAACTGTCCTCCTAGGGAGTCTCATGGTCCAGCTTTCACAGGGTCTTTTCACCTTAGTCTTAACCATCCCATCAGTCACGCCAGCTATGTTACCTTTTAAAGCTGGAGAAGCCCCCCTGGTGGAGGGACTGCTCCCACCCTGAGCTTGTGCCCAGCCCCCATGCATGGCTCCTGCCCAACCTCAGTTTGTGGGTAACTCTCTCCCCAGCCACATCAGTCAGCCTCTTTCTGCTGGGCTTCCTTTGTCACTGGTTTCCCTTGTGGTTCTTGGCCGGACAAGTTCTCAGCATCTCTCTTGCAACCAACAGGGTTTAGACAGAGCAAAACATCCAGCACAACCTTCTACCCACCCCAGGGGCTCAGGGTACACCCACCTCCCCACAGGGAAGAGATAGGTCCCCACTCATGACCCCTGACAACGTGCCCACAGACCTTTAAGACCCTCCCATTGGGAGCACAGAAGGGAGGGAGAGCCCCAGCAGGAACTGGGAAAACCTCCCCACTTTAGGGGTCAATCCCCATCCCTTATGGGCCTAAGAAAGAACCCCCATCAGCCTCCAGCCTTCAACCAGCTCCCAGTCCCTGGAGTAAGACCCTTCCCTCCTGCCCAAAGCCCGATGACGCTTCCAGATGCAGCTCAGATGGCCCCCTGGGAGCCTGCCCCATCTGCCCCAGATGACTTAGGTGCTCTCTGCGCTGGGCTCCCACAGCACTTCAGCAAGTTGTTGGTCATTTGTGATGTGACCAGGTCACACGCTCTTGCCTCCCCCTCTTCTGATGCAGGTCCCAGGCCCTGTGAACAGGGGAGGCAAGGAGACCCCACTCTCAGGCTGGTGCAAGTGCCTGGTCAGCACCTGAGAGTGGGTGTCCTGTTGACTCACCCTTGTCCCAGCCCTCCTAGGAGGACACTGGGGTGTCACATATGCTCTTGAACAAGACAGGCAGCTCTCAGCTAAGCTGCACATGGCAGCCATGACTGGTTTCCACACAGCAAATATTGACTGAGCACACCTGTGTCTCGGCACAGCCAGGGCCCTCCTTTCCTGTCCAGCCACCATCTGCTGCGGTCACTGAGCCCCGAGGTGAGCATCACGTGTGTGCCCTCCCTCCGCAGCTAACCCCACAGCCACTCTGCCCCGTGTGGGCGCCCCACCTCTTCAGGACCTGGGCAGAGTCCATCACGGGCTGGGTCCAAAGACACAGTCTGTGTTCGCCATCTTGCTTCCAGTGCAGACACAGCTTATGCATGTTTTCTACTCAAAGTCTGTTATTTGCTCTCAGTAGCAATAAAGAAGAGAGAGGAAAATAGCAACTTAAATTGTGCAGCGATTCCACTCTAGGAGAATCTACTCTCTTCACAAACTGAAGGCCTGGAGTGAGCTTGAGATGGAAGCTGTAAATCCATGGGTTCCCTTGGGTCCCTTGGTCCATCTCTCTGCTCCCACCCACCTTCCCCGGGGGCAGGGCTGTGTCAGGAACTGTTTAACAGCTGGCTCTTCAGGAGGACAAGGCCCTGGTCTCTAGCATTTGCCAATCCCTGTGGTGTGGATGCTCCCTCCATGGCTCATTTCAAACCACCACCGTGATGACCCTGAGCACAGACTTGGGAAAAGACGCGTAAAACCAGCTCTCACAAGCCAGCTCCAGGTGTTTCCAGCACATCCCTGTCTGGGGGGGAATCTAACATTTCAATCTGCAGACACATTTTCATGTAGCCTTGCTCGGAAACACAGCCAACTGTCTACCAGGAGGAAAAGGCAGTCTCTTCCAAAGCAGGAGGACAAGTTGCTGAGGATGGTACGTCGGTCTACAACACAGCAGCATCCTAAGGGATTCACAGGAGTGGTTTTAACTGTACTTTATTCCCACCTTAAAACCTAACTCTTCCCTTCGTTAACCAAAGCGAAGGCCTGGATATCCCTCACCCACCCTCCTCCTTCACTACCCACCCCCGGCCCAGGCTCAAGTGGGGTCCCCGGCCCACCCCGTCTACCTCCCCACCAGACTGTGTATCCTGAGGGCACAGAACGACTTTTTCTCTGGGAGCCCAGCATGCTGGGAGGCAGGACCTTGCAGGCAGACAGACAGACTTTGATTCCATTCCTGCTTCTACTACAGACCGGGTAATTGTGGGCAGATCCTCAATGGCCTCATCTGTAAAACGGGATAATAGCTACTTCCCAGGGTTGTCGGGAGAACTGAGTAAATGTGGTGCTAAAAGCACCCAGCGCAGGGCAACCCCAACAGACATAGGCCACTGCTTCCCTCCTCCCATCCTCCCAGGGGAGGCGGCCTGAGCCATAGCCGGACAATGTCGCCACCCTGTGGCTGAGCTCAGAATTGCACAGCTGTTCCTGGATTTGAGGGAAACTGCTTAGAGAAGGGAAGGGCTGGCGGGGCTGGTGAGAATCAAGACCAGGGTTTCTGAGAGGCCGCCTGGTATCACGGAAAGACACTGGGCACTGGCATGAGGTTCCGGTAACAGTTTTGGAGATATTAGCTGCTTGAACTTCAGCAAGTTATTTAACTTCTTAAGCCTCAGTTTCTTCATCTGTAAAATGGACATAATGATTTCTGGGTCATTAGATAAGCACTCAGTGTAAGTGTTCGTTGCTCTTGACCCTCTTCCTGCCCCCTTTTCCAGATCCTAATAAATATCACCTTCCTGCCTCTGCAGGTCCCCTTAGTAGTTCCTCCTTGGCCTCATCTTCCCCTAGAGGAAGTATCTCAAAGTCCACAGTCATCCACATGTGGACTTAGAGATGTCCCAAAGCTCTAAATTTTTACAATAATTCAATAACAGGGAGACACTTGGTGATATACTTATGTCAAGGATGATCTATGGAGTAAAATGTCAAGATATTTATTTGTAATAAAGACTCCCAGTCTGGGGACGGGTGTCAAACCAGGGACCCTAAACACCCCCTTCCCGTTAACAAGTTCTCTCCCCAACAACAAGGGGGCTTGCTGGACAAAGACCCCATGACGGTCAGGGTGGGGGGTATTTCTCCCATATTCGGGAACTTCCTGAAACTTCCTTACCCAACTGGAAGCACCTGTCCGGTGGGCAGATTGCTGTGACCCTGATTCCGAGGACACACAGTGACCAGCATTGTTTCAGTGGTGACCAGTGTCCTTGAGGTTATAAACCCTCCCTGATGGGCCAGTGCCACAGTCTTCAGTGCTGGGAAAGCCCAAGATTTAGGACTCAACAAAATTAGGTCTGTATTTTATCTTATTTACTTGTTACCTGAGTGGCTCTGGACAAATATCTGAACTTTTCTGAGCCCGTGAGCTGTCACAGCATTGGGGATGTGTTCCTACTTCAGGAGTCTCTGGGTTTAGTAAGTGCGGTCCTGTGCATGTGCCCAGTGAGGCCACAAATGCTCAATAAACACGCTTATTCTCCAGAATCCATTCTCCCGGAGATACTTCCTCTTATGAAAGGTTGGCTTTATCACTAGACCAGGTTTCCAGGAGCACCCCCTCATGGGACCACAGTTTCCTAATTTTCTTTTAAAAAGTTAAGACTATCCTTGGGGATAGAAAATAACTGAGGATAGATACTCACTAATTCCTTCACCAACTCATTTCTGGATTTTAAATTCTTCACTCACCAGAAAGAAATGCCATTAAACCTAAGCAAATGGATAAACAGAGTAACTTTTATTATAAGGCCAAAGGACAGGAACAAACAGGTCACAAAATGAGAAATGCAATTGTTTCACACATGCAGTGGAAAAAATATGGGGCATATTAGACAGCTCAGGCTGCCATTACAAATTACCACAAACTGGTTGACTTAAACAACAGACATTTTTTTTCTCACTCTTGGAGGCTAGAAGTTCAAGATAAAAATGCCATCAGGGTTGGCTTTGGGTAAGGCTTCTCTTCCTACCTTGTAGATGGCCACCTTCTCACTGTGTCCTCACATGACCTTTTCTCTGTACAGACAGAGAGAGAGAGCTCTGGTGTCTCCTCCTCTTCCTAAAAGGACCAGAGTCCTATCAGTTTAGGCTCCGAATCTTTTGAGCTCAGATAACCTTCATTACCTCCCTACAGGTCCTCTCCCCAAATACAGTCATATAACGGATTAGGGCTTCAACATCTGAATTTGGGGGGAAGACAATTCAGTCCATAACATGGGGTAATCAAGTAAATGTTTGCCCTTAGGGTTGCTGTCTCTGGGGTGGAATTTTGAGCACATGGCATCTTCACAAGTGACTCACCAACCAAAATAGCAATCAGAGATAAGACCAGTGTAGTAATGAGACAGGCCCTCTCCATCCCATTTGGGGATCCGTTTAGAGAGAGCAGCCCTGTCCTTGCCACAATCATCATTTGAGATACCTGCTCCATCAAGAAGTGAATGCCGCCTCCCCTACTCACCTTCAGAGGTCATGGACCCCACAATGATATTGGTATCTGTTGCCAAACTCCTCAAAAATTCCCCACATGGGTGATGGATAGCCTCTCCCTTCTAGCAATGACACTCTTGGGGGCCAAACCCGTCCATCTACTTAGATCTGCCTCTGACTCTCATCAAGACCTGGGGTGAGACCTGGCCTCTATTCCAGTGCTATGTCCACCTTTTCTTTCCCCTGGGCCATCTGCCAGGGGAATGTGGCAGTGCGTGGGCAGGCAGGTCCACTCTACATTCTCTGTAGGGTTGGCAGATCTAGGGGGACTCATTTATCAGAATCTGAGCAACAGGGGAGAGCCCGCCACCCCACCTGGGAAAAGTATCTACCATTAATTACTCTGCCGGGATGTTGCTATATTTTGGGCCTTGAAATCGTTTTTTTTAATTATTATTGAAGTACAGTTGATTTACAATTTTGTGTTAGTTTCAGGTATACAGAGTGACTCAGTTTTATATATATCAGTATGCATATATATAGAATATATACTATATATATATATATATATATATATATATATATATAATTCTTTTTCAGATTCTTTTCCCTTATAGGTTATTACAAAATATTGAGTATAGGGCTTCCCTGGTGGTGCAGTGGTTAAGAATCCGCCTGCCAATTCAGGGGACACGGGTTCGAGCCCTGGTCCGGGAAGATTCCCACATGTTGCGGAGCAACTAAGCCTGTGCGCCACAACTACTGAGCCTGCGTGCCACAACTACTGAAGCCCGGGTGCCTAGAGCCCGTGCTCGGCAACAAGAGAAGCCATCGCAATGAGAAGCCCGGGCACCGCAACAAAGAGCAGCCCCCACTCGCCGCAACTAGAGAAAGCCCGCGCACAGCAACGAAGACCCAACGCAGCCAAAAATAAAATAAATTTTAAAAAAATTAAAAATATTGAGTATATTTCCCTGTGCTATACAGTAGGTCCCTGTTGGTTATCTATTGCATATATAGTAGCGTGTATATGTTAATCCCAAACTGCTAATTTATCCCTTTCCCCACCCTTTTCCTTTTCGGTAACCATAAGTTTGTTTTCTATGTCTGTGGGTCTATTTCTGTTTTGTATATAAGTTCACGTGTATCTTTTTTTTTAGATTCCACACATAAGCGATATCATATGATATTTGTCTTTCTCTGTCTGGCTTACTTCACTTAGTATGATAATCTCCAGGTCCATCTATGTTGCTGCAAATGGCTTTATTTCATTCTCTTTTATGAATGAGTAATATTCCACTCATTCATATATATACATATATATACATGTATATATATATATATATATATATATATATATATATATATACACACACACACCCCACATCTTCTTTACCCATTTTTCTGTCAATGGACATTTAGGTTGCTTCCATGTCTTGGCTATTGTAAATAGTGCTGCAGTGAATATTGGGGTGCCAGTATCTCTTCGGATTATGGTTTTCTCTGGATGTATGCCCACGAGTGGGATTGCTGGATCATATGGTAGCTTTATTTTTAGTTTTTTAAGGAACCTCCATACTGTTCTCCATAGTGGCTGTATCAATTTACATTCCTACCACAGTGTTGGAGGGTTCCCTTTTCTCCACACCCTCTCCAACATTTGTTTGTAGACTTTTTGATGATGGCCATTCTGACCAGTGTGAAGTGATACCTCATTGTAGTTTTGATTTTAATTTCTCTAATAATTAGTAATGTTGAGCATCTTTTCATGTGCCTTTTGGCCATCTGTATGTCTTATTTGGAGACATGTCTATTTAAATCTTCTGCCCATTTTTTGATTAGGTCATACACACACACACACACACACACATATTGAGCCATAGGAGCTATTTGTATATTTTGGAGATTAATCACTTGTCTGTCACATCGTATGCAAATATTTTCTCCCCTTCTGTAGGCTGTCTTTTTGTTTTGTTTACGGTTTCCTTTGCTGTACAAAAGCTTTTAAGTTTAATTAGGTCCCATTTGTTTGTTTTTATTAGGCCTTAAAATAGTTTTGACCCATATCCTAAAGCTGTCCACATCAAAGGCCAAAATCTGCTGTCCTAATAAAATTTATTTTCAGGTGTCTGAATAGGACTTGTATACCTCGACATCTGCTCTACGTGTTTTCCCCTGACCAGGTGCTCCCTGGCATCTTTCAGGCAGTTGACATTTATTGAGTGATTACCATTTGTCAAGCACTGAGGCTAAGCACCTGATATGCAATATCTCATTAATCCTCAAACAACTCTATGAGGTAGATATGATCATTATATCCTCTTTACAGATGAGAAAAATGAGGCCAAGAGGAGTAGAATGACTTGTCCAAAATCCAAGGCTGATATATAATGGGCAAAGGATTCAAATCCACATCAGTCTGGCCCCAAACCAACATTCTTGTCCAATACTTTCAGTACAATCTTGATCGCTTTTATCAACAGACCTTTACAATAACATCTGTGATATGTTAACTATTACCAGCTATCCAATAACAAAACAACAGACTCTTTTATGTTTCCTTTGCCTGATATATCAGTTGTTTCATATTTGAGGGATGGCCAAGTGACATTCCTTTAGTGACTATTATTTTAGCCAGTCTCATTCCCGTCTAAAGATGTTTGTGATGAATTTCTGACACATCTATGTACTCAAAGTCTACTCATGTCCAACAAAGCAGGAAAATAATAAGACTATATGGACTTAGGACTTAAAATCTATACCTGTAGAGAAGAAATGCCCCTCTCAATCTGCAATACTTGAAAAAGTTCTACCACCCCCAGTAGCAACAAGCACACCACATCTAATACTATTCCCCAATAAATGGAACTAGAGATCCTTAGAGAAATGGCTGATTCTAGGACTGAAGCAGGAAATATACAAGATGAGCCTAGAGTTCTCATAGTGCCATAATGTAAGGAAATTCTTAAAAAAAGAAATGATGGGGGCACGTCAAATGGTCACAGGAGCCAGCTAAAGAGCATCCAATGGCCAAAATAGGAATAAGTTGAGCAAAAAAAATTTAAACAGTGATTTTGGATTATAACCCAAAGTATAAAATAAATGTCAATGAGTGTTTGCTGATATAAATAAATGATTGTATAAATAAATAAATGGAGATGAGACAATCTCCCCTGCAGAAGAATTCCAATAATGTGTGTAGATGCTCCACCCTCAAGGAGTGAAGTATAACCCCCCCTTAAGTGTGGGCTGCACATAATAACCTCCTTCCAATGAGGACAGTATGGGGGGCAGGGGAGAGTAACTTCACAGTGGATGAACCTGACAAACACTCCCTTTGTCCAGGTGATGGAGGTCAAGGTCAACAGTGGTAAGTCATGTGGGTAGTATGTACCCTTGGTATGTGATAAAAATGGCACTTTAGCTCTGTGGTCTTCTTCCCAAAAACCCAAACACCAGTCTAATCATGAGAGAAACATTAGACAAATCTCAATTGAGGGACATTTTACAAAATGCCTGGCCAGTATTCAAAATGGTCATCAACACTTTGCTGTACAGCAGAAACTAACACAACATTATAAAGCAACTATACTCCAATAAAAATTAATTTTAAAAAAAATGGTCATCGAAAAAATAGAAGTCTGAGAAACTGTCCCAGCCTAGAACAGCCTAAAGAGACATGACAACTACAAGTAAGGTGGTGTCCTGGGTGGGATCCTGGAACAGAAAGGGCACATCAAGGCAAACTAAGGACATCTGAATAAGTATGGACTATAAATGTGTCAGTATCAGCTCATTAATTGTAACAAATATTAATACTGTAAAATAATAATAAGGGAAGGTATGTGAGGAGTGTATGGAAACTCACTCTACTATCTTCCCAATTTTCTGTAAATCTAAAATTGTTCTAAAAAATAAAGTTTATTTTTTAAAAAGCACTACCCCTCCTTGAGCTCATATCCCTTCTGGTTATAACAGCTCATGAAAGATATTCAGGCATGTCCATCAGCATTTCCACAAAGGTCAACAAGACCTATGTGTGAATCTCTTCCCCCACATACACAGGAGCATTTGCTCCCAAATAAACCCTGTTCCCACTGCCGACCCCATGAAAGCGGAATTGAAAACTGGAATCTGTCCCCAGGGTTGTTTCACAGGTGTTTATTCCATACTCATTCAGTAGATGTTTACTTAGCCCCTCCTGGGTGCCAGGTACATGCTAGATGCTCATAACTCAAGGTAAACACAACTTCCCTGCTCTCTATCCACATGGAGTCCACACCACAGTGGGGAACAGACACTAAACAAGGAAATGCCATAAGTCACCTCTCAGATATCATGACAGTTACAGAGAAGGGAAAGTGCAGGCTGCTGGGAGGGGAGGGGGGCCATGAAAGGGCAGGGAGGCTTCTCTGAGGAAGAAAAATTAAACTGAAGCCTACAGATTCTGCTTTAAACTAGTTTGCTCTAATTAGTTCTTGGCAACTTGAATGGCACACATGGTGTTTGTGTAGGGTACAAGAGAATCTGGTCTTGATGTTCTTGTAAGCAGAGAAAGATGGGGTTCACCTGTGTAGGTAAATGATAATTGCCTAAGTGATATTCCTCTACAAAATTAATCTTCTTTATTGTTTTCTTTAACCCCAAAAGTAAGCACCAACATCCATTTATGAAAAAATCTATGGAGACAATAAAATGATCGGTGTTTGCCAGGGGTTAGCAGGGACTGAGGTATGAATAGGTGGAGCACAGAGGATTTTTAGGGCAGTGAAAATATTTGGTATGATACTGTAATGGTAGACAAATCATTATACACTCGTCTAAACCCATAGAACGGACAACACCAAGAGTGAACCCAATGTAAACTATGGAATTTGGGTGATTGTGATGTGTCCATGTAGGTTCATTAGTTGTAACAAATGTCCACGCTGGTGTGGGATGTTGTAATGGGGGAGGCTATGCATGTGGTGGGGGCAGAGGGTATATGGGAAACCTCTGTACCTTCCACTTGATTTTGCCATGAACCTAAACTGCTCTTTAAAAAAAAAAGTAGGGACTTCCCTGGTGGTGCAGTGTTTAAGAACCCGCCTGCCAATGCAGGGGACATGGGTTCGATCCCTGGTCCTGGAAGATCCCACATGCCGCAGAGCTAAGCCCGTGCGCCACAACTACTGAGCCTGCGCTCTAGAGTCCGCAAGCCACAACTACTGAAGCCCATGCACCTAGAGCCCGTGCTCCGCAACAGGAGAAGCCACCACAATGAGAAGCCTGTGCACCGCAATGAAGAGTAGGCCCCGCTCGCTGCAACTAGAGAAAGACTGTGTGCAGCAACAAAGACCCAAAGCAACCAAAAATAAATAAATAAAATAAGTAATTTTTTTTAAGTATTTTTTTACAAAAAGTGACTGAGCACTATAAAAGATTCAAATAACATAGAAATGTACACTGCATAAAATGAAAAAAGCAAACCCTGATCAATTCCTTATCTTTGAATGAGCCATTACAATTAATCTTCATCTTTGAATAAGTCACTACAATTATAGTCTAGATTGTTCCTGTGCATGTATCTATCTACATGTGTGTATCTACCTATATGTTTTTCCAGAAATGAGATCATAGAATGCATAGTTTTGTAAATTTTTCCATTGACAAGCCTATCTTGGACATCTTCACTTGGTGGTACAACTAGGTTTACTCATTTGTCCTAACAATGACATTCTTTCCTTCTTTAAACAATTCCCTTTTGATGGTCATTTGGATTGTTTCTTATTACAAAAAAAAAAAAAATTGCTACACTGAACTTATTTGTGTATTTATTACTGTGATCGTTCTTGAATTTTTCTAAAGGGTAAATTGCTGGAGCAAAGAGTATACACATTATATATTTTAATAAATATTGTCAAGTTTTTCTCAATTTTGCGTCAAATTAAAACTCAACAGCATATGAGAATGCCAGTTTCCCTAAACCCTAATCAACCTTCAGTAATCAGTAATCAACCTTGTTAATTTTTCAATTTTACCAATCTCCGTGAAAATAGCACATTGTTTTGATTTTCATGCCTTAAATATTAGCAAGTTTAAAAATTCTAGTATCTGTTAAATGGCCAGTTATATTTATTCTTCTGACTCTCCATATTCTCTCCACACTTTTCTATTGGATTGTTAGTCTATTTCATATTTATTTATAAGAGTTCCTGGTATACTGTGGAAAATAGCTATCTATCTACTCTGTGTGTAGGGAATACATTTCTCCAATGAGTCCTTTTTCTTTGTTTATTCCCTCTCCCACTCCCCCATCAGGGACTCTGAATGGCTAGAAGCCATCTTTGATTTAAGGCAGGGATAAGGTTTTGTGGGAAAGACAGCCATCAAGTAGGAGAGTGTCTCAGTCTTAAGCACCCGCATCTCCTCAGGTCACTGGCAGAAACTGTAGTGTCTGTGGTGCTCAGCTGTGTGGGGAAAATATTGGGAGGGAAACCATGATTGTGATGAAATGTGACATTCTGCAGTGAGGGAGTCTATGGAGGTGAGTCAGTGGGTTTGTTGGCCAATAGGGAGAGTGACCTGTCACAGCTTTAGGAAGAAGTGTTCCAGGTAGCCCAGCCTGGAAAATGCAGTGCTGACCGCACAGCTGCTGGGAGCCTCGGATTACTGTGCAGCTCAGGGCCACGTCAGGCCTTTCCCAAATGCAGGTCCTCCCTGAATGCAGACCACCCACCCACGGCAGTCCCAGACCTACCAGACTACAGCCCTAAGGGCTGGGGATGATCTGTACAGGAGGAAGCTCTAGCAGAGAGAAGCCAGGTCTTTATAAAGAACGGGGAGCTTGTCCCAAAGGCTGGGACAGGTTCACTGAGAGGCTGAGAGGCATGGAGGAGACCATGGTCCCAACTGACCCCAGAATCCGAAGAAACTGTGGCAAGTCCTCCTGGGGCCCCAAGGTCATCATGGAGGACAGGTACCACACCGAGGTGGCAAGAGTCCTGTTTGGCATTTTTTGCTTCAAACAAAAAATGAAAATTAGGCCTACTGCATCTGTTCTCCAAGGAACACCCCACCTTCAGTTCAGCTCCTGCAATGACAGACCCCCCTTTACATTCTGAAGATCTCTGGGGGGTCCAGCTCCAATTGTGGCTCTGGGCTTTTTAATTTCTGGAAGGCAATTCTTCCAGGGTATCTTTAAGAAATTTGAAAAAAGTTGTTGCCATGGGAGTTTCAATGATGCTAATCAATTTTCTGGCTATCTCCTTCAGGCCACTGTCTGGTGGCATCATGCCTAAGAAAGGGGCCTCAGCTCTAATGACTTGGAAAATATCGGCAGCCTGTGGGAACTGGTGGTTAACGTGAAATCTGTGTGACGTTGGAGGCCTCCATCTAGCAGACTACAGAGTCCCCTAAATCCAAACCAGTCAGCTGGGTATGTTCCAGAAGGTTAGATGTGTTCCATGGCCATGTGTGCGGTATATAATTATGCCTTCCAGGAGATTTCTTTCAAATGTAACTTCCCAAATACATAGAGATGGTGCTGATCGGTACCCACACCTATGCACACTTGTAATATTTCAACATTCAGAAGAACAAGATCAAGAAACTTTGAAATGAAAACAGTCTATGAAGGCCATTTTTAGGAGCCACTTTAAAGATCCTTACAACAATCTCATGAGGTCTGTCCTATTAACATCGTCATTGGGATCATGAGAAATCGGAGGTACTGAGAGGTTGGGTGACTTACCCAGCGTCACACAGTGGGGGAGGGGAAAGCCAGGATTTCAACCCCAGCAAGTGCCCAGCTGTGAGTGCTCAAGATGAGAACCAGGTGGGAAGTGCCCTACAGGTTCCAAAGCACTGCCCATTGTTCACCTCAGGCTGTCTCCAAACTGACCTGAGAGGCGAGGATTCCCCACTCTACAGAGAAGGAAACCAGCTCAGAGAGGTGAAGCAGTGAGGATGGAAAGGGTGCCTGATACAAAATTCTGGCAGCTGGGTTTGATATTGACATGCAGTCCTTCAAAGCAGTCTTACTTCCAGGGAAATGCTCCAGAGCTGGGCATTTCCCCCGAATGAACCCCAGCCCCAGGAAAGCCCCTGTGTCCCATCCCCAGGCAATCTGCCTTCACCTCTCAGAGTCTGTCTCAAGGGGTGAGGCAGAAGTTCCCCCACTCTCCTCTTTGAAGCTGTTTCGCCTCAGAAGTTTCTCATTTGGATCAAGAACTCAGATCTGAAACATAGGCTCCTCAAGGGTCCCCCCTTCTCAATGGTAACCCGCCCCACTCTTAGCCCAAAATAATTCTCACCCAGCCCAATCTGAGACGTGGACCTCCAGGTCCCCCCACCCTGATTCCTAGCCTAGGCCTCTCCCACATCGGGACCTTGCCCCTGATTTCTCACGCAGATCACGGATCTCTCACTCAAAATGAGCTCATTTTGCCCATGATTTAGTTGCTAATAGCTGAATCCTGGTTTACACTTGTGCTGCCGCCCCAGCTATCAACCTGCCACCCCTTCCGCGTTTCTCTGGTTCGACCCGTGTGCTCAATCTGAGAGTGAAAGGAAAAGACTCACGGACCTCGCAGCACCACCTGCAACCAGCACCGAAGCTTCCCTCAAAGCATCCTTCCGCCCTCCCGACTGGCCGCGCAGCGCCTGGGCACTAGTGCCACCTGGCGGCTGAAGATCAAACTGCCGCTAGTGATTTCCCGAAAGGAGGTCTTCCAACAGCACGTCAACATTCTACAAACAAAACAAAAAAAAAAAACGTGATGAGCGCCTATTGTGTGCAGTACCCTGAATACAAAGACAGGAAGCAAAGTCATTGTCCTAGAGGAGCCCGTAGTCTAGCAGGGAGGTATAAGCAGAAATCATTTCAGCGCAGGTTGTATGCGCTACAGTACATTTTCTTTCATCTAGGAGACGATAGCAAGCAACACGTGAAAACTGAAATAAAGCAGGAAGGCCTCTTGGAGGAGGCGTGCAGGATGACCCGCAAGGGGCAGGTGGAGCACACACAGACACCGGGAGAGGAAGGGGCTGCAGGAATGGGAAGAGATATAGCTTGGGGGGGAGCCTATGGCGCAGGTCTCTGTTCCTGATGGAAGCCAAGGCAGATGTAAACTGGAGGAGACTGGTCCAACGTGCTGTGTGTGGGATACAGGCCCCTGAGTCTGCATGTGAGTGCATTAGGGATGTGAGAAATGGCAAAAGCAATGGCCTTACGGTTAATTTAAAAAGGAAAAAATGAGCTTCTCATGCATCAAAATTTACCAGGAGCATGACAGTCTGAGGGGGAAAGGACAAAAGGGGAGTAAGTGAGCCTATTGCCTGCCTAGGTTTTCCCCAGATCCCTCCTCACACATCTCCAGGGGTTCAAGTAAGGTTGGGTGTCTCAGTGTAGGGGAGGGAAACAAACGGGACTGGGTGGGGGAGAAATGACTCCCTCCACGGCCCCTTCCAGCCATACAACTCAGTGTGCAGAGGGCTGATGTGAATGTGGGGGATGGTGGGTCACGTGGCCAGGCGCTAAGAGGATGGACTTTCACAGCAGGAGTCAAGGCAAGAGTAATGGGCAGAATCAGCCGCAATGAGTTCCCGGTGAACCGACCGCTCAGACCAAGACTCCGCCAACCAAGAGGAGGGGTGTGGAGAAGCTCCACACGCAGGGCAGCAGAGCCGGGCCAAGCAGACCAGGGCTGAGGCCAGGAGAGCAGGGCCAGCAGGACCCAGGGAATGTGGACAGAGCCCAGTGTCGCAGCCACATCCACGTGATGAAAACGCAGGAGAGCAGCAAGACCAATACCTTCCACCAAGAAGACTGTGGTCCTGGTCCGGCCGCAGGCGGGGTCTGTGGCCTCCATGGGAAAAGGAGCCCTGAGGCCAGGACAGCCTTTTCCACTTGTGTCCTCAGGCCTCCCACAGGCCCTTCAGGTCGCGGGTGCCGAATAAATGTTTCCTGGATGTGAGGATGATGCAGCTTCCGCCTGAAACCACCAAAGAATTCCTGTAACAGGCATCACTGAAGATAAAGGCCCCTTGGCCTCCGAGCTCACCTTTCCCCCGAAGGAATTCCTGACTCGTCAGTGCTCAGAGGCGCCTGTCTGCTTTGAACCCTGCTCCTCGGCCTGCCAACCACCCAGCTCCCAGAGGTCCTAACAGCCAAGGCTGCCTCGGCCCACTTCTCCTGACCTAACCCCTTGAGCCCCAGCTTCACCCCTGCCCCAGCGCGGCCCAGACACAGGACCAGTGCAGGACTGGGGACAGCAACTGTGGGCTAAGAGCCTGGTGTTTCTCTCAAACCTGAGCACAGGACTTCATCCACGGATTCAGTGAGCACTGGTTGCCTGTCACCCAGGCCTCTCAGCCAGGAACAAAACTGAACATTCTGGAGCTCATTCTGGTTTTCCTAGACACCAGCCCAACTGGTGTTGGGGGTTCCTTCTCCTGGGAGAGTCTGCACCCACACTCAACATCCCATGAGGTCCTTAGCTCTCTATCCCTGGGGCAGAGGGCTTACAAATGTCCCACATCCCCCAAGCCACTGGTGCTGGGCTGCCTGCACTCCCAGAAAACTCTAATAAATTGCTGGCACCTAACTCTTACTGCCTGTCCCCTCACTGTCAAGGCTGCTCTCACCCCTTGCCCTGTAAGAAGGGAGCGGGGTCCTTCCTCTGTAGCACAGCCCCAATCTGTGTGTCCAGCAAATCACTGAGGCCCAGCCACTGATTTCCATGTGATGATGAGAGAGCCAGGGTCACTTCCTCTTCTCTTCTTGCCAACTTCTCTTGGTAAGTTTCCCTGATAAAACCTGTCCCTTAACCCATACAAATTTTCAGGAATTCTTCCTGAGATCTAGTGTATAATGGTGGTAATCACAAAAGACTCACCTTGCAAAATGTCACAAGACACTGGAAACTGTGCAGTGGGGACACAAAGGTGATTTTTAAAGGGGGGACGAAATGAAAGAGAGGGGGGATTAAAAGCTGTTCCTGCAGATGCCTGCTCTGCCCACCACTGCCCTTTTCCAAGCCAGGCAGCTTCCCTGCTTCCCCACCTCCCTGCCTCCTACCCCACATGTTCATCTGGACTCTCCTTTCCAGATTTCATTCTCTTGCCTCAACTTCTTTGAGAAACTGTCAGAAAGTCTGGGTAGTCATCCTCCTCCGAAATACAGATGAAATCTTCCCATATCCTTGTGTAAAGATCCACCTACTGAAATGTGAAGCAGCACTGCCTTGTCAGTGAAGGGTCTTAGTGAAGAATGATGGGTGGGAGATAGAGGGGTGGGCTCTGCCTGTCTTATTCTTGAAGAAAATCCTAAGAACCCTCACAGGAGGGGGGAGCTGTGTGAAGTGCAGACGATAATATGCTGAGACTGCTCTGTCCCTGGTGGCCAGGGGGACAGAATCTGGATTCCAGGTGGTGGTAAAAAGTGGTGGTAGCAGGATAGGAAGCAGATCAGTACTGGGGTTGGAAGTGTGGAGAATTCTGCTTAGAAATGGAGCTGGGACTGTGTCATAGAGGGAGGGTAAGAATGAAACAGTATTAAATGCCTACTATGTGCAGGGCACTGTGACAGGAGCTTATATACGTTCTCCCTCATAATCCCTATAACTTAACTACCTGGTCTACAGAAATGTATGCACCTGGCTCCAGGTGACACAAGAAAAAGGCTCCTCGACCCTAGAGAATATCATACTAAGTGAAGTAAGACAGAGAATGACAAACATTATATAATACCACTTCTATCTAGAATCTTAAAAAACAATACAAACAATAAATAAATAAAAAATAAATAAAAAAACAACAATACCTGTAAAAATGGTACAGATGAACCGGTTTGCAGGGCAGAAGTTGAGACACAGATGTAGAGAACAAACATATGGACACCAAGGGGGGAAAGCCGCAGGGGGTTGGGGATGGTGGTGTGCTGAATTGGGCGATTGGGATTGACATGTATACACTGATGTGTATAAAATTGATGACTAATAAGAACCTGCAGTATAAAAAAACAAACAAACAAAACAACTAATACTAAACTTTCATTGGGTTATTTGTATGGAAATATGTTAATATAAATGTTTCAGACATTACATGAAATTTCTAAAAATCTTATATGTTCTGGTATAATGTTAGCAGTCATAATCCTAGTTATTACTTTAAAATGTATATCTCAGAAATAACTAATTTTCTTGTCAACTGCATTATTATGAACTTTCATCAAATCTTTAAACGTGGTCATTTTTAAGTCTTTTGTCATTTACAGACAGTTCTGGGTGTACTCTGATGCTTTGGCAAATATGTTCCTATAAAAGGGTTTCATCCTCAAGAAATTCATGGAAAAGACTCTGACAAGTACAGGTTTCTGGTAACTGACTGTACTGCTGAACTGAATGAATAAGCATTTTCAGAACTCTAATGAAAAACTGATGAACTTATAAAAGTGCTAACAAAAGATCAAGATGAAAAAAAAAATTAATTACATGGGACTGAGTGAACTGATGAGGATGAGTGTAATTTTTGTGACTTTCTGTTTGAATTTAAAAAAAAAATCCCCCCCCAAAAAAAAAAACAATACAAATGAATCTCTACACAAAACAGAAACAGACTTGCAGACATAGAAAACAAACTTATGATTACCAAAAGAGAAAGGGATACAAACTACTACACATAAAATAGACAAGCAGCAAGGATTTACTGTACAACACAGGGAACTATATTCAATATCTTATAATAATCTATAATGGAATATAATCTTTAAAAAAATAATGGAATCACTTTGCTGTACACCTGAAACAAATACAACATTGTAAAGCAAGTATACTTCAATTTTCAAAAAATGAACAACAACAAAATAAAAGAAGACAGGAAGAGGGTAAAGTAGAAAGAAAAAAAGAAAAGGATCCCGTAACACTGGGTGAAAGAAACCAGAGAGGAGAGAATACAAACTCTGTGCCTTCACTTGTGTGAATCCCCAAAACAGGCAGCATAAACCACCATGTTCATGGATGTCTACTGAGGTGGTCAAACTATAGAGAAAAGCAAGTGCTTATCTCTGGGGAGGGGGACCTTGTGATTTTTAAGGGACACACAGAGACTCCTGGGGCACTGGGGTGTTCCATCTTGTGAACTTAGGTGCTTACATTGAGTACTTCTTTATAATAATTCATTAAGCTATACATTTATTGCTATATACTTTCTGTGTGTTATTTTTCACAATCAAAAAGTCTTTAACAAAAGAATATTGTGGATAACTGTTGGGCATTAAGTGTTTCCAGTATTTGGGGGATTTTGTTAGGATTCATCACAGATGTGGGTAATGAGACAGATGGTATGAACATTTTACAGCTCTTGATGCATATTGCAGACCCTATATGATCTCACGGTTTAATTTGCATTTCTATGACTACTAGTAAGTTACAACATGTTCTCAAATGTTTCTTAGTTGGTTGTATTTTTTATTTTGTGAATGACCTATACATATCTTTGAATATTACCCTTTGGGGAAATCCAGTCATGTTTGGGATGCTGAATCCTCGGCATTTTGAGGGCAGAGAGGTGTCCATGGAGAGGAAGATACTAAAGATACCAAAGGGGCGGGGGTCACCGGAGGGAGCAGCTGGTGGCCCTTCCCCAGGCTGCAGACGCAGAGCTGTGAGAATCCTTTCTGTTTGGCTCCACCCACCCTGTGTCCCCTGAAGCAGCTCATGGGACAGGTCCTGGGGATGCAGTGAGCAGACATCATATCTGCCTGAGAGGAGCAGGTCCAGAGGGGCGGCAGACAAAACAAAACAAGGCAACTGAGACACAGGGCTGGATGGGACACACACGGTGATGGAGGGTAGACAATACACACAGGCAGGGTTGGGGAAACGAGCACTTGAGCTGGGCCAGGAAGGAGTGTGGAGAGGGGGGGATGGGGGCGGGGGAAGCTGAAAGAACTGTGAGCAAATAGAGAACTGTGTGGAACGGGTGAAACGTCGGGCACGTTTGAGACTAGTCTGGAGACACTGGAAGAGACCACGAAGGCCCTGGAGGCCACACACAGAGTTAAGATTTATCTTGTAAGTCGGCATTTCTAAAGTGTGTGATGTCAGAATGCTAATTTAGCAGAACAGTTAGGGCTTTTGCTTGATAAAAGACAGAAGGAATGTGAATCCCATGGTCATACATGTTGTGAAATACCAGACTGAAGAATTTAAATTAATGTTCCCACTGGAGTAGGGGCTATGAATATCTCAGAAGGGATCAGTCTGTACATTTCCTAAACTTCTCTGATCTCTGCCTACCTTTCTGGAGGAGCATTTCTCAGAACTGATGCTCCATGGAGCACACTGAGATTTTCTGACATGGGTAAACTGGGTGTCAGTTTGTGAACACAGTGTGTGCAGGAGCCAAGCTATGTTGTATTCTCTCCACAGTCCTCGCCTTCTTCTCGCCCTCCCCACCTGTGAAAGCTCAGCAGCAATGTGATCCTTTCGATGAATCCCTATTTTAGTAGCACAACCACTTCTACTCACTAAATATGAGCTATTAGGGCAAAACTTTTTCTTGGTCTACTTAAGCTGCCGTAACAAAATGCCAGAGGGAATTCCCTGGCGGTCCAGTGGTTAGGACTCCATGTTCACTCTGCCGTGGGCCCAGGTTCAATTCCTGGTTGGGGAACTAAAATCCCACAAGCCACATGGCCAAAAAAAAAAAGAGAGACTGGGTGGCTTAAACAACAGAATTCTCATAGATCTGGAGGCTGGAATGTCCAAGACCAAGGTGCCAGCTGATTCACTTCCTGGTGAGAGCTCTCTTCCTGGCTTTCGAAGGCCACCTTTGTGCTCTGTCCTCACATGGCAGAGTCAGAGACAACTCTCTGGTTTCTCCTCATATGGGGGCAACTAATCCCATCATGAGAACCCCACCCTTATGACGTCCTCTAAACCTGATTACCTCCCAAATGCCCCGTCTCCAAAACCATCAAATAGGGGGTTAAGGCTTCAACATATGAATTTGGGGGACACAACTCAATCCATAACAACCTGTCTGCCCCCAGTCCAGACCCTCCTCAATGGTACACTCATTCCTTCAACAAACTGGTAACAAACTTCTACTATGTGCCAGTCACTGCTCCAGGTGCTTAGGATACATCCATGAATGAATCCAACAAAACCCTCTACCCTCATCATTCCATTAGAAGGAGAAGACACTACAATAGTCATGATAAATAAGGAAGTGGTATAGTGTGTTAGAAGGTGATAAGGGCTCTGGGAAAAGCAGGGTAGGGAGGATCCAGACCTGGGAGAGTGGTTTTAATTTTACATCAGAAGGTCAGAACAGGCTTCATCAAAGAGAAGACTTTTGAGAAAAGACTGGGAGGAGGTGATGGAGTGGACATGTTAAGGAATAGCTTTCTTGGTGGAGGTGACAACCCTTGTAGTGGCCCTCAGGGGGGACCGTGCCTGGTGTGTTCCAGGAACAGGAGGCCAGCGTGGCTGGAGCAGATGTGAGTGCAGGCAAGAGGGGAAGGAGATTCTGAGATCAGAGAGGTAACGAGGAGCCAGATCAGATCCATCTTGACCTGGAATCTCAGGGTGCCCATGCCAGAAGGGGCCTCAAAGACTGCATGATAACCCACCACTTGCTGGTCAGGTGAGAAAATGAGGTGGACAGAGTCGATGGGCACTGGAATAGAACTTGGTTCCTGTACAGTTTCTCAAAGCCAGGTCTTGCTAGTGAGGACCTTGCCTGGGTCCTGTGCAGGGCTGTGCTCTCCACTCGGTCCAGGAGAGACCACCCCGGTGGCCACAGCAGCAGGGCAGGGAGACTGGGTGGCTGCCGCTGCAGCACTGTCCACCAGGGGGCGCTGGCCCAGCGCGCAGCTTCTCCCTTCGTCCCCGGAAACTCCCTGATCTCGGCTCCGCAGGGCTGTCGCCACCTGGCTCTGTCCCCACCTCCAGCCCACGCAGCGGCTCCTTCCCACCCAGGCTTGCCCCCTTTGTCTCAACCAACCTCCCTGCCTCTCCTTCTCCCTCTCCCCCTCCCCCCCCTTCCCAAGCTACCGGGTGGGACAGCCCAGCCCCAAGAAGAGCTCTGAGAAGGGGACCCCGCCTGGCTTTTGAGGGGCGGAGGAGTGGGAGATGAGGAGGGGGTGGCTGAGGGCGGGGCGGGGCGGGGTGGAATGTGCACGGTCACCAGTGTTGTCTGCCCTGCTCCCCGGGGGCTGGCTCTTGCTCTCTCCCGGTTGTGTTTGCTGCTGAGGGGTCCCCAGGGGCTCATTTGGAGCCCGGGAACAGGGCAACCGGGGAGTAAGGGCAGAGGCGAGATTCGGAGAGGAGAGCGGGGCCTCTGCCCGCCAGAGCCCCTGGGAAAGGAGGCCGCTCCCCCCCAGCCCCACTCGCAGGGCTTATCGCCTTCCACAGCCTCGGAGAGGCGGAGACAGAGGCACCGGAGAAAAACTTCCAGGCACCCTCCTTCCCTGCCCCCGGTTCCCGATGTGTCAGGACGAGGCCGGGGTGGACTGTGCCCGCACGCCGCTCTGCTCCAGGCCACCCTGGGTCCTGCAGGGCTGCGGCGGGCGGTGCTGCCGCGGCCCCTTATCAACGCCCTGTGCCCAGGCCACACCCGCCTGGCACACACACCCAGCGGGGAGAGGAGAAACGTCCAGAGAGCCCCTACCCCACCGCTGCACAGGCCGGGGACGGGAGGGAAAGCCAGGACGGCTGATGCAGGGGGGGGTCGACGCCGAGTCTCTCTGCCCCACTGTCCCCAGCGTCTCCTTCGTCCTCTTCCCCCACCCTGACCGCGCTCTCTGGGCCTCTGAGGCCTAAACCCCCAGACCTGAAGAGCAGAGGTCAGCGGGAGTCCCCAGCTGACCAGGGAAACAGGCTTCTCCCCTGAACCTTGGTCTTGCTCAGCAGCTGGCCCGAGGCCAAGGGCAAGGTTTCCCCTCTCCAGAGGAAGACTTCCTGCTGGCCAGAGGCCGGGGAAGTCCCAGAAGCCGAGCTTCCCCTGCCCTCCAGGGACTCACACCCGGCCAGGCCAGGCCGGGGAGCTGCTGGGCCCTCCCACAGCAGAGTGGGGGCGGGGGCGGGGGGAGGGGCTGAGGGCCCGGGGGGAGGGGCTGGGGCGGGACCGGGTGAGAGAGGGGCTGGGGGGACGTCAGGGAACAGGGTCAGAAGCCCAAGAGGGAGGGAGAGGGGACCTCGTTCACCCCTTCACTTCTGGGTATGGGGTTGCATCACTGTCATCCCGCTCAGGGGAGGGGCTGACGGTTGGCCGGACAGTGGAGGGAGGGGGAGGGGGCTTGGAGACAGGGAGGGGTGGGTGCCGGATTTGTCTGTCAGAACCAGGAGGAAGGGATCGTGATGGGCTAAGGGGAGGGAGGAGACAGCTGGCAAGGCCCACTCTTCCCCAGGCGCTGGGACTGGTGGTCCCGCCCTCCCCCCTTCACTGTCGGCTGGGGTGGGAAGATGGGGAAGGGAGAAAGGAGAGAGTGAGAAAGAGGGGTGTCCACGTGGCAGAAAGCGAAGCCCCCGCAGGAGAGAAGGCAGCGTGCATGGGGTGGTGCTGGGCATTAGAATGGTTATTCTTGTCCTGTTTCCCTAGAGATCTCCTTCAGGCCCCCTCACAACAGCTGTGATGTATTCCTCCTCCAGCTCCCCTGCTGACGGCTTAGGGGACCAGGCCCAGAATCCCAGCCAAGGGCAGGAAGCCTAGTCTTCCCTGCAGTGAGCACCCCCACCCCACATTGTCTCCCTCCTTTGCAGCTAACTGCCCTCCTGACCAAGCTGAGCCTCCTCCTCCAGGAAGCTCTCCTAGACTGACCTCCCCACACCCCCTCATTCCAGGCTCTTCTTCAATCCGACCACAATGGCCAGACACCCTTTTCTCTCCTGGGCGCTGATAGGTGGCTGTGTAAGTGTTCTAAGCACTGTGGTTTCCTGGGTGTGTCTCGGGTCTCCCATTAGTAACAAGTCCAGGGCAGGGACCTTGACATCAGGTCACAAGCCAGTCCATGTGGGGAGGGGGTGGGGGAGCCGCCAGTGGATTTTCACAGCCCCGAATCCTAATTAAAGGGTCCCCATCTCTCCATCACAACCTGCCTAAGCCTGACCTTTGCATCTCCCCTTTCCCCACTTTCTTCTCAAACCCAAGCCATCAGCCTCTCCCAACTTCCAGTTAACAGTTTTCGGTTTTCAGTTAACAGGTCCACCCTTCTCCCACCCACCCAGGCTGGAAACCTGGAGTCATCTTGACTCCTTCCTCCGACAGCCCAGATACAGGCTCACATCCAGCCCTGCCTTTTCCAGCGCTCCAACTCCAGTCACCTCACTTCATCTCAAGTCAGCAAGCATTCTTGATCACCTGCCAGGGCCTGACTGGTGTCAGGTGCTGGTACACAAAAGATGAGTAAGGCCCAGGCCTTGCCCTCGAGGGCGTCACCGCAGTGTTAGTCGCACTATAATAAGTCTTATACTGGAAGCACAGAGAGCTTTGGAGTTGGAGAGATGCATTTCCACTGGGGACATGAGGAAGACAGTCTGGACTCACCAGTGACTGGCTGGGTGGCCTTGGACAAGTTACTTAAGCTCTGAGCCTTTGTTTCCTCAACAACAATAGGGGAATGATAAAAACCCTTGCAGGATTTGGGAGGATTAACTGTAATAATAGCTAACATTTATTAGCTCTCATTAGGTACCAAGCCCTCTCCTAAGTGTTTTATAGGTAACAGGTCATCTTGTCCTTGCAGCCCCCTGTGAGGTAGGGGACACCATCATCCCTATTTTCAGATGAAGAAGCTGAGGCTCGGGGAGGTTAAGTACATTGCCGGAGTGAGCCCAACTAAAAAGGACTGATGCCAGGATTTGATGCAAGACATTGTTTCATAACGATCATACTTACCTATGCAAGTTTATCTTCAAAATAATTGTAATAATAACTAACTTTTTTCTTTTTTTTTTTTTTTTTTTTTGAGCTCTACTCTGTGCCAGGCTCTATGTTGATAACTTTACTTGCATTTAATCCTTAGAACAACCTTAAATGGCAGATATTATCATATTGTAAGAAAAAAGAGGCTCAGAAAGGTTAAGTAATGCCCCAGGTCATGCAGCTAGGTCCCTGGAGGGTTAAACTTGACCCCAAGTCTGTCCAACACCAGAGTTTTCTCCTCTGCCCTGCACCTCCCATGGCTCAGCCTGTCTGCTCACCTCCCGAGCTCACACAGTCACCATGCTTGTTAATGTCCACCCCCCACCAACTCTCCACATCACCTCTGATTCTGACCACCTCCACAGCTCAGATTCCCACCCACCATTCAAGGCCCAGCGTTTCTGGAAGCCCTCCACACTGATTCATTCAAGCCCACCCTGGCGTCTCTTCCAGACAGCACATAGCACATTTGTGGCATGTATTTTGACACTTGATCATATTTAAATGACAGTGTAATTATATATTATTTGGCTTTGTCTTCTAATTATTTAATATTTAGAAATCGTATATCCCCAATCAGCGCAAAACTTCCTTGAGTGCAAGAACCTTAACTTTCCCTTCACTTATTCTGTCTCCTCCCCCCCATCCCTTCGCAGACTGCTAGGCACACAGCAAGTGCTCCTTAAATAAACAGAGATGTAAAAGGCATTGAAGAGGCAGGAATTCCTAGATGATTAATCACCTTCGTATCTTATTGTACGGGTGCATATCTATACAATATGTAACCCGGGACAGACAAGCGTAAACCTCACCTGAAGGCAGCTTCTCCCTAGGATTCTGGGAGCTAGGGTCCTTTGAGGATAGATCAACCAAAGGACAGCTTTACTGTCCCCTCCCCACTGGCAGTGCCAATTCCTTGTCCTTCCCTCCCTATCCTCCCTGGATGAGGGTGCTAAGAGATTTACCTGAGGGGAGGAGAGGGGTAATGGTGGGACAGAGAGGGCGCACAGGGGCCGCTGACAGCACTTAAGCCCAATGTGTCTGACCCTCCTGTGTCTCTGCAGTGACCCACACAATCAGGCCGGGTTTCGGGAGTTGGTAACCGACACAGAGGCACAGCGTCCAGCCCTCAGAAGGTCCCCGCAAATGAAGGTGAAAACATAGCCTGGGCTCCTTCCTGGCTCTGCCACTTATGAGTGACAAGGGAGTTATGGGGCAATTTGCTGACCTCTCTCAACAGGCTCTTAGCTTTGTCTTACAGTTCCATCGTTTCCTCATCTATAATGAGCAGATTCCCCTTAGTGTTTCCATGAGGGCCACGTGAGAAGATGCATGTAAAGAACTTCATGCAGTGCCTGTCGCATTGTAAGCACTCAACACAGGGCAGCCATCGTGGGTGCTGTTGTAATTATTGCTGAGATGGGAGCCACAGATGGGAGTTGCGAATGTACATGGAGCTGGAAAGAGCCGGAGGTTTGGCCTTGGGACCAGACAACTCATACTTGGGGTCCAGAGATCAGGGAAAGAGCTCCTAAGGGTCCAGGCCTCCTGCCATTATTAACTACCCTTTCCCTCCCTCCACTTTTCTAATCATACCTCTCCTGCCTCCTCAGCAAGGGTTGTGCTCTATCTCCAGTAGTTTTCTTATCATGTCTTCAACATAAGCATTGCTTGTCTCTGCTTCCGAAACTTTGCACAAAACATTCTTTCCTAGATATTCTCCCTCACTCCTTCCCAATACATGCCTATCACCTCCTCCAGGAGGCCTTCTTGACTAGGCCTCTCTACTCCTCTCCTTGATTCCAGGGGCAGCCTCACCTTGCAGTCACTCAGACCTTGCTTAGTCATGGCCTCCCGCCTCCCCACCCACTGGAGGAAGCAGATGCCATATCCCCCATCTTGAATGTAAATGCCTGAGGGCAGACACCTGGCCCCTTTGAAATTCTCCCCACTGCATCAGTATGCCTCTTTCTGAGCTATGAGCTCTGTGCAAGCCCACCTCTCCGTGCTCCGTTTTCAAAGACAGTGAAACACACCTGCCCCTTCTCACCTTCTCAGAGTGATGGAAGGTAACTCAGAAAAGAAGGCTGAACATCTGGGAATCAGGGTTCCAGAGAACAGCAAGATAATCATGATTTAAATGTGCTTCTGTCCTCAGCAACAAGGGTGAAGGAACATCATGGTGCAGTAGAAAAATCCTTCTGGAAAAGAGCCCAGGAGAGCCAGGATCTGATTCCAGCTCCACTCCTGACATGTTGGGTTACCTGAGCAAAGAACTTCTCCATGACTCAGTTTTCCTGAGTGCTGAGGCTGGTGCCTATACATCCCAGACTGCATATGGCTGGCCCTTCCAAGATCCCTTGGGCTTGGGCGAAACTTTTATTTGTCCACTTATCATTGTAGGAAAATAGATCTGGCCCTAAATGAAACTGTCAAGATCTGAAAACTATGTTTTACAGACCTTTCTGTTCTTTCATCCCAGATCCCTTCCACCCGCTTCCAATAGTCAGTGGGAGGAGAGGGGAAGACCCCCTCTCCCAAATATTTCCCTCATTTTTTCCACCTAAACATGAAATAATTTGAGTAGTAGAGTCTTGCAGGAGCGAGGTGAGTTTCAGTCAGTTGCCTTTCCCAGGTCAATTGAACTTTAGGCCTTTCATCAGTAATAGTGATATGACTGACTGTATTCCATATTCCAATAATGATCTCTAAGAATATTTTGATGGAGAGATCCTAGGGAGCCCTTTATCCCTGAAATTCTTTGTGCCTATTCAAAATATTGCAAATAAACCTTATTCTGTGCTTATTTGGTTCTGTTATCTATTGCTGTATAATAAACCACCCCCAAATTTAGCTGTCTAAAACAAGAGCCATTTTATTATATCTCACAATTTTGTGGGTCAGGAACTTGGACAGGACTCACCTGGGTGATTCTTCTGCCCCCCGTGGCACTGAATGGAGTTACCCAGTGGTATTCAGCTGGGGGCTCAGCTCAGCTGGATGGTCCAAGATGACTTTTCTCATATGTGTGGTATCTTGCCTGAGATGCTGGAAAGACTGATCTTAGTTGGGTGCCTTTCCCTTTCCATGTAGTTTCAGGGTCTTTGCACATGCTTTCTCTAGCAGGGGGACCAGACTTCTTAAATGGTAGCTCAGGGTTCCAAGAGAAAAAGGTAGAAGCTGCAAATCCTCTCAAAGCCTAGGCCCAGAACTCTCACGGTGTCACTTCTGCTACACTCTGTTGGTCAAAGCAGTCAGAGGCCGGCCAACATTCAGGAGAAGAGGAAATAGATCCCATCTCTCCAGGGAGGAGTATCCAAGGATTTGTGGCCATCTTTAATCCACCACCCAGAGTAACCTGATGGGGACTCAGAAGGAAGGATGTGTGGGAGAGGAAGTGAGGGACCTGGGATGAAAAAGGCTACAGAGAGTTTCTTGATGTAAAAGTTGAAGTTTCAGACTTGGCTGAGGTCCCTGAAGAAGGTAATAAATACCTCAACCTCCTGGATATCTCTTCTCTCTATACCCCAAACCTAGCCTAGCCTGGTAAGATCCCAGGAGTTTGGCTAATTCAAAATCCAGCCTATGGTCTAGAACCCACTCTACCCAAACGCCTAACCGTTTTCTAGGATCCTCTATTCCCCATCTCCTATCACCTCCTGTCTTCTCCTTTTCTCCTAAGGAATTCAGACCCTGCACATCTTATCCTTACTATCTCCCAGGACTAGTTTCTCTAACCAGTAATCACCACCTTGCATTTAATGAGCACCTCCTTTGTACCAGAGTCTGTGCTAAGTGCTTCAAATTCATTATTACGTTGACTCCTCGCAACAAGGCATTACTCTCATTTTACAGATAAGGAAATTGAGATCCAGAGAGATTATGCAGCACACCTGAGCTTGTATGCTCCAACTCAAAAGTGCAGGCTTTAATTACCAGGTTATACATCTACTCTTCCAATTGTCTACCATTTAAATGACCCATCCGTGTCTTTATGGGATGTGAGGGTTGGAAGGCCCTCAACATGCTAAAATGAGGACCCCGTTAGAAGGCAAGAGAGGGGAGGAGGAAACTCAGGGACCCCAGATCCTTAAAGATGGGAATGCAAGGAATATTCTCTGTTGAAAAGTTATGGTCAAGGTTTCTGTCTGAATTTATGCCATGGCGTGTGAGTCAGTGGTGAGGAGAAATCTGTACGTGATACCACAGAAAACTGGTTACAGAGAGATAAAACAGAACTAACTAAGCAGGAAGAGGGAAACTGAGCAGTTCAGCTGGCAGTATAAAAGCACCAGAGTTACACCTCGCTTAACTGGAAGGCAGGCTCTGACAACCCCAATTCTGTGGAATGAGGCACCAAATCCAGAAGTGAAAAAGGCCTTTAAGCACCCAAAATAGCTAACACAAAGCTCTTGAACCAAAACCAGATCCTTAGCGCTCCACACAGAGCCTTACTGAGTTACACTGAACAAAGTTTCTAAGAAGCTGACCTCTGGCTTCCCAACCCATGGCCCTGGGAGGACAAGGTGGGTGTGGGTGAAAGGCCTTCTGAGAGGGAAGTGTTCTGAGAGCAAAGAGACAGCAAACAACTTAACAGCAAAGGACAACAGGACTCGACAGTAGACACAGCATTGTGCTGTATGTCACTTCACTTTAGAAAAAGGATTATAATGCCTCATTGTCTGGTGTCTGATGGTTTATCAAGCCCTTTCACACACATTATCTCATTTCAACTCCACAGCAAGCCTATGAAGTAGGCGCCAAGGAGAAAAAATTACACAGAGAGGCTTAGTGACTTTTCCATGGTCACACAGATTAGCGAGCAGTGGAGCTGGGAATAAAACCAGGTTTTATGATGTCTAACACAGGCCTTTCCCTCTACACCATGACCCAGCCTTTTCCTCTACACCAGGATGCCTCCTTTTTCATAATGAGGGCTGTGAGTCATTAAGAAAAGGTTAGTTTACACCTAGTAGATTCTGTTGAACAAGACAGGGAAGTAAGTAATACATTTTTTAAATTTTTTTATTAAAAATGATACAAACAGACAAAGGTTGGCATTTAGGATAAAGTTCAGCTTTCTCTTCTCAGCTATTGGGTGGGCCAAAAAGTGCCTTCGGTTTTTTAAGTAAAAATAAAAGACACATTTTTCATTTTCACCAAGAACTTTATTGAACAACATATTCACCCTTTTGTTTCACTACCTTCTGCCATTTTTCAGGCAACTTCATAATTCCATCTTCCCAAAACTTTTTATCTTTTTGAGCAAAGAACTGTTCCAGGTGCCTTTTACAGTCTTCCAGGGAACTGAAATTTTTTCCATTAAGAGAATTTTGTAAAGACCGAAATAAATGGAATCCGAAGGTGCAATGTCTGGTGAATACAGTGGATGAATCAGAACCTCTCAGACAAGCTGTAACGGTTTTGCCTGGTCATCAAAGAAACATGAGGTCTTGCGTTATCCTGATGGAAGATCCTGATGCATTTTCTGTTGACTAATTCTGGACTCTTTTCATGTGCTAATTTCAGTTGCTCTAATTGGGAGCAGTACTTGTTGGAACTAACTGTTTGGTTTTCCGGAAGGAGACTCCTTAATAGAGGACTCCCTTCCAATCCCACCATATACACAACATCACCTTCTTTGGATGAAGACCTGCCTTTGGTGTGATTGGTGGTGGTTCATTTCGCTTGCCCCATGATCTCTTCTGTTCCACATTATTGTACAGTATCCACTTTTCATCGCCCATCACAATTTGTTTTAAAAACGGAACATTTTCATTATGTTTCAGTAGAGAATCTCATGAAGAAATATGGTCAAGAAGGTTCATTTCGCTTAAATTATGTGGAAAGCAAACATCAAAGCAATTCACATAACCAAGCTGGTGCAAATGATTTTCAATGCTTGATTTGGATATTTTGAGTATGTCGGTTATCTCCCACATGGTATAATGTTGATTGTTCTCAATTAATGTCTCGATTTGGTCGCTATCAACTTCAACTTGTCTACCTGACCGTGGAGCATCGTCCAGCAAGAAACCTCCAGCACAAAACTTCACAAACCACTTTTGACACGTTCCATCAGTCACAGCACCTTCTCCATACACTGCACAACTTTTTTGTGCGTTTCAGTTGTGTTTTTACCTTTCTTGAAATAATAAAGCATAATATGTGAAAAATGTTACTTTTTTTCTTCCATCTTCAATATTAAAATAGCTACACAAAAATTCACCAATTTTGATAAGTCTTTTCTTAAATGCACGCTGATATGACAGCTGTCACATACAATCTAACAAAATTGTTTCGAATGAAGTTAAAGACAACTAGGTGCTACTAGAGCCATCTTACAGAAAAAAAAAGAACAAAACTTTTGGCCCACCCATTACATTATAATTCTAGTCATTTACCATCTATGCCTAGTTGCCATACAGCACAATGATGGGCAAATCACTCTGTGTCTCCTCAGCTTTCAGGCATCAGTTCCTCCTCTTCATCTTTTTTCTTTTTTTTAATTTTATTTATTTATTTATTTATTTTTGGCTGTGTTGGGTCTTCGTTTCTGTGCGAGGGCTTTCTCTAGTTGCGGCGAGCGGGGGCCACTCTTCATCGCGGTGCGCGGGCCTCTCACTATCGCGGCCTCTCTTGTTGCGGAGCACAGGCTCCAGACACGCAGGCTCAGTAGTTGTGGTTCACGGGCCCAGTTGCTCCGCGGCATGTGGGATCGTCCCAGACCAGGGCTCGAACCCGTGTCCCCTGCATTGGCAGGCAGAGTCTCAACCACTGCACCACCAGGGAAGCCCCCTCCTCTTCATCTTGATTCTACCACCTTAGTTCTGTTTTCTCCTCTCTCTCTTGAACTTTCATAAAACTCTCCATTGGGATCCCCACTTCCAGCTATGATCCCTCAAATTGATCCTTCACTTACATCATTCTAACCAAGCCGACAGGAAGAAAGTCACAGCTCTTAGCAGCAATCAAAGACTCACTCCGCACTCCAACCCCTGCCAACCTCCACAGGTTAAGTATTGCCTCTTCTGGCTCCACACTTGGATTCCTACAACACCAAAGGCTTCTTGCTACTAAGTTTCTCCCTCATAGCTGGTGGCTTCTGCTCTTTTTATGATCCTCTCTTTCTGAAGTACCCTTTGTCCGGCCATTTATTTGATTAATTTCCGCACATCTTTAAAGACCCAAGCTTAGTTGTCACCTAAACAACTCTCCTTGTTTTCCCTGCAGTACCCTATCTCCACACCACAATGCCTCTATCCTTGCATGTATCAATCACAAGGCCTGTGGTTTTAGGTAACAGAACTCCTACACCTATAGCAGCTGAAACAATAGGGGCTTATTGTCTCTTTACAAGAAGTCCAGAAGAAGATGGTTCCTGAATTGGCTCAGTGATAATCAGGGGCTAAGTTAGCATCTCTACAATTCTTTTGGACCTTCTGCAAGATTTCTGCAGTGGATCCAAACTCATGACAATATCCAAATTCAGGGAAGATCTATTCGTTTTCTAGGGCTACCATAACAGTAGCGCTGATGGGAGCACTTAAACAACAGGACTTTATTTTCTCACAGTTCTGAAGGCTGCAAGTCCAAGATCACGGTGTTGGCCACATTGGTTTCTTCTGAGGTCTCTCTTCTATCTTAAATGGCCATCTTCTCTCTGTGTCCTCACATGGTCTTTCGTGTGTGTGTGTGTGTGTGTGTGTGTGTGTGTGTGTGTGTGTTCAAATTTCTTCTTCTTTATGAGAATACCAGTCGTATTAGATTAGGGTCCACCCAAATGGGCTCATTTTAATGTAATTATCTCTTTAAAGACCCTATCTCCAAACACAGTCACATTCTGAGATACTGGGAGTTAGGACTTCCACACATGAATCTGGGGGGGCGGTGGGGGGGACACAATTCAGTCCATAACAGAAGGAGATGCAGGTATAGGAGTTCCCCTCTGGGAATATCGCATTTCGGGTGAAGAATCTTTCCCAGTATCCCTCCAGTAGATTTACAGAGTAGGATTTGGTAGCATGCCCTTTTCCTAGTTACAAGGGGAGGCTAGGAAAGCAGTTTCACTTTTATAATGGGAAGAGGGCTCTGCCAGCCAGAAAGAAAGGGTTGGGAATTACTGGGTAGGTTACCAAAGTGTCTGTTGCACTGTTCCCCCACGTGTGTCACAGCTGTCTGCTTATGTGTCTGTCTCTCCCATTAGGTTCTCAGCTCTTTGAAGCAGAGACCAGTGTTTCAATCATCTGTGTACCCCTAATGACTAGCACAGTGCCTGGCTCATAGTAGGTGTTCAGCCAATATCTACTGAAGGAATGAACAAATAGAATTTAATGAACTAGATGAACCTGTTTATGTTATATTTGATTACAACATTAAACTCTGTTCATATATTTGGCTTGCTTTGTCTGTGGTTCACACCTTTAAATATCTGTAGGGAGTATGGTTAATGGAACTGTTATTTCAATCAGAAGAGACCAAGCTCCATGAGCTTTGTTTCCCCGAAGTCTGGCGTAGTGCATGGTATATAGCAACTGATGCATGAATTGTTGTAGAATGAATGGTGGATGGATAAAAAATTAAAATATTTAAAAATTAAAATATATTTAATGTTTTGAAAAAATATCGTTACGTACTTAAGAAGTTATTATGTTTTCTAGAAAAATGTCTTCCAGAACTGGGCATCCCTTTTGGTCTGTTGGTATTTCTAAAGGTTCTTTATCACCAGGTAGTTATATCACCTATTTCTATCCTATTCTATTCTAACAAAGAATGATCCTGATGAGGTTGGCCAATGAGCCCATAATGCTTAGACCAATTTCATCTGAGAAGTAAAGATAGACTAACAAATATAAGACTGAGCTATTTATGTGATGTTTGATTTTGGTTCTGTGGAGTTGCAGGAATCATGTCACAAATCCACACAAAGCACTGATCCCCAAGTATCTGATCTTCCATGTTCTACAGAATAGGGAAGAGCCAGGCACCTAGCTAATGAATGGCATTAGTTGTGGGGATAAGTGACTGATCTGGTGGCAGGTCCCCAATGTTAGAAAGGCTCTGAGGATTTCCATCTAATTCCAACTTCCCTCTCTGCAACAAGGAGAAGGGATCCAGGCAGCTAAGGTGTAAGGAGCAACGGAGGCGAAAACTCAAAGTTGCCACAAGTAACCAGGTTCCCAGAGGCAGTGTATTTTGGCACCATGAGACTGTGTAACCGTGAGTTCAGTCTCCTTTCGCCCTATTTCAGACCCAAGGGACCCACATCTCCTTCACGCAGTTCAAGTAATGAGGTTCAATTAAAACGTTCAGGTTCAATTAGTGTTTCAGGGGCAGTCTTAGGGCAAAATATTTTCCACAACGGATGTAAGAGAAACTAGCACTGTTCTGGGCCACATTGACATGTAGGGGCAGGAGAGGACTTGGTCTGCAAACAGCATCTGCATAATGTAGAAGCTGGACAAGATGGCACTTGTGTGTGTATTTGTGCTTCTGCGGTGCCTGTTCTCTGTGCCCCAGGTGCTTTCCTAACATCCAGGAGAAGAACGTGCGTGCTAGGTTGTTTTCCTTCCAAGTTTTGACTTTTTCTTCTTTCCTTAAAGTATTAGCAGCCCAGATTTTTGCTGCAAAATCAAGACCTGTTATTATAATGATGGTGATTTTTTTTAATTGTGCCAATGAACCTGGTCTTAATGCATTATTGCAAGCACATTAGCCAAGCCCATTACAATAATCTATTGTTGAGAGAAAAATATCCTGGCAGTACATGTATCTAGAAGTTCCGCCTTCTGAATTGATGCCAAAATATGATAGATTCCCAGTTCCTTATGATGTCCAACTACTGTACATGAACTCCCACTCCCCTCTCCCTCCTGCCAACATAATGACTAGCTTTACTTTGATGTTCTCTGCTTTCCACAGTGGCTTTAACTCTCTGCCAGAGTCTCATACACTAAGCACTCTGCTATTTGAAATCCCATTACCTACAACTCTGTTAACTGGCATCTCGCAGATCAAAGGTATAATAATTGAGGAGACACTGCAATGACTTCTGAACCATTTAGAAAATATTTGACTGTGTTTAGAATAGTTTAACGTTGGCGTTTCAGTGTATTCTGCATTTTTTTCACACTTGCTCCAAATTCAATCTATCAATAAATTACACTATAATACATTCTAATAAATCAAGATGATATAGACAGGCTGGAATGAATAAGAGACCAAAACCAACCAAATAAAATTGACAAGAATTAATGTAATGTAAAGTCTGGCATTTAGATTTTAAAACTACTTAACAGAAGAGTGCTGGGTTAACAGTTCCCAAAAGAAAGCCATGAGAATTTTGACTATCTACTCAGCAGTGTACTACGGCCTCTGAAAAAGTCAATCCTATCCAAAGCCACCTTTAAAAAAAAGAGGGGGCAGGGAGAGCATCCAAATCAAGGAGGGAGAATAGTTTTACTCTCTACTTTGCTCAGAACAGGTCTGTGGAGGACTGTGTTTAGTTATTGAAGCCACATTTGGAGAGAAAAGGAACTAAGGTTGTTTTTTTCCAGCAACTACTTAGGGAGGCATAATACCTGTCTTCAAATAGCTGATGGGCTGTCACATGGAAGAAACATTAAATTTAATCTGCGTAGCCCCAGTGGCCAGAACTAGGAGTCATGGGTAGTTATGTCAGTGGAACACATTTCAGCTCCATATAAGGAAGAACTTTCTATAATTAGGGTGATCTAAACGTTGAACTTGGATGAATCAGGAGGGACAAAAGAAGACTTCTAGGGTATGGTAATTTCTCTTCTCTGCCTGGGTGGTAGGTACTTAAGTACTTTGTTTTATTATTGTCTTCAACTGATACACGTATATTTTCATATACTCTTTTGTGGATATGATGTATTTTACAATATGTTTTTAAAAATCTAGGTTGACTAGGTGTTGAGCAAAGCAGTGACCTTCTCTGATCATCTCTGATCATCATAAGGGTTCAAGGAGAGGCTGGTAGCACTTAGAGAGAGGATGGGATAGATGACCTCTGACATTCATTTCATCTCTAAGATTCTACACATTCAAAAAATGTGTGCACAATTATTAAAGGAAAGCTTTTAAAAATATTCTTAAGGTGATTGCCTGTTAATTAACAGGATCTGAGGCCTCGCTCCATTTTTCACTACAACCATTACTGGTGTTTGTTAGACTATGAACCCCAAGTCTATTACAGTGATTATCATTTTTATTGGCCATTATATAATGAGCATTAGATAGACACGGTCTCTGCCCTCTCCAGATGACAAATGATGTGGACAGTCATAAAGAGAATACAGTGAGAGCCAGATATGAACAGTGAATAAATACAAAAGACAGCAAAAAGGTTTATGTGGCAAACAGGTCAAGGCTCAGGGCTTATGAGTGGGGAACAAATACACAAGGGTCTTGGGAAAAAAACATCCTAGATAAGTTAAGACCAGGAAATCTAGGCCTCTGCTCCAATTAACTTCAGCAGGCTTTCTGAAAGAAGTGAATAGATTCTAGGAAATAGACAGATTCTAGGAATTCCCTGGTGGTCCAGTGGTTAGACTCTGCACTTTCACTGTCTTGGGGACGGGTTCAATCCCTGGTCCGGGAACTAGGACCCCACAAGCCAGGCAATGCGGCGTGGCCCAGAAAAACAAAAAGAAAGAAAGAAAAAGATTCTGGCAATCAAACATTTGGTTAGGGGAAACTTTCTCCTAGGCTGCCAGGAAAAAAAAGAAAAGCCAAAATAGCTTAAGTGGTCATTTCCTCACGTTAATCCTATTCTCCTGTTCTGTTCCTTCATGATCTCTCACTACCCTCTCCACAGTGCTGATGTGAGATGAGGGAACCAAGACCTAAAAAAGGGAAATGAGAGAAAGGGGTATTTGTGGGCTGTGATGGACGTGGAATCGGGGAGAGTCCTTGAGTCCCTAAGTCACTGCTGAATAACAGTCAGGCTCTCTGCTCCTCCTGGCTGAGCTGTGACTTTGGGCAAAGTTACTTCTGCTTTGGACTCACTTAACCTTTAATCTGGGGATCCCCACTCATGTTACTGACATTAACTCCTCTGGCCTCACAACAACTTTGAGTTGATGGGAAAAATAAACCAAAACACAACATCTTATGAGCTACTTGAGTCCAATGTGGTAAATGCAAATAATATGTAGTCAAAGTTTATTCTCTTATAATCATTTATCTTCACTTTACTGAAGGGGAAACTGAGTCACAAAGCGTGGAAATAAGTTGATTTCATATATACCCTTCAGTCTTTGACCTCATCGATGTAAATAGTCTTAATGTTACAGTATTTTTCTTTCTGGAAGTTCTTATCATGATCATTTTTATAAATGGGGACACCAAGGCACAGAGTGATTGAAATGTATTGCCTCAGTGTAGCCTTCATAAAATAGTGCCTAGATGAGAAACTCAAGAAGTCTAATTCTCAAGGCAAAATTCTTTTTCCATTAGATTCCTACCCAAGATTGAAACATTAAATCCACTTGAAGTTTGTGAAATTAGGTGATAAGTAAAGTTTGAGTTCTTGATACCAAGAACAGAGTAGGGTCTGGGGTGGTAGTAAGAGTAATCGGGATCCTTGACCTTTATAAAGGGTTTCATAGTGGGCAAGCGCTCCACAGACGCTGTTACACTCTGTCCTCAGCAAGGACATCCTTACAGATGAGGAGGACAAAACTCAGAGGCTAGTCAGAAAACAGTTTGTTAGCAAGGGCAGAACTGAGATGGAAACTCAAGTCTTCGGAATCCAGGTTTAGTGAGGACACACTTTGGGGAAAAGAGGCTACTTGATTTTTACTGGGAGACTTGAGTATGAGGGAGGTGGGAAGAAGCCAGTCTCAGAAGCACATTCGCAGAAAAGGAAATAATCATCATTAGGCATTTCAAGTGATGACACAGAACTGCTCTGGGCACTGTAGCGACCTACTGACTGCAGCTCTAACCTCTGAGGGCCTGCAATCTAAGACAAACACACTAAGAAAAACATGTATGTGACATACAGATGGTATCTATTACAGTAGATCTACCATAGTGATCTATGACAAGAATAGAGAGGAAAGCATTTATATCACATACATGGCTAGCTAAGTTTGGGATGTGGAGAATGTAAGTGCATAAATGAAAATGGGAGCAATAAAGAAAAGCGAGCCAGGGAAGGAACACACACACACACACACACACCAATTCAGAAAGGGTTTTTTGGAAGAAAAAAATGTTTAAGAGTTCTTTTTTTTCTCTTTTTTAAGAAGCAGTGGATTAGCTGTGTTGTGGCAGGAGCAGAGCTGAGAGTGTGAGATTTAAAACAGAAATTTATCCTTAGGCATATGGAACAATTATAAAGATGGGTAGGAAGGGGGCAGAAGGCAGGCAGTGGACAAAGAGGGCTTTGAGCAAGTGGAAATTCAAGAGAGATTACCTGTCTTGACTCCCAGACTGTATCTAAGTGTTTCCACCCCTGTGCTTTCAGAAAGCTCATACTCTCCACATTTCAGGAACAAGAATTTCCAAGTTGTGAAGCCTGTTTGCAGTGGATGAAGAAGGCAGCAGTGCCATGGTGAAGGAGATAGGGACCTTGGAAATGCGAGGCAAGAAGTCCCTAGCCATCTCAATCTCCCCAGATTCTAACACCACAGGAGAGGTTCCCAGGGCAAAACTCATTTATCCAGATCCACAAATTGTTAGAGAATTTCCAGTTTGCTTTAATAAACCCAAATTCACCTGTTGAGTTTTAGGCCAGTGATTAGATTCTTAACATAAAAACTCTGTTGAGCTCTGCTGGCAAATAAACATTTCTCTACATATCAAATCAGACTCCAGCCAGGTAGAGATACCTGTTTATCTCTGTTAATTTTGTTTACTCAAGTCATCCTTTGTGGCTCTAACTAGCAAGAGAAGCAGCAGCAGAGGACCACTAGGAGACTGGGCTGAATAAGAATAAGCAAAGAGTCCTACACTCTAGTTCTGACTCTTTGTAGAACACAGGGTCTTTGGAGGTGAAGTGCTGGCTTTAACCATGACAATTTGAGACATGAGCCAACGGTTAGCAATTTCAGACTTTCAGAGGCAGCTTTCATTCCTGATCACCCTGGTTTCTGAGTCGACACAATTACTAAGATTTGTATGGATGGTATGAGAACTTGAGGATTTTTATGATGGTTCTTATGATTATTTGTGCCAACATTTGTTCCTCTGCCATATTTATAATGGGCCATTCTGTTCTAACTACTCTACGTGTATTGACACATTTAATACAACCACGTGAGTAGACACTATAGGTATTATGTTCATACAGAGAGGTTAAGTAAATTAACCAAGGTCACACAGCTAGTAAATGAAGGTACTAGGACCTGCGTACAATTTACATCATTTAACTAAATCCCAATTTTTTTTTTTTTTTTGGCTGCACTGCGCAGCTTGCAGGATCTCAGTTCCCTGAGCAGGGACTGAACCCAGGCCCTGGCAGTGAAAGCCTGGAATCCTAACCACTAGGCCACCAGGGAACTCCCCAAATTCCAATATTTTAAAAAGAATGTTTAACCAAGCACCTGACATTTACATATAAGGCATTGTTCTAGGTACTATGCAGAAGGTACAAAGGAGGGCTTTGAGCAAGTGGAAATTCAAGAGAGATTACCTGTCTTGACTCCCAGACTGTATCTGAGCATTTCCACCCCTGTGCTTTCAGAAAGCTCGTGCTCTCCACATTTCAGGAACAAGAATTTCCAAGTTGTGAAGCCTGTCTGCAGTGGATGAAGAAGGCAGCAGTGCCATGGTGAAGGAGAACTTTGCAGAAGTGCAAAGTTCCTGCACTCAAAGAGCTCATGGTATAGTTAAAAATATTGGTAGTGTTACCGAGTGCAAGTTCGTACTGCTCTCAGCACAACAGGGCAATAAATCGAGAGATGAGATGTTGGGGCAAGGAAGAACAACTTTATTTGGAAAGCCAGCAGATGGAGAAGATGGTGGACTAGTGTCCCAAAGAACCATCTTCCCTGAGTTAGAATTCATGCTTCTTTTATACTAAAAGGGGAGGGGGTAAAGTCCTGGTTCCAGGATGTATTAATTTCTTCCTTCCTGCAGCCGTTTCCAGGTAGGCCTGTTTGGGAGGTTTCCTGTGAGCTAAAGAAAGGTATTTTAGCTTAACGCTCATTACATGGGAGGCAGAGTTCCCAGAGATGGTCAATTATGTATAATTTAAGGTTATAGGCAACATCCCTTTAGTGATTAACTTGTAGCAGACGCAATACAATAAAAAGGTTAAAGTAATTTATTCTTCCCTATTACAGTGGTCCTCTCTACGAGAGCGCTTAAATTTTGCTCATTTTATTCACCTACATAGGATTTTCTCCCTAGAAAAGACCTTGTATCACCAATGCTATTATCCTTTCTTTTTAAACAGGAAAGGCAACTTTAGGCCCAGAGGGGACCAACTTACTAGTTAATTTACAGTAACTGGAGAATGGCTAGTAGCAAACCCAAAATTGGAAGCCAACTTTTCTAACAACTAATGGTGATGTTTTATGTTCTTCCTGGCATTCAGGATATAAAGGTATTGTTACAACAGCGGTACAAAAAGAAGTTTACTCCTTTATCCCAAATTGTCCTTCAACTCCATTTCACTTCTGGCACGCTCTTATTGTTCATTTTAATTTACTTCACCTTTACTGATCCCCACTCCTCCCTTTTTCCTCCTTTTGGAGTGAAACCAGGCCTGGACATCACTCAGACATATGGGGCTGGGGATGGAGATAAAGTAGATGTTTGAGATCCTTTACCATTAGTGAACCTTAAAGGAAGAACAAAAAATGCTTTGGATAAGATGCTTATAACTGCTTGAGCAGAAACAAAAGACGGAAGACAAAGAGAGGAGAGCTGTAGTTGAATGACTTAGGGAGAAAACTTGGAAGCTGCTTAGATGTGGACAAATGAAGACTAAATGCAGGGGGTTGGGGGTCAGCGAGGAAACGTCACACTCCCCTAACGGGGCGGGGTGGAGTGTGTAATGCCTAAGCAAGGCGCTTCACAGAAAGCCTCGCGGATTCTTTTGTAAGTATCTGAAAAGCCTCTTTTCTTAGATGGCAGCGAACGACCTCTGAGGTCTGCGGGAACCTCTTCCCATTGTGAAGGCGCTCCTCTCTGGGAGGTCGCAGGGCCCTTTTAAGGAGAAACGGGGGACCCCCTCTCAGCGGTCTGGGGGAAGCTTTATGCCGGCGCCGGACCCGTTCCCGTGGGGTCTGCGAGGTCCCCTCCCGCGACAGGCGTGACCCCCGAGGCAGCGCCTGGCCCACACCACCCCGGCGGGAGAGCCCCCAGCGGCCCCGCTGGCCTCTAAGGCCGCTTCCCCCTGCGAGTCCCGCCGAATCCCGCCCTGCCGCCCGCTGCGAGCGTGCCTAACGTGCCCCCGCAACGTGACGCACGCGCCGCGCCGGGGTGGCTGCGCGGGCAGCGCGGCGGGAGGAGCGCGCGCCGAGGGCTGGGTGCGGGCGGAAGTCGGCATCTGCGGAAAGGAGAAAGGAAAGGGAGACGCGGCTCCAAGACCCGCAGGAGGGCGCCGCCTCCTCCCCCGCCCTCTCCGCTGAGGATGGAAGTGACGAAAGCAGCCGAGGAGGTCACTTCCTGCTGGGGTGGATGAGGAGGAGCCGGAGACGCCGCGGAGGAGACCGGACCGAAGACGGACCGTGCGGGGGAGAGGTGAGTCCCGGCCTCGCCGCCAGGTTCCTCCGGGCAGAACCCCCGGCTTCGGCGTGGACGGCGTCCCTGCGGTCGGGGCCGCCCGGCGAGCCACGTACCAACCCAGCCGGGCCTCCCCCAGTGCGGGGGGCGGGGGAGGGAGGGAGGGGGCCCCGCGGCTGAGGGGCGACGGGGATCCAGGCAGTGTTCGTGCAGTGGCTCCGCGGAGCTTCGAGGCCACGGGGCGAGGGAGGCCCTGCCGGGAGGCAGGTAGAAAGGAGGCTCCCGGGGCTGCGGAAGCCGGGACCGGGAGCTGCAGCGGGGGATCCGCGGCACCAGACTCTGCAAGCCTCACTCTTTGGGGAATGGTCGCGGTCCGAGGGAGGGCGAGGGCCCTGCCGGGCTTTGCAGAGTTGAGATGAGTGATCCTACTTGGACAGTGTCCTCGGAATGAATTTGCCTAAGGCATGGAGAGGCGCCTCCGGGCCCATGGGAGGGAGGCCTTTATGGGTGAAATTGAGGAGTTGGGATGTCAGGAGAGAGCTTCCTGGGCAAGTCATTGTTGCAGCGGGGTTTGGATCCCAGAGTCGTGGTGGGTGAAGGCATTCCGGTGGCAGAATAAAGACCCGGCGATCCGACAGAGCAGACTAGTTGTTAGCGTCCAGGGCAGCTTCCTGGAGCCGTGGGGAAATTAGTGTTTTTCCTCTCTCATTGTCACGGAGATGGAAGCAGCCGGGAGAGGAAACTCCTGCCTCAGCTCTGGGGCCTTGTTATTGTGTATCTTGTGTGTGTAACTCTGTGTCTGTGTTTATGTTTGTTTTTTCCTTCCTTTGGGGTATGTATCTCATTCTCATTCCCTGGTAGTTTCATAGCCGAAACTTGCTGGTCTTCTTAATGTGTATGGTGAGAAAAAAAATTCAAAGGATCTAGAGGAATCCTAGGCTAGATGAAATTTCAAGATTAGGAATTTGTACCCACCCCACCCTAGGGTCACTAAGGCACCTACATTCCCTCCAGACTCCTGCCAATGTTGGTACTGAGGGCCTGTCATTCACCCTGGGGAACTGCCTGGGTGAGGGTAGATCTGCCTTCTGCCCGCATATCCCTCTGGCAGTTTTACCCTTCCCTCCTTTTTGTTAAAGGATTGACTGATACAGGCTGCTTGCTGCTAGGAACAGGAAATTTATTAAGGAACTGTAAATCTGGGTGGAATGAATTCAAATCACAGCCAGACTCCCTCCACTTGTTGAGCAGAAGGTTCCCAGAAATGCTGGCTTTTTTTTCCTTCCTGTTAAAGGAAGAAAATGTAAAATTTTTTCTCAAAGAAAAATTGGGGGAGTGTGTGTGTGTGTTTGTATAGAGTAAGTGTACATATGGTGTGTTTACTTAATGTATCCCAGGGTGCTGTTTCAAGGAGGAAGGGGCAGTTTCTGACTGGGAGAAGTTTTCCTTCTCCCATCTCACATAATTCAGGAAAGTAAATCAAAATCAGATGTTCATTCTTGAGTGGCAATCAGATGGCTTTGGATTTTTTTTTTTTTTTTTTAACTCTTCTTTAAACTGGTACATCTGGGTGAACTCAGGCTTGTGTATCTTGGCATCTGGGCCTGTCTAGTAATAGAAGACAAACTGTTTGACTTGTTTTGGCTGCTTTTTTGGACTCATTTCACCATACCCTTTCTTTTTTACATTTGAAGGACTGGTCAGGAGGAAGAAAGCAAATATTAAAAACAGTGTTTACAATTTGTGGCTTAAAGCCAGGTGAAAGATAATTATGGCCTTTGAAGCTGATGACTTGAGGACCATCATTTGATGACTTGGGGATTAGCAGTTTGGAGGTGACATGTTTGGAAGAAAGAGGGTTACATAAGGAGGGAAAGACAGGGAAAAAGAAGTTTGGGGAAAGGCTGTGCCAGAAAACATTGGGAGGATAATAAATAAATAGCACCTTAAAGTAATTGATGTGGCTTGTATCTCTCAGCAGGAGGGTGAAAATGAAAGCAGGCTGTAGCATCGTGGAAAAGCCAGAAGGAGGTGGAGGTGAGCAGAAGTTAATCATCTTCTGACATACCTGGAATGTCCCTCAGTGGTTCCTTTTCTCTCCACTTGGGCTTGGTTCACAAATGCCAGACCATGGCTGACAGCCTCTTGACAGGGTAGATACTGCTAGGACAGTTGTAGGCTTGTTTCCTATGGATGAATGTTAACATGTCTGGTCACCACACCCTTATCCCAAGCTTTAGAGTCTCTTTCCTGTTAGAGACACATTTCCAACCTTGAGAGTAAGGTTGTATTTTCCTAAAACATTATCTTTCCTGTTCGTTCCCTTTGGAACTTTCATGTCCTCACAGAAAGTAGGCATGAGATTTAGTAAGATCTGAAGGGGTAAGAGATTAGACACCTGGGTGCTGCTGCCCAACTCTTACCAGATTTAATGATTGCCACAAGGAAAGGTAACTTCTCTCTGCTTTCCTCTCGGCTGTTGTGGTTAGCCCCAGCTGACCGAAAGGGTGTTTGTGGCATGTTTGCACAGCACTCTAGAGATTCTGAGCATTGGAATGTGAGGTTGGGGAAACAGGTATGTATGTTCCTAGCTCCTGACTACCTTGATCTTGCCCTTTTCATATTAAAGGGTATCAGTTTCCTGATTGGGCCTATAAAACAGAGTCGTCCCCGGGTTCCCGGCAGATCCAGCTATGGCACTTCATCCTGGAGCTGCTGCAGAAGGAGGAGTTCCGCCATGTCATCGCCTGGCAGCAGGGAGAGTACGGGGAGTTTGTCATCAAGGATCCAGACGAGGTGGCCCGCCTCTGGGGCCGCAGGAAGTGCAAACCACAGATGAATTATGACAAGCTGAGCCGGGCCCTGAGGTAAAGGAAAGGATTCCCAAATCCATTGTGTTAACAGATTGGAAGGAGACTTAAGTAGTTTGGTGAATGTTAGATAAAAAAGGTATCAGGTGATAAGAGACTACACTAGTGAATAAGGTGTAACTTTAAAGTGGGAGTGGGAGCTGTTGAATCTGTGTAGCACAGGCACAGGAGGAGAAAAGGCATATCTTTGGTTATATGTAGGAGGGAATTCCAACGTGGCTGGCACTGGATCCTGACAGCCAATTCTGCTCTGTAGTGGGCGAGAATGTGTGGTGAAACCTGGATTGGAGCTCATTTATAATCCAAAAGATTAGTTTACACTTCCCTGTTAGAAATCTCTTAGAAGTTCTCTTTTTTAGGCTCTCCTGGAAGAAACTAGAAAAAGAGTGAAGCAAGCACACAAGAGAGCACTCACTGCATGGTAGTGCCCTAGCTATTCAGGAACCAATCAGTGAGCTCAGTGAGTTGTCAGTTCATAGGTTGCTCCAGCATGTCTAAAGATTGGTCACTATAAGTTTTCGCAGGTTTTCTTTTCCCCTTGTCAGTCTTTACATTTCATAACCCTTTAGCCCTCCAGGAGCCAGTTTATAACCTGTGCCACTGAATAGATTCAAGCCTCAAGGTTCTAGGTACATTGAAATCCCCTTGCCTTCCTTCACTGTTAGTGACCCTGAATGTAAAATCTGGGCAGCAGCGTCGCTGGAGCCTCTCACTTCCTTTTGAAAGTGAAGTAGGCCAAGCTGACGGCTGTTTTCCAGATCAGGGTGTACCATTGTTTGACCTGCCACCATAAAACAGTTCTACATTCCTTTGTCTATGCCTTGAGCTTAGGCCTCCAGACTAACCACATCAGGTCTCCCAAGAGATTTGTCTGCCCCCACCTGGGCAAGGCAGAAAGGAGAAACAAGGCAGTGACATACAGTGGAACAGGAAGGAAATGGACTAAAGAATTGAAACCATAGAGAGATAGAGAAGAAAGGTGGTTGGGGCTAGGATAGGTGTTAAGAATCTCAAAGTGAGATTGTCTTTGTAAAGGACTAGAATTTAGTTGAAAATTGAATGGGAAAAGTACACTCTTAGGTCTCCCAGCTCTAACCTAAGGGCAAGGCTGCAAAAGAATGATAGTGATGTTTGCAAGTAATACTCAGCAAGAATTGTTGATCTTAGTGGTTACCTAAGTATATCAAAAACTGTCAGTAGCTAGAAGATAAATTGACGTGCATTCCTGTTTTTACAGATACTATTACAACAAGAGGATCCTTCATAAAACAAAAGGGAAAAGGTTTACTTATAAATTTAACTTCAACAAGCTGGTGATGCCCAACTACCCATTCATCAACATACGGTCAAGTGGTAAGATGCAGACTCTCTTGGTGGGGAATAAATTTTGAGTTGAAAAAGAATTCTAAAAACCCAGGTCTAATATGTGACCACATAAGTCCCAGTATATAATGCTGTAATACCCTGCCTAGTTGGTTGCTTCTCTCAAAAGCTTTCTTCTGGACCCTCGGAAACCGAAATCTAGGACATAGGTACATTATGAAGGGAAAATACACCCGTGGTTTCTGTTATCTGCTCAGTGTGACTGGGAAAAGGAAAGGTGATCCCAGCAGGGGTGCAGGATTCCAGAAGGATATGTTGATTTAGGGAGTTGATGGGACTTTTAGAGACATGTGTTTATAGAGTCAAATATGAACCTAAATTTCTGGAGGAGGATTCAGTTTGAGACACACATGTTTGAGTTATCCTTGAATGGACAGTTGTAGAAATGATCAGAAATAGAGAGACCTTCAGTGTAAAAAAAAAAAAAAAACAACCCAGGTCTAGGATTTGTCATGTTTAAGGGGTATTTAGAAACACCAAAGTAATATGATCCCCTGGATTTCGTCTGCGTTCTTGCTCAAGTTTTCCCAGTCATCTCACAGGAAGTGATACGGCTCTGCATCATCAAGATAGATTTGGTTTATTTGGTTCCTTTTTCTGCATATTATTTGTCATCTCCTAGATATTATTGCATTGTCTTCTTTAGGAATGGTGTTCCATAGGTTTGTGTTGATCTTTAAGTTCAGGACTCAGAGTTTTAACACCCTGCCCAGTGGCTCTTTCATAGACAAGAACTAGTTTCTACAAACACTTCCGATTTTCTATGAAACAACCAAGCTCACCCTTATCAAGTGAATATCATCAAAACCACAGCATCCTTGATCACAGAAAGGAGGTTCATATGTTTGCAGTGAAAAGCAGTGTCTTTGATCTGCACCAACAGCGCCTCAGAGAACAGGACTCTGGGGTTACTTGACCTTCTCTCCTCTGAAGTGCTGCAAGGCTTCCCCTCTAGGCTCTCCACGGGACAGGTTTCCATTACAGCTTCTCACAGAGGTTTTGGGTCTGCCACTCAGGGATGCAGAAAGCAGTCTCTGATAAGGATGTTTGTTTGTTTGTTTTAAGATGCAAATCAGACCCCTGCCTAAGAAAGTAGATTGTATTTAACTAGTTTCTGAGCAGTCCATTAATGCTCTGTCTTTGTGGCATTGTACAAGGCAAAGAAATCTGATTGTGATTCTGTAGTATTACAACTTCTCAGAGAAAAGTTGGAAGAAACCTGAAAAATTAGAGCAGGGGTGTGGCTGAGAGAATATAATGCTGAGATCCATGGCAGATATGTAATTACTACACACAACAAGTTAGGGCAGTTTTAGCTTGATGCTGCTATCATTACAGTTCCATCTCTCCTGTAACCACTCCCTTCTGTCCCGGGGGCATGCATTTTTTAAAAAAAAGTGGTATTGGAATGCATCTCTCTAATTACAACCTGTTTTCTTTCCTTGTGCCTGAGGGAGAGGCGTTAGGAAATCAAACCTGTTCTAACCACTGGAATCTTGTTTCCTCTATTTTTCACCCTTACCCCCCTCCTGTGTACCTAGAGGAATTTTGACTCTAGCTGGGTATACCAGAGTGTGTGAGTCTTGTTCTTCTGTCTTTGACCCATTTTTTTTTTTAATTGAAAACCCACAAGTCCAGCCACTTGGACAACCTGGAATGGGGCATTCATCAGCCCTTGGGAGTAATATGCTTTTCCAGGGAAAGGAAATCTGGACCCTCACTATATGAAGACTCTGGTCTAGAAACCTAACAGTAGTGGCCTAGCACCACCTATTGTGCCTGAAGGTGGTTGAACCAACATTGATCCTTAACTAAGCTCAAGATCCTAATCAAAAAGTCATGGGGAAAGCAAAACTTTTAGGGATACTACTTGGTTTTTACATCCTGGTTGCAGATAACCCCAAAGAACTAGAGTCATTAATTCATAGAGAACTTTTACCCAGATAGACCAGATGTTTCAGGTTAACTTTTATGATGACAAAGGAATGTAACATTTATTGAACATCTACTTAATGGAGGTACTTTTGCCTAGTGTTTTGTGAATTGACTCATGCAACTCTCCTAGCCAAATAAAGTATACGTCTCAGTACCCTCATTTTACAAATGATAAAATTAAGGATGACAGCAAAGTCAAAGATTGATCAGAGTGGCTTGAATACAGTTATCTGTTGGACACTTTCTCAGGAAACAATTCTTGAGAGATTGAGCTATTGAAATAGATCATACATTCCTTCTCTGGATTGGGATTCATTCATTTGTTCAACAGATAATGTGTTAAGCCCTAAAGACAAAGAAAAAGATTATGGGGGAGTTCTTTCCCTCAAGGAACTTAAAATTTAGCAGGAAAGATAAGATACATGAGGTTTAATACAATTCGGAATACAATGTGGAGTGTGATAAATGCTCTAAGAAGCAGAGCTGTGTGGATTTAGATCCTGGAGGCTAGAGAGACATTGTCTAGATGGTGGGTTGGTACAGTTGGGCTATTTTGAACTGTGTGTTTTTAAAAATAGAAGCAATACATTTAAATTTTTTTTAATTTTTTTAATATTTAATGTTTAAATGTATTTTTAATATTTACATTAAAATGTATTTTTTTAATGTACTTACATAAGAAACCTTGGAAAGATACAGAAGATACTAGTAAAAATGCTACCCGTCAGAGTGTGGGGGGAGGGCAGACCAGTTCAAGGATGGACTTGAGACCTCACTTCACCCCACCCCAGTTTTTTTATCTTTATTTTAGAAAACTTTAAAGCTACAGAAAAATTGAGGAAAAAATTGAACATCGAATACCCATATATCCTCTGTCTAGATTCACTAATCAATAGATAAACATTTGCTTTATATTTCGATATACTTTTTAAATCTTCTGAGATTAAGTTGCAGATGTGACACTTCATCCCTGTGTACTTCAGTATGTATCTCCCAAGTACAAGGACATTCTCCTTCTACTCACAATAACATTACCATACCCAGGAAGTTTTAACATGCTCTAATACTATTATCTAATATATGGTCCATATTTAAATGATACATGCCTTTTAAAGTTTTGCTTTTTTAATCATGATTATTGTCTAATAAAAAATTATTTATTTTAACAAACACATGCAGTTTGCTATGCGCTGGTACCAGTTTAAGGACTTTACAAATATTAACTCTTTTAGTTTTCATAGCATGAGGATTAGTCCTGTTATTATCCATGTTACAGGTAATGAAACTGAGGCACGGAAAAGTAAGTAAGTTACCTAGAGTAACACAGCTATTAAGTGGTAGGGCCGGGGTTTGAACTTAGACAAGGGCCTTATTATTCCCATTTTGCTAAAGGGGTTCAAAAACCAGTTGGTTACTCGTACCAGGCTACAAGGTAGAAGGTGCTGGAACTAAGATTCAAACCCACGTTTTCCAGCCCTACTACTCCGATTTCCTAGTGGCTCCACGAAGGTTGTCTTCTTCAAAGCAGTGTTATTCATACTTCTTTAAGCAGCAAACTTAGTTTTCAGACAAAATCTTAGATTTGTTATCTCAACATACTGATACAACATATGAAAATAGGGCTGCTGCAGTTAATCAGAGGTGAGGGATCCAGAATGCCACCTCCAAATTGCCTTCCTTCACTCCCTCTAAATGCATTTGGAAAATGCTATGTATTCTGTCTCCTTTTTGCAGATTTACAGTGTACCTTAGCCTGTGTAGGGACTGAGATATCCTCCAGTTTAGAAAAAACAAAGCGAATAAATAAATTGTTTAGGAGACAAGACCTTCTCTACCACCTCCCTTCCCCCCCCCCCACATTATACTTATTCAGTCCTTCAGAACACATAGAAGTGTTTTTTTGCTTTTGAATAGATGTGCTCTTAATACAAAATAAAGATCCAGGAGAATCAAAAAAAGATAGAATTTTAGCCATTGTAATAAGCTAGTAGAAGTGATACTTTGGAGACCCTCTTGACTCTACTCAAATTATATTCAAGGTCATCCATCTGTTTTTCCTAATTGTGCAATTAAATCAGTGGTTTCAGAAAAAAGACCTGCAGACCAGTTTTCTGTGGAACATCATTTTGAAATGCTGCCCTGGCACAGTGTTACTCAGGCACATGTGCCAAGAAAGCTACAGTCTTGCACATACCTACCGACTCCAGAGTCCTATCTGAGGATGACTCAGTTATAACAAGAATAGAAGACTGCAAGCAATTCCTACCCACATCGTATCTCGTGCACCTTTTTTGTTTCTTCTCCTGGATCACCACACTTTCACTTATTTGGGTTTTTCTTATTTTTTCTTCTCCTTTATCCTTCCCTCAGAGTAAAAATAGCCCTCCTGACATCATCAGTGATAGAAGCCACTAATGCCTCCCAGGCACCCAAAGGGTCCCTGAGGCCTCATACCTCTCTTATGCTCTGATTGTCAGAAGGACCTTTTAGGGGAGTTGAGAACTTGTGAGGCTCTGAAGTTGACATGTGTAGCACAGTGTTGGTTTCTGCCTAGAGCTTCAGTTTTTAGTCTGTGAATTTGGGAGAAGTGGTAGGTACTCGACTTTCTCCCAGCATCCTCAGTGCTTGAAAGCAGGATGGGAGTGGAGATCATTATACAGATTATGTATAATAGAAAATAGATTGGAGAGATTTTAAAATTTTTGAATCTCTACAAAGTAGTGATTGTATATCAGAAATGATAAAAGGTACACCATGAGAACCTACCTTAACAAACATAGCCTCTTTTTGTAATCTGTTTTTGTTCTTAAAATGTGGTCTTTTTCGTGTTCATATATGTGAGGTGCAGGGTCTTCAGGCTTTTAATGCATTGTTTACATACATATCGTTCCCAGTTTTGTTCATTGGTTTTGGTTTGTTTGCTTACTTTATAGATACGGCCAAAATTATGAAAATAAGATGATTTGCAAAGCTGAGAGTTAAAGCAGGTGATATATATACAGTATTTAGAGTTGCAGAGGAGAAGGCTGTAATACCCATTCATTCATTCAACTGGTAGTTATTAAGCACCTACTAATTATTAAGCCCTGAACTGCTGGAAATCTACTTGCAAATGATAGGAAGTCCCTGCCTTCATGGGATTTATGTTTTAGAATACAGATAAACAAGTAAATGATATTTTAGATAGTAGTGAGTACTGTGAAGACAGTGAGTAAGACTCTAGAGAAAGGTGGCAACTAAATTGAGTATAGGAAGCTGAGGAGACAGGCAGCTGAGGGATTCAGTCCAGCTGGAATGTTTATTTTCTGTTGCTCTTCAACATCTTTTACTTGTTTAGCATAAGTAAAATTGCTGGTAATGAATGACCAGAACTCCAAAGTGGCCTTTTGTCTTTTCCTCCCTCACAGGTGTGGTTCCCCAGAGTGCGCCACCAGTGCCAACAGCCTCTTCCCGCTTCCATTTCCCACCTCTGGACACCCATTCTCCAACTAGTGATGTGCAACCAGGGCGGTTCTCTGCTAGCTCCCTAACTGCTTCTGGCCAGGAGTCAAGCACTGGCACTGACAGAAAGGTGGAGCTTTCGGAGCTGGAGGATGGCTCAGCCGCTGACTGGCGCCGGGGTGTGGATCTCATGTCCTCCCGGAATGCTGTCGGCGGAGGGATTGGCCATCAGAAGCGCAAGCCTGACATCATGCTTCCCCTGTTCTCTCGGCCAGGGATGTACCCTGACCCCCATAGTCCCTTCGCCATCTCTCCCATCCCCGGCCGTGGAGGCGTCCTGAATGTCCCCATTTCACCAGCCCTCTCCCTGACTCCCACCATCTTCTCCTATAGCCCGTCGCCAGGCCTGAGCCCCTTCACCAGCAGCAGTTGCTTCTCCTTCAACCCTGAGGAAATGAAACACTACCTTCATTCTCAAGCCTGTTCTGTGTTCAACTACCATCTGAGTCCGCGGACATTTCCTCGTTACCCAGGGCTCATGGTTCCACCGCTGCAGTGCCAGATGCATCCCGAGGAGTCAACCCCGTTTTCCATCAAGCTGCAGCCCCCACCTGTCGGGCGGAAGAACCGGGAGAGGGTGGAGAGCAGCGAGGAGGCAGCGCCTGTCACTGTGCCCACGCTGGCTCCTGTTCCCCCGAGAATTAAGGTGGAACCAGCCTCTGAGAAGGATCCTGAGAGTCTCAGGCAGTCGGCACGAGAAAAGGAGGAGCGCTCTCAAGAAGAGGGCAGTGTGCCAAGCAGGACCACAGAAGAGGAAAAAGGCACCATCTTTGCCCGCCCGGCTGCACCGCCTGTCTGGCCCTCTGTACCCATTAGCACCCCAAGTGAAGAACCCCTAGAGGTGACTGAAGACAGTGAGGACAGGCCTGGCAAAGAGCCCGGTGCACCTGAGAAGAAAGAAGATGCCCTGATGCCCCCCAAGCTTCGGTTGAAGCGGCGCTGGAATGATGACCCTGAAGCCCGGGAGCTGAGTAAGAATGGCAAGTTCCTCTGGAATGGGTCAGGACCCCGGGGCTTGGCAACGGCTGCTGCTGACGCTTAGAACTGGAAGTTGATTGGGAGCTGTTTATACTATAATCAAACACATACATGTATTTATGTAGCAAGATTTCAGGGTGGGGGGTGGGGAGGGAATTAGGCTGGTTTGATCCTTCTAGGGGCATAGACTTGTATTTTTATGTTTGGGGGATAGGATGGGGTATCTTCTGTTGTAAATTAGATGGAATGTGAACACACTTTTTTTCCTGGTGAGTAGGACATGGGAAGGGTATTGAACTGAAAGAAGAAAGAGCCTCTGTTTCCTGTTGAGGCTTACACTTTCTGACAAACTCCCAGAGGGCCAAGATACTGTTTGGTCCCGTGATAGTTCAGGTTCCAGACTTGTTTCTTTTCTATTGTATTTATATATGGAAAGCCATTAATGAATTTATTTTGCTCTGAGACATACACATAAAAGGGAAAGGGGTGTGGTTGGGAGGTTGAGCAGTGAGAGACCATTAATACTTAAGTATTTTGCCTGAAATGTTTCTTTATAATTATTTCAGGGGAGGAATAAGATAATCTCAGTCTTACGGGGGCAGGAGGATGTTCAGGTGTTGCTCTTTTTCTTTTTCCCTTTGTTGTTGTTGTTTGGCTTCTTTTTTTTTTTTTTTTTTTTTCCTTTTTATAAAATGTTTTCAGGAAACATGAAACGTACTGCCAGTTAGAGTGGGGCTGGCAAGGCACAGGCGCTGAGCCTTCAGCTACGTTGTTGAGACAGGAAGCCCTGCTGTGAATTTCTTGGACATTTCACCTTCACCTATTAAGAAGCCATGAGGAGTTATAAACTCTTGTTCAGGGAAGAAAGAAGAGGGCAGGAGGAAGTAACCCAATGCCTTTAAAAACAAAAACACAAAAATGCTCTTTTTTTTTTTCCATCGTGGGTTTGGGGAGCCAAACCAACGTGTGACTTGAGTGAGTTGACTGAGAGACGTGACAGAGTTGAAGATGTCTTTCTGCGGTGTCTGGTTCTCTTATCGTTTTCTTAAGTCAAAGCCTTAACAAGGAACATACTTCAACATGATACGGGTCTGTCAACGTAAACCTGTAAAAGGGCATAGACAACTTTTCAGATAATCCAGGAGTGTTGGAAGATGGTTAAATTTTAAGCTGGTATTCAATCATCCCCACTTGATGTATTGGGATAGGTAGCAAAAAGGCAGGATTGTGGGAGTTACGGGTAGATGATACCTGGAAACACAGACGGTAGCTGGGGGTACAAGTGGATGTTTAGGAAGCTGAAAGAAGCGGTAGACAGACACAGAAGGCAGACAGATGCCAAGAGGCCTGGTGTAAGTGAAGCAGTGGGTGTCTGTCCTGTTGTGGTGTTGCCGTTCTTGCCATACCCATTCCCCTAGATTGTACTAATTCTCATGATCAATTGACTCTCCTACATGAGACCCCAGGAATTGCTTCTTCATGGGAAATTCCCTTCCAGCAACTTCAAAGGAATGGGAAAGTATTGATCTTACATGAAGCAAAAGGAGCCTGGATTAGGGGCAGAGAGAAAGAAGCCACAGCCAACTGTGTGTGTGTGTGTGTGTGTGTGTGTGCACGTGTAAGTACATAGTAGTATACAGAAATACCTAACATGGCTCAGATCCACGAGCAGCAGAGAGAAGAAATAACTGCATCTCTGAGAGGGGCAAGGAGTGGGCACAGGGATGTTGTCTAGAAATTGGAGAGATTCCTGGCTCCATCTCAGCCTAGGTGAACTCAGTGTACTAAGAAGCACTTGAGGGTTGTCTTTTCATGGTGAGGGTTGGGGGGGGGGTCTATTTTAAACTGGAGTGCGTGCGTGAGAGAGGGGCCCAGGAGAGTTTCGAGCCGGTGAGTGAGTTGTTAGGTGGCTTAAGAGGACTTGAGTCCATCATGCTGTTTTTCGGCAATTGTCCTCCCCCTTGTTTGATTCAAATTCCGTGAGTGACTTGTCTTTCCCTGGAAAAAGGATTAGGAGGATGGTCCCTAACAACTCAGGCTTTGGTCAGGCTGCCTTTGGTTGGTTGTTTTTGTCGGTTTCTTTCTCTGTACCTCGACTTACCTCGAATCAGAAAGCAAGCCCGGGCAGGTGGAAGAGGCATCTCTGCTTGGCATTGCCCAATCTAACCAGGGAGGCTGGCTGCCCACCGTCTCTGTCCACTAGAGGGGAGGGCCGGCAGGTGTCAGTATGAACTCAGGAATAGAAACATGAGGCCTTTAAAATAAGAGGGAGAGAAATCCGTGATGCATACCTGTAACCCCCTAGAACCCAAGTGCCAGAATTAATTCCTAGATGCTGCTTCTGTTTGAATAAAAAGTCACAGCTTTTACACTTGAAAAAAACACACTCAAAAAATGTTCAACTCCATGAAAACTGTTTTTGGCTTTAAGAAATTGTTTGGTGTTTAACTGTTTCCTTTGATTGCCATTCCACCAGTAAATTGTTGGTTGATTTGCACTGCACACTGGGGTTGGGGGGAGGGTCCTACACAGAGCCAGACTTGGGCTTGCCTGGGAAGTGGACCAGGGGATGTGGAGGTCACTGATATTTCCTGGAGCAATGGGGTGGGAGATAGTTTTTCTTCCCGAGCCCACTCTGGGCAGCACCTGTCACCAGCCTGGCACAAAGCCAGGCCTTTCTCTTCCGCGAGCATCTCATCACTGTCCAACAGCAGGTGGAAAGGGGGGGACAACACCGGACGTATTTTGCCTCCCCATTTTTTCCACCTTTTGCTGTGCCAAATGTTTTAACATTTTGCAAATACAGATCTTGAACATGTATTAAGAACCTGTTCGTGCAAACTGTTTGCTTTTTTGACTCTAGAGAAGAAAATAGCAGAGATCTCTTCAGGGCATCCAGCCTTGCTGAGCTTTTTTTCTTTTTTTTTTAAGAACGGCTAGGAGTGAAATATACACAATTCACTAAGTCCCTTCAACCCCCAGTTTTCAAGCTGCACTGCATTAAACCCAGCTCGCTAACTAACACAGGGAATTACTGCACCCTAGTCCTCAATGGGCCAAGAAACTTTCAGAAGCATTAAAAAAAAAAAAAAAAAATAGTTGAAGTATACCACTTCTCACCAAGCGGGTAGAGTCAGTTGGCTGTTTGTCCCTTGTTTTTTATTTATTCCATAATTATGTTTGTGTTTTTTGTTTTGTAGACAGTAATGGAACATACTTTTAAATTTTGTTTAAAAGAAAAAGAACTTTGATCCAATCTTTCAAGAACTGTTCCATTTTTTTGTTTCTTCTTGGGGGAAAAAAAGTTACCAGTTAATTTGTTTTGAAATATTTAGGCATTCTTTTGAGTTATAAAATTGTGATGCAGGGATTTTTGGGAATTCACATGTGAAAGATGACTTCACTAGTTATCCGCTTAAGCAGAATAAAGTGTGTATATGTACATAAAATGTAAGTAATCTTAACTCCATTGTGCAGTGCCTTTTAGATGTTCCGCTTTCTATAAAGTCTTCAAATTTTTGCATATATATATTATATATATATGATGTAATGTTATAGAAATATATGTATAATATACATATTTTTTCCAGGGGTATCTGATAGCTCTGTATTTTGTTATGGAAGTTGAAAGAAAAAAAAGTATTTTACCTCAGAAATTAAAGTTAAATAAAATTTTAAAAAAATACTTTTAAGTAATGTTTGCGGAACGTTGGTTTTGTTGTTGATACACTAAGCCAGGGTGGTCATGCCAGGGAATGTGCCGCGTGCATGCCAGCTCACCCACCTCCACGCTTTTTATTCCTGTTGTGCAGGGGCCAACACAGTGAGGGTAGGTCCCTTAAGAGCTTTGGAGATTGTCAATTTCCTTGAGTCAATAGATGCTGCTAGATAAAGGACAACTGAAGCCAGGGACACGAGTTAGTGGGGAAATTTCTACCTCACGATTGACTTGAGGATTCATTAAGAGTACATGGCAAAGCCCGACACAGTAGGCCACACTTTGTATGAATCTATATGAAATGTTCAGAATCGGCAAATCCACAGACACAACATAGTGGGTGCTGTGGAGAGTGACTGCTAATGGGTCACATCTTTTGGGGGTGATGAAAATGTTCTGGAGTTAGTGGTGATAGTTGTACAACAATTTGAATAGAAAGGCCACTGAATTACAGTCACTCTAAAAGGGTAACTTTTCAGCTATGTGAATAATAATCCCAATAAAGGTGATTTGGGGATTATTGATTTTGTTTTTTTAGTACATGACAAGCCAGTGCTAGGGAAACCTAGTATTTCCCAGTAGAGGACAAGAATCCAGAGGAGTAGGAGGAGATCTTACTGGGATATTGAGTATCATATAACACACCCTAAGAAAAATGGTGCCAGACTAAGTATTCTCATTTTACTCTTGACATAGGCAAAGTGATCTTCTAAAGATCCCAACATTGGTAGAATCACAGAAAGGTGTAAAATTTGACTTCTATGGAAGGGTCCTGTGAGTTCAGAAAGGCTGAAATTGATGAGGGGTGAGGCTAAAGAGGCAAACTAGGATGGATTATGAAGGGTCTTAGGAGACACCTAGAGTTTACATTTGACTCTGCTAGCAATGGCCATCCCCAATATTATGCAAAAGAGTTTGGGCTAGACCAAAGAGGAGTATGAAGGCCAGCTTGTCAAATTAACATTTCTGCTTAAGAAGACTATTAACTCATTTTGGCAGGAAAAGGTGAAATGACAGAGGCTAACTGGTTGACTCCCTGAAGCAACCCAAATCAAGCTGGGAATGAATGGGCTTGGATGCAGACCCTCCTGCTAGGAGAGCCTCCTGATTGTTTTCCTTCCTCAGGCTGCTGAAAGCAAAGTGCGACTTGTTAGGAATGAAACTGGATATAGTTTTGAGATCAGGATCCCAGGCCACCAGTTCTGCCACCCAATGTTGACCACTCAATGCATAGAATTGGATGGCAATTATTCAAATTCTGGGCAAAGAGGCGTGAGTGGTGGTGAGCAGGGAGGAAGAAGTGAGGAAAGAGATGGAGCTTCAGGGTGAGAACGCTTTGGGGGGGAAAGATGAGGGGAAAGTAAGTCTCAGCCTGTGAAATGAGCAAGTAGGGAATAACCCCTTCAAAGTCTCCCCATTATCTCCCTGTTCACAGTCCTTAGTTTAGTTTAGAAGGCCCTTCATAATCTGGCTCCCGTTTACCCTTCCAGCCTCATCCTTAACCACACAAACACGCATACACACACTCTGTCAGCCCACACAAAGCCTAAGCTCCAACCATAACAGCCAGTGCAGAGACAGCAGTTACCATGTGCCAGGCATGTTAAGGGCTTACTTGTATTAATCCCCATTTTATCAAGGGGAACACTAAATCACAGAGACATTAACTGGTATGACCAGGGTTCAAGCCCCAATACCTGTGTTCTTAACCACTCATGCCATAAGGCCTCTTGGCCCTGCTGAACTCACTGCCTGGAGACAGACGTCTTTCCTCCACTTCACCTGACCAATTACATCTTTTCCAGAACTCAGCTCAGATGTCATTGCCTTCAGGGGCCTTTCCTGGGCACTCTTCTGTGTGCTATTGCAGCCCATGTTTACCTCTGTGCCACCACCCTAACACAATTTTGTCAGTGCTCTGCCGGTCCGGTTTCTCACAGGATGGTCCAGAAGCCTAGGGCTGGTGCAGGGGTCGGTTCGTTTTCTCCAGTGCCCAGCACACTGCCTGGAGCCTGAGGATGCTTGATGAGTATTTGCTGGATAAATGAATAACAAGAAATATATGAAGGAGGTTTGATTGTCCAGATAGAGAATGCCAGTTTGGAATACTGAGGACAGAAGGAAGACTGCTGTCTCAGACATCCCCCCACTCCACCACCCGTAACCCCTCTTGTCACAGCTTCTGCTTCCCTCCTCTCTCAGGAGCTGGGTGTGTTGACTCCCTGAGGAAGGGAGATAAAGTGGAATTGGCTCTAATCCCATAGTCCCACCCCTGCCATTCTACTGGCTGTGAGTCCTTGGGCAGATTATGGAACCTCTCCGTGCCTCTATTTCTCTATTTTAGAAGATTGTTCTGAAGATTAAATGATGCACATAAAGCATTTAGTACTCAAAGTCCTTTTTTTAAATGACATGACAAAGATATTTATGCCTGTTCTCTGTACAGGGCTTTTGCCTTCACATCACTTCCGTCGGCCCCCCCTCAAGAGGAGGTAATATACTATTGTTGCAGGAAGGGGGACTCCTTCCAGGGCCCTAGAGTGGGCTCTTGTCTAACACTCGGAGATGAATTGTCCGAGGAGACACACTTACTGACAAAGCAAGAGACTTTATTGGGAAGGGGCGCTGGGGCAGAGAGCAGCAGGGCAAGGGAACCCAGGAGGGCTGCTCTGCCACGTGGCTCGCAGTCTCAGGTTTTATGGTGATGGGCTCAGTTTCCAGGTTGTCTCTGGACAATCATTCTGACTCCGGGTCCTTCCTGGTGGCGCGCACATCGCTCAGCCAAGATAGATTCTAGCGAAAAGGATTCTCGGAGGTTGATAGGACATAGGGACTGGTGTCTCCTCTCTCCTTTTGACCTTTCCCAAATTCTTCTGGTTGGTGGTAGCTTGTTAGTTCCACGTTCCTTACCAGGACCTCCTGTTGTAAGATAACTCATGCAAGTGGTTACTATCTGGCTTGGCCAGGGCAGGCAGTTTTCAGTCAGTGGTTCCCCTAACACTATGATCCCTGTTTTACAGATGAGAAAGTAGGGGTCCACAGTGGGTGACCTGTCCTACTGATTCAAACCTGTCTCATGAGTCTGAATCCCATACTTTGCCCATTCATGGCCTTGGATCTCTGAGACAAGGGTGAAGACACTTTGTTCTAATCAGACACGCAGAATTAGGGGTGGTGCGGGGGACCCCAACCTTAGCATTTCTCCAGGAGTCAGGCTTTGTGTCCCAATCAGGAGTGCAGAAGGAAAGCCAGCACCTGCAGCAGGCCCAGGGGAGGGGGCCTCTATCTCTGGACAAACAGGCTCCTGGGGCTGGGTTTCGAGGACTGATCACAGAGGGATAAAGATCAAAGATTAAAGCCTTCCCAGAATGCAGACGAGCCCCACCCTGACTCCCAGGGCCCAGGTTGAGGGGAGAAGCCCCACATCTCCAAACTCTGGGCTCCAGGATCTGGGAATCTGGTCTAGGGAGACAATGGGGAGGGTGCCACCCAACAATGGGCTAAGACTGAGAAGTGAAGGTCTAGAGCCAAGAGGCAGCAGGTGTCTGCCCCAGTGTCACTGCCCCTTGCCTTAGTTGTTAGGTGCTGGCTCCATCCCAGCTTCAGCCCGAAGACTGGTTTAGGAGAACAGTCAGAACCTTACAACCTTGGTCCCAGAGAGCTAAGGGCCCGTGAGGGAGGCCGTCTCTGACCTCTCACCCCACCTTCTGCAGGAACCTGACCAGGGAGGAGAGGGAAGGAGGGAGGAGGATGGAGGGACCCCTCTCTCCAGGAGACAGAGGTCAGCCTTGAAAACATGATTCTGGCTTCAGGGCCCTTTGTTCCAGTGTGTCCTTTTTGTCCTTCTGGTTTTTTCTTTCCCCCAAATTCCTCAAAGAGTAATTTAAACAGGCAGAGGGTGGGGTAGAGATTTCTTTGTATGATTTTGACCTCCAGACAACTAACTGGAAGGAAAAGGGAGGGGAAACTGAGGTATGCGGTGTAGGCCCGTCTTCAGAATATCACAGTAAAGGAAGCTTGCTTTGGTTCTCCCACTCCTGGCCCAGCTGGGAAAAATCTTTATCTGCCCATGTTGAAATTTTGGACTTCTGGTGACCAACTCCTCCTACCCCCATGTTGACAATAACAAGTAACATTTGTACGTTCTTGTCACTTGCTTTAACTTACTTGATCCACGAGTTGATCCACAACATTGCCCTCTGTGGATTATTACTATTATTATCCCCATTTTGGGGATGAAGAAAACTAAGGTCAACGAAGTTGAGTGAATCACCCAAGGTCAACACAGCTAGTGAGTAACCAAACCAGGACTCACCCAGAGTTCCTGACTCCAAGCTCCATGCTTTTTCTCAAACACCTCCCTGCCCCTCAGTGATGACACACAGAGGCTAGAAGAAAGGGACGGGGGATTGAGTTGCTTTAAAGAGGCCCCTGATTTCTCTAAGGGAGTCTTATGGAATCATCACTGGTGTGAGCTCCCCTGAAATGACCTCCAGGCCAGAGAGGGAGAGGCACACATGCTTTCAGTCAGTCATTCATTCCTGAAACTGACATGGCCACATGCCAGGAGACACAGCGAGTCCCTGCTCTCTGGAGACTCACAGAGACTCAGTTTACTGCGGGAAACAAGCCAATATAATGAACTGAAATACAAGTCAGATTGTGGCGAGGTGACAATAGTCACTCATTTATTCATCTAACATTTCCTGAGTGCCTGCTGGACGCCAGACTCTGTCTTGGGATTTCGCAGTCAAACATAAACACTCCTAGCCCATCAGGAGCCTCCAGTTCAAAGACGGGTAATTAGGAAGCTCGGGCTCCGGCTCCAGTGCTCTCCCCACAATGCCACAGGCTTTCCCTTCATCTCCCAGCGAGCTGTGACTTTTCTGGTTACCGGAGAATTTTCAGTACTGACTTGGGCAGGCAGGAACTCAGATGCCCCCACAACGGTGGGGGAGTTCTCACTCTCCTCCACAGCCCTTCTGGGAAAAAAAAAAAACAGAGCCCCAAGATCCCTTCTAAACACAGGCAGTCCTCAGATGGACTGGTGCCCTTCACTGGCAGCACCCACACCACCACTTTTGGATCAGCAGGAACCAGGGTCCTCCTCCTAGCCTCCTGCCCCCAGAGTCCAGCTCAGCCAGAGCCTAGCACATAAGGAGTGCTCTATAGATGGAGTAGGTAGGTTGTATTGCCAGTAACAGTGAAGCAGGAGGCACCACTCCCTCTCCAGCAGTCAGGTCAAGGCTGATGGGGAAGGCTTGGTCCTTGCAAACCTAGTTCTGGTCCTTAGATAGCTCCTACCTGATTTGGGGGTGGGGGGGACCACTTAACCACACTTGGCCTTAGGACAGAGATGTGGGAGGCTGGCTATCCAACTGGCTTGGGCTGTGGCCCCACCAAGGGGGAACGAGGGTGGGGATGGGGAAGATGGAGAAAGAGGGTGAGGCATCAACCTAGAAGGACTGTTGAGAGTGGAGCAGTTTGGGAAGGGAGGAGAGGGGATGGGTGAGGGGAGATGAGATGGAGACGGAGTCCTGGGCCGGGAGCCTGAGCACTCGTTGGGAGCTGGGAGGGGCAGGGGGTGATACTCTGGGGGACAGAGTGCAGAGGCATCGGTGGAAGGAAGACCTAGAGGTGAATTCCCAATAAGGTGGGGTGGGGGGAACTGAAGCGAGTGGGCGGGGGCCGCAGAAGGGGTGGGCAGGGGAGCGGGGCTGACAGCAGGGAGTGCCCCCCGCCCAACCGCCCAACCTCCTGCCCATGGTATTGATCCGCTAGATTACTCAATTTCACCCGTATTGATCAGGTAATTGCTTTATCTCGGGTCTCATTTGAGCTCTGCATTCTCCTGACTTTCCCGTCTCTCTCCCTCGTGTTTTTTCCTATCAGCCTGACACAGGCTCCTTAACACAGAATAAATATATATATAGATATATATATATGTATATATATGATCATAAAGGTTTGGTTAGCCTGCCCCGGGTTGGTGTTTGGGAAGGGGGACAGGGGTGGATAGAGGAAGGTAAGACCAGCCTCCCCTCGGAGCCCCTAAATTCTCTTTTAAGAAACCCTTCCTGGCTCTAGATAGTGGAAATGTCTGCCCACCCCAGGTTCTCCGGGGTCCAGATAAGAGCTGCGGGAAATAGGCTACATAGGCCTTGGTCTCAATCTGTCTCTTCTTACCACCCCACCCATCCTCCTCCCCTGCAAGACCTGGAAACCCCAACTCCTCAGCCAGGTTCTTGGATGTCCCTTTACTAAGTCTGCAGAGTCTTGCCTCTGTCCTTCTGGCTGCTCTTAACTATGTGTCCTGCCAGTCTGTCCCCTGTGGCCCAATGTGTGTCCTTCCTGCCCACCTTCCTCACCCTCTCCCACTCTCCCCATCCTTGGCCTTGGCCCAATCCCCTAACCCCAGGGTTCAGGCAGCCTGTCCTTCAGCTGGAGGAAGGAAAACTAGGGAAGGAGACTCAGCCACTCCCCAGGGAGTCCACAGTCTGTTCCTCCTAGGAGCCCCCAATCTGAGAAGCAATGGCTCTTGTCTTCCTGAAGCCTCCAGTCTGAGAGAAGGGACAAGACCCATCTGAGGACAGGACAAGAAGACCCACACAAAAATTATAGACAAGGTCCCGGGAGGGGAGTGAATGCTGGAAGATCCTGGGCAAGATTCAGCTCTCTCACCATCTTCCAAAGCTCAGCCCCAGATTAGCTCACAGACCAGCCAGGCAGAGTGGCAGCAGATACTGAAACTGTAATTTGCCAACAGTAGCTCCCCAAGCCTGGGTGTGAAGTCTATGGGGCCAAAGGGGTCCATCCACCTGCAACCAGGTCCCTCCTTCCAGCACACACTCTGGATTCCTGGCGCCCTGGAATTCCCTGTGCAATGGCCAGAGCTGTGTCCAGGCCCGCATGCGCCTCCACCCTGGACGCGCCCTCCTGAGTATGAGGCTAGGGAGCAGCTGTCCATCTGTTCTCTTGCACAGGCGCCTGCAATGTCAAGAGTTGGCCCAGGGTGTGAAGATTCTTAGCATTGGAGCTCTATTTTCAAAACTTCTGCTGAGACTGTGTGCCAGGCACTGAAGTAGGAACTGGGAATTCCATGGTGAACATGATGGATAAGGCTCAGGCTCTCCCCATGGAGCTTAGAGACTCTAGGACATTATAAACCAGCTCTCCCTCCTACAGCCTCCAGGATCCCCCACCCGATCCATGCACACCACCCAGGGCCTTGCAGGCTCACTCTGTCCCCTTTAAGGAAGGGAGCCCATCAGGTGGCGAGAGGGAAGGACTCAAAGCAGGGCGTCCAGACACCATCCGCGCTGGGGGCGGGGAGGGTCCCATCTCTGAGCCCCACGAACTCATCCCACCCAGTGAGGAGCCAGAGGAAGCAGTGGGGGGTGTGCAGGAGGGTGGGAGCCCCACAGGGTCCATCTGGCTACATCCTACTTGCCATGAGCTGGCAAGCACCATCACTCTCTGCCAATGTCCTCCACAGAGCCCAACCCAACTCTTCACCAGAGTTTTCCAGAGCAGAGGGCAACTGATCCTTTTTCCTTTTCATCTTAATTTCCTTTTTAATTTCTTTCCTTTTTCCTTCTCATCTTAATTTCCGGAGTCCCATCTCTGTGCTCTGGGGAAGTTCCTCCTTGAGTCTAACCAGCATTCCTCCTGCTGCTCCCACAGCCTTTTTTTTTTTTTCTAGGTTCCTCTTCCATTCAAATGCCTCAACCTTTCCAGCTTCTCCTTCAACTCTCCACGCCCCATCTTCCTCTTGTCCTTCCTTCCCTGACACCTGCATTCATTCACTTTGGCCTCCTTGTATCCGGGCTGGGAAGAAGAGTGACCAACTGTCCTGTTTTGCCTGAGACTGTCCCAGTTCTAGTTCTAAAAGTCCTGTGTTTGGGGGAACCTCTCTGTCCCAGGGACAGTGGAGCACCCTACCTGGAAGGTAGGATACTGCATGAGGCCCAGTTCAAGAAGCCAGATGGGAGCAGGGTTTGAGTACAAATACGAAGAGGCCAGCAGCATTTTCCCACATGTCTACAGAGACAAAGACAGACAGACAGACAGACACACACACACATATACACAGAGATATCCATAAACAGTCTCCAAAACAAAAACACAGCCCACACATCCAGAAGCAGACACCCACAGAAACACGGACACCCGCATTCAGATTCACACACAGACAAACCCCGCCTCACACCCGCATTCCTCGAGACAGGTGTGTGTGGACGCACATAGGCATGGACAGTACACCAACAACGCACAGCAGAAACACAAAAACTGACACCAACACTTCCGCACAAAAACACGCGGTCATAGAGACAGACATCCACAGAGAGACGCGCATTTTATGACTCCTCAGAGACGCACAGACACACATTCAGACACCCACACAGAGGCACGAATAAGACCCAGGAGCACAAGATGCCTTCACCTGCGCCCACAGACTGAGCCAATCCACACATTCCAGAGCTTTTCCCTGTTCTGCCTTGGAAATGCTCACAGGATTGGGGATGTTGGCCCGGCTCCACCTCACCCCCAGAGGAGAAGGTGGGCCCAGCCTGGAGGTCTCAGGGGACCCCAGCCTGAGACTCACAGAACCAGATAGAGAGAGCACACCCCGCCACCCTGCTGAAGACTCCCTCTGCCTGGCGGGCCCTGCCCCCGCGCCGGTGCCAGGGCTGGGGACAGCTCTGAGAGCAGCCTCTCTGGAGAGGGGGTCGGGCATGGGAAGCCCTGGCTCCCTCTCTTGGGGTCGGGCGGCGGGGGTGGAGAAGTGTGAGTGAAATGGGTTTATTACTGGGAGTCTGTTGCCTCGATTGGTATCGATCCCCGCGTGTCACCTTCCATTGCCACTAATGGGACATGAAGAGTCGCCACCGACACCACAGCCCCCGGCTGCACACATTCACCCGCGGCTCCCCTCCCCTGTCCCCACATCCCGAAGCTGCATCCCAGGCTGCCTCAGCCTGGCCTCCTGCTGCACCTCCTCCTGCATCCCCCGCCTCACCTCCTCCCTCTGCCTCATCAACTCCTTCTCCTCCCTCTTCCTCTCCTTCTGCCTCTTCTTTGTCTCCCTGAGTCTGATTCCAAAAGCTTCCCCGGCACCTCCTTTTCTTTCCCCCGTTTCCGGCCACCTAAGGACCTTATCCCTCCATTCAGGGGTGTCCCTTTTCCCTCCCCTCGCTTCCTCTTTTCTCCCTCCTCTGGATCCAGTCTCAGTCACCATCACTCCCCCATGGGGGTGCATTGGGCCCCACCCAGTCTTGGGGAGCGATGGGGGATTCACGGGAATGAGCCAGTGGGAACCATCCCTCTTTCACCAACAGCTGGCAAGGAGTGCTTCTCAAGGGATAGTCTCCTTCTGTCACACCTGGACTGGCCAGACGGACCCTCCTGGAACCAGCCAAGTCCCCCACCTTCATTCATTCCACTGGCTGCCACGACCCCAGGCCAGATCCTGGCAGAAGAACAAGGAGAGAGTGAGGAAGAGGAGTCTTTTTCTTTTCCCTCTCCCTGTTCCTCGTGGAGGAGATAATGCCACCTCCTCATCTCTCCCCCACCTGGCAAGCCCCTCACCCACTACAGTGCCTGGGGAAACCATTCCCAGGGCCTGATCTCCCATCTGTGGGTCTTCGGTCCTGCCCATGTTAATGTCAGATGGTTATGAAGGCACAAGTGAGACCTGAGAGGACACATTCAGGGTGGTGAGGTCTTGATACAAAGTATGTCAGACAGTGTCGATAGACTGGGAATTTAGCCTATCGTGCTGCTTACTCAAGTATGAAAAAAAGTCACTAACTAGAACAGGAAAAGTCTACTTGCAGCTCAGATAAAGCATCCTTGGCTTTGCTGCTGTGAAAGCAGTCTGCGTGCCTGAGTCTGTGCCATTACGCCCTGGGGGCTGGCAGGGGAGCTGAGGAGAAGGGCTCCTCCCAGCCCCGCCCTGCGCCCCATCAGCCCTGAGAGACTCCCCTCCAGCTGACCCTGGGAGATACCCACAGCCAGCTCTAAGCCCCAAAGTGGGAAGGGCTGCCTCTTGTGGACTCCTGTCCCCAGACAGGGATGGAGTCTCCACCCCCCCATCAATGGGCCCCATTACTGTGTCAGGGCTGTTTAGGGGGCTGCATCAGGCCAGGTACAGTTACTAGATACGAAGTTGTGGGTTTGAAGGCAGTTTAAAATGTTGAGGCTTCCTGTTGCAAGTTAACGTAGTTGGATTAGCTAGAGTATGGGGAGCTGGTCGGGTACTTTTTGGTTTATTCACTCAGCGATCATCTGTAGAGCAGCCTCGTGTCCAGGCACCGCACCAGGCACCGCACCAGGCACCGGATGCACACAGAGATGCTCAAAAGAGCAAAGGAAAGGGCTGGATTTGGTCAGGGGACCTCCCCTCCCCAAACGGCACTAGGCCATTTGCCTGTGTCTCAGGGAAGAAACAGAGAGGTTCAGGGTCCCACCCTAGAAGCCAAAGTCTGTACCAAGTGCCCAGCTTCCTAATCCCATGCCCAGCCTCCCCTACAAGGGCCAGCAATCAAAACGTGAATTGTACAGAAAGGGTAGGGGCGGTGGCGGGGGGACTGCTGTGACCAGGTTTACGGGCATGTGAGAGGAAGTGGGCAGGGACAGCGTGTGGAGCGGCAGAAGAGAAAAGGTGAAACCCTAATAGTCTCAGAAGCAGCTGCTCTGGTTCTCACAAGGACTTGAAGTTAGCAACGTGAGGGACTTTCCTGGGAGTTGGGACAGTGGCAGGAAGTGGGACAGCAAAAGAGCCTTGAGCCTCCCTCCCTGGAGGCATTTCAGATGTCGCCTTCCCAGGAGAGCCTGTGGAGGCAGCAGGTGGTCTGAAGGACCTGGGGGGGTCCAGGCCCACCGTGTAGGTCCCAGTTCTCCCACTAAAGATTCTGCCACGACCTGCTCTTCTAATGGGGCCTTCATGGGGGAGGGGGAGGATGGAATGGCTCTTCCTCCCCAGAATCCTCTCCTTGGCCTTGGCATCTTCCTGCTCTGAACTCAAATGGTCCTAAATCCTTAAATGAAGGAAATGGGACGGGGTGAAGGTGAGCAAGGGGCAGAGCCAGCTCTTCAGGTGAGAAAACACCAGTGACATCTGAGAGAGATACCTGGGGTAACACGTCTAGGCACTAACCTCAGTCTTCCTGGCTATAGCTCTCTGTCCTCTATGGAGATCAAGTTTGCCTCGTCCTGGCTAATATTCCTCCCTTCTCCCTGCATCCAACTCCCTGGAACAGTGTTCTGGACCATCCCTCCCTTTGTAACCTCTTTCCTTTTTGCCCTCGATGGGCTCAGAGTCCTGTCCTCCTGCCTCTCCCCCAACAAGGACCCTCTCTTCGTGGCCCCTAGCTCCTGTCTCTTCCAGCAATCAGCCTCTCTCTCTCACCTTTCCATCATGTTAGCTTCGGTTGATTTAACCAGAAAACAACCCCCAGAATTTAATTCCGTGGCCCTCCATTCCCATCTCGATCAGCTCAAGGCTGGGAGGGGCTGTGTAATGATGGGGGAGTAGTGGGGGGGGGAGAGAAACTTGGCCTCCCAGAGTCAAGGAGAAAAAAAAAAAGAAAATCATATTGATTCCCCAATGACAGCCATCAATCTTTTCCTCCCCACTAGGGACTGGGGAGACTGGACGCAGGCCCAACAAGCTCCAGGGTCCCTTGGTCCCCAGGACGTTAAAAACAGAGGCTCTGGTCTCTGACATCCTCCCTCCTCTAGTTTCCCCTGAGGTCAGTTACCTAAATCCTCCATGCCCTCCCCAGTGTATTCTGGAATCCTACCGCCTTATCTTGTTCCTTCTATTTCTTTAGCAGGGTATCTGATGCCCCTGCAGTTACTTTCTCCTGTCTGGTTTATGACTTAGTTGGCAGTTCTTCTTGCTGTCTAACTTTGAGTAGTATTTATAAAGAAAAGGAAAAATCTATTTTCTAGAGCCCTAAGAGGAAAGAGACATAATAAGTGCTTTAAAAACCTTAGAGAAAAGGCGACTGGGTAAGCTATTAGTTTCATTTTAGTGCTTGAGACTAAGAGGAAATTTACAGATTATGAGGGTTCAACACCAGTATGCAAGCGGAGGTGGGACCTGGGACTCCGAGGGAAAAACAGGGAGTGAGGTAGTGTTAAGAGTCAGAGGTTATGAAGAGGGGGTTCTTTTCCAGGCCTGGACTCATCTCCACAGGACGTTCTATGAGAGAAGGGCTGACTTAGAGTGGGGAGGATAGACAGCTGGAAGGACTTCCCGGCAGTTCAGTGTCCCTTTTCCTAAAACTGAAGCGGGTGTAGCCCTCTCACCAGTCTCCCTGTTGGTCAGATGTTTCAGGAGCCATCTGCCCCAGAGGAAGCCTCTGGATGCAAAGGACCCAGTGGAAGACACTCCCTCCCACCCCACCCACCCACAGAGGTGGAGGGGGCTCAGGGCCGTGGTGCCACTGGCCCCCGAAGGGTTAATGCTATTGTCTGAAAACCACATCAGCTCCCCTGGGAGCTTGGAGATCCCGCTCTCATTTTAAGTAACCCTAACTCAGCGCGTGATGAGCGAGGGGTCGCTGGGCGAGGAGTGCGCCAGAAGGAGCCGCTGGACTGAGCCCGGAGAAGCTGCTGCACCAAGGTAAGGGGCTCTGGTGGCAGGTCTGCCGCTGGGGCTGGCCAGAGGGACAGCCCTTCTCCTCCCCCACCCCTTCCCCAGCTGTGGAGCCAGTCGCAGAGCAACTGGGAAGGGGAAAAGAAAGGAGACACAGGCATGGGGTGAACATGAGAGCCCAAGGGCCACACTGAAGCCGCCTAGGAGGGGCCAGGCTCTTCCATGCAGGTGTGGGACAGCGCAGAGGCAGGTGTCGGGCAGTCAGGGCGGGGGGGGGGGGGGTCCGGAAAGACAGTAGGTCTGGCATGGTACCAGGCTCTTCTCCCCAGATGGGGCACAGCTGGGGTCAGATGTCGGCTCACTGGGGCAGAGAAGACTCCTGGGATAAATGGGGCCAAGTCAGGCTCTTGGGGCTGAATGAATGAGAGCCTCAGCCATCCCCATGCCCTGTTGTCTGTACCTACAGGGAGTTCAGCGGCTCAGAGAGCTCACTGCTGCCATCCGTGTGGCCAGGTTGAAGGGCAGTGGGGGAGGACTGACACTGAGGGTGTGGGCATCACAGCGTGGGCATGGGAAGGAGCAGGAGGTGGTCCCAGGGAGGGCAGAGTTAAGGCTGTGCTCCCATCTGAGCCAGGCTGGGATGAAGTGACATCTCTGATGGAGTGAAGGGATTCTGCCCCATCCATCTGCTTCCCTCGCTTCCTCAGACTCCTGGCTTCTTCCCAAAGAACGAGGTCCAAGAAGCCTGAAATTTAAGAGCTCGGGTGCCCCGTGTCAGGCGCACCCCTGTGACAGTTGGGGCGGAGGTGGGCTGTGTGAGGCTGGAGAGGCACAGAAGGTGATGCTCCTATGGCAGAGAGAGGTTTTACTCCTCTTCCCAACAGACAAGAGGAGAAGGACTGGGAAGAAGGTGGTACCACTGCCACTCCACCTCCAACCCCTTTCTGGCCCTACTCGAGGGCAGTGGGGCCCCGTGGGGAGAGAGTCCAGGGCACATGGATGGAGTCTCGCATTGGGTTTGGCGCTCAGTTGAAGTTGAAGTTAGGGTTCATGGTAAGATTGGGTACGAGGGCCAGGGTTGAGGCGGAAGCTGGAAGCGGACATGGCATCGAGGGCTGGGGACTGAGTCAGAAAGCGTCAGAGGCCCCCAGCTGGTGAGAGCGCCCTGGGAGGCCCGCTGCCTGCTGCATTCCTCGTCCCTGTTACTCAGCCCCAGACAGGCCTGCCAGCTCATCCCAGCTCAGCATTTGGCTGGGAGCTTTCACTTCCTCGGGCTGGCCAGACTCCTCAGCCACCTCAGCACCTACTGGAGGGGGATTTCTTGTCCCCTGGGTGGGGAGATGAAGGGAAGGATCGGGGGTGTCCAGTCAGGGGGATCCCCTGGGGCCCAGCTGATGGGAATGAGATGAAAGGAACCGACACTGCGTTTGTGCTGGGAGAGGGCAAGGGGCCGCTGGAGGGCTGGGGGGAGTGGAGGGGGACTGGAGCAGCCTGGGTCGGGAAACTGGGGGCCTGGGTTTTAGTTTCCATCTCTGAAGCACAGGTGAGAGACAGGAGGGCAGGAGAAAGACAGAAAGTGACCAAGAGAGACAGTGACAGAGACAACACAACAGAGGGCAGGCTGGGTGAGAGGTGGTGAGGCAGGGACACCCTCTAAGGAGGAAAAGGGGCACGGGGGAGGCAAGACAGACAGATCACTTGATTTGTAGACAGGAGACAGTATGGTCTGTAGACATAAGACGTAAAGACAGCAATAGAGAGACCAAGGGAAACTGAGACAGAAAGGGATGGACAACAGAGAAAAAAGAAAGTGAATGGAGCTAGGGAAGTAAGACAAGAGAAGCCTGGTAGACAGGAAGTGGAAACAAGGAAGAATGAGACTTGAGAGGGGAGAGGAGAGAAACTGTAAGGAAGGAGGAAACAGTTGAAGATTAAAGGTCAAACAAAGTGAAACAGAGACTTGGAGGGGCCAGACCAAGGCAGCAGTGGGTGTGAGGCTGGAAGCTGGTCTCCTGACACCCCAATTCCCGTTCCCCAACCCCTGGGTCCTTGAGGGGTCTGTGACTTTCCCCATGAGTTTTAACTGCCCTTCCTGCCAGGTCTGGGGGTGGAGCATGGGGCTGTCTGGGTTTGGATTTTGACTCCATGGAGTTACACAAACCTTTTAAATCCCACGGCCCCCAGGGACCACAGAGACAAGAGCCAGAGACAAGTCTGCAAGGGGCTGGAGGGGTGGGGGTGGGGTGAGGAGGAGGTAAAGATCTGAGACCCGACGTGGGGGAACTGGCAATGGGAGCAGGTTGAGAGGGAGCCTGGAGAGGGGGCTCAGGGCTGAGGAGGAGGAAGGAGGGATTCAGGGGAAGTAGGGTGGACCCTGCTGGGGCAGCGGCAGAGAGGGAGGCGCCTCTCCCAGGTGTGGGCTGATGGCAGGAAAAGCTGAGGCTGCGGGAGGGAGATGGGGTTTAGCTGGCCAGATTCCCAGCCAGGGAGCATCCAGAAGGGCTCCTCTCTGCCCTAGGCTATCTGGGTTTGGCAGAAGAAGGGACAAGATGCCCTTGGTGAAGAAGGACATTGATCCCTGCCCCTCCCCCAAATTCCCCAAGGGAAAAGGTGTTGGCTTTGCCCTTCCGAGGCCCCCAGCTGGCCTTGCTCTCCCTCCTAAGTGGCTTTCGCTAATAGCGTTAAGGGAGGTCTCAGGACTAACCGCTCTCCACTTGGGGTTGAGATCAAGGGGAGAGACCAGAGGCTTCTAATCAGACTGGGGATTTGGCTGGAGGCGGGGCGGGGATGAGGAGTTTGCTGGACGCTAACAAGCAGAAAATATTACACACACATCCCCCCAGACTGCGATCTCTGTGTTTCCCTCACTGCCCCTCAGGGCTGGTTTCTCCACGCTGATCTTTCCGTCTCCCAGGGCTGTATCTGAACCTCACCTGTGTCCACAGCATCCCCGATTTCCGCGATGCTATTTCTCTGTCTCATTCTCTCTGATTCACTCTCTTCCTCACCGACCCTCTTGCCCTCTTTTTGGCCGCCTTTGAATTTATAAACAGTCCGTTTTCCCACTCATCAATCAAGCAGTCACTGAGAAGACTTCGTTGTGTCCAATCAATCAGATTATGGGGACAATCCACTTTAGCAGCTTAGAAGGGCCAACGACAAAGTGACTTTTGATGCAAGTTTCTACTTTGCAGAGAGGCAGCCTTGTCTTGAGCTCTGACCTTTGTTTATCCTGGGCGTGTTCCTGTCTTCCTCACCTCTCTGTATTCCACTCTGCCCATCTGACGGTCCTCTGGCTTCCCCCCGCCACCCCCCCACTGTTGATCATTTTTCTGGCCAAGAGCCCACCTCTCAGGTTTAGACTGGAGCACCTCCTTCAGGACCCAGGACCTCCTGCCAGCCTTGCCTCTGCTCCCAAGTTTCATCCTCAACTTTTCTGCCCTGATTGACTAATTACAGCTCAGAGCCTGGAGTCAGACCTGTTTGCATCCGGCTCCACCACTTGCCCTTGGATCTTATGCAAGTCTTCTAATCTTTTGAACCTCGATTTCCTCAGCTTGCAAAACAGAGATAATAATACCCACCACGAAGGATTGTGAAGATTCAATGAAGTAACATAAGAAAAAAAAAAGTCAAGCCCAATGCTGGGTTCATGATAGGGGCCCAGCTCATATTAACTAAACTCTTAAAAACGTAAAATCTGCTTGGGACATTTCCTTCGGCTCTAACATCTAGGTTAAGGCTCTCTTTTTTATCATCGTTATCGCTATTGCTTTTCTTAAATAATTACCTAAAGCCTACATGTGTTGTAATGAGCGCTTGTGTTGGCCAAGGGGATTAATCCTATTAATAGTAATCAGAATGATGGTGATGATGACAATAATAATTGCTCGCTACTATAACCCTTCAAGAAACACAAAGCTCTTAAGAACAAGCTCTCTGATCATTCAAGATTGGGTTATGATCCTTTGTGATTTATGGTTCTCAATACTTGTCCTCTTAAGCCACTGCACTGATCCTGCAGTAGGGCCTGGTGGGGCTGTTCAGAGCCTGTTAGAGAGCCCCAAGCTCCAGCGCAAGAGGGAGGGAGCTGGGAGATGGGGGGTAGTGGGACAGAGTGGGACCACCTCCCCCAGCCTTCGGGAGCACTGCCACCAGAGTGTGGGTTAAAATGAAGCACAAGGAATTAAGATTAAACAGCCAGAGCAATTCTTGGATGTAAAGGTAGAACTAAAATCTGCTCCTCTCTGAGGGTTCCCCATGGCCAGCTCAGGGGCTCCAGCAGAAAAGGACGGACTTGAGAGCAGATATTTGGCAGGACTTACCAACGGTGAGGATTTCCACATCCAGAACCAGCAAGCTCCTCACACACGTGAGGATCCAGGAAGGACTCTCACAAACATGGGAGAGGCCAAGGAGGAAGCTGCAGCATTCAGGAAACCCGGGGTTTAACCCACTTTGGCTTCCTATTTTAGATTTTGTTCTTTGAGGGAGCAGGAGAGAGGGTTTGGTAGCCTACCTAGGTGGCTGATTATTATAAATTTTGTATTTTGTATTAAGTTCTTGCTTTCCACTCTTTCACTTAAAGAGCTGTGTGACCTTAGAGAAGTTAGTCACCCCCTCTGAGCTCCATCTCATCTGATACTCCCTGTGAGGTTCAGGGTGTGTCAATTTCTCAGCACAGTGCAGAGTGCCCTGAGCGTCTGCTCTGCGGTGGGTTTATTGTTCTCTTCTTGCCAGATCCTAAATCTACCCTGAGGTCACAAACCCTCCAGACCAGGAAACATCATCAGATCCAGCAGGAGGCACCGCAGCCCTAGGAATTCTATCTGCTTCCTCCAAGGAACAGTCCTCCTTTGGAATCTCTCACCTCTGCACCCCCTATTTCCCCACCCATTTTCCTAAGATGAGGTAGGAGACATCCCAATCATCTGGAGGTTAGACAAAGGAGGAACTTCCCAATGGACAGAGCAGGATAGGAAGGTGGGAGAGGAGTAGGGGCATCTGCTTCAGGGGAGGAAAGGAAGGAGAGAAGATTCCAGAATATCAGCTATCAGTTTAGAGACAGATGGATGGGTGGGAAAACCTATTCACCCAGATTCAGAGTGGGCACAGACCTACTCATAGCCCTGTCTGCCTTAATCTCCAGAGATGCTCTCTGCTGGGGCCAGATTGGGTACCCCTGGACACACCTGCCCCCAACAGGCTGTAGGTTTGTCCACTGGCCCACCTGGAGCTGTGTGTTCCTTGGGAAAAGGAGAGCAAGAGACCCAGTGACCTCTTAGTGTGGGGGGAGGGAGGGCAGGGTTGGAATTCCTTGACATTTTTATTTTATTTTATTTTATTTTATTTTATTGAAGTATAGTTGATTTACAATGTTGTGTTAATTTCTGCTGTACAGCAAAGTGATTCAGTTATACATATATATGCATTCTTTTTCATATTCTTTTCCATTATGGTTTATCACAGGATATTGAATATAGTTCCCTGTGCTGTACAGTAGGACCTTGTTCTTAGGATTCCTTGGGATTCCTTGACTTTCCAACACCCACAGCTCCTTAATGCTGTTTCCCATGGATTCTTGCTACTCAAAGTACAGCCCATGTACCAGCAGTGCTGGCATCACCTAGGAGCTTGTTAGAAATGCAGAATCTTAGGTTCCACCAAGTCCCACTGAATTAGAATCTGCATTTTAAAGAGATCCTCCAGTGACTCTTATGCACATTAGAGTTTGAGAAGCACTGCTACAGAGGATTTGTTTCAAGTATTAAGGCAGCACAGTATATGAGAAAGTGCCGTGGATTAGGAGTGGAGGGTGGGACGACTATACACCATGTGTCAAGTCGCTTTCCCTCTCTGAGCCTCATCTGGAAAGTGAGAAGGCTACTCCAGATAAGCCCTCACATGCCTCCAGACCTGACGGCCTAATAAGTTCTGGTTGAGAACAGCCCTCGCCTCATGCCAACTGCATCAGAGATGGAAACCCAGAGCCCAGGTGGTGTGAGCTGGTACCCTGTGCGCGAGTAGTCCGCTGCGCCTGGGCCCAGCCCCAGGAGCAGGCCTCTCATTCTCCCATCCCTCCTCATCCTCTGGCCTATCAGTTCATCTTGCACTAGGGACAGTAGAAGCCAGCTTTTCGCACCATCCTCAGTTCCATCCAGAAGGCTTTGTGACTTAGACATTTCCTCTCCTCCCCTCACCTGCATCAGGCAAGTTTATCTCACTAGAGCTCGTTCCCCAGTCTTCCCCCCATCTCAATGCCCACCCCCATCCCACCCCCAAGCCAAATTGGGAACCAGCAAGATTCCATCTTCCTTGCCCATGGTTCATTAATTCAACAAATATTTATAGAGCCCCCGTGAGTACAAGGCCCTGGGCTAGGATGGGTTCCGGGGAGCCAGCAGGGAAGAAGACAGCCAGGGTTCCTGACCACAGGGAGCTGACACTCTGAGGGGGAAGACAGATATTAAACACATAGTGACACCCTTGATAAATTCATCACCATTCATTGATTCTACCAACAATCATTTCTTTTTTTTTTTTTTTCTTCTCATTAATTTATTTTGTTTTGGTAAGTATAGTTATTTTTATGACAATGCTATTTATGCTTATACATAATGTGTTTATTGTTATTTTCAAACCAGTTAATAAGTACTTAAAATATTTATTTTAAACTTCTAATATGATCAATGTGATAAACATAACCCATAGCATTAGAAGTTGTTTGGGGATGTCAGTTGTTGCTAAGAGTGTAAAATGGTACTGGGACTAAGGGGAACCTCTGGATTACCCCAGCATCACTGTTTGCCCAGGCGCCATTGGTTGGTGGTGAGGGGAGGCGGGGAAAGGGCATAAACACCTTTCCTGGATGCATGGGGGTGGGGGGGTTGGGGTGACATTGAGCAGTACTGTAAAGGGGGTGACAGGGCTCTGAAGACCAACCTCAACTAAGTTTTCAGGAATGAGAGACTGCGTTCTAGGGAAACAAAGGGACTTTTCCAGAGATGCCTAATACCTGGTCCAGAGGAGGGTAACCTAGGAGTTCCAACATTCAGCACTCACTGTGGTAACTCTGTTCTTTCAGGACACACTGTCAGGTGCTTGGCAGGTGACTTTTGGGTGTGCTGCTGGCGGTGATTCTGGGGGAACAATCATTTGTTGAACATCCACGACATGCCAGGCACTCTGCTAGGCACTCGAGACTCCTCGGTGAATAAAACGCACAAAAATCCCTCCTCTTCTCAAATGTAAAATTGTTCTAAGTACTATAAAGGTGTGGGTTTGTGTATCTGCCAACTCCTCTCACTCAAGGTTTAGAAAGAGCCAACGATTAATTACATTTTCACTTGTCTCCTCCTGGGAAAAACCCCAATCCTGTTAAGCCCTGAGAAAAGGTCTCATTCTCTAAATCCCCCAGCGGCGGCAGGACCTAGGACCCTCTGCATTCCTCCCCATCTATAAAGCAGCTCAGCCTCAAGCCCTGAGCCCTGGGTCAGCCCCCGGCCAGTGAGGAGGTCCCCAGGGGAGGCTGGGCCCAGCCTGGCTAGGGGGGAGCTTCCTGCCTCAGACCCTGCTCCCCTGCCTCAGTCTCCCTTTCCTCCCCTAGTCTCGTCCCTCTTCTCTCTTTCCTTCCTCTTTCACCTCCTTCTCCCCTGCCTTCTTTCGCTTCCTCCTAAGAGGGGACCATTTCCCCCCAAGACCCAGACACAGCTCTTGCTCCCCCGGAGTGGACAATGCACCGCAGCTGCCTGGCTGAGGGCATCCCTGCCATCGCCTCCCGTAACTTCTGGATCTCAGGTGAGCCTCCGCCAGGTGTCCCAGCTGTGCTCCGGCAGTGCCCCAGAGGCCTCGGGAGCAGTGGGACGGCGCTCACTCCCCTCTCCACCCCAGGCCTGGCCTTCCCCGACTGGGCCTACAAAGCCGAGTCATCCCCGGGCTCCCGGCAGATCCAGCTGTGGCACTTCATCCTGGAGCTGCTGCAGAAGGAGGAGTTCCGCCATGTCATCGCCTGGCAGCAGGGAGAGTACGGGGAGTTTGTCATCAAGGATCCAGATGAGGTGGCCCGCCTCTGGGGCCGCAGGAAGTGCAAACCACAGATGAATTATGACAAACTGAGCCGGGCCCTCAGGTGAGAGGAGGCAGCCAACGTGGCCAGACAGGGCAGAGTTCAAAGAAAAGAGCTGTGGTTTCTGGCACCCCTGTCAGATTCCCGCCCCTCTGAGGCTTGGGAAATGCTCTGGAGTATGGTAAGATGTCCAGTGGTTATCCAGGAACAGCTCGGGGTTTGCCTTGCCAGCCTGGGGACAGGGGTTGTGGCTGCGTCTCTGACTGCATCCTCCCTGCCACTGGGCCAACCCTTTATTCTCAACCTTGGAATCTCCAGATATTACTACAATAAGAGGATCCTGCACAAGACCAAAGGCAAAAGGTTCACTTACAAGTTCAACTTCAGCAAGCTCATCGTAGTCAACTACCCTCTGTGGGAGGTGCGGGCACCGCCATCCCTCCACTTGCTGCTGGGGACCCCTGCTCTGTTTCGACCAGCCCTGGTGCCCATGGGTGTACAGAGTGAGGTAGGCATGAAGGCTGGTCCTGTCCCCAGAGCTCCACCAGAACCTGCCTCTCTGTCCAGGAGGCCCCCAGCCCTCCTCTGTGCCTCAGGGGCCCATCAGCTTTCAATGTTCTTCTCCCCCTGCATCCTAGTCCCTGAGTGTCCCAGGGGTGGGGGTGATACTCTGAATCACCCCTACATATTTAACAATCCCTATAGTAGAGCACCTGCCTATGAGAGAGGGCAACTCCTTCTGTGCCAGGATCACAGGGAAGGGGGTGGGGGGGTCTCAGGGGAGGGTCCAGGACATGTGGGCAGTGCTGACTTAACAACCATTATGAGAGTATTTCATTATTTTAATGACTGGTCATTAAAACAAACAATGTATACTGGGGAATACATGCCAGGCAGGGCCCATTCAACCCCTGAGCCTGCTTCTCCTCACTCCCCAGCTCCTGCATAGCATGCTGTTCACCCATCGGGCCATGGCAGAGCAGCTGGCTGGACAGCGGACCCCTCAAGGACCACCAGAGGCCTCCGGGGACAAGAAGGGAAGCGGCAGCACTGTCCACAGTGAGTGCTCAGGACTGGGGAGGGCCCAGGGAATCTTAAGCAGAGGAGGGGAGGACCCTTTTGATTGCGCACATGGGTGAGGGGGCATGAGTCAAAGGATAAGTCAAGTATTCATTCAACAAACATTTATTGCTCACCAGCTATTTACTAAGTGTGGGGACCCAGAGATGAAAGACGGCTCTCAAGAAGCTCGGAGATCAGTAGGGAGCAGAGATGGGAGGATGCTGAGATTCAGGGAAGCATGAGGTGCTATGGGAATGCAGATGAGTTGGGGCTTCCTGGAGGAGGCTACACCTGAGCAGGTGAAGAAGATGGAGAAAGATGCCCAGGCAGAGGGAACAGCATTTGTGAAGTAAAAAGCTGCAAGTGAGTGTAGTAAATCTGAAGATCTGCCGGTAGCTTACATGGTGAGAGTAAGGTGTGTGATGGGAGGGGGGACAAGGAGGCGGGTGAGAGACGAGGCTGGCGAGGCGGACAGGCGTCTGGTCACGGAGGGCCCCAGAAGCCATGCTGAGGGGGCTTGGACTTGATCCTGTGGACAGGAGGGACCCAGAGGGAGAGGCACATCCAGATGTTCATTTTACAAAGACGACTTGGGTTGACGTAGAGTTTGGGGTGGAAGAGGCACACAACTGATGTTGGAGGCTTTGAAGATCATCTAAGCAGAGGATGATGGGGACAGAACCAAGGCAGGGGCCATGGGTGGAGAAGGAGGCCCAACTGAAGAGAGATTGGGAAGATAAAGTTCACCCATTCATTCCCTTATTCACTCATTTCTTCTTTCAACAAATAGCTCATGGGCTCCTGTTGAATGTGCCAGGCCCTGTCCTAGGGCCAGGGGTGCCAATGTGAGCAAGACTGCCTTTATAGAGCTTGTAGACAAGAGGAGGTTTGCGGACATTCAGTTAATAATCCAACAAGTAGATAAGTAATGATAATTGTGCTAACTGCTAAAGGGAAGTTCAGGGTGCAGCTGGGAAGACTTCCTTGACAAAGTGACATTTGAGCTGAGACCCAAAATGTAAATCGGTGCCAGCTTAGTTCAGAGGGAGAGAGGAGAGCATGGCAAGCAGAGAGAATAAGGTGTGCAAAGGTCCTGGGGCAGGAAAGAGGAACCCGGAGGAGGCCAGTGTGACAGCACATGGTGATGGAGGGGGACACGGCAAAAATGCAGGCAGAGGCCAGTTCTTCCAGGGCTGTAAGCTGGGAAGAGGCAAAGTCAGATTTTCTGTGAAAAAGATCACAGAGACACTTGACCAACACAAGACTCTTCTGCACAGGCCCAAGACCTATCCCTCCACTTCTGGCAATTTCATGGAACAAAGACCCATGGCCCTCACCCCACCCAAGTGCAGCTGAGAGCCCAGAGGTCCCACCTCCCAGAGAATGCAGGGCACCTGGCTCTGGGTCCTCATGAGCACAGCCAAGGCTGTGGGCGTAGGGCGGCTCAAGACCTGCTAGGACTCGTAGGGCCACAAGTCTGGCAGCCTGGAGCAAGACAGCACCTGAACACCTCTCTGTTCTTCCACCCACACCCACCCCTTCCCAGTTCTGGGAATGCCTTGGGCACAGAGCTGCTCTCTTTGGGAAACTATGAGGGGGAAATCAAAAAATATTCCCTGGCGAGCCCCCGCTTGGCGTGAGGTATTTTGCACCTGCCTGCCCTCTGCGGGTACACAGGCCCTGCCTGTGCTTGGGTCCTGGGGCACGCTAAGGAGCTTTAGGTCCCTGGGAGTCTAGTAGCAGCCACATGCCCACTTCTGGATCGGGATTCCAGAAGGGTGTGCCAGCCCTTCACTCCACCTTCACTCACAGCATTTGGTGTCAAGAGAAGAAGCTGCTTCTGGGGAGAAGGGCGGCCAGGACTACTGAGCCAGGGGCAGAAGCTGCAGGACCAGAGCTGGGAAGGGGCGGGGAGGGGTAGGAGGACTCTTAGACCCATCTCCTCCACACGCCTACTCAGCTGTGGGGCCCTGAGGGGGGACGCTGCCTCCAGGAGCCCCAGGGGACACAACCTTCCTGGGGGAAAACAGCAGTCTCCACGTCATCTAAGGACCCAAGAAAAAGACGGTGACCTAGGAGAAGGTACACTCTGGCAGGGGTCTCCACGCTTTTCCTCATGAAGGATCATTTTTACTATTTTCCCCTTTCACAGATCCAACATCAGAAATATTGTTCCTACCAAATAAATCGGATGAATTAAGTAATAACTAAATTGTTTTCCCAGTTCTTACTAACTATAGCCCTGCTGATGTCATCACCTTGGGTTGATACTTGCTAAGAAAAAATATGGAACTGGAGTTAGGTTTTTTGAACTATAGAAAGTGGTGTGAAGTTCTATATAATCATCCCCAGAGATCCCAGGCTAGGAGCCCCTATTGCAGGATCCTGGGGAAACAGGGCAGATTTGGAAGGAATGGAAGGAGGGAGGGCTTCTTGAAGGAGGAGAGCTATAGGCCAGAGCCAGCCAGAGAAGGGGAAGGCTGGGGCTCACCCCACATGCTTGGCCTCACAGCTCAGCAGGCCCCATGATGCTGCTTGATCTTAGCTGGGAGCAGGGGTTTTATGGATGAAGGAACTGAGGAATTTAAATGACAAACCCAGGGTCACACAACTAGATCTTTGCCCAGCTAGAATAGAACTAGAGTCCTTTGCTACAGGGACGAGGAGAGTGAAGAATGAATCCATTGAGTTATGGCAAAGAATATCCTCATTCATTCATCCAACACATTTTTACTGAGCACTTAATACGCGCCAGGCTGGGTTGGATCCCAGGATCCAGAATAAAACAGACACAGTTCCTGCCACCACAGTGCTGGGAACACAGATATTAAATAATCACACAAATGACTCCTGATTCTGAGCAACGGGGCCCTGGAGGAGAGTACCAGGAAGGATGAGGGGGTTGTCCAGGGGCTCTCACCTAGGCTGGGAAGGCTCAGAGGCTTCCCCAAGGAGATGACATTTACGATAAGATGTGAAGCAAAGAAAAAAGGAAGGTGCACAGGTGGGGAGAGAAGGTTTCAAGCAGGAGCAAAAAGAAATGGGAAGTGGGCAGAGAAAGGAGACATCTCCAGTGGTGGGGACTCACTGACTCTTTCTCTCTCTCTCTCTCTCTCTCTCTCTAGGACTTGGCTCTGCCCCAGCCCCCTGCCGGCTCAGCCCTTGCTGCCATTTGGGGAGCCCCCAAGACGAGCCTCCCAGTTTTGCCTCCTTCACCCCTCCCCTGCCACCCCCTGTCCCCTCTGACTGGCCCCACCTCTCAGGGCCTTTTTTGCCCCCTGTCCCCGCAGGGCAGCACTTCCCAGGGTCCTCCATGCCAGACACCCTGCTCCCAGGACCCGCAGGGGCCCCACTGGCCCGGCATTTTCCCGGCCTTCCTCTGTTGGCCGGGCTGGCGCAGGGGGCTGGGGAGAGGCTCTGGCTCTCATGCCTGAGGCCCAAGGGGCTGGAGGTAAAGCCTGATCCCACGATGGATCCCAGGGAGGGCTTCTCCTCAGAGAGGCAGGAACCCTACATTGTAGAGGAAAGTCCTGTGTCCCCCAATCTGGAGAACTTCAAAGCAGTGTGGCCCTTGGATCCTCCTTAATGGGGGAGGAAGATGTGAAGTGGGGGAGTGTCCCCCAAACTCCATCTCACCTCTTACCTACCTCCCTTCTGGCTTTGCTCCTTCCCCTGGCTGGAAACAGCTTTAAATTGTAGAACGATCTGAAGGAACGGAGTTGCACCCAAGGAGATGGGGGGCATCACAGGGAAAAAGCAAATGTGGGGATGGGGAAAATTGAGGCAGAGTGCCCCCTCCCACCAAATTGCTAATCAGATTAAGGAGACATTCTTAATCTCAACTTTTTTTGAGGGAGAATGAGAATAAGGTTTCCATAGGTTTCCATCATTTGAAAGACCCCATACCTGCCCACATGAGACAGGAAATTAAGAGTCTAAGTTGGGGAAGGGTCAGGAGTTGTTTTGTTCCCCGAGTCTCAGGGCAACTCCTTTCTTCACTGGGGCCCTTGTCCCTCATCAGGCTAAGGTCTCCCCTCTCTCTCCTGCCCCTCCGTGCAGCTCTCTCCGATCCCTCTGATTTCTGTGACCCTGGGAGCTCCTGTCCCCTCCTTTCCCCAAGACCCAAGCAAGAGGGGTCAGGAGGGATGGGCCTCCTCAGCTCTGTAATACTCCACGGCAGACCATGAATAAAATGCCCTTGGCAAACCTCCCTCTTGGCTGACCACCCCCTGCTGCGTTCCTGCTGCCCTCTGATCTGGTTTGGAGCTAAACACCACCCAGGATTCCTGATGGGAAGCGGGGAGGGGGGTTTGGGAGGAGGAGTAAGAACCAAGCAGCAGTAGGAATCAAGCCAGTCACTCTCCTCCCTTCTGCTGCCATCATGTCCCAGAGAGAAAGGCTGAAACTGTAGCCCGAGGAGCTGCCCTGGCCAGTGAGAAACCAGCCTCAAGGAAGGAACCTAGGAGCAGAGCAGGGGTCTTCACAGAATGACCCCCAGATCCCTGCCATGGACCTCTGAGCAGAGTTTTAAGGGTTGGGGATGAAGGAGGGAGTTGGAAGGGGTCCCTCTCCCTCTGCACCCCAGGTCCTGAGAATGACAAGGGGAGCCCACTGAAGCATCAGGTGGCTGGGGGAGGAGGGGACACATAGAGAGGGGTCTTTTGCTCAACCAAGGGAAGGCCACAAGAGAAGAGTGTCCCAGGAGCCAAGGCAATGGAACCATATTGCTCTCCTATCTCTAGGCTGCCAATTACAGGTTTAGGATTTGTCTCCACTTTCTTCCCATGATGGAGAGCAGAAACTAAGGAGGCACAGAGGGTCCCTTTGTCCATCATTTGTCCCCGGCCCTCATCCAAAGAGTAGGGGTGCATCCCTCTCTCAGAGCTCCCTATTCATTCTGCTACCCACTGCCTCTCAGTCCTTTGTGGCAGGCGCATGTTCTCATGGATGGACTGGGGAAGGAGAGACCCAGAGTAAGGCAGGGCTAAGCCCTCACCGCACAGAAAGGTTAAGATGAGCAAGGAACCCAGCTCCCAGGCTTCCAAGCAGGGTAGAGGCCAGGAGAAAGGATCTGTGAGAGGGCTTCTTCACAGTCTCCCTCACTTACCCCAGATGCCAAAAAGGGGGACCTCAGAGTGTCGCTCCCAGGAGATCCTAGGAGCTATAGTGAAAACTGCTTCTCACTTGCTCCCAAAGTCACAGGCCCATCCCAAGCCCTACAAGAAGGACGAACACCCAGCCTGGGGCTTTCCCATCATCCTGTCCAGTTTGGGGAGACAAAGAGCTAGTGTTGTCTGCTGTGGCGCAAAGAACTGTATCACACTGTCATAGGGTTTGGGTCCCGTTCAGAGAGGCCAGCCTCGGGAACAGGGTCCCATAACAGGAACCCCCATGTGCCCTCTGCCTGACCCCTCCTCCTCTTCAGAAGTTTGTGGTTGCTATGACCCCCACGTTTCAGGCAATGAAAAATGCTTTGTGGTCACTTTTCTAAAATTTCTTTTTGGAGTAGGTGAACCCAGGAGACGGAAAGCTCAGCTTCAGAGGACATAAATTTCCAGGTGGTGCACTCTGCGTTTTAGACAACAGATTCAAGGAGAGCAGAGTTTCTCAACCTCGGCACTATTGCCATTTGGGGCTGCAAAATTCTTAGCTGTGAGGAGCTATCCTATGCATTCCAGGATGTTTAGTATATCCCTGGCCTCTAGATACTAGTGGCACCCTCCCCCAGCCTCCTCTTCTAGACCTGGTGAAATGTTCCCCCCAGGGGAAGAAACCGTGCCTGGTTGAGAATCACTTAAGGAAGGCTTCAGCAAGTCCAGATGTTCTGGCAAAGATGGGACCCAGGCTCCAGCAACGCGAAGAGAACTGTTGGTTTCCACGTTGCAAGAGTGCCCTCTGGTGGCCAGAGTCAACACCAGTGATCCGAAGAGTTCAGAGCTCGGGACCAGGCTGAGAACCCTGGGGGGTTCTACCCCATGGGTAGAACCCATGGGGGGGCGCTGTTTGAGGTGAAGGGGTGATGGGCACCTTGGAGTCTTCCGAGGGGAGGAAGGGAGTTGCAGGATAAAAATATTTTATAAGAACCCTCCTATTTCAAACCCCATTTGCAAATCATGGACTATTCACCAAAGGATCCACAGGTCTAATGGGAAAACAGAGGGCGGATTGTCAGTTCCTCTGGTACAATCGGGTGCAGCCTCAACCCTGGACATCACACCCTCTGGCCCTCTGGGGCCATCAGCCTCCTCTGAGAAGAGCACGGAGCAGACACTCAGCCTTCTTCTAGGAGGGGTGGGAACCAGGACAAGACACAGCGAATTCAGCTCCCCAACCACCCCTGCTCCCAGGCCCTGGACTCTGCTGCACCAAAGGCAGGGACAGAAGCACACTTGGGTTCCAGCAGAGTTTTAGGGCATCAGAACTCCCAGGCTTCATGAACCAGACATTAGTAGCCATAAGGGACCTTTGAGATCATCAAGTTCAACCCCCTAATTTTACAGGCCCAGAGAGAAGAAGGGACTTGTTCAAAATCATACATGTAGAAGAGCCAAATTTAGAACATAAATTTCCTAATGATCAGTTAATGTTCTTTCCATCTCACCATAATCACATGGATTGAGACTTTAAGAGGCCCTTAAAATTCCTTAGAAATAAGAGCAAATTATATACTGAGAGGGAAATTTTAAAAGTTATTCCTGTGTGATTTTTTTCTTTTTTTTAAATAAATTTGTTTATTTTATTTATTTATGTTTGGCTGCGTTGGGTCTTCGTTGCTGCGCGCGGCTTTCTCTAGTTGCGTCAAGCGGGGGCTACTCTTCGTTGTGCAGCTTGGGCTCTAGGTGCATGGGCTTCAGTACTTGTGGCTCGCGGGCTCTAGAGTGCAGGCTCAGCAATTGTGGCACATGGGCTTAGTTGCTCTGCGTCATGTGGGATCTTCCCGGACCAGGGCTCGAACCCGTGTCCCCTTCATTGGCAGGCGGATTCTGAACCACTGCACCACCAAGGAAGCCCCTCTTTTTATTTTTAATTGAAGTATAGTTGATTTACAATGTTGTGTCACTTTCAGGTGATTCAGTTTTATATATATATATATGTTATTTATATATATATATATTATATTATTTATATATATATATTTATTTATTTATTTATTTTTTATATTCTTTTCCATTACGGTTTATCACAGGATATTGAATATAGTTCCCTGTGCTATACAGTAGGACCTTGTTGTTTATCTATTTTATATATAGTAGTATGTATCTGTTAATCCCAAACTCCTAATTTATCCCTCCCTGCCCCCTTTCCCCTTTGGTAACCATAAGTTTATTTTCTATGTCTGTGAGTCTATTTCTGTTTTATAAATTAGTCTTGTGTAATTTTTAATATGACCATAGTAGCAAACATTTTCCTTTTTGTGTGCATTTTGGCGCTTGATTACATATTGTCTAGTGCTGTCCTCTAATTGTCTGATTTGCATTAATATGGTGTCCCCATAAGGCTGGTTTTCTCAGGGTGGTACAACACACACTAGTTAAATGGAAGGTGTTTTGTCACTGGAACACTTGATTAGCATATGGAAGAAGCCTCGGAAATTTCAAAACAAAAACAGAAACAAAGTATTTGCTGCCCTGAATCATTGCTGGCAATGAGGAGAATCCCTATCCTCTCCTTTTTCCCCCTAATGAAGACTCTGACCAAGAGGGGAGAAAAAATTCAAGCACCGTATATGCTTTATACACACATACACACACATATGAACACACACACACGTATATATAATTCAACAAGCATTTCTTAAGTGAGAACTACGTGCCAAACACCGTGCTGCCAGGTTCTGAGGTGCCCTTGAGACACTTTCATCTGTGAAGGGTCACAGACAGCGTGGCAGGAGTCAGTGCCTTGCATGGAACGTAGGTGACTTGGTCGGGGAGAGGAGGGTGGGGTGGCCGGGTCAGGGCTCGGCAGTAACAGCAGGTGACAGAGTACCGAGCACTCCAGAGGCAAGGTTTCTGCATACATGCGCAACACCTCATTTAAACGTGAATTTTGTTTAGTAATCAACCTACTTTTAAAATACCTAAAAGTAGGGCTTCCCTGGTGGCGCAGTGGTTGAGAATCTGCCTGCCAATGCAGGGGACACAGGTTCGAGCCCTGGTCTGGGAAGATCCCACATGCCGCGGAGCAACTGGGCCCGTGAGCCACAACTACTGAGCCTGCGCGTCTGGAGCCTGTGCTCCGCAACAAGAGAGGCCGTGATAGTGAGAGGCCCGCGCACCGCGATGAAGAGTGGCCCCCACTTGCCACAACTAGAGAAAGCCCTCGCACAGAAACGAAGACCCAGCACAGCCATAAATAAATAAATATAAATAAATAAATAATTTTTAAAAAAAACAAAACAAAACCTAAAAGTAGGCCGCTCTTACCTTCTGGGATGAACTGCGTTATCCGTATGGAATGTGTCTCTTTAAATAAACTTGCTTCCAATAAGATAAGACGAAATAAGATAAATAAAATAAAATACCTAAAAGTAAATCTCAAATCCTTTCTAATTACCAAACACAGAAAGCCAGGCAACATGTGCCAATTGTTTATAAAGTTATCAAAACAGATATACAATTCTGTGATCGCTTGTTTCATCAAACATTACTTCATAAACACTTCATTATGTATTTGTGATTAATGTTTTTTTGTTTGTTTTTGGTTTTTTTAGCTGCGTCGGGTCTTAGTTGCAGTACGCAGGCTCTTTGTTGTGTCGCGAAGGCTTCTCTCTAGCTAAGGCACGCCAGCTTAGTTGCCCCACGGCATGTGGGATCTTAGTTCCCGACCAGGGATCGAACCTCCAACCCCTGCATTGGAAGGAGGATTCTTAACCACTGGACCATCAGGGAAGTCCCTGTAATTAATGTTGATCATCTTAACCAGGGCAGATTATTCCATCATGTTTATACAACATATATTTTACCATTACCCTTTTGGTGGGTTTTTTTAGGTTGTTTCTTGTTATTTGTTTAGTAAATAAAATGGTTTCAAAACTTTTGTCCATAGTTACAATCTTCTTCTTTCCTTAAATTAATTCTTTGAGGTTCGTTCCCAGGAGTGAGATAACTGGGTCAAAAATTATGACATTTCAATGGCTTTAGATACATATTGCTCAACTGTCCTCCAAAAAGATTATAATATTTCAAGCAGCCACATTTACACACCGCTTACTACGAGCCAGCTGTGTCATAAGTGCTTCAGATACGTCAGCTCATCCAAAACCCACAACAGCTTTAGGAGGCAGACTCTATTATCATCCCATTTTACAGATGAGGACACCAAGTAGAGAGGTAAAACAACCTGTTCAGGGTCACTTTCCTGGCAAGTGGCAGAGCCAGATTCAAATCCAAGCCACCTGGCTCCATAGTCCTGCTTCAAGTGCTGGCCTATGATGCCAACTGAAAAGGATGAGTTCCCCTGGACCCTCAGCAGCTATGACCTCTCCCCACCTTCCCCCACTTCTAATAATAAGAGTAAACTGTTACGTCATTACTGTCTTCTTCAGTTTGTCTTAAATAAATGGTGAGGGCAACTGAACATTTTTATGCTCGTATGCCATTTATAACTTGGACTCTCCCGCTTTAAAATTGGGAACAAAGGCTACCTCACTAATACAATATTTGAAAGACAGTTTAAATTCATATTATGGCCTGTTAAGGATAAAGGTAGGAAATAGGGTTAGCCAAAAAGAGAGCTTTTCTGAAGGTTTTGAGGAAAGGGAAGAAGAAAATGTTCCAGGCACCAGGCTAGGAATCACTTATTTAGTGTTAATTACTTATCATAATTACCTATAAAAGTAATGTATCTGGTCACGTGACTGGGAGCTATTAATTCCATTTGAAATGTTAATACTATCACTAATTAATACTGTTTATAATTCTTTCATTGCTTTGTCCTTAACCTTTCAGAGACTCAGACCAGTCAGAGCAACCCACCAGGGGAAAATTGAGTGAACACAGCAGTAATTACCTGGAAGGTTCAGCCTGAGGAAAGCAAGCAATGGGTAAGATTTGGTCTCTGGGCCAGAGGTTTTGCATCCAAATGGAATGAGACCCAAACAGCACAATTACCGTGGACCATTGCCAGGAACTTAGAAATGAAGCCAGAGAGATCATGCGTCCAACCCATCTGTTTTTCAGTTGAAGGTTCAAAGGTCCCCAAGAATAAGTTGTCCTGGGTCACTTGGAACAGCAAACCCTGGGTATCAATCCCTATATAATCAATCCCATTCACTTTTCCTACCCCAGCTTGCCATGGATTGATGGAGAAAATCCCACAACTGCAGGACAAGGTGCTACCATGAAGCTGCCCTCATCTGGGTCCTCACAAGTCTTTTGCTGATCCCAGGTCAGCTCTTAGCATCTGTTCTAAATCTTCTCTTACCTATATCCCGCTCCCTTCCTCTCGGTCTACTCCACTTCCCACTCGAGACTTCCCTCCCCTGCCCCGGTCCTTTTTTCCAGTCCTAGGAATGGATTGTCTCCCCAGTGATGTAACCCCTCCCACCTGTACCAAACAAGGAAGGTCAGGCATGTGTCAACTCTTGTGCCAACTCCAGTTAATTGTCTGGGGCCACAATTAGGAAGCACATAGTTGAGAAGGATTCCAAGGTTGTGTTGGGGCTTAGGAAGGGAACTGGTGCCATGTTTTTCTGTGACTTCCATATTACTAAATCCAGTGACCGCATTTTGTTCCTTATCTTATTCAACCTCTCCTCTGCATGCAACACTGTTAAAAACCCTTTGTTCCATTAGTTGCTAAGATCCATCCTCTCTCAACTCTCCCATTCCTAAGACTGTTCCTTTTCAAACTCCTTTCTGGGCTCCCCTTTGCTCCCCCACCTCCAGTGTTCTCCAAAACACTGGCCACAGCTCTGCTTATCCTACACATGCTTCCTAGATGGTTTTAGTTTTGTCTTGTCTCCTTGTCTTAGCTACCACAACATCTGCACAGCCGGCACTGACCTCTGACTCAAGCTTCAGACTTATTGGTCCACCTGCCCACCGAGCATCTCTGCCTCATTGTCCCATAGGCAGCTCAACCGTATCATGTCCCAAATGGAATTCTTTGTCTTATCATCCAGTGCTGTTCCTTACTCCCCTTTTCTCTCAGTTTCTAACTTTATTTAATGACACCACAATTTAGCCGATTACAACCAAGTAGAAACTAGAGTGTCAGGCCAAGCTTTTTTCTCCCTCACTTCCTACACCCGGTCAGTCACCAAATCCTACCAGTTTCACCTCCTAAACATTTCTCGAATCTATTCTCTTCTGGACAATGCTACACTGACCTAGTTTAGGCCCCCACCAGCCTCTTAGAGAGTCTAGGCTTGTCCCTTTCCAATCCATAATCCATACTGCCAGGACGTTCTGTTTAAAAAGCCAGTCTGATCATGAGACTCAAAACCCTTCAGTGGCTCCCCTAAAAGGAAAAAAAGGTCTTTGTGCCCCCAGCATTGGTAATTTATCTGTATTATAATGCCATTTAAATAGATATAGGCATAAAACTAGATATAAATATATACTTACAGTACATAAAACTATAAAAGCAATGGCAATTTACCAATTAAATAGAAACAAAATTATAAAACCAATACATTTAAAAATAATAACATTAATTTATTGTGACAGATGATGTTTGCTGAAACTAATTGCTGCACAAAATGTGATTGTGGAACTGATCCCTCCAGCGCAGGGTCTCTGGAGTTTGGCAGGCGTGCAATGACTCACTTCTCCCACCACTTTTCTCTGTTGGAACTTCTGCTAACCCTTTGTTCACTCAGCCTGCTGGGAGACATTTGGCCTCCCGGAGGCACAAATGCTTCATTTACATACTGAGTCCTTCTCTGTTCTCTTCCCATTAGCTGAGACAATTAAAGCAGCGCTACCTGGTGCCAACTCATCACAAAGACAAAGGCAAATGCAGACACTGAAGTCATTTGGCAATTTAGGTTATAAAACGCCACCCAGTTGATCCAAAACACGATGGTCTCATTTGTTTTTCATATTATTAAAAGTAAAACACGGGGCTTCCCTGGTGGCGCAGTGGTTGAGAATCTGCCTGCCAATGCAGGGCACACGGGTTCGAGCCCTGGTCTGGGAAGATCCCACATGCCGCGGGGCAACTAGGCCCGTGAGCCACAACTACTGAGCCTGCACGTCTGGAGCCTGTGCTCCGCAACAAGAGAGGCCACGATAGTGAGAGGTCCGCGCACCGCGATGAAGAGTGGCCCCCGCTTGCCACAACTAGAGAAAGCCCTTGCACAGAAACGAAGACCTAACACAGCCAAAAATAAATTAAAAAAAAAAAAAAGTAACAAATGTTCAAGTACAATTGGTGTCTTAAAGAAAAAAAAAAGTAAAACACAAAAGTTAACCGTTCTGCAGAAATTCCATTGACTTCGAGTTGAGACCTAAAGAACCAAGTCCAAGTTCAATATACCATGGGATCCAGGAGCTCACTGCTGCACCTGCACAAACACTCAAGAAATACTTCTGCAGCCACTTCCCACCACCCACTTGACATCCTAGTGGTACTGAATTGCTTGTACCTCTGGGCTTTGGGTGCCTGCTTGTCCCGTGGACCGAAAGGCCCTGTCTTGTCCTCTGCTTAAGCTAACTCCTGCTCATCCTTTAGGATTTCGCTCAGAAGCTCTTTTTTATCCTGTAGGCAGGGTCAAATAGGTCCCTCCCCATCTCTACAGGGCTAGCACCTAGGCAGGACCTGGCCATGGCAGCATGAAACAACGGCTGCTGAACTAAAACCCAGGTTCCATGTTGTAGTAGTGGGAAACTCTCACAGTGGCTGGGCCATGGAACTTGCTTCAGTGATCATTTGTGACCTTGGACTTGTCACTGCATCACCTTGAGTCTCAGCTGTCCCATCTATGAAACAGGGACCATACAGATAAACTCGCACAGGTGCAAAATTACAAGGGAATTCGATGCAGCATGGTTTCAAAAGCAAAATAATGGAAGCAACCAAAATGTCCACCCACAGTGTTAAACAAATTATAGTACATCCATAAACTGGAACACTGTGCACAGACAAAAAGAAAAAAGAAGCACCTTGTGTACTGATGTCAAAATACCTCTGAGATTTGTTTTAAGAGAAAAAGTAGGTACATAGCAGTATGCATGGGATGTTATCATTTGTCTAGAAAGGGGGAAACACATATTCATGTTTACTTGATTAGGCATTTGTAAAAAAATTGATAAACAGAAACCTCAATTAAATGGAGTGGGGAGACCAGAAGAGGGAGCTCTTACTCCCTGTGATAACAGCAGAGCCCAATAGGAAGAAGAAAGACCCCTCTTCTTTCCTGGAAATAACTTAGCCAATGAAAAGCCATGGAGTTTTTGTTTACTATAGCCCTCTCAACTTCCTTTTCCTCTCTATAAAAATTGTTCTCCTTCCCTTACCGTTGGCGGGACTTGCAGATGGCTCGCCAAGGTTGCAATTCTCTGCTGATCCTGAATAAACCCATCTTTGCTGGCCAAATATCCAGCAGTCTATTTGTTTTAGGTCAACTCATTTAAACGTCTGGAAAAATAAACAAGAACTAATAACAAAGGTTACCTATTGGGGAGAAGGAAATGCGTGGCTGAAGGACAGATGTGAAAATAGATTTTTCACTGCAAATGTTTTATACTTAAGATTTTAAAACTACAAGATTGTATTATTTATATTAAAGTTAAATAAATTTTTTAAGTAAATAATAATATCTGCCATAACTACATCGCAGAAACAAGTAGGAAGATCAAATAAAAATTGTAAAAGCATGTGCTATTATTGTAAGGTGTAAAGCAATAATGTCATTTTTGTGGTGAAGCTAATATCCTATAGTACTACTAATAATTATAATGACAAATATGTCACATACCTTCCCTTCTCCAAACCCACATCCCCCCAATACATACTCACTGGGGGAGGATCAAGTTTTACTATCATTTTACAGAATAAAGGAGACTGAAAAAAGGAAAATGACAATTAGACTGAAACATGATCTTATACCTGCTTATAATGTGGAGGGTCCCACATCTGAACCCTCCCCCCAAAAGCCTTCTAAAGGCATCCTCTTCAACAAGAGCCTGCCTCCTTCCTATCCTCCCTTTCCACACCCTACCCCTACCTTCTCATGGCCCTCACATAATCAGGGGCTCTTCTGCAGCTGGTCTCAAACATCTACCATCAATTCCACACATCATTTTCTTGTTGGCCTAGTACACACACTGAGTCTCATGACCTTCTCTCACTCACTCTGACATCCTCACAGAAATCTCAAGGCTGCAAAACCCAAATAGCAGCCTTACAGCAGGCTCCACACACAGATACTGGATGCTGACTCCTGAGACCCTCGACCAGCCCAGCTCATCAGGATGAGTCACTTCTGATGGTCTTCTTGCTTCTTGTTCCTCTTCCCCTTTGTCAAATGTCTCAAAGAAACCAAAACTGGAAGGAAAGAATGCCAAGGTTTGCTTTCCCCAGTAATGCACACAGCAAGGGTCTCCTATGATAAGAAATTCCACACTGAGCCTTATTCAGTTAAAGGTATGACTGAAGAGACCCTAATGAAATAGTTAAACATATGGACTGTGGTCATATGTTTATTCATTCAACAAATATTTACTGAGTGCGTACTAAGTGCTAGGCACTGGACTAGATAATGGCATACTAGTAAACCAGCTCTCCAAAAACAAACCAAAAAAATCCCTGATTTGAAGCATTAGCCAATTACCAGGGTGTAAATACTCCCACCATAGTCAATATCAAGCTCTGTGACATCTCTGAATGTGGAACTGGAAAGAAATGGGCACAGTTGGTACAAGCTGGCTCCAGCACACCACTGGACAATGAACAAGATACATACAGACCCTACGTTCATGAGCTTATACTAATAGTATAACAATAACTAACATTTGTTGAGTGCTTACTATATGCCAGCTAATATTCTAATAACTTTATAGTTATAAACCATTAAATTATTACCAAAACCCTATAAGGTTCAATTTTTTAAAAAGATATAGGACTATTCAGATTGTGTATTTCTTCTTGTGTGAGTTTTGGTAGATTGTACCTTTCAAGGAACTTGTCCATTTTATCTAAGTTATCAAATTTGTGGGCATAGAACCATTCATAATACTCCTTTATTATTCTTTTAATGTCCATGAGTTCTGAGGTGATGTCCCCTCTTTCATTTCTGATATTAGTAATGTGTGTCATCTCATTTTTTTTCTTAGTTAACCTTGCTAGAGGCTTGTCAATTTTATTGGTCATTTCAAAGAAACAGATTTTCATTTCATTGATTTTCTCTATTGATTTCTTGTTTTTAATTTCTTGGATTTCTGCTCTAATTTTTACTTCTTTCCTTCTTATTTTGTTTTTTTGTTTTTTGTTTTTTTAAATTATTTATTTTTGGCTGCCTTGGGTCTTCGTTGCTTATCGCGGGCTTTCTCTAGTTGCGGTGAGTGGAGGCTATTCTTCGTTGCGGTGCGCCGGCTTCTCATTGCGGTGGCTTCTCTTGTTGCGGAGCACGGGCTCTAGGCGCGGGGGCTTTAGTAGTTGTGGCTCTCGGGCTCTAGAGCGCAGGCTCAGTAGTTGTGGCACACGAGGCTTAGTTGCTCCGCGGCATGTGGGATCTTCCCGGACCAGGGCTCGAACCCCTGTCCCCTGCATTGGCAGGCAGATTCTTAACCACTGCGCCACCAGGGAAGTCCCTTTCTCTCTTATTTTGAATTTAATTTGCTCTTCTTTTTCTAGTTTCCTAAGGTGGAAGATTAGATTATTGATTTTAGATCTTTTGTCTTTTCTAATAAATGTATTCAATGCTATAAATTTTTCTTTAAGCACTGCTTTCACTTCATCCCACAAATTTTGATAAACTGTATTTTTATTTAGTTCGGAATATTAAAAAAAATTTTTATTTATTTATTTATTTTGGCTGTACCGGGTCTTAGCTGCAGCATGCAGGATCTTCGTTTTGGCATGCGGGATCTTTTTAGTTGCAGCACTTGAACTCTCAGTTGCGGCATGCATGCAGGATCTAGTTCCCCAACCAGGGATCGAACCCAGGCCCCCTGCATTGGGAGTGCAGAGTCTTACCCACTGGAGCACCCGGGAAGTCCCCAGAATATTTTTTAATTTACCTTGAGATTTCTCCTTTGACCTATGTGTTATTTAGAAGTATGTTGTTAAATTTCCAAGTATTTTGGGATTTTCCAGCTATTTTTCTGTTATTGATTTCTAGTTTAATTCCATGGGGATATGAGAGCAGATACTGTATGATTTCTATTCTTTTAAACTTGTTAAGGTGGGTCTTATGGCCCAGAATGTGGTCTACCTTAGTGGATGTTCCATGTGAGCTAGAGAAGAATATATAATCTGCTATTGTTGGGTGGAGTAGTCTGCAGGTGTCAATTATATCCAGTTGATTGATGATGGTGTTGAGTTAAACTATGTCCTTACCGATTTTCTGCCTGCTGGATCTGGGCATTTCTGATAGAGGGGAGTTAAAGTCTTCAACTATAATAGTGGATTCATATATTTCTCTTTGCAGTTCTATCAGTTTTTGCCTGATGTATTTTTTGCCTTATGTTGTTAGATGCATACATACATATAAAGATCGTTATGGCTTTTTGGAATATTGACCCCTTTATCACTTTGTAATGCCCCTCTTTAGCCCTGACAACTTTCCTTGCTCTGAAGTTGGCTTTGTCAGAAATTAATATAGCCACTTCTACTTTCTTTTGACTAGTGTTAACATGGTATATCTTTCTCCAACCATTAATTTTTTTAATAAAAAATAATTTATTGTCAACAAAGGAGATATATACAACAGGAAAATAGGTGAATCTTTTTCATTTACTTTTAACTTATATATGTCTTTATATTTAAAGTGGGTTTCTTGGGAGTTCCCTGGTGGTGTAGTGGTTAGGACTCAGTGCTTTCACTGCCATGGCCGAGGTTCAATCCCTGGTCAGGGAACTAAGATCCTGCAAGCTGCATGGTGCAGAAGAAAAAAAAAAGTGGGTTTCTTTTATATAACACATAGTTGGGTCTTGTTTTTTGATCCACTCTGACAATCTTTGTCTTTTAATTAGTGTATTTAGGTCATTGACATTTAAAGTGATTATTAATATAGTTGGATTAATAGCTACCATATTTTCTATTTGTTGCCCTTGTTCTTTGTTCCTATTTTTGTCTTCCACACTTTTTCTGCCTTTTGTGGTTTTAATTAAACATTTTATATCAGTCCATTTTCTCTCTTCTCTTAGCATATCAGTTGTATTTCTTTTTTTTACTTTTCTTAATGGCTGCCCTAGAGTTTGCAATATAATACTTACAACTAATTCAAGTCCACTTTCTGGCGGTCCAGTGATTAAGACTCCATGCTTCCACTGCCGGAGGCATGAGTTTGATCCCTGGTTGTGGAACTAAGATCCCGCATGCCGCATAGTGCAGCCATAAATAAATATATAAATAAATAAACAAACAAAAAAACTGCTTCACAGGTAGTGCAATACCTCATAATCATAAGATATTCCTAATTCCTCTCTCTTGTCCCTTGTATCACTGCTGTCATTCATTTCATTATACATAAGCACATATATACATATTTGTGTGTGTGTATATATACATGCATACATAATCAAATACATTGTTGCTATTATTATTATTTTGAACAAAATAATTGTACAAAATAACTTTTTAGATCAATTTAGATCAATTAAGAATAAGAAAAATAAAAGTTTTTATTTTACCTTTGCTTATTCATTCTCCAGTGCTCTTCTTTCTTTATGTAGATTAAGGTTTCTGACCTATATTATTCTCCTTCTCTCTGATGAACTTTTTAAAACATTTCTTCCAAGGCAGGTCTAATGAAAAAAATTTCCTCAATTTTTGCTTGTCTGAAAAAGTCTTTATTTCTCCTTCATTTTTTTTTCTCCTTCATTTTTAAAGGATATTTTGCAGTGTACAGAATTCTGGGCAGGTGGGTTTTTTCTCTTAACACTTTAAATGTTTTACTCCACTCTCCTCTTGCTTGCATGGTTTCTGAGGAGAAGTTAGATGTCATCCTTATCTTTGCTCCTCTATAGGTAAGGTGTTCTCCATCACCCCCATCCCAGCTTCAGCTTCTTTCAAGATTTTTTCTTTATCTTTGATTTTATGAAGTTTAATATTATATGCCTAGGTATAGTCTTTTTTGGCATTTTTCCTGTTTGGTGTTCTCTGAGCTTCCTAGATCTGTGGTTTAGTGTCTGACATAAATTTGGAGAAATTCTCAGTCATTATTACTTCAAACATTGCTTCTGTTCCTTTCTTTCTTCTCTTTCTAATATTCCCATTACATGAATGTTACGTTTTGTATTTTTTTCCCACAGCTCTTGGACATTCTGTTCCATCTTTTTCAGTCTTCTTTCTTTTTGCTTTTCTATTGTTGTATCCTCAAGCTTGGCGATTCTATCCTCAGCTGTGTCCAATCTGCTAATGAGCCCATCAAAGGCCTTCTTCATTTCTGTTAGTGTTTTTGATCTTTAGCATTTCTTTTTTGATTCTTTCTTAGAATTTCCATCTTACAGCTTACATTATCCATCTGTTCTTTCATGTTGTCTACTTTTTCCATTAAAGCCCTTAGCGTATTAACCATAGTTTGTTTTTAAATTCTTGGTCTGATAATTCCAACATTCCTGCCATATCTGACTCTGGTTCTCATGCTTATTCGGTCTCTTCAAACTGTGTTTTTTGCCTTTTAGCATGCCTTGTAATTTTTTGTTGAAAGGTAGACATGATGCCCTGGGTAAAAGGAACTGAGGTAAACAGGCCTTTAGTAGCATAGTGGTAAGGTCTGGTGGGAGGGGAGTTTTTCTATAGATCTATGATTTGGTCTCCGTCTTTTAGTGAGCCTGTGCCCCTTAACTGTGAACTTCACCAGGGCTTCTCAAGTTTTCCCTCCCCTAAAAGGGGCTGGAGTTGGATATTTTCCCTTCCCCCAGATAGGTTAGGCTCTGATAAAACCCCAGCAGGTTAAGCCCGGGTAAAGTAGTTTCTCCTGAGGGCATACTTTATTAAGATGGACAGACTACTCTAATGTATTTCTCCTCCCCCCAACCCGTCAACCCCCAACCCTCCGCCAGAACACAAAGGGATTTTTCTCCATTACTCACTGTGAAGTCCTGATAGGGCTCCTAGAGGCAAAACTCACAGAAATGGGTGCCTCCCACCCACCCGTGACTGTGTCACCCTGCAGTTTTTAACTTTCAGACTTGTCCACACTGAGCCTCAAGCAATTTGTCGATTACAGGTCAGGTTTTCCTACCCCAGCTGTGGTTCTAATGGAAGTTTCTGCTCCTGGGTTTCTGCTCTGGTAAGATGTGAGTCTCTGTATCTGTGTATCTATTTCTCCAACTTGGGAGAGCAGCAGTTTGCCCTGTGACTTCATTTATTCGGTAAATCTAAGAATTGTTGATTTTGCATTTTGTTCAGATTTTACTTTTATAAAATTTAAGATGGAATGGTAACTCTAAGCTCCTTACGTGCCAGACTGGAAACCAGAAATCAACCATCTTTTTTTCCCCCCTCAAAAAACAAGAGTGAGAAGGGACATGGTGGGGAACACTTGAGGCAAGTGGGGAGATTTACAAGAGTTGCTATGGAGAAGAGGGGAGGAGCTGATACCGCTCAGAAATACACAGGATCACAGGAATTCATGGTAAAAGACCATGAATTTGTACTAGTGTTAAATTCCATGGTTGGGTGACTCCCCAGCAGTCCTCAGCAGAACAGAGGTAGGGTCAGAAAAGGGGAACAGATGTGCTGCTCTTGGGTTAAAGTTTACAAGAGAGCAATGCATTTGAGGGCGTCGATAAGTGAGTTATTGAAGTGATAGATCAGAGATCTAGGCCGATTGACTAGAGAAATTGGAGGACGGGTAGGGTAGGAAGTTGTAGCCAAGGATATTGAACTTAGTAAAGAATCAGGTGATAATAAGGCCCATGATATGGCCATAAGAGTAAGTGGATGGTATAGAGCAAAAGTAAAAGAAGTTGAACATTAGACGGTCAAAGCACGTAAAGAGCTTGAACATTGGACAGTCATTTATTTTGACCCTGGAACTGTGCAATCTTAGATATGACCAGTTCCTTATATGTCAATTCCCTATATAACAAATAGGAGTAGATAGTCGTGTAGTTAGACAGTAAGAGTCTCAAAGAGGATGGAAGACTTATGATCATCTCTTTGGGCTTCCATTTTCTCTTCTAGGAAAAAAAGGGGGAGGGATTAAATTGGGTTGTCTCCAAGAAATTTCACAGCTCTAAAAATCTGTGAACCCCTGTCTAGAAGATGACAGCCTAGAGGTTGCTCCCCACCTCCCAGTACAGTACTCCCTACCTTTGCTGCCCACACTCTACTGGGATTCCCGCATATCAATGCTCAGCTTTTCTCCACTCCTCAGTCATAACCATGTGCTTCCCTGGCTCATGGGCTGAGCTCTACTACCTAAACTCCATGGACTCAACCTGGGTGCTCCTTGCTGTCTGTGCTAACCTGGCTTACCTAGCTTGGTCCATCTGCTTAGCACATAAGCGGCTCTCTTTATTAACAGTCCATCTTTGTACCCATAGCCTCCATATCCCTCACTCACTCACCTCTGCTCAGATAACTGGTTCTTTGCTGACTCCTTTCTATTGAGCGAGGCATGTGGGATCTTAGTTCCCTGATCAGGGATCAAGCCTGTGCCCCCTGCAGTAGAAGCGCGGAGCCCTAACCACTGGACCACCAGGGAATTCCTTTTTTATTGGGAGGGAGGGGTATTTGTTTTATTTATTTATTTATTTATTCATTTATTCATTTATTCATTTATTTAGGCACCACCATCTTGAAGATTTGTAACACTATAAGGAAAATCCGACGCTTCCAAGGGCTTCTCCCAGGACTACCTCTTATTTAATTAGAGTTGCCCCCTTCATCCAATGCCCATTTTACTCCAATTAATTTCTGCTCCTCCATCTTCATTCATCTTAGAACTGAATTTTTGCCTGCCCCACACATTCATTCTGGGACTCCCATTTCCAGCTTCAGCCTTCAGCCTATCTCACAACACACCCCTCCAGCCTCTCACTTCTATCCTTCATGTTAACCCACTTTTCAGAAAAGGCCAGGTCTTTCCCCCTCTGGGAGCCTTTACAATCTTGGTGGAGAATCTCTCCAGTTTGACTGCTATGTGCTTACCAGCTGTGAGGATTAGTGAGGCATCAGAATAGTTTGGCAGCCATGCTGGGCTCTCCCTGAAGCTGCCATGCGCGCGTCTCAGAAACCACCAAGCAGGGAGCCCATCCTGCCAGCAGAGAGCTGCAGGCAGCAGCAGCTCCTTGTGACGTCCCTCTCAAAATGCAGGCGGGAAGGGTCATTATGTGTGCAAGTCCTTGTGCGGGACTCCCCAGAAGCTTCCAGTGAAACTCACTCAAGTATATAAAGAAGTGGTCATCAGAATATCTGTGTCTTAACCATCCCACTTTCCATACTGCTGCTAGAATTAAATACCGTATTTACCCTTTTCCTTCTCCACCAGATAATCTTGCCGGCTCCCTGCTGTCCTATGTTAAAATTAAAATCATTTTTTAAATATATTAGATTTTTTTAATTATTAAATTACTACAGGTTATTGCCGAAAACTTGGAAAAAACAGAGACGTATAAAGAAGAAGATATAAATCACCTGTGTGATATTCTGATTTATAATGACATATATTTGGTCTTTGTCCAGTTTCTGGAACAGAGCTCCTAAAACCGTTGGAATTTCCTAAGTGATGAGAGAAACAAATATGTCTTTTGTTATGTTAATGAAGTGACTTTTGGACCACACTTAAGGATGGGGGTTGGTTGCCAGTGGACCCAACCATGTGTCTAGAGGGTTGGAACTTTCAGTCTCCCCATTTAGCTCCCACTACCTCCAGGGAGAGGAGAGGGGTTGGAGATTGAGTTCAATCATCAGTGGCCGATGACTTAATCAATCATGCCTATGTAATAAAGCCTCCATAAAACCCTGAAAAGACAGGGTTTAAAGAGCTTCTGGGTTTGTGAACACATGGAGGTGTGGGGAGAGTGGCATTCAGAGGGCGTGGAAGCTCCAGGGTCCTTCCCACACACCTTGCCCTCTACATCTCTTCCATCTGGCTGTTATCTAGTAAGTAACTTGTTTTCCTGAGTTCTGTGAGTTGCTCTAGCAGGTTAGTAGAACCCAAGGAGGAGGTCATGGGAACCTCTGACTTATAGCCAGTTGATCAGAAGCATAGGTGACAACGTGGACTTGCAATTTGCATCTAAAGTGGAGGGCCGTCTTGTGGGACTGAGCCCTTAACCTGTGGAATCTGATCCCATCTCCAGATAGATAGTATCAGAATTGAAACGAATTATGGGACACTCAGCTGGTGTCAGATAATTACTTGGTGTGTAAAACCCAACCACTCCCACCCCCCACTTTGGAATTAGGTGACAGAAAGATAACCTGTCATTCCATCTCCCAGAAATAATATTATTAATATCTTGGAGTGTTGCCTAACAGTCGTGTGTGTGTGTGTGTGTGTGTGTGTAGAAATATTTTTCTGTTTCTTGTTTTGTTTTACACAATTAGGATACCTAATACTATTCCAGGATATAGCTGGGCTGTAACTCAATTAATTGTTTCATATCGTCAGGCATTTTTCCAACTGTTCCTTACTATAAACAATGCTGCTGCCATGAACATCCTTGAGGAATTACTGGATCAAAAGATATGAGCAATACAATGGAATATTATTCAGTCATTAAAAAGAGGGAAATCCTGCCATTTGCAACAACATGGATGAAACTCGAGGGCATTATGCTAAGTGAAATAAGTCAGACAGAGAAAGACAAAAACTGTATGATTCCACTTATATATGGAATCTAAAAACACTGAACTCATAGACACAGAGAGTAGAATGGTGGTTATCAGGGGATGGGGGATGGGGGAAATGGGTAGATGTTGATCAAAGGGTACAAACTTTCAGATATAAGATAAATAAGTTCCAAGGATCTAATGTATAGCATGGTGATATAGTTAACAATCGTGTATTGTATACTTGACAATGCTACAATAGTAGAACTTTTATGTTCTCACCATAACAACAACAACGATGAAATGGTAATTATGTGAGGTAAAGGATGTATTAACTGACCTTGTTGTGGTAAACATTTCACTCTATATACGTGTATCAAATCATCACATTGTACACAGGGTTATATGTAAATTATATCTCAGTAACTTTGAGGAAAAGAGATATGTCCACTTTAAGGCTTTTTATTCATTCTACCAAATTGTCCCCCAAAAAGTTAAAATTAATTTTTACTTCATTCACTCAATATGAGTTTTTATTTCATGGAATCCTTCCTGCCCACAATAGATAATTTCATCTTTCTAATGCTTTGCCAATTTGATATTTATAGGTAAACAGACTTATTTTATTTGTTTTATGTTTTGTTTTGTTTTTTTGGGGGGGGCCTCATCATGGCATGTGGGATCTTATTTCCCCGACCAGGGATTGAACCCGTGCCCCCTGCAGTAGAAGCATGGAGTCCTAACCACTGGACTGCCAGGGAATTCCCATAATCTTATTTTAATTTATACCCCTTACTAGGAGTTGTACATTTTTTCATGTGCTTATAGGTCTATTCTATCTCACCTAAACCCAATAGCCCAATCTTGCAGCCTTCTTCCGCTGCACCCATCCACCTTACCAACCTCACTTCTCATGACTTCCCACCAATCTATAGCCCACACTAGCCAAGCTCATCTGATTGCACTCTTCATACATCCGACTAGCTAACATGTGATAATCACCTGCTACGTGTTAGGCAATGCACAGTGCTTTGCAAGTATTAACTCATTTAAATCTCATAACAACCTTATAAGGAAGGTATTATTATTATACACATTTTAAAATGTGGATACAGCCATTAATAAATTAATTAACATTCCCTAGGCCACACAGCTTGAATCTTGAATCTTGGAGGATCCAAAATTCAAAGCCAGAGAATTGGCTCAAGAGCCCATAACAGGCTGAAAATCCTCCCTTCTAAAATGGTAGCATGACAAGCCTTCCTTTAAAATTTAATTCCACCAATGAGAAAATTTTTCAAATTTTAAGTATAGAGTCGGGGTTTAAGTTTGAAAATAAAAGGCAAGCTAGAATTTCCACATCTGGCTAAGAAAGTATAATAGGGACAGAATTCCATTGCTTCAACTGAAACAACTAAAAAAATAGACAAAATAGACAAAACAACAGCTCTCAAGACATTGGCTACCAGGCAATGCAGGATAGTGATTCCCGGGAAATGGGAAACAAATGAGGTGAGTCCTTCAGTTAGTTGCTCCAGCTTACTTCCCGGACAAAGTTTCCAGGCCAAGGCGCAGGGAGGGGGAGCCCAGGTGGAGTGCAGTAGTGCCCCAGAGCTGAGGAGACAAAGCTGAGAGTCCTGGAGGGCAAAGTGACTAGAGGCCAGAGGCCAGAATATCAGAAGGAGAAAGCTGCGCAAAGAGAGGACTCTGGAGAGCTGCACTGGACCCCCCCTAAGTATTCAGCTGAGTTTAGATCAGTGCATGTGTGGGAGGATAATATCCTAGATAGAAGACAGAACTACTTGAAAGGATTAGAAAGAGGAATCCTTGAAACTCACACAAGGCCAGGAAAGGTGCCTGTTCCTACCAGCCAGAGTGAAAGATCTCATAGTTCCTAGGCCATCATACAGAGTACACAGAACCCCTAACCTCAGTAGCTGTGGATAGGGGGAGGGGATCAACTTTAGACTAAATACTGTCCTTGTTCCACCTAACAAAGCTTAAATGCAAGACCTGAAAGGGTTAAACTGCTTCCAAGAAGCTTAACTGTGTTCTATAACAAAATTTAAGAATATATATAGGAATACAAAAATATCTAGCACCCAATTAAAAATTACCAGGCATGCAAAGAAGTAGGACATTAAGGCCCATAATGAGGAAAAATATCAATCAACTGAACCTGACCCAGAAATGACACATATGATAGAATTAGCACACAAAAATAGTTATTATAACTGTATTCCATATGTTCAAGAAGCTAGAAGAAAGACTGGGCATATTAAATATAGGTATACGAGGAATTTTAAAAAGAATGTAACTAAACTTCTTGCAAAAAAAACTACCATGTTTGAGATGAAAAATACACTGGATATGGTTAACAGTAAATTAGACATAGCAGAAAGAAAGATTAATGAATTTGTAGAATAGCACTAGAAACCATCCAAAATGAAACATGAAAAGAAAAAAGACAGAGTATCAGTGAGCTGTGAGACATCTCAGTGGCCTAATATACACAGTCTCCAAAGGAGAAGAAAGAGATGGGGAATGGACAAAAATATCTGAAGAAATAATTAACCAATAGATTTCCAAAGTTAACTAAAACCATAACCCACAGATCTAAGAAGCTCAATGAACCCCAAGCACAAGAAAGTAGAAAATAATTACACCAAGCACATCACCTACACCAGCAACAAGAAATGTTAAAGGAAGTGTTTTCAGACAGAAAGAATGATACCAGATAAAATTTCAATTTACACAAAGGAATGAAGAGCACCAGAAATTGTCACTATGTAGATAACTACAAAAACTTCCATTTTTATTATTTAAATAAGTTGAAAAGACAATTGACTGTTTTACAACATATTACAGGATTTACAACACATGTAGAAGTAAAGTGTATGTATGCTAACAATAGCATAAAACCTGGGAGATTATTATATGTGAGGTGGTATAATATCACCTGAAGTTAGTCAACGATAAAAATTAAGAATTATACTATAATAGCACTACAAAAAGTTATAGTTAATAAGCCAGTAAGAGAGATAAAAAGAAATCATAAGTATACACCTGTACATCGTAAGGAACTAGAAAACAAAGAGCAAACTAAACCCAAAGCTAGCAAAAGGAAAGAAAAAACAAAAATTAGAGTGGCGATAAATAAAACAGAGAATTTTAAAAAATGGACAAAGTCAATGAAACTGTCTTAGTCAATTTGGGCTGCTATAAAAATTACCATAGACTAGCTTAAACAACAAAAATTTATTTCTAACAATTCCAGAGGCAGGAAATCCAAAATCAGGGTACCAGTATAGTCAGGTTCTGTGAGAGATCTCAAATCAATGATCTCAACTTCAACTGTAAGAAACTAGAAAAAGAAGAGCAAATGAAATCCAAAGTAAGCAGAAGAAAGGAAACAATAAAGATCAGAGCAGAAATCAATAAAACAAAAACAATAGGGAAAAAAATCAATGAAACCGAAAAGCTGGTTATTTGAGAAGACTAATAAAATTTATACACCTGTAGTCAGATTGGCTGGGAAAAAGAAGTTACAAATATCAGGAATAAGAAAGTAGACATCACTACAGATTTTATACATCTTAAAAAGATAATAAAGGAATATTATTAACAACTTCATGCCCATATATTCAAAAACTTAGATGAAATGAATAAATTCTTTACAAAACTGAGTCTATTAAAGCTCAATCAAGAAAAAATAGACAATCCAGATGGCCTTATACCTATTAAAAAGACTGAAGTTGTAACTTAAAACATTCCCACAAAGAAAATTCCAGGCCCAAATGGCTTCATTGGGGTATTCTATGAAACATTTAAAGAAGAAATAATGTCAATTCCACATAAACTGTTCCAGAAAATTGAAGAGAAGGGAATTCTTCCCAGTTTATTCCATGAAGTCATCATTACTCAAAACCAGACAAAACATTACAAGAAAATAAAGCTACAGACTAATATCTTTCATGAATATAGACGTAATAATTTTTAAAATTTTAGCAAATCAAATCAAACAATATATAAAATCATAACCAGGTGGAGTCTATCCCAGAAATTCAAGGCTGGTTCAACACTGAAAACTCACCATATCAACAGAGTACAGAAGAAAAACCATATGATCATCTCAGTCAATGCAGAAAAAGAATTTGATATAATACAACATGTATTCTTGACAAAAACTCTCAGCACACTAAGAATACAAGGGGAATATTGCATGATACTACTACACCAGCGGTGCTACACTAGGAATACAAGGGAACGTCCACAACCTGATAGCAGAGCATCTATGAAAAACCTACAGATAACATCATATATAATGGTGAAAAAAACAATGCTTTCCTCCTAATATCAGAAACAAGACAGGGATGCCTGCTCTTACTAGTGCAGTCAACATCACACTGGAGGGTCTAGCTAGCACAGTAAGACACGAGAAAGAAATAAAAGGAATGCATATAGGAAAGGAAGGAGTAAAATTGTCCTTATTCTCAGACAACATGATCATCTACATAGAAAATCTGATATAACCTACAAAATATCTACTAGAACTAATAAGTAAGATTGCAGGATATAGGTTCAATACACAAAAATAACTGTGTTTCTATGAACTTACAATAAGCAATCAAAATTTGAAATTAAAAAATGCCATTTAGCAATAAATTGATATATTCAACAGCATAGGTGAATCTGAAAATAACTGTGCTGAGTAAAAGAAGCCATATCAAAAGGAACACATACTCTATGATTTCATTTATATAAACTTCTAGAAAATGCAAACTAATCTTTAGGGGAAAAAAGCAGATCAGCGATCGCCCAGGGACTAGGACGGGAGAGGGGGGGTCCAGTTGGAAGCAGTGGGAGGGAAGAATTAGAAAGGAGCAAGACTAAGCTTTGAGATAATAAATATGTTCATTATCTTGATTTGTGGTGGTTGTTTCATATTTGTCAAAACTTATCAAATTGTACATTTTAAATATGTGTAATTTATTGTATGTCAAAATTTTTAAAGGACATTTTTCAGTTTTTAAAGCAGGCTTTGGGCAGGTTTTGTTTTTTGTTTTTTTAATCTTCCCCTTGGTATGTCACCTTTTTTGTATCTCGCATTTGATCCTGGGTACTTTTTCCTATTGGGAGGAAAAAAATAACACACATAACACACCCAACTTCCGAAATATTAGCCTTCAGTCTAAAACTGGTTTTCTTTCACACATTTCCCTTTACAACTTATCTTGGCACCTTCCCTGTTATTCAATTCATCTCAGCTACTAGGGGTGTTGATGGGAGAGAGCTGGTTTCTAAGGTAACAACAGACAGGAAGGTACCACGCTTGGGAGGCTGGAGTGCACACCTGAGAGGTGACACCATAGACAACGCAGACCTCCCCTCAGTGGGAGTTAAGATGAGAAGTCCCTTCTCCACTGAATGCCTTGAGATCCTCAAAAGTGATGAGGGAGCAAATTTCTGCGGGTGATATCTCAAGGGACACTGAGAAGGGAGACGAAGACGTGAGAGCACTAAGATAGAATTTGCTGTTCACTGCATCATGGGAAAAATGACTCTCTGGAGGGCTGAGGAGTTAAACCGATGACCTCTACTTCCAGCTCCACCCTCCACAGTTTCTCCTCAATAAGCCCTGCACATCTTCTTTCTGATAAGCTTTTGTCTATGCATTGTTCTTTGTTTTGGTTTGGTTTTGGTTTTTTGGTTTTGTTTTTTTTTTTTCACCAGTGCCTGTAACATACAGCCAGTACAGTTGACAGTTAAGCATAGACTCTGGGGCCAAACTGCCTGTGTCCCCAGCTCTGTGACCCTGAGCAAGCTACTTTAGCTCTCTGAGCCTCTGTTTCCCATCTGAAAATGAGGATAATAACCACCTCAAAAGGCTGCTGAGATGGTCTAGTAGTTTAATACTCATAGTTTGTTTAGAACAGTATTTACATAGTAAGTACTATGTATGTTTTGGGTATTATTATTTGATATTTCTTCATATTAAAATTTTATTGGGAACGCGACAGGTTGAATGATCAGAATGTTCTGAGTGACAATGAAATGATATTTGAAACAGAGGTTTAATATTGGTTATTCTGGCTACCCAGAAGTATTCTAGAGAAATCTAAATCAGCTAAAAAATAAACCATAACATTTTCTCACCCTTAGGACTAAACAATATCTTAATTAAGCAAGCCTCTCCGCATCATTTTTCCAACTGATAAAGGTTGAAGAGGGATAAAAGATCTTCAGTAAGCAGTAGCACTGTCCCTCCAGTGGTGATTTTATTTGCTAGGCTTGTCTCCTAACAGCATCCCAGGAGAATGACTGAAACCTGGAGTCCATCTTTCTAGACTTTACTCCTGGTTTGGGCTGAGGCTGTCTCTGCATGAAAAAGTTGCTTCTCTAGAACTCACACTGGGAACCATTCAAGTTTCTCCATCACAGCTCTCCCTCAGCTATGCAATTAAATATTAAGTTTCTAGACTCCCTCTCAGAGGGAGAGGGAGTCTAGAAAAAAAAAAAAGTTTTTTCCTGTGCTCCTCTCACCTAAAAATGAGGAGATATGAACTCAAGCCTAAATGTATTAAACTAATGGGATTTCATGCAAATTACCTAAAACTTCTCGGTGCCATAGTTTCCTTAAGTGTAAATAAATTTAACCTAACAACTAATGAACATAACAATGAATGCCCTACCTATCCCACAGGATGTTGGGCAGAGAAGGTTCATTTATTAATAGAATTCTTGGAAAAAAGGTAAAAGGACTCTGTCGATTCAAGATATCACTTCTTAACGTTTATCCTGATTTTCCTGCCCAGCAATCTGTAGTTTACAGAGCCCATGCTTGACCTTACTTAATCCTTACAACCTGCAAACAGCAGGTCACAAAGCTAGAAAGGGATGCAGCCCCAAACAAATTCAGTTCTTTGGATTCCTAGTCTAGCGCTCTTTTCATTAACCAACAGCTGCTTCCAGATTCCTACAACCTAGTCTGTCTTGGGTACAATCTAATATTTTTTTTTCCCTGAACCAAGTCTGCAGTTCACTTAAATGACCAGCTAACTTCAGGAAGTTCTATCCTGCTAAGGCCACCCCCCCCATCCCCACAGTCTTCAAAGTGGAGTATACAAAGAGATACACTGCTCTACAAGAGGAAAATATTTAAGTGCATTCACAATAGTATTTAACAATAGTAAAAATAACTATTTAAGCTTTATATTAATATTTATTATTATTTATCTTTAATATACGGTCTGAGGCCTGACCTAGCACTCTCACCAGGTCACTGCTTCAGAAGTCATCTGTCACGTGCAGTATGTGAGATGTTTCCAGGAACCCAGAGTAATGCCACACACAGTTCAGACATTCAGTTTCTTTATAATGTATGCCATCCACTGGATAAAAATAAGCCTCTTAATTGCTACAAACGTTCCAATTTTTAGTAAAGACAGGGAAAATGACCATGAAAATTCTTGTTCTGCTGAGATTCATTGGTTATCTCCTGAGAGAGGCCTAAAAAGAGATACAGAACAAAGCACGGATACACATTTTTATTTTACAAAGTTCTATCAAGAATGGCTGGCAAGAGTATACTACCTAGCACTTATTTTCAAAAACAAAAAACAACAAAAATCCACTTAATCTGTCCCTTCAAGGTGAGGATGACAGTCTATTAACTAGTGGGAAAGTTACTGCTTTTCTAAAGAAACTCACACTTATTGAGAAAGCATTTGGAAAATGCCTGGCTGAAATGGTTCCAAAATTGTTATTTTAAAATTTATTTTTGGGTGGCACTGCACGGCTTGCATGATCCTAGCTCCCTGACCAGGGATCAAACCCGCACCCCCTACATTGGAAGCTGGGAGTCTTAAGCACTGGACTGCCAGGTAAGTCACTGTTATTTTTTTAATCACCAAAAACAGTGTGTTTCACCTGTAAAACTTTTGTCTGCACACTTGAAAACCAAGAAACAAAAATTTTAAATCTGTTTTAAAAATCTAAACGATACTTCCAAGGGGGTTTGGACCCATTTGTTAAAAATATAAAATGTAAAGCCTTCCAATCATTCAAGAAGCACTGATTGACTTAAGCTGTAAATTTACTAGTTGAATTTCAATTAAAAGCCTCTGCATCGTGGTGAATGGGATAGGAAGATGAGTTATCATAATTTAATAAATGCAATCAAGAATGCACTCCTTCTGCTTGACTCTACCTCTTTGACAAGCATCTTTTCCAGTCATGACAGCCATTAACGTTCACTAAAAAGTACGATTTTAAAATGCACTTCATCTTTATTTTAATCTTTTAATATTTCTACTCTAGAGCAAGATTTATAACATGTAATAAAATACATGTAAATAATTATTTAAAAATATTACATAGATTAAGAAAGCATGATAAGAAAAATGTTTGGTGACCACTGGTCTATCACCATAGAGGAAGTGTCCACATTTGGGAACATCATTTTTGCAGGTAGTATAGGAAGGGAATAAGCAACAAAGTCAGTAGAAATTTGAACTGTGGTGCCTCAGATTCCGGGCAGACCACCTGTCTTTGGGGATTCTGGCCTAGGGGTTGGTGGAGATGGGGTGAAGGTCTTTCTTTTATTTACCAACTTGTACCTGGTATAATTCAGAGGAAGGTTCTAGTTCATTCTGGGTCCTCAGCGGATGCTTGTTAGTTTCTTTTTCCTCTTGCTGTTTGCAAATTCATCACTTCTAACACTGCTGGGGTCACTCAGATCCCAAATGCTTATGGATGTGTGTGGGTAAATACACACATACATGTATTTTCCCCCAGAACAATCAAGGTGGTGTGGAAGGGAGAGAACATATGCAAACACACCACCTCCGCAGGGTATTTTACAATAGCATTTACCCAGGCAAGAAGACAAAGTTCACTCCCCAGTCCTAATGAAAAAGTTTCCTTTTTGTCTTAATTATTTTTAACCATAACGCTTGGGACCTTCTGACTAATGTCATGCTACTTGGAAAGATTTAGAAACCGTGATTCTTTGAGAGGGGGTTATGAAAATAGAACTGTCCTTGAAAGGATTTTCCATCGACTTCAAAAACACTTTACCCAGCCTGGTATTAAGATGCCCAAACAACCGGAGCGGGAAGAGCAGAAGGGTCTCTTCCCCCAGTGTCGGTGGGTGTTAGAAGTGAGGAGGACCACCGAAACGGGAGGAAAAGGTTAAAAGAGCTCCTGGCCCCCAGGCAGGGGGCCGCGACAAATTTTTGAAAAATAAGATGAGAAAAGAGGTGGAGGTAGTGTGAGCAGAGGCGGTGGGAGAGCAGGGGTAACGATGGTGAACGCAAAATCCAGTCCACGTGGGGAGGGGGCCTAGGAGCGCCGGGCACCGCAGCAGGGTGGGAAGAGAGGGAAGAAACAAAGGTCAGGTCTTGAGCTCAGGGCAGTAAAAGGGGGAAAAGCACCCAAGGGAAAGCAGCGAGAAGGCGGCCGGGGTGGTGACGGCGGCGGAGGCGGCGCCGTGTGACTCGCGGGGTCCGGGCCGGGGTCGACGGCGAGCCAGGCCGGGAAAAGCCAGGGATCCGGCTAAGCCCGGGATCGGCTAGGCCGCACCGAGGGGCAGGGCCAGCGACTGTGGGGCCGCGGAGGGGACCGGCCGAGAACCGGCGGCGAGGGGTCGCGTCGGGGCAGAGCGCACAGGGAGACCTAGAGAGGGGCCGGCGGGGCGGGAGCCGCGACCTCAGCTCTCAGGGAAGGGAAGGGCGGTCGGCTTCCCGCCCCCGCCCCTAACCGCGGCGTGAGGGGAAAGGCCGGCGGGCAGCGCTGGGAGGAGGAGCCTGCGGCCCCGCCCCCGCCGGAGCGAGGGAAGGAGAAAGGCTCGCGGGGAAGGAGGAGGGAGGGCAGCGCGGGGAGGGGGCGGCCGGCCGGGCCTGCGCCCGAGCGAGCGGCGAGCCGGGGGGGAAGGGGCCCGGAAGGAGGCGAGCGCGGCCGTGACGCCGGGAGCCGGACGCCCGCCCGTGCCGGCCTGCCGCCGCCGCCTTCCCTGCCTGCGCCCGAGCCCGGAGTCCCGCGGCCGTCGAGACCGGAGCGCGGCGGTCGGGCGTGGGGCGAGCGGGCGAGCGGGGCCGGGAGCCGGAGGCCGCCGGCGGTCCTGCGCGAGGCGCGGTGGGCTTCTCTGCCTGCGAGATTAGGCGAGGGGCGGAAAGGGAGGAAAAAGAGAGGCCGAGCGAGAGAAGCCAGGCGATCGGATTGTCCAAGAGGCTGGTGTGGAGGAATATCCCACCTCGAACTCAAATCCACAATAATAATCCAAACTATTAATAATAAGGGAGCAGTTTTTCTGGCCAGGCGAGAGGGAGAGCAGGGGGAACGGGAAGAAGCGAAATCTCCGTTTCATGGAGGCTGAGGCAAGAGAAAATTTCGGAGCCTGGATGTGGAGGAGCAAAACAGAACTAACTCAGGAAATTGTCTTTCAGAAAAAGGCCGAACCTAGGCTGGGAATCAGGCTGGGGTAGGTGGAGAAACCTGCAAGTTTAAAGGAAAAAGAAAAGGAGAGAATATTTTCAGAGATTTTTCTCTGGTTTGTGGTATTGCTACCATTTTAAAGGTAAAAAGCATTGCATTTCAGGTGTTCTTTGATTTTTTTTTCTTTTTTTGGTGCGATTGGCTCATTTAAGAATTTCAAAACCTTTCATATAAAAGCTTTTTTTTTTTTAAAGGAAATTCATAATTTTGGTTCCCGGGGTTGCACTGGACTTGGAAGGAGTGCTGTTGTGTACATACTAGTGTATGGTTTTATTTATTTTTTTACTGTGCAAATCAGCTGGAAGATTTTTTCCAGGTGTCAATTTGGATTTTTTTTTTTTTTTTTTCTTTTTGGTCCCTCAGTGTATTTGTTGTCGTTTTAAGCATTGGAGACCAGAGCATTATTTTTTCCCCCTTTGGAGCTTGAGGCTCTCTTGCCAACAGAAGGACAGCTAGGAAAACTAGATTAAAAGGATGGTTTTTATCTATATTTTGCAGTTAAGATTGATATTTTGAAGGCACATTTGTGATTTTTTTTTTTTTTTTTTAAGCCCATAGCGCTAACCTTGAAGAGATTTGTGGTTGGGTTTTTGGTTTCTAAGAAGGTCATAGTTTTTTCTCGTTTTCTTTCGGGTTTTTTCTGTTTTGTTTTTTTTAAGAGGGGGGGAGGGGAAAAGGGGGCTAAGGAAGGAGACCATGTTAACTGGTAGAAGTAGAATGGAGCTTCAGTTACCAGGGTCCTGAGAGCTGGAAGAAAAAGGATTCTGTCTTCAAGTTGGGAGGCCGTCCTCTCACCTTTCTTAAAAATTGCAAGCGATTCAGTCCTGATCAAGACATCAAAACTACAGGATTCTGGAACCGTGGAGACACTGAGAAACCATGAGTGTAAGGTTACCCCAGAGTATAGACAGGTAAGTTTGCTAATAATGTGGTTTTTCAACACTTACTGAAGGAATGACTGGGAGGGAAAGTGTTGCATTTTGATAAAAGGTTGCAAAAGAAGGGTCTGTGTGGGCTGTGGGAATTGGTGGGGTCTCTGGGGACTCTCTGGGCATGTGTGTTTATGTTCCCTCTGTGTGTGTCCATGTTCAAAACATATCTCCTGATTCAGTGTTTTTTAAATATAAACAGTAGACAGTGACGCCAGAAGTGGGGAAAGAGGGGGAAATGCTTTCCAGCCGCCTTTGACTTTTGCCAGGCCAGAGGCTGAATTTGAGTCCCTAACTTGCCAGCCTAGGGGTGGGAGGCGGGCACAGGCCTGGTCACGTGAGACCCCAAGGGTGATTGGGTCCGGCTTTAGGTGTCGGAGCTGCTGGGGGAAGGGCCCTGGTAGGGGCGTGGGCCTCCACGGGCTGGTTGTTGTGGAATGGTGGGGCTTGGTGATGGGGTGGATCCCATTTCTAGAATGCGGAGGATGTTGTTGGCCTGAATGATGGGACAGAAACACCCTTTGCACCCATACAGGTCTGGATTTTTACCAGTGGCTGATAATGGCCCCCAAAATGCATAGGTCAACACTAGAATTGCTTCCTCTCCAAGCTTGGGGTTTAATTGAAATCTGCCAACCAGCTGATGCTCTAGGTTAAATCTTCCAAGCCGTTTTGAATAAGCTTGACCCTGGAAAATGGGCCTTCCCTCTGCCTAGAGCCCGAAGGAGTTGTTTTAGGCTCTTAGGCCTGATGGGCAGAGGCACTGGCCCTTAGAGTCGGAGCACAGGATGCCCTCCCCCCCCCCACCTCCCCCAAGAGTCTGCCCAGTCGCCCCGTCACCGGTAACACTACAGTTTACAACTTTGTAAGGTGTCTGCCTTTTCCTTTCCTCTCCTCCTCAACCTTTTCTCCTTGAGAGTCTTTAGGGTAGTTTTGTGGGTGCTGGATGGATGGTTGGTTGGAGGACTGAACAAGCAAATGAAAGGACTGGGCCTGGAAAAAAAAAATTATTGGAGAGATAGGGAAGAATATTTTCAAGGGAACAATTGTTTTCTCCCTGTCCAGTTAACCTTTGATTATCCATGCTGATAATAATTTCTTTTGGGCTGTGGAATGTGGCCTAAAATGATACAATCTCTCTCTCTCCCAAACACTAATCTCTGTATTGCCTCAGAGTCCCGTTTAGATTAGTTCAGCAGTCCCCAGACGGGGACCTGACTTGGCAGTGGAGAGAAGGCAGACAGCCACAAAGGACAGATAGTATATGTGGCTGCTTGAACCTCCATCCCTTCCCCTTTTTGTTGGCTTCTCTTCAGTTTGACTCTTGTAAAGGGAGAACTGAAGCGTGTGTCAAGGCAAGAAGTTGAAATGGTTACATGACTGTCCTTCTCTTTTCATCCTCTTGGAATTTGGGAATTAGCGCACTTGCCTTTTTGAGATTTGGGGGTCAACTATTTCTGTGAATTCAGAGATGTGAGCAGATGGAAACCCAGGTGTTGGGGGTACAAGAAAAAGGCAATGAAGGTTCCTGGGCTAGTGTAAGATGCTCCTCTGGGAGTTTGCATACCCTCACAGTCTTCTCAGGATTTGTATAGCACGGTTTTTCTGAATGCTTTCATAGGAATGTATCTCATTTGAGCCTCCCAATAATTCCGTGAGACAGACAAATCAGAGGTTATTATTCTCATTTTACAGAAGGGGTGATTGAGGCTCATGGGGGATACCTGGCTAGCCCAGTGCCATCTTCCCTGACTAGTGGCAGAATCTAGACTCAGTCGCAGGTCTTCTGATTCTGAACCCGAGGCTCTTTCTCTTGCCCTACCCTGTCTAAGTAGGTTTGTATACTGGTCCTGTGGAATAGGGGCGGGGGCCCCGTTTTATTCTTTCTGGCAGTAAGGTAAGATGCTTTTCAGAACCCCCTTGCACTTGGGATAATGGAGCTTCGCAGGGTGAGAGCATTCCTCACCTCTACCACTACCCCAGTTCTCTTCCCCATTAAAGAATCAGTTCTGGGACTTGGGTCCCCTTCACGGTATCTCCAGTTGTATTGGATCGTACCCCTTTAGCAGTAGGTTCATTCTATTGGCTATTTTGACATCGCAGATTCAAGACCCTGTGGATTTTAAATAATTCACAGTTTTACACAATTTTACACCATACTGGAGAGATTGAGTGGAGGGATTTCAGATTATAGAGTCAGGGATTCTCTTTTAGTTTATCAATTTGCTGTTCAGAGAGCGTAGTGTAAGGTGCTGTGCTCAGTGTTTCAAAAAATTTAAGTGTGCAGTTCTTGCTTACAAAGAGCATGCAATCTACTTGAGGAACTAGGAAAGGTGTAAGACTCCTGAAGACCACATAAAAGCAACACTGGACTATAAGCTCTGTAAAGGTAGGAACTGTGTTTTGTTTGCTCAGTTATAGCCTGCATGCCTGGCTTAGTGCCTTGCTTGGGGTGAGTGCTCACTAAATATTTGACAAACGAATATTGGATTGAGTGAACATGTCAGCGTGTATAAATTCATCCGTTTCAGATTTTTCAACATTCATGTGTTAATTTCAAGTGTAGTCAAAGTAAGGTCAATTAGAGAAGGCTTCCTAGGTGATGCGTGTTTTCTAGGACATTATAAGCATGGAGGACCATGTCTATGGAGAGAGACTGTGGCTCGAAGAATAGAAGGCTGTGGAATATTTATCCAGCAGAGTCTTTAATCCCCTCTTGGGAAGTGACTTCTGGGTCCAAAGAAACATGAAGTATTTGCAGCTAATCTTGATCTTACAGTGTTAATCAGTTGCTAGCAAAAGATGGGCTAAATGGTAGCTGTTCATGTCCCTTTCAGTTTTTGTCCATGGACAATTTATTGCCTGTTAATGTGTGTTCTTCTCAAAAGTTTCTAAAAATGTGTTTGATATTGCAAGAGATAATAATACTGAATTATTTTTATAGGAATGGTAATGAGTTTTGCTAAGCCATCTATATCCATTTGCCTAGTTCTCCATGGCAAATGTTTTTGAGATGGCCAGATGGGTTAGGAGTTTGCATCCATAAAACAGCTTTTCTCTGTTCAGAGGTAGTTAGCTCATGTGAGGACCAAAGCAGATGGAGAAGTACTAGATTTAAGCTGAGAGTTCTTGGTTTGAGCCCTGGCATTCCCCTTAACTGTGTGATCTTGGGCAAATCACATGCCTCCTTTGGTTTCCTCATGTGTAAGGCAATAGCTCATTCATATGAAATGCTTTCCGGTTCACAAACATTTTCACATAGCTTGTCATTTGAGGATTGTAACACTTATTGTGTCTTTCTCACAGTGCTGTTGAAAGGAGCAAATCAAATTAGATAGGGACTTCCCTGGTGGTCCAGTGGTTAAGAATCTGCCTTCTAATGCAGGGGACGCAGGTTTGATCCCTCCTGGGGGAGCTAAGATCCCACATGCCGAGGGGCATCTAAGCCTGCGTGCCACAGCTACTGAGCCCACATGCTCTGGAGCCAGCATGCCACAACTAGAGAGCCCGAGCATCGCAACTACTGAGCCTGTGCGCTCTGGAGCTCATGTGCCACAACTAGAGAGAGAAGCCCGCACGCCACAACAAAAGATCCCGAGTGCCGCAACTAAGACCCGACGCAGCCAAATAAATAAATAAAATATTTTTTAAAAAAAAAACATTAAAACAAATCAAATTAGATAATATATTTCAAATTGCTTTCTAAACCAAAACTCTATAACTTTTAGATGGTCAACTCATGGATTTGATTTAACATCATGCACTACTTTCTGAACTGGCCCAAAACAAATTAAGAGTGACTGAAAGATCTTTCCATTGTTTTGAAGAATTTAACCAGAGTGAACAGGCATTTTTGTTGCAGAAGTGCATGAGGTTAGAAAGAAGGCATACTTTTCTAGTTCTAGTGGTCAGGGTTGGGTGATGATACTAGAATATGAGAAGGGGAAGGTTATTGAATCTCCTTCCCAGGAATTTTGATGAATGGGAGAGGCTTGAGCTACCTTGGCTTCCTTAGATGGGGATAAAAAGGATTTGTTTTATGATCTCTGGCTGTTCCTTGTTTTAGAAGCATATGACTTGCCTAATTCAGAATAAACCCAGAGCCAGCAACTGTTCCTTATCAGGGATCTGAGATTGAATGTAACTTTTCCCCAGCCTGTAGCCTTTTTTTTTTTTTTTTTAGAAGAGGCGAAATCTTTCATGAAGTGTATGGAGGAGGTGGGAGAAAAAGGCAGAGGAAGGAGGAAAGAGCCTTCAGGCTGAGGGGACGTTTGTAGAGAAGAAAAGCTGGTAGCCTAGGCTGAGGAGACTGGGCTTGTCTGAGAAGGAGGTGGGGGAGGTTCTTCCCACCTCAGGCTCCCCCTTTCCACTTCAAGTTCTTACTGAGCCCTGGGAACAAGAAACCCCCAGACATTCAGCTGAGTTTCTGCCTAGTCTAGAGGTTGGCCTCCCAGAACAGTGACAGGGATCCAGAACTACAAAGAGTAAGTTCCCTGAAATGCTGAGTCTTCTCCAGAATGTACCCTTGTGCTCTCCAGGCGTGAGATGAGAGATGGCAGTGGATTTGCAGATGAAACATTTGGTGATTAATCACCATTATGAACAGGAGCAGGCTGAGCTTACCTTCACATACTCAAAAACATTTCTGAAAGAGCACCCTTTGATGAACAAATTTATTTAGCTTTTTTTTTTTTTAAATAGTCAAAGTACTGTCAGAGTCCCTTTTGTTCTGTTTAGGAGGGTAGACAAAAAATGTGACAAGTTAAATGACAGTGAGTTCATCAAAAATAAAAAAGATTCTGTGAAGGTCACATGGCTAATCCCCAAATTGGTATAAAGACAAAAGGGTTCTAGAAACTCGCAACCTTCGTGGAATAGAGTTTGGAAACTTTTGGATAGTGTCTTTCGGATAGCAGTGATACCGCTTTAAAGATCTGGGAATCTGATGTAGGTGAAAGGGCTTTGTTAACGCTGAAGTTCCATAAAACGTAAGAGGAACGGTTTTAATCTATACTGACTGAATTTGCTTCACATCTTCATAGTGGCACTGCCTTTAAAAATCCATTTTATTGGTTTATTATTTTTAAAACTTAATTTCAAGATTTATCATGTGGTTTGGAAACCGTTTTCCCCATGGACTGTGCATTCTTCTTTTCTCAATCACCGTATTGGGAAAAGACCCAAGCATAGACCTGCTAGTGGCATCCAAGGTCACTCCTTTGCCCCATGGAGGGAAGCAGGACTACAGAAGTTGCAGATTGTGGTCTCAAAAGAAAAAAGTAATCATTACTTTATGAAAAGTCGTGTTAGATCCCCTGTGAAAAGAGGTTTGGAGTTCTGAGGGAAGACCCCCAGCATCCAAGTAAATAGATGAGTGAATTAGGGTAGCCAACCTCTCAGATTTGATTCCTTCTAGCTGTTATGTTCTTTGAGCCTCTGAAAACATAATGCCTGTGCCCTTTCTTTCAGTGAGCCGGGACTTTTTTTCAGGATTCCTATCTACCTTCCTGAAAACCAGTGAAAACGAAAGTTTGAAAAAACCAGGGAACAGAGCTGTTTGATGAAATGGGAGGGGAAAGTGGAAGAAGTACAGTGATGTGGAAGTGGAAGTGTGGGGAGGGGCGGGGAAATCTGTGGCCCCCAATAAAATTGGAGTAGGATTTGGAAGACATTTTCAAGGCCTGGAAGAACACCCAGATTTGTGGTCCTAAAACAATTGGACAGATTTGAGGGGAAAATCACAGAAGTCTTAAGTCTTAGGGGATCCTCCTCTTCCCTTTCCTCTTAACTCCAAGTAGGGCGTCTCCTGAGCTGGTCCAGAAGGTTGAGGGACTCCCATTTTCAGTGATCTCTTGTGGTTCCATGAGTTGAATAGTTGTAAATTCTTTTGAATCCCAATTTTTCCTTTGCTACAATTTTTTTTTTAATTTTTTTTTTTTTTTTAGTGAATGAGAAACACTACATTTTCTTTTTTTTTTCCTTAATTTATTTATTTATCTATTCATGGCTGTGTTGGGTCTTCGTTTCTGTGCGAGGGCTTTCTCTAGTTGCGGCGAGCGGGGGCCACTCCTCATCGCGGTGCGCAGGCCTCTCACTATCGCGGCCTCTCTTGTTGCGGAGCACAGGCTCCAGACGCGCAGGCTCAGTAATTGTGGCTCACGGGCCTAGTTGCTCTGCGGCATGTGGGATCTTCCCAGACCAGGGCTCGAACCCGCGTCCCCTGCATTGGCAGGCAGATTCTCAACCACTGCGCCACCAGGGAAGCCCCTTTGCTACAATCTTTTTTTTTTTTTTTTTGGCTCCACTGTGTGGCTTGCGGGATCTTAGTTCCCTGACCACGACCAGGGATTGACTCCAGCCCAGTGAAAGCGCCGAGTTCTAACCACTGGACCACCAGGGAATTTCCTCCTTTGCTACAATTTAAGTCCATCTTCCTGTCTTTTACTTCTGATTTCAACATAGGCCCTAAAGTCACTAGTATCCCTCTGTCGTCTTTATTGACTTCTTCAGGATTCTCCTCATTCTAAAGAATAGCAAACTAAGACGTGAATATGTGAGAAGGGGGCTTTGAAAAGTTAGGGTGAAGTGATTTCAGAGTCCTGATTTCCAGCACTTTGTCCTCCAGTGTTTAAAGCTACCATAAAATGGTGCAATGGGATCTATAGTCACCAGTCGTGGACTGGCATCAGATCACAGAGGGAACGGGACCAATCTAACAACCTTCCGGAGGATGACCTATGATCTGTGGCACTTGCAGTCAGTCGGTTGGACGGCAGATATTTATCAAATAGCTCCATGCACAGCCCAGTTCTTAGTGTTCTGATAGATAATTTGCAAGAATGTGGAGCTTACATTCTTGTTGGGAAATGTAATTAATGAAACAACACAAAACAATAAAAAGATAGTACATCATTACTGAATCTTGATGTATACCAAAAAGGTACATTTAGAGACGAGTAGAAAGTTGGTGCTAGTGGGAATAGCCAGGGGAGGGGTGGTTAGAAATTATTTAGGTTGAAGAAAGAGAGGAAGCTGTTTCAGACAAGGGGAACAACGTAAGCAAAGGTTCTGGGGCAGAACCAAGCATGGGGTGGTCTCAGGATGGTAAGAGTGTTGGTCTTTGTAGAGCAGAGAGAAATTAGGTTGTCAAGGTGAGTATGGTGGGAGTGTCGGGGGGATAAAGATATTCAGACTGGATGTGGTAGGAAAAAGAGAACCAGCAAGGTTTGTGTAATATATGGTGATAAAAGGAATGTTTAAGGAAAGAATTCTAATATTATTATGTAGGTGGGAAGAGAGCAAAAGATAATGTGAGAACAAAGAAGGGCAGGATTTGAAAGACATTTTGGAAGGAAAACCAACAGAGTATGTATGTTAAGGCTGAATCAGATTTGGTTCCCAAGTTTTGGAGACTGGCTATTGCTAGAGAGATTAAGACCATCATTAAAAGTCATTCTGCCTCCCATTGGTACCCAGCAATTCACTGAACATAGCATATCGAATGATACTTATCTTGCTGAGGCCCTTAGGTTAGGCTGTTTCTACCAAATAGATTTAGAGGTCTTCAGTGCAGTCTTCTAAAGAGAGGGAGAGAGGGCAGTGAGTTCTGAGAGCTCCCTTAGGAAATGGGGTCATGATTTGAGGAGATTAGCATATATTTGATATCCTGATTAATTAATCATACCCCACTCCCCCACTGCAGACCAAACTCCAGGGCTCAAGGGATATCTCTGCAGAAACCGTCCTAGTAGCATGATTATAGAGAGTATAGGACTTGAAGTGAGAAGAGCTTTGTGTGAGTCCCAGCCCATCCGCTGACTAGCTGTGCGATATGTGTAAAAGCATTTTGTGAATTCTATAGTGCCAAACGTTTGGTGAGTGTTGTTGAGGCATTTGGTTTGGCAAGGACCCCAGATTGGCCTGAACTCTCCTCAGCTGCCGCGAGAAGACCTGTGCTTGGGTGCTGAGACCTGTGCTGATTCTAAACTGAGAACCGACAGGCATGGCCCTGGGAACATACTGAACAAACACAGGACGGTACTAGCTAAAAATAAGGTGCGGAAGATCTCGTCCTAAGTCGATCCTTTTTCGCTGGAAACCTTCTTTGCACGGTGTCTTTCCTTTCCAGCTCGAACTCCCCAGCTTGGGATCCATGCCTTCTTGCTTCAGCCCACATCTCACTAATTGTAGGTCTTATTACTGTCCCCTACCATCCCGCTTCAGGTAGGCTAGCCTGTTTCCCAGGCCCACATCACTCTTTCCACATCTTTATATGAGTGTTCTCTTTCTCTCCCCAACTCCGGCTAGTCTTAGTTCCTTCAAGGTGACCTTTTCTGGTTAATATCATCAAACTCTATAGTACATTTATATTATTCAGCATTCCTTTTGCACATACATATAGCTGTTGGACTCATTATCTTTTATATGTTGGTATAAAATACTTTATATAAAAGTTCTAGCAGAATCCCTAGCACATGGTCGACTATTATAAATAAATGTTGGTGCTCTTCCATTCTTTGCATGTTTTATGTTGGTTATTGTGTCTTATCCTGTTTCGCAGGGTTCAAAAGCGATGTCTCTTCATTTTTCTAGATTGTCTTCTAGTGCTCAGTAGAGTTCTCTACTCCTCCCTACGGTTACCTGACTTGAACTGTAGTTGTTCATTCTTGACATAACCAATTCCCTCCATGCCTACCCAAGGGATTTCAAGAAAGCAACTCTAAACATTGCTGCTAGGAAGGGAGACCAAGAATCCCCCTTGTTCTTACTGGGTGCTAGGTCTTGGGCACTTGGTATTTCTTCTAGGGACAGAGCAGCCTTGTTGGGTTGCTTGCCTTCAGCTTCTCCCAGCTCTCGGGGGATTTCCCCATTGGCGGCCTGGTTTCCGGGCTGCTGTTCCCTGCAGGGGTCTGACGGGGCACAGGGCCCGCCCTGCCATTGTCCTGCCTGCCCCAGGCTGGCCCCATTCATCTCCCAGAGCACAGCCCTCAGAAGCTTCCTTCCAAGAGACTGCTGCTGCAGAGAAAGGCCACTGTTGTTCTGGGGGGAGGTGGCTGGAGAGAGTGTAGTAAATAGCTTTGTGAATGGGACCTTGTATGAGACTAGAACCGCAGACCCTTTTCTCCTCCGAGCCCTAGGGATGGGGGCAGAAAACCACTTGGGCTTCAGTGTGTTCACAGGAATAGGGTCTGAGGTTTAGGAATACTCATGCTATCCCTCAAATAAGATTGGTCCATTTAACAAGTCTTCACTGGCTGGTGCCCCTCAAAGCACTAGGATTTCAACATGAATAAGTTGCTTACCCTGCCCTCTGGGAGCCTGTGGTTTTGTGTGGGGAGACGCAGGCGAGCAGGAGTTGTATGATACCACCCTGAACTCTTCTGTGATATCAGTTGAAGCAAATGGGAGGGACAGTAAAGAAACTTTCCTGGAGGAAGTGACCTTTAATTGAGGCCAGAAAATGAGAGCCAGGCTTGAGCGAGGGAAAGTCCAGGCAGAGGGAACAGCATGTACTGAAGACAGAAGAAAAGGAAGGACATGGTGTAGCGGGAGCTGAAAGTAGCTATGGTCTATAGCGAGACCTTGGAACAATTAATTAAATGAAACAGGAGTGTACAGGAGCTAGGGCCTGGGAACCATGTAATCCTCCCTATTAGGAGTTTTGGACTTTATCCTGAGGGCAGTGAAGCACCATTGCAAGACAAGTAGGGAGTGACATGGTAAGATAGGCTTTTAGAAAAACAAGATCACCCGACTGCAGTGTGGACGTTTAAATTGAAAGAACAAAAGAACAGAGAGGGAGGACAAATTAGGAGCCCATTGTGGTAATCTGGGCAGGAGGTGAGGGTGGCCTCTACTAGGGAAGTGACAGTGGAGATGGAGAAAAATGAAGGATTAGAAGACTAAGTAGTTGGTTATGGGGGGTGGAGGGCGTGAAGGAGAGCGGGGGCAAGGATGACAGCCTTTTCCTTGGCTTGGGCTGCTGGGTGGTACTATTCAGTGAAAAGGGGAACTGAGGAGGAAGAGCATGATTGAGGGAAGAAGTCCCTTTTGGACATGATGAGTTTGAAGTGCCTGTGGGAGATCCCAGGGAAGCTGTTCAGTAGGTTGGCAGCTGGTTATACGGGCCTGGAGGTCAGGAGGGCGTGCTGGGATGTGGGTCATCAACATCTGGACCGAATGGTGGAAGTGTGAGGCTGTCCAGGGACAGGGTGTAGAGTGAGAAGAGGGCCTTGGACAGAACCCTGAGGGGCACTGCATTCAAAGGTGAGGCAAAGGAAGAGGATCCCACACAAGAGACTGGTGGGGAGTGGCAGGAAAACAGGAGCCAGGGCAGTGTGGAATCTCAGAAATGAAGGGAGGGAGTGGCCAGCAGTGTCAAGTGCTCCCAAGAGGCAAAGGATGGAAAGGATAGAGAAGTGTCTGGATTTAGTAACTAGGAGGATTTTCATGGCCTTGGGGGGATGTGGGGAGGAGCCAGTTTTCGGTGAGTCTAAGAGGGAAGAGGCAGTGAGGACAGGGTGATAGTCTGGTCAATTCTTTTATGAAGTTTGGTCAGAAAGAAGAGGAGAAAAAATGGAGCCCCTTAGTCCCCATCAATAGGCCTTTGAGTTCATTTTTTTCAAGGTAGAGCTAGGTTGTCTTAAGTCAGAGGTTAGCATACATCAGAGTCTGCTGTGGGAGAGGCAGGAGGGGAGATGTGTGACAGGATTAAAGGAAAGATCAGACCCAAGAGAAGAAGTCAGTTTTTAAAGTAGGGGAGGACACAATTGACAGGGAGAGAAAGATGGAAGGTTTATAAGGCCAAGATAAGAGTGCCATAATGATGGCGCTCCTTTTTATTTCTGCGGTATGATATGTAGTTTGCAAAGCGTTTTTGGTCTGTTATCTTATTGAGGTGGTCCAGGCAAGTATTTGCATTCCCATATTATAGGTGGGGAAACAAGCTCAGGGAGGCTTTAATGATTTGCCTAAGTCTGTAAACTAGTAAACAATGAGATTGGGATTAAAAAAAAAAAATCTGTGTTTACGGAGCCCTAGCCTAGTGCTCTTTGCATTTTCCTGTCCCCCTGGGCCAGGCTCACTGGTAAAAATGTGTAAATCTTTGAGGGAGCCAGACATCAGGTTTGCTTGACACAGTTGAAGGGTGTCCTCCAGGAAAAGAGATCGGTAAATCGGGAATCAAGTCTCTTGAGTATTTAATCTCTTCCCGATAAGCTTTCCTTGTCCATGGCCTCCCCATAGGACCTGAGGTTTGCATTCACTATCCAAGAGGAAGGAAACTCCCCTCCCTCTCTGCCTCCTGGTTGGTTAATGATGGGGAAAGAGTGGCACTCTGGGGCCAGGTAAGTTCAGTGACTTTGGGAAGAATAAAATCTCAGAAGTGACTGAGCATTCTTCCACTAAGCAGTGTGGCACCTTTAAACTACTCAGGGGCCTTATCTGTGTGTACCCTGCGGTGCCTGGACTGTGTAGTGAATGGGTGCTCAGTAAAGTTTTACTAAATGAATGGATACAATATTTATTTATTTATTTGGCCGCAGTGCAGCATGCAGGACCTTAGTTCCCTGACCAGGATGGAACCCACACCCCCTGCAGTGGAAGTGCGGAGTCGTAACCACTGGACCGCCAGGGAGGTCCCTGGATACAATTTTTTAATTAACAGCTTTATGATATATAATTCACATACCATAAAATTCACCACTTTAGAGTGTGCAATTCAGTGGGTTTTAGTATATTCACAGAGTTGTGCAACCATCCCTATTATCTAATTCCAGAAAATTTTCGTCACCCCAAACGAAACCTCGTATCCCTTAGCAGCCAGTCTCCACACCACCCAACTAGCCCCAGGCAACCATGAATCTACTTTCTGTCTCTATAGATTTGTCTACTCTGGACATTTCCTATACATGGAATCATATAATATGTGGCCTTTTGTGCCTGGCTTCTTTCACTTAGCATGATATTTTTCCAAGTTCATCCATGTTGTAGCACATATCAGTACTTTATTCCTTTTTATGGCCAAATAATATTCTGTTGTATGGATATACTACCTTCTGTTTATCCATTCATCAGTTGATGGGCATTTGGGTTGTTTCCACTGCTCGACTGTGATGCATAATGCTGCTATGAACATTTGTGTACAAGTTTTTGTGTGGATGTGTCTTTTCATTTCTCTTGGGTATATACCTAGGGTGGGAGTTGCTGGATCATATGCTATCTCTGTGTTTAGCATTTTAAGGAACTACCAAACTGTTTTCCAAAGTGGCTGCACCATTTTACATTCCCACCAACAAACTGTGAGAATCCAGTTTTCCCACATCTTCACCAATACTTGTTTTTTTGTCTGTCTTTTTGATTATAGCCATCCTAGTGGGTATAAAGTGGTACCTCATTGTGATTTTGATTTGCATTTTCTTAATGACGTTGAGCATCTTTTCATGTGCTTATTGGCAATTTGCATGTCTTCTCTGGAGAAATGTCTATTCAAATCCTTGGTCCATTTTTTGTTTATTTGTCTTTTTAAAATATTTATTTATTTATTCGTTTACTTATTTATTTATTTGGCTGCGTCAGGTCTTAGTTGTGGCACACGGGATCTTCGTTGCTGCATGCAGGATCTTTCACTGCAGCCCTCGGGCTTCTCTAGTTGCAGCATGAGGGCTCTAGAGCGCACCAGCTTAGTTGCCCCGCGGCGTGTGGGATCTTAGTTCCCCAACCAGGGATCGAACCCGTGTCCCCTGCATTGGAAGGTGGATTCTTAACCACTGGACCACCAGGGAAGTCCCTGTTTATTTGTCTTTTTATTGTTGAGTAATGGATACAGTTTTAAGCTAAGTCACTTAACCTTGCTAGGCCTCTCAGTTTCATCAGTCGTAAAATGGGAGAGTTGGATTTGATCTCTGAGATCCATCCAACTCTCATGTTAATCTGTGGAACTTCGGTCACTCCTTTAAGGTTCTACTCACCATGTTGCAGTACAGACTAGTTGTTAGGAGTATGACTTTTGTGTCAAATAGGCCTGGGTTTCCTGTTACTCAGTCCCTCTCAGCCTCAGTTTTTCCTTTTGGAAAATGAGAAAAAGAGTATTTCTCTCATAGGGTTCTTGCAAAAATTAAGTAAAAGTAATGCATGTAAAGTGCTTAGCAAAATACCTGACATAGTTAAGAGTTCAGTATATGCTAGTTATTATTATTATCTCATTACTACCTCCTATCTTATAGTCTCTAGTTGGATGAGCCAGGTCCCCATCCCTTAGGTGTGACTTAGCTGTCCTGGTCATGGAGGTTTTGCACAGATCAGTATTGTTCAAAATATCCATTGCTGCATAACAGACCACCCCAAACATTGGCTTAACATAATACTAATTATTTTGCTCAGAATTCTGGGGGTTGACTGGGTTGAGCTAAGCAGTTGTTCCCAATTGGGATGTCTCAAACAGGTGCAGTTATATAGGGGCCGACCTGGCCTGGGCTTCAAAGACTTCTTCACTGTGGCCCCTGTGTTGGGAAGACTCAAGACAGCTGAGAGCTGAAACAGCTGGAGCTCCTCGACTCTCTGTCTCTCTGTCTCTGTCTCTGTCTCTTTCTTTTCCTCTCTCTGGAATCTCTATAGATTCTCTTTCCACATGGTGGGGTGAGGGTAGCCAGACTTCTTACAGGGTGACTGAAGGCTCCCAGAGCAGGCATCCCGTGATACTTGCAGAGGCTGCATCCCTCTTTATGAGCTAGCCTCAGAGATCACATGGTGTCAGTTTTGCCCTACTCTTATTAGTGGAGGGAGTCACTAAGGCCTGGCCAGGATTAGGGAAGGGATATGGACACCACCTCCTGATGGGGAGTGGCATGAAGAATGGGAAATACTGTTGTGGTTACTTTTGGAAAATTCAGCTTGCCACAGTCACTTAATTTCTTTATGGTTAATTTTTGTCCCTCCTGTCCTTCAAATACCACTTCCAAACTTACTTACTAGTGAAGTCTTACCTGATTAACTGCTTGATTCAGGTTTCTCCTTTTTCCTGTATCTCTCACCACATAAACCCCTGTTGATTCTTATGTCATATCTGCTTATCTTTTCTGTCATCTGTAATACTCCTGTAGTACTTACAACTGAGCTCTGTGCTCTTTAAGTGGTGTCAGCTAGTGCCCTAAATTCTCCAGTTGGGGTTTTTCCAATAACTTTAATCGGCTAGTGTTCAAGTGTTGACTGGTTCTCTCTTGGTTAACATTTCTTGCAACTTTTCAGACTTACTAACTGCTAACTCTAATCCACCTGGCACTGTAAAGAAACCCAAGTCCTGCACCCTTTTGTTCTCTCATATGACACTACATCCAACCGTATAAGTATATAGAAGGGTGGATAGGGGAAGATCCGGAATAGCAACTGGCATTTGTCCAGCACTTTACTATTTTTTGGAAAGTGCTTTAACAGTCATTCTGATATATACTTACTACAGTAATTTTTTCCTTTATATACGAGAACACTGAGGCTCACGGGAGTTGAGACTTGAAATCACAACTGTAGTGAACCTAGGTCCCTGGCTCTAAATCCTGGGCTTCCTCTCCTTGGTTGAGGAGGGTGTCTGGTTTGGGCCCGGTGTAACACTCTTAATCACCCAGAGCTCCGGGGAGCCCCGCAGTACTGATCTCAGAAATCGCTTTCCATCTCCTAGTCTTTGCTGAAGGAGGTATACTCTGACAAAATCTTCTACCATTCTAGCCCTACCTTCTCTGTAACAGTCATACAGTGGTCTGGGACTCTGAGCTGTGTTTTCCTCCCATGGTCTCGCCTCTTCCGCTTTTATTCTTTACACCAGAGATTGAGTTCCTTGGGACCCCTGTGAGCTTGGTTACTTTGGAAAAGGATCTTCCCAATTGGGGAAAGTGTGTGTGTGTGTGTGTGTGTGTGTGTGTGTGTGTGTGTGTGTTTTCTAGCAGGAGGGTCTGAGAAATAGTGCTTATAGGCTAGGAAGCATGGAATGAGCAAAAGGCTGGGAAGGCAGCTAGAGAAGATAGAAAAAAAAAAACCTCCCAAAGTGGTTAAAATTCTCTTGTCTTCAGCTGAGGGAGAGTAAAGTCAGATGCAAAACTGATACTTTCTCTGCATCTGACCCTGCTGGTGATCTGCCACTGACTCCAAATTGATACTTGTGTCATCAGGGGCTCTTGACTGAGAGTCTGCTTCATTTCATTTCCTGTCTTGGTGATCCAATGCTTGGGGAGTTTTATTAGGGTTCTGTTGGAAGAACTAGGACACAAACCAGGCAAAGGATAAGAGCCACTTAATATAATAATCCTTGCAGTACCAAGCATTTATACAGTGCTTTTATTCCTCAAAGCACTTTCCGTCTATTGTTGTACTTTAACCTCACTATATACTTGTGAGGAAGAGCCTAGGGCATGAGGGAGGCATCTCTCTTCAGCTGGCTTAGTTTCTGTTTCTTCCTCTCCCTCCTTGGAGGTGGGTTCCCCCAGGACACACTGTTTCTTTTCTTTTTTTTTTTTTAATTTATTTACTTATTTATTTTTGGCTTCATTGGGTCTTTGTTGCTGCTCATGGGCTTTCTCTAGTTGTGGCGAGCGGGGGCTACTCTTTGTTGCGGTGTGCAGGCTTCTCATCGTGGTGGCTTCTCTTGTGGTGGAGCACAGGCTCTAGGCGCGTGGGCTTCAGTAGTTGTGGCTCGCGGGCTCAGTAGTCGTGGCTCGCGGGCTCTAGAGCACAGGCTCAGTAGCTGTGGCGCAGGGGCTTGGTTGCTCCGTGGCATGTGGGATCTTCCCGGACCAGGGCTCGAACCCGTGTCTCCTGCATTGCCAGGCGGATTCTTAACCACTGTGCCACCAGGGAAGCCCAGGGCACACTGTTTCGATAGCTCTTTCCAGCTTTTGGAATTGCCTCCCTTCTGATACAACTTAGCTCCTCTGTCTTTCCCATGAATGGGGTGCCTTCCCTCCCTGGTGTTTATTGACAGGGGAGCCTGCTCATCTGTGTGGCCGTCCTGTCTGTCACCATCAATCTCATGGAGAGCCTTTTATATGAAAGCTACAAGATTAGAAAATAAATTGGCTGAGGCAGGATTACTGACTCAGGGGGCTAGGAACCCACAGCTTCAGGAGGGCATGGAGAAGGGGTGGTGAGGAGGGAAGGATGAGATAACAAGCTGGCAGCATGAATCCTACTGGAATCTGAGGTTCTTCTTCCCTCTCTACCAGATTTATCCCCCATCTCATTCTGGCTGCCATCATCTCCATCAGCATCTACTCCTGCCCTGTATTATGTGCTTATCCCTCTTCTAGATGCCTTGGGGAAGATAATGGAGACTAGTGGTCCCTGACTTTAGGGAACCTAAAGGCTAGTTGGGAAGGTACCTGCAAAAGATCTAAGAACCCTTAAGCAGCAAGGGTGGAATAAAGGCATCACAGCTCACAGCCAGGGAGCTTACTGTCAGCTTGGTAGAGATAAGGAATCTCCTCTGCTTTCTGATTTTACCTTCAAGTCTTATTTGGCAATTAATTGACTTCAGCAGGAAATGTGTATTGATCCCAGGTTGGTATGTCAGCATTGTGCTAGAGGTTATGGGGATTTAATATTTACAGGCAGATATTTAACCTGAGATATGTGTTCAAAAAATACGAAATGAATAATAAAGGAATAGTCACTCAAGATGCCAGAGAAGTGACGTATCTGATGCACCTTTTAAAAGATTTTCTCTGGTATTACGAATAGACTAGGGGTTCAAGAGAAAAGCAGGAAGGACTATTAAGCTCTTGCAGTAATCTAGGCAGGAGATGATGGGCATAATTACTGAGTTAAAAATCGCTACCGTTTTTACTGTGGCACAGATACAAACATCTTTTTTTCCCCCTTAACCAACAGACTGTGCTTTTATTTTTAAAATTGAGGTAAAATTCACATAATATAAAATTAACCATCTAAAATATACAGGTCAGTGGCATTAAGTACATTCACAGTGTTGTACAACCATCACCTCTATCTAGTTCCAAAACATTTCATCTCCCCAAAGGGAAACCCCTTACTCATTAGCAGTCATTCCCCATTCTCCCCTCTCCTCTACCCCTACAAATGTCTTAAACTTAGGAATAGGGTAGGTTTCTATGGGGTTTTGTTCCCTTCCCCCATACATCTTAGCTTTAATATATCTTTATTGGTCAGAGATGAAAAGCAAATTGTTTATAAATGTACCCTAAAGTCAAGAGATAAATACATTAGATGTAAAATACATAGCAGGCTGGGCACCTCCCATACCTGCAGACAGGATTTTTGAGGATTAGTGAATTGGCTGATTTAATTGCTACCTCATCTAACCTTCATGACTTCACAATCCACAGCTGTTTATTTGCATCATAATAATCCCTTGTGTTTGTGCATTACTTTGCAGTTTTACAGTTTGAGTGTTTTCACATATATTCTTTTTTTTGTAACAGCTTTATTGAAATATAATTCACATGCCATAAAATTCACACTCAAGGTGTGCAACCATCACCACTATCTAATACCAGACATTTTCATCACCCCAAAAAAGAAACCTTACACCCATCACTTTCCATTCCCCTCTCCCCACAGCCTCAGGCAACCACTAATCTACTTTCTGTCTCTATAGATTTGCATATTCTGGACATGTCATATAAATGGAATCATACAATATTTGTTCTTTTGTGTCTGGTTTATTTCACTTAGCGTATTTTCAGGTTTCATCTGTGTTGTAGTATGTGTCAGAATTTTATTCCTTTTTATGGCTGAATAATACTGTATTCCATTGTGTATATATACCATCTTTTGTTTATTCACCTGCTGATGGACACTTGGGTTGTTTCCACATTTTGGTGATTTTTTTTTAATAAATTTATTTATTTTATTTATTTACTTATTTGGCTGTGTTGGGTCTTCGTTGCTGCATGTAGGCTTTCTCTAGTTGCAGTGAGCGAGGGCTACTCTTCGTTGTGGTGCGCGGGCTTCTCATTGCGGTGGCTTCTCTCGTTGCAGAGCACGGGCTTCAGTAGTTGTGGCTCGTGGACTCTAGAGCACAGGCTCAGTAGTTGTGGCACAAGGGCTTAGTTGTTCCGTGCCATGTGGGATCTTCCCGGACCAGGGCTTGAACCCGTGTCCCCTGCATTGGCAGGCAGATTCTTAACCACTGCGCCACCAGGGAAGCCTCACATTTTGGTGATTTATGAATAATACTGTTGTTAACATTGGCGTACAGGTATATGTTTGAGTCCCTGTTTACAGTTCTCTTGGGTATATACCTCATAGGAGAATGACTGGATCATATGATAGCCCTGTGTTTAGCATTTTGAGAAACTGCCAAACTGTTTTGCAAAGGTGGCTGCACCATTTTACGTTGCCACCAGCAATCTGTGAGGGTTTCTAATTCTCCACATCCTCTCCAACACTTGTCATTATTTGTCTTTTTTATTATAGTGGGTGTAAAGTAGTATCTCATTGTTTTGATTTGCATTTTCTTAATGACTAATGATGTTGAGCATCTTTTCATGTGCTTCTTGGTCATTGTATATCTTCTTTAGAGAAATGTCTTATGCTAAACCAACCTTGCATTCCTGGGGTAAATCCCACTTGGTCATGGTATATAATCCTTTTTACATGTTGCTGGATTCAGTATGCTAGCATTTTGATGATAATTTTTGTGCATATAGTCTTATTTAATCTTCAGACTAGCACTATGAGATTAGGGTTCCCATGAAAAACTGAAGCATAAATTAAGCAGTTTTCCTGTGACTGCATAGTATCAGGACTAGAATAGGAAAGTAAGACTTTTGAATTTAGTCTAATTTTCTTACCACTGCTTTACTTTGCCCCTCTTTTTAGCATAGATAACCAACAGTTGTTTTCATTTATTTGGGCTGTTTTCCTTTTTTGAAATCCTATCATTATTGCTTAGATTGAAAACTCCCATTACATGGCCACACAATTAAGACTTAATATTAGATGCATTTTGAATGATAATGAAATTTATATCCTTGATGGTTATTAATTTGATTTTAAATGTGTCCTTGTCATTGTCTCTTTTTTGAATGAGGAACATGGCAGAGGAAGGATGTATCTGTGATTCTTCTCTCTTTTTTAGTGCTCAGCATTTGCTGTGCCCAAATAAATACTAAATAAAGGCTTTAGGACTGGAAGGATGCATCTCTATAGTGCCCACCTGAAAGCATCTAAGAACAGCTTATTCTGCTGGCCTAAAATCCTCTTGAACAGCTCTCTTCTACCTGAATTGTGTACCCCATCACACCTGTCTCTCTCCCTCCTTCCTAAGTAGCAACTGGTTCATCAGAGACTGTAATTGCTGAGAATTTACTGACAGAATCTCAGCATTAAATCTTTGGCTTTTGCCACCTTTTCTCATGTGTGCATAAGCAGGCTATAACACATTTCAGATTGAGGTACAAGCATTTAGAGACCCAGAAAAGCTCTTCTGGAGAGCTCATGAGAGTGAGTGGGGAGCACGTGGGCAGACATTTCCCTGTAAGTATATAACATTGGTGGATATGTGTGAATGCTTTTGAATTCTTATTGTCTACATGTAATTCAATTGCTTTATCCATGTCAGCGTTGTAATTTATCCTTGCCACCTCTGAACTCCTTAGCTCCTGCTCTAGTAAAAAATAGGGGGGGAAAAGAGTTTATTTTAACGTTAGTCAAAGCCCAACATCCCTAGATATATCTTCTGAAAAACAAGACCACGTGTTCAATTACAAAGGCAAATGAAAATGCTTTTTGTATTATATGTTTTTGCTGAATACTTGGGCGGCCTCTCCATTAATGTGGGTATTTAGGACTTGCCTGTGCATCAATTGATTAATCATTTGTATGTGTAAAGAGATAGAATACAAGTGTGTATGTACATACTGCGATTTTCTCCTGTTTTAAATCCAGAAGCCATTGCCTCATTTTATGGTCTAGCAGCACTGTGACCTGGATAATGAACAGAATGTCTTGGGACACACTTGTGTTACCAGTTAATAGAGACTTCCTGCATCTCTGTAATTGAAAAGGGCAATGTTTAGTTTCCAGTGTGGACTCAGAATATTTTTTTTTCCCTTAATACGTTTTTTTTTCCTTTTAATAGTTTTATTCTGGTATATTTGATCTACAATCAATGTATACATTTACAGTATATAATTTGATGCACTTTGGCATTGTGTACACCTGTGGCACTATCCCCACAGTTAAGACAAGGAGCATACCCATCACTCCGAAAAGTTTCCTCATGCCCCTTTGTAATCTCGTTCTCTCTCTTCTCTTCTTTCCCATCCCCAGGAAACTATCCTTGGGGATTTCTTTTCTATCACTGTAGATTAGTTCACATCTTCTGTAACTTTATATAAATGGAATTATACTCTATGTCCTTTTTTCTTGCCTGACTTCTTTCACTCAGCACAATTATTTGAGGTTAATCCATGTTGTTGTATGTATCAGTAGTGTATTCTTTTTTTATTGCCGAGTTTTATTCCATTTTATGGATAATTTGTGTATCTGGTCTCCTGTTGATGGACATTTGGGCCACCACAAATAAAACTGCTATGAACGTTTATGTACAAGTCTTTGTGCGGACACATGTTTTCCTTTTTCTTGTGTAAACCCTAGGAGAGGATTGGCTGGGTTGTATGGTAAGTATATGCTTAACATCATAAGAAATCGCCAAATTGTTTTCCAAAATGGTTTTACAATTTTACATTCCCACTAGACAATGTATGAAAGTTCCAGTTGTTCTACATCTTGGCCAACACTTGGTATGGTCAGTCTTTTTAATTTTAACCATATTAGTGTGTATGTAGTAATATATCTTATTGTGGTTTTAATTTGCATACCCCTCATGACTAATGACGCTGAACATTTTTTATGTGCCTGTTTGCCATGCATATGTCCTCTTTGGTGAAGTGTTTGTTCAGGTCTTTTGTCCATTTTTTAAGTGGGCATAATTGCTCAGTATTAACTCATTTATTAAATTGTAAGAGTTCTTCGTGTATTCTAGATACAATTTCTTTGTCAGATATGTTTTTGCAACTATTTTCTCCCAGTGACATGCTTTTTCGTTTTCGTAACAATGTCTTTTAAAACTTGTTTCACATTTGCATGCAGCAAAATACAGTGTCTTTGAAGACCAAAAGTTCTTAATTTTGATGAAATCCACTATATCAATTTTTTCTTTTATAGTTTATACTCTTTGTATTGATTAAGTAAATCTTTGCCAAATTCAAAGTAAGATCTTCTCCTAGAAGTTTTATGATTCTAGCTGTTACATTAGATCTGTGCTTTATTTTTAGTTATTTTTTATATAGGGTATGAGATAAGAATTGAGGTTATTTATTTATCTCTTTTGGCTTATGGATATCTAGTTGTTCTAGCACTATTTATTGAAAAGAGTGTTCTTTCCTCATTGAGTTGCATTGGCACCTTTGCTGAAAATCAGTTGATCATATGTGTGTGGCCTAGACTCTACTTTGTTCCATTAATCTGTCAGTAACACTGGTTTGGTTATTGTCATTTTATAATAAGTCTTGATATCAGATGATACAAGTTTTCTAGCGTTGTTGTTTTTTTTTTTTTTTTTGGCCGCGCCACACGGCTTGTGACAGCTTGTGGGATTTTAGTTCCCCGAGCAGCAATCAAACCCGGTCCCTCAGCAGTGAGAGCGCGGAGTCCTAACCACTGGACCGCCAGGGAATTCCCTCTAGCGTTCTTTTATTTTCAGAATTATTTTGGTTATTCTAGGTCCTTTTCATTTTCATGTAGATTTTAAAATCAGTTTGTCAGTTTTTACAAAAATGCCTTTTTGGGATTACAGTTGAGATTGTGTTGAATCCATAGATCAGTTTAGAGAGGACTGGCATCTTAACTATATTCAGTCTTCCGATCTCTGGACATTGTATATTTCTCCATTTAGGTCTTTAATTTCTCTCAGCAGTGTTTTGTAGTTGTTAGTGTACAGGTCTTACACATCTTTTGTCAAATTTATCCCTAAATATTTCATATTTTGGATGCCATTTTAAATTGTAGTTTTTAAATATCAATTTTCAGTTACTTTTTGTATGTATAGATATTAATTTTTATGTATTTATCCTGTATCCTGCTACCTTGCTAAAGTCAATAATTCTCATAGCTTTTTTATTAATTCCCTAAGATTTTAGAACCGCTTGTTTGATTCTAAATCATGTTGTTGGCAAATAATGAGCTTTGCCTCTTCATTTCTAATCTGTATATTTTTTGAATTTTGGAGAAAAATCAGGATTGTATAACTTTTTGCTAGACATGTGAAGCATATGTTGGATTCTCCCTCACTAGGAATTCTTTAAAAATAAATAAAAAGGGAATTATTAAGTCCTTCTATCCATTCCTTTATTCATTCAGTGAACATTTACTATCCACTGTGTGTCAGTCACTATCTAGTGACTAATGGAAGAGACAAACATATAAACAAGTAATTTTAATTTAACAAGTAAGTACAGTAAGTGCCATAGTAGTTATGATGCAGAGTATGTTGGGAACTTCGAGGCAAGGCGATTCAGAATCAGGGGAGAGAATGAAATGATCTCTGCAGGGCTGCTGCTACCCTGGATGGGTATGATTGACAAAAGAATACTCAGAGATGATTGATAGGAAAATGTTTAAACTACACTGTCCTGAGAAATTCTACATCCTCCCCATCCTGATTGTTAGTGACAGTCTGCCCTCTATGCCCTTGGTTTTTGCATCCATGGATTCAACCAACCTTGGATCAAAAATATTCAGAAAAAATAAAATTCCAGGAAGTTCCAAAAAGCAAAACCTGAGTTTGCTGTGCACCAGCAACTATTTACGTAACATTTACATTGTATTGGGTATTATAAGTAATGTAGAGATGATTTAAAGGATATGGGAGGATGTCAGGGGTTATATGCAAATACTTTGCCATTTTATATTAGGGACTTGAGCTTCCACAGATTTTGGTATCTGCCAGGGATGGCAGGTGGAAGAGCCCTGGAATTAATCCCCCTTAGATACTGAGGTACAACTGTATTTACTTTATTATTATCGAGAGTCTGAAAGGACTACATCTTTATCTATAGTTAGTTCTTTTTCTCTTTCTTCTTATTTTTTTTAATCTTACATGAAGGCAACAGCCTTTGCTTCTAGCCGTAAATCTCACTGACCTGAGACCAGGAGCAATGGGAGCAGGGATATTTGATATCATGTTACTCTTTTTTTTTTTTTTTTTTTTAATTTATTTATTTATTTATGGCTGTGTTGGGTCTTCGTTTCTGTGCTAGGGCTTTCTCTAGTTGTGGCAAGCGGGGGCCACTCTTCATCGCGATGCGCAGGCCTCTCATTATCGCAGCCTCTCTTGTTGCGGAGCACAGGCTCCAGACGCGCAGGCTCAGTAGTTGTGGCTCACGGGCCCAGTTGCTCCGGTGCATGTGGGATCTTCCCGGACCAGGGCTCGAACCCGTGTCCCCTGCATTGGCAGGCAGATGCGTAACCACTGCGCCACCAGGGAAGCCCCTCATGTTACTCTTAATACTAAATTATGCTGCTGTGTTCTTAAGAACCCTATGAGTTCGGTACTGTTGCCCCCATTTCTGCAGGTTTTTTTTTTTTTTTTAATAAAGTGAGCTTGATCTTTTTTTTTTAAATATTTATTTTATTTATTTATTTGGTTGCGCCGGGTCTTAGTTGCAGCAAGCAAGCTCCTTAGTTGCGGCTCACTGGCTCCTTTAGTTGCGGCTGCAAACTCTTAGTTGCAGCATGCATGTGGGATCTATTTCCCTGACCAGGGATCAAACCCGGGCCCCCTGCATTGGTAGCGTGGAGTCTTAACCACTGGACCACCAAGGAAGTCCCAATTTCTGCAGTTTTGTTTTGTTTTTTAAAAAGCACTTTAGCATGTATCCTGTTATTTTTTAAATTCTCATAGCAACTCCTGAGGTCTTTACATTTCTCCTGTCATGTACATTGAAGGAGAAGTAAGCTTCTGACTTTGTAGCCCCAGCATATTTCTCGGAATCTGGTGAGTAGGAGGTGCTAAATAGACACTAATGTGTGTGTATTGGCATAATTTCTCTTTAGCCTAGTTGTCATGCTTTGGGCTCCTCTAAATAATATAGGATCATTCGCATTTTATAGATAAGGAAATTTCTCCAGGCCACCAGAGAGTAAATGATTGTTGGTTCTCCTTCTTCTTCTTCTTCTTCTTCTTTTTGGTAGAGAATTTAGTATTTTATTGGTTTGTAAAATGATATAGTTTAAGAAACACCAACAGCACTCTTCATTTTAGAGGTGAGAAATCTTGCTTGCTATCATAGAGGAAGGCTAAAAACTTAGACATATCCACACTCCTTATTTGTTTCTGAAACCTCCGTAGTCATGACCTCATTCTTCCTGTCACCCTGTTGCAAAAAGAATCTCTCACTTTCCTGAATTGAGAACTCCCAGAGGGCGGGAACCAATATAGCAAAGCGACTGGCACATGGTAGGAATTGAGTAAACATTCTTTTTTTTTTTATAAATTTATTTTATTTTTTTATTTTTGGCTGTGTTGGGTCTTCGTTGTTGTGTGCGGGCTTTCTCTAGTTGCGGTGAGTGGGGGCTACTCCTCGCTGCAGTTTTTGGGCTTCTCATTGCGGTGGCCTCCCTTGCTGCAGAGCATGGGCTCCAGGCGCACAGGCTTCAGTAGCTGTGATGCATGGGATTAGTTGCTCCGCGGCATGTGGGATCCTCCCGGACCAGGGCTTGAACCCATGTCCCCTGCATTGGCAGGCGGATTCCTAACCACTGTGCCACCAGGGAAGCCCGAGTAAACATTCTTGACTGAGTAAATGAGCGTATCCGGCTCACCATGGGAAACACGCCCATCGGACCAATGCGCTAAGAATCTGGTGGCCAATTTTCCATTCCACTGCTTCTTCCTCCTTCGGGGGTAAGAAGAAGTGAGCTGCACATACCTATGCTGCATGTGTTAAAGCCTTCTGTGATCTTATGACCGTTAACAGACACACCCTACGCCTTAATGGAGGGCTACAGTGCATGTGTGACAATAGACCTTCAGGCTGCAAGAGTGAGTAAGACAATCCCTGCCTCAAGTAGCTCACAGACTATTAAATAGATAACTTAGTGCAGGGTGAGTGCAGTGATGGGGATGTGCACTGGGAGTTAGGGGCACAGAATAAAGATAACTGACCCAGTCAGGGGAGCAAAGGGAGGTTGCTTTTTGTTTGTTTGTTTACTAAAAACGAATACAGTGTTTGTTATGTGCCGGGCACTGTTCTAAGCAATTTGCACATAATAACTCCTTTACTCCTCGTAACAGCCCTGCAAGCTAGGTTCTGTTAGTGTCCCCACTTCACACTGAGGATAGGGAGCTATAGAGAGTTAAGGTCACACAGCTGGTAAGTAGTGGAGCTGGGATTCAGACTCAGGCACTGTGGCTCTAGAGTCTGTGCTCTTAAGCACAGTGCCAACTGGGTCTCTTGTAAGTCCTGAAGCAGAGGGGGAAAAAATGAGAAATATAAACATTTGTATCAAACTGACAGGATTTCTTGTTTAACTGGCTATGGGGTTAGAGAAAAGGAAGAGTCGAGATTGATTGCCAGAGTCTCTACGCTAGGTGAGAGAGAATACAGGAGTGGTAAAGAGGTGGGGTGTACGGAGATGAGGTTTTCAGTGGATTGAGTTTGAGTGTTTACGGGTCGAGGTGTCTCCCCAGAAAGTTACATATAGAAGTCAGAAACTTGAGAGAGTCTAAGGGCTGAAAAGAAGCTTCAGGAGTCATCAGTGTTATGAGAGCTGGTTAAAAGCACCAGAGTAGACACTGTCCCCTATGAAGAGAGTGGCAGACCCGAAGGAGAAAGAGAGAGAGAGATCAGCATTGTCAGATGCAGAGAGAAATCCAGTTTGATGAGATCTAGAAAAGAAAATCCTTCAAACTTTCAGTTAAGGGACTATTAACAGTTCAGGGTCAGCAATCTTACTGAAAACAACCCCATCAGTGTCCGGAGGCAGAAGTCAGATTACAGTGGGCTGAAGAGTAAGTGGGAGGTGAAAACGTGAAGATAGTAAGTATAGACTACTCTATACTTTCCAGAAGTCTGGGTGAGGAAAGAGGTTGCTTGGTAAAAGCTAAAGAAGCTTTCTGGGTGAAGGAAATACTTTCTCCTCAGGTTAAGAGAGATTTGGATAAATTTATGGGTTGAGGTGGTAGAGCCAATAGTATTAGAGGGATCCTGAAGATTTAGGAGAGGAGGAGTTCCTGAGGAAGCAGAGGGGAGTGGAGTCAGGGACCTCGTGAGAGAGCCTTGACTAGAGGAAAGTAGCTAAGATGTGTGTGAATGTTGATTGAGGAGCTCATAGGTAGAAGTAGGAAATTGAAGAAGAATATGCCTAAGGACTCTAGTTATTTCATTGAGGTCAGAAGAAAAACAATCTTATGATAGCGTGAGGGCAGGCTTTAAATACAGAACTTGAGGAGAGTCATAAATGTTTGGAGTGGTGGTGGAGAGGGTGTGAAAAAGAGAATTGGGCTAATAAAGCCCTGACTGGAGGCACTAAAGACCTGACAAAGGTTGGAGACCTTGGATCTGCACGCAGGATTGCATGGCAGTGTGGTTTTTCCCCAGCTAACTGAGTCCACCTAACTGGCAATAGGAGCAGAGGCCACAGATGGGAGTTTTGCTGCAGTGCTGGTTTGCTGGACACATCTGATGGAGGATCGGAGGTACAAAGGAATCAGGACTGTGACGTTAGGTGATCAACTACAGAAGAGAAGCCAAGAGGGGGCTGACACCTGGAAGGAAAATAGAAGGGTCTGGTGAGGTCACTTATAGGTGAAAGAGCAGATGTAGCGGGACTGAATGTGAGAGTGAGGGAAACTGGAGTTTGTGTCTTTGAAGGTCGAAGTATTCTGGACATAGTCAGGATCCAAAGTGTGTAGTTCTGGGAGTGAGTAGAGGAGATTGAGTGGAGGTGAAAATCTTAGGAATTAAGGGATAAAAAGAAAATACATTCAGGGAATTCAGTGTGTTGTGTGAGACCCATAAACAGATTTGCTCTGCAGAATAAGAGGTACTATAATAGAGGGAGGGAGGATATGAGCAACTATGCTGGGGAAGAGGCAGGGAAATGCTTCACCAGGGTATTAATATGTTTGATCTGAAGCTTGAGGAATGAGCAGGAGTTTGCTAGGCATTCAACGAGTGAGCCTGGCGAAGCGTGGCTGTGCTATGTAAAGCAGGATAGGGAAAACCAAAATGACTGTGCCTTTGAAATAAGCCCACCCACTGGACAAGGCTTCTGATGTGTGTGGGTCAGAATGGGAGACGCAGGGAGTTGGGAACAGACCCAAGTACAGGTGACGGCAGGGAAACGTAATTCAGTCCTGGAAATAAACCCGATTTCTCTAGTGTAGAGCAACCATGGCCAGCGGTCCAGGCATGTAGTTAATTACAGACGTTCAACACTAGATAGCAGAGCATAGGATGAGGAGTCCACATGAATATTAGCCTGTAAACTCCAGGTTCCCCCTCCCGTATCACTGCCTCATCAACCACCCGAAATGGCACCCTTATCTAAAGACCCTCAGTGACTTTGCATCAGACAAGGAAGGAGAATCTGACTTGTGTCTTGTTTTGCTTTTGAAACCTAGCAGTGCTTCTTCATACACATTAGGCACTCAATAAATTTTGTTGAATGAATGGCTCAGAAATGATGATGATGATGGTGATGATGATGATAGTAACTTAAAGCTTAAATAGCATTTACTATATAAAGCACTGTTCTAAAGAGTGCTTAATATTCAACAACAATACTGTGAAATAGGGCTTCCCTGGTGGCGCAGTGGTTAAGAATCCGCCTGCCAGTGTAGGGGACATGGGTTTGAGCCCTGGTCCCGGAGGAAGATCCCACATGCCATGGAGCAACTAAGCCCGTGTGCCACAACTACTGAGCCCGCATGCCACAACTACTGAAGCCCCTGCGCCTAGAGCCCATGCTCTGCAACAAGAGAAGCCACCACAGTGAGAAGCCCGAGCACCGCAACGAAGAGTAGCCCCCTGCTTGCCACAAGGAGAGAAAGCCCGTGTGCAGCAATGAAGACCCAATGCAGTCAAAAATAAATAAATAAATAAAATAAATACATCTATTAAAAAAAAATACTGTGAAATAGGTTCTCTTTTTATCCAGATTCAACATAGATGATTGAGCAAAAATATCAAATTAATACCTAGACAGAGAAACTGTTTACTTTGGATATATGAAGGATACGTATCCATCTGGAGTAGAGGATGCAGAAAGTAGTTGTATGAGAGTTCTAGGAAAGATCTTTTCTTCTAATCAGTAAACCCAGGAAAGTGTGAGGGTGGATGGCTGTTTGTTTTTTGTTTATGTTTTTGTTTTACAGCTTTATTGAGATATATTTCACATACCATAAAGTTCACCCATTTAAAGTATACAGTTAATTGGTTTTTAGTATATTCACAGAGTTGTAAGACCATCACCACAATCTAATTTTAGAATTTTTCAGTATCCCAGAAAACACCCCCCTGTTCATTAGCAGCCCTTCCTCTTTGCTGCTCCCCGCCCTTCACCCTAGCCCCAGGAAGCCACTAATGTACTTTCTATCTCTATGAATTTGTCTATTCTGAACATTTCACATAAATGGAATCATACAATGTAAGGTCTTTGTGACTGGCTTCTTTCACTTAGCATGTTCATCCATGTTGTAGCAGGTATCAGTACTTCATTCCCTTTTTTATCGCTGCTTAATATGTCATTGTATGGATACACCAGCTTTGTTTATTCATCAGTTGATGGACATTTGGGTTGTTTCCTCTTTTTGACTTTTATGAATACTGCTGCTATGAACATTTGTGTACAGCTTTCTGTGTAAATATATGTTTTCAGTTCTTTTGGGTATATACACCTAGGAGTGGAATTGCTGTGTCATGTGGTATTCTGTGTTTAATATTTTGAAGAGCTGCCAAATGGTTTTTCAAAGTGACTGCACTGTTTTACATTCTCACCAGCAATATCTGAGGGTTCCAATTTCTCCGCATCCTCACCAACACTTGTTATTTACCATTATTTTGGTTCTAGCCCTCAGGGTCAGTGTGAAGTAGTATCTTATTGTAGCTTTGATTTACATTTCCCTAATGACTAATGATATTGAACATCTTTTCTTGTGCTTATTGGCCATTTATATCTTTTCTGTAGAGAACTGTCTATTCAAAATTTTTGCCCATTTTTTAAATTGAGTTATCTGGGTTTTTTAAAATTAATTAATTAATTTGGTTCCGCCGGGTCTTAGTTGCTGCAGGTGGGCTCCTTAGTTGCTGCAGGTAGACTCTTTAGTTGTGGCTCCAGGGCTCCTTAGTTGCAGCTCCAGGGCTCCTTAGTTGTGGCATGTGAACTCTTAGTTGCAGCATGCATGTGGGATCTAGTTCCCTGACCAGGGATCAAACCCAGGCCCCCTGCATTGGGAGCATAGAGTCTTATCCTCTGCGCCACCAGGGAAGTCCCCTGGTTTTTTTTTTTTTTTTTATTGTTGACTTATACGAGCTTTTTTAAAATATATTCTGGTTACAAGTCCCTTATCAGATATATGAGTTGCAAATATTTTCTTCCATTTTGTGGATTGTATTTTTACTTTCTTGGTGTTGCCCTTTGAAGCACAAGTTTTTAATTTTAATGAAGACCAGTTTATTTTTTCACGTGTTGCTTATGCTTTTAGTTTTATATCTAAGAAATCATTGCTTAACTCAGGATGACAAAGATATACTCCTATGCTTTCTTCTGAGAGTTTTACAGTTTTAGCTCTTACATTTAAGTCAGTGATCCATTTTTTGTTAATTTTTGCGTGTGATGTGAAGCAGGGGTCCAACTTCATTCTTTTGTTATGGATTTCCAGTTGTTCTAGCACCATTTATTGAAAAGACTGTTCTTTTTCCATTGAATTGTCCTGGCACCCTTGTCAAAAATCAGTTGACCATAAATGTGAAGATTTATTTCTGGATTCTCTATTTTGTTGACCTATATGTCCATCCTTATGCTAGTCCCATTCTGACTTGATTACTATAGGTTTTGAAATTGAGAAACATGAATCCTCCAACTTTTTCAAGATCATTTTAGCTGTTTATTTTCATATGAATTTTAGGATCAGTTTGTCAAGTTCTGCAAAAAAAAAAAAACCCTGGGATTTTGATAGCGATTATATCGAATCTATACATCAATTTGTGGAGTATTGCCATTTTTTTTTTAAAGGTTTCTGTTTATTTAGAAGACACAGACTAACATTATTAGATGGTAAGATTCACAAATGGGTTCATTTCTTTCCTTAGCTTTTTTTGGCTGCATTGGGTCTTTGTTGCTGTGCGTGGGCTTTCTCTAGTTGGGGTGAGCAGGGCCTACTCTTCGTCATGGTGCACGGGTTTCTCATTGCAGTGGCTTGTCTTATTGTGGAGCACAGGCTCTAGGCACAAGGGCTTCAGTAGTTGAAGCATGTGGGCCCTAGAGCACATGGGCTTCATAAGTTGCAGCACGTGAGCTCAGTAGTTGTGGCTCTCAGGCTCTAGAGCGCAGGCTCGGTAGTTGTGGTGCACTGGCTTAGTTGCTCTGCGGCATGTGGGATCTTCCTGGACCAGGGATTGAACCCGTGTCCCCTGCATTGGCAGGCGGATTCTTAACCATTGCGCCACCAGGGAAGTCCCGAGTATTGCCATTTTAACAATCTTAAATCTTCTAACCCATGAACATGGATATCTTTTCACTTAATTTCTTTCAACGATGTTTTGTATTTTTCACTATACAAGTCTTTTACTTCTTTTGTTAAATTTATTCCCAGGTATTTTATTTTTCTGCTACTATTAAAAAGGAAATGTTTTCTTAATTTCATTTTTGTATTGTTCATTGCTGATGTATAGATATATAAATGTTTTATATCAGCTTTGTATCCTGTGGCCATTTATTAGTTCTAATAGTTTTTTGTGGATTCTATAGGATTTTCTATATACAGGGTCACATCATCTGTGAAGAGAAGTAGTATTACTTCTTCCTTATCAATCTGAATGCCTTTTATTTCTTTTTCTTGCCTGATTGCCCTGGCTAGAACCCCTAGCTCAATGCTGAAAAGTGATGAGACCAGACATCTTTGTCTTGCTCCTGATCTTGGGGAAAAGGCAGCCAGTCTTTCACCTTTGATATTAGCAGTGGGTTATTTGTTTGCTTTTGAGGGAAGGGTGAGATAGAATTTAATAGGTGCTCCAGGAAGCAAGTTCAGGTTGGGAGAAGGCAAGAGAGGTTCAGAATGAGATTTAGCCACTGAATATTGAACTGGGGGTAGCATGCTTTTGTAGTGGAATGAAATGGCTCAGAGCTGGACTACTTAGTGTGTTGAGGACTTTGTAGCCAGGTAGACGAGCTTCACCCCTGTAGAAGTTTTCCACCAGCTAGCTTAGACTAGCTAATGAATTTGTGTTGTTAAGGAGTCCCCTTGTGTTTAGGTCAAATCATGGTTCACTTTGGTTTAGAAGCTAGGAGAAATAGAAGAAGGGTGTTTATCCCTTCTGGCTGCCCTTTAAGAGCTTAGTGCAATACCAGTGACCTCAGGATTACTCTTCTTGAAGAGCCCCATCTTCTGATCACTGTATTTGTTACTCAGTACTGTTTGTAAACAATTGGCTCTTTGTGGATTTGCACTTAACTTCTCTTTTGCCTTAACTTAAGTCTCTTTTGCCTTTGTCTTCCTAACTCCTCAGATTGTAAATTTCCCAAGGACAAGAATCATGCCTCCACCTTAATATATGCCTCAGATGTCTAAATCACTTCTGTGTACCAATAAATAGTTATTAACTATTGATAAAGGTAAATGTGATTATAAATACAAAGATTTCTGAGCCGTTTGGGAAGCATATTAAGTATAAATCCATTTTATACTCGATAAGCAGACTTTTGGAAGAGATGAAGGAGGTCACCTGAAAGTCATGATTTTGAAGTTTAATATACACCCACTTGAGTTTTTAAATATGTGCACGAGTGATATTTCTAAACTGTCCCTAGAATTTATTTCAGTTCATTCCCACTTACCTACAGGTGACATACCAAGCAATCTGACTTTTCACTTCCTATGGACTTGTCCTTTACTAACTCCCACTCCTGAGTGCAACTTTGTGACTCAACAACAGCTGGGAGGAAAAGCCTTTGAAAGCAAAGCTGTACCTTGCCTTTTGTTCCTTTCCCCACCTTGTGAAGGAATGAAGCAGGACTTAGGAGAGTAGCTCTCTTTGTATTTCTCCCAGAGGCGAAGCCATTGGCTCTAAGTATAGAGTGAGAAGCTCTGAGGAGTTGAATAAAGGGTGAGATAGAGACACTGAACCCATTTTTCCAGCTTCTCCCAGTGTTGTTATCTCCAAAATGGCCAACACCCCTACATTGATGTGCAAACAAATTCCAAGGCCTTGGTGTAATAGAAAGCACCAACCTGGTATAGGAGCCCTGGCTTCTAGTTCTCACCCGGTCACTAGAGGACCCTGAAAAATTCAATTAAAGGCCTTCTTACTCAGCATAGGCTGCCATAACAAATACCATAGATTGGGTGACTTAAAACAATAGAAATTGATTTTCTCACAGTTCTGGAGGCTTGAAGTCTGAGACCAGGTTACCACCGTGGTTGGGCTCTGGTGAGGGCCTCTTCCTGGCATGTAGACAGCCGCTTTCTCATTGTGTGCTCACATGGCCTTTCCTTGGTGTGTGCACATGGAGAGAGAAAGGGGGCCAACTCTCTGGTGTCTTTTCTCATAAGGGCACAAATACCATTATGAGGGCCCCACCCTCATGACCTCATTCAACCTTCTTTATCTCCCAAAGGTGCATCTCCAAATACCATTACACTGAGTGTTAGGGCTTCAAAATAATGATTTTGGGGGGAACACAGACATTTAGTCCATAACAAGGGCTCTAATCCTCAGTTTTCTTGTCTGTGAAATGAGGATGTTGAGATTCTTTCTAACCCTTAACATTTATGATTCTGTGAGGTTGCATTTGCATTATTTTCTATTTTGAGTTATTTATAATGTTCCCCGTTACATTCTCTCAGGCAGCTGAATGGGTTTAGATTTAAATGGAGTTAGGCTTATTCTTTTATTTAATAAGTATTTTTGGAGTATCTGAGCATCTCTTTTGTGCCAGGAACTGTTGTAAGCACTGAGACTATAGCAGTGAACAAAAGAGACAAAAATTCTTGCCTTCCTGGAGCTTACATTCTAGGTGAATTAAATAAGGAATAAAAGGATAATGTGTTAGGTAATAATTGCTAAAGAGAAAATAGGAAGTATCAGAAACGCAGGGTTGCAGTTTTAGATATGGTGGTCGGAGAAGACCACCTAAGGTGGCATTTGAGTCAAGAGGGAAGAGAGTGTGTTTATTTTATTTTATTTTTTAAATTTAATTTAATTTATTTTTTGATACAGCAGGTTCTTATTAGTCATCCATTTTATACACATCAGTGTATACATGTCAATCCCAATCTCCCAATTCATCACACCACCACCCCCCACCCCCACTGCTTTCCCCCCTTTGTGTCCATACGTTTGTTCTCTACATCTGTGTCTCAATTTCTGCCCTGCAAACCGGTTCAGCTGTACCATTTTCTAGGTTCCACATATATGCGTTAATATACGATATTTGTTTTTCTCTTTCTGACTTACTTCACTCTGTATGACAGTCTCTAGATGCATCTACGTCTCTACAAATGACCCAATTTCGTTCCTTTTTATGGCTGAGTAATATTCCATTGTATATATGTACCACATCTTCTTTATCCATTCATCTGTCGATGGGCATTTAGGTTGCTTCCATGACCTGGCTATTGTAAATAGTGCTGCAATGAACATTGGGGTGCATGTGTCTTTTTGAATTATGGTTTTCTCTGGGTATATGCCCAGTAGTGGGATTGCTGGATCATATGGTAATTCTATTTTTAGTTTTTTAAGGAACCTCCATACTGTTCTCCATAGTGGCTGTATGAATTTACATTCCCACCAACAGTGCAAGAGGGTTCCCTTTTCTCCACACCCTCTCAAGCATTTGTTGTTTGTAGATTTTCTGATGATACCCATTCTAATCTGTGTGAGGTGATACCTCATTGTAGTTTTGATTTGCATTTCTCTAACAATTCGTGATGTTGAGCAGCTTTTCATGTGCCTCTTGGCCATCTGTATGTCTTCTTTGGAGAAATGTCTATTTAGGTCTTCTGCCCATTTTTGGATTGGGTTGTTTGTTTCTTTAATATTGAGCTGCATGAGCTTTTTATATATTTTGGAGATTAATCCTTTCTCCGTTGATTCGTTTGCAAATATTTTCTCCCATTCTGAGGGTTGTCTTTTCGTCTTGTTTATGGTTTCCTTTGCTGTGCAAAAGCTTTGAAGCTTCATTAGGTCCCATTTGTTTATTTTTGTTTTTATTTCCATTACTCTAGGAGGTGGATCAAAAAAGATCTTGCTGTGATTTATGTCAAAGAGTGTTCTTCCTATGTTTTCCTCTAAGAGTTTTATAGTGTCCAGTCTTACATTTAGATCTCTAATCCATTTTGAGTTTATTTTTGTGTATGGAGTTAGGGAGTGTTCTAATTTCATTCTTTTACATGTAGCTGTCGAGTTTTCCCAGCACCACTTATTGAAGAGACTGTCTTTTCTCCATTGTATATCCTTGCCTCCTTTGTCATAGATTAGTTGACCATAGGTGCGTGGGTTTATCTCTGGGCTTTCTATCCTGTTCCATTGATCTATATTTCTGTTTCTGTGCCAGTACCATATTGTCTTGATTACTGTAGGTTTGTAGTATAGTCTGAAGTCAGGGAGTCTGATACCTCCAGCTCCGTTTTTTTCCCTCAAGACTGCTTTGGCTATTCGGGGTCTTTTGTGTCTCCATACAAATTTTAGGATGATTTGTTCTAGTTCCATAAAAAATGCCATTGGTAATTTGATAGGGATTGCATTGAATCTGTAGATTGCTTTGGGTAATATAGTAATTTTCACAATATTGATTCTTCCAATCCAAGAACATGGTATATCTCTCCATCTGTTTGTATCATCCTTAATTTCTTTCATCAGTGTCTTATAGTTTTCTGCATACAGGTCTTTTGTCTCCCTAGGTAGGTTTATTCCTAGGTATTTTATTCCTTTTGTTGCAGTGGTAAATGGGAGTGTTTCCTTAATTTCTCTTTCAGATTTTTCATCAATAGTGTATAATAATGCAAGAGATTTCTGTGCATTAATTTTGTATCCTGCAACTTTACCAAATTCATTGATTAGCTCTAGTAGTTTTCTGGTGGCATTTTTAGGATTCTCTATGTATAGTGTCATGTCATCTGCAAACAGTGACAGTTTTACTTCTTCTTTTCCAATTTGAATTCCTTTTATTTCTTTTTCTTCTCTGATTGCCATGGCTAGGACTTCCAAAACTATGTTGAATAATAGTGGTGAGGGTGGACATCCTTGTCTTGTTCCTGATCTTAGAGAAAATGATTTCAGTTTTTCACCATTGAGAATGATGTTTGCCGTGGGTTTGTCATATATGGCCTTTATTATGTTGAGGTAGGTTCCCTCTATGCCCACTTTCTGGAGAGTTTTTATCATAAATCGGTGTTGAATTTTGTCAGAAGCTTTTTCTGCATCTATTGAGATGATCATATGGTTTTTATTCTTCAATTTGTTAATATGGTGTATCACATTGATTGATTTGCGTATATTGAAGATCCTTGCATCCCTGGGATAAATTCCACTTGATCATGGTGTATGATCCTTTTAATGTGTTGTTGGATTCTGTTTGCTAGTATTTTGTTGAGGATTTTTGCATCTGTATTCATCAGTGATATTGGTCTGTAATTTTCTTTTTTTGTAGTATCTTCGTCTGGTTTTGGTTTCAGGGTGACGGTGGCCTCATAGAATGAGTTTGGGAGTGTTCCTTACTCTGCAATTTGTTGGAAGAGTTTGAGAAGGATAGGTGTTAGCTCTTCTCTAAATGTTTGATAGAATTCACCTGTGAAGCCATCTGGTCCTGGACTTTTGTTTGTTGGAAGATTTTTCATCACAGTTTCAATTTCATTACTTGTGATTGGTCTGTTCATATTTTCTGTTTCTTCCTGGTTCAGTCTTGGAAGGTTATACCTTTCTAATAATTTTTCCATTTCTTCCAGGTTGTCCATTTTATTGGCATAGAGTTGCTTGTAGTAGTCTCTTAGGATGCTTTGTATTTCTGTGGTGTCTGTTGTAACTTCTCCTTTTTCATTTCTAATTTTATTGATTTGAGTCCTCTCCCTCTTTTGATCAGTCTGGCTAATGCTTTATCAATTTTGTTTATCTTCTCAAAGAACCAACTTTTAGTTTTATTGTTCTTTGCTATTGTTTTCTTTGTTTCTGTTTCATTTATTTCTGCTCTGATCTTTATGATTTCTTTCCTTCTGCTAACTTTGGGTTTTATTTGTTCTTCTTTCTCTAGTTCCTTTAGGTGTAAGGTTAGATTGTTTGAGATTTTTCTTGTTTCTTGAGGTAGGCTTGTATAGCTATAAACTTTCCTCTTAGAACTGCTTTTGCTGCATCCCATAGGTTTTGGATCATTGTGTTTTCATTGTCATTTGTCTCTAGGTATTTTTTGATTTCCTCTTTGATTTCTTCAGTGATCTCTTGGTTATTTAGTAACGTATTGTTTAGCCTCCATGTGTTTGTGTTTTTTACGTTTTTTCCCCTGTAATTGATTTCTAATCTCATAGCGTTGTGGTCAGAAAAGATGCTTGATATGATTTCAGTTTTCTTAAATTTACTGAGACTTGATTTGTGACCCAAGATATGATCTATCCTGGAGAATGTTCCGTGTGCACTTGAGAAGAAAGTATAATCTGCTGTTTTTGGATGGAATAGCCTGTAAATATCAATTAAATCTATCTGGTCTATTGTGTCATTTAAAGCTTGTGTTTCCTTATTAATTTTCTGTTTGGATGATCTGTCCATTGGTGTAAGTGAGGTGTTAAAGTCCCCCATTATTATTGTGTTACTGTTGATTTCCTCTTTTAGAGCTGTTAGCAGTTGCCTTATGTATTGAGGTGCTCCTATGTTGGGTGCTTATATATTTATAATTGTTATATCTTCTTCTTGGATTGATCCCTTGATCATTATGTAGTGTCCTTCCTTGTCTCTTGTAACATTCTTTATTTTAAAGTCTATTTTATCTGATATGAGTGTTGCTACTCCAGCTTTCTTTTGATTTCCATTTGCATGGAATATCTTTTTCCATCCCCTCCCTTTCAGTCTGTATGTGTCCCTAGGTCTGAAGTGGGTCTCTTGTAGACAGCATATAGATGGGTCTTGTTTTTGTATCCACTCAGTGAGCCTGTGTCTTTTGGTTGGAGCATTTAATCCATTCACGTTTAAGGTAATTATCGATATGTATGTTCCTATGACCATTTTCTTAATTGTTTTGGGTTGTTTCTATTTTTGTTTTTTTTTTTCTGGTCACAGCACTTTTTTTTTTTAATTATTTATTTATTATTTAGTTTTGACTGTGTTGGGTCTTCGTTTCTGTGTGAGGGCTTTCTCTAGTTGTGGCAAGCGGGGGCCACTCTTTATTGCGATGCGTGGACCTCTCACTGTCGCGGCCTCTCTTGTTGCGGAGCACAGGCTCCAGACGCGCAGGCTCAGTAGTTGTGGCTCACGGGCCCAGTTGCTCCGCGGCATGTGGGATCTTCCCAGACTAGGGCTCGAACCCGCGTCCCCTGCATTGGCAGGCAGATTCTCAACCACTGCGCCACCAGGGAAGCCCCTTGGGTTTGTTTTTGTAGGTCCTTTTCTTCTCTTGTGTTTCCCACTTAGAGAAGTTCCTTTAGCATTTGTTGTAGAGCTGGTTTGGTGGTGCTGAATTCTGTTAGCTTTTGCTTGTCTGTAAAGCTTTTGATTTCTCCATCGAATCTGAATGAGATCCTTGCTGGGTAAAGTAATCTTTGTTGTAGGTTCTTCCCTTTCATCACTTTAAGTATATCATGCCACTCCCTTCTGGATTGTAGAGTTTCTGCTGAGGAATCAGCTGTTAACCTTATGGGAGTTCCCTTGTGTGTTGTCATTTTTCCCTTGCTGCTTTCAGTAATTTTTCTTTGTCTTTAATTTTTGCCAATTTGATTACTATGTGTCTCAGCGTGTTTCTCCTTGGGTTTATCCTGTATGGGACTCTCTGTGCTTCCTGGACTTGGGTGGCTATTTCCTTTCCCATGTTAGGGAAGTTTTCGACTATAATCTCTTCAAATATTTTCTCTGGTCCTTCCTCTCTCTCTTCTCCTTCTGGGACCCCTATAATGCAAATGTTGTTGCGTTTAATGTTGTCCCAGAGGTCTCTCAGGCTGTCTTCATTTCTTTTCATTCTTTTTTCTTTATTCTGTTCTGCAGCAGTGAATTCCACCATTCTGTCTTCCAGGTCACTTATCCATTCTTCTGCCTCAGTTATTCTGCTGTTGATTCCTTCTAATATATTTTTCATTTCAGTTATTGTATTGTTCATCTCTGTTTGTTTGTTCTTTAATTTGTTCTATATCTTTGTTAAACATTTCTTGCACCTTCTCGATCTTTGCCTCCATTTTTTTTCTGAGGTCCTGGATTATCTTCACTATCATTATTCTGAATTCTCTTTCTGGAAGATGGCCTATCTCCGTTTCATTTAGTTGTTTTTCTGGGATTTTGTCTTGTTCCTTCATCTGGTACATAGCCCTCTGCCTTTTCATCTTGTCTGTCTTTCTGTGAATGTGGTTTTTGTTCCACAGGCTGCAGGATTATAGTTCTTCTTGCTTCTGCTGTCTGCCTTCTGGTGGATGAGGCTATCTAAGAGGCTTGTGCAAGTTTCCTGATGGGGGGACTGGTGGTGGGTAGAGCTGGCTGTTGCTCTGGTGGACAGAGCTCAGTAAAACTTTAATCCGCTTTTCTGCTGATGGGTGGGGCTGGGTTCCCTCTCTGTTGGTTGTTTGACCTGAGGCGACCCAACACTGGAGCCTAGCCGGGCTCTTTGGTGGAGCTATTGGAGGACTCTGGGAGGGCTCACGCCAAGGAGTACTTCCCAGAACTTCTGCTGCCAGTGTCCTTGTCCTCCCGGTGAGGCACAGCCACCCCCCGCCTCCCTCCAACACTAGCAGTTAGGTCTGGTTCAGTCTCCTATGGGGTCACTGCTCCTTCCCTTGGATCCCAATGCACACACCACTTTGTGTGTGCCCTCCAAGAGTGGAGTCTCTGTTTCCCCCAGTCCTGTCAAAGTCCTGCAATCAAATCCCGCTAGCCTTCGAAGTCTGATTCTCTAGGAATTCCTCCTCCTGTTGCCGGACCCCCAGGTTCGGAAGCTTGACGTGGGGCTCAGAACCTTCACTCCAGTGGGTGGACTCCTGTGGTAAAAGTGTTCTCCAGTTTGTGAGTCACCCACCCAGCAGTTATGGGATTTGATTTTATTGTGATTGCTCCCCTCCTACTGTCTCATTGCGGCTTCTCCTTTGTCTCTGCATGTGAGGTATCTTTTTTGGTGAGTTCCAGTGACTTCCTGTCGATGATTGTTCAGCAGTTAGTTGTGATTCCGGTGTTCTCGAAAGAGGGAGTGAGAACATGCCCTTCTACTCCACCATCTTGGACCCAGAAGAGAGTGTGTTTAATTTTGCACAGCCAGATTGGAAACTGAGACCTTGCTAGGGAAAGCTCTGTAATCCAGAAATCCTGCAGCAAACCTGGTTCTTGCTTGCCAACTACCCACTTCTCTCTCCACTAATCCTTCTCCCCACCACCGCGTCATCCTGTTCTGTGCTAGACACTCTGCATTAATTAATGATTTCACAGCCCTTTTATAAATCTCAACCCAAAGACTGTAATGAGTTCCATTTAACACCCCTGCTGTCAGAGTCTGGGAGAATCTGGCTGCCTTAGAATCTGTACCAACTCCTGAGCTAGTTTGATGTTTAAATAGTTCTACAACTCTCTTCTCTCCCCTTTTGAATGCTTTTTCTCTTTTGCCCTAATTTCCCCTCTCCTTTCTCCACATCTTTCCACGTAGCCCTTGATCCCAAATCTTTTTATCCTGTCATGCTCTGCTTTACTCTGCCCTTTCTTTTGTAACTTCCCTACTTCCTCCCCTTCTTCACTTTGTTCATCTCACATCTGCATTTATTCCATCTCTGACTCTTCTCTTCTGCCTTGTATTCCTTTCCATCCTCTCATTCTCACCATGCCCTGTGATGTGTGCAGAGAACAGGCTAACACAAGGTGAGGAGCTCTCTCCTTTCCTCACAGAGTAAGTCACATCTTGGCCTCTCTCCTGTCTCCCCCTAACTGCTGCCTGAGCGCACAGAACCTTATAGGGGAGAAATTCTAACACAAGTCAGTTAGGATTTAAAGGGCTGCTAATCTCAGCCAGGCTGTCCCTGCAGGAACCCCATCCTCACTAGGCCTGTGGCATAGGCCTCATCCTACAGATCTGGGGCTGCCACTTCATCCTCTGGCTCCAGCCCTTGGCACATTTACAGTTAGTGGATTATGGGGATGGTTTCACATATCAGTCAGATCATTAAAGGTTCAGCATGATCCAGGGAAGGAGGTGCCAGCATGTGGTGAAACCGTTCATCGGTCACTGCCATCTTTTCACTACCTTTCTGACCTGACCCCTGTCCAAGTGCCTCCTGACTTCCCCTGTGTTTCCAAGAACCAGAGCATTGAGTCCCATTCCAAAGCAGCCTTCTGCACCAGAGGGCAAACAGGATCAGAGAGGTGTCCACTTCTTGCCCTCAGAACCCTTTTTTTCTAAGCCCTGCAAAGAGTGACAGAGAGACTAAATTCTACCATTTCTATCCTGTGGTTATAGTGCTTTTGATGGGATGCATCCTTGCTCCCCACCTCCCTCCCTCAGTCCCACTCTGTCTTCAAATCAGAATCAGCCTCAGGAGTGGAAGGAATCTTGGCAGTCATCTAATTAATCCAACCCTCTGATTCTTAGCCCATGTGGTTGTGTAGCTCCATCTTGAATATCTCTAGTCTCTCTTTGGCTATCTGGTCCCTTAGATTTGTGACTTGTGTCAGTGGCCATTTGTCAGCTGGTTTGTTGAACAAGTGGATCAAGCAGTGCTTTGTAGAATCCTATATTTTGTAGTGGATGCTGTGTGTGTGTGTGTGTGTGTGTGTGTACGTATGTGCTTGTGCAAAAAAAACCACCTATTTTATCCAGGTGGCCGACAGAGGGGAGAGAATGCAAAGATATTTCAGAAGTGGAAGACACATCCTTTCCTCTTAAGGAATTTACAGCTTAGTTGGGGGAAACCAGAGATGTGGAAGTATATTGATTTAAGAATACTTAGAAAAAGAGTGTCAAAACAAGTGTCATTTAATGCACAAATGAGGTCTTTGTGGAGTGAGTTCCACAGAGGTGTTCGTCTTTGGTCATGCTGGATATGACAAATATAACTTGAAATAAATGGTTTGAATGGCTGTTTGCTTTTCACTGAGGTTGTTGTAAGTAACTAACCAATAATACAGAGTGAATTTATGAAGGCTGAGGTTGCGCCTGCCTAGGGGGAGAGGTTGGTTAGGAGCAAATCAAGGAAAGCTTCTTGGGATTAATACGGGTTTTTAAAAATTTTTTCTTTTTTAAAAATATTTATTTATTTATTTTTTGGCTGCATTGGGTCTTTGTTGCTGCTCGCGGGCTTTCTCTAGTTGCGGCGAGCGGGGGCTACTCTTCATTGCGGTGCGCAGGCTTCTCATTGCAGTGGCTTCTCTTGTTGCAGAGCACAGGCTGTAGGGCGCATGGGCTTCAGTAGTTGTGGCTCGCGGGCTCTAGAACACAGGCTCAGGAGTTGTGGCGCATGAGCTTAGTTGCTCCGCAGCATGTGGAATCTTCCTGGACCAGGGCTCGAACCCACGTTCCCTGCACTGGCAGGCGGATTCTTAACCCCTGCACCACCAGGGAAATCCCAGGATTAATATGTTTTAAGTACGGTTTTGATGGGTGGAATTGGGTCAGTACCGGTCTGCTTTGGGGCTTTTCTCAGTTTTTTCTGTCAACCACAATTGTGAGGGCTCTGGACCGGCCTCAAGAAACTGCCCTGACAACCTTCATTTCTGGCCTCTGAGCCATAACTGTTCAAAAGCCCTCTAGGATGTTGAGGTCCACTCCTTTTTTGGGATACCACCCCATCCCTATCCTCTGCCCTATGCCACATTCACTTCACCTCCTGAGAGTTCCTGGAGGTGATTCTAGGGTACTCAGACCCACTGAAAGCCTTCAGCATTGCGGGGACAGGAGGTAGGGACGGCCCTGAGACCACTGGCAGCAGTAGGGGACAGCATTCTGTTCTGTAATGGTGTATCCAGAGCAATCATGAGAGCTAAGCTGAGCAAATCCACCACGCAAGCAGTGGACAGTGACATTGGAAGGAAGAAGGAAGGTACTACATAAAGTACCTTGTGCTGGAGTTTGAAATAACTGGAACATCAGTCCTATGTTTCAGAATAGAAGAGCAGCAATTTTAGAAAAGAAGGCGAGGTCTGGCGTTCTTTCCTGTTAGCCAAGATTAGGAGGCACTCTGGGAGCGGTAGATTTCCTACAAGACTTTCCTAGGATCTTAGAGATAAGAGTTAGAGTTCTAGATCCCTTTGGCCTTCTAGATGTCATCTTTTCTCCATTCTATGTCCAGCCAAGATTGTTCCGTCTGGAGAGATTGAGGTTGCTGTTTCCTATTCCACAAGATCCCCTTCATTTTCACATTTGGGGGTCTCACCCACAGAATTCCTTCCCGACGTCATCTTTGTGGGAAATAAGGGATGGATTGAGGGGAGGGGCCTCAAGAATGCTTCTCTTTCTGTGAAAATAACTTTCAGCTCTTGCTGCCATTCAGCATTAGTTATATCCATGAGATGGCTTCTTTCCCCCCTCACCCCACCCTTCCTCAGTTTCCTGGAAATGGAGCAGGGCTGGAAGAAAGAAAGGATGGAAATTCCCATTGCATCTCTCTCCACTGAGCAGTGGTTGAGATGGGGTTTGGGTGAGGGGGATGGGAGAGGTAGAGAGATGGAGTCAGCCCTGGAGGGAGAGGCCAAGAGACTGCTGAGCCGATGGTATGGGCGTAATTACTCCTCTGCCTTGAGCTTGCCTGTAATTGTGGTTTCTGGGAGCCAGCACGTCCTGGAAATCTGCTGGAACAGCAGAGATTTGGGGTTTCCGCCTGGGATGGAGTTGAATTTTCCACTTGGAACAACTTGCCCAGCACCCGTTTTTGCTTGGGGTGTGGGCAGGGTGAATCCCTAAAGCTCTAAAGGGGCAATTAGGATAGTCTTAGGACTACAAGGCCCTCCTTTGGAACTGAACGAGAGGTTGTATATTCTGAAATTCTGGACATTAGAGAGGCGGCAGATAGCCAGATCTGGTGAAGAGTTGTATGCCGAAAGTTAGGAGATGAACTCTGTTCCTAACCTTGGATAAGGGGCTTAATGTCTCTAGACCTTAGTTTTCCCATCTGTCATTTGATTTGAACATCTGTCTTTTTTTTTTTTTTTTAATAAATAAATTTATTTATTTATTTATTTTTGCCTGCGTTGGGTGTTCACTGTTGGGTCTTCATTGCTGCGCGGGCTTTTTCTAGTTGTGGTGAGCGGGGGCTTCTCTTCATTGTGGTGAGCGGGCTTCACATTGTGGTTGCTTCTCTTGTTATGGAGCATGGGCTCTAGGCACGCAGGCTTCAGTAGTTGTGGTATATGGGCTCAGTAGTTGTGGCTTGCGGGCTCTAGAGCGCAGGCTCAGTAGTTGTGGCGCACGGGCTTAGTTGCTCCGTGGCATGTGGGATCTTCCCGGACCAGGGATTGAACCCGTGTCCCCAGCATTGGCAGGCGGATTCTTAACCACTGAGCCACCAGGGAAGTCTGAACATCTGTCTTTTTTACAGGGATCTTCCTAAATAATAGATGAGGAAATGCTAGGCTAATGTAAGGGAGCAACTCATGGTGTGTTGATAAGAGTAAAAGGTAATATGCATTTTCGGTATTTATTGTGTACGCTGTGCTAAATGCTGTAAGGAATGCACCGTTTAATCTCATAACAATCCAGCAAAGTAGTTACTAACCTCTGCTGCAGATGGGAAAACCTGAGGTTGAGAGATTAAATATCTTGCCTGAGGTCACAGAGCCAGTGTCAGCGTCAGGATTACTAACCCGGGGATCTGATTGCAAAGCCTGTGTGTTTGGCCAGCAGAAGTATAAATGGTAATCCGCACTGTGTTTTACGCTTGTGCCAGGAAAAACCCAGAGCCAGCCGGACTTAATGAGGACTGGCTATTGGACTTGGAGACAGGGAATCTGAGTTCCAGTCCTGGCACGAGCCATCACTAACCCTGGGACCTCAGGCAAGTCCTTTATCTTCTCTGAACTGTAGCTTCCTCATCTGTAAAATACTTATGTTCAGAGTTCTGAGAATCAAATGAAATACTATTTAGCACTACACCTGCCACCCAGCAGATGCTTAATAAATGTTAGCAGAATCTAAGTTCATATATGGAAAAATAAGCAGCCAATCCCTGTCATCTTGAATCTGTGATCTGAGATTTCAGGAGAACACTGACGTTAAGTTAAGGGTGGATCTATGGCAAAAACAAACTTATGGTTACCAAAGTTGGGGGTGAGGATAAATTAGGAGTTTGGAATTAGCTGATACAAACTACTATATATAAAATAGATAAACAACAAGGTCCTACTGTATAGCACAGGGAACTATATTCAATATCTTGTAATAAACCATAATGGAAAAGAACATGAAACAGTATATATATCTGAATCACTTTACTGTACACTAGAAACTAACACAACATTGTAAATCAACTATACTTCAGTTTTAAAAAAAAGGATCTATGGTAAAGTAAAATAGGGGGTAAAAACTGTCTCTAACCAGAGAGCAAAGCATTAGCAGAGAACGGGCTCTGAAGTTAAACTGGTTGGATTCAAATACCAGCTCCATCTCCCTCACTGGAGGCATGAAATTAAGCAAGTTACTTAACCTCTCTGTGCCTCAGCTTCCGACTGTAAAACCACAACATTAATAGTACCAATTCATAGGGTGGTTGTGAGGATTAAATAAAATAAATAAGAATGGCTAATATTTATTGATTATTCTTACTGTGACCAGGCCCTGGCCTAAGCGTTTTAGTTTTACGTTTTAAATAATTAAGTCCTAACAACAATTCCAAGAGATGGGTACTATTACTATCCCCATTTTAAGGATGAGGAAGCTGAGGCACAGAGAGGTTAAGTAACTTGTCAGGTCACATAGCTAATAAGTGGCAGGACCAACATTTACATCTGAGAGAGGGACTCAGGAGCCTACACTCCTAATCGTACTGTCTTGTCTCAGTAAGTGCTTGAGAAACATGCTAGCTCTCATCATTGTAGTCATCACTGGAATCTCATCTATCAATCAGTTACCTCACAATTAGTATTTACTAAGAGTACATGTTTAGCACTGTGCTAGTTATTGTGGGCTCTGTCAACAAGGAATGTAACAGGATTTCGGCTCTTAAGTTTATTATCTATTTGGAGGGAGACATGATCAATATGGATGAAAAAATTTGAAAACAATCAAGTGCTAAGTGATAGAGGATGGACTCAAAATGCAGCAGAAATGAATTTAGTAAATAGTAAAAAGGTCGTTGGAGAAGTTGCACTAGTTAATGAGAAAGCTTCCTAGAGCAGGTAATACTTGCCTTCAGCCATGGAAGACTGGGCCAAAGGACAAGGGTAAGCTATTTGGAGCACTGGAGTTTGGGAAGAGTTAGAATTTCAAGGTCGGTCATTCACCGTTCAGCACATTTTCATTGAGTATATACTATGTGCATGGATAAAATCAACACTAGTGCTCAGTTGCCATTGTTTCTCTCCTGGTCAATCCAGGTTGGATTCCTAAAGATTATGTTTTGGAGACGGACGATTTCCAAGTTGAAGTACTGTTACTGCCCTGCTCAAGGTGGTCTCTTGTTGACATAATAAAACTTCATTATAATATGATTTGTGCCTGGATAGAATAAAGAGTATGTTTTCCAGGCCCCTGGAAAGGCGCTGCAGGGAACCATCTGGTTCATCCATTCCTCTCCCCGTCACTCCCGCCACACGCACATGCCACCACACTCTTTGCTCATAAGGAAACAAAGGCCTAGAACTACGATTATAATCCAGAGCTTCAAACCCCCAGGATACTTTATTTAAACTACCCTATGCTGCCTGATAGTAAACTGAGTCAAATTATGTGCTCTAAAATGTAGCTGTGTAGAACAAATGCTTATCATTTCTGTTCACCTACATAGGGGGTTAAAGTTCCATCTCCCAGCGCCAGTGATTTTTGTCTTTTTTTTTTTTTTTGGACCGTGCCGTGAAGCTTGCAGGATCTTAGTTCCCCAGCCAGGGAACTGCTTTGTGAACCTGGGCCACGGCATTGAAAGTGCCAAGCTCTAACCACTGGACCACCAGGGAACTCCCTAATTTTTGTGTTCTTAATATTTCTTCCACTGTTGTGCAGCCCCCCACCCCACCCCAGTATGAAAGGTTTCATTCAGTAGGAAAGGGTATAAGAGGCAGCAGCACTTGCTGGAAGTGGTAACAGCCATTGCTCTAAAAACCCTTGTCTTCCCACAAAATGGCCTGGCATCTCCCCCAACAGAGAAGGCAGCAGCTGGTTTCCTCTCTTTACGTGTATGAGCTAGATCAGCAGACTCGAGAAGTACCCAGCTAGGCAGAGCCAGTGGAGTGTTCTTCTGGTTTGTGGTCTGCCCATTCTACCTCCTTTCAGGCAGGCATATACCTGAGTTGTTGCTTGGAGTTGTCTTAGGCCAAGTTTATGTTTTAATAACAGTGGCTGGTCCAGCAGTCCCGGTCCCATCAGTCAACATGAGGGGAGGGAGTAAGGGTCAGAGAGGTCCAAAGTGGATCACTTGGCGATGAAACTGCAACGAGAGCTTCAGGGATCTGGCTACTAGGGAAGTTGACTCAGATGTTCCCTGGCTGGCTTTCTATCAGCTTCCTAACCAACTATGTCTGTAAAGTATCCCTTGTAGAGCTCAGGTTATCGGTTGGGGGGGCCCAGGTCAGGTGGCTGGAGATGCAGGTGCTAAAGAGACACAAAAATAGAAGACAGTGAGTCCTTCCTTCAGAACAAGTATTTTATTAGACAAAGCACAGAATAATTGAGTTCCCTTTTAAAGTAATATGGAGGCAAGGATATATATGTTTATAGCACAAGTCAAATGCTTAAGGGCTAGCAGGATGCAAAGAATAGGAGTGGTCATCATTAGAGAGTTAACTGAGGAAAGCTTCCAGAAGGAGGGGAGTTTCCGGGCAGTTTTTAGGAGGATGGAACAGGAATTTGTAGGGAGCCTGTTGCAGGCTGGAGAAGCCCCCACCCCCACCCTTCTTTCTTCTCTCTGCCTCCGGCCCGGCTTCCTGAAGTCACTAGCTAAGAATGTGATGTTCTGGGTCCCCTCCCCCCATTACAGTTGGTAGCTTAGATGCTATGACTAGATTTGCATCTTCCTGCAGTTACCTCAGCTGAAGAAAAGGGTACCACCTCCCTGAGGTAGGGAAGGGATTGCAAAGCAGAGCAGATGTGCTACTGTCAACTCAAGTTACCTCTGCTAGTTACTCATTTTATGGTTTAACCTCGGCAGTTTTAAAATCGAAGACTAGCTTTCTTCTGCCACCAAGTACTTTCCTAATGATTGTGTTATGAACTCAGGGAATTGAAACCGCTAATTTAAAATCCACCTTAACAAAGTAAATCAGAAAGGTGAATCTTCTGAGACAAATGACAAAACTTTTTAAAATCAAAACGGAGACTTCTTGGATTGGCTGTTATTCTGGGTTATTTGTTTTCTGGTTTGTCCTTTATTTGTGCCAGCAATAAAAAACTGACTCGAATAACAATTCTATTTTTACGGAGTAGAAAGCAAGGCGTGCCTTGCTTTAAGAAAACCCAGTCTTTTGAAAGTT